>NC_141689.1:1515214418-1516414418 GCF_964263255.1 Lissotriton vulgaris | reverse complement strand
CCACCGAGGCACCCACCACACAGCTCCACCGATGCACCCACCACACAGATCCACCAACAGCTCCACCGATGCACCCACCACACAGCTCCACCGAGGCACCCACCACACAGCTCCACCGATGCACCCACCACACAGCTCCACCGAGGCACCCACCACACAGCTCCACCGAGGCACCCACCACACAGCTCCACCGAGGCACCCACCACTCAGCTCCACAGATGCACCCACCACACAGCTCCACCGACACAGCCACCACACAGCTCCACCGACACAGCTCCACCGATGCACCAACCACCCAGCTCCACCGATGCACCCACCACCCAGCTCCACCGACACAGCTCCACCGATGCACCCACCACACAGCTCCACCGATGCACCCACCACACAGCTCCACCGATGCACCCACCACACAGCTCCACCGAGGCACCCACCACACAGCTCCACCGAGGCACCCACCACACAGCTCCGCCGATGCTCCAACTAAGCTCCACCAATGCACACACCACTCAGCGCAACCACAGCATCACTCAGCGCAACCACAGCATCACTCAGCGCAACTACAGCATCACTCAGCGCAACCACAGCATCACTCAGCGCAACAACAGCATCACTGGTTCAAATATGTTCTTTCAATGTTTCAAGCTGTTTTCAAGCTTTCACGCTGTATTACAAATCACAAAAAGATGTTAATATTTCACTTCTGTTCTTGGATTTTCGTCACAATAAAAAAAACTGAACATAATCTTCACAAAAGTTATTTACAAAAGTTTAAGCTATTGCCATTACAAATTAAATAAATTATTTAAGTATTAATTATTTAAAAAAATTAAAAGTCATTGTATTTGTAATATCAATACGGTCGTGTTCTATCTAGGACCCCGATCAATATTGTGACCTTATCCATTCATACCCCTATAATGGCATAAACGATCAGAGCCATATTTCAGTCATATTTCAGAAACTCGCCTCTGCAGCTCATTACAGTACATGACACAGCAGAAGCCATTATCTTAGATTCCTAGATTACACTCCGAGTTCAACAAGATAAAACCCCCAGCAACCTGGGAAAGCCCCGCTTGCTTTGTTTTTATTAGTAATAGAACTCTAATGAGCACTGTAAGAATGATCACTTCCTAGTGACATCTTTGACGTCATATGTCCAAAAACTTACGTCAAACAAGGCACCTTTCAGGTATAAATATTACCAACGTTGCCTTAAGCAAGAGCGATGGTGTGGTGAATACAGGAGCCGAACAGCTGTCCCGCGCAGAGCCCAGCAGATGCTAGAAGCCCACGGACGCTGCCCCTCCTCCTCCTTGACGCGCTGAGAGAGACGCTGTCTTTTCTCCTGCCGAGAAAATCCAGCCCCGGCGTTTCCAGCCTACTCTTGCGAGTGACTGGGATATCGAGTCCTGGAAGGAGATACAAGCCCTCCAACATTCTATTCCAGAGGTATGGTGTTAACTAAACCCTTAGAGAGAATTCTTGAAGCAAACCTTGGTAAAACCAACTTAACTTAACTTGCTACTTACTCCCTCCCAAGTATTAGGCTTAGGTCAGGTACACTGGGGTAGGCGTAGTTAGAAGCACCAGTTGAGTATGTTAGCCGAATGTATATATTTTATTCATTTTTACTATTGTATGGCTAAGAAACCATATCAATGCTTTTACAGTATTATTTCGCAATACTGATCCTACTGTACGCACTTTTTATAATAACAAGTCTTGCAATTGTGGCAATTCATTTCTCTTGCATGATTAGAAAGACTGTTCAATAAATAATACCTTTTATTGAAAACGCCCGTCTTTCTATTCTCTGCATCTTGGTGAAAGTAATTCTTGCACAACTGACTGAGTAAAATAACTGTCTATTGTTTCACACGACTCTAGAGATTGACTCTTATTCTAAGGAGCAAAGTTGTCATGTTTATGCGGTTGTTGGAAAACTGAATCCCTTCTTGTCTGAGCCTGGGGAGCTGATCACTTCCTATTCAGTCAAGAAAGTTTCCAGTGACCTCTGAGCTAGTTGGTACAAACCCAATTAAGTTTAGCATAGTCAGTAGAGACCTGGAAGACCGCACTTCTACGTCTACGCTGCTGTTTATGTTATTCCAATGCGCAGGGCCTATAGGGAAAATAGGAACTACACTACATGGCGCCCAACGTTTGGTAAGGCAATAAAACTAACGCAAGACGTTAGAGTAACTCAGTCGTGCTTTTTCACACAGACCCTTTTTCCCGTAAATACTCCAATAGACGTCTGGAGTGGGTGAAAGGCTAAAATCCGCCCGAACTTAGGAGGAAGAGATTCCTATGCAAAGCTCTGGTTTATTCAACGTTGAAGGATACAGTGTTCCAAAATATTGTGCACCTAATCTTTGTCTCCTTGGAGACCTGCTCTGCAAAACTTGCATTTATACAATGTCAAACAACGGAACTGATGCCGCAGTATATGCGAGTCCCGATGATACAGGGATTACTGAACCGGGTGCAATAGACATCCCGGTCAACCTAAGAAAAACTATAACGTTAAAACTTATAGAAAACGGACTGACCACACAAGGTGGCAAAGTTGTCTTCGTGATAGAGGCACACGAATATCGGCAGACAGAGGTATTCTATTCTTGGATAAAATTTCCAGCGGCAAACACGTGAGTTCCACTATTACATAATAGAGGATCCACCGGAGGAGTACGCTCCTTTCGAGGAGATTGAAATCCCATTAAAATACCAAGAACACCTGCTCAGGTTTAAAGGCGCCCTAAAACACAATGATCATATTACCAGGCTCGGTCCACTAGGTAGACCAGGAGCAACGTGGCCGGTTCTAGCCAGCTACACACCACATCCGGACATTGCAAAAATGTCGAAAGAAGAGCTGTTAGCACAGCTAAAAACATTAATTAAAATACATAGACAGTTAGTCCAATATGTAATGCGGACTGCAACAGTTCAAACAGCTGCTAATGTCCCACAGCTGACCCCTCATCAGGGGAACACAAATAAAATTACACCACAGAACATACATCATGTCTTGGTAAAACACCCATAAAACGGGAACAAATTCCTTTCTGGTTAGCACAGAAAATTACTCAAATAGAGGCAGTATTTCCGAATACTACCCCTATTGAGAAACACAGAATTCTGACCATCTGCCTTCCAATGGGGGTCGCACCACACGTGGAGGACTGTGACACTTGGGGTACAGTCTTTGCTTCCATTTACACAAAAACACATGGTGTCCAGTCCATGGCGGTAATACCAGATGTGCTAAAACAGATTCAGAATGAATACGGTCCAGAACCTGCTTTAACTCTTGGTATGAAATGACTGAAATACTTTAAGCAGGTCTCGGCTATATTACTAGCCAATATAAAAGGAGAAGCAGCATCTGTGGCGATCCGCCAGAAGTTGAAGGAAACAGATATAACAGATCAACCAATTGAGCTTGCCAGAATTATAGAAAAATGTTATGAAGAATTAGGTAGAGACAGCTTGGGTGGGAAACCAGTTAATCCCCAACTACTCGAAAATCCTGAAAAATGATTTATTAAAAGTAATTCAAACACTCCTAAAAAGAGCTGGGATGGAAATAAACAATCCACTCCCAAGGAAAAAGTTTTCCAGTCCAGAGGAAGGTCTCCTCGACGGAGGGAAAGAACTCCGACTCGAGAAAACCAGTCTCCCCATAGGGAGCCCTCTGAGAAAAGATATAACCTTAGAAATAGGGATAACTTGAAAAAACCTGATAGATATCAAAGTATTGATACACGTCCCTCTCGATCTTTTTCGCAGAAATCGGAAAGAAGAGGACGATCAGACCCAGGAGAGCACATCAAGTCCAAAGACAAGGAACCTGCTCAAAATAAAAAATCACAATTTCCAAGAAAGAAGGTAGCCAGTATTAGAGTAATCGAACATGCCGAGAATACTGAGGACACAACTGAAAAACGGGGAGTGGGCACAAACAATGCTAGACAGTGCAGCAGAAATCAGCATAGCTCGCAAGATCCTGATGAATCATCTGGAGACAGTGAACACGAATGAATACATTCAAGTAGAAACTGCCGACACCAGAGTTAGCGAACCTCATAAGATATACGAAATAACACTGCGTATAGAGGGAGATAAGACTCGGAAAATAAGGGGTCTATTTTGAGATAACCTCTCAAAAGGCTATAACATCCTGTTAGCTGAGAAAGATTGGCCCCCGGAGTTTGTCAGGGAGTGCCCTCGTGGCGAAGAAATGATTATGCCTGCCTTCTCGAATCACATTCCAATTCACAAGAAATATACTTATGCAAGGAAATGGGCAGTTGCTCAAGCACCTGCATTGTATAAGAATCATGTAGGATGGGATGAGGACTCTCCTCCTCACAGAATCCAATTAAACAATCAACCGACTGCTCAGAGGCAGTATCCAATTAAGCAAGAAGCTAAAAAACAAGTCAGGGAGATTTTAGATCAACTTGAATACCAGGGGGTGATTGAAACATGCACCTCTCAAATGAACAATCCTTTGTCTCCTGTCTCCAAACCAGACAATTCATATCGTCTAGTCTTGGATACAGACACCTTAACTCATGTTGTAAAACATTTGCAGTACAAAATTCGCATAGTGCTGCACTAATGAATAACATAGTTCGCAAAAAATATAAAACGACATTAGATATATCTAACGGTTTCTTTTGTCAAAATATTGCACCAGAAAGCAGGTACTTGACCGCTTTCTCAATAATGGGGTCGCAGAAAATTTTCTGTAGGCTCCCACAGGGGTTCTAGAACAGCCCAGGATTATTTTCAGTCAGAGTAACAGAGTTACTACAAATATATGATGAGGCATTATCTTATGTGGATGATATCTATCTCACTGACGACGACTTGGAGACTCACTTGAAAAGGGTGAACACCATAATACTCGGTTTCGCAGCAGAGGGTTACAAATTCAACTTTAAAAAGTCTCGAATTGCCCATCTGACAGTCTTATTTTTAGGATACGAACTATCAAGTGAAGGGAAAAGCCTAGCGGACGACTTCTTAGAGAAGTGTGCTGTACTCCAAGCACCAAAAACTTTGAAGAACTTACAATCGATTCTAGGCTTCCTGAATTTCGGAAGAACTTACATTCTAAATTATGCGGAGAGGGTAAAACCTCTCTACGAACTGATTAAACCTGATTTCAAACCAATCAACTGGACTCAAAAACACACAGAAATTTTGAGGTCACTGCAAACAGACTTGTTAGCAAAAACGAAATTAGACACACGTGACAACACACGCAACCTTGTAATCCGAGTCATCCCAGGAAGATGCGGATTCACGTACCTGACCTCTAATGAGGGAGAAAAGGTACCAATAGCTTGCAAATCACACTTGTACACACAAGCGGAAAAAACATTCAGTCTCACAGAAAATATTGTGAACGCAGTGCAGACTGCTATAGCTACAGAACGAGAACTAGCACATGGCAAAAGGATCAATGTCCTCACAGCGGAATCCGCCTTCGAGGCGCTATTCAGCCCAGTAAACCTGCCTACAGTGTCACTGGATCCAAAATGGATACAGTGGGTTAATTCTCTTGGAGCGGACGACGTGAAATACTATTTTGCTCCACAATTTGAAAAACGGAATGATTTAAAATATGAACAAGAATATCCTCTGCCATTCGAAATTCTGCCTCTCCAACAGTACTCTTGTATAATCTATACAGACAGATTCATACAACATTACAACGTAGAAGATAAGACCTACGATGCAGCCTGTGCGATTGTTATAGGTCGCTGGCTTTGCGATAAATTCAGACCGAAGATAACAAAAACTGAATCAGTGAGAATCTGTTTGGCTCAGAGAACTGAAATCAGATCTTTAAAGATGGTGCTTTAAAATGCAGAACGTGAATTCCCGACACTAATCGTGTGCGATTCGCATTATTGCGTCAACTCTTACAATAATAAATTACAGAGCTGGGTTCAAAATAATTACAAAGATGACACAGGTGCCACAATCAAGCATAAAATGCTTTGGAAACAAGTAGTTCTTTTACAGAAAGAACTACAAAAGACTCACGTGATACACACTCTGAGTCATCAACGTGATGGCGTTCACGTTGCAGGGAATTCATTGGCTAATACAGCCACAGCGGAAGCAACTAAACCGGCTTCCGTAGCCACAAAAAAGCGTTCAGGAACATACATAGACGGGGACACTATGCTGGCAGTAAAAACGTCTTTAAAAGGCAGCTGTGCAGCGCTACCCCTGAACTATCCACTCAATTATGCATACGTAATTGATGCAAACTCCGTTCCTTTTGCTCGAATCCCTGGAGTGGGGGATAGAGTAATTCCAAACATGAACAGGAGAAAGTTATTAATAGCAGACACACACATGGGTGAAGGTCCAAGGCACAATCAGATGAAGGAATCTCTGACTGAATTACAATCAGTATACTGGTGGCCGGGGATGAGCCTGCACCACTATAAATATGTAAAGAACTGTCCCGACTGCGACAGAGATCGCAGCAGCGAATCAAGCGGAGTAATGCCATGGCCTGGTATGTAGGTAGCGTAATGCTGTCTATATGCAATCCAGCGTCCTATTAACTGTCTAAGACTAGAATTCACTTAAAAATGTGGCCCCAGCGCTCGGCTGAAGCCAAAACGGTTATAAAAGATCTGCGAGTCTTTATCGGCACATACGCAATTGCCATGTTCCATTCTGACCAGGGTCCTGCTTTCAGCTCTCGAGCTTATAAGGAGGCCATGGCCAGCATGGGCGTTGAGTTGCGATACTCTTGTCCATCACACCCTGAGGGGAACAGTGTGGTTGAAAGAAAAAACCGAGACATAAAGCAATCTATAACTGCGAAGGTATTAGGTTCGGGTGATGGGTGGGTCAAACATTTAATAAGTGTCCCAGTCTAAATAATTTGTCAAGAAATTCTCTAAAAGGTTTCAGCCCATACAAACTATTGTTCGGAACTAGAATGCATGTTAAGGACCTCGATAGTCAGGCATCAGCAGTAAAAAATAAGAATAAAGAATTTGAAATCAAAGACCGTTTGGCTGTTTTACAGGACTTGAATGAAACGAGAAAATCCTTAAGCAACATAAAGTTAAAGCACCAGTCAACTACCACTGAAGAGGCACCACCAGCCCCAGCAAGACCTGTCTGGATTCCAAAGATTGGGGATCTAGTCAGAGAGAAAATAGCGGTGAAGAAGGAATATGGGCCTTCTTATAGAAAAGCAGTACCTGTCTTGTCAATCAACGGAACGAGATCAGTAGTACTACCGCCCCTTGCTGGTAAAAAGGAGAACAGAGTTGTATCAATCGACCTGGTAAAACCACAAACATGTGGCCTATAATCAACAGTAGGCCCAGTGGACTCCGGAGAAACAACGGAATACCCAAACTTGCAACAATCCAAGAGGTTCAAACTGAAAGACTAATCACATTTGATAAACCTACAGTGCACAGAGAGGGACTATGCAATAATGCCATGGAACTCGTGCCTCTTGAAACACAGATTGAAACAGTTTGTCGTGAAACACCGATCTACAATGATGTGGCATCAGAATGTGCTACTGAAAGACAAATTGAGAGAACAATTCCAACAATTGACAGAACTGCCTCTGGCTACTTCATCAACTTCGATACCTTTTCTGAAGATCCAAGCGACCCTGAAGTAACGCCAGAAACAGACTTTTGAAGAAAACGCTACGGAATTCTTTCTTCAAATCAAAGAAGTATATCTAGATGCACCATTGATTGAGTATTGGATTATATCGGGGGTACTTATACTCCTACTAAGCCTAATATTGGTTTTAATTTTAGGAAAGAAAATACAGTTCAATGGACACAGCAAGTCAGAACATCAACTTAGTCCTGAAACCACACAGATCATCTCATGTGAAGAAAAGAGAACTGTCATCAGTAAATGTCACAGCCATTCCAATACCCGGCGGGGTAGTATGGGACAAGACTGACTATGATGTATATGGCCCGGTCGAGATCTTGAAATATCCTCACCAGTTCAAGGTTTCGTTAAGTGACTTTGTAAAACCAGGTACATTTTCTGATGATTGGGATTTTGAAAGTATTCATAATATGATGTCTGATTTAGTGTTGTCAGCTAGATTTACAGAACATGATTATTTACAAGGTTCGTCTAATTATGAACAAATGTATTGCTTCTCACATTACGGAGACCATTACTTACATAAATCTGCACAACCTAGAAATGTTTTTAAATATAATCAATGGGAACATTGTGCTACTCCACCTAAAATTAGTTCTAATACATTCTATGAGAAATTCCATTACTTCTCAGGGTTTAACACAAGTGATGCAGAAACGTTTTATTATAAACTGTTGGATAAAACAGGGACAAAAACTAAGCTGACAAATACTAAATTGATATATTCAGAAGCATTTTATGAAAAAATTATGACATTTGGTTTTGATTTTTGGAAAACAACATTGAAACAAAAAACAATCTGGGGTACAAAAGATTGGCAGGTACAAGGCCTAGAAGCATTATTTTGAGCCTGCATGATCCCAGAACAAATAATGTTCTTAAATGACACAATTCAACAGACAACCTGTCTTGGCCTAGCTAAGATAAAGGACCTTAACAAACCGTCTATTTCAAAGCCAATACCTGATAATGCAACCACAGATATTGAAATAGACGTATCTAAAATTTTACATCTAAACAGAACACACCCCGGTTGGAAAAAGTGGTTAATCTGGCCAACAGACACTAATAACTGTCAAGATAGATTCCTGAATAAAACACAGGGGTTAAAAATGACCATACCAGACCCTAGATACTCCCAGAGACAACATCCAGGGATAGTAACAACATACAGTGTAGGAAAGCTGTGCCTTGAATGGCTAGAAACATCCACACTGCCAGAAATTAAGCAACACTTATCTTTACTTAAAGATGGTGCTGATTTGCGCGATTTCATTCTGGGACCACGCAAACAGCGTCAAAAACGTTTCATAGCGGCGAGTGCATATGCGGCTTACAACGAGGTTTGGAAAGTAACACAAATTGAAACAGCTGAAAAAATACGAGAAATTGATCGTATTAATTTGGAAAAATCACTTTCTGTTGTGGACAACGGGTTAATGACTCTGTCCTCCAGAATATATTCTCTGGACAGTATTGTATCATCTGCCATAGATATAATAGACAAAGACTTGCTAATGTTACAACATGGCCAGTCACAATTGCGTTCTATTGTACAGCTAGGCTGGACGCTGCAAAATCTTCGTTCAGGCTATGTGCCATGGCGTTCAATCAACACAACGTCATGGTTTTCCATCTTTAACCTTACTGATAAACAAAATCAGCTTGGCACAGAAAGGAGCAGACTATACAATCCTGAGCATAGAAAAACTTGAGAGATTACCATTGACAATGTCAGAAAGTCCTGTCATTGAATGGATAATACACGGGATTATCACAATTCCGATAACAACTTTCCGATTTAGAAAGTGCCTTGAATATATACCGACTGGCCAGTATGAACGTTTGGGTAAAGGGTACATTAATTCAACATGGAAATTACCATATACACACACTTGCTATAGTGACAGCAACAAAAATGTATTTCATAGTGGTGAAAATTGCAAACATTCACTAAGCGGTATACTTTTGTGCCAGGGTATTTTTTACACGGGGCCTGTGAAGGAAGTTCAAACAACCTTTCATGCCACCAACATGTCACACCTGCAACGCAGATAGAGCCTTTCTTTAAGCAGCTCTCTAACGGGAGTTACATTCTAATAACAGATCACAGCTGTTGTGGCCTCTTGCCAGGGAAAGCATATCTCGTTCACGTAACTTCCATGGTCACTTGTTGTATGCAAGCATTGTTTCCAAACGGCCATGAAGATTCCGAGACGCCGATTTGGCCGACTTTGAATGTCTCTTCTATACGAATTGATACTTTAAGCAGAATGAAGTCTGTGCTTTTACAGACAACAGTGCCCATCACGTCATCAAAAGAGACGTATGATCTCCAAGTTGCAAGGACGGCTTCGGAGATACATGACCTTTTATCAACAAATTGCCCCGTGCATTTCACAGAAATGCTTAGCCAAATTCTAAATATGTCAGATGCCGTAGGTATCCCAGGCGTATTTAAGAAGATTTTTTCGGGACTGCTAACACCATTCAAAGCAATTCTGGGAATCATTCCCAATTTTGTCCATTCTGTCTTTGGCGGCATACCCCTTATTTTGGGACTTGTAGCAGGCATTTTATTTTTGACCCTCCTGCTCCGATATGGCAAGCCAAGACACAGACATGACTCCGGCAGGGATGGAAGAAACGATCCTAGCAGTACGCTACCAGGACCGGATAACTAGAGTCCTTGGATTAGCCAGGCTGAGAGATCTGAACATGACCTGGTTTCTTTCATTCAGACCTATATGGCAGACCTGCATCTTACCTGTGCTTCGATGTATGCTATGCGGAGATGAATGCGTGTTAGACACCGGTCTTGCACTTCCATCAGCAGTACCAATGGATATCGATACCTTGCTAAGTCCTGTAACGGCTCATGCATTGTGTTGTCCCCAGCGGCTACCAATCCTGATGACGGCATTCGTTGAGACTCCTGTGCTACGACTAGGTGGTGACAGTGGAGCAAGAAGTAAAAGCAACATCACCCAGGTACGACCTTCTGTGAGCATTGCTGATCCAGACATTGATGATAGCAATCATTCTCACACCTGCCAAGTTACAGCGTTATCGAACTTGGTCGAACTGTCACCTGATTTTGTAGACCAGTTCTTTGAGAGCCTGTCTGATATGATGTTCTCCCCTGGACAGAAATAATAATTTTTGGAACACATTCCGACACACAGCGTTCGCGTGAACTCTGAATTCGGCCTTCAGTTTTGATCAACAAAGCTACTGAGAAACGTTGGAACTCTATTCCCCGTTCACCATGAAAAGTTTTTATTGAATTGAACTTTTTCAAAATATTTACCTTTTTTTTCTGGCACGAATTCTTTGCTTAAAGTAGACCTATTCATAAAGAACAGAACTTCTATTTTTAGTGAATCTAGAGACAAAATAACTTTACCTCTGCCTCTAGCACTTTTTACAGCAAATGTATTTATATGTGATGAAATTATCTCGCCCTACTTTCTGTATGAAGAGATATTTCATGTGTAATTTTTTCGCAAAATCGTTCAACTGATTGCATATGCTATAATTTTTGAATGATTTCTATGCTTAAATACCGTACAGTAACTATATTTTGATGTATTTCAAATACACCATTTCAAATGCAGTATGTATTTTGGGGTGGGTAATGTTACACGCGCATCTTATTGCTTTAGTTTTTAGTAATTTGATGGACATAAAATCGTGGAGTGGGTGTCGTGTTCTATCTAGGACCCCAATCAATATTGTGACCTTATGCCCCTATACGGCTATAATCCATTCATACCGCTATAATGGCATAAATGATCAGAGCCATATTTCAGCCATATTTCAGAAACTCGCCTCTGCAGCTCATTACAGTACATGACACAGCAGAAGCCACTATCTTAGATTCCTAGATTACACTCCGAGTTCTTCAACAAGATAAAACCCCCAGCAGCCTGGGAAAGCCCCGCTTGCTTTGTTTTGATTAGTAATAGAACTCTAATGAGCACTGTAAGAACGATCACTTCCTAGTGACATCTTTATTGACGTCTTATGTCCAAAAACTTACGTCAAACAAGGCATCTTTCAGGTATAAATATTACCAACGTTGCCTTAAGCAAGAGCGATGGTGTGGTGAATTCAGGAGCCGAACAGCTGTCCCGCGCAGAGCCCAGCAGATGCTAGAAGCCCACGGACGCTGCCCCTCCTCCTCCTTGACGCGCTGAGAGAGACACTGTCTTTTCCCCTGCCGAGAAAATCCAGCTCCGGCATTTTCAGCCTACTCTTGCGAGTGACTGGGATATCGAGTCCTGGAAGGAGATACAAGCCCTCCAACATTCTATTCCAGAGGTACAGTGTTGACTAAACCCTTAGAGAGAATTCTTGAAGCAAACCTTGGCAAAACCAACTTAACTTGCTACTTACTCCCTCCCAAGTATTAGGCTTAGGTCAGGTACACTGGGGTAGGCGTAGTTAGAAGCACCAGTTGAGTATGTTAGCCTAATGTATATATGAATGTATATATTTTATTCATTTTAACTATTGTATGGCTAAGAAACCATATCAATGCTTTTACAGTATTATTTCGCAATACTGATCCTACTGTACGCACTTTTTATAATAACAAGTCTTGCAATTGTGGCAATTCATTTCTCTTGCATGAGAAGAAAGACTGTTCAATAAATAATACCTTTTATTGAAAACGCCTGTCTCTCTATTCTCTGCATCTTGGTGAAAGTAATTCTTGCACAACTGACTGAGTAAAATAACTGTCTATTGTTTCACACGACTCTAGAGATTGACTCTTATTCCAAGGAGCAAAGCTGTCATGTTTATGCGGTTGTTGAAAAACTGAATCCCTTCTTGTCTGTGCCAGGGGAGCTGATCACTTCCTATTCAGTCAAGAAAGTTTCCAGTGACCTCTGAGCTAGTTGGTACAAACCCAATTAAGTTTAGCATAGTCAGTAGAGACCTGGAAGACCGCACTTCTACGTCTACGCTGCTGTTTATGTTATTCCAATGCGCAGGGCCTATAGGGAAAATAGGAACTACACTGCAATACATCTAAGTCACATAAATACAGAAACATGTTGCATTACAAATGCTATAGATGTCACATTTGCGAAAGTTATAACTATTGCCATTGTAAATTACAAAGCTATTAATTTAGCCATTTCAAAAAATAACACATACATAAAACAAATTCATTTATAAGACCAATAGCTCAAACTTTCCTAATGCGAGCCCTATTGCATTTCCAATGCTAGTTTTTACTGCAAGTGGCTGAAAAGGCACCTGATCATCAGCAGAATGTTCATCTGCCTGACCCCACCAAAGAAGAAAAAGGATTAAGAATCTTGCATTATCTGTCCTCTGCAAAACAAAAAAGAGGGACTACAGGAATTTCCTATCCTTGACCATAGTAAAAGGACGAACAGGAACAGTTTATGGTCATTGGCACTTAGCCCTTTCGATGCTCATGACGAGCTCAGCTCGTCATGATGCACAGTTGAGCTGTGCTGATGACGAGCTGAGCTCGTCATGAATAAAGTAATAAAGCAATTTCCAGCACAGGGGGGGGGAAACGCCTAGCAGCCAAGGTGTTAATGTCTCAATGATTAGAAAGAAATAAGAGCTTAAACTGCATATTAATTGAAGGAGGTCTCAGTTAGTAATTCGCTTTCGTAAAAATTCTGTCAATTTGCTTTTGCTTATCCCTTTTAATTTAAATCACTAGTGGAAAATTATTTCCTAGCAAGACATACAAAACCACTAACAAGTTTATCGCAGCCTCCCTCAAAAAAGAAGGTCCAATCTCGCTTAAAATATACCAGACCAAACATTCAGGCAGTACCCAGAAGCACTTATTTTAGGACACTACCATTACATTAAAAAAGTAGATTGAAAATTGCCCTATTCTTCACTTGCAAAATCACTGCATGAGAGTCTTCACAAACTACCCTTAGGTGTCAAAGAACATAAGACTCATTTTCTAAATGCTCTTGATCAAGAACTAGTTACTTACCTTCCATAGTGCAGTTTCTGCCAGATACTCTAACCACAGATTCTTCACTTGGTGAATAACTCCAGGTGCCAGACTGGATCCATACATTTCTCATCAATTGTTTCGTGCACTAGTAGGTGGTGTCGTGCAGCTCCACATCTGTCAGATGGCCCTGGAAGTAGGTTTGGCACCACAGAAGATCACCAACTCCTGACATCAAAGTCAGTATTTTCAGATATTTGTTTGCGTCTTTAGACACAGAGCCCTTGTTAAATCAGACTGGACACTGTGCAGATCTCTTATGGTCACCTTTTTAGCATTGGAAAAAGGAGCCTATACCACATAATGTCAAAGAGGGTTGGTCTGTGAGGAATCTGAGGTTGGATAGAGTTTCCATTGCAAAGAGCGTTACCGAAGGTAAGCAACATGTTCTTCTGATGGCTACTTCTAACTTAGATTCCACACCTTGTCAAGAGATACAATAGCAGTACCTCCTAAGGTGGTGGGTCTGTGGAATGGCTCACACCAAAAGGTCCTGTAGGATTGAATGGGAAAGTGGCCCTTTCCCCTGACCTGGCTATTCCGGTAGAAATGATGCTTAGTGAACTGATGCAAATATCACAGCTTGGCAGATGTCCTAAACCTGCACTCTTTCTGCCAGTGTGGTGGTAGCTGCCTTGACTCTGGGGGAATGAGCCTTTCAAGCCTTCTGGAGGGGGTTTCTTGGACAATCCTTAGCAGGTATTTATACAAAGGTCAATCCATCTGGAGATGGTCTGCCTTTGCACTGCTTACCAATTCTTTGTCCCACAGAACCCAACAAAGATTGGTTTGTCCATCTGATGGTCCCTGGTGTGATTAATGTGGAAGCTCTAGGCTCTTTTAAAGATCCAAGCGATGGAGTCTTTCTTCTTCCTTGGATGGATGAGGAGGGGCAAAGAATGCTGGCAGGGTTATAGAATGCCAGCTTTGGAAAGTCATGATAGGTTTTGGGAGGAATGCTACCTTAGTCCTTAGCACTAGCTTGTGTGGGAAGAAGGTGGAGTATGGTTCCTTGACAGAATGCTTGTATCTCACTCACGAGACAAGAGGATGTGATTGCTATAAGGGGCCCTGCCTTCAAGGTTAGTAACAGTAGAGCTCAACTGTGCATTGATTCAAATGGGGTGCACATTAGAAATGTAAGTACCAAATTCAAATACCACTTGGGCATCACAAAGGGTTTTGGCTGAAACATGTGGGGCAGCCCTTTTAAAAAATGCAACACAAGATTTACACAGAGATGGTGGATAAGGCAACCATAAAAAGGCTGATAAAGCTGACAAATAATCTTTAATTATAGCCACAGCAATACCCTGCTGGGCTAATAAAAAGGGTCACATATGCAAAAGAAACAATTGATGGACGGAATGCTAGACAATGCAAACATTCACCCCCAGTCACCAGGATCTGGGTTTGACCCATCATGCTTTTGCTCACCACACCACCCCAGTTTGGACCCAGTCGTATGCAAATCAGTCTTGACCCTGTTCCTTTTGGGACCAGTCCAGCCCGAACTGCCAAGCCAGGTCCTCCCTGGACCGGAAACAAGCATCCTGGGACCGGTTTCAAGGCATCACCCTTCATCAGCCAGGCTAGCTTGAATCCAGTGGTGTAGTGAGCACGGGACCCACGTCTGGGCATACCCTTCCCACTTAGGGCGACATATGCAAAAGAAACAATTTATGGACGTTATGCTGGACAATGCAAACATTCACCCCCAGTCACAAGGATCTGGGTTTAATCCATCATGCTTTTGCTCACCACACCACCCCATTGTTCTGCCTTCTGTCCATCAATTGTTCTTTTTGCATATATCACCCCGAGTGGGACAGGACAGGTATGCCCAGATGTGGGTCCTGTGCTCCATGCCACTGGAGCCAAGCTATCCTGGCTGATGAGGGCTGAAAGTCCAAACTGGAATGGCATGGTGAGGAAAATAAATAAATAAAAACGATGGATTTAGGCCAAGGGTGAATGTATGACATTGTTCTGCATTCTGTCCATCAATTGTTTTTTTTGCTAATGAAAAGGGTGTCAAAACAACTGGGCATGTCGGGCCGGATATTCCTTGAAGAACACAACACAACCAACTTTTCATAGCATCCCGCATAGATGGTTTTGGTGGAGGGATGCCTAGCTGTCAGAATTACATGCATTACCCCTGGAGGGAGATCAAAAGGAATCAACTATCACTGTTCAATCTACAGGCACCGTTGAGGCTGGGGAAAGAATGCCGGCAGGGTTAAGGAAGTTATGCAGTCTCAGTTGCAAGACCTTGTCATGCTGTCACGATAGAAGGTCCTCCCTAATAAGCAACCGGATCAGAGAACAGATGCTTGTGGACAGAAGTTCTGGTTACCACACTCTCCTGGCCCTATCCGGACCATTAGAATAGCTTAGGCCCAGTCACTCCTGATCTTCTAGATGTTAGGTAGCAGAGGTAGAAGCAGGAAGGTGTAGAGGAGTTCGGAGCTATAGTCCCACTCAAACGCATCCCTGACGGAGAACTGCCTTGGGAATTTCAACCTGCAAAACTTTGAACACTGTTCTTGGAAGTGGTGAAAAGAGCAAGTCAGTGTTCTCTCCATTACTGGAAGATTCCTTGCACCACCTCTGAGTGTAGCTGCTATTTGTGACCTGCTAAGCAATGCCATGGAGTTCATCTGCCCTGGCATTTAAAGATCCTGCCAGGTTTTTTACAATGAGGGAGGTGCCCTGACAACTCAACCAGCTCCAGTGCTGTAGTGCTTCTTGATACAGAACCCATGACCCCACTTAACCCTGCTAGTTGCAGTACCTTGTGGCTGTGTTGTTGTCCGTGAGGACCTGCACCCAGTCCACTTTGATGGACGGGAGGAGTATTTCATTGCCCAGCCAATTGTTTGCAACACCAACAGAATGATGTGAAAACAGCTCTCTGTGAAGTAATAAGGTCGGACTTAGGCACATTGATGGAAATTCCCATTGATGTCAACAGCTTGGCTGTCTTGAGGGGGAAGAAGACTGTTTGAGGTAAGCCCACCTTCAAAAACGTCAAGGTATCGGAAGACTGGTATTCCAAACCTCCAATAATAGGAAACTTCCACTACCATTACTTCTGTGAACATCTGAGGTGCACAGGTTAGACTGAGGAGGAGCACAAAGCACTGAAAGTGCTGTGGTCTAACTGAAACTGCAGGTAGTGCCTATGGGACTGCAGGACAGGGATGTGAAAATAGGCATCCTGCAAACCCAATGCCACCAATCAGTCGTCTGGATCCAAGACAGACAAATTTGACCAGAGTGAGCATCTTGAACTTGCCTTTTTGAGGAAAAAGTTCATAATGCGAAGATGTAAAATAGGACAAAGCCCTGCAGGTTTTTTCTGAACCATAAAGTAACAGGAGTAGCCGCCTGTCCTGATCATGGATGCCCGCACCCTTTCTATGGGCACCTTGTCCAGGAGAGCCTGGACTTTTCTGTAGAATGGGCAAGTGGTCCTCCGGAAATGGCATAGGTGACATGTGTAGAGGAGCGGGTAGAAAAGAAAGCGCATTTAGGCTATACTGTTTTCAACTGTGTTTTCTCACCTTTTTACAAACTTTGTGAAATGTATGTTTATTCAGCTGTCTAAGCCCCAAAATAGAAAGGTACTGTGTTTTCCAGTGTCTAAACACATGTTGCTTTTTTGCATTGATTTGTATAAGGCACATATTTTAGTTGAAGGAGAAGTATTGCAGGGTATGTAGTGTATTCCAAATAAAATTGTGTCCAAGGGACTTCAGGTAGTCTGTTATAAGGATAGAAATCTATGTATTGCACTCTCACTGAGGCAGACTCACCTGCCCTCTCTCACATCTCAATACTTTTCACACTAACTCTTTCTTGTCTCTCTCTGTTTTCACATGACGATTAGTGGATTACAAAAATAAGAAAGTGATAGATTCAAATGTTTTTGAATACACAAATTCCTTGGTCACAGTTTTGAGTGAAGTCAATTGGCCTACTCCTTAATTAATATTAGGACATTGTAGGAGTGGTCAACTTTGCCAACCGCATATTACTTTGCAGAACGTTTATAATTTTGAATTATACCACATTAGGTTATAGCACTGCATTGTAATAACACCTGAAAACTGATGCTTTCAACGTGCTTGCCACTGCTTTTCTGCAATCCTTGCCTGACTACAGGAAAGTGTTGCTGCTTTTGTTGTGTGGAGATTCGTAACTACCCCCATCCCATGTCAAGTGTCACACGAAGTCAGTCCTGACTTTTTAAACGCCAGATCACTTTTTTCTGGGACTTGAACATTTTGCTGTTGGCATTGCAAATATGGGCTCAAAACTATTGCTAAAGAGTAAATGGCAACATTTCTATGGCTATTATTAGATTAGCTGAATATGCCACATGTGACAATGGGACACATTGGAGCTATTATTTTTTCTGCTGCTTTGATAAGTGGAAAGTCTTCTGCAATGTTTTTATCACTGTCCAGTACACATGGCGACTGTACACTTTTGCATATACCTGTCACTATACATGTTTAAAGCCTGCGGTGTTAAGCAATTGACATGCTAACAATACTGACTCTTGAGCGAAGAGGTCTGATGTATCAAAGGGGTTTACCAATTATGACTATGGAAAAATATAACAGTACATATTGACCAAGATTCCAAGAGTCAGTCATTTCTCCAATCAGTTACAACTAATGATAGCCAAAATACCAAGTATGATTTATTATTCCCAGGTTCTCTGCAGTGATAAAATAATCAGGTCAGACCTGAAAATATGCTTCTAAACCTGGCACCTTTAATCCAAGCATACAAAATCGACAGAGGCAAAAGGAAAAATACATTTTAGTGACTTTGCTTAACAAGAAAATGCAAAAAGACTAATCCTATGCAGTCTGTCTTGATGCTGCCTTACAAAGTCGCACTGTTAGCAACTTCAGGACAAAATAAAAATTTACAAATTCTCTCACTTTATTTTCTTTGAATGGCATTTTAACTTTGTGGCTGTGTGGGTGTTTATCAATGCTTTTATGATTACACTGATAAGGGGTAATGCCCTTTCGGTAGGGTTTTATCAGTTATTATTGATTTAAACCTAAAACAGGATAGCTTAGGTGCATCCATCTTGGAGGATTTCAAGAACCCATCTGCCTGATGCGATTCTTCGCCTCCTGTGATGGTAATAACTAATCCGGCTTCCAACCAGGTGGCAATGCGCAGCTGAAGGCAAACTAAATGGGTTTTGAAGCAGCAGCTGCAGGGTATTGTGTAATGCATAGCCCCTGTGGGGGCCTTAATGCTGCCAACTGGATCATAGATCTCTACCTCGAAAGGCTTGCGAGGCCTCTTTCTGAAGAGGCAGATTTTAACGTTGCCTTTTCTAAATCCTCAAAAGGGGTGGTGTTGTTGGGTAAACTGCTGTGCAGATGGTGCAAGGCCAAGGGAGCATGCTGTAGCCTTACTCTCCTTAAAAAGCTCTAGGGTCTATCCTGCCTCGTCCCAAAAGAGGCTGGTGCCATCAAATAGCATGTCCGGTAGTGACGCATGAACATGGCCTGAAAAGTCTGTATATCTGATCCATGCATGGCACCGAAGCACCATGCTAGCACCAACCGCCCTTTCAAGAAGTCGGTAGTGGCCGTGCCAGAGCGAATTAGATACTTTGCATCTTTGCCAACTTGTATGATTTGTTGGGGGATTTGCTTGAAAATCATCTGGGACTGTGGGCAGGATGTCGCTCACCATGTCCCACAAAATGTGCGAGTAGCGTCCCAAGAGGCAACCTGAATTCACAGACCTGAGGGCAAGGTTGGCAGAGGAGAATATCCACTTCTCAAAATGCCTCAATGCATTTGGACTCTGTCTGGAGGAGTAATGCATTAGGGTTTAGCCTGCAAGTGGAGGCTTGAACTACTAAACCCTCCGGTGTTGGGTGTTTGAAAGAAATATTGGTGAACGGGAGCTTGCCTATATCGTCTGCCAGTTTGTCAGTTGACAGGGGTGAAAGATCCTGATCATGACAGGTGCCCTGAAGAGTTTCTTGCGGATACAATGATTCAGAAGAGCTGCTCTGCGCTGGTTGTAGAACTTCTGTGAGAACATTTGTTTTTACTTCCACTGAATGTAGCTGAAGATCGAGGACCGCTGCCTGGAGATATGTCCAGACCACTGGCATCCTGTTGATCCAAAATAACTTTTCCTCCTCATATAGTTGCCATTCATCATCCACTTCATAGTCATCATGGTGTTCACGGTCTGCAAACCTGTGTGTTAGAGAAAGCGTTCCATAATCTGAAATGAGGCCGGGTGGAGTGAGGTACATGCAACGTCAGTCAAGATTGCAGTGGATTCGTTTCCAAATCTGAAGGACAATTGTTTCTTCCTCTGGTGTCGGTGCAGGCGTCAACGTGTGGCGAACCGGCGTCGATCTATGTGCTGGTTGAGGAGTATGACCGGGTGTCAGCCCTGGAGTGGAAACAGACCCCAGAATGGGTTCGAGAGGCACAGTCGGCATCAGAGGCGGATCCACCAGTAGTAACCCAACTGAAGGCCTACACAGCTCTCTGGAGCCCAAGGCTCACCAGAGAAGTTCAGAAGGGTACCAAGGATAAGCAATGTCACCTCCTTGAACACTTGCGTCTGTTGCGCCTTTGCTGACAGCCCCAGTAAATCGGAATAAATCGTGACAAGCTGTATAATTGGTTCTGTGGTGGGGGTTCAGGACCAAGAGGTACCCCACCATCCATGCAGCTTGTCTTAATGAGCGGTGGAAAGAGACATCACGTTCACCTTTAACTGTTTTTTCATTGACTTATCTGAAGATTTGGAGCGGTACCAGGCTTTACAAGCTTTCCTGCCATGCCCAGTGACATAGTTTAACCTTCGCCATCCCAGATGGCTTTCGGATTCATCGAAGCACAGTTGTTGCACAATTTTTGGACATCAGAAGCCCAGACACTAGAGTATGACAGTGTAAGGGTCCATCACTGACATCTCTATGTGGCAATTTTCGCAAGGCTTAAATCCTGAGGTTTGGAAGGAAGGGGCTGGGGTGGGGGTAAGACAGAGAAGAGCTGTCTCTTGCACACTGGGATATTTTGTGGAAAAAAAGATGACAGAAGCTAGCGCGAGCTCAGGATCATTGTCAGAAGGTGGTGAAGAAAATAACTACCATTGACGCACGTGGATGGCAGTTATAGATCACCCTTATTCACTTCCGGGCTTGGACAGACCCAAAGCAGAGCCAAACAATTCCCCCTACTGGTGCAAGAGGAAATTGCTGGGAAATATTTTCACATTTAACTGGGCATTTGAAAGTATCCATCAGAAGAATTACACAATTAGGAAGCCCCTCCACAGTATACTTTCTCCAACACAGAGTAAACACTTGTCCTCTCCTCTCACCCTTCACAGGTCCCACTGACCCTCCGACATAGCGCACATGTACCTTCATCTTCTTCTCACTGAACTCAATAAAAATCGAAATCACTAACCAAACAAAAAGAAAACACTGGGTCACAAACATCAGACATGCACTTCAAAGTCTCCCCTCAAAATTGGGACAAAATTATCTTACAGTTCAATAGACTTAAACCATGGCAGGGATCATAGAGGAGCTAGCCTCAAAACCCTTGAAAAAGCAAACAAACAACAAAATTTAGATCTGGGGTTCTGGAAAGAATTTAATGGTGAAACGAAATCCCTCCAAGCCTTTAAACGAAGATAGCACAAAAGACTGTCTCCTATGAACCAGTCTCAACTCTCTACTTAATGTAGTAACTACACTTTTTTTTTAGTATTCCCATCCTCTTCTAAAAAGATGGAAAATGAGCTAGCTGAAACTTTACCAAAAAAAGTCCACACTGTAAAACACTGCACATAGCTATTACAAACTCAATAAAAGGGAAGAATTGAGTTTTCCCAACTTCTTACTTGAGAAGGTGAAAGAGATTGAACTCTTTCGAACTTTTCCAAAGAGCAAAAACACAAAACCTTAATCCGGATCTCAAAATTCAGCGGACCCTCTTTTTAAGAAGTCACCGATCATGACCTAATATCATAACCACCCATACAGCAAGAAGTATAGGAAGACGTGTACCCCCCTAAAACCTCAATTTTACAACCCGAGTTACCACTCTGCACACAAATGGACATCTACAGTTATGGCATGGAAAATGTACACCATGCTAAGAAGTGGTGTTCCAAAACATCATTTTTAGAAAAAGTCATACTATCATGAACACCTTGGTAGTGAAAGTTATGGATATGTGGTACCAGGCCCGTTTAGGAAAGTTTTTTCTATCTAGAAAACTACCCCAATTTATAGAACATTGTGGAAATATTGAGAACATTGTGGAAACCTCTAGAAATCCGTCCACAATCTCATATACGATTATGAAATCTCAGCAGCCATTTTAAAAGGAAAGATATTTAAACCACACCTTCTGTGCCGCACACTGGGCTTGGCAATAAACATGTGAGAAGAAGGCTCCAACCAGAATCTTGAGTTCCTGAGTTTTCTAGTGCTTCCATGAC
The DNA here is from genome assembly GCF_964263255.1 of Lissotriton vulgaris. NCBI lineage: Eukaryota > Metazoa > Chordata > Amphibia > Caudata > Salamandridae > Lissotriton > Lissotriton vulgaris. The sequence continues at coordinate 1,516,392,178 of NC_141689.1, read as the reverse complement.
TACTTACTAACCAAGCAACGAGAATACAAACAGCATCCATGTCGTGGCCTCTGCTGCTTTGGCATCACACTTTGAAACGACTCGAACCAGACAATAAACAAACAGACCAGTACAAAATCCGTCTAATTTAGAACAGACAAAAGCAAAAACCTAGCACATGTTTATCCAACTCACCTTGCATTCGTAAAACATTGAGATTTGAGGTGAGAATGTAAACATTGCCACATTAAACCAAGTTGAAAAAAACATCAGATATTACAATGAACAAGTTGTAACATGAACTTAAACAAGTTTAGGAGTCTAGTGAGGGCATTTGGAACTCTAAAGATCAAGAAGTGAAAGTAACTAAAAGTGGCACTTACCAGGCGGAAGCTCCGGTCATGAGGGAAACGGTGGCGGGGCAGCGTAGCAGTGTTTCCAGCGCCGTGAGGGGAACGGCTGTTACAACTACAAGCCCCAGGTGCCCCAGCACTACACCGGCGCACCGGTGACGCTACAGCCAGCGCCCGGAGGCGCTACTTAACAGCAGAACGCCTCCCGCCCGCGGGACGCACGCGGGTGGCGCCGGGCTAAGCCCGGGCAAAGGACGGGCCATCTGTGGCCGTCTGGGGCAGATCGAGGCAGGGCTGGGCCACCCCTCTAAGCTTTGCCGGAGGAAACGGGAGTTAACTGTTATATTATACTATGGGGAAACGCTCAGCTATACCTGGCCGTAAGCCTTCGTCTGTGACTGTTATAGAAAGCATGCTGGTAGAAGTGGCAAACATGGTCACAACTGAGATTGAATTAACTGAAAGAAGACTCTCTATGAGTCTACCGACGCCCCATCGGCTTTCATTAGGGTGGAGCTGATCAGGGCAATTTATACATCCCGCCCCCATTGTCACCAGAGATTTTGATCATCACTCACAGCAAGCGTGATATGTCAACTAAGGTCCTGGAACCCGAACCTGAGCCTCAGCCTGAACTTGTTGTTGATGGCGATAGTGTTAACGTACTGTCACAAACTAACGCCAGGAATGGGGACTTGTCTACAGATATCACGGCTGCTGATACAGTGGTCGGAAAAAGGGAGAGAGGAGCAACAAAACCAACATTAAATAAAAGGAAACAGCCGGTCTGCTCAAAAACTCAACCCACCCCGCAAAGCATGTGGAAGCGAGGACCGTCCCCAGCCCCAAAGGGTCCCACAGAGCCCACATTGACTGATATCGTGGATTTGACCCCAGTTGAAGAAACTATCTACTCTGCCCACACACAAACTGATCATATGATAACATATGGTATACAGGGTAAATTGGGGGACTTTTCAATCGACACCTTAACAGATTCAGTTTATGATTGTTTAAAGTAATTAATTGATAAACAGTTCACTGCTTTATTTAAACGGCTGGATAGACTATAAAATTTGGTTAGAAAACCTGAGTCTAAGAATAATAACATTTTTGTTGCTGATAAAGCAACAGGGAGCAATAAAAATACCGAAGCAATAGCTCAGAGTACATCGAAAGCTAGTAGCGTATGCCCACCCCCAACTATTAATGCCGCCCGTGACAAGCATGGTATCCCGAAAGATAACCGCCTCCCCAAACCAACTCCTACCCCGATACTTTCATCTAACTTAGCAGTAGCTACCGGAGAGATAACTAGTAATAGTCAGTCAGTCAAGGCTCCCTGTGTCAATATCCGCTGCACCATCGACGCTGGGGCCTCTAGGTGGAGAGACTGCTCCGAAAGACGTCCCTTACCCTTCTAAAGATGTTCTTAATTTACCCCCTGAAGCCTGCCCATACGTTGTGATCCTAGCTGGCGTCCCCACCCTGAAAAAAGACCAATCCGAGTCATGGGATCAACTCAAAAATAAGAGCATGGATTGGCTGATAAAACATAAGGGTTTAGTGTTGGAGCACACCAATGATATCCTTATGGTACGACGTGTGTGCTGGGTGGGGCTTTTAACAAAGAATATCCAAGGTGACTGTATAATTATAAATTTTAGACCCCCCCTTGATAAAATGGCTACTACAAGTATAAGCTAATCAGCACCAAGTCGCAACTAATATACAATCGTTACCATTGGGCTATTTTTATAAACCCCCTATAGGTCTTTATATTCCCCCCACACCAATTTGGAACCCTCAGAACCAAACTAGAGCTGTGTTCTGTTCAGAGGGTTGGCGTAATTCTTTTACGCCACCATGGAATTTACAGAACCGGTTTTCTTCCCTCTCATGCTTGGAGAGTCAGGACTGACTACCGAATCCCCCACCCCTTACGGCATCTGAGATAACAGTTCCGCTGATATCAGGTACAGGTTCTAGCGATTTAAAAATGCAGATTCAAACATAAATGTTTTAAGCTGGAATGTAGCGGGATTAAGATCCAAGTTGGATTCTGTAGAGTGGGTTGATCTGGTCAGCACCTACGATATTTTAATGTTCCAGGAGACATGGTGCACAAACGAACTGTTCCTAGAGGGTTTCACGTGTCATAACACTATTGTAAATAGACAAAAAATTGGTCGACCAAGTGGGGGGTTATCCATCTGGCTAAAAATAGTGGTTGAGGGCAGTATCAAACTCATATCTACGGATAATACAAATTTTCAAGCCATTATTTATACCCGGGGGCCTCGATATGTTTAATTAATTTTTACAACAATGATTTTATGTCACAAGCAAACAGAAATTTTATCAAATTGTTTGAATTTATTGACAAATTAAATGATGAACAGAAGTATGGTAAAATAGATGGTATAATGTTAGCAGGGGATTTTAATGCCCACCTACCAGGCACCACCAATAATAACACTATTACTCCACTGAGTGCGATTCCATGCAGAAGAGGGGAGGAACTTTTATCATTTTATATCACCCCGTAATTTGATCAATGCAATGGAAAAGGCTGGTGTATACCACACTGAGGGGCCACTGCCCACATATAGAGGCCGTGGCTGTTCTTCTGTCATAGATTATGTTTTTATATTATCTACTTTGGAGAATTTCCTGTTAAATGCTGAGGTTTTACGTACAAGCCATGGCGACCACAATCCCATTTTAACAACTATTAGATTGCATTCGAAATTTAATATACATAGGGAAATAGGGGCAAAACACCTGGAGGCATCTACCGACAAGCTCAGACTGATATGGAGGGGGATAGACAACAACGCCCTCCTTGCACGTATGATACAAACGTATCCTGAGCTTGTTGATATATGTCTATCAAGTAGTTCTTCTGGTGGGATGATTATTGAAGCCTTTGGTGGCCTATGCTCTGGTATCAAATTGTTAATTTCCAAACCCGTAACCCAATCAAATAGAAATCCCAGGTGGTTTGATAGCACCTGTTCACGGGCTAATAGAGATCTGCGTGAAGCATTAGCGGCTTCACCCAGAGATATAGCACTAGTTAGATTATTAAGAGCCCGTTATAAGGAAGCTACCAAGATATGTTCTGAAGAGATAGTAAAAGTCCACTGGGATGATCTAGTTAAGGCCGCCTCTTTAAATGGCACAACTGGATTTTGGAAAGGAGTAAAAAGTATGAGGTCGATGGATACAAATATTACCCCCATATTACCTCCATAAGTTGTAATATTCCTAGTGAACTATGGGAGGAACATTTTGCTGGAATTTATACTGCTTCATCAACTAATAATAACAACATTTGTTCCCAAGTTTCAAAGATCACTATTACACTATCTGAAGTTGAAGAGGCCATACAACAAAGCTTGGTAAATAAAGCACCAGGCCCAGATGGGCTATCCATTGACCTTATAAAACATGAACCAGATTTTTGGGCCCCTCTCTTATGGAACGTTTTTAATATTCTGATCAATGCAACCATCCCGAGTACCTGGTCAACCAGCATTATTGTCCCCATTTTTAAAAAAGGGGACCGATCTAACCCCAGCTGCTACCGCCCTATCTCGTTAATTGATAAAACTCTAAAGATTCTGGGCCGGGTTGTTTTTAACAGAATTAGGGACTGGGCGGAAGATAATCATATTTTAAACTGTTGTCAACTGGGTTTTAGGAGTAATGTTGGAACCGTGGAACAGTGTCTAAATCTGAATCTTATCTTGGGGAAATATATGGTTGCACAAAAAGCCCCATTATACCTTGGTTTTATAAATTTATCCTCAGCTTTTGATTTTGTTAACAGATCACATTTATGGGAAATGCTTTTAAATTATGGGTCGGATGAGGCACTGGTTAGTTTTTTGGCGTATTTGCACAGGGATCTGAAGGCACGGGTGAGAATAAGTAATGATGGGGAAGTCTCCAGGGATATTAATATGGCCGAGGGGTGAGACAAGGTTGTGTTTTGGCCCCCCTGCTTTTTATTATTTATATAAATGAATTACATAATACCCTGGGAAAAATGACTAGTGATGTACCCAAAATTAATGGAAAATTACTGCCCGTGCTTTTATATGCAGATGATGCGGTCCTTATGGGCACAACGCACTTCGCACTTTAGTTTCGGGATTTGAGTCTTTGACAGATCTTGACCTTTGCACTAATTTAAAAAAATCTTTTATAATGAGCTGTGGGCCGAAAAAACACTATCAATTCAATTTTATCCGGCAGCGAACTTTTGACAAGTACTAGCACCTTTCCCTACCTGGGCTTAGTTTTCTCGGAAACTGGCTCATGGAAAGCCCATATGGCTTATGGAAGAAGTATTAATTTACGGCAACCCAGGGAATCTGAGGTAGTGGTACCATTGATACAGATATAAATCGCAATGTGTACCAACGGCTACTTATGGAGCCGAAGTTTGGGGATATGCGAATTGCAGCGGGATTCAAACTGAAGAGAATAGATTTTGTAGGAAAATTCTTGGCGCACTAATTTCATTGCCCAACTATTTATGCCATAACGAATTAAATCTTCAATACGTGGAGGATTTCATCAGGTCACGTCCCGCATTATTCTGGATTAAAATATGGCAGAACCCCGCAGCAGCTCTAACTAGAGAAATTATCTTAGACTGCCTTAAATGTGATAAAGGTGGCGGTATACCCTGGCTAGCCGCAGTAAAAAATAGCTTAGCCAGTGTGGATATGGAACATTGTTTTCTATGCCCCACAGCAGCGGAAAGAATAAATATAAGATCAGTAAGGGGGGCACTCTACGACTTGTATCGTAAAGAGAGACAAGAAACTGAGTATTCTAACCCATCTGTTGCTAAATATATGACCCTTTTTGAGATAACAAGCACTCAATATCTCATGCCACAGAATTATCCCAGAAAGAGTATGGGGAGATGGAAAGAGAGTTTACTATTCTGCCTAAGAGACGGAAGCATTAAATATTCACTTTGCTTCCAACTAGGCTTTGATAAAGATCTAGAGCAACTTAACTGCCCCTGCAGCTTTGGTGGTAAACAAACTTGGTTACATTTTTTACTTTTTTGTAAATTTTATGTAAAATACACCAAATGGTACCTCGCCCCATACTTTAAGGCATGTGCCTTTACTGACTTTGAGATTGCATATGCTGAGATATTAAAACTAGGTAGCGATGATCTGATCTTTCGAGTTAGTACATTTCTTCAAGCTGCAGTATGCTCTCGGGCCTCAATGCACGATTTTTAACGTTGTACGCACCTACCATTGTCTTAATTATTGTTTTAATCTTGTTCAGGATATCCTAGTGTACAATTACATCGGGTTCCATCTTAGTAGACTTTTTGGACTAATGGATTATTAACATTGTCATGTCAATTACTGTAGTCCTTGCACAGTCCTATGTAAAATCTTGCATTCTCCAGTGTTTGACTGTACAATTTGAACTTTCTTGGAAATGTTGTGAGTTTTTGCACATTTTTGTCCTAACTTATTTTGCACAAACGATAATCAAGCTGCTAGACTGTTTAACTTTGCACTTTATCTGAAACTTTGCGAGATTTGCACATATTGCTCAGATGCATTTTCGCATAATGATTTAAGCTGCTAGGATTATGACCAATCCAACCCCTTTTATTGTGTTGTGTTTTTTGTGTTGTGTATTTGTATTGATTGAAATGTATATTCTCAACATTTTAATATTTATTGTATTCTGCTTGTTAGTGACGAACTGTATTTTTATGAATTGTACTTTTAGGGATATTCTTATCCGAATAAAGATCATTTGATTGATGATTGATAAATCAAGCCTTGAAAAAAACCTCAGATAATACAATGAAAAAGTTGTAATATGAACTTAAACAAGTTTAGGAGTCTAGTGAGGGCATTTGGAACTCTAAAGATCAAGAAGTGAAAGTAAGATTTCCCGGCTGGGCACGCATTAGACACACCCCAACATTGCTTATTAAAAAAACCCAAAGGAGAGAGTATTAAATGGTGTGTGAATGTATTTGAAGTTAAAGATTGGACTTGTGAAAGTGTATGTTTTAAATGGAACTGGGAATTGGTTAGTAAACATTGTTATTTACTTTTGTATACACAGAAGGCAAGTCATCTTCGGTAGTCGGTATAGAGAAGAAAGTGTAAGCCGGTGTGCATGAATAGGACAAACAGATTTTCTTGTCTTCAACCAAGTCCTTTCCCCATTCTCCTTGACGTAATCTTGGGGTGAGTGCTTATTATACGCTCTCTAGAGAACCCAGTCGGGCACTGGAGGCTTATCTTTTTGCATCGCTTTCCCTGGGTCAGTGGATTGTGGGTTAGTCAATCTGATTGAATTTTCAGAGTAACCTGCTGTGTTACCTAATTACCACCACCAACAATAACCAAGTGCTCCTCACATTTCTGAGCCTATCCCATCCACCAAAGTGGGTCAGTTACTCCATGGTGGGTAAACCTGAGAAACTCATCTCTCGTACCATGAATAGTTCCTGACACCTCAGAAAAACAGACAAGGGGAGAATGCTGAAGAACAAAATATGTTTTTGTCCAATCCCCAATCCCCCATTCTTGCCAAACATTTTAAATAGCTGAGTAGAATTCAAACTCTTCCTTGAGGAACATTTGCTGTTAGATCATTTGCAATCTGACTTTAGAGTAATATGTTATAACAAAGCAATATATTAGACTAAGGTGACTCATGCTTTTTCATTCTCCTGGACTTTTTAGCAGCCTTTGACATGGTGAATCAGGACTTGCTCCTGACAATACAGAAAGAATGGGCCACCATGGTGATGTCCTCAATTTGTCCTCAGTGTTCTTGGAAAATCCTAGTCTATGTTAAAATTTCTAACCCCATCAATAGTACAGCAGAGATACACCAAAGGGTTCCAGAAAACTATTACTGTTGCAGGGTTTTGGGCCTTTTTCTATCATCTGGTTATCAACCACTCTCTTGGTCCTCCGATTGACCTTGCTACGTGCCGAGAAGTCAGATAAAAGGGGGTTCACTCAGCCATCCAACGAGGATCATGAATTGGATAGCTACTCTACAATCTGATAATCATATTCATGCATATGATCCTCAAAACGACATTGTACAAATATAGTATTAAGCAAAACCAAAGGCGATGATGGACGGAGTGTTGAACATTGCAAGCCATGGCCGGCTTTAGCAGCGGTGGCACCCAGTGCGACAATGTTCTTTAGCGCCCCCCCCACCTCCAAAACACATTACACAGAGACTATCAATCATATGTATGTAAATCAGTGAATAAGACATGTTACATAAGACAAAGGACAACAAGGGGTGAATTCACATGTCATCCATATTGGCGGCTGGTGACATTTGAAAGTAGTGGGGTGTAAAATTACTGTCAAACTTCACCTTATCGAGTGAGCGTAGCGAACGAGCCTGAACAACCTTAGGAGGGTTTGGGGGGAAATTTTTGAAAAAAAAGAGTGGACAAATGATGCATTTTCAAGCAAATTTGAGAAAGCAGGAAGGTTAATAAAGCAATTGTGAAAGTGCAGTAATTACATTAATAAAGAGATGTCATATAAATTAGGTAGCTCATTCAGTATAGGCAGCTACTTATTCAGTATAACCACAGATCTTCATAACAGACTTCGAGATACAATGCATTTCTGAGTACCTCACAGATTTTTTTTATTTAACAAACAACTAAACATCTAAACATCATGTGCAGTTTGTGATCTGCAAGAGGTACAGGTTCTTTTCAGCAGGCACATTAATCTTCTGCACTACGTTTCCATGAGTCAAAACTTCCACTAGACAAAACTCTGATCTCTCTCTAGGATAAAGATTAACCATCAGCGTTATCATGACATCTTTATTATTTCTGTGAATAAAATCAATCTAGCCACTTTTCAAACACTCTGACTTGCTTTATTTTGTTATTTATTTATTTTTCATTGTTGAACCTTTTATTCACAAAATGTACTGTGAAAACAAAAATGTTGACCTCCCCCTTACTACTACAAGGAGACTGAGGCCTGTTTCTATATAACAGCGTTGTAGAAACAGCTCTTTCTCATAAATGAGCTCTTTAAACTAATCACAACCAAAATAAAATAAAATCAACCTCATGCTTCCCACTGACACCACCCTGTTAAGAAACATTCATACCGGGTTAACTATATCTTTGATTGGAATACTTCTGAAGTGCCACATTTAACCCCAGCTAAAGACCTCCTTGTGAAGCTTAGAGTTCAAATTCAAGCTTCAAAAGGTCGAAAGGTTTTGAAATGCACAAATCCATACATTTTCCTCCCTAATTAATATCCCATCACCCCAGTCCGTGAGTCAGAGTGCTGTGAGCTCAACCGTGGCATAGCTAACGCTGATTCGTGTAACACTGTACAGCAAAGCACAGACTGCTGGCCATTCCTGTATAAATCAATAGTGCACAGTACAGCGCAGCAAAGCAAGTAAAACACCACAAAGTATAGTGTAGCAAAGCACAACACAGTCCAGCAAGCCTCAGAACTGTGGAGCAAACATAAGACTGGTATAGAAAGCACAGTGCACAATGTTACCACACAATACAGTACAGAAAACTATAGCATACAACAGTGCAACATAGCACACGACAAAAGCACAAATCCTGACATCCGATTCAATACGGGAAACCCCTTAGTGCTCGATTAGAGCAGTGAACATCAAAGCAGAATATAATATAACACAGCAATACACAGCACATTAAAGTACAGCCCTGTACGCAATGCAATGCAAAACAGCAGAGCTTAATAGAGCACATCCTTATTGAACCCTTCCGCAATATGTAAATGCCTTTAGGCCTATTGCCCCGGAAAGCGAGGGAGAGAGAGTGAAATTGATGGAGAGAGGCAGAAATAAAGGGAGAGAGAGAGCGAAAGTGATGGAGAGAGAGACAGAAAGAAAGAAAGGGGGAGTGAGTGAAAGTGACAGACAGAGAGAGAGAACGAACGAACGTGAGAGAGAGAGACAGGAAGAGAGAGAGAGACAGGAAGAGAGGGGGAGAGAGAGAACAAAAGTGAGAGAGAGAGAGAGAGGAAGCGAGGGAGGAAGAAAATGAAAACAGAGAAAGAGAGAAATGAGGAAAGATGGGAAAGGGAAGAGAGAGCGATGGATGGAAATGGCGGGTGAGATAAAGATGGAGAAATATAGAGTGGGCCAGGTGGAAGAGAGAGGGAGAAGGGAGAAGCATATGAAGAAAAGGAGAGACAAACAGGAGTGACAGAGAGAGATAGAAGAGAGGGCAAGAGGTGGAGAGAGACGAGAAAGAGTGACAAAGGCAAAGGAGGAGAAAGGGGGAGAGGAGCACATAATGAGTAAGATAGAACCAGATAACGGTGTGAGAGGGATGTAGAAAGGGAAAAGATGAGAGTGGAACGGGGAGACTGAGAGAAAATGTGAGAGAGCGCAAGAGGTCGAGAAATGGGGAGGGAGCGAGGGCGCGAAAAAGAGGAGATGAGGAGCGAGAGAGACAGACTGAGAGGGGTAGAGGATGCGAGAATGGAAGAGAAACAGAGAGATCAAAGAAATGAGAGAGAATATAAAACAGGGTGCTGCACCCGTCACCGATTTTATCACATCATTCCGAAGTCATGTTTTATCAAATGATGATTTCTAAAGCTTAAGGGAAAAATACCCAGCTTATAATCTTGAGAAATTATATCTTTATCTAGCACATTTTGAGTTAGGTGGATTTTGAGACTACAGAAATGCCTAGTTCTTCCTTCGAGGGTTTGTGATTATGAAATCTATAAACATTGGGGTTAACCGAATAAAGGTTTATTCTCTGGAAACTGAATTTTTTATTTTTCAAAAATACAAACTGATTTCTACGTCTGTCTATGCTGCAGCGCCCCCTGTTCACTCTGGGTACAATCAATAGTTTCTATGGATCTCTCAGACTCCATAGCCCCCCATCTAGCTGGTCAGCGATCGCAGCCTGTCTCCTGCGCACTGGTCTCGTTTCCTGCGCACGCTTTGCATCCTGCATAGAGGTCTTACTTACTTTGTCTCCTATGAAATTGTCAGGTTTTCCTAAAGTGCTGTCTGCAGGTTGAGCAAAGGTCACTGTCTCTTATGCCACTCTCTTCTTCCCGTCTCATCCTCGGCGCTTCCCCCTTGCCAGCAGGGACAACATGACTGTGTCTTCTGTTTGAGTTTCCTATTCCTCGCGCACAGTGAAAGTGCCTGGAAGTCGGGGAAAAAAGACATGTGTGGGAGAGGGGGAGAGGGACGGAAGTGAAGGTGGCGCGGGGGAGTCCTGAGGGATGCGGACCAAGCCTCAACTGTAGGAGAAAGTGAGCTGGGCCCAGACTCTCCACGGGGCATACCGCGAGACATCTGTGGGCGGACATCCGAGGGAGAATTCATCTCTGTGCCTACCTACAGCCCAACACGTGTGCACAGTGCACAGTGCAATAACGTTTAGCCCTCAACTCAACTACATATTACTACTGGAGGACACCTTCTGCCTGACCGGATTAAATAGGCCTACGGTAAATTTGCATCACGTGTCTTATTAAGTGGCATAACAGTAACCTCCCCCTCCAGAGGCCCTACGAGATGTACAGACACGGTGTCTGGTGGTGATTTTTACCTCACTGTCCTGTAACACATTTAATGCAGTGCTGTTTGAAATGGAAACGTAGTGGTGCTGATACTCGCTAAGTCGCTATCCCAGACCCAGAATCTCTTTGAAAAAGTGAAGGCACGCACTACTGTACCGGTCCGTCCCGCGCATTTAAAGGCACAGAGGAAATGTAATATAGGGTGATTGAAATTGAAAAGAAGGCTATCCTACCAGTGCCACAGAGTCAGACACCTTTCACTTCTTAGAACTTCCGAAACACTGTCCAGTTCTGCCAGGGAACGGAGAGTGAGTGTCCGAACAGCCACGTGGTGAGTCGGACTGCACTGCACACAAGTCCTAACGACACCGACCTGGCTACACACACTGCTAGTACAACAGCCAGCCAGCCAGCCAGCGGCGCGCGCATCGCCAAATGGCCAATCACTGCATGGCTTCACATGAAGTCACACAGTGATTGGCCATTTATGTGCGGCTTTGCGCCAGGACCGCCAATCCTGGCGCTGCATGCAGCGCTAGGATTGGCTCGGGGGGCACAGTCACTACTCGCCCTTTGAAACCCCGAGGGCTGCGGCACGGCTGCTGTGAGAAGCAGCACCCCCCATGGTCCATCTCTAAGGGGAAGGTAGTAGAAAGCTGAACCGCGCATGCTCGGGCAAGTTACAGCCCAAAATTTCACATGTGTAGACTGCTGCAGCTGAGTGTGGACTGTCACTCAAGCTGCAGCAGCCCAGCCCCACCCCCTGCGCACTCCAGATTGCCTCGGGTGTGTCCCGAATGCCCGGCCATACTATCTCTGCTGCGCTTACATTCTTTGCCACCAATGATGCCTTTAAATATTTTTAGTGTGCAGTGCTTGACGACGGTGCGTCCAGGCTTAGTGGGGCTACGCCCCTATGCCCCAATGGACGCACCGCGGCTGTTAGGCAGTATAGTTTAAGGGTACTTGGTCTAGAAAAGCACAAACTCTGAATTTAAAACGTAACACAATTGTTTAGGGCTCTCTTTAATAACAAGAACTGATTTGTACCCAAGTGAACCCTTTCCGCAACATTAGAATAATGAAAGCCTGGGAAAAAATCCATACACTCTAATCTATACCTTGAAGTCTGCATGCAGTTCTTTGATGACAGTTAATAGTTCACTGTAAACTGCAACTAACAAAAGGAAGACTTTAACAAAAGCAGTAACCAACTGACATGTTTACATTACAATCACTTTGTTATATGCATGGTACATGTTCTTTGCAGCAAGCATATTAACCCTCTGCGATACCTTACCACAAATCAAAACTTCCAGCAGTCATCTATTAGACAAAACTCCGAGTCTGGAAGAATATTAATCACCAGAGTTTTCTTGACATTTTAATTGCTGCCTGAACATTTCTAGAGGCCAGGAATGCGTCAGCAGGTGCTTTTCAGCACATTATAAACTAGCAAACACCAAACAAGTGCCCCCGTGCAAAGTCAGCACCCGGTATGGTGGCACAGGTTGCACCGCCTTAGAGCCGGCCCTGTTGCAGGCACTCACCCCCAGTAAACTGATCTGGGTTTAATCCATCATCATTCTTTAGCTCACTCCGCCACTCCAGTTCAGATATGTCCATATTCAAATCAGTCTGACCGTGTGCCTCAGGGGAACAGTCCAGCACGAACTGCCAAGCCATGTCGTCCCTGGACTGGAAACAAGCATCCTGGGACCGGTTTCTGGCTAATCAGCTGTCCTCTTACAGGCTAGCTTGAATCCAGTGGCAAAGTGAGTAAGGGACCACATATGGGCATGCCCTGCCAACGTAGGGCGAACAAAGCAAAACCAAAGGGGATAATGGACGGAGTGTCGAACATTGCAAGCACTCACCCCCAGTCAACTGATCTGGGTTTAATCCATCATCATTCTTTAGCTCCCTCCGCCACCCCAGTTCAGACATGGCCATATGCAAATCAGTCTGACCATGTGCCTCATGGGAACAGTGCAGCCCGAACTGCCAAGCGATGTCTTCCCTGGACCTCAAATAAGCATCCTGGGACCGGTTTCTGGCTAATCAGCCCTCATCAGCCAGGCTAGCTTGAATCCAGTGGCAAAGTGGGCAAGGGACCCACGTCTGGGCATACCCTGCCAACTTAGGTCCAACAAAGCAAAACCAAAGGGGATGATGGATGAAGTGTTGAACATTGCAAGCACTCACCCACAGTCAACTGATCTGGGTTTAATCCATCATCATTCTTTAGCTCACTCCGCCACCCCAGTTCAGACATGGCCATAAGCAAATCAGTCTGTCCTGTGCCTCATGGGAACAGTCCAGTGAACAGTCCAGCCCGAACTGCCAAGCCATGTCTTCCCTGGACTGGAAACAAGCATCCTGGTATTAAGTATTAGTATTAAGACTGGTAGACCAAATCTCCTAAAGAAATTTAGTTGGGCTAATACCATGCAAACTAATACTTTAGTTAAAGCTATACAAAACAACAACATTAACACTCGATATCCAGAGATCTCTCTAGTTTGATCCATTTCAGTCACCAATAAGCAATTGAAATGCACAATTAAATGGAAATAAACCATGGTAAGACAGAGGCCATTTGATTTAGTTAGTTTATATAAGTTTAAGGATAAGCGCATCTGATTGAGACATCTGGCCGCAGATTCCTTACCTTTGAGCTTCCAGGCGTCAGGCTAGATCCAGAAGATTTTTCACAGAAGTACACCTGCACGCTAATAGATGGCGTCGGTTGACTCCACATGATCTGGCTACGGAGGAGGAGGCACCATTTGCAGTGGAGGTGCATAGAGCTGTGGAGGTCTTGGACCTGCAGCTTCCTACAGTGGCAGTCAAGACTAACGTCTTGAGGGAGGGCCCCCAGCCTGGTGTCTCCACCTCAGAACCCTTGCTGCCTTTCAAGGAGGCCTTGACGGACATTCTTATGGGCACCTCGTCCAAACCCAGCAGAGGGGCTCCTGTGAACAGAACAATCGCCTGCCGCCATCGCCCTGATCTGGGCAACCCAGCTTTCTTCACCGCCCACCCCACCCTACCTCACAAAGATTGGTGGTCCAAGCTTCCTCTTCCAGAGGCTCTTTCCCTTCTGCACCCCCAGACAGGGAATCCAAGAGACTGGAAAGATTAGGGAAGAAAATGTTCTTTTGCCAGTCTAGCATTGTGGTCGGTGAACACTGCATGCCTTTTAGGCTGTTATTCCCAATCGATATAGGACATGGTTGCGCAGGTGCTGCTCAGAGTCTTGGTGGACGACCGCATTCTGCACTCCCAAGCTATTCCAGACTGGCAAGATGCAGCAAAATTCCCCATCAGCTCTGGCAGACAGCTAGGCAGAGCAATTTCCACAAAGGTGGCCGTTCGTCACCACACCTGGCTAAGGACGAATGGTTTTTCTGGGGATGTCCAAGCTAATCCTATAGACATTTCCTTTGATTGCGGAGACAAAGCAGATGCAGCATTTGAGTGCTTTAAGGACTCGAGGGTTATGGCCAAGTCCTTGGGCCTAACCACACCATTCCGGCCTGTCTCTTCTTTTTGCTCCATTCATGGCTACGGAAGAGGCTACAAACCGCACCAACCCTATTCCAGCCAAAGGGCACCGCAAGTTTGGCGACCTCTACGGGGCCACGGACGCATTTCATCCTGACCCTGAGGGCCGGGAGCCCAGAAGTTCAGCCAAGCCACAATCCCCTCCTCCACCACAAAGCCCTCTTAGTCTGATCCCCCAGGATCATTTGCAACCAGTTGGTGGCAGAATATGCGATCATCTCCATCACTGGAGAGACATCAACTCGGACAGGTGGGTGTTGCAAATATGTGAAGAGGCTACTGCCTCCCCTTAGAGACTACTCCTCCATCCATAACTCCAGTTTATGATCAGCTGAGGAAGGATCACTTTGCCCTACTCCGCAAGTAAGTCAAACCTCTCTAGGCAAAGGGAGCTATAGAGAGGGTTCCCGGGCCAGAAATAGCTGTGGTTGTTATTCCTGCTATTTTCTCGGTCTAAAACAAGGACAGGTGCCTTTGTCCTATCCTCGACCTCAGAGCCCTCGACTACTTCCTCAAAAAAGAGGAGTTCAAGATGCTCACCCTTGCTCAGGTCTTGTCTGCCATGGACTCAGGAGACTGAATGGTAGTGCTGAACTTGCAGGGTGCCTAATTTCATTTCCCCGTCCTGCCTGCCCATCGTTGCTTTCTGCCATTTACGGTGGGCCACAAGCGCTTTGTTTGCCCTGCTTCCTTTTGGCCTCAACAGTGCCCTTCTGCTGTTCACAAAGGTGATGGTGGTGGTCGCAGCCCATCTGCGAACATCTGGGGGTTCCAGTCTTCCCCTATCTCAAGACTGGTTGTTGAAGGCGAGGTCGTCCCTGGTAGTTGTCTCCTACCTCCAGACTAGGGCAAACTCCCTGCACTTGCTGGGGTTCACTATTGATGGAGCAGGGTTTTTGCATAATAAAACCTACTCGGATCGAACTCCTCATTGTGTGCAATATTAACAAAATGGTGTGAAAATTAACAGTCCAAAACTAAAAAGGGGTAAAAATGAAAACTGCATAAGTGTGTGCTGGGGAGTTTGTGTAGGTTGCTAATGCACACGATTGATGCAAAAAATAACAGCCAAACGTTGACAGTTTTTGTGCATGAACTGTTTAAAAAATAATGTGCAGAGCGTAAGAAAAAGCAATCAAAAGCATTCATAGAGCATTTAAAAGTGTAGTATTATAAAAATAACTATAATAATCACACTTGTATTTGTTTTTCCTAGATCATTTTACTTCTCTGTAGATAAGGCCTCAAGAGTCTTTTTTGGTTTAATTTACTTATTAGAATGTAGAAAAGAGAATTATGTAATCTGTCCTCCATGAGTTCCTGATGATGGCCAAGGTTGTGCAGAGGAAACTATGAACATTATGAATGGAACTTCCTTGCTGAGCGGAGTATGTGGACACATACTGCAAGATTGATACATTTGCGAGATGGAGAAATGTACAAGCCATGGAAGAGTGATATCTGAGTTTCCTCTGCTGAAGGTTGATGACGTGAGGTGTCAAAGACAAAGGAACTGTTGAAAAGTTAGGCACATCGAGAGTGGAGTGATTAGCCACCCCTTGTTTTGAACCAATGAGACTTACGAATACTATGTGTGATGATACAAGAGGGGTTGCATCTTTAGTGAATTTAGGGTACAACTATTAGTAGTAAGAGGGTGGGGTTAGGGCACCTTTATTTTCACCATTGCAGAAATGTCACTTTTAAAATGGACGCCATTGCTGTGTGCTTTGTGCCACCTGCCTGAGGTGTGATGGCGGTCTAGTGTTTGAAGTGACAAGGTGCTCTACACTTCCCCCACAGTGACAGTTGAGGCTGGAACTGCCAGGGTCCTTCTAGAAACTTCCAGCCCTTTCTAGTAGGTGGGAGGAAGAGTGTATATGTAGATCAGCATATATGCCATGTGCTCAGACTGAGGGTGGACTTGACTGAGAGGGGACACTCTGCCAGGAGGTACCGCCGCAAGGTGCCCGTCTATACCCCTCTGCTGTCCACAGGGCCACTGAGAGACTCTGCTGGAGTGGAGACTGCTGTGCCAGCAGGATTGCCATTGTAATGGAGGATGACTGTTTAAAGGAACTGCTGCTTCATTTTTGGGTGAGCTGCCCTACTGCTTGCTGATCTTGCCCTGCATTAACTGTCTCCTGGCCCCTAGCGCCTCGTGAGTGCTACATTTTAAGTGACTGGGTTCCTCCAGCTGACTAGCGCCTTGTGAGGGCTGCAGCGCTATCCCAGCCCCCAAGGACTTCCCTGCTTCTTAGCGCCTCGTGGGCACTATTGTCTACATTGCCAGAGAAGAGGAGCACTGTCTGTTGTCCCTGGAGCTGTTGGTCCCCTCTAGCATCTGGTGAGCGCTGCCTCCAGCACCTGCCCAGGAGAAGAAGGTGCGTGGGACCTGCTGCGCGTGCTGCCAGGGAGAGCTGGTTATTTTCAATGCAGCGCTGTGATGCTAAAGCACTATATATTCAATTCCCCGCATTTTTGCTGCAGCTTGAGTCTGTGGGATCCTGACGGCATTCCTGGGACCTAGCGCCTCGTGGGCACTAATGTCTTGTGTGGGACTCGGGATCTTCACCAGCTCCCTAGCGCCTTGAAGGCACTATTTTCTTGGTTGCCAGAGGAGGAGTGACACCTGCAGCACTGTGCTGTCAAAGAGCTATATTTGGTGACCTGTACTTCAAGGAGGTGAGGCGCTGACAACTGCAGCACTGTGCTGCCAGAGTGCTACTTTATTCTGGGGGACTCTGGACTTGGGAGAACTCTAAGCTGTGCCCCAGAAGGAGGTGAGGAGCGTGGGTGCTACTTTCCTGTGTGCTGTATTTCAAACCCCCCCCCCCCCAAGAAGAAGGCCTGTGGGACTCCCCATGTTATTGCCAGAGAGCCCTGCAGCTGCCGAAGAAGTGGGAGCAGTGCGTGCTCCATTCAGGCTGCTCCCATCGCCTACCAGGAAGGGGCCTATCGGGGCACAGTGCTGGTGCCCGGAGATTGCGCAAGGACTCCGGAGAGCCCGGTGAGTAGGGCTCAGTCCCAGCTTGGTGGGGGTGGTGTCGGGGCACATTGTCGGTGTTCGCCTCCCCCCGGTGCCGCTCTGAGGGCACCATGGTGCCCGTGCTGACCTTACAGCAGCCCCGTATGACAGCGGGCAGCTGCAACATAGGGGCACCCTGTAAATTTCAGGGGTCCCAGAGTTGGGCTCCCAACTGCGCAGTGGTGCCAGTGCTTGTTTTTGGGCCGGACTCCCAGTGGCCTGCGAGTGCGCATGCAGCTGCAACATATTGGGGGGCATTGTACTGCTCAGGAGAAGAGAGAGAGGAGTGAGAGACACTCCTGCCCTGCCCCAGTGCTTTGCGCACTTTGCTTTTGCTGTTTTTGCAGCCAGCCCTGACTTTGCGGGACATAGGGCATTTGAGCCCCGGAGAGAGGCCAGTTGGCCTGGAGCTAGTTTCAGAGTGTTGAACCCCCGATTGGGGCGAACTGTGTTTATGCTGGCGAGGCCTATGGCCCTATATGATTTATTGCATAATATTGTTGCATAATGCATTTGTACCTAGGATGATACCTAATGCTTTTCCCTCAGGTTTGCAGTGCTGATTTTAGACCTATTTTGTTCCTGCGAAGAGGTGCCACATGATAATATGTTTATACCCTAGGATTGGTGCAGAGTATAATTGGAAGGCCTACTGTGGCCTTTATGCTACTGATGATGCCGCCAACAAATGTAATTCGTGCCTAATGCTTTTATGCCTAATGAGGTTTTCATGCCTACTGTTTTCATGCCTAGTGTCATGCCTAAGGGGTTTCTAGGCCTAATGTCATATTATGATGGTTTCTCATTTATACCTACTGCCAGTGTGATTTAAGCTTAGTGCAAGGTCTGGCCAGTAGCTACTGACAGTTATACATTTCTGGCTGGTTTTACCTTGGCTACTTGTGCTTTGTGATGAGACTGGCAGCGGCCCGATTGGTCCTGCCCTGTACATAATACCACTGTAAATGACTACCTGGTGCCAGTTAGCACAGTGCCTTTACAACTGTGATTGCCTTATGATGTGTTTTGAATAATACATATGCTGTTTTTTCACCCAATCTGGTGTGGTCTCTTTTTGTAGTGTGCCTAGAGTGTGCTGCACAGATGCTTTACACAATGCCTCAGAGTTTCACCTACCCGCTCCGCACAACGTTACCCCATTTCTAACACATTATTTTTAAATAAAGCATATTGATTCTTGAACAGAGTTTGTCTTTATTAGTGTCCTTTTGTTATTTTGAATGAATATGTCTTTATGATGACACTTCCTTAGATTTCTGATATTATTTTGCCAATCCCTGACCACTATCAAGATTCATCGAAGAAGGGATATGATAAATAAAATAATGAGCAAATTGGTAAGATTTGTTTAAAAATCATGCAGCGTGAAAGGGACTGTCAGGTATTAAATTGGGTCCAGATGATAGAAATTTGTCAGTTCCCAAATGCTGGATCAGTTTTTGGTAGCAGACTTGATGGTTTAATGGATTAAATTGGCAATTTAATAGGTCAGAAATAATAATTGTGGTTAATATATTGTACTATTGTTATATGTCGTAGTCCGTGGTTGACCTTAAGAGAGACGGCTTCGAAGTGGCCTAAGATCCCGGGATGATATTAGCCTAATGGGTAGGTTTAGTGTGGCATACACTAAGTAGTATTGCGTTGTCTGCTGGTGTGGTATTAAGCAACAGATGGGTTGTTAATATTGCATAGGGAACTCTGAAGTTAGTATAGTGGAGATTTATTTGGGTACCTTTAGAAAGCACAGCGAAGAAGCCGCGAGAATTATCACTTGATTGAGGGTGGAGTAACGCTGGTCAATATTCTGCTTTTAACGAAAGAATTCTTTGAATAATAGATTCTATGGCTTTCTTTTAGTGGGGCTGACAAGCATTTTTGTTTTATGTTGTTCCTAATTTTTGTTTTCTTTTAAGAAGAGTTTGTGATTCACTGCCGATTATTTTTGTAAAGAGAGGGTCAGTTAGTGGTTTGTAATTCACTGCCAACATTTTTGTAAAGGGAGGGTCAGTTGTAGGAGTTATACGGACGTCACAGAGAGCTGCGCTGGCATCGGTCAGTTAGTGAGAATCGTCACAAAAGGGTGCTGTGTTATTGGTTGGTTGGTGTGAGCTGCGCTGATATTGGGCAGTGTGAACAAATAGCATTTGTGGATATACAGAACAGTTTTCTTTGATTTGCCTGCGTTTAGCGTAGAGAAAGAAATAGAATTAAATTATTGAAAATGATGAAGACCTTGTTTAGAAAAGATCAGCCTATACCTATTAGAGGAGAGGGAATTCCTATGCCGCCTGAAGGTACGCCTGCTTCTTTTATGTCTTTAGAATGAGGATATCACACGTGTACCTGGTTGGAGAATTGGGTGAAATATACAAAAGGAGATGGGAATTTGGCGTTTCAGGAGTATGGTACTTTTAATGTGAGGAATTTAGAGAATCTGAGATATCAAATGAATCAATTAAGACCAAACCCTAGACCTATGCAGTACAAAGCACTTGAGGAATGGGGGCATGGGGCATATAAGAGAGACAGACAGGTCTGCAAATAAATACTGAAATACTGTGAGCAGATAATCAGATGCAAAATGGGATGCCCAAATGAAATAATGCAGAAGGGATGTGATTGCAGCAGGTGAAGATCTATATCCGGGGATTGTAGTAGAGGATCAGGCTGGAGGAAAGTCTAAAGAGAAAAAGTAAAATGTAGAATACTCAGATCCAGATCCAAACGAGACTGATGATGAGTTGTTAGATAAGTTATTACTAAACAAACCTCCACCATATCAGAAAGAACACGAAAGAACTACTCTGAATGCTCCATTGATTAGAGTAGAGGTTCCTCAGTCTTCGCAAGTGAAAGATACAAATGTAGCGAGTCAGGTAAAAGATGATTTGACACAAAAAAATACTCAATTAAATCTAAATGCAGAAGCTTTATCAGTTCCTGTGACAATTGGTCCCATAGTTCCATTGAATAGTGAGGGTCGAAATATTTCACAAGTGCATACTTTGAGGTACCTGTTAATGATAATAGGGTTAATGGTAGTGCTGATGTGAGTGAGACAGTAACATTGATTGATATTTCGGAGAGATCAATAGAAACCCCAAAGTGTAATGTACAAATCGAACCAAGAAGATTAGTGCAGAATGTGAGAAAAGTGACACCTACTTCAGGAGGTTCAATAGGACTATCACCGGAGAAGTTGGATTAATGAATTACAGGGATGGTGTCTAATAAAGTGGATACAAGCATGGATATAAGTAGTTTAAAAGTGGATTTGGAATAAATGATTCTAGGTACAATTAGTCCAGAGAGATTAAGTACATTTCAGGAAGAATTGTTGTTTTTGTGTAAGAATAATACAATGAGAGCAAAGAGTCTTCATGAGAGGTTTGCTGAAGTTGCACAAACTTATGGAGTTGACATAGAGAAATCATAGGCCTTGCAAAAGTCCTATAGATTGGATTTTAGTGATAAAGATTTGGAGAATTTGACTGCTTCTGGTAAGGGATTGAAGATTAAGGAGTTGATTAATACATTGATACAATGGGGTGAATTGGAACGATGGAAAGATAGATGGGCTAAAAAGAAATAAGAAATGCTTGCAAATAAAGGAGCATCGTCTATGTGTCCTGTGAGAGAGAAAAGGACTGAGACAACAACTGAAATGACATATCCAATGAGAGAGGTACCAGGAGGTGAATATATATGTTCACGTTCCGTGGTCAAGGCAGGATATACAATCTTTTACAAATGAGTTTCCCAGATCGAGAGAGAAAGTGGTTGGGTGGTATAAACAAGTAGAGAGATTTGTAAAAGTTTCAAAAGTCTTGTTGAAAGATTTGGATGGTTTGTTTGACATTGGGGTTCCAGTTGACTTATGGGTTGAGTGTAAAATTGCAGTATATTGGCCAAAAGAAGAATATCCTAGAGATGCAAAGACCGGAGCACCATCAGATAAAGTGATGAAAAAATATAATCATGTAATTACCTTCTTGTAGGGAAAAATTTCACCAAAAGAGATAGATCGTGTAAAAATAGATAGAACGACTCAGGAGACAAAAGAAACAGTACATGCTTACTATGAGAGGCTTTTACAGGTGTTTAAACAGTATAGTGGCTTTTAAAGTATAACTGACAAAGATATGGAACATTTTGTGTATACATTTGTGTTTGGTCTGAAACCAGAGATAAGTAACAAGATTCAGCAGCATTGGATTGTTGGCAAAACAAGAGTGTAGATGAAATATTGAGGTATGCAAAATACGGTAGTGATGGTATTGAATCGAGACATATGAAGTTGAAAGAGAAATTAATGTGGGCACAGATGAAAGCGGCACAGGAAGGTGGTAACTTTGTAGATTATTCTCAAACAGGTTTTCAAGGAAAGAGTCAGCATCAGAATACTCAGAATGGTCAGATTTCTAACATGGGAGGTGTCATGATGAATGGTGGTGTTTCTACAGGAAGAGTTAGAGGTAGAGGTAATAAAGAAGAAGAGATGAAAAAAGAAATATCCTTGTTATGAGTGCGGCAAGTTGGGACATTGGAAATGCGAGTGTAAGGTTTTCCTAGAAAATAATTAAATGAATCAGGACTTTAAATCAGCAAATGCAAGTGGAGGTGAATAGAAATCAGATACAGCCACACAGGTAGTTACACAGGTACAAATACCACAAACGCCGATGGCAAACAATGTGAATGCTCAAGTACAAAGATACAGTGCGAATGTGGGTTTTCATACGGGAGAGCAAGTTATTAATAATCAAAATGTACAAATGGCTTCACAATATTGGTTGCAGTGCCAGGAGAGTGATTCAGATACATCTCACTAACTGTACTGTAGGGGGAGGAGGAGTGCGTGCTTGACGCATCTCTAGAGGTAGATCAGTGTGGCCCTTTTGTGGATGGAAAAGTCGAAGTTAATGTAATTACATTCCTCATGGACACTGGTGCTACCCGTTCCACTGTGACAACTGTGGAAATTACTAACATACCCCTCTCGGGAGATACTATCCAAATTGTAGGCTTCTCAAATCAATTGATCAAAACTCCAGCGACAAAACCAATGAAAGTACACATTGGAGATTTTAGAGACTCACATAATTTTGTGGTGTGTGACACTAGTCCAGTTAACCTGTTAGGTAGAGATTTAGTCTGCAAGATCAATTGCACCATCTACTGTACACCTGATGGTATGGTACTTCATATGCAGGACGAAGATATAGCGTTCAAGTTGATGATGGCGAGGCAAGGGACAGAAGTGAATGATTTGTATCCTTTATTTACAGTGAAGGATCCGCCTGTTGAATTGAGAGACACAGTGAAGACTGATGTGTGGGACTTTTCAGGGAAAGACATTAGGTTGATGAAATGAGTTGATCCTATTCAGATTTTAGTCAAACAAGGTGCTGAATTTCCAAAAACTCCACAATACAAAATGAGCCCTGAGACCATTGCAGGAGTAACACATGTAGAGAGGTGTGGCGCCACGGCCAGGGCGACTGACGCTAGAATCTGGGGATCACGGTTCGATCCACGGTGCCAGCGGCAGGTTAGCCCAGCACCATGTGACTCTGGGCAATAGCTTGCTTAATCTTCCCGACGGCCCCCAGCGCCTAGAGACCCTAACGGGTGATTGTTCGCGCTTTACAAATGTGGGTTTATATTTATATTTATATTATATTATGTAATTGAATTAATGATTGAACAAGGCATTTTGAGCGAGATACTAGGGACTCCTTGTAATTCATCTATTATGGGGATTAAGAAACCGAGTGGGAAATACAGGACAGTTGAAGACCTGAGGAAAATCAATAAGATGGTGATGATACCTTGTTGCCTAATAGTGCCAAACCCAGCAGTAATTCTTTACCAAATTCCTTGTGACACGGAGTGGCTTACCGTGATTAATTTGTGTCAAGCATTTTTCTCGATACCCTTGCATCCGTATAGCCAATATTTGTTTGCATTCCTGTTCGGAGACCTTGTTTTGGCATGGTGCCGAGTTCCTCAAGGATATACAGAGAGTCCTTCAATTTTCAATCAGATTTTGAAAAAATACTTGGAGCCATTAGTAATGCCAGAAGACTCAGTATTGGTGCAATACATTGCTAACTTACTTGTTGCATCAAGGACGAGGGAAGCATGTGTGACAGATACAATTGTTCTACTGAATCATTTGGCAGTAGGTGGGCATAAAGTGTCATCTGCTAAATTAAAATTTTATTCAAAAGAAGTTCTATATCTGAGACACAAAATTGAGAAAGGAGTCTAGAAAGTATCACAAGATCGAATGACTGATCTTGAAAACGAATCCTCCCAGAACACAGAAATAAATTTGAATGTTCTTGGGAATGGTTGGATACTGCAGACAATGGATCAATGGCTTTTCACTGACAGCCAAGCCATTACAGAGATTGAAACATAAAGATGTGACCGATCAAATTGAACTGGATGAAGAATGCATGAAGGCAATTGTAGAGTTGCGAGACTGCCTTTGTCGAGCACTTGCATTGGGAATGCCAGACTACAGCAGACTTTGCATTAGAACTGAAAGTGAACAACCATCTCTCTCACAGCAGAATAGTGCAAACACATGGAACAGCATGCCATCCAGTGGCATATTTTTCTGCAAGTCTAGATTCGGTGACTGCAGTGTTACGAGGATGTTTAAAAGCAGCTGCTGCTACTTGTGTGAGTTTGGAACTGAGTGAATCGAATATGATGGGACACCCATGGGACACCCATTGAGAGGGTATGTGCCACATTCTTTTGAGATCTTGCTGACATGAACTCGAACACAGCATCTTACAAGTAGTTGGTTCACAAGATATGAAAGAGTGATTCTGGGAGCAGAGAATGTGACTGTGACAAGATGCAAAAATTTGAATCCAGCTATATTATTACCAAGTCCAAGTTGTGAGGAAGTGATGGATGAACCAGATTGTAGGAAAGTAGGATCTGCTTCTTATGGTTACACCCACTTTTTGCTTGATAATGCACTGTTTTGACTAGTCTGAATGGGATCCTACTAATCCGAACCCCAGTCTATCTTCTCTCTCCTTTAAATCTTTAAATTGTTATCCATGTACTTTGGTACAATCCAGATTGGATACTAGGGTACCCTTATAAGTCCCTAATATATGGTGCCCATGTACCCAGGGCATAGGTACCCCAGAGGCCTCCCAAGGGCTGAACTATGTATTATACCACCCATGAGAGGCCAGGCAAAATGGAACTACAGGTCTGCTATTTCAGCCTGTGTAAGCTGGTGCTTGCACCCCTTACTTTAGATATAGGTTCACTATAGGTCAGTACACTTAAAACGTATGTGTTACCCCATAGCAGGCCTCATCAATCCGGAAGGCAGCGTGCTGGGTTTTACGTGAGAGGGTACCAATGCATGAGTAGAGCCTCTCTGCAGCCTTCAGAGACCATTCTCCCGGGTTGTCTGTGACTTAGCCGTACATATAGTAGAGGTGCATTATAACCTCATGGCAAATGCTATCTTGAAAATGGCTGCATAGAAACATATTGTGTTTGGTATCAAACACCTTGGAATCATGCCTCCACACTGGTAACAGGTGTGGGAAATATGATTCCACCCTTCTGACGGGAGCTTCGTGGGGTCACTGGTCTATCCGGTGCCAGCCTTCTCGACCCAGACAGCACAAAATGGATGCTGCTGACCGGAGAAACATTTCTGCACTCCTGCTGCTGAGCCAAGTCCGCGCAGAGGAAGGCAGCACAATGGGCATCCTGTCACAGGGAGGTGTGACCACCTCCCAGACAGGATTTGTGTGCTGGGGCTGGGTGGGTGCACTCTGAGAGTGCCTAAAAGTCTGCACCTAGGGTATATTTGGTGTCTCTGTGCATAATACAGCTCAAACCAGTTCTGGGAGCCATTGGCTCCTGCTCTGGTGTGAAAATGGACAAAGGACATGGGAGTAACCTCTCCTCTGTCCTGCCCGTCCCCTAGGAGGGTCCCCCTGAATCTGTCCAACCCTCTCCTGTGAGTACAAAATAGCTTACCTGACTGTAGCTCTTTAGATTTTATGTGGACAGGAATCTACAAGAAGAAACCCCTGACCTTCGACCGTCTGAACACTCTGGAATTCGCTGGACTTCGACTAGGCCCAACTTCATCTCCCTCTCCGTCCAAAGCTTTGTCTGTGCCATTGCTCCATACAGGCTCTGTGCAGGACCTGTGGTGCACTAAGGACAACTGAAGAATCTCCCTTGGGGTGAAGGAGTCACCCACCTACATTTGCAGGAACCTCAACGCAACTGACTGGTCTGCTGCTCCTGAGCTCCTGGGGACTCAGAAGATTTCACCAACACAGAAGGTGTGTTACAAAGCTTCCTGAGGTTGATCTGCCCTCAGCAAGTTTGAGGCCAGTATCCTCGTGGGGACTGCATAACCTGAACCCCTGTGTGCTGCGTCTATTTGCAAGTGCAAATGCTTGTTGGCAATTCCTGAGCTTGTGCATTGTACTTCATGTAGTCCTGACCCTGAGCAGTTTTTGCACCAAAGAACTCTGGCCTCCTCGCACCAAGTGCTCCATGGGCTGGTTCTTTGTAATCTTGCTCGAGGTCCCTGCACGACTCCTGGTCATTCAGCCTGTGGGTCATCTTGATTTCTGTTGGGTTTTCCTGGTTGCTCCAGATGTGCTCTGACTCCCCATTGCTTAGTGAGTCCCCTGGTCCTTGCTGGTCCACACCATAACCTGCTTGACCTTCCTGCATTGGTTGCTTTTGCCAAGGCTTGTTGGTGCTCCAGCTGGACACCCACCCCATAGCACTCTACATCCTTCGTGGGACAGCTCGCATCTGGCTCCTGGTCATAGTCGACATCTCCTGGTCCTCGTGGCTGCAGAGTCAAGCATCCCTTCTTCGCACCTGAAGCACCCGACATCAGTGGGCATTCGTCTAATGAGCCCCTGATCACTCTGAAGTGACCAGACTCTGTCCCCTCTGCTTTCAGGTTCCTTCCTTCCAGAATCCAGGCTTGGATTCTACTGGACCCTTTTCACAGTCACTGCAGCAGTACTTCTTTACAGCCCTCCATTGAGAACGACTGTGGTTTCCAACACCACTCCACACCTTTGCACCTAGCTCCTCTGGGACAGGTAACTCAGTTACTATGGTATCCACGGGTGGGGTGGCTCTCCAACCTCTTAAGTTCCAAAGGGTTTCCTCGAAGTCCTCCTAGAAGGGTCCTTAAACTGTAAAATTGCAACCACCACTTCCCCAAAGAATTGTACGGAGCCCGCGGTTGTGTTAGCACACTGCACCCGTCCTCTGTGGGGTCCCTATCTACTCACCTTGGGTGGTTCTTTGGGGTCCCAGCATTACTACGTGCTCCAGACCTGGTCTTGAGCCGAGTCATGGTTGTTATACCACTCTTTTAGTATATGGTTTGGTCTCCCCCAGGAACCCACTGTTTATTGTGTTACTTACGACTGTTCAATTGATCGCGTATTGTGTGCTTTGTGTTTTATCCTCGTGTAGAGGATACTAGAGAGTGTAATATTAATAAATACATATTTTTATATAACTACTGTGTGGTTCTCCTTTCATTTAATTAATTTAGGAGGTGATATTCTGGTAAAACAAGCTGCTTTACATTCCTTCAAGATTAGGCCTGAAAGCTGCTCTCCACAGCTACCACTAGCAAAGCTTTCTAAAGGTTATCTTTGACCTAACACATCATAAGGGTCGTTTGGACTGGTCAGAGGTACCTACTTTAAATGGTGGACAGCATATACCAGGCCAACTTCTCACACAGATCATGATTGTCTGGATGTGGCTGAATTGTGTACAAAACTAAGGCCTGATATAAAAGACTCACCATTGCCTGAATCTGATTGCGTAATGTTTGGAGATGGATCTTGCCGGAGATATGATAAAGGTACTTGGCGTGCTTCATACGCAGACTGAACAGTGGCTATAGTTCTTGAAGTTTCATGCTTGAAAGAAGTAAGTTCCGCACAGATTTCCGAATTGGTTGCATTGACCAGAGAATGCATTATAGGCAAAAATCTGGGAATAGCCATATTCACTGATAGTCAATATGGTTTTGGGGTTGTTAGTGACTTTGGACAATTGTGGATGCAACTTGGATTTTTGACATCATCAGGTTCATCAATTCGGAATAGTAATCATGTAAAAGAGTTGCTAGTTGCACTACAATTGCCCAAAGAGATTGGGGTGGTTAAATGTTTTGCTCATAGATCTGGAAACGATTATATAACCAATGGTAACAGATACGCAGACCAAGTTACACGTTTTTGTGCTCAAATTTTAATTTCAATTAACAAAGAAACGCAGAAATCTGATACAATTTGCCATCTAATGTTTTCTTCTGTGGAGACATGGGGAGAAGTTAGGCAATTGCAGGAAGAGGCTAGTGAGGAAGAAAAATACATTTGGATCAAAGCAGGTGGTTCACATAGAACAGAAGATGAAGTGTGGGTGTACACTGCTTGCTGTCACAAATGGCAAGAATGTACCATGGTCTAACAAATGTAGGAAGAGATGCAATGATTATGCTTTCTAAGCAAACGTGGAACAATCCCAAGTTCAGGGTCATAGCAGAATGTCTTTGCCAGAGGTGCATAACTTGCCAGCAGCAAAATGCAGGGAGTAACACTGTTGTCAGTTGGGGACAAATTGGAAAAGCAGCAGGGCCATTTACAAGACTGCAGGCAGACTTTATCGAGCTCCCTCAATTTAATGGTTTGAAATATGTGTTGGTAGTGGTCTGTCTTTTCTCTCGTTTGGTAGAAGCTTATCCAACAAGACGAAATGATAGTCTAACTGTTGCTAAATTGCTGCTAAGAGAGATAATACCCAGTTTGGATTTCCGGTCTCTTTATAAACAAATAGAGGAACTCATTTCAACAATGAAATAATTCGGATGATTTGTGCAGCATTGCAAACTGAGCAAAAATTACATTGTGCCTATCGACCAGAAGCTTCAGGCGTGGTCAAACAGATTAATGGCACTGTTAAATCAAGACTTTCAAAAGTGTGTGCATCCACAGCATTAAAATGGCCAGATGCTTTACCCTTAGTTCTGATGAGTTTGAGAAGTATTCCTGATAACAAGACTGAATTATTGCCCCACAAAGTGAGTATGGGAGAGCAATGAGGCAGCCAATAGTTCCAGCAAATCAATTTATGAATAGAACTGATGTTTAGGTGTTCGATTACTGCAAAGGATTGGCTGATGTGGTGCACAACACAGCAAGAACAAGCACATGACCTAAGTCCAGTAGACTGGATCCTCGTGAAGAAACATGTAAGGATGTCTTGTGTGGAAGCACATTGGCATGGGCCATACCAAGTGATATTGGCGACAACGGCAGCAGTGAAGTGTGGTGGCTCACCGAATTGGATCCACGCAAGCGACACAAGAAGAGTCCCAAGTCCAGTTGAAAGAACAGAAACAATTGATAGTGATCAAATAGATCAAGATCCGGCAGAAAGTCAAAGAGTCTGAACAAAGTCGAATAAAGTGGGCACCAGCTACTGGGTCTGTTGTCAATGCCAATGAAGAAGGGAGTTTGATGCAAGTGCAAACAAGAAAAGAAGCAAACAGAAGCTGTGAATCAAGTCTTGAATCTGGTGATTCTGTGCAAGTGAAAAAGGCAAAAAAAAAGTAGATATGTGGCCAAAGGGAGTGAAATGATTGAAATACACTCTCAATGAAAAGGCTCCAAATACAATAATAGAAGTATTGAGCTAAACAGAACAAAGTGACTCAGATGAAGATACAGTTCAGAGAAAAAAAGAGCAAGAATTCCAAACAAGAAGTACACAGCACCTGAATGGACATACATGGTGGCAGAAGCAGTTGAACAGACAGATCCGTGTGGGAAAAATACTGTTGCAGAGTCGAGTCACAAGAACTGTTATGAGCCACCATAAATAAACTGTCAAAATTGAGGTGCAGAAGATTGAAAAAAAGCACAGAGTACAGAAAATTATGCTGGAAATGAGTGTGAAGATGTAAAAACAAAGAGGGCTGAAGCAAGAAGGCTTAAGAAGTGCTTGGATACACTACACATCATTTTTCACTAATATTTATTCCTAGTTTTTAGGGGGTTTTTTACTTTATTTTTTTTAGTTTATTTTTTGATTTTTCCAGAAAATGGCAAAGGTAAATTTACAGGAGACTGGATATCAAAACCACAATTTTAGGATTAAATCTGTTTATTAAGCAGAAAATAAGCGCAATGCACCTCTCAAAAATCATCAGCGCCGGCCTCGAGAGGAGGCGGCCTAGACCAAAGTCACTGCTTATACCCAACGTGCCGATACAGGGCCTACTTAGTTAACACAGCAAGCCGCCTACAACCCATCTGGGCCGGCCGCATCAAAAGAGGTGCCATAAGGTGCAAGCGGAGCCAATAATAATGCGAGATATTAACAGGAATCCCCAACACAGGACAAAACAACCCCTCCCACTCCCTCCCCTCTCCTTGTCCATTAGTCAAACATGGGGTAACAGATCATCCTTGCCTCTCTACGAACCAGTCGGCGCCGCACGTGCTAGGCCCCTGCGCTTGCGTGTGTCTGGCTTGGGCTCCGGGAGTGGGGTATCCGCAAGTCGCAGCAACCGCAGGTATCGGGGGCAGCTCACTTCCCTAAATTCCCCGGTGAGCAGGGTGAGGAAGGGCTGCCATAGTGCCGCAAAGTCTGCCCCCCTCCCCGTTGCGGCCAACGACAGCTTCTCCATTCCCAGAATCGACCAGAGACGATGTAGCCAACCCAGTTGCTGCGGGGCCTGGACAGCCCTCCAGTGGGCTACTATATTCTGAACTGCTGCCCCCAGTGCCAGTGCGATCAGTTTCCCCCTCCAGGTTTTCAGGGGGTACATGAGAGCGTTAGGGAGGCCCAGTATAATGTAGGCTGGGAATCGAGGTAGTTGCGTGTCTAGGTGAGAGTCTATGAGATCTAGAATGGGAGTCCAGTATGGACGGAGTCTGTCACAATGCCACAACAAATGTTCCAACGTCCCCTGTTCCCCGCAGCCCCTCCAGCAGCGGTCACTAACCTGGGGATCCCACCGATGCAACCTCTCGGGTGTATGATACCAGTATGTGGCGACCTCGGTCATGGTCTCAGTGAGACCCGTGTGGTGTGTGGAATGCCTGGCTCTGTAGTACACCCCCTCCCATTCCTTCAATGTAAGCTGGCGCCCCAGGTCCCTCTCCCACCTAGTCCTTCCTGCGTTATATGTGTGCATGTTGGTGAGGAGTAGCTGTTGGTAGAGATCTGAGATTAATTTTTTGTCGGATGCGCGGGTCAGTAGCCACCCCTCATGGTATGCACCTGTTACAACGCATTTTTTACTCCGCACTACCACTACAACGCAGGCATTACAACGCATACCGTTACAACGCATTGCGCTGGGGGGCGCTCTAGGATAAGAGGTAAGTTTAATTTACTATCCAACACCTTCCCTAGGGTCCACGGGGACTGGAGTTAGAATAGTAAATTATACTTACCACTATCCAGCACCCCAAAGCGCTATGCGTTGTAGCGGTATGCGTTGTAAAAACCGCGTTGTAATGGTACGCGGAGTAAAAGTATGCGTTGTAACGACATACATCCATCTCTCATAGGGCGTGAGATGCCGTTGGGCGCCTGGCTGGATCGAGGGGTGAAGGGCCCAGTGTCTCATCTGCAGATACTGTAAACGATCCGTCTCGGCAATGCCATAGTTCTCTTTCACTTTGTGGAACGGAAGGATACCCTTTAGGTCAAACATGTGTCCCACATCCCTGCAGGGGGTCGCTCTCCATGCCGCGTATGCCCTAGCGTCCAAGCCCGGAGTGAAGTCCGGGTTATCGAAGATTGGAGTCATCGGCGATGGAAAGGAGGTCAGCCCTTTATCCACGGCCACCCTGTCCCACACCCCGAGGACTGTGCTCGTGATCCTTGAGGCATACAGATTGGGGGGTCTATGGCACCGGGGGAGGAATGGGACACCCTGCAGTGGGCGACCGGCTACTGCCTGGTCCTGAAAGAGCCAGTGTTTACCCGACTCTAATTGGTGCCACTCCACCAGCGTGCGCAGTTGTGTCGCTTGAAAGTATAACGTGAGGTCGGGTATTCCGACTCCCCCGTGCTCAGGGGGCAAAGTAGCAATAGTGTGCTTGAACCGCGGGCGTAGGCCATTCCAAATAAACCGCGTTAACTCCGATTGGGTCCTTTGAAGCCACCCGGTTGGGGGCCGCAAGGGAAGCGTCTGGAACAGGTACAGAATCTGGGGCAGCAATGTCATTTTAACAGCCGCGATCCGGCCAAGCCAGGACAGCGTGAGCGGTTTCCAGCACCGTAGCTGGTCTCGGATTTTCTTCGTGAGGGTCTCGTATTTGGTCTCCGCGGTGTCTTGCACCGTTGGGGTCAGGAGGACGCCCAGATAGGAGATTGCGGTGGCGGACCACTGCACTTTGAACTCCGCTTTGACCTCCTCCAGGGTGTCCAGGAGCAGAGAGACATTCAAGGCCTCTGATTTCGCCTCATTTATCTTAAAGCCAGACGCCAGTGCAAAGGCGTGGAGTTCCGCAAAGAGTGTCCGCATTGACTGCATCGGATCAGTGAGGGACAACAATATGTCGTCCGCGTACAAACTGATTTTGTGCGTGTCTCCGCCAAAGGGGATGCCTGAGATGAGTTTATGGTGCCGCACTCTCTGCGCCATCGGCACCATATAGAGTGCGAACAGGAGGGGGGAGAGTGGGCAGCCCTGCCGGGTGCCTCTGCCAATGTCAAATCTCGGAGAAGTATGGCCATTAACTCGGTCTGCCGCATTGGGTCGGCGGTAGCAGTTGAATATACGGTG
This sequence comes from Lissotriton vulgaris, assembly GCF_964263255.1. Lineage (NCBI taxonomy): Eukaryota > Metazoa > Chordata > Amphibia > Caudata > Salamandridae > Lissotriton > Lissotriton vulgaris. The sequence continues at coordinate 1,516,359,766 of NC_141689.1, read as the reverse complement.
TCGGAGGGTTTCTCCGAACCTGAAGTGCCGTAGTACCTGGTCAAGATAAGGCCAGTGCACCCTATCAAATGCTTTTTCCGCATCGATAGTGAGGAGCATACAGCCTGGCCTCGTACGTGAACCGGCCTCGATGAGGTGGAGGACCCGCCGGGTATTGTCGCTAGTCTGCCTTTGGGGGATGAAGCCCGATTGGTCAGGCTCTACCAATTGCTGCATGTACGGCGCTAGGCGACTCGCGAGGATGCCGGTGTAAAGCTTCAGGTCCACGTTCAGCAAAGAGATAGGCCAGTAGGAGCCACAGGCAGTTGGGTCAAGTCCGGGTTTGGGGATCACCGATATGGCCGCCTCAAGTAAGTCTGGGGGGATGGCACCGGGCTGGTCAAACGTGTTAAACAGGTCACGCAGGATAGGGGCAATCTGTGGGCAAAATGTCTTATAGAAGGCCGCGGTATAGCCATCTGGCCCTGGGGATTTCCTCACTTTAAGGCGGGATATCGCCGAAATGACCTCCTCTAGGCCAATGGGCCGATCCAAGAAGTCCGCTTGCGCCTGAGTTAGGGAGGGAAGCGTCGCTCCTTGCAAATAGTTCAGTCCGGCCTGCGGGTCGAGGCCATCTGCATCGTAGAGGGCGGCGTAGAAGTTACCAAAGGCCACCCCTATAGCTGCGTCCTCCGTGATCTGGGTGCCTCGGGCGGATTGGAGGGAGCGTACTTGCCGCCTCTGATCCTGTGCCCGTAGCCTGCTCGCTAAGAGCTTCCCACAGCGGTCACCCCCGGTATAGTATGCGTGCTTGAGGCGCATGGCAGCGTATTCGGCCACATCCTGATCCAGGGCAGCCAGCATCTTCCGTTCGGTGCACAACTGGCGCCACGCCCGCGCGGCCCCGGTGCGCTGGTGCATCTGCTCCAGTTCAGCCACCCGTTGAGTGAGTTCGGCTCTCTTCAGCGCCCTCTCCCTATTGTTAGCGGCGGCAATAGATATGATCTCACCGCGGAGGACCGCCTTGAGTGCCGCCCATTGTGTGGCTTTAGTCGTGTCTCCATTCGCGTTGTGCGTTAAGAATTGAGCGATCGCGGTCTTGAGTCTTTCTTGTGTGGCTGGGACCTGTAGAAGCCCGTCTCGGAGCCGCCAGTGTCGCTGAGGTGTCGGTGTGGGCGCCACCTGAAAGGTCGCCACCACTGGTGAGTGGTCAGACAATGAGGCCGGAAGTATCTCTACGTCCTCAACTTGCGCTGTTAGCTGGGAAGAGCACAAAAAATAGTCCAACCTTGCATAGGTCTTGCGGGCCGCCGAATAGTATGTGTACGCTGTCGTGGACGGATGAGAGTGTCGCCATAAGTCAGAGAGGCCTAGATCCGAAATATGTGCATGTCCTGTCGCCGAGAGCGCCCCCACCTGTCCGAACCTTTGGCCTGAGCGGTCTGCCGTGTTGTGGAACACTAGGTTGAGATCTCCACCAATCAGTAAGAGCGGGTGTGCGGTGGCCGTGGCTGCCTCTAGTGCTGTGTGTAAGAACCTCTCCTGTCCTTCGTTCGGCGCGTAAACTGTACCCACCAGTAATGTTTGGCCTGCGACTTGAAAACTATGGACAAGGAGCCACCACTTGATCTCAGCCTCTTTCTGTATGACCCTCCCCTCAAAGGATTTAGCTACTAATATTGCTACCCCTGCTACCTTTTTCTGAGTGGAGGAAAAAAACTGCCAAGGGAAGGAGCGCGACTTAAGTCTGTGATGGTCCTTAGACACAAGGTGTGTCTCCTGTAGGAGGCAAATGTCAGCTTTCGAGTGTTCCAGGAAGGACAGTATCGCCTTGCGCTTGACTGGGTTGTTGAGGCCCCGCACATTAAGTGTAAGTATACTCAAGTGGCGAGTCATGGCGGGCGCAGTGTGAAGGAAGCTAAGGTCAGCACCCGGGCTGCAGGCGCGGGTTGTAGGGTGACCCCTCTCTCGACGCAGGTCCGGCTGCCCATCCCATCTGCAAGGTCAAAATCCCCTGGACAAGGAGAGCCCCCCCCTCTCAACTCCCCCCCAACCCAAACATTCGCAAAACCCCCCTCCCATCCCGCCCCCCGTCCCTTTGTCTCAACCATGAAAAAAACACGGTCCAATATAGTCCCAGGTCCAGTTAGCAGGTCACTGAATCCGTGGTAAGGTATGTCCTTGGTGTGAAGGCAATGGCAACGGTGCGTGTGAACTGACCCGTCCCCCATCCACAGCCGTAGATGAAGTATTAGGGTCTCAGTCGGGGAAGTGTGTGGAGTCCAAAACCTCCGCCCCCGCCGCTGGCCCAAGCGGCCCAAGCCCTACTGCACACATCCGGGCCATAACTCCATCGGTACGGAGGTCAGCCGCTATCTGGTTTCACCAGGCCCGGTGCTACTGTCTCCACTGCAGCTCGTTGACCCTCCTCTATCTCCGTCGCTGCAGGGCGCCTCGGCCTGCGACGGCGTCGTTGCTGCCTCCATCGTCCGGGGGCCTCCTCACTGGCAGCGCCCTCCCCCGTGGGTCCCTCGTCCTCCGCCGGTCCCTCAATGTCCAGCAGGTTGCAGGCCTCTCTGAGGGAGCGCAGTTGGTGAAGGTTGTTGCCTAGCCTAAACACCAGATGGAAGGGGTGACCCCAGCTGTAGGAGATATTATGCTTCCGCAATTCCGCCGTGACTGGCCGAAAGGTGCGTCGCTTCTCCAGGGTAAGAGCGGCAAGGTCCTGATACAGCGTTGGGGAGTGTGTACCATAGGTGATCGGCGCCGTCTGGCGCGCCTTGTTAAGGATCTCTTCTTTTGTCCTGAAGTCCTGCACACAGACCAGAATGTCCGCTGGGTGGGCTGCGTTAGTTCTAGGCGGGCCCGTCTGGTTGGCCCTGTCCAGTCGCAGGGGGGAGTCCGCCGGCCGGCCCAGAATGTGATTGAACAGTCCCTGAGTGAACTGAAAGAGATCCGCCGTGTCGGGGGACTGCTTTACTCCCCTGATCCTGATGTTGTGCCGCCGGGAGCGGTTCTCCAAGTCTTCAGCATGTGTTTGGAGATCCACTTGCTGGTCATGTATGCGAAGTAACTCCTGTCGTAGTGCCTCTATCTCCGCGTCCCGCACATCACTCTTGGCCTCTAAGTCCGCCACTCTCTCACCAATGGCGTTGGTGTCTCGGCGCACCTCTTTTATTTCCTCCTGGAGTTCTTTCTTTAAGGCGTGAATGTCCTCCCGTAGACCGGTAAAGAGGGACTCCAGAAAGGACCGCGTGACAGGGCCCTCGGGATCCGTCTTCCCCAAGGACGGAGAGGCTGAGGCCTTCTTCTCGGCATCAACCCGGTGACCGGTCGCAGCAGCGTCCGTCCGCTTCCCCATCGTGCCAGGGGTGAAGAGCTCTTTTATGGAACGATCCTTCCGAGGCCTCCCGGCGGACATGTCCTCACTAGACCCCTCCCGGGGCACAGATCAGCTGCCACCGGCGTCGGCGGCTCGTGGGTCCCAAAACCTGTAGTGCGCTGAGGTCCCACAGCGCCTGGTAAGCAGGCGGCCCAGGGCCCACCGAGCCGCACGGGAGGGCAAGACGCCGGACCAGGTCCAGTCACAGAGCAGCGGTCCACCGCCAGGGAGCCCGAGCGGCCACGGGATTGCTAGCAACAGCGCGGGCAGAAGGAGCTTTAGGTGCAGGGGGCCTCCCGCGCGCAACACCCACGTGTGGACAATCCTCAGTCTCCCTCCACCTGCAATTGTCCCCCGAGCAGCTGGGCCCTCACCGCCCGTCGTCTGACCCACAGCCTGGGCTGGGGTATGGTTCTGTTCTCGTCCCCGGCGGGCGCCGTGTGGTAGGAGTAGGGCCGTAGAAGAGGGCCCGCCAGCGGGGGGTGAAGGCTAGGCCCGTGCAAGGCGCGCTCTTGATCCCGGCGCTGTGACTCACAAAATGGCGGCCCCCGTGATCTCTTATGGCCGCCGGTGTTGCAGGGGAATGCAGGCGCCCCACAGTGCGCGAGGGGTCCGGCGCTGCCACAGGTCCTCCCCCGTCGTCCCCGCTCCGCCGATTCTCCTGACAGATTGCTTGGAGGCCGCTCGTCCACCCCCGGCTCCTCACCTCCGACCGCAAGTCGGTCAATCCAGGCGCCGCTGCCCGCTCCCTTGGCACCCTCTGGGAATGTCTGTAGCCGTCAGTGCTGGGCACCTATGGAGCTGGGGAGGGTCAGCAGGTCCGCAGAAGCCCCCGCCAAGGAACCGCGGGGGGCCTCGCGTCACCCTAAACACTAAACGAACGGGGAAAAGGAAGAGATGTGGGGGAGGACAGAAGGGTAAATGCCCCAAGGTAGCCAAAATTGTGAATAAAGTAGGTAGTCGACCAGCCCTTTATAATCCTTTACAAGTCCCCGTCCCTGCTATTTCCAGGAGCATTTCCCCACCACCCAATTCTGACCCCCATCAGCCACCGAAGCGATTGCCAATGATCATACAGGGAGAAGGAGGACTAATTAGGCAGGTGGAACAGATCATAAAATCCCTAATGTTCCCCATAATTGAGAGATTAAAAATAATCTATGATAACTTGGGTAATTTACAACAAGCCACATTACTCAACATGCAACTGTTACATTCGCTAATAGATAGCAAGCGAAGCAGGGGTCAGCTAATAAATACAAGTAAACGGACTGAATCCACCCAACCGCCTATATCCAGTACTAGACTACCTGACATATCTAAAGAGAGTGGGCCCTTAAATAAAGGGGATCCTATAACTACAGGTAAAAAGGATAGTGTTCAGGGTGAGGAGGGAAGTAGCAGCCTCACGGGGACACAAGTGATCCATCTCGGAGAAGGTAAACACCTATCACCACAGACTAGGGGAATTGATCAAAATAATAAAACAGCCCACGACAAAGGTAGCCGGATTACATTAGATCTTCCACCACAAAGTACCCCACTAGTAGTTGTTCTGGCAAATGTTCCTAGCCTTCCCGAGGGGGAGAAAGAGAACTTCTCCCAGATCAAAAATAAGGTTACTCATTGGCTATCCCGCAACACCGTAGAAGGTCAAATGGTAGGGCATAATATAATCATGGCTCGGAGAGTAGCCTGGCTGGGCCGCACCAGAAAATGTAGAGAAGGAGACTGTATAGTGTTAAACTTTAACAGTCCGGTACCAGTTGAAAGGATTTTGAGGGAAGCAGAGAGAGGCATCTTGAAGTGAGGACAGAGCATAGAAATTCTACCTGGGTTTTTTATAGGCCGGAACAGTTAGATGGTATTAACAACAGGAACAGGAGGTTGGTTAACAAGACACCTTACTATAGAGAACTAGAGGGGTGGATATAAACACACCAAGATCCAATGGAGTTCTCATGAGGGGTGGAGCAGGATACATCCCATGTTCAGAGGCTTATAACAGATATAACATCCTCTCGGGCCTTAATGACTGCGACTGACTGGGTGGTAAATCTATCTTTCATCCCCCCCCCTATAGATTCTAACCTGTTGATTGGACACCCCTTAACAACAGTCACTCCAGGGATAGTCCCTGACATTTTCGAGACGATCCCAGACACAATGGTCATAGTAGCAGAACAAGGCTCTAGGGAGGAAAACCCTCTTGATCTATTAAAGCCCGACCTAACCAATAAGCCCATTTCAGTGACAAAATATGTTAATTTAGACTATAATGTTCTAACCTGGTTCATCGCAGGCCAATATTCCATCATTTGTCTCCAAGAGACATGGGATACAAGCTGCAACCTACCTCTGGAGGGGTTTAGATCATTTGCTATACCAGCAACTAGCTCAAATAGTGGTCGTGCTTCTGGAGGAATGGTAATTTACACCTCCCTAGCCCTAAGAAGCAGTATAAGGGCTTTCCCCTCCGATAACAGAAATAGCCAGGCCATTATATTGGGGAAAGACGACAGCAGCTTGTGTGTGGTAAATTTTTACAACTCAAGTAATAAGAGTGAGGGATGTAGGATCTCCGTTTTGCAAAACTTTATTAATCGGTGCTGTGGTCCAAACAGAAAGAACTTGATTCTCGCAGGTGATTTTAATGTGCACCCTTGCGGCGATCCTATGCTAAACACTCTGGCGACCATGGGTTGCCCATTAATAGCGGGTCTACATTTCGAGCACACAAAACAGTGAAACGCACTGAATCTCATGCTTGATGAGCATGACCTGATGTTTACAATGAGTATAGCACCACCACTAAAAACGCAAACTGAACCCACGTTTAAGGGTAAAAATCATGGAACCTTCATAGATTTTATCCTAGTCTCTAGATCTATTATGACCTTAGTCATGGGTTTCTGTGTAACTCCAAGCGCACACAGTGACCATAATCCAGTTTGTGTATCACTGGGAGGAAATCTTCTCATAAAAAAGGATAGAGTCACTGGAGGCAACATGATGCAACCTATTAATGGGGGTCGGCGTATCAAATGGAATCAGGTCATCCCATCCCTCTTCCTTAACAGACTTAAAGAGTGCGAAGCTCATTTCAAAAGCTGTCTTAGCGATGAATCCTCAGACGTGGGAGTCCTTAAAGCTTTTGAGTGTATTGCACTCAAGGTAGGAGAGATGTTGCATGCCCCGGGGGGGAAACCTTATTTGGAGAACCTAAATGGTTTTGCCATAACTGCTCTAAAGCAGCTAGTGATTTGAAAAAGGCCCTTAGAATCACCCCTCGGGATAGACTCCTGATTAGTGCATTAAGGTTAAACTATAAGAAGACCCTGCCTAAAAGGAAAATGGAGCTGAAAAACGCACTCTGGAGGGAGCTTTTAGACTACTTGAACTTAACAAACAGTACCAGATTTTGGTCCTCAATTAATCGTTCGCCTCTGTTAACACCAGTAGTGAAGGAAGTAGGGTCCAATATCACGACGGAAGAATGGGTTTCCCATTTTTCCCAAATTTTTCAAGATATAGCTTCCCATCCAGTCCACCCAAAAGAGATGATGGGATTGGACGCCATGATGTTCTCAGAACTGGAAATGACGGAGGGAATTAATAATCGCACAAACAAGAAAGCACCAGGGCCTGATGGTATTCCCCCCGATTTACTTAAATCTAACCCTCTGTCTTGGGCTCCTATCTTAGTAGCGGTGGGAAATGCTGCATCGAAAAGGGTTGCCCCTCATCCTGGAGAGTATCAACTATAGTACCCGTATTCAAGAAGGGCGACAGATCCTGCACAATTAATTATAGGCCCATTTCCCTGATTGATTCTATCGTTAAAGTTTTAGGGAGTGTCATCCTGAAGAGGTTGACTACCAGGGCAGAGGAGAAAAACATTATAGCTGACATTCAGTATGGGTTCCGTATGGGGCATTCAACTATGGCTCAATGCCTAAACTTGTACTTGATTTTGGGTAAATACACACTTTCACTGCCACGGACCATCTACATGGCCTTCATGGACCTTTCCTCTGCTTTTGACTGTGTCCACCGAGGAAGGCTGTGGCAGTCCATGGAGGCCATGGGGGTTGAGAAATATCTGGTGAATTTCCTGAAAGATCTACATAAAGATACTAAGGCTAATGTAAGATACACCACAGACCTCAAGGTGACAAGAAACTTTAGAACTAGCCGGGGGGTCAGGCAGGGGTGTATCCTGGCCCCCTTTCTTTTTAACCTCTATATAAGCGACCTTGAAAGTGTACTGGTAAAGACAGGGGCTAACTATCCCCATGTGGGGCGACGAGGACTGCCCGTCCTGCTATATGCGGACGATGCGGTCCTCTTAGCTCGCACGCCGAAAGGGCTTCAAACTGTGCTTGATGCCTTCCATGGGTTTATGGCCAGGCGAGACTGGACCATAAACAATTCAAAATCCTACATAATGCAGACGGGGCAAAAACCAAAAAAGCGGTATCCCTTTAAGGTTGATGGTATCAACGTACCCACATGTACAACCTTTTCTTACCTGGGTGTTCTCCTAGATCATCAGCTAAATTGGGCCCCACTCTTGAACAAGAAAAAAGGAGAAGTTATTAGGGCTAACGCTGCACTTTTTGGATTTGCTGCAAGAATGGGCAACAGACCGATAGCGGCTATGCTGAAGATCTATCGTGCAAAGAGCATCTCAATAGCTAGCTATGGGAGTGAACTATGGGGACACTGTAATCTAGAGTGTCTCCAGGTGGTTGAAAACAAATTCCTCAAGCAGCTCTTGTGTGTACCCCAGGGGACCCCAAATATGACTGTGCATGCAGAGACGGGAACTCCTTTCATCAGTGATACCCTGTTCCTGCGACCCCTCATTTTTTGGCTACAGTGTTGGCTTAACAAACATCTAGGTCTTACCCATATTCTCCTTAAAGAGACCTTAAGCCTAGATTGTATGTCCAAAATTCCTTGGATGAAATACCTTAAAACTAGTTTCAGCAGGGAGGGGCGCGATGATCTGTTTTTAAATCCAGAAGGCATCACCAGCAAAGATGTGGCATTTATAAAACAATCCTTTCCCATGCATAAAATATCAGAAAGGGAGGAAAGGGAGCTGCTGAAGCCTAATGTGCGTCTTCACCTGATGCTCAAAACCTCGCCCGCTGTGGAACCCTACTTACTTTGGCCACTACCTGCTTATGAGCGTTTTTTACTAACCAGGCTCAGGTTTAACATGTTCCATTTGTTAATAGCAGTTCCTAGGGGGTGTCATAAAGGGAAGGTGTTGGCAGCCTGTGGCTGCGACAATTTGTCTCCACAGGACTTGCTGCACTTCATGTTTTTATGTAAATATTATGAATTCCCAAGGGCTTTTTATCTAAAACCTGTTTTAACCCCTTCACTGCGGCGGCTATTCCGCCGCAGTGCTAAGGGGGCGGGGCGGAAATGCGGCGGGCGCATGCTGGTGACGGAACCACTCCGTCACCAGCGTCGGTTGCGCTGTGCTTATGATGGAGCAGTTCCGTCATGGCCCCGCCCGCTCAATAGAACGCTCAGCGCAGGCGTGGAATTCGCGCCGCGCAGGAGCGTCTGGCGGGCCATGACGGAACCGCTCCATCATCACCACAGCGCCACCGCAGCTGATGATGGAGCGGTTCAGTCATCAGCATACAAAGGGTTAAAAAGGCTGAATTTCGTTCAAATTCGCCCTGCATTGTTTTATTTACAACTGTTAAAACCTGAATGTATACCTCATGTGGCTGGTTTTTTAAAAAGTGCAATGAAGTATAGGAAATGTCTGGACACAGACTTGAACTGTTACCCTTTTTAACGATTCCATCTTTACCGTGCAATAATGGTGCCCTTATGTAATGAATCAATTTGCCTTTTAATTCGTGTAACTTGTGTTATGTATTTTATTGAAAATTATTGAGTTTTTATGTTTATGAACTTTTATGGTTTTGCATAAGAAAACCGAATAAAGTATTTTGAATTTGAATTTACCTTTGTCTGTGTCTGAGGGGGTGACTGATCACCTACCTTTAACATATGGAGGTTCATGTAGTGTACTAACAAGTTTGTTCTATGAAAAAGAAAGGCTGCAGTACTTCTATTCAAATTATGATTTAGTATTTTGTGAAGTGCCTATTAAAAAGAATATGAATAAGGTGAATAGTGCGAAAAATGTTGAGTATTTTGGGGAGTTCTTTCATACTACCAAAACGATAGATACTGGTTATACACATCGTAATAATTAAAATTGTAGTTCGCTTCAGGAGGAGATTGAATCCATAAATTTAGTAGAAGATAGGAGACAGAGTTTTAAGAAGAAAGCTGCTGAGCAAAAGTTTCATATACTGGCTTGGGCTTTTAGACAAGGTGATTACAAAAAGGGTGAGACATATGCTGCAATGACTCTGGACTGGCATCATAGGGTAAAGCTTTGCCTACTAAGACAGAAAACAGACTTTAAAAATGTCATTGGTTCTACTGAATGTGATCATATTTTCCTAATTACGGGAGGTTGGGGAATAAGAGGTGGTATGGATTCAGGTTTCCCTGAAATACATTATGTGTGTGGTAAGAATGCCTACTATAGGTTGCCAGCACATTGGTATGGGTGTTATATGGGGATTGTTTTTCCCAAGGTTTACCATTTTGGATAAAAGTCATGGAACCAATGAAAAGAAGAGTCAACTAACACCAAATAAAATGGGAATTAGTGTTGCATATATTGTGGGTGATATATTTGGAGCATTGATCCCTTCAGTTGGGGTAATTTTAAATGCACACAAAATCAGAAAATTGTCCACAGTAGTCGATCGTTTAACAGACACTGCTGATGGGTTGTTAATGATTGATACAGAAATGGTTACTATAAGATCTATGGTCTTACAGAATAGAATTGCTCTCGATGTATTATTGGCAAAAGAGGGCAGAGTCTGTGGTATGTTGAAAATTCAACAGTGCTGCACATATATCCCTGACAAAAGTAAGAACCTGGAGTGATATATTACAAAAATTACACATTTATGGGAAGACCTAACTGAACTGAAGGTTGACAGTGCTTGGGAGAGACTTGGTAAGGGGTGCTCCTCAGTGGCTAATAGTTTTTTCACTTTTGGTAATAGCTTGTTAGGAAAAATACAAACGCCAATGGTTTCTGTTGCTACAGGGATACTAATGCTGGTATTAAAATATAAGTGTTGTAAGTATAAGAAACAAAACAAAGAGACAGAAAGAGAAAGAGAGATGAAATTGAGTTGGAATACAATCAATCAATCAATCAATCAGGGGAATTGGAAGCGCACTACACCCCTGTGAGGGTCAAAAAGGCGCGGGGGGTAAGCAGCTCCATTCAGTCGAAGAGCCAGGTCTTGAGTGTCTTCCTGAAGATGTTCAGGGAGGGGGCGTGTCTGATGTCGATCAGGAGCTCTTCCAGGTCTTGGCCGTGATGTAGGAGATAGCTCTCCCCCCTGTTCTGGCTCTGTGGATCTGCGGGATTTCGTTGAGGTTGGCGGATCGGAGGTTTCGCTTGGGTGCGTGGAAGGAGAGTCTCTTGTTGAGGTATTGGGGTCCGGTGTTGTTTAGGCATTTGTAGGCGAGGGTGAGTATATTGAAGGTGATTCTCTTTTCTGTGCGGAGCTAGTGGAGGTTCCGCAGGTGTAGGGTGATGCACTCATGTCGAGGGATGCGGAGGACTAGTCTGGGTGCGGTGCTCTGTATGGTCTGGAGTTTGCGGAGCAGAGACTTGTTGATCCCGGTGTAGAGGGCGTTTCCATAGTCCAGTCTGTTGGTTATGAGTGTGTGTGACGGTCTTCCTTGATTCGGGGGGGGGGATCCATATGAAGGTCTTTCGGATGATGCAGAGGGTGTTGAAGCAGCTGGAGGCAATGGCGTTGACCTGTAGAGTCATGGAGAGGGAGGAGTAGAGTACGATGCTGAGGTTACAGGTAAGGTCCATTGGGGTGGGACGGCTGCTGAGGATGGTGGGCCACCAGGTGTTGAGTGTCCGAGCACTGTCTTCTCTCAGTTGAGCTTCAGGCAGCTGCTGCTCCTCCAGGATGCGACGTCCTTCATTCCTTCCCAGAAGATGAGCCTGGTGGTGATGGGGTCCTTGGTGACGGATAGTCTGATGACTGAGGCGAGGGGGACTATGTGGATGTTGAAGAGCGTGGGGCTGAGCGACGATCCTTGGGGTACACCGCAGTTGATTTTCGTTGGTTCGGAGAAGAAGGGTGGCAGTCTGATTCTTTGGGTTCTGCCAGTGAGGAAGGAGCGGATCCAGTAGAGGGCAGTTTCCTGTATTCCAGTGTCACAGAATCTGGCGTGATTGTGCGGTGGGAGACAGTGTTGAATGCTGCAGAGAGGTCAAGTAGGATCAGGGCCGCGGTGTGTCCTTGGTCGAGGAGGGTGCGGATGTCATCTGCGGTGGCGAGTAGAGCGGTCTCGGTGCTGTGGTTGCTGCAGAGTCCAGATTGGGAGGGGTTGAGGCTGGAGTTTTCTTCGATGAAGCTGGGCATTGACGGTCTTCTCCATGACTTTGGCCACGAACGGGAGGAGGGAGATGGGTCAGTAGTTCTTGAGGTCTGTGGGATCTGCTGACGGCTTCTTGAGCAGGGGTCTGACTTCTACGTGTTTCCAGTTGTCGGGATAGATGCCGGTCTTGAAGGTGGTGTCGATTGTGCGTTGTAGTTCTAGAGTGATGCAGCTCTGTGGAAGATGTGCGCCGGGCAGGGGTTTATGGGGACTCCTTAGTGAATGCCTTTCATGAAAGAGGTGGTGTCTTCGGTGGTGACTGGGTTCCAGGAGGAGATGGTAGGCAGGCTGGCGTTGCTGGAGGATGTGGTTTCGGGGTCAGGCGTCTTGTCGTTGAAATTGACGTAGAGACCCTTGATTTTCAGATGGGAGTAGGATCTGAGCTTGTTGCAGATGTCCTGGGAAGGGGTGATGTTCGTGGTTTCGCTGGGGGGCTTGGTGAATTCCTGGTTGATGCTGAAAAGTTCCTTCGAGTTGCTGGAGTTGGCGAGGGTCTTGTTTTGGATGAAGGTCCTTTTGGTGGATCTGATGCGTTGGTGGTGTTCCGTCATTGTGTTCTAGTAGGTGGTGCAATCTTCAGACATTTTGCTGTTTCCCCTGGTCTTCTCGAGGCGTCTGCAGGTGCTTCTGGATTCTTGGAGATCGGCAGTAAACCAGGTGGCCTTCCTTGGGCTCTGTCTGTCGGGGTTTACGTAGCGGTGCGAGCGCCTCTGTGCAGTTGGAGATCCATTTGTGGAGTTCCTTGGCTACGATATTGGTGTAGGTTGAGGTGGTGGGAGCGTCTCGGTTGTGGGTGGAGTTGAGCTGCTCCTCAGTGACTTTGCTCCAGTTCCTTCATGGGGGGCGTGATGCAAGTTTGGGTGGTGTAGGTTTGTCTACGCGGAAGTGCACGCAGTGGTGGTCCGTCCATGGGTGTTGCGTGGTGTGGCTGAAGTGGATGTTGTTACCTTCTGTGAAGATGGGGTCCAGGGTGTGTCCTGCCTTGTGGGTAGGTGTTGTGACAAGCTGTTTCAGTCCAATGTGGATGAGGTTGTCCAGGGGGTGGCGGAGTTGGGGTCGCTGGGGTTATCGAGGTGGAAGTTCAGGTCTCCGATGATTATGTAGTCCATGGAGGTGATGGCTTGGGAGCGAAGAGGTCGGCGATGGTAGTGGTGAACGGAACGTGAAGTCTGGTGGGTCTCTAGGCGAGGGTGCTGTGAAGTTTGGTTCTAGAGCTGGTCTGGATCCGGAAGCGCAGGTGTTTGGAGGTGGAGAAGGAGTTGCTGGTGGTGGAGGTGGAGAGTGGGAGGGAGCTCTTGTGTGCGATGGCGAATCCTCCCCCTGTGCGGTTGGAGCGGTCCTTCCTCTGGATCTTGTATCCATCAGGGATGGCGGTGGCAATGTCAGAGGCAGAGGAGGTGTTTGTCCAGGTTTCTGTGAGGAAGACGACGTCTGGTGAGTGGGTGTCGAGGAGGTCCCAGATCTCTATGGCGGGTCTGTGCGAGGAGCGCACATTGAGGAGGATGCATTTCAGGGTTTCGGTGGTGTTGGCGTTCGGTGTGGGGCTGTGGGTGGGCGTGCAAAGGTGAAGGTATGGCGGCATGGTCAGCTGGAGAACTGTCCATGGATGGTGCTCAGTGTGGACCGCTGGCAGTTGTTGCTCCTTCCAGGGTCAAGTGCGAGGAGCGTGGCTGAATCGAAGCGAGGGATGGTGAGAGATACAGGGATCCTGGCGCTAGTCGCGGTCTTGTTGCAGATGGGCGTAGACGGGCTTGCCTTTGGTGCGCCAGCAGCCAGCAATAAATAGGGCAGGGGAGGTAAGCACAGCTGGGAGGTGGGTGCAAGAACGGCAGGGGGAGGGACCGTGGGGGATCAGCAGTGGGTAAAAGGGCAGCGAGAACAGGCAGAGAGGAAAAAACCAGGGCACAGGCACAAAAAACAATAAAGGGCAGAAAACACAGAATTACGAACAAAAACAGGCACAGAAATGACAGTGAAAAAAACAGTAAAGATAGGAAAAGACATCACAAATAAAAACAGGCACAACAAGGCAGAAAAGACAGCAGTGGAGCAGCAGAAGAGCAAGGCTCTCCCACTGGACCACCAGGGATGAGGCGCAGGCAGGAGTCTGTGGGTGGAGGGGGGCCTCGAACACCTACCAGGAGAGAGGTGTCAGGGGCAGCGTCAGGCGAGGCTACATCAGAACTGCTTGAGCATAGAGCAGGACCCTGGCCTGGAGGTCATAAGTCCTGCTCATACACCCAAGCAGCAACCAGCATGAAATAGGGCAGGGCGAGGGAAGCACTGCCGGGAGGCGGGCGTGAGAATGGCAGGGGGGGCCGCGGAGGAGCAGTGTCAGGGAAAAACGGCAGCGAGAACGGGCAGGAAGGAGAAAACAAGGGCACAGGCACAAAAAAACGAAGGGCAGAAAAAACAGTATTGCAGACTAAATCAGGCACAGATATTACAGTGAAAAAAACAGTAAAGACAGGAAAAGACACCACAAACAAAAACGGGCACAACGTGGCAGACAGGCAGCAGTGGAGCAACTGAAGAGCAAGGCTCTCCCACTGGATCACCAGGGATGAGGCACAGGCATGAGCCTGCGAGTGGAGGAGGGCCTCAAACACCTACCAGGAGAGGTGGGTCTGGGGCAGCGGCAGGTGAGGCTACGTCAGAGCTGCTTGGGAGTAGAGCGGGAACCTGGCCAGGTTCTGAAGACAGAAGAGGAAATTACAATGAAATAGTAAAGGATATAGATGGTGTTATGTTGAAACAGAAGAAGATTACTGCTTTCTAAGTAGTATAATATGATGACAATCAGATTTTTGGGTGGGTTTTTTATGATGTCTCAAGTCACCATCAAAGGGGGAACTGATGGAGTAGAGATTTTGCTAAATAAAACCTGCTCGATTGAACTCCTCATTGTGTGAATTATTAACAAAATGGTGTGAAAATTAACAGTGCAAAACTAAAAAGGGGTACAAATGAACATTGTGCAAGCGCGTGCTGGGGAAAGTTAGGGTAGGTCGCAAATTTGCACGAATAATGCAGAAAATAACAGCCAAACGACCAGAGTTTTTCACTGTTTAAAAATTATGTCCAGAGCATAAGAGAACAAGCAAAAGCATTCATAGAGCATTTAATAGTGGAGTTTTATAAACTAACTATGATAATCACACTTGTATTTGTTTTTCCTAGAGCGCATTTTACTGCTCTGCAGAGAAGGCCTCAAGAGTCTTTTTAGGTTGCATTTACTTATTGGAATGTAGAAAGGAGAAATATGTAATCTGTCCTTCGTGAGTTCCTGATGATGGCCAAGGTTGTGTAGAGGAAACAATGAACATTGAGAATGGGTCTTCCTTGCTGAGAGGAATATGTGGAAACTTGTACTGCAAGATTGATACATTTGCTAGATGGAGAAATGTACAATCTGTGGAATAGTGATATCTGAGTTTCCTCTGATGAAGCTTGATGACGTGAGCTGTCCAAGACAAAGGAACTGTTGAAAACGTAGGCACATCGAGAGTGGAGTGATTAAACACCCCTTATTTTGAACCAATGAGATTTAAGAATTCTATGGGTGATGATACATAAGGGGTTGGTTCTTTAGTGAATTTAGGGTATAACTATTAGTAGTAAGAGGGTGGGGATTAGTACACGTTTTTTTTACTTCGCGAGAGGAGAGAGCTGTGTTGCGGTCTAACTCTATTGGCTGGCTGTTGTTCTGCTGTTCCTGACTCTTTGACTTTGCACCTAAGTACTTCTTGGGGATACCCGGCTTACTCTCATGGCCAGAGGGTAGCTTTCCAGATTTTTAGAACTTTGCGTGATCGGTTAGTATGATATTCTGAATTTGCATAAATCTTCTTTGCAAACGTCTTTATCCTTTTTTCTCTACGCCTATCCACTCCCTCATTGCGCTGATATTTGAGATGTACAATTGTGACAAATTACTTATGCTGTTCTCTTGTGTTATGATCTAGGATTCTAGCTGTATTGTACTAGATGGGCAATTACATTATTTTTAGATAAAACATATTGATTCATGAACCAAGTTTGTCCTTATTAGTGTCCTTTAGTTCTTTTGAATGAATATTTCTTTATGATACTTCTTTAGATTTTGATATTATTTTGCCAATCCCTGACCATTATCAAAGATTCATTGAAGGAGGAGGATAAATTAAATAATGAGCAAATTGGTAAGATTGGTTTGAAAACTCATGCAGCGTGAAAGGGACTGTTCGGTATTAAATTGGGTCCAGATGATAGAAATGTGTCAGTTCCCAAATGCTGGATCACTATCAACCTGCCAAAGTCACACCTGACTCCCTCTCGGATGCTCCCATTCATCGGAGCAATTCTGGACAAGGTACAGTTTCGGGCTTATCCTCCCAAGTGGCGAGTGTAGGATATTCAGGCTCTGATAGCGATGTTTCAGCCTCTATCTTGGATTTCAGTGAGAACGACCGAGGCTGTTGGGCCTAATAGCCTCCTGCTTATGGACCATGCCAGATGGCAAATGAGGGCTCTGCAGTGGGACCTGAAGTTCTAATGGGCATGTGGTATTGGGTTCCCAAGGCCTACATGCTCCGAAGATAACCCACTTACACCGAAAGAACTGTTGGCACGGAAACTGAAAAATGCAAAGAACAAGTTTATTAAAACCCCATGGGGTGGTGGTACATTCCTACAGCACCCTTCGGTAATGCAAGAAGTATCACACCGAACATCGGTGTGACCTCCTCTTTTATACGTTTTACAGGTAATAAAAAGGACAGGCGGCACAGAGAGACACACATTATGTACATATATGGTCATGTTTTGGAACACTGCCAGCTCATTGGAGGGTTTCAAACCCACTGGTCAGTTTAGGCGGCACATTCCAGAGGGGTGACTGGTCAATGGGGACTGCGCATGTACAGGCTTGACCAGTACTAAAAATAGCCTGTTGCTGGGCAAACTCAAATGGTCAATTGCACGGACAACGGACTAAAGGCCATGCTGGCCACGAGGCCGTTCATGATCTAAGATGGCCGCCGTAACACACAAAATGGCGTTTCCGAGTATGGCCAATTTAAACAGAAAACGTGTAGCTACAGCTAAGCGCTAACTCGGCCATCGTCAAATTACGACAGACGACCCTTTTAGCGTTCAGCTGAAGCTACCTCATAGTGAACATAATCTGGGTGTTCATCTTCGATATCGATCAACATTATTTGGGTTACTTCTTTATGAAGCATCATTTTGTCATGAGCAAGAGTTCGTCTTGATGGTATACAAGCCGATAGGCACATAGAACACAAAGCTGGACCACATTGAATACATAGACATACGCCAAACAGTATCCCCACAATAATACATAGAATCGTTAGCAGTTTCCAACCCCAAGTGGTAAGCATTGACCAGAACCACCCAGAAAGAGTCCAAGTTCCATTATCCGGATGTATTTCCGCAGCTATCTTATGCAGTTTTGAAATTGCATCATAAACGGATGGTGAGTTGTCAGGTACATATACACAACAGCTGCTTCCAATAATTCTACATGCCCCCCCACGATCGGCTAGAACTACGTCTAAAACCATCCTGTTCTGTAACGTAACAATTCTAGAAATCTGAAGTTCCTCAGTAATGTTCCCCAGTGCAATAGCAGTGTCATTCGCTACAGCCTCAACTACACGAGTCAGTCTTCGTATCTTCCGACTATTCAGAGCAGCCCCAACAAAGGAAAACAGTCCAAAATTAAAATCCACATACTGTTGCAAAGCAGTGTCTGTCTGGTCGATATCATCTAACACAACGGCACGTTTAACACAGTTCAGTATAAAATCATGGTACAAAATATAATCATTATGGTACATTGGTGGGGCAATGAATACAGAAGGTAGTACAAAAGATACATAGCAAGTACCTAACCATCCCAAGGGGAGTTGATGATACCCTTTCGTTCCGCAAATAAAATACGTATTTCGTGATGCTACAAACGATATACCATTCGGGCTGTCAAACGTTATTGTGGTATTACATTCGCTTTTCCCAACCGAAATCGTGCCTTTATTACGTATACACAAATCAGCTTTCGTGGCAATGACATTTATAACATGTGAGCTGGAGACATTAATGTTACGTTGATTGCTGTAAACACGTGGGGCAGAGATATTGTCGGGGCGGTACTCCTCCCATTCAAATCGAGTACCCTCAGCTCGCGGATACCCATCTCGGTCGTGGTAACATACTTTATTTAAACGGAAAAGCACCCCCCCTTTTGTTGGCCATCTCAAAGTGAAGAGCAGAGTGTACCAGGCATTGCAGGATCCATTATGTGAGAACGGGAGTGGAATGAGTGGAGTGCCCCCTTTCTTCTGGTGCCCAGGCAGCATCCCACACACCCAACAATTTGAGGTATTTGTCATATTATGTGTATGATGCAAGATCTGAATGAAACTATTGTTCAGATAAGTTTGTCAGTGCCGTTCTTCATGGTAAGGCAAGGTGAAGTGAAAATGTTCAGATGGAGCCGGGGTAGTCGGCAGCAAATGTTTACGTGCGGGTACCACAAGTTCAACTACCCAGGCTATTACCGCTATCACCACAATCGTTAGGACGAAAAGGATGGCACCAAGTATTCGTTTATCCCGTGATGCAGACGACACCATAGTTCAATTGTAGTTCAAAAGTCTTAAATGTTAAAAAAAATTCAGAAAGTTCACAAGTTCTCGAATGTACATATGTGTGTATTATACCTAAAAAAGAAAAATACGGTGCTGAGCTCCGAGGTAGCCGTTGTTTTCTTCTCCGGGCCAAGACGGGTGTCGCTACACTTGGCAGAACTGATCCCCCCCCCCTTGGAATTCCCGGTTTCCGTTTCACAAACCTGGAGCGGTAACCAACCAGTTTCAAAAACAACCCAAAAATCTTCTTATCGTGGCCGTAGATTGTAGTGCTCTCGTCCAGAAACAGTGTGGTCCGGGAAGGCTCCCTCAGCTTCGGCCGATGTCACCGCTGGGCTCTTTTCTTTATCCAGAATCTCTTTGTAGTCGGTCAACACAGCAGGATTCACCAGGTCAGGAGAGACACGACAGCAGTGGGTTGAGTGTATCCACCGCTTCCTGTTGGTCACTCGTACAGCCGTTCGAGTAGCCAGGAGGACCTGCTCGGGGCCACGCCACCTCGGTTCCAAGCTATTCGTCCTCTCAAACGACCTGATCATTACATGATCACCAGGGCGAAGATCATGGCCCTCTCCAGTAGAGTTGTCAGGGAGCGCTTCTCGAACCTGTTGATGAATAGAAAGCAAATCATTTGTTAATCGTGCCAAATAATCGTTCATCATTATACAAGGCACATCATGTATCAATCGCGGCTTGGGCACCCCCCAGATATTCATAGGCCTTCCAAACACCACTTCATATGGTGTGAGGCCTGTTCGAGAGTGGGGCACTGATCTAAGAGAGAGTAATGCTAGCGGTAAGGCATCCGGCCATTTCAATGACGTGGACGCCACGATCTTAGCCAATTTTAGTTTCAACGTGGCGTTATACCGCTCGACAAGACCTGCCGACTGAGGGTGGAACACAGCATGAAACTTCTGTTGGATCCCTAACCCCTTCAGCACGTATTCCACAATTTTCCCGACAAAATGAGGCCCATTGTCGCTCCACAAAAATTTGCAAATTCCGAATCGAGGGAAGTACTCCTTGAGCAACACCTTAGCTGTTGTCAGTGCTGTATTATCTTTCGTGGGGAAGGCCTCAACCCATTTGCTAAAAGCACATACCACCACTAAGACATACTTCAGGTTATTGCAGCGCTCAAGCCGGATGTAATCCATTTGGAGTACCTCGAATGGTGCAGAAGGTGGAACGAACCCTCCTTTCGGAGTATGGGTCCCCTTAGCAGGATTGTGCTGCAAACATATCAGACAGGTCTGCACTACTCTCTTGGCTGTATTAGCAATTTCGGGATGCTCCCAAACTCGCGTTAACAATCGAGTAATTGCAAGAGCCCCCACGTGCGCTAACCCATGTGTCATCTGGACCATCGCTTGCAAGTAAGCTGCAGGCAATTTCCATTTCTCCATGTCCTTGCTTCTCCAACACCCTTCATCGTCTAGCACCCCATCAGTTGCCCATGCCGCAAGTTCTGATTCAGTAGCTGATTTCTGAATGTCTAATATTTCCGCTCTAGCATCATTCCATCGCTCTGCTTGGGATTTTGTCACGTACATGGGGGAGTCAGCTCGGGACATAGCCGTTTGTCTCGCTATGCTGTCCGCAAAGGCATTTCCCTGACCTACTTCATCAGTGATCTTTTTATGGGCGCTACATTTGATTATCGCTACTTTCTTTGGACAAAGCAACGCGTTGAGGAGATCACGCACCAACTCTCCGTGCATAATGTGTACTCCATGAGAAGTTAAAAACCCACGCTCTCTCCAGAGTAGACCGAAGTCATGTGCTACTCCGAAGGCGTACCGGCTGTCTGTGTATATGTTCACACATAGGCCAGCACTCAATTCGCAGGCTCTTGTCAGGGCTTTCAGCTCCGCTGCTTGAGCCGATTTCTGTGGTATTCTAGCTGTTTCCACCACTGTCTTAAGTGTCGATATTGCATAGGCTGCGGACGTTGTGCCATCTGGCAGCCTCAAACATGATCCATCAACCCACAGTTCCCCATCCACATCTGGAAGTGGCATATCCTGTAGGTCAACACGACCCTTTGTCTGTTCCTCGGTCAGGAAAACACAGTCATGGTGTTTTTCTTCCTGACCCTCCTCGACCGGATAGGGCAATAAAGTGGCAGGATTCAGAGTAGCACATCTTTTTAGTGTGATATGTGGCGCCAACAGGGTAAGCTCGTATCCTGTTAACCGTGCACTCGTGAGATATTGGGTCTTTGTTTGGTTTAGCAGGGCATCTACTGCATGAGGAACTAACGCCAACAATTTGTGCGATAGCACTATTCCCTCACTCTGCCGTATCGCTACTGCTGTTGCTGCGACTGCTCGGAAACACCCAGGTAACCCTCGCGCTACAGGATCAAGAATGGCAGAAAAGTATGCACATGGCCTCTGCTTATCCCCGTGTGTCTGCACTAACACTGATAACGCGCACCCATCTTTCTCATGCACGTACAATGTAAAAATCTTCGTATAATCTGGTGTACCTAATACGGGTGCAGAGCAAAGGGCTTGTCTCAATTGATCAAAAGCATTTTGACATTCATCTGTCCATTCAAGGGGCATTGGTGTAGTTTTGGACAGTAACGCTAACAAAGGCTTGATAATGTGCGAAAACCCCATGATCCACTGCCTACAAAAGGACGTTAACCCTATGAAGGCGCGTACATCTCTCTGTGTGCGGGGGACTGGTGTGTCTAAAATCGCCTGAATTCGATCTGATGTCAATGCACGCCCCTCCTTAGACAAAAGATGACCGAGGTAGGTCACCTTGGGTCTACAATATTGTAGCTTTTTCTTAGAAACCTTGTGATTATTCTGTGCCAAAAAGGAAAGCAACGCAATCGTACTCTCCTCACATTGCGTGTAAGAATCTGCAGCAAGCAGAAGGTCGTCCACATATTGGATCAGAACAACCCCCGATTGCAACTCAAAGGAATCAAGCTGTCTTTTCAAAGCCTGGCTGTAGATACTCGGGCTCTCAGTGTAACCTTGAGGAACACGACAAAATCTATACGATTTATTATTTAACGTGAAGCCAAACAAATATCTGCTATCAGGATGGACAGGGATGGAAAAGAACGCATTTTTCAAGTCAATTACACTAAAAGTCATGGCTGTTGGTGGCACCAGTGTAAGCAAAGTCGTAATATCGGACACCACCGGATATTGGGGAATGACAATTTTGTTGATCTCTCTCAAGTCAATAATAAAGCGATAGACTTTGTCATCAGTATCTCTTTTAAGAATCAGGAGAATAGGGCTGTTACAGACATTATAAGAAACCTCTTCCACCACCCCAGCAGCAATCAAGTCTTGGACAATGTGAGTCAGGGCAATTTCACCTTCCTTCGAAATCTTATACTGTGGCACCCGTGGCAGAGAGGCCCCCTCTTTAACAGTAATATGAATAGGTGGAATACGCATCTCCCCCACATCCGTGTCTGAGGTCGCCCATAACGTGTGCGGGAGAGAGGCCAAAGCGGGAATGTCTGATATGGTATAGAACCTATTCGGATCAGGGTAATTGTCATTCAGGATAACCCGTACTCCTTCAGGAGCGCACCGTATCGTTGCTCGAAAATATTTAAGCAAATCAAGGCCCAGGATATTATCTGGGGTATAGGGAGATAACAAAAATTGGCCAAAACTAAAAAAATTATCAAGACAGAGTGCAAGGGGTTTAGACAAAGGGCTAGGGGAGGGTGTGCCATCGAACCCTACACATGTTATCATTTCGCCAGACAGCGGAGCCCTCGGAACCAACTTCTTTGACAAGGCGCTACGAGTAGCTCCGGTGTCGACTAGGAATTGATCAGTAGAACCCAAAATGCCCGCTGTTACATATGGACCTTCCTGATCTACCGGCACTTCAATTGGTTCCGCACCCCATCCTACGCAGTCCTATGCATGCACGTAATCCTGGTGCTCCACATTCTCACCCTCTGAAATCTGATATTGGTTCCGTCTATCAAAAGTATTTCGTTCATCCTGGCCACGGCCCCCTTGCTCAGCCCTTCCACGATCACCTCCGCCACCTCTCGCCCCGCGACCTACCACCTCCTCGACCACGCTGGCTACGTTGTTCCCGTAGTACCGGACAATCCTCAGCCCAATGACCAAACTCTTTACAATACGCACATTGATCCTCCGCAATATCCGTACGACCATACGACGTATTTCCTCCACCTCGTCTACCCCTATCGTTCCCTCTACCCTGTGTTCCACGAACCTGTGCCAACATCACCTTCGTTTTCAATTCTTTCGCTTTTTTATCAACATTTTCTTTAGCCTCCAACTCCTGCCGCTCATAATACTGAGCCATAGTCAACAAAGACGCAGGGGTCGCCGTGGCCCAGGAACTTTCACTCGACTTCAATCGTTTGGCAATCTCCGGCAGGAGATTAGCCACATACTTATCTACAAACAAATGCCGACCTGTATCGTCTGTGAAAGATTGACCACTGTAATCGTGAAACGCCTCTTCAAAGCGTGTAAAGAAGTCTGAAACCGTTTCATCTGGCTTTTGTTTACACGAAGCTAACATAGTCCAATCTATCTTTTTAGAAGGTACGAGCGTTTTTAATTTAACCAAAATGGCCGTTGGAAGGTCTAAAATCAGCTGGCAAGGCTTGCATGCCGGTTTCCTCTCTAAGTCAGCTTGATTAATCTCTTTCCATGTACCCCCTAGTATTGTCTCATCATTATTTTTACGATTTGTCTCCACATGTCAGGCGGAAGTATTAACCCAAAAAACAAATCTATATCAACCAGAGTCATCACACAAGATGAAATAGCCCCTTCCACCCCTTCATAGAATGCTGCCGGATTTTTACGAAGATCAGGTAGAGAATTTTTCAACGCCATAACATTGCTCTATTCCAAGGCGTATACACCCAATTATATACAAAATACCCCTTCGCATCCTTTGACCTTCTATCATCATCTGTACCTTCCCCCTTCGGTGGAACATACAAAGGTGCAGCTTCACGCATAGGCATAACATGCATTGCAGAACTCTTATCTGAACCCCGGAGAGAACACTCCTTAGACTGCCCGTCGGATTCCAGCCCGGACTCCTTAATCTTTTTCCGCTCGTCCCGCAATCTGATAGTCTTATCTCGCAGCTTGATCAGTTGCTTGTAAAAGGCATCGACATCTGCAAGAACAAATACACCTGTTTCTAGATTCTCACGATGAACTGACACATCCTTAGGTTCTAACGTATCTGAAATTTTACGAAATGAGGTAACAACTTCGTCTGCCAAAGTGGACATAAAATACAATAACTCTTGGTCTGTCCAGGTACCCCTTTCAGAAATAATTTCAGACTGAGAAGCAAACTTCGTATTCAATGTACGAGCCCAACTACGTAAATGCGCGGATCTCTCCGCCGAAAACCTGAGACCAGATGCCCCCTTCTTTCCCGACTTATCCTGTCCTTCATCATCCGATTCTGCAAGTGGAGCCGTAGGTGAAACGTACGGAGGCGGTGATCGATCTAGTAAAGAAAAATCATCAATTTCATTATTAAGGACAGGATAAAGCGGTCGACGAATAGGGAATTGACCAGTCGTTTGCAGTTTACGTTCCCGTTCCTCCCTCTCTTTCTTTTCCTGCTCCTCTTTTTCCTCAAGCTGTAAAGCCTTATCCCGAGCAGCCTTGCGCTGCTCTTTGTCCGCCAAGGCAACTTCACGCTTCATTCGCTCACGCACCGCTTTCTCCCACATTCGCACACAATCAAACATGTTCTGTCTAGACCTTCGCTGAAACAAACATTGCTCCACAAACTGTACTTTACGCAAATCGAACGACCCATGTAGTGGCCATTGCAATTCAGGATCCGATTTTGTATACTTATTCCATAATTTACTGTACATTATAGGGGGAAGGCCAAATTTAATGTACATTTCTCGATTCGGTGTTCCTTCTGGGGGAGCCGGCTGTGATTCCGCTAACCTAATTGTGGTACCATTTCCAAGACAGCACATCCCTCGGAGTGTGCTTAAAACAGGCATGTTCAAAATGGTACCACGAAAGCGCGATACCGTAGAAAAATGGCACTTACAGTACTTCACACAAATGTGCCGCTCGAAGGAAAAAAACAAAATTAGAGAAACATCTCTACATGCCTGCCTATGTGAAGTGCACTACACATATACTTTTTCAAAGATCACAAATTCACAAATTCTCAAATGTTAGCTAACTCAAATCAAAATCATAGATCATAGGACTTCGGCAAGCGTCCGAGGACTACCTTACCGATCACAAATCATAGAACTTCAGTAAGCGTCCGCAGACTACCTTACCGATCACAAATCTTACCCAAATCCTCAAAGGTCCAGTTTCCAACTGCCAAGGTCTTGTAATCGAATCAGCCAAACGGCGCTTTATCCAGCAACACGGACAATCGAGGACTCAGTCGGAGACCGACGCCACCTGGAAGGTCAGATCGGAAGGAAAGGAAAAAACACCGTGGGTGCCAAGACTCGGGTCACTCAGTGGCAGGGCGCGTCCATGGCGAGTATCCAGACCTTCGTCACGACCTCTCCTTCGGGCATCCGAGTCGCCGATGAGTCCCACCAGAGTCGCCAATTTGTGGTATTGGGTTCCCAAGGCCTACATGCTCCGAAGATAACCCACTTACACCGAAAGAACTGTTGGCACGGAAACTGAAAAATGCAAAGAACAAGTTTATTAAAACCCCATGGGGTGGTGGTACATTCCTACAGCACCCTTCGGTAATGCAAGAAGTATCACACCGAACATCGGTGTGACCTCCTCTTTTATACGTTTTACAGGTAATAAAAAGGACAGGCGGCACAGAGAGACACACATTATGTACATATATGGTCATGTTTTGGAACACTGCCAGCTCATTGGAGGGTTTCAAACCCACTGGTCAGTTTAGGCGGCACATTCCAGAGGGGTGACTGGTCAATGGGGACTGCGCATGTACAGGCTTGACCAGTACTAAAAATAGCCTGTTGCTGGGCAAACTCAAATGGTCAATGGCACGGACAACGGACTAAAGGCCATGCTGGCCACAAGGCCGCTCATGATCTAAGATGGCCGCCGTAACACACAAAATGGCGTTTCCGAGTATGGCCAATTTAAACAGAAAACGTGTAGCTACAGCTAAGTGCTAACTCGGCCATCGTCAAATTACGACAGGCACAGCATTGTGGAAATCTCACCGAACTGGTCCAAATATCAGAGGGCACTGCAAAAGATCTGCAGTGGTGGCTAACAAACCGCAATTGGGTCAGAGACAGGCCTTTTTCCCCTCTCTTGGGTGATCCGATTAGCATTGAATGCCTTTTTACAAACCACCAAGGGAAGGCTAGTTCAGGTGTTCATTGACAACGCAACCGCCATCTGGTACTGCAACAAACAGGGCAGTGTGGGGTTGTGGACTGTGTCAAGAGGTCCTGTGTGTCTGGACTTGGCTGGAACAACTGGCATTTCCCTGGTGGTTCCACATCTGGTCAGTTCTCTGAACACCAGAGCGGATGACCTCAGCCACCGGGGCCTTGCGGATCACGAGTGGTGTCTCCATCCGGAGGTGGTAAAAAGACTTTCAGTGGTGGGGAGAGCCTTGGTTAGATCTGCTTGACTCCAAAGAGAACACGCAATGTCAACAGTTTTGTGCGTTGGAGTTTCCAAGGCGACTTGCTCAGAGACACTTTCTGTCGCTGGAGGAGCTTAGGCCTCCTATATGCCATTCCGCCCATACTGCGCCTGCCCAGAGTGCTAAAGAATATCAGGAGCAGCCGGGCACAAGTCGTTCTTGTGGCTCCAGACTGGGCACAGAGATTCTTATATCTGGAGCTCTGACAATGAGCATCGATTCTCCGATCAAGCTGCCCCTTCGGAAGGATCTTCTTTTGTAGCAGCAGGGAAGAGTCCGCCACTAAAACCTGTCCACCCTCTGCCTTCTTGCATGGAGATTGAGACGCAACTGCTGACAGCATCCGACCTTCCTCCCAAAATCTGCATAGTCATTCTGGTAGCCAGGCGTCCCTCCACAAAGTTGTTATACGCCTGCCGATGGAAAAAATGTCATACATATTGTACAGAAAGGTCTATTTACCTCTTATCTACCTCTCTGTCAGATGTTCCCCTGTTTTGTCTTTCCTTGACCTAGCATGGCTCTGCTCTGGGCACTCTGAAGGGCTACCTTTTGGCCCTCTCGGCTTTTCTTTGGCTGCCTGATCACCCTTTACTTTTTAAATCCTCTTGTCTAGAGATTTTTGAAGGGGTTAGCCCACTTGTTTCTCCTTCCCCTTTTGTTATGCCACAATGGGACCTTGATTTGGTCCTTACCTTCTTGATGTGCCCACCATTTGAGCTGCTGCACCACTGCCCTCTACGGCTGCTCACTATAAAAACAGCCTTTTTGGTGGCAATCACCTCACCCAGGAGGGTGAGAACTGCGGGGACTGTCATCACAGCCTCCTTGCCTCACTGTCTTCCCAGACAAAGTGGTTCCTTACCCCTTCCGAATCCTTCTCTTAGGAGCAATGTAATCCATTTTTAAAGGATCAAGTGCCTCCTCAGTGCTAAGCTGTTTGGCCTGAGCCCTGGTGACAGCAAATACACTGCAGATATGTCCATCATCTCTGCATGAGTCTTTAACTCTACTTCAGACCAGGCTGAAGTTTCTAAATCCCAACAGACAATCTACAGGTAGGTGTAGAGATACCACAGCTCTCTTCGGTCCAGTTACCCATCCCCAGCTGAGATTCACAACTGCCATGGAATGATCAGTCCAGACATTGCTAGCGTTGGTTACTTGGTACATCTGGCCATGTATGATTTGTTCAGTGGACACACGTTTCTCTATCATCATGGTGACACTGACACTGGCCCCTGTGTCCCTGAAAGCTAGTGTTTCCTTTCCTTTTATTAAAGGCTGTTGCCTGTACTTGACCAAGTTAGTGGGACTTACTAGTACGTTGGCAAGATCAATGCCACCATCACATACTAGAACAGACTGGGTTGGAGTTCTGACTAGGCCAGAACCCACCTCAGAACTCAAGGTTAGCCCAACTAATCCCTTGGTTGTTGCTGTAATATCACTTGTACTGGTGCTTGGGGGTGCAGTTGTCATAGGGACAGTGGTAGTAGGTTCCTTAGCCTCTGGACAATCAGCAACTCTTGTCCAATGGGTCTTTACTTTAAAAAAATAATACCAAGGTTTATTTTTGCCTTTCTTGGAGTTTTGAGACTCGCCCGGAGATGCAGGTTTTTGGGGACCTTAAGACTCCTTTTTGTCTTTGCCCTTCTCCCCACACTGCTCATGGGTTTTAGAAGAATATTCCTTCTTCTGGTCACCTCCACCACCATGATTTTCTCTGCTTAATCCTGGTGCTGACCCATTTGTCTGCCTTCGTTCCCAATTCTTGGGGAGAGGTAAGATTAGAGTCCACCAGGTACTGGTGCAAAAGTTGGTTCTGACAGTTATTAAGGATGTGCTCACTCATTAACAAATTGTACAATCCTTCATAGTCCTGTGCCTTACTGTCATGGAGCCAACCTTCCAGAGCCTTAATAGCACTATCAATGAAATCTACCCAGTCCTGGCTGTGTGCCTTCCTGGTATCTCTGAACTTAATCCTGTATTGCTCAGTGGTTAAGCCAAACCCATCTATGAGGGCACTCTTCAGGACTGAATAATTGTCAGCATCCTCTTCTCAGTGAGGAGCTTATCTCTACCTTTGTTAGCAAAGGAGAGCTACAGGATAATTGGGCACTGCCCTTGAGGGACATTCTGAACTTTGCAGGCCCTCTATAAAGCAGTGATCCATTTATGGACATCATCCCCCACCTGGTATGGAGGAACGATCC
The DNA here is from genome assembly GCF_964263255.1 of Lissotriton vulgaris. Lineage (NCBI taxonomy): Eukaryota > Metazoa > Chordata > Amphibia > Caudata > Salamandridae > Lissotriton > Lissotriton vulgaris. The sequence continues at coordinate 1,516,331,366 of NC_141689.1, read as the reverse complement.
TAGTGTCAAAGGATGTTTCCCTGATTCTAGGGACACTAGTGCTGCCACCAGGGGACTCTAGTCCCAGTTTCTTCCTAGCTTTCTGTACTTCTAGGGACTCCTTGTTAAGGGCCAACTGTTCTCACCTGAATTTGAGTCTAACTCTCTCAGTTTTGATCATATTCTAATCCCTCTTCAAGGAGTCCACCCTCTTGGTAGATATGGAGGTCCTATTGAAGTGTCTGAAGCATTTGACTCAACAGAAGGAGACCTAGACCTCCTCTATCTAATCTGAACCCTCCACAGAGGAATAAAGGGGACACCTTCTGTGCCAGCTGCACCATTCCCTGGGGGATCTGGGTTTGCCAATGTGGAGTAATTAGACTCCTCTTGGCCACACTCCGATTTGAGGTCACTAGGGGGAACCCCTGGTGCTTGTCTTCTGGAGCATCCCCACCCACGTTGTCTTGTTCTTCTGCTGTTCCAGGATTCTTATCATCCTGATGAAGTAGCTCTAAGAGTTGCTTAGTAGTGGGGTTGTTGCCTGCCTTTATTCTTTTAAGGCTACACAGGGTCCTTAGTTCCTGGAACTTCAGGCCACTGTACTAAGTAGACTGGGGTACACTAGTATTCCCAACTAAAGACATGTCACTAGGTATACTGTGGTGTTGCACCTACCTAACCTAGTGTAAACAAAACTTCCTAAGACTGGAGAAAGGGTTGTGCTAGACCCTTAACAACTAATCTAAAAGCTCAGAAGAACTTACTCAGTCTATAAAACAGTTATATTGCCTAATGCTAGTAATGTTTTTCAATTAATCCACAAACAATGTAGGCTTGAATCCCAAATGCTGCACACCAATGTAGGAGGCTGGCTTAGTATATGGTGCACACTTATGTAAGTATGTCACCCTGCATTAATCCAGACAACCCTTACTGTGATCTTAGTGGTTTTAGACAACCTTAGAAAGCTCTCTAAGTGGTAGCTGTGGAGAGTAGCCTTCAGGCTTAGTCCAGAAGGAGTGTAAAGCAGCTTGTTTTACCAGTACTTAATCTTATGGTATGATTTAAGTGAAAAAGAACCACACAGTGTAGTTACAAGAAAAATAGGTATTTATTATTAACACTCACTAACACATTGCAGTATCTCCTACCCGGAGATATTAACACAATACACACAATACTTTGCCAATAGAATACGTAAGTAGCACAAATGCACAGTGGTCTCCAGGGGGAGACCAAACCATATACTAAAATAGTGGAATACGAACCACGACTTAAGTTGAGAATGGGCCCAGAAGACGTAGAAGAGCCGGGGATCCAAGGAACCACCCAAGGTGGGTATCTAGGAACCCCACAGAGGCTGTGTGCAGAGTTGGAACACAACCGCATTCTCAATGTAAGTCAATAGGTAAGTTGCAGTTGCAGTTTTAAAGAAAAAGGACCCTTCCCAGCGGACCCTGAAGAAACCCTGTGGAGGATGGAAAGTTGGAAAATCACTCCACCCGTGGATACCCCAGGAACCAGGATACCTACACCACGGAAGCAAGGGTGCATAGGTGCGGTGTGACGTCAGAAACAGCCGTAGACCACAATGGAGGACTTCAATGAAGATGCCACTGGCGAAGAAGGCAAAAGAGTCCAGTGGAACCCAAAGGAGGATTCAAGAGGAGAGGTACCTGCAAGCATAGGGGACAGAGTCTATGGCACTCAGGAGTGACCAGGAGGCACGGAAGACGAATGCCCACCAATGTCGGAAATGCAGGAGAGTTGACTGTGCCCTTGAAGTTGCAGCTGTGTGTAACAGGTGATGCTGTGGAAGATCAGGAGCTGTTCACAAGCTATCCCATGTTGCATGTCAAGATTTAAGGGGTCAGTGTCTGGCAGGGGCGCCAACAAGCCTTGACAACGGCAATCAACGTAGTTGTTCAAAAGGTACAGTAATGTAATGTAATGTAGTGTATTTTGTAAAGCGCACAGCTGCCCCAACGGGGTGTCTCGGCGCTGTATAACGCTGTGGAACCCTTCCTGGCTCTCCCTGTGAGATGCCCCTCCTGGGCACCCCAAAGGTGAAGCCAGGCATCCCAGTGTTGTAGGGGCCGTTGTGGAGATTAAGCAAGCTATTGCACAGAGTTGCAGCGTGGGACCCATGATTAGAGTAGGTGCTGAGGCGAGAATTATCAAGTCCGCAGACATTGAGCCCAAGACCCTGCCGCATCGGGACTTGAACCCTGGTCCCGGGCCTGATCTCTGCTTCAGGGTCTGCCGCTCTAACCAGTGAGCCACACTTCTCCACTGAGTAGGGACAATCAAGGTCCAAGTGACTCACCATGAGTAGGTAAGTCAGAGCAGGACCCGAGCAAGCAGGGGAGCCCACTGGAGCCACAGAAGACCCTCAAGAGGACACATGGGCCAGAGGAATAGAAGTAGCAAGAGGACCTTGAGCAACTCACACCAAAGGATGAATGCCCATGGTGCCGAGAATGCGGTGCAGTCAAACATCTTGGCTGTAGGAGATGCATGAGGCTGGAGCTTCTTGGAGCCTGAAGATCTCTGGTGAAGAGAGTCAATAAGCCTTGGCAATGGCAAGTTGACGCAGTGATCAGAGGTACTGCTCCAGATGTTCCGATGAGGAATACTGGCTTCAAACTTGCAGTGAAGACAGTGCAAACCTCGAGGGAGTTGCAGAACCACTACCAGTGTTGGTGAAATTTTCGGAGTCCATTGAAGCTCAGGAACAGCAGACCTGTCCTCTTTGTTGCGGTGCCTGCACATGCAGGGGAGTGACTCCTTCACTCCAAGGGAGATTCCTTTGGGTGTCTTGGATGTCCACAGGCACAGGCTTGCAGGTCGACAAGACCAGGAGCAGGAGTCTTCCCAGTTGCAGTCTCGTCCCCAAAGCGAAATCCAGAGTGCCCAGACGTTTGAAGTAGAAGTGGTATTGGATCTGAATCTCGTCCCACGACGAATCTAGGGACCCACCCACAGGTAAGCCCTTAAGTACCCTAAGGAAAGGGTTGGGATGAGTCAGGGGTCCCTCCCAGAGGAGGAGCTACAGAAAGGAAGATACTCCCATGTCCTTTGTCCAGTTTCTTGCTAGAGCGGGAGCCAATGGCTCCCTGAAATTGTTTCAACTGGAGTATGCAAGGAGGGCACCAAATGTACCCTTCAAAGCAGTCTAGTGGTGCTGGCAAGCGTCCCACCTTGTCCCAATAGGCGCAGAATCATGTCTCTGGTTGGCAGCAGCCATAGTTGGCTGTCCGGGTCTACAACACTGGTACCGGGAGCACTGCTGGCCTTGGGGAAGCTTTACAGTGCATGGAATCATACCACCCACACTGTTTATGGGGTGGGGGTATGATTCCAACATGTTTGATAACAAACATGACCGTGTTCGTTATAGCCAGGTTGGAGATAGACACATGGTCACTCTATCTTAATGGCTAATGCACTTACAACCTGGGAGAATGGACTCTGAAGATTGTAGGGGTGTCCTGCTCATACAGGGGCACCCTCACACTTAGAACTGAGCACCCTGCCTTCAGAACTGAAAGGCCTCCCTTAGGGGTGACTTATAGGTTTTAAGTGCAGTTACCTCAGATATAAGGAAATGTATATCTGTCATGAGTGTTGCTAGCACCGGCTTACATAGGCAGCAATGGCAGGCCTGTAGTCACAATTTGAGTGGTCTCTCATGGGTGGCATAATACATGCTTCAGTCCATGGGAGACCCCTGATGCACCTATGCCCTGGGTACCTCAATACCATATACTAGAGATTTACAAGGGTACACCAGTAGCCAATCTGGAGTGTACCTAAGTAGTCACCATGTCCAATATAGGGAAGAAGCACAGAGACTGGGGTCCTGATTAGCAGGATCCCTGTCAGGTCCAACGGTCCTCAGGATCTCACGATGCTCTATAGGGTCCACCTCTCGACAGCCCCTGGGTCTGAATGGGAACAGACGCACAGGAATGATCGAGCGAGGGATTAACAGGAAGGTAAGGGTGGGAACTGCGGGGAAGGGAAGCTGAAACGAGAACAAGGCACCATGAGACAAGCACAGACTAAAGATGCAATGCAATGTGCAAAACAACCTGTAGCCCCTCCCTTGTGAATTAACTGAGTTATACCTGGTAGGAATAAGGGGAAGGCTTTGCCTGGCAATCATAAAAGGTTGAATAGGATGATAAGCCTAAAACACAAGAACCTATGGTCAGTATCTAAACTCAGCATGATCCATATTACATTACAGATTGCACATTACTACATACCAACAAAGATGTAAATTGGGGCTTCAACAGGGGTCTGTATGGAAGTTAGCCTGCCAGGCGAAGCTCATAAGCCCCTGTTGTCAGAGAGAAGAAAAGCGGAAACAACAGTTATTGTCTTCACTCCCTTTTTGCATTGCCTGGTTAATTCACCTGACAACACTCTCTGCTGAACACAAGAAGTAATACCAAAGTCCTGATTCCTGAAGTAATAGAGGTACACCAACGAAGCTAAACAAATAATGTCATCCGTTTGGCTGATGATCCACAGATTATGCACCTTTGGAACCCAATGTCTCAATGCAGGTAAGTCCGATTGTACCCCTCAAGCACAAGGCCAATGCATTGGGGACGTAAGAAAGATCAATAGCCCTGTAAGTCTGAATTCGAATTGAACCCAGAACACGGAATGGCAGTTCACAGAAAACAGTGTTCCCAATAATATTCTTGAACCTTCTCACACTGTAAACACTGTCTGGATACCGGCGTCTCACTAGCCAGTGAAACGCTAGAGTCTCAGCCGAGAACTCCACTGAACAGGGAAGCGCCAGCCGACGCCACCCCTAGACAGAAGCGGAAGGCTTCTATTGTACTCACCAGCCGGTAAAGTACACTCGTAAAGGATACGCAGGAACTCCACGGAAATGGGAAGCGCCAGCCGACGCCACCCCTAGACAGAAGCGGAAGGCTTCTATTGTACTCACCAGCCGGTAGAGCACACTCGTAAAGGATACGCTGGAAACTCACGATCTCACCCAGATCAGGATCGGAACCAGAATCAACGGCGGCGTCTTCTGTTTCTTCTCCGGTAATGTTCTCTGCGCGTGTGACGTCATTACACAGGCGTCGCGCGCGTAGGACCTGGAATCATGGGAAATGTAGTTTATAGGTATTAGATCGCGTCTCAAGGCAGGGTTCGCGCCTAACCTCCGCTGTGAGATCTGACAATCCCAATCAGACTAGTCAGTAAAACATAATGACATTAGCAAAAAGTGGGGGGTGACCATGAAAGCAGATCCTACTTTCCTATAGTGGTACTCCAGACTAGGGCAGCTTTTCTCTATGGTGGTAACACTCTTCCAACTGGGACACTCTGTTACTCCACCCATTTTCTATTCACCTCTGCATCTTTCTAAAGAGTAGCATCTCCACCACCTGGACCCAAAAAAGAGCGTTATCGTTCTACCTTGATTGCACCAAAAAGTTCCGGATGGATGATCAACTCTTTATAGGGTACATGGGAGCAAAGTAGGGACGTGCGGTTCAAAAGAGGACCATTTCATGCTGGGTTGCCCTCTGTATCAAAATATGTAACGCTTTGACAAAGAAACCGCCTCCTGAAGGCCTAGGGGCCCATTCCACTAGGGCGAAGGCAGCAACCACGGTGCTCCAGTGTGGTGATCCTATTGCAGATATCTGCCAGGCGGTCACATGTGCACTATTGTCTGGATTCTTAAGTTTGCAGGGAGGGCCCTTTTGTCCACTTTGTCTTGTAGGATTTCTCGGTTAAAAACTTTCCAGCAGTCCCACCTCCGGGTAAGGTATTGTTTGGGTATCTGTTGAAATGTAAGGAATATACGGCTAGATGTCTCTACCAGATAAAGCGTTTCTGAAGGTAACTTGTCCGTGTGATAGAGACATGATCTAGCTGCAGATTCCATACCAACCCATCCATCCATCCTTCCTGCATTGCAGAATAGTTTTTAGTGTCAGGGTTGTTACCCTTCAAGGCCTGAGTTAATTTTTTAACACACCATGGTCAGCCACTTCATGGCTCCACCCTTCTGGCGTGAAAAGTTGTGTTGTACTCAGTACTCCTGAGGCGGAAGCCGGGAGCAGAACTAATTTTAAAATTTCGAGTGTCACTTATTAATTGTATCTCATGCAAAACGTACTTTTATTTTGAACACTTGTTGAAATCGACTAACCCTCCTTTGTCTAAAACGCTGCACAGCGGATCTTATCGCTGAGAGCAGATTTGGGCCACAACAAACATCCTCGGACGCCATCGCCGGCGTGCACCTAGGCCACGCCCCCTCGAGGCCACGCCCCCCGCACCAGTACAAAAGGCTCTGATTGTTAGCGCTTTTTGGAAAACAGTACTCCTGAGGCGGAAGCCGGGAGCAGAACTAATTTTAAAATTTCGAGTGTCACTTATTAATTGTATCTCATGCAAAACTTACGTTTATTTTGAACACTTGTTGACATCGACTAACCCTCCTTTGGCTAAAACGCTGCACAGCGGATCTTATCGCTGAGAGCAGATTTGGGCCACAACAAACATCCTCGGACGCCATCGCCGGCGTGCACCTAGGCCACGCCCCCTCGAGGCCACGCCCCCCGCACCAGTACAAAAGGCTCTGATTGCTAGCGCTTTTTGGAAAACAGTACTCCTGAGGCGGAAGCCGGGAGCAGAACTAATTTTAAAATTTCGAGTGTCACTTATTAATTGTATCTCATGCAAAACTTACTTTTATTTTGAACACTTGTTGAAATCGACTAACCCTCCTTTGGCTAAAACGCTGCACAGCGGATCTTATCGCTGAGAGCAGATTTGGGCCACAGCAAACATCCTCGGACGCCATCGCCGGCGTGCACCTAGGCCACGCCCCCTCGAGGCCACGCCCCCCGCACCAGTACAAAAGGCTCTGATTGCTAGCGCTTTTTGGAAAACAGTACTCCTGAGGCGGAAGCCGGGAGCAGAACTAATTTTAAAATTTCGAGTGTCACTTATTAATTGTATCTCATGCGAAACTTACTTTTATTTTGAACACTTGTTGAAATCGACTAACCCTCCTTTGGCTAAAACGCTGCACAGCGGATTTTATCGCTGAGAGCAGATTTGGGCCACAACAAACATCCTCGGACGCCATCGCCGGCGTGCACCTAGGCCACGCCCCCTCGAGGCCACGCCCCCCCCCCCCGAGCTCCCTCTCCACCAATAAACATGTGCATCTGGAGGAAGCGCAGCGGACGAGCGCAGCGGGCGCGCCGTCAGCGCGCCGAAGTCGCGCCTAAGGCAAGCCCGTCTGCGCCCGTCCGCGCCAGGACGGGCCCAGGGCCAACAACCCTGGACCTTTCCACTCATACAAGTCTGTCATACTCCAGGGACTCCCTGCTCCTACTGAACCAGCCCCCACAGCCTTCCTGTATCAACACCCTTACAGGGGAGAACCAGTGCACTCACGGTCCTAACTGTCCTTTCAAATTCACCCCAGCTCTGAAGAACCAACTCCCCCCGACAACCATTAAAATGGGTTTGTTAAATTGTCGATCCTTACCCAAACATACCCAGGAAATACATATGCTATTAGAAGAGGAGAAACTTGAGATTCTGTTTCTCACAGAAACGTGGCTCAGACCAGAATCGGACTTCGACATTGTCCAGGCCCTACCTCAGGGCTTCCTACTGCAACATCTAGACCGAGCGAAGGGTAAGGGAGGAGGTATCGCGATAATCTATAACAACCAATTCACATGTCGTTTTCACGACAGCCCTCTACTGAACTGTGAAAATGTACATTTCAACATCCAACTGTCCCCTTGCAATTCCCTCTCAGGAGTCCTCATTTACCACCCACCAGGGCCTTTGGGCCAATTTTGCAGCTCCGTACTAGAATTTTCAACTCCCTTCTCGAGCACGACGTCTAACATGATAATCCTAGGGGACCTTAACATTCATTTTGATAAAGACGATGATGATACCGCCACAGAACTACTGGCAGATCTAGCGACTCTTCAACTTCACCTCCAGAATAACCAGCCTACACACAGGCTCGGACATCTACTTGACCCTATCATATGTAACATTGACGATCTTAAAACCAACGCCCCGATCCCTCTGCCATGGTCGGACCACCTACTCATCCCTTTCAGATGGGAAGTACCTAACATCTCTCCCCCTAACAAGCCCCCTGTCGCTCCTACGCGTCCCTGGGCAAAACTAGATAAATGGAGACAAGCCTTAGAACTCCGCAAACCAATCCTCGAATTAGACCCTATAAGAGCAAACAAAAAGTTCGCCTCTTGGATCGAAAACTCCCTTAACCCCTTCGATGCTGATGACGAGCTCAGCTCGTCATCAGCCACGGGGGGCGTGTGCGGATGACGAGCTGAGCTCGTCATCTAACGCGGCTTTTAGAAAAAAGCAGCGTATCGCAAAAATAACCGCTGCAGCAATGAGGTTAACACGGTCCTCCCCAAAAAACCGCACCTTACCTCCCGTAAAAAAACCCCGGCCCCATGGTTTACACAGGAGACCCTCCACCTAAAAAAACTCTGTAAAAAAGCTGAAAGAGTATGGTGGAAAGATTTCGACCCTGAGCGCAAGAAAGACTACAGACTGTCGATTCTTGAGTACAAAAAAGCCTTGAAAAATGCACAAACCGCCTTTTTCCAAGAGAAAATTAGCTCGGCATCATGCTCATCAAGGGAGACTTTCCAAATCGTTAAACAACTCCTAAAAACACCAGAACCGTCAGGATCTGTCGAGCCCTCAGATAACCAATGTGACAAACTGGCCACATTCTTTGACCAAAAAATCCAAAATATCTTACAAAAACTTCCCCCCCTTTCCAATATGAATTATCCTCCGGCATCGTAAGAACAGACCAAAGCGCTTAACTCGAAACTTGACTCATTTACCCTCATAAGCCCCGACACTCTGGCGCCGATTCTACAGTCACTCAAAAGTGGCTCACCTTCAGACCCAGCCCCAGTAAAAATTCTTAAACTGGTAACACCGACTATCCTCGAACCACTGGTAAACGTAATCAATGCCTCTTTGACCAACGGAACGGTTCCCCCCAGCTGGAAGAAGGCGAAGGTTAGGGCTTTACTAAAGAAACCAAACTTGGACCCCCTCAACCTTTCCAACTTCAGGCCAATCTCCCTCCTGCCATGCATCAGCAAAATTTATAAACTCTCAGCTATCTAACTATCTCGAGACCAACGAACTACTCAAATGCTCTCAAACAGGCTTCCGACCGGGTCAGGGCACTGAAACCACGATGCTGATGGTGGTCGAGGAGGCCAGGAAGATCATGGACACAGGAGGATCAGTGGCAGTGATCCTCCTGGACCTTAGTGCGGCTTTCGACACAGTCAACCATCAGATCCTGGCCCAGCGACTTAGCGATCTTGGGATTTCAGGCCTCGCCTTATCCTGGCTTAAATCATTTCTGCAAGACCGCTCATTCCAGGTCATAGAGGACAGCTATTCATCCAAAGAGACCCCTGTACGTTGTGTAGTGCCCCAGGGCTCTTCTCTGAGCCCTACACTCTTCAATGTATATATGTCCCCCCTGGAACAGATAGTCACCCCACACGGGATAAAACTCCTAACATACGCAGACGATACGCAGTTGGTGGTTTCCCTCACCCAGCAAAAAAATCCCAACATAGTCCTCTATTCCTGCTTGACTGACATCGTCAGCTGGATGGACAGATCCCACTTAAAGCTCAACGGCGACAAGACGGAGATCATGGTGATGGGGAATCAAGCCCACCTCCTCACAGACTCCCTCTGGCCCCCTTGCATGGGTAAACCTCCAACCCCTAAGCTCGAGATTAAAAGCCTCGGTCTATGGCTGGACAAAAAACTCACCATGCAAACCCAAGCAAGAAAAACAGCCGGAGTCTGCTTTGGTCTCTTGCGATCCACCCGAAAAATCCTACCTCTACTCCCCTTCCAATTAAGGAACCTTTTGATACAGGGTCTCATCTTGTCAAGGTTGGACTACAGCAATGCACTCTACCTGGGTGCACCTCTAAAAGTCACTACCAAACTTCAAGTAGTTCAAAATGCCGCCTCCAGGATTCCGACTAACACCAGGAACCGCTGCTCAGCCAAACCAGCCCTGCGAGCACTGCACTGGCTACCCATCATGGAAAGAGTGCAGTTCAAATCACTCTGCCTCACACACAAAATTCTGAATGGGAAAGCCCCCCCCCCATACTCAGAAATCTGGTCACTCCCTATACCACTTCCAGACCCCTGCGATCATCCAATGCCAACCTTACTAAACTTCCCAAGATCTTTCGAGCACGATCAGGAGGCCGGCGCTTCTCCTACAATGCGTCCAAAATGTGGAATTCTCTCCCTCCTGACCTCCATGCCCAACCCGATCTTCTGGCATTTCGAAAATCCTTGAAAACATGGCTGTTCCCATGAGCTTCTCCCCCTCTCTTTCCATCAGTACTTGTTCAGCGCTGGGACGCTTACGGGCAGCTATGCACTCTAGAAATCCGATAACATTAACATTAACATTAACATTGTAAAAAGTACTGACATCAGCGCAGAGTGGGGGTTATAATAATGATGCGGACATCACGACGACTAACACTACACTGACGATGTCACACAGAATCAATCGCCATCTATTGGCATGCAGGGATACTGCTGTGAAACATCTTCCGGATCAGCCTGATGACTGGAAGTTCAAAGGTAAGGAATATTCAGCTAGATCAAGTCTCTACCAGATAAGGCGTTACCGAAGTTAAGTAACTTGTCCATTAGTACTTAAGGTTGATTCAATTATTGTAGGAAAGTGCCCCTTTTTGCATGGTTACCCCCCACTTTTTGCCTGACATCTGATGCAACCTGACTTGATGTGCCCTGGTTCCCTGCCAATCATGTTCCGAGGGCCTGTGTTCTTTCCCAAGACAACCTTTGTATCCACAATTGGCACATTCCTGGTCACAGGTAAGCCCCTTGTAAAAGGTACAAAAAGGCACTGTGAGCAGGGAAGGCATCCAAGGGCTGCAGCACTTATTGTGCCACCCTAAGTAGCCATGCCCCTTAACACACACACACACACTGCCACTGCAGGCTGCGGGTTTTGGTGCAGAGTAAAGTGAAGAGTCGACATGGCACACATCCCTGTGTGCGATGCCTGCAATCCACTGCCTGAGGCCTAAGTAAGTCACCCCTCTAGCAGGATGCACTAGCCCTAAGGTGAGGGTACAGAGACATGAGCCCTGTACCCCTATAGTGTCTAAATCCATTCTTAGACATTGTAAGTTTAGTAAAGCCATAAATAGTATATGGTATAGGAGCTGGTCATTACAAACTCCACAGCTCCATAATGGCTTTACTAAAAACTGGGAAGTTTGTTAGCAAACTCCTCAGCACATTAAACCCAAACTGATATCAGTGTGGAATTTAATGTAAAATGCACTCAGAGGTCATCTTAGAGATGCCCCCTGAAAACTGATCATCGCTGGTGTGGTACCTGAAAGGCTGCCAGCCATTTGCCACCACCAGACAGGTTTCTGTACCCCTGGGTAGAGAGCCTCCGCTCTCTGGGTCCGGAAACAAAGTCCATCCTGGGCAGAGGTGTCATGCCTCCTCCCCAGGATCCAAAAGACACACAGATGGACCGAATGCAGAGCAAAGCAAACATTCACCCCCAGTCAATAGATCTAGGTTAAATCCATAGTTTCTTTTGCTCACCATAACATCCCAGTTTAGTCACAGCCATATGCAAATCAGTCTTGACCCTGTGCCTCAAGGGACAATCAGACCTAACTGCCAAGCCAGGATCTCCCTGGACCGGGAACAAGCATCCTGGGACCGGTTTCGGCCTAACACCCCTTATCAGCCAGGCTAGCTTGAATACAGTGGCACAGTGAGCCTAGGACCCACGTCTGGGCATACCCTGCCAACTTAGGGCGAACAAGGGAAACAAAAGTGGATGATGGATAGAGCAGTGAAACTTTTCAGAAACTCACCACGTTCCCAGGATGGGCTGGGTCCATGAAAGGGGAAGCTTCTAAGGCCTGCCACCTTTGGAAGCTGTTCCTGCCTTTTGCTGCTCCTAGAAAATGGCTCCCACCGGTTCTGGCCCTCCACTTTGGGTGGGAGACTCAGCTGAAAAACCAATCTAAGAAGAGGGGTGCACCCACCTTTGCCAACCCCAACCCCCAGGTGCGGGAGGCAAAGTGAAGCACACATCTCAGTCACCTCCATCTTGAAGATATGGGGACCAAGCCAATTAGGAAGAGGCTCATGCCCCCTCCCACTGGAGAGTGGCATGAAAGGGGGTGTACCCACCCCAACAAAGGGACCCATTGGTCCCGACCTGAACACCCCTAGGTTTAGTATTTAGCGACGACCCTGAAACTTGCCTCCGAAGATTTGAGGAAGAATGAAAGACCAAAGAGCCACACTGACCCAGGAAGAAGAGGACACCACCTGCTTTGGCCCCAGCCCTACTGGCCTGCCCTGACTCCGACCTGGCCATAGCAAAGAAACTACTGTGTCCAGCAGCCTGCCACCCCCCAGAGCCTGGAGGACCTGCTCTGCACTCATCTTACGAATTCTTTCTCCCATGAGCACTGGATTTGCTCAAGCAAAAGGCTCCAAGACTGGAACCCGGATCCAGACGGTCCCAGGGTCCTGCACCACAGCCGCCATGGCCCGAGCCAGAGTGGTCCAACACATCAAGGAGGTCCCCCCCAGCGATCTTGGCCTAGGATCTGGTGACCCCCCAACCTCCCACAAGCTTCAAGATGACACCTGCAGGCTCAACCTTAAGGATCACCCCAACTGCGACTAAATGCGGTCAGAAGACCACAACAGTGACCGAAGCAGTCTAAAGAGTTGGACCGCGAACGTAGGTCGTTGTTAGAATTGGGGGTCGCTAGTTGGCAGAGGTAGGTACCTTTGACCAAGTAGGGACCCTTGCTTCTAGTCAGGGAAAGGGGGGGTACATTCCTGGATAACCCTGTCCACCCCCTTGGTAGCTTGGCACAAGCAGACAGGCTTATCTCAGAGGCACTGTGTAAAGCATTTGTGAACACATACAGTAATACAGTGAAAACGCTATGAATGGACACCACACCAGTTTAGAAAAATAAATAATCTTTGCTAGACTTCACACAAGACCAAACAACAAAAATCCACAATACTGTAATCAAAAACAAGACTTTAAAATGGTAGAGAATAGCTTAGTTTAATGTAGATGGTAAATGCGACACTTTACTCTCAAAGTACCTTAGATGTGTCACGCAAAACAAACAAAAGGGTCACAGGGAAGTTGATGCGCCGTTCCTTACACTCAGGGGAGTGGATGCATCGGTTACTTACTGCTCCGCACAGGAGTTGAGGCTCGCTTCCTTACTGTGTGGGGAGTTGACGCATCGTTTCCTACTGCTGCCCAGTAACGATGCAACAAGATGGCGCCCGATGCGCTGATTCGGTGCGATGTGATGCATGCACGCTCGATGGCCGCGCGGCAAACTCTGTATCTTCTGAGCCGAAACAGGCCATGTGACACGTTTCTCTGGTGGTGCGGCGGCGATCTCTGCGGCGGCAACACACTTCTCCGGTGATGCAACACGCTTTGTCTGTGATGCGACAGCGAACAGCTTCAGTGGCTGCACGCTCCTTCGGCGATGCGACGGCAAATGCTGCGGCGGCGACACGCTTCTCCTCATTGTGTTGCGCTTCCAGCTCCCTGCGACACGCAGTCTTCTCAGAGTGCCCAAACAACAGTAAGCACCTCTCTGCAGGTAGAATTCCCAGCAAGGGAATTCAGGGGAGCTGGTGGTGAAGTCTTGTATCCCTGAGACTCCAGGCAGGAGGCAAGCACACTTCAAGCCCTTAGAGATTCTTCCTCAAGATGATGAAAAGTTTACAAAAGTCCTTCTCACCTTTCCTTGGCAAATAAAGTAACCACTGTAGGTCAACCCCAGAAATAGCAAAACAGCACAGGGGCAACTCCTCCTTCAGCTTCCTTGGTTCTTCTCTTTGGCAAAGGTTTGTCTTGATTCCCAGAAGTGATCTAAAGTTCTGGGATCTGGGCCCCAATATTTATACCAGTAAATCCTTTCTCCTCTGAAGGCAGAGGGTGCCTGTGCCCGGCCAAAACCAGTTCTGTGCAGCTTCCTGGTAGGAGGTGGAGACAGCATTGTTGAAAGCAGACCTGGCCCAGCTAGCTGAAAGGAAATCTTCTCTCCCTACTCTCTATTCTATGAGGGCTCAGGTCAGTGAAAGGAAATATCCGCCCCCCCACTCTCTATTCAATGCAGGTTCTATTCAGCCCAGCCCTGACCAATCAGACTGCTGGAGCCAAGGCCCTCTCCAGCCCCCTGTCACTCACAGACCAGACATGGAATCAGTAGCAGCCCGTGGTGGGAGTGCTGCTGGGCGCTGACGTGGGGCTGGGGTGTGGCAGGGTGGGAGTTAGTAAACTACGGATTAAGGTCCATTAGAGCTAAGTAAACATATAAATTAATTAAACTAATTTTGTTGCGCGTGCTGCTTCGCCAAATGTGATGCAGCGCATGCAACAAAATACATTTGTTTTATTTATTTATAAGTTTACTTACCTCTAATTAGCCGTAATCCATAGTTTACTAACCCCACCCTACCCCTCCCCCGCCCTACGTTAGCGCCCAGCAGCACTCCACCACTGGCCGCTACTGCATGGAATACACAAACCTAGCAGAGGCAGGCTGGATGGTTAGGCAAGAAAATACCTACTTTCTAAAAGTGGTATTTTCAAACACAGAATGTAAAAACCACCTTCACTAAAAGATGTATTTTAATATTCTGAGTTCAGGTATACTAAACTTGAATTTCTAACTAGTTCCCCAAGTCAGTTAGGATTATAAAATGTTATAATCAAACTGCCCATTCTGGCCTATGGGAACAGTAGCCTTGCAATAGTGAAAAACAAAATTGGCTGTAATTCACTATAGGGACATACCACACACATCAGGGCATGTCCTACCTTTTACATACAATGCACCATGCCCATGGGGGTACCTTGGGCCTACCTCAGGGGTGATGAACATGTAGAAAAGGGAAGGTTTAGGGACTAGCAAGTGGGTGCTTTGCTCCCACAACCGAGTGTCCTGCTTTTAAGCAGCCACTAACCGAAGAGCCCCGAAGCTCCATTGGCTAACATTGGCCCCTGCACTCTGCACCCGACCGCCCCAGCCCAGCTGGGGGTGCAATCTGAGTGCTCATCTAGACCTTGGGGAGCTTTGGTCCTAACCTCCATAAACTCACCCTCCTAAGTTGTGTACTTACCTGCGTAACCGCTAACACTTTTTCCCCTATGCGAACTCATGTAAAGAGATTTTGGCCCTAACAAATGTCTATGTGTTGAACTGTTGTTACATAAATATAATAGAACTCTATTGCAAAATGTAAAAAAAATGTGCTTACCTTGTATTGAGAGATCCTAGGGTGCGGTATCTAGGCATACAACCCCCAGTACTCAAAGTAATCCAAAAGCAATGAAAAATAATTACTTTGTAATTTAAACTGTTTCCAAAACATATACAACCCATAGAAATTGCAATTTCAAGCACAATTGTATTTCCTTGAACATTCTTGTATTTGAAAGTATATTTTACTTACCTGTGCCAAGTCCTGCTTAGTTTTAAAATAAAACACAAGGATACATTTTGTTATGCTTACCTAAATGGTCTGGATTCAGTCTGAGTGTGTGCATCAGCCTTGATTGAGTGAATACAATAAATGCTTAACACACCTTCTGGGTAAACCTAACTTCTCGACCACACTACCACAAAGAGAGCTATTAGTACTTACCTATTTTAGCCTCTGCTATACCTCTGGGGACTCCCTGGACTCTGCACGCTGTACCATACTTTGGTATAATATATACAGAGCCAGCTTCCAACTATTGTACATAATAATCAGGATTGCCATAAAATTACCAAAGCTCTGGAAAGTTCAAGAAGGGACATGAGTTATACCAGTTCAAAGCATCCTCCTGTGGAGGAAGAGGCCACCAAGGTGCACACAGCATAAAATATTAGTCTGAAATAGAAGCTGATAGAATCCGCAAAAACCCAGTCTGGATCAGGGAACAGATAATGGATCTGTAAGAAGTCCTCAGAGAAGTTCAGTAGCAGTAAATGTCCCACTGACAGACAGGCAGTTCACATAACTCAGATCTCCGATTCCAGATCTCCCAAATCAATGCAGAATATAATCCTCAAATTCCAGGGTGACACCTCTTTGATCACCTCACTTGGTCAGACCACTCAGTCCATTTTCACTTCATATAGGATGATTGTCATGAGGCATGAAGAAGAACCATAATGTAGGAATATAGGTGGTGCAAAACATGTAAATGGTCGGGCCATTCAGTAGGTGTATAAGCTTAGACAAAGATCCTTTAACACCGCTACATTAGCAAGTTCGAAAGGACAGCTTCTCAGGCAGAGATTCCTAAAGTAAAAGAAATGGTATCAAATAGGCGAGTGGGAACTCTTGAAATAAAACCATTTCAATTCACTTTCAAGTTGAGAACATTTCCTATGTGAACGAAGTCAATGAAAACTAGAGAAAAGCATGGAAGTCTACATTGAATTTAGGCTAATATAATCAAAATATAAAGTATTGAAATATACATTTTAATTGAGAAATATAATATTCAACTATTGTTTTCAATTTAATTGCACTTAAAAAGCAAGTTAAATTCATTGTAAATAGCATGTGTAGCTATGATGTATTGCTGCATTTTGCGTTATAGAATTCCTATAGAATCCCAGGATAGATGTGCATGACATCTAACCTGAGATTCTATAGGAATGATATAACGCATATTAGCAAGCCCATTATCGCCGTTTTATCTGCAGTTTCCTGCCGATAAAACGGTGATAATTTTAATGAGGTTCCTTGCTAATATGCCCCCTATTTCCCTATTCTACACTCTTTTGCATGCTTTTATGATGCAGTAACTAATATGTCTCTCGAAAGTTTTGCGAGTTCTCTAACGTGTAACTTGTGCATATTTGTCAAATTTCCTTTAAAAAGGTGTCAAAATCGGTTTAGGTGTCATTTAAGATGCTGAGAAGTTCTTCCCACTGCATCACTCTATCCCATATTATTCACATTCGTATACATAGAACCCCTCGCCTCCATCCTTACTTCTATGTGGATGACAGCTCTTTCTAAAAATCTAATCTCAGGACAATGATGTATTGTCTTCAGTTCAACAAGACTCAATCCTGAATGTTTTAACTGTCTGTGTTTTTTTATTGTGTTTCGTTTCAATTTAACTGTACATACATATCAATTCAAAAGTGGCTCCAAGACGGAGGGCATCTTGACTGCAGCCAGGACATTGTCGACTTTCGTGAAATCTTTCTGCTTCATCCTATTTAAGCTCCTGAACTAACAGTAGCACATTAGTACACATTGGAACACGTTTCAGACTTCGGAAGAGTATCAAAAAGATTATAAACTGGTTGTTCTAGCCCTAGTACTTTCAAGAGACTATTTTGTAAACTCTACTAAAAGGGATTCCAAAAGAACACCTAGCCCACCACCCCCACAGAACCGGCTGCAAGGCAGGTCATGGGATCAAAGAAATCTGACACTATAAATCACATTCAGATCCTTTTGAAATAACTTCCTATTGAAGCGAGGAATATATTGAAACTGCCATTCAACAATCAGAACGTTGCACAAAGGAACACTTGAGTACCTCACAAGGATGTTTCAGGTCTCGGACTGTGACAACTGAAAAGCTCGGTAACCCTCCTTAAGACTCCATCCCTGAACAAGACTGAAACTGGAATCAATTTCTCACGATGTACAGGGAAATGTGGAATTCCATCCCTCCTGGGAATCAGGATTGTGAAAAGTGTGCCTGGTATATGCTGTCCACTAATGAAAAGTGGGCACCTTGCACTAGCCCAAAAAAACCCTTATGATGTATGAGGTCGAAGATAAACTTTAGAAAGCCATCCTTTTGGTATCTGTGGAGAGCAGCCTGCAGGCTTAATCTTGAAGGAATGTGAAACAGCTTGTTTTACCAGAATATCACCTCTTGATGGACTAAATGAAGGAGAACCACACAGTAGTTATATAAAAATATGTATTCATTAGTATAACACTCTCTACTATCCTCTACACGAGGACAGAACACAAAGCATGTAAATACGAGATCAATAGAACAGTTGTAAGAAGCACAATACACAGTGGGCTCCAGGAGGAGACCAAACCATATACTAAAATAGTGGTATAACAATCACAACTGTGATCAAGACAAGGTCTGGAGAACGTAGGATCACTGGGACCCCAAGGAACCATCCTAGGTGAGTAGCTAAGGTCCCAACGGAGGACAGGTGCAGTGAGGGAACATGACGGCGTGCTCCGTACAACTCTATGGGAAAGTTGCGGTTCCAAAGTTAAAATTTAAGGACCCTTCTAGGAAGACTTCAAGCACACCCTTTGGAACTTAAGAGGTTAGAGAGCCACCCCACCCGTGGATACTGTAGTACCCGAGTTACCTATCCCAGAGGAGCCGGCTGCATAGGTCTGGAATGGTGTCGGAAACCGCCATCGTTCTCAATGGAGGGCTGTGAAGTACTGCTGCCTTAAAGGTGAAAAGGGTACGGAGGAATCCAAGCCTGGATTCTGGAAGGAAGAACCTGAAAGCAGAGGGAACAGAGTCTGGGTCATTTCAGAGTGACCAGGGGCTCTGTAGACGAATGCCCACCCATGTTGGGTGCTTCAGGTGCGAAGAAGGGATACTTGATTCTGCAGCCACAAGGACCAGCAAATGTCGAGTACGACCAGGAGCCAGATGCGAGCTGTCCCATGAAGGATGTCGAGTGCCGAGTTTCAGTGTTTGGCGGGAGCACCAGCAAGTCTTGGCAACAGCAACCCACGCAGGAAGGTAAAACAGGTTACAGTGGGGACCAGCAAGGTTCAGGGGACTCACCAAGCAATGGGGAATCAGGGCATGTCTGGAGCAACCATGAAAGCCCAAAGGAAATCAAGATGACACTCAGGAGGACCCACAGGCCGAATGACCAGAAGTCGCGAGGGGACCTCAAGCAATTGCAAAGTACCAGCTCACGGAGCACTCGGTGTGGGTAGGCCGGAGTTCTTTGGTGCAAATAATGTTCAGGGTCAGGACTACATGGAGTCTAATGCACAAGCTCAGGAATTGCCAACAAGCATATGCACTTGCAAATGGACATGGTACAAAGGGGTTTGGGTTATGCAGTCCCCACGAGGGATACTGGCCTCAAACTTGCTGAGAGGACAGATCAACCTCAGGGACCACCCATCCGCTGTGTTGCTGAAATCTTCAGAGTCAGCAGGAGCTCAGGAGCTGCAGACCGGTCAGTTGCGTACAGTACCTGCTGGGGCAGGGGAGTGACTCCTTCACTCTAAGAAAGATTTTTCTGTTGTCCTTAGTGCACTACAAGTCGTGCACAGAGCCTGTATGGAGCAAGTGCACAAACTAAGCTTTGGATGGAAAGAGGGACGAAGTTCAGCCCAGTCGAAGTCCAGAGTGTCCAGAAGGGCGAAGGCCAGTGGTTTCTTCTTGTAGAATCTTGTCCACATAAAATATAAAGTCTTACAGCCAGGTAAGCCCTTTTGTACCCACAGGAGGGTTGGACAGATTCAGGGAACCCTCCTAATGGAGGGGCAGGACACAGGGGTGGTTCCATCCATGTCCTTTGTCCAGTTTTGCACCAGAGCAGGAGCCAATGGCTCCCAGAAGTGGTTTGAGCGCTGGACTATGATAACTGGAAAAGAACTGGGGCCCTGTTACATGGTAAGTCGACCCTGACAGGGAATAAACATTAATTTGTTAAGGTACATCTGGGCAAGGTGGGTTACACAAATTGCGAGCAGAGCAGTTTCAGATCAATAACACAAAAAACGTAAATATTCCACATTTTATTAAAAGAATATTTATTTTATAAAATTTTGTTTAGGATGAACAATTAATTAGGATTCTTGGTTTATCAAAAAGATACATTATTATGACAATTAGTCATTTGATATTTACTATATATTTTTTCATTTATCTAAAATCAATATTGCATTCATTCAGTGTTATCCTATATACAGTGAGTAATGCTTGATGCAATACACAACAGTCTGTTTGACTTAACTCATAACAAAGAATTTGGTGGTAAAATCATATTACAATGATATAACTGTGGATGAGCATGATGGACAGAAGCTGGCGGTATGTTATTGCGCGTTTCAGCATTGCCTGCACCAGGGCGCCGTCACAAAAATCACTGAATGAGATATATAACAATGTTAAGCACTGAAAAAGAAATGCCCACATTTTATACTGGCTAATATTCTAAATCAAAAAGAAAAATGTTCCATCACCCATGTCAATTTGGGGTGGGTGTCTCTTGTTGATGTTTTTGTCATAAACATGCCATTCATGCATCTAAAGGTGGTTTAAACGGTCATGCATCAATGTGATATTACCATGAAAAGTGAAAAAATTGTGCTCAACATATGACAGAGAATGTGAGTTTTCCATATATACAAAAGGTCCGAAAACCAGACATACTTCTCTCACTGAGAGTGTTCAGTTATACTGTAAAGGTGTTCAATAAAGATTATTCCTGTCCTGTCCATCATACCTGTCATAGTATGATGTATTTAATTGTAAGGGATATTCCTATCAATGGGAGGAACCCAAGACCATCTCTCCTTCAGGAAGCAACTCAAGACCTGGCTGTTCGAGCAGTAGCAACCCCCCCCTCCCCCGGCGCCTTGAGACCCTAGTGGGTGAGTAGCGCGCTATACAGATTCGCTGATTGATTGATTGACTGATTTGTATGGCGGGTCTTGTATAAGTGTGTAACAACTCTTACCCTGAATATAGAGAAAAACAGAAAAAACGAAGTCAATGATTTGCACTATGTAGCTCATGGGTACTCACAAACATTTGCCCAGGAGCCACAAAGTATGGTCTATGGTGTGAACGAGGGCCTCACTGGTGCCAGCAGGGTGGTGGTAGGGGGGCTGGGTGGGTCAGAGATTGTGAGAAGAGGTCTAAAAACATGTTAAATAAAAGGGCAAGCATTTATTTGCAGGTTAATAAGTGCCTGCCCGTATATTTTAAAACAAATTCTGAATATTAGTCCTCAGCAACCAAGCAGCAGCTGGTGTTGCTGTTCACCAGGGGGGCCGCATGTAAAGGTCAAGAGGGCTGCAAGCGACTCCCGGGCTGTATTTTGAGTATCACTGATGTAGATAAAAAGCGTACATTCACGGGATGAGTGCACTTGTAAGTCAAAGGAATACCTCTTTATCAAACAGATGTCACTGAGCTATTAAAATGTTCTGCTAATGTTCTCACAATGGTAAAAAAGGGCAACAGTGGTGTTTGATTTGTTCAAGGATAAAACAGAAAAACACAACGCTGCCACATGAGCAAGCAGGATCCTATTTGGTGATTAGAGGATGAGCTAATTATCAAAAAGTATTGTTATGCATGTCTAAAAGGTACCCGATAACACCAGAATACTATATGCAATCTTCATGAAAATCTTATGGAACAAACGTTGGAAAAGGTCAGGAGCACGTGGTACTCTATGACAGAAAGAGGGAGTGTATCAATGAAGTGACTAGATGGAAAATACCGGACGTTAAGACATTAGTGATATTCAGTCAGAGCAAGCAGCAGTTCAAGATCATACCGCGTGTCCTCGAAATGTAAGCTGCCGTAGATATATGTGTCTAGTCCATATTTCGGAAACCCATGGCCAGAGCTTAAGTCTACTGCCTACGACAAATAGATAAAAACCATATCATTGTTAAATAATGGAATCTATTTTTCTATCGTTTCTCTAGTGCCATTAGTTCTAACATCTCCTGCGGGCTCACCTGGGTCAGTTAAGTGATTCGAATCCCTCCATGCTGATGAAAATGGCCTTGTGGGAATTCAGCTTTTTAACATGATGCTGAACCACGGGGCCTGAGGTACGGTCATTTCGGGGTAAAACTGACAAGTTGATGGGCATTGGACTGAGGTAGACAGCGCCATCTTGAAGTGGCTTATTTAGGATATAGATCATAATATGTGTATAACAATACTTTCTAAATCGAACCAATCAAGGTCTCAATTGGTACCAAAAAGATGATAATGAAAATATGTGATATGCTTATCATTACAAAGATGTATCTCAATGTGGTTTACTGACCAGGACTAAACTGGGTGTGCAATATTACTATGTCAACCAGAGGGAACTCTGGTTAAGGTGCTATATGTCCAAGGCAGAGATACAGGGTGAGAATATATAAAACGGGTGTTACTCCTGTTTCAGGGATTCTGCTCAGACACAGAACTGTGCACAGAGACCCAGGACCTCAGTGAATTGTGGTGGACCAAAAAACTCACCTCAGTACCTAGAACCCCTAACCGACTAGCATCAGTGTCACATTAGCTCTTCGTCCTATAGCTAAGAAACCAATAATTAGACAACCCAGAACATGCGACTTGGGTTATACTCAGGAATGGTGGGAATCAAGAACACTCTTTGTTTGTTATTCTTATACCAGTCCACAACAGGAGTAAAAAGAGACACTGGAAAGTTTAAAAGGTTTATTTTAACGACGTGCTCCAAGATGCAGTATTTTTGCTAACACAAGCAGACATATGATTAGAAATAATATGATCAGCATTGTTACAATTCCATTGAAGGAACCAAAAATTACACTAATGGACTATACTCACCAATAGCCCATATATCTCATATACGAATAATAAGTTCCGTCGGCAATGGAGAAGGTTCAATCGTTTATTCAGCAAATACAAGCCCTGACAGGGGAGCATCAGTCTACACGACCCTTGGAGGTGCGCAGAGGAGACGGACTACATACAAATGGTACAAAGCATATATACGTTTCACACATTCATAATGCCACCATACAAGGAAAGATACAACTTGTCAGTGAGCCAACAGGAAGACCCATATAAGGCACAATTGATTGCTAGTAGCTAGGCCTAAGCTATTCCGGGGGCAGGTCAGTGAGGTGCCTCCCTGTCTATCTGTGGCTCGGGGAGTACAGGAACGGCTCTGCTAGAATGTACGCATCCCACCAGAGGGGCAGGTGTGACCTTGGGTTTCCCTGAGCTACACACTAACGAATAGAGCAGGAGGCTAAGTCTGACATCGTGGTTTCGTACAAAGAGCTAAATCACGTGACTTCAGGGAAACAGTATGTGAACACAGAGAAATGAAACAAGATGGCTCCGGCCATATCAATAGGTCTAAGTAGTACCAAAGTGAATCAGTTTTTACCACAAATATATAATGTGTGCAATATGCTGTTGACGTACGGTTTATAAGGTTATATGGTACATAGTGGGCCAATAATATATGTATATATCGAGTTTATATCCCATCAGACGGCCCTTTTGGCCTACTATGGCCAATATACCTACTTTTATTCCACTGAGGAAATATAATTTTTGATCGAGTAGTGTTCCCCAGCGCGTACCCCACCGTCTCCATGTACTAGCTTGCAGTGCATGTGATTACCCTCCTGTGCCAGCTACGAAGACGCAAACACATTTGCGTCCATCTATAACATGTCCTCTTTCAGATCCGCCATGAACGGATTGGATATTCAGTCCCTATATATGCTGTACCACCGTCTTTTTGTGGTGCACTTTACACGTTTTTCAGCTCTGGCGAAGTAGGCCCTGATTCTGCCATCGAGCTTATTTCCTGTTTCCCGACTCTGAGGGCCTCAACCCAGGCTGCCTCTGTACCAGTGACCCCTGCCTTACTCCTTGCGCGGCTCCGGCGCATAGCCCAGCCTTCTGCCTGCCAAGACTGTATTCAACCTTCGAATTATCTGCTCCACTCCTCAAAAATACATTCCTGTCTCGTAGCTCAAGTAAACATCCTCCCAGCTGCAGGAGCAGTGGGCCCGGTCTTTCTGTCTCCGTGCAAGTAATTCATAGACTCTGTTGCCATGGTAGGCCCATGCCCCCTCACCCCGCATGCCGACATGTAGACACATGTACACGCACTCACAACCAGTATAGAGTAGTCTTCGCCCGAGAGACCTTTTCCCTTCCAGATACTACAGTTCCTTAAACATACGATATCAGATACGATTTGGGATTAGGTTGATCTGACGTCCTAGACTTATGTCTACACTTGTAGTGCTAAATGTCAAGTCCTCTTCACCCTCCGGTTACACGTCAGACTCACGTCAAGCTGCTGCGCGCGCATCTCTGCCATATATTTTTGCTGACATTGCAGGATTCTCTTCTGGATCCACCTACTTGTGACCTCATGATAAGTGACGTTTCTAGTACACGCCTTCATGCACGCCTATTGTAACGCCTTTTCTATGACGTATTCATGTTTTATCTCTCTTTTTCCAGCTGTTACGCCTACTGCATATTCGCTATTGTGATGCATTGACTATATATATGAACTTGTGTAAATAATATGTTGTCTGTCTGCCCCTTCCCGAACCTATGTGGTGACGGAATGGTATGCCACCTTGGCTCGAGCCAATAACCCAATTCCTTTTACAGGAATAAAACCCTTTTGAGTTAACCTCAATATCCCGGATTTTGCCTCTTATTTCTCTGAGTTATTCTTATTGATTTTACCGTATAAATTATGCATAGGTAATTAATTTTACCACAGTTCTGGCGCCCGAATAGGGACCCCTCCCCCACCCCACGCGCCGGAGGTGCGTTGCAGACCTAGCCCCCTGCCACAGCCGGACGGACAACTACGCGTACCCGCAGGATTTCCTGTATCTCCCTCAGGCCAACGGAGGTGACTGAGGCTGCGATCGACACCCAGACGAGGCGGTGAGGAGTGCGGAGGATCCCGACCTGAGCCTAGCTGAGAGAGCAAGATCCGAGGTATACCGAGGCCCGCCAGGTTCCGAAGTTCCGAAGTATCTGCGTCACGAGTCGAGTCTGAATCCAGTCCGAGCCCAGTCCAGTCCAGGGTTTCCGAGGCCTTCTGTTTCCGTGCTTCCTGGTGAGTACCGTTGCTAGGGACGCATCCTGACGTGCGCATTAGCTTGTGCCGGTCAAGACGGGTTCGGGTACACGAGCCTGGTCTGCACTGTCTAGCAGTGTATCTATACTGTTTAGCAGTATATCTAGTTTGCATCTGTAAAAGGTGTATCTGTGCCGTTTAGCGGTACATCCTGTTTCACGTGGTTGGTAGGTTTTCATTGTAATTAATTAATGTGGTTCGTTCTTGAAATGTTTTAATGTGTCATTCAAATGTCGTGGTGTGAGTGAATGTTCGATCTTCATTATTGTGCTTAAACGTGTTTTATGTATAGTGTGTTTATGTCCATATCTGAGTAAGAACCAAGTAGCCAGACTTCAGAATGCCGTTGTTCTCCAAACTAAGACAAATAAAAACCCGTAAAGGGGTTCTAGAAGAAGCTGTTCCCATTCCACCTAGGGATACTCCAGGGTACTTTATGTACCATAAGCACGGCCTAGATGCTGTGTTATTTCTCGACTTATGGGTAGACTACACTAAAGAACTGTCGGAGAATCAGAGATGGCCCGCTGCAGGGACATGGGATGCAGATTGCATCATGAGAGTAGAAGAAGCTTTATGGAAAAAGAAAGCCAGACAGTCACAGAAGGATGCCATCGAGCTATGGCGTAAAGAGTCGCATAGGCGTACAGAAAAAGCTCACAGACTAGAAGAAAAGAGTAAGGAGGAGCCTGACAAGGCCCGAGAAAACGCATTAGTTGAGGAAGGTATCAGAGTAAAATTAGAACAAGTAGACAGACAGCGAAATACACTTATGAATGGCATGTTCCCCATCCTGTCAAAGGGCTTGCCAAAGGCCTCTCCGGAAGTACCGAAGGACCTACCACCCCCATTGCTCCCGGCTAAAACACACCAGAAGACAGCAAAGGACATTTTCCTTTCTTCCTATTTAGACGATGTAGCTCCCGCATATGTTAATACCGCATTGCCACAAGTGCCTGCACCTGACGGTCAGGACAATTTTGCTCTTCCTCCCCGACAAGCTACTCCTCCCCCGATTCCTCCTGGTCTTCCAGCTTTCCCTCCACCTCCTACTTCCCTTGATACGAACCCGACTAACCCTTTCGGAGCCGGCGCCTCAGGAGGCGCGTCCGGAGGAGCAATAGGTTTCCAGACCCCGCCACCCACCCATCGCATGAGCTTTAGGGAGATAGCGCAACAGCGTACACCTAGGACAGATATTACAATTTATGGAGATCGCCTTGCAGACTGTAGATATGATCCTGTACCTGGCAAAAAGAATGACGAGAGAATGTTACTCGCATCAGTACGTTTACGGCGAGTCACGAATTTCCTAATGACACTACCTGGAATGACAGAACACTTGGATCGAATATATAAGTTTGTTCAGACAGGAGTAGGGCCTGAAAGTATTAAGGAGGCCATGGCCTATCAGAAAGTGGATACTAAAGGCAAGATATTGCGGTTTCTTATAAACTGCTTTATTAGAGAAGTGGATAGGCCGGGCATGAACCCGGAAGATGTAAAAGCACTCCACAAATGGGGTCAGCATATAGCAGATGGACAGCATGACAGAGAGGCCTGTGTAGATAATATGTACCGAAGAATCAGAACTGCAATAAATAAGATGCATGAGAAAAGACAGCCCGTACCGGAAGTAGATTCCGACAAACATGAATCCACAGAGGAGGAGGCAGAGGAGGAAGCTGAGACACCAGAACACACACAGTTGCCAGCTAGAGAAATGATAGCGTATGTAGGTAAAGGAAGGCCATATAATAATTCGATGCGCCCAGTGCGCCCAGAAAGTAAAAGGTTATACCAGGAAGCCATGTGTAATCCTAGAACACCCGAACACTTATTCCAAGCCACGGACAGAATACTTCAAGAACGAATGGGGTACCATGTACTCGATTCTATGGATGAACAAGAATTAGCCAGGTCAGCCGTGCAATGGGCTGACAGCTCTGAGAAATATGGTGATGATGCGTTAGCACATACGTTCCTGAATTTGACTCCGAGTGAACAGCGTTTAGCTGGTATGTACATGATACAACATCTGCTTTTATTGTATAAAAGCCAACATTCTGATCCAGGCCCTCTGCCTGACATACTAATAGAACTGGTCACGAACAGATGGAAAGGTCTAGGTACCGATCTGATTAAAGTTATTCTAGAACACCGCCACAAGTATAGTACATTCTTATGTCCGCAGATCAACTCAGCACCCGTTATGGAACGAAAAACCATGTATTATATGGATAGACAGAATCCGTTGCGAGAAGTGCATCCCGTACAGAACGCAGACAACACGCTTAGGCGTGTGTTTGTGTATACACCTGTAACTAAAATTGAATTGTTGGAAATGAAGAAACTAGTACCCAGTCATGATAAAGATCCCGCAGGGTTTCACCGCGAAATAAAGGATATGTTATTAATGGGCGATTACACTTATCCCGACCTTATGAAAATACTGAAAGTACTACCTCCAGGCATATACGAGAAACTCAAAGAAAAAGAGTGGGAGGTGGGAGACGCAAAGATTGATTGGGCTGCATTACAAAATGAAGAAGACACCCGAGTGCCAGGCCTAGGGCTTGGAGACAAAGTTAAAGCGTTACCAGGTTTATTAGTACAAGTGTTGCCACGTTTATTGAGTACGAAAAAGGAAGATTGGGGTGCTATTTCAGCATGCAAACAGAAACCTGATGAAGACACTAGTGATTTCTATACACGATTTGAGAAATGTTTTGGTATAAATAGCGGTCTGAAAGCAAGTAGCGAGTCATATCCACATCTTTTTGTAACGAAATTAGTCGAGAATTCCTTGCCCCAGGTTAAGAATAGAGTACTGAAAGTAGAAAGCACTTGGCAGGCTAATACCCCTTCACAAATGTTACAAATGTTACAGTACCACCAGAATAGACTTAGAGAAGAACAAGAACATGAACAAAGACGTATGAAAGATACAAAAATGAAAATGTTAGTTGCTCAGTCGGTTCCAGCCGACGGTCAGAAAAAGGGTGCGACCCATCCTGGCAATTCAACAGTTCCTGTAAAGGGTGTATGTAATTATTGCAAACAGCCAGGTCATTATATAAACGATTGTGCAGTTCTGAAACATAATATCGCCACGGGTAAGACTAAAGAGAGACCGCGTCCTCCTAGACAAGATCAGACTTCACAACAAGTACCCCAGAATATACAACATATTGCACCCATGCCAGCATCTACACAGACCGTAGCGATACCCCAACAACAGCCCATTACCGCAACACAAAACACAACACAACAGATGTATCAGTATGCGCAGAACGATTACCCTGATTACCAGCGATACACATGAAATAGCCTGGAGAGGGAATTCCGCTTGCCTCTTATTGAAGTTCCTGTAGATCAAAATGGTCCTTATGTACATAGTCAAGTATTAGGGAAAGACAGGAAGTTTCTCATTGATACAGGGGCAAGCAGAACCACGATAAGCCACAACGAAGTACCAGGGGCACCCCGCTCAGGCTCACAGAACGTGTCCCTTGGATTTTCTGGAAAACCCATTATTAATGAAGTGTCACAACCCCTCCCTCTTGCAGTAGGTCCTCTGACGCGGACTACAGATTTATTGCTCACGAAATCATGTCCAGAAAACCTGTTAGGTATAAAAACATTGAAGGCTCTAGGAGCTATTATATGTTGTTCTCCAGAAGGGGTACGATTATTTTTGCGAGATTTCAAAGGTCATTATGTATTGAGAGATATGGATCCCCGGTTACAGAACGTCCCTGCACACTTGTGGGCGCAGGGCCCCACTGATGTAGGTTGCATGCACATTACCCCATATCGAGTCACACTCAAGGCAGGAGTGGTATTACCACGAATTCGACAATACAAGTTACCCCCAGATGCTGTAGTGGCTTTACTGAGAATCATTGACGAGCTCATTGCACAAGGAGTGGTTGTGGAAACTGACTCCAATGTGTGTAATTCCCCTATCATTCCTGTTCTTAAACGAACTGACCCAAATGCTCCACCTGTTTATCGATTGGTTATTGATCTGCGCGAATTGAATAAATGCATTGTACCACAGTACCCCGTGGTCCCAGATATCTCTTCATTATTGACAGCTATTGATTCCGAAGCAACGTTCTTCACTGTAATTGACCTCAAGAACGCTTTCTTCAGTGTCCCTATTGATCCGGACAGCCAATATTTGTTCGGATTCAGTTTAAATGGACGATCTTTCAAATTTGCCCGTGCACCTCAAGGATTCACAGAAAGCCCCAGCATCTATAGTCAAGCATTGAAAAAACAACTCGACAGCATCCACATGCCAGTTCACACTGCCCTGCTTCAGTATGTCGATGATCTGCTGATCACCGCTCGAAGCGAACCCGAATGTGAAAATGCATCACTGACTGTTTTGAACTTCCTGGCCGACAAAGGACACAAGGTGTCTCCTTCGAAGCTACAATTCTGTGTTCAGCAAGTTGTGTACCTGGGTCACTTGCTGTCCAAAGTGGGGAGGCAGCTCACACCTGATCGCATTCAGTTAATTGTACATATGGCACCACCCAGAACACAAAAGGAAGTACGGGCTTTCATAGGCCTCACTTCATACTGCAGACAATGGATTCCCCAATATGCATTTTTAGCGAAACCACTCATTCAGTTAACGACACAGGAGGCAGCGACTTCGACTGTCCTCCCTTGGACTCAGTAACATACACAAGCTTTTGAAGATTTGAAGAAAGCCTTATGTCAAGCACCTGTTTTAGCAACGCCATGTTACAGTAAGCCTTTTACACTTTTTTGTCACAGAACGTGAGGGTACTGCTTTGTCAGTCCTCACTCAGGAACAAGCAGGTTCACACAAGCCTTGTGCTTACTTCTCTAGCACATTAGACCCAGTAGCCCAGGCCCTTCCGGCGTGTTTGAAATCAGTTGCAGCGACAGCTTTAGCAATCAGGCAGAGTGATTCTATTGTGTTAGGACACCCATTGACAGTACAGGTTCCGCATTCTGTAGAAGTCCTTTTGAATCGGACTCAAACCCAACACCTGACCATAGCAAGATTGACAGGTTACGAACTGACATTGTTTCAGCCACACATTGAAATCAGACGCTGCAGCACATTAAATCCTGCCACGTTATTGCCAGTAAATGGAGTAGATCCATTGGCACATGATTGCATTGAAGTTATTACTATCACAACAAAACCCAGACAAGACTTGACAGATGTCCCGTTACCAGATCCAGACCTGACACTGTATGTGGATGGTTCATGTATGAGAACAAGGACAGGTGAATTAGTGGCAGCCTACGCCGTCACGACAGACACGGAAGTCATTGAAACCAATTGTATTGACACTTTGTCAGCTCAAGCAGCAGAGCTTATTGCTCTGACACAAGCATGTATTCAAGCCAGAAATAAGAGAGTCAACATATATACTGATTCACGTTATGCATTCGGAGTCGTACACGACTTTGGAGTCCTCTGGCGAGAGAGAGGCTACTTAACTTCTCACGGTGCCAACATCCAACACGGTCCCCTCATTCAAGCCTTGTTAGATGCAATACATCTACCCACTGCAATCTCTATCATGAAATGTAAGGCACATACCAAGGTTACTGATATCATTTCCCAGGGTAACGACCTGGCAGACCGAACAGCAAAGCAAACTGCTCAGAACCGGACTCATGTAACTGATCAGACACAATTAGTGGTACCATCGCACTGCATGACAGTTAGGGATCCCGCACATGATGTGATCGACATACAGTCACATGCAACACCAGATGAAATTAAGGAATGGACTAAACTAGGAGGGATCCAAACAGACCAGGGATGGATGACGAAGGGAAAATCTACATGGTTTCTCCCCGACTCTATGGTACAAGTCATCATTAACACGATACATAGTCCCGCACACCTAGGAGAGAAAGCAATGCTAGACAGTATTCAACACATATGGTCCAATAAAAACTTACGGGCAGCAGCCAAACAGAAAGTGCGTACTTGCATGATTTGTGGTCAGTTCAATCCAGGTAAAAGCATCCCCGTAGAGCAAGGTGGATTCCAGCCTCCCGAATACCCTTTTGAAATACTCCAGATGGATTATATCCAGATGGAACGCTGTCGAGGATTCAAGTATGTCCTCGTAGTCGTGTGTGTTCTTTCCCGGTGGATAGAGGCATACCCAGTTCCCGATTACACTGCTCCGACCACTGCCAAACAGCTGGTTCGTGAATACTTCCCACGGTATGGTTTGCCCCGCATCGTGTACTCAGATAATGGCCAGCCATTCTCATCCGCACTCGTGGAACACATTACACTCCTGTTAGGTTATCAGTGGAAGTTCCATTGTGTTCGGCATCCCGAGGCAGCAGGTCTCGTGGAGCGCCATAATCAGACATTAAAAATCCGACTTTCCAAGATCTGTAGAGAGAAGGGTGTGGACTGGATAGTTGCCTTGCCGGTCGCCCTCTTCTATATGAGGATGGTGGTCCATTCCCGATCTGGGCTATCCCCGTACGAGGTGGTTTTTGGGAGACCACCGAATATGTGGGGGACGCCTATACCACGAAAAATAACTGATGTTGATTGTCTTATGCTGACAGATTACCTTGCCTCCTTGATGTCTGCACTACAATCTTGTCGTTCACAGGTAGCTGCAGCCTTTCCCGACAACACCGAGGTGAAGCCCCACGAGGTGGTTCCTGGAGATTACGTTTTCATCCGCAACTTTGATCGGAGGAGCCCATTGGAGCCCCGCTGGCAAACCCCGAAATTGGTTCTGCTCACAACGAGGACAGCTGTTAAAATAGAGGGCAGGAAGGGATGGCTGCATTCCAGCCACATTAAAAAGTTCTACGGACTTCCTTCGGACTTGGACTCTAAACCCTGCCCTCCTCCACAAACTGACTCAAAACTCCCTATGGTTGAGAAAACCGCTTCAGAAGAATACAGGTTAAAGTTACGATCTAGCAAGTCAGACAGTTTAATTGTTTAAGTCCTCCCCTAGGTGAATCGGTTAAATTAGTTTCTGACATGTATCCCCTAGATCGAGATAGAGAGAGAGATAGACAAAGACAACATAAGAAGAATGCATATTGTAAATCACTTCGCAGTCGCTGTATAGTGACATTACTTATTATGTTTTTCTTAAGTCTGCTGGTTATTACTGCTAGTGTTCTGTTACACATATATTATCCTATATTCAAGCGTGCACAATCTGCTTATAATGTTACTGCCGAACATTCTTTTAGTGAATTACCCCCACATGAGTTATCCTATAGACTTGCGCTGCGCAATAACACTTTCATTAGTATGTTACATCACTCCCATCAGACTACCAATGCTACAAACTGTTGGATATGTGGTCGACTCCCTCCTTACCAAGAGAACAAGGGTGTTTTGCCCCTTTTCCCCCACCCGTTCACTCACAATGGCACATGTGGTGCATGGTTTAAAATGCTCAATTCCCTAGTTTCTGATGCTGCTATTTACGAAGGTAACTGGGTTTGGGGAAACCTGAACTTAGTCTTGCTTAAAGTATGCTACCCTGACAAGGAGGGACTCCCCGTAGATACTGGAACTGATCTAGAAAATGAAGTATATGGATTAGGTAATTACACAGTTACATTCATGATTTTATCTGTCGAATCCGAAGCTGCTCCTGTTCTACCTGCTATGGCAGTATTGCCAGTTACTGGTGAGCTATGTGATCGCAAGAATGGTTCCGTACACTTAGGTCATAGTAAATGTACTACTGTGGTCGATTTCAGTGATCATGGTAGATCCACGTTTAGGGCTCTACGTCATTCCTATTTTGTCTGTGGCCATACTGCATATGTCCGTTTGCCTCTAGATTGGGATGGTACCTATTACATTGCATTCCTTCTGCCACCTGTTTTTCTAGCCCCTCCTGACTACCATAGAAATACCAATCTGGTTAAGCATAGATACCAAAGAGATCTCCCGCTTGTCGATTATACTGAAACCACATGGGAACAATATACAGATTTTAACAAAGGTTTCTTCCCCTACCTAGGTACTGTTTCTAATAGTAAACTAATCCGTAGATTAACCAGAACCCTCGAAGCAGTGGTACTTGAGACCACTTCAGCCCTAGGTAACTTAACGGAGGAGCAGTCCGCCATGCGGGTTGTTGTTCTTCAAAATCGTCTCGTTATTGACGTCATCTTGGCAGATAGGGGTGGAGCTTGTAAGGTCATCGGGTCAAGTTGCTGTGTTTTCATCCCAAATAACGCGCCAACCGTGTACAAAGCTATTACACGTCTCCATAAAATTGCAAGTTTAATACATCAGACTCCAGGCACCTGGACTTGGTCCGGTTGGTTCTGGACAACGTTATCAGCCTGGGGGTGGAAGATCCTATCCCTCCTAGGTATTGGCCTTCTCATAGTACTCAGCTGTTGCCTATGTCTCCAATGTGGACCGGCGATTTGCGGCCTGTGTGCCACTTCATGCGTTCCGCATCCAAGTTCCCATTCAAAACGCGAAAAGAAAGAAGAGCAAATGATGTTAAGTGAACAAGTTGATCAATTGATGAGAATCGATGTATCATGAAGGGTCCGTGGGGAACAAGGAGGGAATGAGGAAATATAATTTTTGATCGAGTAGTGTTCCCCAGCGCGTACCCCACCGTCTCCATGTACTAGCTTGCAGTGCATGTGATTTCCCTCCTGTGCCAGCTACGAAGACGCAAACACATTTGCGTCCATCTATAACATGTCCTCTTTCAGATCCGCCATGAACGGATTGGATATTCAGTCCCTATATATGCTGTACCACCGTCTTTTTGTGGTGCACTTTACACGTTTTTCAGCTCTGGCGAAGTAGGCCCTGATTCTGCCATCGAGCTTATTTCCTGTTTCCCGACTCTGAGGGCCTCAACCCAGGCTGCCTCTGTACCAGTGACCCCTGCCTTACTCCTTGCGCGGCTCCGGCGCATAGCCCAGCCTTCTGCCTGCCAAGACTGTATTCAACCTTCGAATTATCTGCTCCACTCCTCGAAAATACATTCCTGTCTCGTAGCTCAAGTAAACATCCTCCCAGCTGCAGGAGCAGTGGGCCCGGTCTTTCTGTCTCCGTGCAAGTAATTCATAGACTCTGTTGCCATGGTAGGCCCATGCCCCCTCACCCCGCATGCCGACATGTAGACACATGTACACGCACTCACAACCAGTATAGAGTAGTCTTCGCCCGAGAGACCTTTTCCCTTCCAGATACTACAGTTCCTTAAACATACGATATCAGATACGATTTGGGATTAGGTTGATCTGACGTCCTAGACTTATGTCTACACTTGTAGTGCTAAATGTCAAGTCCTCTTCACCCTCCGGTTACACGTCAGACTCACGTCAAGCTGCTGCGCGCGCATCTCTGCCATATATTTTTGCTGACATTGCAGGATTCTCTTCTGGATCCACCTACTTGTGACCTCATGATAAGTGACGTTTCTAGTACACGCCTTCATGCACGCCTATTGTAACGCCTTTTCTATGACGTATTCATGTTTTATCTCTCTTTTTCCAGCTGTTACGCCTACTGCATATTCGCTATTGTGATGCATTGACTATATATATGAACTTGTGTAAATAATATGTTGTCTGTCTGCCCCTTCCCGAACCTATGTGGTGACGGAATGGTATGCCACCTTGGCTCGAGCCAATAACCCAATTCCTTTTACAGGAATAAAACCCTTTTGAGTTAACCTCAATATCCCGGATTTTGCCTCTTATTTCTCTGAGTTATTCTTATTGATTTTACCGTATAAATTATGCATAGGTAATTAATTTTACCACACCACAAACACTCCCTCATCAATCTGCATAAGATCCGAAACCTCCTTCTGGATCATTTGCTTCTCAACCGTAGCCTGACGAGAAATAGTCAAAGCAGACGTTATCCTAGTTGCACAGAAAGAGCAACAAGCCGGGCCACATTGGAGACACAAACAGCAAGTGAATATAACCCCAAAGGCTCCAGCTAGAACCATAAATATTTTCCAACCTCAGGTAGCCAGGAGACCCCAGAACCATCCACTAAGGGACCAAGTACCATTCTCAACATGGGCTTCACTGGCCAACCGATGCAGTTTCTGGATTGCAAGATGTATGGTAGGGGCCGAATCAGGAATAAAAAGGCAGCAAGAGCTCCGATCACGCGACAGGCTCCACCCCTATCTGCTAGGATGACGTCTAAAACCATCCGATTCTGAAGCGAAACAAGCCTCGTAGCCTGAAGCTCAACAGTAATGTTGGTCAGAATCTCGGTTGTGGTTTGAACCACATTCTCCACTATTCTAGACAGGCGTCTTATACTACGACTATTGAAAATTGGGCCCCAAAATGGGGTCAGACCTTTGGCAAAGTCTTCAAACTGCTGAAAAGAGGTGTCCGTCTGATCAGTACTATCAGTATCAAAACTCCTAATGGTTCGGTTAGATTCTATCTCCCTTTTAACTAATCGATGCGTCTTATGATAGTCCGAGGAGGCAATATAAACTGGGGGATAGAGAAATGAGATGAAACACCGCCCTGCCCATCCCCGAGGAAGCCAAGTGTATGCATTTTCACCACACACAAAATATACATTAGGGGGAGTGATCACAGGGGGAGTACTGTCTGTTTGCAAAGTGTAGGTGTAATTACATTTACTACTTCCTACCTTAATATGACCTCGCCCACTTATACAAAAAGGGGAAGTAGTATTTATAATGGGGATCGGCAAAGCTTTATCATTTGTAACATTGCGTTCCTTAAAATGCTGAAAATACATAGTAGAGTTAAAAAGTTCAAAATCCTGCATTTCGTCTTGCAACCAAGTGACATTTTTGTAATCAGTGTACACATTCATACAGGCATCTGGGTCTAAGGATCCCTCTCCTTCATTTCCTTCGGCATCAAATCCCTGAAGCTGCTCTATATATTTTAGAATGACCTCATAATCTCTCAGTATATATTTTAGGATTTGCTACATAGTGAGGAAAATAATTGCATATTATCAATATAACACCGAGGGGCAGGTGGTCGTTCGTCCTCCATCACAAATCGAGCAAAAGGAAACATACTCTCTATAAGTCCAAAATCTACCTCGGTCCCTTTCTAAAAGTCCAAAACTAATCTTTGTATCCACAAAGCACCAGAGGGTTTCTTCTTCCCACAAAGGGATCTTCTCCCTGTGTCCGTTAGAGCCTCACAGGCAGACTCCTATCGTTCATCAAAAAGAACAAACTTTCATATTCCGGTAGCACGACCGCGGCCGTTAACTCAGTCTTTCTTTCTGAACAGAGCTTATTTAACACAATGCTCCAAGCTCTCTACAGGTTCAGTCCAGTGTCTTGCTCAGTACCCCAGTCACTCTATCCGATTTTCCTCAGCTCAAGTCTCTGTCTAACTTCTACTATTGGAGACTGGGGTACCGCGCTGTTTTCGGGGCCGCAGATCGTATTTACAACCGCCAGGTTGCTCCTGGTCAGAAAACAATTCTGTTGCATGGGCATCTGATGCATTCACCCCTTGTGGTGCCCTGGAACTGACAGCTTCTGCTGATTGAGCTGTCGCACTTTCGACTGCGGGCAACACTTCTCTTGATTGCCCTATTTCCTGGGCATCTGAAAAGGGCACAAAGCTTTGAATCAGCTCTCCCTCCTGACTCGGAACTCCTTCTCGGTTCCGCACATCAAATGGCAGGGGTAGCGGTAGTCGTTTCAAATGGCTGACGTGGATCCAGTGTTTTCTCCCATGCACTTTCACCGCAGTCCTCGTTGCCAAGATGATCTGGTAGGGGTCTGACCACCTTGGCTCCAAACTCTATTACCGCTGGTAATTCTTCACCAGAACCCACTGGCCAGGTTCCAAGCGATGTCCAGGACCCTCCGGCAGTGGCTGCAATGTGTCCGACACCTTTTGATGAATAGAACACAGATATTTAGTCAAAGCATACAGATAGTCTGTCATCAATGGGTAATCAATACCCCTAAAGGATCGGGGTCTGGGGACCCCACACGTTGGCGGGCGCCCAAAGATCACCTTTTTAAGGAGACAACCCAGTTCTAGTGTGAGGGATCATTCTAAGGGACAATAATGCCAATGTAAGGGCATCAGGCCATTTCAATCCAGAGCTTGCACAGATTTTAGCCATCTTTAATTTCTTTTTTTTTTTTTTTTAAACATTTTTATTATTGCAAGAAGTGACAAAATTCGTTGCATTTCAATTCCATACTAAACATGCATATACACTTGATACAGACAAAAAATAGATGAGTGGAAACAATACAGAATAAACTGTAAACAAAACTTCATGTTAGTTCTACCGTTAACATAATGAACTGCTGAAACAAAAAGACCAGAATAAGTATAGGCCTAATCACATTTCTTGGACTTCAAAGAAATGCTTCCATATCCTTTCTTTTCTCAGAAGAGCTTTTGGACCTCTAAGTTTAGCTAAAGAGAACTCCATAGTTCTAATTTCGTAAACCAATGATAACCAATCCGCAACCTTAGGGGGTTCTTTAGATATCCAAACCCTAGCTACTGTTAATCTAGCACATGCTAACAAAATCGTTAAAAGATCCTTATTGGGGCAGTTCCTGTCTTGGATATCTAATAAAACCATTTGTACTGTAAGATCCGGTGAATTTATCTGATTAAATCGAAGATGATAAGATATTCGATTCCAAAAATTGGAGAGTGCAGGACAAGAGAATAACATATGTTCAATTCCAGCTGCAGCAGTATTACATTTAACACACATGGATTTATCTGATATCGAGTTACCTTGCGCCCAGCTAGATATTTTTTGTGGCGTATAGTACAATTCAGTAATTGTCCTATATAGTTGCATTTTGAGATTAGAAGAATGAACTATATCGCTTAGGTGGGTTAAGGCACTTCCGATCTGTATTGAATTTATATTTTGATTTAATCTACGGGACCATTTGGCTGCAATTTGAGTTGTGTTTTCTCCCTTATCCTTGATGAGCCATTGATATCCCAATTTGATTAATGATTTAGTTTTATCAGAGTAAATACCCTCAAGAATATCAGAATGTTTAACTTCCGTTATTCTCAATTTATTACAGAAAAAATCTCTCAGTTGTCTATACTTAAAGTGCATATCATCCGTAAGCCCGTTTGTAATTTTTAAATTCTCAAAATCAATCAAACCATTAGTACCGTAGAGGTCTCCTAGTGTATTTATATTTTTATTTATTTATTTATTTATAGTGTTTTATATAGCGCGGACAAGACCCGTGGGTATCAGAGCGCTTTACATATGAGATTACAGATTGACAATAAGCAATTATAACAGCAAACATATATGAAGATAGAAGGCGATATACTATCTAGGATGGTTACAAACTGACATATGAAGTTAATAACTTGACATTATAGTAGCAATTATAACAACAAAAACAAATATGGAATGAAGGAGGCAATATGCTATCTAGGGTGATTGAGTAAATATATTCTTAACGCCTGATCACTTAGCGATAAGTGGTGCATATGGTTTAGGTTGTGCCATAGTCGTACAGTCAAGTTCGATGAGGTAGGATTGTAAGTTATTATCAGAGCAGTGTCAGAGTAATTACCAAAGGGTAAAATGGGTATAGCTAGTTGTAACGATCATAAATATTCACATGACAAGATAGGGGTAGTAACTTTGGTGTGATACATAGTGCAGATAACACCTAAATATGAGGTAGCGATAGGGTGTACAGCCGAAGCTTGAGTTATAGTCATAGTCATAACTAGAGTGTTTAGACATTTGTCTTATTGGTCTTCCAATTGTTTATGATGGCTCCCGTCTTATCCACCGATTACCCAAACCGTCCGAAAATATACCCGGAAGGCCAGGATTATTCCATAGTCTAAGTTCTGCGTTGTAAAATGAGCTGTTACTAATGTGCAGAATTTTATCCCAGATTCTTATAGCATGCTTAGCAGTCTTAAATTTTACTCTTTTAAAGTAGTTTGGATCGTGGACCCGTAATAGAAATTGATTGGCATCAGCCCCCAACATATACTGATGGAAAAATAAAGAAGGAGTATTTTTTAATAAGCTCCTAATGCGTAAAAGAAAAGTAGCTAGAAAGTAAAGATTGAAGTCCGGAAAAGTAAGTCCCCCTTTGGAAATTGGTAGTGTCAAATATTTAACCGCCCTTCGTGCCTTTTTATACCCCCAGATAAAGCTACTACAGATGCCATCCAACTTTCTAAAAAAAAGCTTATTTGGTTGTAACGGTATGGCTCTACACAAATAAAGCAGCTTGGGTAAGATTTTCATCTTGATCAGATTGAGTCTCCCTAGCAGACTCAGGGGTATCTTATGCCATTTTTTAAAACTCGCAGCGGTTTCTTTAAGGAATGACCCATAGTTTATTTCCACAATTTTCCCCACTTTAGCAGTAAGTTTAATACCTAAGTATACGGCTTCTTTGCAGGTTTCGTAAGTACGTATAGCCGGAGTATAATTGAGTATAATTTGGGTTTTGTTGACATTTAATTTATACCCAGAGATTTTCCCATACTTTTGTGCTTCTTCTACAATTGCTGGCATAGCTTTACAGACATCTGATGTATATATTGCTATATCATCCGCGAAGGCGGTTAATTTGAGAGTTGTATCCCCATGGTGAGCTGGTATTATACTGATTTGGTCGTTTAAAGCATTTAAAAAAGGTTCTAAAGATAGGGCGAACAATAGTGGGGAGAGGGGGCATCCCTGTCTTGTACCTCTTGCAATCTTAAAATTATCAGAATCTATGCCTCCATAGCTAATCACGGCTCGTGGATCATCGTAAATTGACCTAACCCAATCTAAGTAGGAGCCATTTATACCCATTTTGCTTAATACTGTCCACAGATATTCCCACCCCACTCGGTCGAATGCTTTTTCAACATCTAACATTATCATACCGAGTGGGGTGTCTGTGGTTTCTGCTACATCAAAAGCTGTTATTGAGGTATTGACATGCAAAGTGGTATCTCTACCAACTACAAAGCCGTGCTGTTGAGGATTGACAATGTCAGGCATATAGGGAGCTAACCGATTAGCTAAGATTTTGGCAAAAATGTTGACGTCAGAGTTGAGTAGAGATATGGGCCGATACGAACCACACTCTTTTTCCGGTTTTCCCTTTTTCAAGAAAAATATAATTTTGGCTATTTTCCATGAGGAAGGTGCTTGTTTAGAAATAATAATCGAATTAATTACTTTTTGTAGTAGTGGTGCTAGCTCTTGATAGCAAAGTTTATAAAGTTCACCTGGTATACAATCTTCACCGACCGCCTTACCTGCTGGTAGATGGTCAATAGCAAGTTTTATCTCTTCAGTAGTAATATCAGCGTTTAATTGTTGGATTACTTCAAAATTTAACGCTCGCAGTGGTCCTAGATTTTGATCCAGATATTTTACAATCTCTATTTTATTTGGTGACTCCTCTGGAGTGTATAGATGTTGATAAAATTTGACAAATTGATTTAGTATTTGATCCTCTTGTCCATATATCACTGAATCTGAGCCAATTATTTCCTTAATTTTGGTTTTCGCTTTTCTATCCGCTGTTTTAAAGGCCAATATTTTTCCAATACAATCGCCGCCTTCGTATTGATCTAATTT
The DNA here is from genome assembly GCF_964263255.1 of Lissotriton vulgaris. Taxonomy (NCBI): domain Eukaryota; kingdom Metazoa; phylum Chordata; class Amphibia; order Caudata; family Salamandridae; genus Lissotriton; species Lissotriton vulgaris. Next base: position 1,516,290,698 of record NC_141689.1, on the reverse strand, counting down.
GTATTTTTGTAGTTTTACTACATACCTTTCTCTCAACGTTTTTTTAAGTCCGGCTTGTGATTCCGCCAATTGTGCTATAAGCAACTCAATATTATTTTTTGAGTGCAAAGTTGCTTCAGCCAATTGCGCTTCCAGGTCTGATAATTTAGATGTCATATTTTTATTCTTATTACGGTTTTCTGCATTGAGCCTATATACATACTGCTGGACAAACCCTCTAATACTACAGTTACAAGTATCCCATACAGTATTAAGACTAGCAGAATTAACATTTAGTAAAATAAATTCCTGTATATGTTTTTTAATTAATGAAATGAATGTTAGATCAACTAATAAGTGTCTAGGAAAAGTGAGCTTTCATGGTTTTTCATTTTGATTTTCAATATTAACTTCCAAAAGCAGAGGGTTATGATCCGATGTAACTTTGGGGCAGATTTCAATCACACAATTTTCTAAAATTTGTTCAGAAGCCCATACCATATCTATCCTAGAGCAGGATCTATGTGGGGTCGAATAGTAAGTAAAGCCTGCCAACCTAGGATGCTTAGACCGCCATAGATCTCTAATATTGTTTAATCTTGCAAGTTCTAAAATTGCTGCTCTTACTTTATACATTCTTTTGAAGTTCATTGGCCCCGTAGAGTCTATTTTGTAGTTCATAACACAATTGAAGTCCCCAGCAATGATAGTTTCCCCTTCCCATTCAAGTAGTTCTAAACTTAAATCTTCAAAAACTTTGGGTTTATCAATATTTGGACCATATACCACACAAAATACCAGTTTAACCTTAGCCCCTTGCATCTGTGCTATTGCCCACCTTCCTCTAGTATCTGAGGCAGTTTTAATTATCTCTAATGGGAGTGTTCTTTGTTTTAAAATAGCAACCCCCCCTTATAGTCTCATTTAAAGAGGTACAAACAACCAAATCGTAGCCTAGTTGGGTTAACAACTTTCTGTCTTGATATTTTATATGAGTTTCTGAGAGCAGCACTATATTAGGGTTGTACATTTTAAGCTCTTCTTGTACTAAGTTTCTTTTAATTTTACTGTTTAGGCCATCTACATTCCAACATAAAATTCTTAACTTAAGCATTTAATTGATATACAATTGATCTTATACGTATTGTTCCCCTCTTCCTCCATGCGTTTCCCCATCGTTAAATTTTCATTCCTACTTCTCTTAGAGAAAAAAAAGTCACATCTTGCAATCGCTTTTTTCACTTTTATCTCCACCCACCACCCTCGACACCAGTTGTCACCCATACCCCTGTGACAACCCCACCCCCTCCCTTGCTGCGACCCGTTCCTTGGGGGGGAGCTCCCCTCTAGCATGTGCTGCCGCTGAAGTGGCAGCATAGTGAAGAAGCATGCATGAGTGGCTGCTCAAACCTTGTTTTAATTCATGCCTTATTATATCTATATTTAACTCAGACTCAGAAAGACACACAAAACAAAAGAGAGAAAGAGAAGAAGAAAAAAAAGAATGTGCAAAAAATATATATATATAAACCTGCCCCTTTATACCCTAAAAAGAGAGTATAGCACTAATTTTCTTTTTGGTTTCTTTTTTCATTATCGCGGGAACATTTTTCCAAACATTGTTCCGCAGATAAAGGATCAGTGAAAAAGACCACTTGCCCATCACGAATAACCTTAAGGCGAGCAGGTTCTTGAAGATAGGCCAGGCATCCTAAATTTTTAAAGGCATCAATCAATTTCCGAAGTTCCCACCGTTTATCCATTGTAGCCTTAGTTAAGTCAGACTTCACAAAAAAAGTGAAATTATCAACAGTGACAGGATTGTTAGGTTTAGCTTTTAGTGCTACTGCTTGTCGCAAAAGAAAGTTACCAAAGTAAATCAAAAAAGGTCTCGGAAATTTACTATTTGTATTTCTTTGGACTAAAGGAAGTCTATGTACTCTCTGGAGCTGGGAGTCCCAATCCCAATCCGCAAGGTCCAAAAAGGCCCTTTGGAAAAGTTTAACCATAAAGGCTCTCGGATCCGACCCCTCAATACCTTCTGGTATACCGAATAGTCTAAGGTTTTGTCTTCGGGCCCGGTTTTCCAAGTCCCCCACTTTAGCTTCCAGCAGGGACACTCTTGAAGTATTTTGTTTGACGGTGGATGTAGTTTGACTTACATCTTCTTCCACCTCCACTATTCGTGATTTGATGTCTTCTATCTCTTTTGTTACTCCTCCCAAATTTTGGCAGATATCTCTCATAGTTCCTTGTACCTTAGTATTATCCTCTCGTAGTTGAAGATATTGCTGTTGTATCTCCACTCTCTGTTCTATGAGAGTCTGCATAATTGCCTCCATTGATATGTTTTTTGAAGATGTAGGATTTGAGTTGTCAGATGCATTCGATTGAGAGGATTTTCGAGCTTGTGCGGGAAACAAATCGGGTGTTGTTTTTTGAGAATTGAGATTAGTATCATCCGACACAACCTCCAAAGAATCATGTTCCAAAGTTTCTCCTGGATTAGCATCAGAGTTGTGATCTAGTTGTGTTTGGATTTTCCTCAAGCTGGATACTATGGTTTCATTGGCTTCAATCATCTGATCAGTATTAAGAGCTGAAAGCTCAAGATCTTGTTCCTCACTGGCTTTCACAGCATCATTTAGTGTGGTGTGGAACAAAGAGGTATCTGAAATACTAATAGAAGAAATTCTAGAAACTCCTGGGTAAATCCCAGTGCTTGAGTCACCATTCACTTCTGCAGAAGCTGTGGCCATATTACTAGGTACCTCTTGGTTCGAGGAAAGTGCGCTTGAGCTAGAATCTATCAGTGGGTCAGTTGGTGGGTCCATGGGCCTGTTCAAATTTAAGCTTATATCATTACTTAAATTGCCCTCTTGGATTTTATTAAACTGACCGTTCAGCTCATCGGGACTGGCCCCGAAAGTCTTAGGGCCATATTCTTAACTCCACCTTTAGCCTCTATCCACCTTCTCAGAGGGCTATCATCTATTAATCGACTTTTTTTGCTTCCTGCCATTTCTTTACCTGTTGTTTTTAGTAAAAGGATTTTTTGCTTAGTCTTGACCTTCCTCTTGGCTTTCCTTGACACCAATTTTTTGTTAGTTGTCGCTTTGGGTACCTCATTAAGCCCTTCTTCTTCTGCTTCAGAAAGTTCCTCGTAGTCGACATTTGAATCTTCGTCTGATTTACCCCCAGATTCCTGAGATAAATCAACCACACCTTCTTTCTCCTTCTCTCTCTCCTTTGTTTTAAGTATATCAGTCTGTACAAATGCCTTAGTGTTGGTATTAAGGTTTACAGAGCCTTGCGGTTGATCTTGTACCATCTGCAGTGGTCTATTTGTTAAGTCTCTCTCTGTTGGAGCCTCCAAACTATTAGCGATCACACTTGTCTTGGCCAATTTTATCTCACTGGTTTCTTTAATTACAGTGCCTGTTAGCCCCTTATCCATGGGTAGTTTATCAGAGCCTTTTTTACCACCGCGCGTCTCAGTAACAAGGCCAATATCTTGTACTACCTCCTGAGTACTCTTATCTGCCAAAGTCTCCACTGATTTGTTGTATGGCACTATGGGTACAGCAAGCTCTTTATCGGCCTGTATCTCATCGGTTTTATCCCCAGTTTTATCAGTTTTGTCATTCTCTTTCCTCTTTTGTTTGCCGGTTGGCAGTATCTCTGTTATCCTTGATTCAACGCTTAATTCACTACTAACACCTCCTTTAGTAACTGTAGCAGAATCATGTTTCGCCCCCTGACTCTGAATCTGGCTCTTATCAACATCAACATCAACTTTGCTTATACTGTTAGTATTTGGAGTCTTTAAATAGTCAGAGTTAAGTTTAGGTTTAGCAGAATTATTTGATTCTTTGCATGTTAATGTTTGATGTGTCTCGATTTTATCACCAAAAGACCCTGCCACAGTTACCCCTAGACCCGCTGCAGTCATGGTACCTGAAGGCGTTTTTTTTAATGTCTGAGCGGTCTTCCTGGATCTAGTCTGACGTGAGGACATTGATTCACACACCGCCGCCGATTCTGCCGTCTCTGTCTCCGTCTCCGTCGGCCGCCGCAGCCCAAGCCGTGCAACCGGGAAAATCCTCAGGTGTGCGCGCAGCTGAAGCAAGGCTGGGAACGCCCAGCCGGCTGTGATTGTAGAGGGCGGTGGTGAGCGAGCGAAGCTCGCTGCGCGGTTCCAAGAGCGAAGCAGGCTCCCACCGCAATGCTGCAACAACCGCCAGTACATTGATCCCGTTGAGCTCCGGTCCCCAAACGTTCCTCTCGGGAAATGTGAGAAATGCGGTAAATGTTCTTTCTCTCCTCTCCTCTCCTCCGATTGCAGATGTGAGAGTTCTTTTTAATTTCCGTCAGTAAACCTCCTCTTTGTCCTCATCCATTCTTCATTTTTAGCATTGAGGCATTTGAGCGTTAAGGCAGCGTAGTAAATTTGAGAGAGCAGACCAACACATACAGCATCTTCACTCGGCGGCGTTCAACCTGCCATCTTGACTCCTCTCCAGCCATCTTTAATTTCAAAGTGCCATTATATTTTTCGACCAAGCCAGCTGACTGCGGGTGTCTGGCGGCATGGAACTTTTGTTTATCTTCAGTCCATCGCAAACACTTTGTACTAGCAGGGCATTAAAATGAGGTCCGTTGTCGGACCAGATAATCCGGGGCAAGCAATAACGGGGGAAATACTCTTTAATCAAAGCTTTAGCAGTTGCAACTGCAGTGGCCTCCTTGGTGGGGTAGGCTTCAACCCATTTACTAAAAGCGCATACCACCACCAGTACATACTTAAAGTTGTTTACTCGTTCCATCTGAATGTAATCAATCTGTATGACTTCAAAAGGCAAGGATGGTGGGGCAAAATTTCCACTCAACACAGATTCTCTACCTCCAGGATTATGCTGCAAACACACCGGGCAATATTTTACAATGTGTGCGGCAGTTTTGGAAATATTCGGATTGTTCCATAATGGATCTAATACCGCACAAATACCTTTTGCACTTATGTGGGCCGGACCATGTGCCATGGTCACTACGGCATATACTAATGCATTAGGGAGTAACCATCGCTGTTTCTCAGATAGGTCTATCCAACATTCATTCTTATCTAATTTTCCTACTTCCTGTTCCCATCTCTGTACCTCATCTAGTGTTGCTTCTATTAGCAATTCTTTCACACTTTCAATGGTGTTGTCAAAAAGGGACGTTTCTGTTATCCACCGGGCTGATGTGCTAGGGAACATGGGACTTATTCTAGCCTTGGCTGTCTCATTTGCTACTGAATCAGCAAAGGAGTTTCCCTTTCCAGTAGAGTCAATAATTTTCTTGTGGGCGCTACACTTGATAATGGCCACTTTCTCCGGTGGTGTCAAAGTAAATAACAATCGATCAATAAAGGGACCATGTTGAATTTTCTGGCCATGTGTGGTAAAGAAACCCCTCTCCCTCCACAGCCTCCCAAAACTATGGGCCACGCCAAAGGCGTACTGGCTGTCCGTAAAAATGTTTCCCTCATACCTTCACTCAATTCACATGCTCTTAACAAGGCTATTAGTTCTGCTGCCTGGGCTGAGTGATGAGAAATCCTTGCGGTTTCCACCACAGTCTTCAAAGTCGTAATAGCATAGGCAGCTCTTGCAGTGCCATCTGGTAACTTAAAACAAGAGCCATCCACATACAACTCCCCTTGGGGTTCAGGTAAAGGGGTGTCAGTTAGATCTACACGCCCCTTCATCTCTTCTTCTGTTATAAATATACAATCCTGGACATCGTCCTTCTTATCATTCGAAGGGAGAGGCAGTAATGTGGCTGGGTTCAGAGTGGCACATCTTTTTATGGTGATATGGGGGCAAACAGTCAGCTCATACCCTGTCAATCTAGCACTCATCAGGTGCTGGGTCTTAGTTCTGTTCAAAAGGATATCCACAGCATGCGGTACCATGACTGTGAGGTCCGTATTCAGGAATATTCCTTCCGATTGCCGGATGGCCAGCGCCACTGCCACGGTGGCCCTCAGGCAACTTGGAAGGGCTCGAGCAACAATATCTAAGACTGATGAGAAGAATGCACAGGGTCTCTGCTTTCCGCCAAAACTCTGTGTTAACACTGAAAGTGAACAACCGTCCACCTCGTGCACATAAAGTGAAAAAGGGCTTCCGGTAATCTGGAGTGCCCAAAACGGGTGCAGAACAAAGAGCAGATTTTAAAGAATCAAAGGCTTCTTGACATTCATCCGTCCAGGGTAGGGGTTCATGCACATCTTTGGTTGTCAAATACAACAAGGGTTTAGAGAGAAGTGAATAGTTAGGAATCCATTGGCGACAGTAAGAAGTTATGACAAGAAAAGCACGAACATCTCGTTGAGTACGAGGTACAGGCATGTTAGTTATCACAGATATTTGCTCTGAGTCAATAGTCTCCCCGCTTTCGACAGCAAGTGGCCATGGTAGGTCACTTCCTGTCGACAATACTGGAATTTGGAAAGAGACACTTTATTACCCTTTTTCACCAAATGAGTCAATAATTGAACCGTGGCCTCTCTACACCCCTCCTCCGTGTCGGAGGCCACTAAGATATCATCCACATACTGGATGATAGTATTCCCCGCTGGCAAAATTAATTCATCAAGGACTGCTTTCAAGGCTTGACTATAAATACTAGGACTTTCCGTATAGCCTTGGGGTCCGCGTGTAAATCTAAAACTTCGGCCAGCCAATGAGAAGCCAAAGATATGTCTACTATCAGGGTGGATTGGAATGCTAAAGAAAGCATTCTTTAAATCGATTACTGAAAAATATTGAGCCGAAGGAGGAATCATTGTTAGGATCGCCGGAATATCTGGCACCACTGGGTATTGGGGACTACAATTTTGTTGACCTCCCGGAGGTCAATTACAAAACGATATGTATTCTTCTAATCTGGGGCCCCATCAATTGGAGTCTTCTTTAAAATCGTCAAGATCGGTCTGTTACAAACATTAGCAGCCGTCTCTTCCACCAACCCTCTCTGAATAAGGTCACGAATAATGTGCAACAAGGCCTGTTCACCTTCCGGTGAAATCTTATACTGAGGAATGCGAGGCATCTGGGCATTCGGTGTCTCCCGTAGCCCACAGTGTCTGAGGAATCGTAGAAAATTCTGGAGGGAAGCTCTGATTTTTAGCAAAATATTGAGCGGCATTCAATAATGGTTTCTGCATCGTCAGATAGACACCATCTGGGGAACAATAAATCTGTGCATGTAACTTTTTCAAGATATCCAAACCCAAAAGATTTTCACCAGAATTTGAAGTTAACAGAAAAGGTGAATGTATAGAAATGGGACCTACAGTGAAGGGCAGAGGCTTAGAAACGGGGCTTACCACAGGTATTCCAGAGAATCCTACTGATACATTGTTTTGGCCAGACAGAGCAGCCCCTGGGACCAGCGAATGAGCAACTGAACTATTCATTGCCCCAGTATCCAATAGGAATTTTCCCGATGTACCCAACTGTTCCCCTTGTACATAAGGTCTCTCTTGGTACTGTAATGTGGCCCCCTCTCTGTCCTTGGCTGTCTCATGCATAGTCTTGTCCGTCATATCCATCATCCCTATAACTCTTGTTATAGTACTGTCTATTTTGGAGATTGTCAAAATAATTTTTCTGGGAATCCTCATGTTGCATCTCTTCTCGTCGCATACTATTTCGGTCCATATTCCCTCGACCCCTTCCTTGTCACCTACTAGTACCACTCCTTGCCAGCAACAGAGGGCAGTCCCCCCTCCAGTGCCCTTCCTGTTTACAATACGAACATTGATTTATGCCAATGTTCGGGGGACCTACCCTACCTCTCCCTGCCGTTGCACCCCTTTGGAAAGAGCCACGCCCTCCCCGTCCTGCAGTCTGTTCTCTACTAACTTGCTGCAACAGAACTCTAGTCTTTAAGTTTTTTGTTTTCTTTTCAGTCTTCTCTTTACTTTCATTCTCTCGATGCTCATAATATTGGTCCATACTGAGAATCACGGACGGGGTAGCCATAGTCCACGTGCTCTCGGCTGCTTGGAGACAAGACATGACTTCAGGGAGCAGATTTGTAATAAATCTATTCACAAACAACCGTATCCCACCATCCGTGGATCGGTCCTGTCCACTAAAATCTATAAAGACTTTCTCGAACCTAGTGAAGAAATCTGACACACTTTCATCCTTCTTCTGCTTACAGGCCGTTAATTTATCCCAATCAAATTTTCTAGGAGGGAGGAGGGTCTGCATATATGTGATAATTCTACCTGGCACTGCTAAAACTTCATCTCTAGGTTTCTCTCCAGGTTTTCGTTCCTTGTCCCAGGTTTTTAATTGGTCCCAGGTCCCTCCTAACTCGGGGACATGGTCCGTGTCATGTATTGGTCTCCAAATGTCCACTGGAATCAGGAGACCGAAAAATAACTCAATATCAGGTATCGTCATAATAGCAGAATTTGCAGCCTCTGTTAATTATTTATAATAAGCAGTGGGATTTTTACGAGGGTCAGGAAGCTGAGCCTTTAGAGTGAGGACCTCACTTCGTTTCTAAGGGGTATAAACCCATTGGGCCCGATTCACAGAATGAACTTAAGACTAAATCCTAAACTTACTACTATTTGGTATTCACAGAATGCACTTACTACTTTCGGGATTCACAAAGTGAACTTACTACTTTCGGGATTCACAGAATGAACTTACTACTTTCGGTATTCACAGAATAGACTTAAGACTACTAACTTTACGTCCGAACTCGGGCCGTAAATTACGGCCCGGGGACGGACTTTCCGGCTTGGGGGCGGAGCTTGCGGCCCGGAGGCGGAGCTTCCGGGCTGGAGGCGGAGCTTCCGGGCCGGAGGCGGAGCTTGCGGCCCAGAGGTGAGCATTTCAGCCATGCCTAAATCCCCACTTCTGGGCCGCAAGCTCCGCCTCCGACCCGGAAGCTCCGCCTCCAGCCCGGAAGCTCCGCCTCCGGGCCGCAAGCTCCGCCCCCAAGCCAGAAATTCCGCCCCCAGTTCGGACGTAAAGTTAGTAGTCTTAAGTCTATTCTGTGAATACCGAAAGTAGTAAGTTCATTCTGTGAATCCCGAAAGTAGTAAGTTCACTCTGTGAATCCCGAAAGTAGTAAGTGCATTCTGTGAATACCAAATAGTAGTAAGTTTAGGATTTAGTCTTAAGTTCATTCTGTGAATCGGGCCCAGTGTTCCTGAAGCCTAGCGTCCACACGAGCCCTTGTTACTACATTATTGGCATGCCTTAGTTCAGGTAATTCGGGATAAAAGAGGGGGTGCACTTCTCTCATGGGGTGCTGAGCTCCCCAATCGGCACATTTTCGGTGCATTCGTTCTCGATAATGTAAAAGAGTTGCTACATTCTGATATACCTCATCAGACTGTAATTGGAATTTGTGGGCTCGATCTCTTATATCCCGCAGTATCTGAGGAGGGAGTCCCTCTTCGAAACACTGTTCCCACAGTGAAATTAGTCGGATCGCCATGTTTTCCATAGCTAGTTGCTGCGCAACAGGTTCAAAATCTTTAATGGTACTCCAAATGTCTTCCACGGTATAAATGGCGTTTCGCATCCACTGGGATGCCTGATTAACTATGGCCTTCCTTTCTTCCATACCCAACAACGACCTAGTATAGATTCGTTGATCACTCAAATCAGGTCTAAGACGCTTGGGCGTAGTATCTAGGGAAGCAGTATATCGGGGATCTATAGCGCTTTGAGCCGGAAGAGAGAGAAATACTGGATGCAAAGGGGAGGAAACAACCGCGTCTGGCTGTAATGATATCAAGGGTGAGGTCGTCAGTCGGAGAGAGGGAGGGGGAAGTAACACACTCCGTACAGATCCGTCAGCAGGGGCCGTGGCAACCGCTCCCCCCGGAGCTCCAACGGCCGATGCTGCTCCAAGTTGGTCTGCTCGTACCAAAGGCACGGTTGGGTATAAGCCCTGTGGGGCATAAGGAGGAGGCGGTCGGGCTTCTAATAAGTCCTTCAACTCGTCTCCGGTATCTGGTCGGGCCACATAACTTTTGTCAGTTTCTAAATGGAACGGTCTGTCCATTTGTGCAATATTCTCCTCCACCTTCCCTTTATCATAAGCTATAGCTTTCTGAGTAACTGTCTGTCCAGATTTAAGCTATCCCAATTTTTCTTCTCTTATCCGTTGTCGTTTTGCCTCCTTCAACCATAGGTTCAAGGAATCAAACATTGACTGGCGGCTTTTCTTCATGAATAGTTTATTTTGAATGTAATTAATCTTTTTCTCATCAAATGACCCCGTTAGAGGCCATTGTAAATCGGAATTGTCTTTCGTGTATTTGTGCCATAGCATATTAAGCAGGATTGGTGGAAGACCATGTTTGACATACATATCAAAACTGGGACTGCCTTCAGGAGGGGCAGGCTGTCTTTCTTCCAGCCGTGTACCTCGCCGCCAGCAGCATCCAAAACATTTTACACTAAAACAAGGCATGATAATATTTACACAACTTTATTCGTATATTTCAGATATCCTTCACATTCGGGCGCGCCCTTCTCACCATTCACACTCTCACGCTCTTCCTATTTTCTTACCATAAAAAGTGCTGTAAAGCGTGGCAAGGCAATAAATTTCAATACTTGTTCAATGCAAATGACATGTCTTCTAAAACGAACAGAGCCCGTCGACTCCTGATCGGGGAATCAATTCAAAAGAATTCCAGTCCAACAAAATTCAACCACAAAAGAAACAGTTGTTAGACTGTCCTGAGATCACCTGGTAGGCGAACCAAAAACCCTCTTACAGGCCATCCCCTGGTCCTGTTCTGGTTGGGCCGAGCATCTGGGCACGCAGCTCCAGAACCCTAGCTTACCCAGTTGCTCCTAGGGCTTTCCCAAAGAGAATTCGGCAGAGCGAGCAACTCCGTACTCTGCTAAGGCACCAGGTGTTGTCTCAAAGTTTTACCAAACAAGTCCATGAGGTATCTACCCGCGCAGCCCCTGCGCTGCAACGTCAGACCCCCAGATTCCCTTGTGGTCCGGCTTCCCCGGCCACCGACAAAAGCAGACAACTGCTACCAAGTAAACACTTCTTCCAAGTGTTTCTCATCCAATACAATCAAGAAGTTCACTTTCCTGGGGGACTCAGGTCGATTGCAAATTCTCCACTGCCGACTCCAAAACAGACCGGCACAGTCTGCTGTTCTCTCGGGTTAAGCCCGTAGGACTCCGGTGTAGGGTCGTCAGCAGCTGGGAGGGATACTGGGCACGAGAGTGGAATTTTGTTTTCGTACCACAAACGGGTGTTTCAAATCAGGATTCTCTTTCTGTCCACCCACTCGGCCAGAACTCCTCCCTGTCCCTTCTAGTCCTGTTTACAGGAGGAGACGACCCTAACTCGGAGTCCCGGCGGAGTCGCCAACTGAAGGAACCAAAAATGACACTAATGGACTATACTCACCAATAGCCCATATATCTCATATACGAATAATAAGTTCAGTCGGCAATGGACAAGGTTCAATCGTTTATTCAGCAAATACAAGCCATGACAGGGGAGCCTCAGTCTACACGACCCTTGGAGGTGCGCAGAGGAGACTGACTACATACAAATGGTACAAAGCATATATACGTTTCACACATTCATGATGCCACCTTACAAGGAAAGATACAACTGGTCAGTGAGCCAGCAGGAAGACCCATATAAGGCACAATTGATTGCTAGTAGCTAGGCCTAAGCTATTCCGGGGGCAGGTCAGTGAGGTGCCTCCCTGTCTCTCTGTAGCTCGGGGAGTACAGGAACGGCTCTGCTAGAATGTACGCATCACAGAGGGGCAGATGTTGCCTTGGGTTTCCCTGAGCTACACACTAACGAATAGAGCAGGAGGCTAAGTCTGACATTGTGGTTTCGTACAAAGAGCTAAATCACATGACTTCAGGGAAACAGTACGTGAACACAGAGAAACGAAATAAGATGGCTCCGGCCATATCAATAGGTCTAAGTAATAGCAAAGTGAATCAGTTCTTACCACAAATATATAATGTGTGCAATATACTGTTGACGTGCGGTTTATAAGGTTATATGGTACATAGTGGGCCAATAATATATGTATTTATTGAGTTTATATCCCATCACCATAAAACACAAAAGGAGAAATCATATTATAATGATGGTGAAAACAGGTTCTATAGCACCTAATATATCACCCTCTCTAGCTAGGAACTATGTTTTATAAAATATAGAAGGTCTCTTAGGCTTGAATAGGGGACCCCATACCTCCAAGATCAGCAGGAGTGAATCACATCACGATCTGCAAAAGCTCTTTCTCTCTGGGAATCGGATTCCCTCCAAGTGCCTAAAATCATGCCTACAATGTAATATTAAAGGCGCCGGAATCTCAGTTGGCTGCAGCGGCATGTATGTTATGTCTAAAACGTGAGCCAATCAGCCCGCACAACAGCTAACGTGTTATGATAACCTTGGAGGCTTTAGCACTCACTGTGCAGACTAGGGTCGCAATGTAAGTCTAGGGATGCCGGAAACAAGCCATTCTCATGTGAAGTAATTCACAAAGCCTAACTTAAAACAACAGCTATAAGCAGTGTCATGTGTAAAAGCAGCAAAAGATAAAATGGCATTTAAACATCTAATAAGCCAATGCTAACATAGCAATGAGCGCAAACAATGCCAAGCCCTCACTACACCCTCCCTTGATCGGAACATGTACAAACAGGGGGGCAAATCAGGAACGCAGAGTTCGAGAGACACAATCAAGTTCAAATTTGCCAAACTGGAAAATTAGGAGCAAATTCTGAATTAATTAACCACATATAATTTAAAATCCAAGTTGGGGCAGTTCAGTGTCAAACGCAAACGTGTGGAGGGAAAACAATAGAGAAGGGAAAGAAAAAAAAAAGTCCAGTACATGTTTTAAAGCAGGAAAAAAAAAAGTGCCACCTCATCCCACAGTGTATAGGCACAGTACGTTACAACTGCCTCCAATAGGAAGTCATTGTTCTCATCCGAAAACATATAAGCCATCCAATAAACATGTTCTTCAATAGCCGGAGCCTCTACCACCATCAGAGGACAACTCGGGTATTCTTCAATGTAACTGTGTGCCGGAAAGTCATGTGCCGCTGTACAAATATTCCAATTACCTAGGACTCCATGCATCGCTGCAAAGGCCATACTCCCGATGCCAGAAAATTGCAGTTTATGAGCAACTAACGGGCTCATCAGCTGGTCATAATCTGGGTTGGAAGACACAGTGTTGCAGAGACAAAAATCCAGAGCCCATTCAAAACAGCAATCCAGGCAATGGAAGACAGGTTGCACGCATGTAAAATAGGAAAATCGAAACGATAATCCATATGCTGCACTCAATGTAGCCGTTCCATAGTAATCAAGCATCCGGTTGCGAAACAGGAGGAGCCGGGGCAGATTGTCGTGTGACACAGTTTGTGCAGCCATTTTTAAGCAGGCAAATTAACAGAAGCACATCGGCAGCCAGGGCAAGTATTAACAGGAAACCTCCAAAGAGGCTGGAAAAATAGAATGAAAACATGCAGGTATCACACCAAATACAGTTTGGAATGAAGTCGCAAGGCCAGAACCTACTACTTTAAAAAAGTGTGCCTAGCCTTTGGTCGACAAGGCATTGAATGTAGTTTCAATCAACTCTCCAAAATGCAGGGGGAGATCAGTATTCAGAAGGGCATGTACCTCGGTTCGGGTGTTAGCCACGTAAAGGACAAAGGTTTCACGTGCAGATGTAAGGGTGTCTTCTTTTTGAGACAAAAGAGCACTTATTCGAATCATCTTGTTGAACTCTGCTTTTAAGGTCAGAATGGAAGACATACATCGAGCTTCCCATGCAGAGGAAGAAACAGCACATTCTTACAACAGACTACATGTTGGGAGACGGTCACTATGTATAGACGTCACTATGTACGGAATCCCTGCCAGCATACCACAGCAATCTTCATTATTTAAAAGTAAATAAATACCGTTTGCTAACAACGTGAAATTCTGTGTAATAGCTAAGGCGGGTGTACCTTTTAAAATACAGGCCAAATTTGGGGTGTCTGAATTACTAGAGCCGTGCAATTGTATATTCCTACAGACCAATGAGTGGTCGGGTGTTGAAGTGCAATCTTCACCTTTTAAGTAAACCTCTTTACCTTCCCTCAGGCACCTATAGTGAATGGCAGAGACCACATTTCTTGGAGAAAAGCGCTACCTAATGGTTCAAATCTGCCTATGGCATAATGCTTCATACTTGCTTCGATAAGGTTATTAACCCATGAATAAGCGAAACAGCAGAATTTGTTTAGGCCACAGAAAATGGTAAAGGTTCTAACTTTTCAATATGAAAAAGTGAAAATGTAGCATCTTTCACTGACATAAATTGTTGTTTTACAGTCAAATTAATGGTAAAAATAGCGAAGAAGTGTTCATGTAGTCCCAAGGCACTTTACCAGCCTTCAACGTTTGTAAAGTCCATGCAAATTGCATAATAGAAAGCAAATGCTTTTGACCGTGGTACAAAACAGACATCATCTTGCACAATATCAACAACAGATGACACAATATTGTCTAAAGTCTAAATTCAGGAAGAAAGTGTGTTAATGCTATTATCTACAACTGCAAGCACTTTTTCTAAATTAGCTTGATCAATTGCCCTTAACCTAGAAGCAGCTTCAACCTGGGACAATTTCCATACCTCGTTGTAAATAGTATAAATCCATCTTTTGGATCTGCCTGTTGCAGGACCTTTCACAAAGTCATTCAAATCAACATTGTCAGTCAATTTAGGCTAGCGTCAGTTAAGCTTCATTTAAGTGGATTGTTTGAGCCCGTTCTGACATAGCTTGCCTACAGAATAGGTAGTGACAGAATGGTCTCTCTCAAAACGGGGATCCACCCTAACCTGTGTATAGCCAGGGTCCAAACCCAGAAAACGATGCTGGCATGAATCTGCACTTTTTTGCCATAACAACCAACTTTGGGGATCCAAACCGGAAATGTTAAAGGATGAATTTAGTAACAGTCTGTAAATTATTAAGGGACCTACTGGTGTGATTTTTCCATTTGGGGTATTCTGCCAAATCAGGAAGAGAAGGAGCATTTAATTTTTTAGACGTAGCCAATCCAAAGCAGGTGGTTTGTGAAATAGTTAAATTCAAAAACAACAACATATGGTTCGGGATGAGACATGCACGATGCAAAGCCTCAGTGCCTTGCACTTGCCAACTTTTAGAACCTCAAACAGATTTAAGATCAATAGTATCTTTCCACAGCTCATAGCTCCCTATTGCTATTTGGTCGATAAAGGACTTAGAATATAATAATTTAGTGTGGGTAAGTCTAACTTTGGAAGAGGACTTCTCAGTCATCTTAAAAAGAAATACATTAGGATTTGATTGATTAAAATCAGTAAAGTAAGAGAACTTTTTCAAAAGAGTTTTGGAGCTGCCTTCAACAGGGGCGGACAATGTTCCCATTGTGTATAATTAATCACATTTCTAAATGTGTTTGCCTTATGCAGAAAGTGATTGCCAAAATGTTGGTAGCAAAATAAATCAGCATCATTTGTGGAATCTAAGTACAAATCTTCAGCATCAAAGGCAGCATAATATTTCATATCTGAAAACAGAGCCTCTACAGCTTGGACGTCCCAATCATCAGAGCGTATATTTTGTTTAACCACATCCCCCATTGAAACACGAAGAACATTAGGGACATTAATAACCTCGGTGGGTCTGTGTATCTGAAATTTAACAGCATCCCACACAATCCCATCTTAGACAGGCCAAGCAGTGATATTCACAAAAGTCTGGTCCCTCTTCATGATGTGTGATGAGGAGTGGGGTGCCAAAGTTCCATAAATCATTGTAATTGTAGATCTTTAACATAGTGTCCATTCACAAGACAGAAAAAATACACCACAAATCCAATCGACATGAATAAATAAATTGAAAACAGCACCAGCCAAATGTAAGTCCAAGGGGGTATCAAAAATGTTTTTTAAGCCAAACAACAAAAATAGAACTTTAGAGGGGGCCTTTGATGTGGTAGAGTCAGTGTCAAATGAAAAACGTGACTGGTTAGCCACACAGGTCTGTAAATCGGGCATCGATAAGCCTGTGGGGTAAGTGTACTCGGTTTCATCAAGAGGATCACCAGCCATTAGATTTAATAAAAGATTTGTAACTGTACTCATCTCGATGGCAACGTCAGGCCTTGTGGTAGTTGCTGGAGCCAAAACAGAGTTTCTCAGCATAGCTGGACAAGAGACTGCAGGTGTCATACTAAGAAGAATCGGCCACTCTGTGTAGTTTGACATGGTCAATGGAGATGTACCGGTTTTCCTAACGACCAGGAAGCGTAGGTAAAAAAATACTGTTCTTGTACCCTGCACACCAAGCACAGGAACTGGAGCACTATATGAGGGGCCCAACTCCTTGTTCGACCTTCTCTCGGACCAATTCACCAACTCGGGGTAGCCAGCCAACTACCGGAATCTGCAATGCAGCATCAGTTGTGGAGGGCAAATGTTCCTTTGCAAGACTGTCAAGAGTCTTTTGTAGATTCTGGAAAACAGCACAATGTTCATCTACGTCAAAGGGAGTGGCAGATGCCGCCTGGTCTAGACCCTCAAGGGCCGGAACTAAATTTTGATGCCAAAGAGCATTTTGTATGGGGGTCGGCCCACCCAGAGAACTTTTAGGGAGATTAGTAGGTGCACGCTGAATGCTAATGAGGTGGGCTAGCCAGTTCCAGCCTGTACCTAGCTGTCAAGGATTGCTTTAAGTCACAGTTCATCTGCTCCACAACACTATTGCCCTCATGCCTGTATGGAGACAAAAATTGGACTTGGACCCCCAATGAACGCATGGCATCCTTATACACCTTAGAGGCGAACGTTGAACCCTGGTCCGAATGGAAGGTACCACATGCTGAAATTCCCACAAAGACACACAAATCCCTTACGACAGTTCGAGAATCAACACTCCCTTGGGGCCACACCCACACAAAGCACGTGTAAGAATCAACTGCAACTAAGAAGTACTTATACGCAGTATCAGAGGAGAAAGGACCGCAGTGATCCAAGTAAACACAACCAAGTGGTTGATTAGATATGTACAACAGTGTCCGGGGCTGGCGTTCAGCAGTTGAAGGTTTAATCTGCTGGCAAAGATCACAATGAAGGATATAATCACACTTTTGTTTGTACAATCCGCACCACCAGTAACGCTGTTGTAGAAGAGATACCCTCGCAGAGACGCCGGCATGAGCAGATACCATACCTTCATGAGCGGCTGTTATCAGTGTGGACCTGCGGTCTGCGCTGGGAATCAATCTATAGCCAACATCGTTAATTCTCACATAAGGAACTTTATCAGGACTTCAGTGATAAGAGTATTTGGAAGGGAAACCTCTAGGGTAATTACTTCCCTGCTCTTTTGCTGCAATAGCTGCCAAGATGTCATCATCAATCTTACTTTTGGAATGTGTAACTGCTGCAACTACATAAGTCGCTACTGCGGGCTTTGCTGCTTCATTAGCAAGACTATTGCCAACAGCATGAACTCCAATGCGCTGATGACCAAGAGTATGAATCACAAACACGAGTGGCAGCCGTTCTTTAAGCTCAGCCACTCGAACCCAGATCATTTTATGTTTTATTGTGCTACCTTTGGAATCACGATAATCATTTTGAGTCCAAAAGAATAAATTGTAAGACTGAACACAGTTGTAAGAGTCACTTACAATAAGAGTAGTCACACTAGGATCAGCGTACTCCAGTGCAAGTACCAGAACACGGAGCTCTGCCAACTTAGCGGTACAGTCCCCTAGTGTCTGTGTATGCACGACATCAGACTTGAATTCTCCATTCACCATAGTACCAAACACTATTGCACAGGCCGAAGAATAAGCATGCTTTGAACCAGTCACAGGTTCGCCGAACCGTCAGTGCAAATGATACAATGCAAATCCTCCAGCAGGCGCATGGTCCGAGGAGCCGGATGAACAAATTCATACTGCAAAGCCTGCAAAGAGGAATCAAAAATTGACGTGACCGGAGATGTCAAGGACATGGCCCATTGTATCCACCGCGGGTGCAAAGCTTTGGAATTCAGTACACTGGCTTTCGTCGCCGCCTGTAGGGCACGATATGGAGTAACAACCAAGATGCATTTTCCCTGCGACAGTGCACGTTATTTTAGAGTCACCATTTGCACTGCTGTCAAAACTTTTTCCACAGTGGAAAACCGCAGTTCAGCCGAAGTGTACAAGTTTGACTTGTAAGTGATAGGGACTGTGTCACCCTCATTAAAAGTCAGGTATGTGAAACCCACCGCCCAAACACGATTCTTATCACCAGGTTAGTGTGGTTATCACGAGTCAGCAAGAATTTAGATTAGTAGATCAGCCTGCAAAGATTGCAAGATGGCTGAATGTGAAGGCAGCCAGCACGATATGTTGAAAGTAGGTTGTACCAAAGCGTAAAGAGGCTTGATACACTGGGCATATTCAGGAATGTAAGTACGTCCAAAATTCAAAAGGCCCTGTAGTTTCTTCAGTGTTGTCTGAGCACGCAACTGTGCTCATTTCTCCAGGAAGTGAGGAGATAAACCTCGACCTTCATTATTCCGCTCATAGCCCAGAAACAACACGGTGTACTCTGCAATGTGAGATTTAGCAAAGTTAAATTTGTAACCGAAGTCCGCAAACAGACAAATGATGCGGTCAACGCGACTCAGATGCGGCCATAACTAGTCGTCTGTGAGATAAATGTCATCTACATACGAGCATGCATCCAGGTCGAGTCCCTCCAAAATAGAGACTTACGGGAGGCAAAGACGCCAGGACTGTTCTTGTAGCCCATATATAATCTTCGGAACAGTCTTTGTTTGCCACCGCAGGTAAAAGCTGTCCATTGACTACTAATAGAGGACAGGTTAAGGCTGAAAAAGCCATTGGATATGTCAAGTGTGTTTTTTTTGGATATGTCAAGTGTGGTTTTAAACCTTTTACGCATGAGACTAGCCACAAGGGCAGAACTGTGAGTGTTCTGTACCGCGCCGGTCCGACAATGGGAGTTTAAGTGCCGGTAATCCAATACCAAACGGTACGAGCCACCAGGCTTGGTCACAGTAAAAAGAGGGTTATTCATCGGAGACACACGCGTTTCAATCACATCTTGATATTCTAATTGTTCAAGGATTTCTGCCACGGGAGCTTTCGCTTCATGCCGTATGGGGTATTGGGGTGGAGGCTGAGGCATGGACCGCAATGGTATCTCATGTCATGGAGAAAATTTGTCCCATCCACAGCGAGTACGGTACAAAGCCGGTCCAAGCACCTTATCCCACTCTTCTGCAAAATGCAGAGCCTGCTCCTTCGGCACAGTGTGCGCGAAACTAGGGAGGATTACCTTCTCCCCTTGCAGAGCGCCCAAAACAAAAGGTGGGGGCCAATCAGCCTCCGCAAAAAAAATGTCATAGGTAGTTGTTAGATTCTCCCAAAATACCCCCTTTATAGTACATTGTATGTCACCTTCAATTAAAAGGACTATTTCAAAAAGTCTTTCAGGGGGAGCCACTCTAGTGTCAGCTGTCTCAACAACAACGAACGTGTCAGTTGCTTTCACCTGCAGAAGCGGACGCAATGCTTCCCGCACTATGGTAATTTCCGCCGGGCTGTTTAGCAGCATCAGCGCACACGTCAGGTTCCGAAGCAGTGTTCTCACTATCCGTGGTATATCTCGCTGTTAAAGCTGCAACTTTCTTTTTCTGAAACTGGGGTCGCTGACTGTTAGAAATGGGATCTCTGGTTGGCTAAGGCTTGCGCCAAAGCCAGGCAGAGACCACCACCCTAGTCAGGGCAAGGGGGTTACACGCCAAAGATAACCCCTGCTCACCACCTTGGTAGCTTAGCATGAGCAGTCATGCTTATCCCGGAGGTCGTGTGTAAAGCATTTGCGCATGCACACAACAGTAACAACATCCCAGGTACACTACAAAAGGAACTCCACACAAGGTTATATAAAAAAATAGCCGTTGTATTCTCAAAACAATAGTAATCACAGCATGTACACTGTGCCAACTGGCATTGGGCAATATTTACAAGGGGATTATTTACACATGACAGGGCCACATGGGCCACTATCAGAAGCATCACAAAGTAAAAGTAAACTAGATCATAAACGTACAACCAGTAATCACTGTACTTAGCATCAGCCTGTGCCATAACTACATTATGCACAGTATCACACAAGTCTAAATACATTACACCCTAACCTCCTAAGTATAACTCACATTAGGGGCATAAATCACAGAGAACATAATCTCACTAGCATAAACCAACATATGCAGGATAACCTCATAATCATAAACCAGTTTACAGGTATCAAACAGGGTGCGTAAAACATACTATACACAATACATTTCCTAGCACCAAAATCATATTAGCACATAAATCACATTAGGGCCTGGTGCCCTATGTATGTAACCATCCCCCTGGCCAACTGGCCATTTCAGAAAGGGGGCTCAAATGCCCTATGTCCATAAAGTCAGGGCGCGCTGCCAAGGCAGCGAAGGTAAAGGGTGCGCCACTGCGCAATCCTAAACATTGCAGCTGCCCACTACTTGCTGGGCAGCTGTGAATAATATCATGGGGGCCTAAACGATGCAGCTGGCACTAAGTGCTGCACAGCTGTGGAAGGCCTGGCACCTCTGTGCCACTTCTATCCCTCTCAGGGACTCTCTCAAGAATAGCACCTCATGTTGCAGCTGCCCGCGCTGGTGCGGCGCAGCTGGGGAGAGAACAAATGGGCCCTGGCACAACTGTGCCCTCTGGGCCTTGCTGGGGCTCTTTAAAATAACATTGCCCCTGCTGGAGCCACGCACGGGCTCTAGAACAAATACTATAGGGCCTTGGAGCCATCTGGCTCTGAGAATACTCTGCCCCCAAATAACGAAGACGAACTTGCCCCATCGGTTGAGCCACGTAGGCTCTGACAACAATGGCACCCACATGTTGGAGCGCGCTGGCTCTGTGGGAACACGGGCCCCGGGACCTCAGGACCCCCCAAGGAGCCCTGGAAACCAAGATGGGCATCGGTGGAGCGGCCCGCAAAGGTGGGTCCGCTCATGCAATCAAAAAGAACTGTGCCACGTCGGAGCGGCCCGGAATGGTGGGACCGCTCCATAAAACAACCGGGACAGCCCCCCTCAAGCCCTCGCTTACCGGGCTCGGGGGACTCTCTCTTCACCCGGTCCCTCTCCTGAGGGCCGGGACTTCTCCAAGGCGGCAGTCTCTTTTCTTCACCCACGGTGGGGGCAGGCACCGGCAATGTGCCTCGGGTCCCCCTCTGCTTTTAAGCTGCCCTCTGTGGCGCCTGAGGGGCTCTCCCTCAGCCATGGGAGCCCCGCATAGGCAGGCGCCGTATTCCTCCGGGCAGCTTCTTCCTCTCTCTCGGGGGCGGGCGCAGGACATCCAATCAGGATCAGAAGTCCCGCCCACTGTCAGGCATAACGGTGCCTGACTTCCTGTTTTGCCGCAGGCTATTGCGGTTATCGCTTTCCCCGCAATACCAAGGGATAGGCACCCTTGTTAAGTACAAATAAAGTTGGAATGCGGGGTAGGCATCCACTTGAATTTTTACTCCAAAAACGAAGATGCTGGGTGGGCACCTGTGCACACAAATAACCAAATAAGCAGGGTGGGCACCCGCAGGGCTCAAGAGGAGGGGGGAATCCCTACGAGGGGGATTCCCTCAGCCAGGGCTGCAGTGCCGCACTGCTCAGCCCCTAGACTCTCAAGGCAATATCAAAGAAAGAAAGCAAAGCGCTCCCAGGGCGCAAGGGCAGCCTATAATCCATAAGGCTAGCAAAAGGGCAGCACAACAAATATCCAAGAAGGCCTCCAAGCATCCAGGGGCAGGGCAGGGCCCATGGAGGCAAGCCTTCCCCTGGGCCACAGCAGCAGCACGCCCCTGGTAGATTCAAGTAGCAAAACAAGAACATTTTGCATGGGGTCACAGCCCCTTCTTATAAAGGTAAATCCTTTGTTTTTCTCAGCTCCCCTCTCTATTCACAGGACAGGCCAGGGACATCAGACGCACCACAGGAGGTGAAGCCAGCATTGTGGAGGGAAGGCCCAGCCCTATTCAGGTCCCAGGTTCAACTCCTCCCTCCTATCTACAGGCAGATCTCCCTATTCACCACCGGGCAGACCCGTCCCAGCTCCTGGAGCCAAGCACACGAGCCAGCTCCTGTCAATCACAAGCCAGACAGTCAATTCACATTCACTGCACACAGAAATGCCAACTTCTAAAAGTGGCACTTCTCCACTAGTCACATTACATCTGCGCACACCGTCGCGCAGCATTTAATCTCACGAGTTCGCACATATCAAACTCGCCCCTGCACTCCTCCCACATCAGGAACTACCAGGGACATACATATCCCCATGCATTCCTATGGGAGGGCTGGCCAGTCTCACCACGAATATATGACGAAATCCCGCAAACTAAAATCCCACATACCTTCACTCTGCATGTTTTACAACGCGGGTGCAATTACTCCGCAAACCCATCATTGCGCAAACGTTTTTTCCCGCATATGACTTAATCACGCATGCGATTACAACGCAAATGCATGTGTGGTGAAGTCATATACTTTGTAAAAGTTTGTTTTCTCTCTCTCTCTCTCTCTTTCTCTCTCTCTCTCTCTCCCTCTCCCTCTCTATATAAAAAATTTCACTGAACTGCTGACTAGTAGGATATACCTATTTGAACTGAACGTTTTATAACACTGCACGAACCATATTGATTGGTGCAGACACCATCGGGTATTTTACCGTGATTTTTTTTTAAAAATTTGCCCATATATTTTCTTAAATCCATGAAATGTTGTTTTACTATTGCAGAGATTGAGATCACAGTATTTGACTGCTATTGTTTTACATTATGCTAAAGATCGTAATAATGTCGATACTAATTTGCGTATTATCTCTGCTGAGTTAGATTAACTCTCGTATTTTGTCCATGTCTATTTCCAGCCCTCACACATGACATTGTTACAACCAATTACTGGCACTTTAAATGAGCGTTTTTTTCATTGAGAATGTTGTCATGTGATCAAGGCTCCTCGGAGCCGAAAAGTCATGCGGCTGAATTTGCACAAATAAATTATCAGCACCTACTTGGTATGTGTCCGTGCCATCTCTTTCTCGGTGAAGTTCTTTGCGCTGGGTGGAGACGCGGTTCTCCGGAGATATATATATATATATATATATCACTGAAAAAACCATAGGTTATAGACCATATATAGTTAGGAATTAGCATTTACAAAACCTTGAAAATTCACTGAAAAAACCATAGGTTATAGACCATATATAGTTAGGGATTAGCATTCACAAAACCTTATTTTACTCGCACAAAACCATTGAAATTCGCATATATAGTTAGTTGCAATAACTATATATCGCGCACCCGTAATCCACTGCTGATGATGTCACATATTACATCATTCATGACATGGTCAGTGACATCACTGATGACAACATCCAGTGACTGTATGTTTCTGTAAAGTTAAAATATGTCTTACATATTGAAGAATGAGTGGATGTATAAGTGTCTGGATGAAGGATTTAGTAGGTGCATGACTGACTGTATGAGTGAGTGATTAAATGTGTCTGACTGAGTGCATGGGTTAGTGACTAAACTGTCTTAATTTGTGCATCATTATATCTGTTGTTCTGTAAACTGCTGCATGTGTTGATCAGTAGTTATATGAGCAACTATATGGGTTATTGATTGGTTGCCCAAGTATTTGTATGGGAGAGTGAGTGTGTGTGTGTGGGTTTCTGTGAGGTGTGTGACTCTGTGCATAGATGTATGAACAGTTGATTCACTAGATGTATGGGTTCAAAACTGCATGTGGAAACAGCTGTATGGGTGGTTGACTGTGTGCATGAGTGTATTGGTGAGTGAATGGATATCTCAGTGCTACATGTCAAAGTAAGTACATATGTAAAGCACAGTACATGTGAGAGTTCACATATATAAATTACTTTGTATAAGAGCTAGTGAATGTGTGAGTGGCTGCATGGATCATTGAAAACTTGTATCAGTGATTGGATAAGAGAGTAAATATGTGTTAGAATATGTTTGAATAAGTAAGGTGTGTATAACTGTATAGTTGAGGAAATGGAGGTGTGATTGATTCTTTGCATGACTGACTAGGTGTATGAGTAACTCCATGGATGAGTGACAATCTGTGAGTGTCTGTTTACTCTGAGTGTATCTAAGGTTATATTAGAGTCTGAAGAGGTTGATCGTATTATCACATGATTGATGTCATCAGTGATGTTGTCTGTGATGTCATTTGAGTGGTCATCAGTGATGTCATCAGTGATGTCATTTGAGATGTCTTCAGTGATGTCATCAGTGATGTCACTGACCATGTCATGAATGATGTAATATGTGACATCAGCAGTGGATTGCGGGTGCGCGATATATAGTTATTGCAACTAACTATATATGCGAATTTCAATGGTTTTGTGCGAGTAAAATAAGGTTTTGTGAATGCTAATCCCTAACTATATATGGTCTATAACCTATGGTTTTTTCAGTGAATTTTCAAGGTTTTGTAAATGCCTAACTATGGGGGTCATTAGGATGGAGGATTTTCTGCATCCTCCGGGCCGGCGGAAGCCACCGCCGGCCCGGAGGATGCGGAAAATCCTCTGCGGACCCACCAGGACCCACCGCCACATTAGGATGGCTGGTGGATCATGGTTTAGGTCCGCAGCTTTTCCGCCGCGGCTGGCTTACAACCGCGGCGGAAAAGCACTAAAATGGTGAAGGTGTCTCTTAGACACCGTCAGCCAGATTAGGATGTGCTTGGGAACATGCTTTTCCGCGGCGGCTTTTCCGCCGTGGAAAAGCATGTGTAACTGCACTGCAGGGGCCCGTTGCGGGCCCCCTAGGTGTAGTGGGGGGTGGGGAGTGCACATGGGGGGTACCCATGGTACCCCCCTGCATTTGCGTGCACAATGCAGCAGGCACCGCGCGGTGCCTGCCGCTTTGTGCACGCAAATGCTGTGCATGCCTTTTTAACATTGCTGCGGGTGCAGCTTGAAGCTCCACCCGCAGCAATGTTAAAAATAGAGGATGTGACCGCCACCCTGGTGGTCACATCCTAATCTGCACAGAGGGAACTCCGCATGCCATGCGGAGGTTCCATCCTGCTCTGGGGTCGTGGACAGACGCAAGTCCGTCCGCGATCCTAATGACCTCCTTAATATGGTCTATAACCTATGGTTTTTTCAGTGAATTTCAATGGTTTTTTAATAGCAAATATCAAAAGCTGTCAAATGTCAAGTACGTGATAGGTAAAAACATTTTCGTGTTTATGCACGCTGATGTGCTTTGAACGCTGCCCCCCCCCCCTCTTTTCTCTTAGGAGTACTCTCTCTTTGCAGATATTTATTTTTATTTATTTTTAAAGTTTTATATAGCGCGAACAAGATCTTTGCAGATATCAGAGCGCTTTACAGAAACAGTAGATAGGATAAACAAGACTCTTGAATCCATATGAGATTCCGTAGACAGTGAGTTGCAAAAATAGGGTATCAATCAAACAAGAGTATACAGAGTAATAACAATCAAGAAACAATAATATGGAAGCAGTACAATGTCTAAACGGATAAGATTATAGCACCCCAGAGGGTGAGTAAACACAATGTTGAAAGCAGAGTAGTAGTCAGTAGTGGGTGCGTTGCAGGTTATTGAGGCACTCAAGTCCTAGTATACAACCCAATAAACAAGATGGAAATCAATAGTATAGCATCCGTGCAATAAATTAGATCCAGAAGCAGACAAAATAAATGGACTAACATAGATAAGTATTCAGACAGCCGATAATGTAGGAGCCAACTACTGTCATTGTACCAGTATCAATAGTGTTCAGGTGTATTTAGCCATAAGGATGGCCTTCACCTCTTTCTTGAAGAGAATAGTGGACGGGATAAGCCTGGTTTCTGGCGGGAGTGCATTCCAGATCCTAGGTGCCATTCCAGAGAAGGAGCGTTTGTATGTTTTTTCCTTCCGGAATCTCCGTGGTTTCAGGAGGAGAGTGCTTGTGCTTCTGTTGGATCTTGAGACTCCTGATATGGTCAACTTATGAGAGAGGTAGTTGGGTGCCTTGTGGTGTACGGCCGAGTGTGTCATACAGGCAATTTTCAACTGAATTCTGGCTTCAATAGGCAGCCAGTTCAGGGCTTTTAAGTCAGGGGATATATGCGAGTGTTTTCTTGAGCCAGTGATGAGTCTCGCGGCCGCGTTCACGGAGGCTCTTAGGGGAGCTGTTGTTGTCAGGGGGAGCCCGCTGAGAGCCACAATTCCGTAGTCTATGCGAGGAATGACTAAGGCTCGTACCACAGTTTGGAAGTCCTTGGGTGGTAGGAAGGGTTTGAGTTTTCTCAGCGTGTTGATTTGGAAGTTGGCTCCTTTAGTTGCTATGCTAATGTGCTGCTGCATGTCGAGATTGCAGTCCAGTGTGATGCCAAGGGATTTCGCTGAGTCCACGATGGTGGGCTGGACATTGAGTGCGGTTAGATGCTTGAGCCGGGTTTGGGTGATGGCCTTTTTCGCAGGAGGAGAGATCAGCAGGAACTCAGTTTTCAGAGCATTTAGTTTGAGGTGATTGTCGGACAGCCAAGCTTGGGTGTTTCTTAGTGTGGCATTCAACAGTTTGATGTCTTCAGGGGATTGAAGCTTGAGGTAGAGCTGAGTGTCATCGGCGTACATATGGAAATGTACCTTAGAAGAATGAAGCAAGGTGGTGAGTGGTTCCATGACGAGGTTGAACAATGTGGGGGATAGGGAGGAACCTTGCGGTACGCCCAGTGTTACTGGCACAGGCGAGGACAGTGCGTTGTTGATCTTGAACCTCTGAGACCGGTTGTGCAGAAAGGACGTGAACCATTTGAGAACTGTCCCGGATATGCCCATTCTGGTATTTAGGAGCTCCAGTAGATTCTCGTGTTTGACCGTATCAAATGCTGAAGAGAGGTCAAGAAGGATGAGGAGGCAAGACTCATTGTGATCAAGGATTTGGAGGGCATCATCTATTATGTGTGTCATGGCCGTTTCCGTGCTATGCTTTGCTCTGAATCCGGATTGGTGAGAGTTGAGGAGGTCAAACTGGTCAATGTGTTTTGTCAGTGGGAGTTGTACGCATTTTTCTAACAGTTTTGCTAGAGTGGTGATATTGCTGATAGGACGATAGTTGTTTAGGTCGGCCGGGTCAGCTGTGGGTTTCTTGAGTATAGGCGTGACTTGCCCAATCTTGAGGGAGTCTGGAATGAGCCCTTGTTGCAGGGAACAGTTGATGATTTTAGTCCAGAGTGGGAGGAACAGGGGGGTGAGGACTTTAACAGCATTGGCTGGTAGGGGGTCTGTGTGATGATTGGCGGGTTTCAAGGTGACCAGCAGCTTGTGAATTGATTCTTCGGAATAGGTGTCGAAGGACGTCCATGAAGCGTTGTTTTTAGCATGAGTGTTAGTTATGCATATGGAGCCGGAGAATCGACTTACATCCTTGATGAGATCGCTTCTTATAGTGTCGTTCTTTGTGCCCTTGCCCCCATTGTAATCCGTCGTGCCTGCTTCTCTCTCCATTTGATTGATTGTTATCCAAGCATTTACTGTTTTAGAATTGGTTCTCTTTGGTTAATTCTCTATTTACAAACAAGCACAGAGTCGCAATACTCTGTTTAGTCTTTGCAGATAGTGAAAAATCGTTTAAAAAAACAAAAGGAATCGAGCAAAATCAGTAGGCCACTAATGGGATCTCTTTTTGACCTCGCTAAAATAGAAACATTAAGAACAACCCCTCATGAGAAATACGAAACTAGTGAGATGAACTGAGCTCCACACCATGATGGCTGCAAGACAGCTCGGCTCCGCCACCCACCCCACCCAAAATAACGACAAACCCTATGCAAATATTATAAATATATACAACACACCAGCAAAGTAACAGGGTAAAACATTTTATTAAATAACTATTTACATAACTATTTTATACTTTTTGTTGCCCGATCCGGCTAGCTCAATCGATCGAGCATGAGACTCATGCACTCTGATCTCCTTGGCCTCAGTCAAGCATCAATAGTAAGATTTTCATACATGAGTGTACGTTCATGGTTTTGGTCCCTGAGTTGCTTCGATGCCACTGCCTTGCACAAATGGCATAAGTCCTGGATGTTGGGTGCCATAGTTCAGAGTTCTGAGCAGCGCTTGTAACACTGTCTGAAGCTTATTTGCACCTGCTGCAGCTTCACTATTCTCAAAGTAAGTGGGGGCCATTTGTGGACCTGACTGCATTTGAAAACAATGTGATGCGGTGCCTCCCTAAACCGCTTGACGGAGGGCCCCGAGGGGCGGTGTGATGGCGCGGACTCGGAGGGGGCGCTTGGCTCTGACCCCCTCCCCAAGTCTTGTTGCCCTGGTGTGGCCTGAGATCGCCCCCGACATAGGCGGCCGGCTCCCGGGGTCAAGCAGAACTTTTTGCCTTTTGGTGACTCTTCCATTCTGGACCTTGTCCCACAATCCGTTCGACCTGAAGACACGTCCTGCGGTGCCCTAGTCCGACCATCACATATTCCTGCGCCAGGAAACGGCGTGGGATGCACTAGAAGGGAGAGGCGGCGCGAACGAGCCTACCCCACCTCCCCAGGTGGAGGTTTTTCAGGTACACCCCAGCGCTTTACGCAACCAGCTGAGTTGCGCCCGCTCTTGCGGCTACAGCGTCTCGCCCACCATCCACTTTAATTGCGCCCACTCTTGCAGTGCAGCGATAGGCGGCTGCCACGGGACTCTCAAAATGGCAGCAGGCTCTTCGGATTTAGGCCTGGCCCACTAAAATGGCCCTGGGACACCTTGGAACTCGGACGCTTGACTGCTAGGGCATGGACCCCATTCCCAAAAGCGTCCCCTCAGCCTTGAAGATTCTACAAAAGTCACCGGGGCGCCCGACTCCCGCAGACTTCCGGTGGTGAGCGACTGCCATGATTGCTCGCGGAATGGCCACGACGTAGCCACGGGGTGCTCTCATGCTAAAGCCAGCTTCAATCTGAAACATCCAGAAACACTGTAGACTACCAATTCGATCAGTTCCGGTGGAGCCCCAACGTGACCCGGTAGAAAAGAACTTGCCCTCCCCTTTTTTGAGTGATGGTTCTTGTTGCCTGTCCCTTCTGTTGTTATTTTACAGAACTTTTTGGATTACTGAAAGGGGTTGTGTTCCGACCGCTGGTTGGTGGAGACATTTTGACTATATTCTGGACCTGCGTTGTCGCGTAATGCGTCATATGACGCGTCGCGTTAACGCACCCGGAAGTGCTCCGGTGCGCGAGGCGCAGCTTCCCGGAAGCGATCCAGAGCGCAGCGCGTAAAGTAAGCATAACAGGTCATGTGACTTGTTAATAAAACTTTTCATTGGTTCATTTTACTTTTATTATTCTAATGATGAAAGGCTTGGTCAGATGACCTAAAAATAATGCTTTTCATTGCTTTCGAACATTTTTTTTTCCCAAATGATGAAAGCCCCACCTTTTTTTTTCTCACTCTGACTTGTAAAGCAAAGGACCCAGATGCATTTACAGTTTATCACTAACAATGTTCCAGGCTAATGTATTTTCCCGGGAAATTTACAACTGTCCTGCAAGTAAAATATTCCTTTTTCGAGAAAAAGGGCGTTTCTTCGTCCCATGAGGGAACCGTTGAGCAAAACAGGCTCGGCCTGCTGTCTTAGTCGCTGATAGGCATGAATATCAGATTCTTATCGATCACTTTATGTTGCAGGAGTAGAAAACACAACAGCCCTTGACCATTTATCTTTACTGCGTTCCTGCGTATTATACCTTTTAACCGTCATGTAATTGGACTGCTTTATTTCACTTGCCTTTTACTGATTCGAAAACAGTGGCTATTATTCAAAACTCTACCAATGTAAGTACTACTACCGTGTTTTGTTTTAAAAACCTTTATTGTGAAAATGTCAGTATACAAATACGGGCCTATAACCACGTGGGCCGGCCACGGAGCAAACTGGAATCTTATATGATGAGGGGAAATTTACACTGTAGAAGAACGTAACGGGCGGGCCATTAGGTTGCAAGAACTAAGGTGTCTAACACTTGCAGAATCGGTGGACGTACATTTTATAATTAAAATACGACAAGCCAGTTACAATAAAATTATCTAGATATACATTTGCGGGCAAGTACCATGGGTGACGTTAATTCAAACTTTCAATAGTACAGTAATCAATAAAACATCAGAACTTAATATCAATAGGGATGTCGAAATGTTCAATCAATTCTCGTCCCCGCCCGCCATGTGCTTCAAAACTGCATACGTATCTCGTGATATCAAGGTTGGGAAACCAGTACACAACAAGGAGTTACGAGTCCCATTTATACCGGCGCCATTTTGGGCGAGGCCGAGCAGGTCCAGGATATAGTCAAAATGTCTCCACCAACCATCGACTATGATGATGTTCATAAGCTCTATTGATTAGACTAACACTCCTCTCTCCACATGAAATTAATTTGCCGCAAGTTAAACATGTCATTTTCATTTGTCCAAAGTTCTTCTGAAGATTTAGAACCGTTTCCCTTGCCTCTGATGCTGTCACTGCCACTTCATTGGTGGATGTACTGGCAGGTCGGGGGTTATCCACCAAATCTCGAATTTGGGCAGCACTATAATTAATCGGGTGCCACCTCTCCATATGACGATGCATGGTATAATTACCATAACTATATTTTTTTTCGGTTCCTCTGGAGAGTACATCGTGGCAGATGAGGCAGGTAACGTACCGGGCATTTACCTTTTTTGCATGTGGAGGAAAGAAAAAAATTGAGCGTCCGAGTTCCAAGGTGTCCCAGGGCCATTTTAGTGGACCAGGCCCAAATCCAAAGAACAGTCCGCCATTTTGAGAGTCCTGTTGCAGCCGCCTATCACTGTAGCAGCAAGAGCGGGCGAAACTCAGCTAGACGGCGCCCCACTGCAGATGAAGTGCCTCCACCTGGAGAGGCGAGAGAGGCTCATTTGCGCCGCCTCCCCCCCCCCCGCAGCATTGTAGGATAGCCACACCAGTACGGCAACTTGCTGGACACCACCTCAGTGCCATCCAGATCTCGGCGCGTTGTGCTGCCTTCGGCCTACTGTAGCAGCAAGTGCGGACCCAACTCTGCTGGCCGGCGTGTGAAACGCTAAGGGGCGCCGCACTGCAGATGAGGTGCCTCCACCTGAAGAGGCGGAAGAGGGCCGTTCACGCCGCCTCCCCCCGGGCACCCCACGCCGTCTTTCGGCACAGCATTGTAGGATGGCCACACCAGTACGGCAACTTGCTGGACACCACCTCGGTGCCATCCAGATCTCGGCGCGTTGTGCTGCCTTCGGCCTACTGTAGCCGCAAGTGCGGACGCAACTCAGCTGGATACCGAGTGAAACACCAAGGGGCGCCCCACTGCAGCCGAGGAGCCTCCATCTTGGGGGCGAGGCACCGCATCACATTGCTTTCCAATGCAGTCAGATCCTCAAACAGCCCCCACTTACTGACGCCACCTCACAGGCCAACAGGGCACCCCACGGCGACTTTCGGCGCAGCATTGTAGGATGGCCACACCAGTGCGGCAACTTGCTGGACACCACCTCGGTGCCATCCGGATCTCGGCGCGTTGTGCTGCCTTCGGCCTATTCGCACATCGGTCCGCTACTGACGCCGCCTCACGGGCCAACTGATTTTTTTGGCTTTTTATAGCCCAAAGCCGCATAACAGGTCATGTGACTTGTTTATAAAACTTTTCATTGGTTCATTTTACTTTTGGTTTCCTAATAGTGGAAGGCTTGATCATATGACCTAAAAATAACACTTTTCATTGGATTAAAACATTTTTATTTCCCAAACGATGAAAGCCCCACCTTTTTTTTTCTCACTCGGCAATCCATAAAGGTTCTGTTAGATGACAACAGAGGGGACAGGCAACAAGAACCATCACTCAAAAAAGGGGAGGGCAAGTTCTTCCCTACCGGGTCACGTTGGGGCTCCACCGGAACTCATCGAATTGATAGTCTACAGTGTTTCTGATGTTTCAGACTGAAGCTGGCGTCAGCATGAGAGCACCACCATCTCGTAGCTCCGTCGTGGCCATTCCGCAAGCAATCATGACAGCCGCTCCCCACCGGAAGCCTGCGGGAGTCGGGGGCCCCCAAGACTTTTGTAGAATCTTCAAGACTGAGGGGACGCTTTCGAGAATGGGGTCCAAGCCCTAGCAGACAAGCGTCCGAGTTCAAAGGTGTCCCAGGGCCATTTTAGTGGACCAGGCCCAAATCCGAAGAGCCTGCGGCCATTTTGAGAGTCCTGTGGCAGCCGCCTATCGCTGCACCGCAAGAGTGGGCGCAACTCAGCTGAATGGCGGGTTTTGGCACAGTGTGCCAAAAGCGGGCGGAATGGCAACTGAAACGGTAAAGGGGCGCCCCACTACAGCAGACGAGCCTCCACCTGGGAGGCCCGTTCACGCCGCCTCCACCCCCCGTCCCCGGGTGCCCCACGCCGTTTTTTGGAGCAGCATTGTAGGATACCAAAAACAGTGCAGCAACTTACTGGACTTCACCTGGGTGCCATCCACATCTCAGCGCGTTCTGCTGCCTTGGGACTATTCGCACAACAGACCGCTACTGGCGAGGCCTACCCCCCCCCCCCCCCCCCCCCCGGGCGCCCCACGCCGTTTTTCGGAGCAGCATTGTAGGATACCAAAAACCAGTGCGGCACCCAGGTGACATCACCTGGGTGCCGTCCAGAACTCAGCACGTTGTGCTGCCTTGGGACTATTCGCACAAAAGACAGCTACTGACCATTGTTGCTTCTTTTTTCAAAAAAATGTTTAAATGTGTTTACTGTTTTTGTTGCGTTGTATATATTTATAAGTTATTAAAGTTTTATAATCCTACTACTTTGTTGGAGTGCTATATATTTTTTATGTGACACATAATTGTAAAAACTTTGATGTACAAAGAGGCATCCCTGGAATCTTCCGCTTCAGGCTCGGTCCCACACACCCTCACAGTGAGAATCCCCTCCCCAATCACAATACAGGATGGTTATCAGATAGTAGGAACGCGTGTGGTGTGACGGATCTCATCGGGTGGGGGCCTTGATCTACTGTAACTCCTTTGAAGAGGGGTGATTCTTCAAAGTTGGGGCCATAAACTACATCCGCACGGCTAGGTGATAGCCTAGGACCGGCCTGGACAATCAGACACAGAGGAAGAGGAGTGTCAGAGGGTGCGGTAGTGAATAGGGTGAAAGGGTGGTGTCGGGCGGGCACAGGGTGTAATTCTCAGTGAAGAACAGCGCAGATAGGGGGAGGTTTATGGCCCATGCATGAGAGAGAGAGCGGGGTGACCAGTGCGTGGGGGAGATGCTTGCGAGGGTGGGGAGCCATGCTGAGGATCGGCGACGTGCAGAGAGTGGGTCTGGTCAAGGCATCTAAAATGGCTGCCGTGCACGACAAAATTGTGGCATTGGAAAAAAGGCAAGATGGCGCAGACAATGTTTATCAATACGGATTAATTTATAACAATTATTTTTAACAAAATATTTACTCGCAGTGACAAAATGGCGGTCAACAATTCCGGATTTCCTTCGAATCGAACGTTAACAGACGTCACGCAGCAAAAAAAAAAAAAACGCTCACGCGCAGCCGCTGGAAGACATGTATCAACATATATGAGCCTCCTCAGCCACCCTCAGAAAACATAAAGGGTCAGGATACGTCTCCCGTACCCCCTTATACCCTGTAATTTAATTAAAATGAAATACAAAATGGCGAATTCCCGGGAAGCGCTTCTACCGTGAAAAATCAATTTTTTTTATTTTTCCCACGGGACCCTTTAATAACCCCAACATCATTCCTAGGGGGTCAAGAGGGGTCTACCTTGCCCCCTTTCATTAAATTCCCCCTTCGTTTTTCTCCTCCTCTTGTCTCTCGATCCTACCGAGAGACAAGATGGCGGCCGCTCCGGACTGTTTAGAATGTTGACAGACACCGGAGAGCCAATCAGCTTCGCTTCGCAAAGCTCCGTTACGCGAAAAGTACGCGAACTGGTGCGCTATCCGGGACGCTGTCACAGATATATCTGTTTTTTTAAACGTTAATTTCTCAAAATCCACTGGAGCACATATATTGAGACCCAGCAAAGGCACATCGGGCTAACAGTCCCTACAATTTTGCCAAGTTTCGTGCAAATCCATTCAGCCGTTCGAGCTAAAAGTGAGGCCAAACGCCCTATGGAAAACTCAATGTTAAAAACGCGTTTTGGGACCCCTCTTTT
This sequence comes from Lissotriton vulgaris, assembly GCF_964263255.1. Taxonomy (NCBI): domain Eukaryota; kingdom Metazoa; phylum Chordata; class Amphibia; order Caudata; family Salamandridae; genus Lissotriton; species Lissotriton vulgaris. The sequence continues at coordinate 1,516,256,293 of NC_141689.1, read as the reverse complement.
TCCTCGGCCCCCCCTTGACGAAACCCCCCAAAATTTTCAGGGGCTGCTCAGAAACAAAATGTGCCATTTTCCTGAAAATGTCAGCCGATTCTGTCCACAAACGCCAAAGCTATTAGACATAGAATTTTCAAAAGTTACATAGAGAAAAAATCCTAACTATATATACCTACTGGCGACCGCCAGTAGGTAATATATATTACCTACTGGCGGTAGCCAGTAGGTATATATAGTTAGGACCTAGTTTCCATAGGAAATCCCCAACATTCTATTGGGAATAACTTTGGCGCTGGTTGATGAATCTTCACAAATTTCTCAAAGAAGATGGCTCACTCCGCTCTGCTCCTTCCCTGAAAGTTTGGGGGGGATTCGTCAAGTGGGGGCTGAGAAAAAAGGGGGGTCCCAAAATGTGTTTTCCCCATGTTAATTTCCGTAGGACCTTTAGACTCGGCTACAGCTTGAACCGCTGAAGGGAATTACACCAAACTTGTCAAAATGGTAGTGTCTGGTACGCAGATCACGCTTTTGGTGAAATAGTGTAAATCCCTCCAGTGGTTCCTGAGAAAAGTAAAAGAGAAACAAATTATATATCTATAAGGGCGCACGCGTGCGCGCACCCCCGCGAATTTTCAGAATTCTTTTGGGGGGGGGGGGGGCTTGGGGGGCTTCTCTTTTATTTTAATGCTTTTTATTTTAATTTCGAGGGTGCGAACCCCTCGTTTTATTCCCGAGATCACCGCCGCGGCCCGAGCCGCCTCAAGATGGCCGCCGCCTGGTTGTGGGCAGGGCCGAGTGGACGTGGTTTCCGCTCCCCCCTGCCTGGGGGAAGCCTTCGTTGTGCCAGGGAGTCTGTATTTTTATTTCTACTGGCGTCTGATTGTTTTACACCTATCATACTTTGAGGGCTATCAGACATGTCCATTGCAGCAGCCTCCCTGTCTCTAACCATGTCAGCTGCCATTGTGCAATATTTGTATGTCGCTGTGTAGCAGTTCCAAAAACTATCTAGGCAATCACGCGTTTCTGTGTGCTACCGCTGGTTTTCTCATCACCCCTAATTGCCGATTAGTTCCTACCTTCGCTCCTGCCGTGAGTCTCCGTCTCCTCCGTGCCTCTCAGTGGTGGAGTAAGGTTTCCAGAAATGCCAGGGGCTTCGGGGGGTCAAACTCGCATTTCCTTCCAGGAATCCAAAAGAAGCCAAGCATACTCGGCAGAAGTGTCCCGCTTGCGAGTCGACTCTCAATGAAGTGGGGGCCCCGTACATAGCTGCCAAGGTTTCAGATTGCTATTTTAGCCAGGGAGTCTGTATTTTTTTTTCTACTGGCGTCTGATTGTTTTACACCTATCATACTTTGAGGGCTGTCAGACAACATGTCCATTGCAGCAGCCTCCCTGTCTCTAACCATGTCAGCTGACATTGTGCAATATTTGTATGTCGCTGTGTAGCAGTTCCAAAAACTACATAGGCAATCACGCGTTTCTGTGTGCTACCGCTGGTTTTCTCATCACCCCTAATTGCCGATTAGTTCCTACCTTCGCTCCTGCCGTGAGTCTCCGTCTCCTCCGAGTCTGTGTCTCTCAGTGGTGCAGTAAGGTTTCCAGAAATGCCAGGGGCTTTGGGGGGTCAAACTCGCATTTCCTTCCAGGAATTCAAAAAAAGCCAAGCATACTCGGCAGAAGTGTCCCGCTTGCGAGTCGACTCTCAATGAAGTAGGGGCCCCGTACATAGCTGCCAAGGTTTCAGATTGCTATGTGTGACATTTTAGGAATTTCAGTGAAATTATGAGTGACATTTCATCAACTATGAGTGACACTTTCTTGCGCGCAAAATCAAGCAATGAAAAGGAGGGGAAACATATAAATAGCAGCAATTACACCCATTTGAGCAACAAGAAACTAAGATCATCTTAAAACTTATGCAAAGCACCAGAAATGGAAGACCTTGACATTAGGGGTTTTCCTGCGATGAAAAAAATGGGGGGTCTCTAAAACGGGCATTCATGACCTATGGAATTAAGTGTATGGCTTAAACACAAACTACATTTCTTCACTGGCAGCACTTTGCTGGAAGAATTACGTTTAAAACAATTTTACGGCCAGCTTATATCCCACTTCTCAACCGGGGCAGAAATGTGCATGATGCAATCCTGTGGTAAAAATATCCCTCCCCCTTAACAACTAGGTCCTGAAACTCTTCCTATGAAACTGAGGAAATGAATGAACAAGTCAAGTTCACAGGGCTTTAAAGACATCACTTAACTCAGCTTGGAGGTGTAGGGATGCCACCAGCTGGAAACAACAGTGCTCTAGCGAATCACCTTGGACATTAAAGTACAATTTACTGCCAAGACCGAAAAACGGGGGAGGGCAATAACATGGAATTCACAGACTTTTGAAAAAAACGTATTTGTAAAACCTAATAGGGCTCAGTCAATTAAAGTACTAACCAGCAAAGTTACCAATCACAGGGGTCAAGTGGCATTTATCTCACTTGCTCAAGGTGTTCAGTAATCCACTTTTCACCAATTTAAGATTTGATTTTAACCAGCGAGTAACATCACCTCAAGAAAACCAAGAAGGCTGCGGCAGAGGCAAATGCGTGTCTGTTATGTTGGCAGAAGACAGGCTGAGTGTTAAAGCAGTTCTGGCGCCTAAAAAATGCTTTCATTTCTCAAACCACATTATAAATAGAAGATTAGGACGCTTGTATTTTCACAGGCTGCGATGCCAATATGCTCCAAAGGTAAAATGCAGCTTTTCGAGCATTATGTCTAAAAATAGAAACTTGATGCGTGATACTTGGCAGGACTGTCCGTATGTGGCCGTGCGAAACAAAAACCGCCCATTATATCCAAAACTCCGCGTGGTTATGCTTGCGCTGCAAACACAGACACGGACCCAGATTCCAGTCTTTACTTATTTTATTGCTTGTGCCGTCATAATGTTTCGGCTCTGGACGAGCCTTGATCACATGACACAGGTAAGACAGAACTTTTCAAATTTAAAGTGACAAGTGCATACGTAACGACATTCACTGGACGTGCAAAATGATAGACATAGTAAAAGTATTTGTTTCATCTTAATCATTCGTTTAGATACAAGTATTATAATTAGTAAAAAGCATTGTGCCTTAATTTGGTTAACTAATAAATAAATAAATGTTGTGAGTCATTGATATATATATATATATATATATATATATATATATATATATATATATATATATATATATATATATATATATATATATATATATATATATATATATATATATGCACCAGTTATAGTTAGGAATTAGCATTTTAAAAACCTATTAAATTCACTGAAAAAACCATAGGTTTCACACCAGTTATAGTTACCTGGAAATTTTACTGACATAAAACCATTGAAATTCCCACGTTATAGTTAGTTGGACTCACTATAACTTGCGCGTGTAATGCACTGCTGATGACATCACATATTACATCACTCATGACATGGTCAGAGACATCACTCATGACATCACTGATGACACCATCCAGTGAATGTGTGTCTTTCTGAAAAATAAACATGTTTTATATATGTTTATGTAAAGATCGATGGAAGAATAAATGTTTCAATAAGTGTCTTAATGGATGTTTTTTTAAAAAAAATTGATTGGTTAACTGGCTTATTAAGTGTATCATAGTGAATACATATATTAGCGAGTATTGTTTAAATATTTAAATGTTTGTATCAGTGTTTCACTTTGTGTATAAGTGGCTGCATGGGTTGGTGAGTAGCTACATGTGTGTGTATATGGGTTATTAGATGTTTTTTTTACTATCAGTATAAGTGTCTGTATGATTTGGTGGGGGTGTTACTTAGCACATAGATGCATCAATGACTGACTCACTGTTTGTATGTGTTTTGAAGACAGCATATGTGCCGGACTGTATGTGTGAATGAGTGTGTATATGTATGTGTTAGTAATTGAATGCCTGTCTTACTAGTGTCTTTATCAGTAACTACATATGTTTTAATCTAGTATATGTGAGTATTGATGTATATAAGTGAGTATATGTGAGAGTGAGAGATTGAAAGAGTTCTTGTTTTAAAAAGTATGTGTTTCTATGAATGATTGTTTAAGAGAGTAAGTATGTGTAAGTTTCCTTAGAAGTAAGGAGGTAGTGTGTGTATAGTTGTATATGCAAAAAAATGGATGTTCAATAGTTTATTTGCATGTGTGAGTATGTGTGTGAGCAACTTTTGGAAGACTGTCGGTGTGTTAACGGATGTATAGGTGTCTCACTACATATGATGAGTGAGTATATGTATGAATGACTATATAGAACTGTTGGTGAATGAGTGGATGTGTATATACATGGTGGAATTACTGAATTGGTTGTTGTAACTGGTATGGGTATCTCTATTTTTTTGAAAATTTTAGTTTCTATTTTTGAATATGTGTTTCAAGGGTTACATTACACCCAAAGGAGGTCTGTCAGTCTGTCACAAGGATGGTGTCATCAGTGATGTCATGAGTGATGTCTCTGACCATGTCATGAGTGATGTAATATGTGATGTCATCAGCAGTGCATTACACGCGCAAGTTATAGTGAGTCCAACTTACTATAACGTGGGAATTTCAATGGTTTTATGTCAGTAAAATTTCCAGGTAACTATAACTGGTGTGAAATCTATGGTTTTTTCAGTGAATTTAATAGGTTTTTAAAATGCTAATTCCTAACTATAACTGGTGTGAAACCTATGGTTTTTTCAGTGAATTTCAAAGGTTTTTTAAATGCTAATTCCTAACTATAACTGGTGTGAAACCTATGGTTTTTTCAGTGAATGTAATAGGTTTTTTAAATGCTAATTCCTAACTATAACTGGTGTGAAACCTATGTTTTTTTTTAGTGAATTTCAATGGTATTTTAATACCATTTTAATTTTTTTTTTTATTTGACTCTGGAGCGCTTCCGGTAAAAGGAAGAAGAGTTAAGTATGGGGAATGGCAGATAGTGACGGAACCAGAGAAAAGTAACAGCGGTGACGGAGAGAAAGAAAATAGCAGTGAGTGTAAGTAAAGAGGAGTGAAAGAGGGTACATATAAGTGAATAAGGGTAAGACATGGGGAGTGACAGAGAGAAAGAAGAGAGAGAGAAAAGGAAGGAGTGTCACAAAGGGAATAAGTGAACCAGTAAAAAAGGTAAGTGAAGGAGTGTGGATAAGCAGAGATACTGAAAGAAGTTGAATGTGGTAGGAAGTAAACATGGAAGAAAAGAATAAGTGAGGGAAGCAAAGTAAGGAAACAGGGGTGAGGTAGGGTGAGAGAAAAATAGTGAAAATAAAACAAAAGGTGATAACAAAAAACATTTTGTAAACACACTCACCATATAATTAATAAAAACTTGTATCTGTGAAAGATAAAAGAAAAAACACGTTATAATTACTTAAAAATAAATAATAAAATAGAAGAAACAGTTCATGAGGTTTAAAAATCTACAAAAGTTTACTAAGAAATGAAGCAATAGTGAAGGACACAAAAACAGAAAGAAAGTAATGTAGAAAGAGAAAAAAGAAGGAAAAAGAAATAGAAAGAGAACAAATTCCTAAAGGTAAGTAAGATACTAAAAGAATGTAAGATATCAAAACAAAATCAGTAAAGAGAAGAAAGTAAAAGAAAAATGAGTGAAAAGGAGAGGAGTCTGATTGAGAAACTATTAATAAAAAAGAGGAATAGAAGATGACTGAGAGTGAGTGAAGTGAAGTCACAGAGTGAAGGGATGAAAGGAATGAGGTTATTATAGAACGATGGATAAAACAGGAGTGAGAGAGTAAGTACACAGAAAAACAAAAGGAAGAACTAAGTGAACTACAGTACAATGAGTGCGAAAGAAAAAAAAATGGAGAAAAAGAAAGAGAGTGTTAGGAAACTAAAGCAGTAGTACTGAGAGAATATGAAAAAGATAAAAAGTGGTGGAAGGAACAGAGGAAATGCAGACAGTTCCAATTAGATTGAGAAGTTGTGAATGAAGTGCAGTAAAGAAACAGCGATGAAAAAAGAGTGTAAATTAGTAAAGAGAGGTAAATAAGGGTAAAAAAGGAAAATGAGTGTGAGACAATGTGAACACAATATAAATTACACAATGCAAACTACACAATAACTTCTACAATATGTTACATTATTTATTTTTGCTGTTCTCAGAATATATTGAATTTCACTTAAATTAGTGAGTTCAAAGTCTTCATCATATAACAGCGGGAAAAAAAAACACAATCTAAAAGATTGTGTTTAAAAAAACCCATTCAAACATACATCTCATATATGTACACTAATCTTTGATTCACTTACTTTTCAGTGAGGCCAAATAGAAGATAGTGAAGGTCCTTTTGGTGGAAAAAAAAGTCTGCTGTGCTCTATAACTTCCACTTCATCGACTTCCTATGAAAAAAGATCTAAGAACATCATACCTTACACTTTCCTCACGGCCAATTTGTGTCAGATATATCAGTATTTTTTGCTTTGAGATCCACTTAAAGTATCTACATGAGATAAATAATTTAAAATATTAGATTAACTAACTAACTAACTAACTTTTATTATCTATTCCCAACTTCAAAGCCCAATTCCCTTTACTAAAACTTTGGTTTTAAAAACACTAGATAAGAATTTGTAGAGTCATAAGGCAAACGTTGTTTATAAGTTAAATGAGAATCATTGCAGTAACTCCATCCATTTTCAGATTTTAAGTAGCATGTATAATGTCCTGAGGTTGTCGAAGAACCATCATGATAAATAATAGCTTCAGTTGTAAAGGTTCTTCCTGAAATTGATAACTGAGAAGCCACAAAATCTTTGATAGAAGTTGTCAATTTAGTTCCATCAGGTCTACATCGTTGGAAAACTAAAATGATATACTGCCCATAACTTTGTATAAATAATGTGGACAGCATTGTACAGTTACATTGGGTACACACCATATTATGATCTGCTGCTTTAACTAGATTTTTAAATGACACTGATTTACAGTCAGGTAAAGTCAAATATATACATTTTTCAGTGTCTATTCTAGTAGTACTTGATAAACTACAATTGTGGCAGTCATGCTGCCATTGATAAGAAAGGCTGAAAAGATTATCTACATCTACACCTTCATCTTCCAAAACACCAAACCTGACAATCCTGCTCAATGTTCTGTGAAAATTTATCTTGACCAGAACACATATCTAAAATATTTCGAATTTCTGTTACACTTTCTATTTCTGCTGTACCACTGCTACATTTCTCAAACACAGAATTCAATAAACCACACAATCTTTGATCCCGATTTTCAACAATCTGTTCTTGTAAACTGTTAAGAAAAAAAACAACATTAACCACTACATTAGCATAGCAGTTGACACCAGAACTATTTTCAAACTGAAATCCAACAACATTTTCTTCACAATTCTTTTTCTTCTTGTTTTCAATTACAGTTTTCTCTACTTTTTGTCTTTTTGCAACTACCTCACTGCAATTATCCTCATTTCTTCTTTTTCGGCCTACCACACGTTTTTCAAACAGAGGATATTGAGGCAAATGTGGCGCTTACTCTCTTCTTAACCTATTGTATTCTTTAACACAATCTAGATCTGCACAAATCTTTGTCTCATCACACGCAATCAAGTACAATCCTGATAAAGTTCTGACTCGGGATAATGCCACATATGCCATACCCTCTTTAAACACAGATCTTCCAATGTTCATCAAAGCATTCTCTACACTTAAACCTTGAGATTAATTAATTGTTACTGCATATGCCAAACAAACAGGAAACTGTTTTCGGCGAACATATAAGTCTTTTACAAGTAAAAATCTAGCAGAACCATGACTTATTTGTTGTACTTGTTCAATGCCATCAAATTTTATTTTAAAAATTCAATTCCATCTCTATTTCTGTAATTCACAAAATCAACAACATAACCCATTGCTCCATTTACCAGACCTCTTTCAACATTTAAATTCCTTCTCAAAATGATACGACAATTTAAACACACATTCAGAGTTTTTTCAAAACCAGCTGTTTTAGAAATATTTTTCTCTAATGAATCCAATTTAGTTTTCAAATTTTCAGACAAAACAATTGTTGCACCCATATGCTCTATTTTATCTATTGCTTCCAGTTTCACAATCTCTTCATTTTCTAACTCTAACATTTCGTTGTTGAAGATGGAACATTCTTGCAGAGTTGGCATCAAACATATCCCAGATTTCTTCTCAGTCATTTTTTAAAAAATATTCTCTGGAAGAATGTTTTCATTTGGATACAAATTTGAAATTAATCGACCATGCAAAGCTTTTTTCCCAAGCTCGGTCACTTTTCCAATTCTTACATCTTGTAGAATATTTTTATAATCTTCATCCTTTGCCTGTCGTATATTTTGAAGCAGTTCAGCATATTTAAAATGTAACCATATATTAACGTTTCCAATGCTTCCAAGGGACTTCCTGGTATCTTCATGTGTGAGCATTTTAAACACTGGTTGTCCTTTTACTGGAGTCAACTGCAATAGATCTCCAAAAACAATAATGTGTTTTCCTCCAAATAACACATCATACTCTGTTCTAAGAATTTCTTGCATTCTCAAATGCACAAAAGCAAGCATTAGATTTGAGACCATGCTTACTTCATCAATGATAAGAAGTTTCATTTTCTTCAAGACTCTTGAAACTTCAGAACACGCATCTCCAGATAACTTGTTGTAATGCAATTTATTATCATGCTCAACTGGCAGCATCAGTAAACGATGTAGAGTAATCCCTTTAATGTTATGTGCTGCCAGACCAGTTGGAGCAGTTACAACACAAGACAGTGGTGAATCAGTCCTTTTCTGCAGATAAATTCCAATGGCTTTAATTAGAAAACGTTTCCTGTCCCCGCTTCTCCACTTACGTATAGTCGGACAGGGTCAAATGATGTACATGAGCACTCTTTTTTCTCATGTCTGAATCCATGTTCAATCTGCTCTGTGACTTCATCATATATCTTTTTCTGCTCAACGTTTAGTTGCTTTACCAAATCTTCTTAGTTAACTCCATCCTCTTGAGCTTGTTCCATAGCTCTTTCCACCACATACATGGCAGTGGCAGCTTCATTTTGGATAATAGGTCCTCCTAGTGGATCCTGACACAATGAAGTAGAACTCTGACTATCTTGAGAACTGTCTCTAGCTATCTCTTCAGCAATTGTTGTTTCTTGCTCCATTTCTTCATTCAACATTTGCAGATAATTTAGAAAAATAGGACATTCTATGGTATCCTTAGTTGCATTAAAAGAGTCTTCATAACAGAGTAAATCTCCAAGTAGTTCCTCTTCTGTACGCCATGGCTTAAAGAGTTGCAAAAGAGCTAAATAGTAAAATTCTCTTTTGTCTGGAACTTCACAACTCAATTTTCGATGATTAATCAAATGGCCTTTTTTCTGCTTCACTAGACATCCTTCATAGCCAATGAGTGCATATTTTCCATTATTGATATCTTCTGTGATGTTCCTCTTATAACTGTAGTTTTGCAGAACTTCATACAAACAAGTGTTCTCAAGGTGAGTACTTCTATTTGGATAGTATGTATCCAACATGTTTGTCTTCAAAATATCTGTACTGTTTGGTTCTTTCTCCGCCAGATATTCAATTTCTTGTACAGATTTCAAAACTCGGTTTCGTGTTGCAGCAAGACCTAGACTCACCCAAATGATTGTTCTTGATTTGGCATAGAGACTTTCTGATGATAACCGATCAGAACATTCATATGCTCCAATTTCTCGATGCGACAACATCTTCAGACTGAAACTGTATAATTTCTTGCTTAGACTCTTTTCATGTGAAATGTCCTCCCACATTTCCTTCAGTTCTGTCTTTTCTTTTTTGGTAATGTAAGATGTCACATATCAAGCCACAGCAATAGAGTTGTCAGCAACGAACTGAATATCCATGTTAGCATTCCACATGGACAAAATCACTGGGTTGTAATCGTTGATGTACTTAGATTCTTCATTTCTTTTCAAATTGTATGTATTTTTGGGAGATTTCCTCGTCACAGTATGTCGTAGAGATGACATCAAATTATTTACTCTTCCCTTAGAAATCACTGATCGAGGAAATGCAAAACGACATTTCGTGTAGTACTTTTCCTTGTTTTTAAATTTTCGACGACAGTACTTTCCACAACGATGAGATTGAAAATGTAAAACTTGTTGCCTTAAACTGTTTTCTACAGTAGATTTTGGAACAGCACATGTTGAATACTCTTCAATGAAACTCATCACTGTTTCATCTGAATCTGATCCAAATTTGGGTGCATCTTTAATCCACAACAACAAATGTATATGAGGAGCACCTCTCGCTTGATATTCCTTCCTCCAAAAGAAATCCAAAACCTCTCCAAGGGGAGGATTTTTTTTGTTGGTAATAAAAGACATCATAGCTTCAAATCTATGATTAAAATATCTGCAAACATTCACTGGATCCAAAGAACACAGTTCTCCAGGTGTTTTCAATTCTATATTTGGTATGTTTTCATTTGCCTCTCGTAGAAATTCAAGTAAGTCGTCCCATGCATACTCAGCACAGCTAAGAGTGAGGAACCATGTAGGAGTTCCTAAGTTTCTTAGCATACATTTCAATTCTCCATGACGACGGAACCAATACTCATTGGTTCCACGTTGACATGCCATGAGATTGATTAGCTGAGATTCCAAAATACTATCTTGCAGATTAACTTTCTCCATAAAGTCCCTTGCACAAACATTTTGCAAATGAGCTCCACCTTTTAGTATATGATTAACTGCATAAGAAAGCTCAGACAAATCACTTTCAAACAGTAGATGAAACAAATATGGAATGCATTGACAAAACCTTGGATCTTCAGCATATAATCTTAGAGTCCGGTATTCAGCTGCAGGAATTTGAACTGGTCGATCATCATATCGTCCACCACGACCTGTTGGAAATAATTGTGGAAAACAACGAGCTTCCAAACTTTCTTCCCATACACTAATGGGACTTCCTTTTGCTGCTTTCATTTGAAACAAGTCAATTGCATTTCCCATTACTTCTTTGGAATGCAAAGGATGAACAGTATAATGTTCATATATTTCTTCACTTCTAGACACATCAACTTTTTCAATTTGACCAACTGAACAATCACTGTCTTCTTCTGTAGCTGTTTCCTCTGCTCCAACACTTACATCTTTGTAGTACTCATTGTTTTTGACCAAATACAACGTTGCCTTTTTGACTTTTCTAACATCCACTAAATCTTGCCAGATTTTCTTACTCTTTGTCGGAACCCCATTAACTAGAATAACTAGAGGATCTTCTTCTACTCTTTCTACACCAATTGCATCAATATTTTTCTTTACATCTAGAGGCAAATAAACAACTCTTCCCTTTAATCCTCTCTGTAAATCTGATGGAGGCAATTTCCCTGTCTTAGGCTCCATGCGTACAATAGCCTGAAAAGGATGGACACATTGAATCAAAATAGATTCATAAGTATTTAGATCCATCAATTCAGAAGGAATATCTATCAACTGAAGATTATTATGAACTGCTCTAGCAGGCATTCTATTTTCATTTAATTTTTTTAAACAATAATTACAAATACGCTGATCAAAACTCAAATCAAAAGAATTCTCCACCAACAAATAACTTACAAAATCCTTCCATTCACTATTATTTTCCAATTCACTTTTTGCATATAAATCAACTAACCTAGTCTGAATCTTATAATGAGTCCGTCGACAACACACACAAGTTAAATTAGGCCTTTCACTTGATTTCACCTTAAACTTGGTAATTTCCTCGTCAAACTTTTCTATACTTGAAATCTGTCCATTATCTTCCACATTACCATCCATTACTATATCTATTTCTACACTGTCCTCTTTGTTCCCAAAATAACAAAACTCAATTTCTTCACAAATAGTCTTCACATCCACTTCAGATCCATGCAAAAGAGCACTGTTTAACTGTTTAAGCTTAAGTGCTGGACTTTTTGCATAATACAACTTTCTCACTAATTTCCTCACCTTATTATGATGCACTGCTAACATCCTAAAATGATGAAAAACACTCCGACATACTTTTCTAGAAAGACAAGCCAGTGAAGGCCTATGCAAACCTGTGCTTTCTCTCACTCTGCAAGGCTCTAACTCTTGCAAGATCTTCATTTTTTGTTTGAGACTTTTCTTACTATATGTACGTAAGAAATTTCGAAGCAAATCGATTGAATCCTGTCGCACACTACAAATACTACTGCACTTCCATGTGTACACTGGACCCTTAGTAAGTCTCCCTAAAACTTCATCAGCTAACACCTCTTCTGCATCTCTAGATACAAGTTTCTCTTTTTCCATCACACAACCATCTTTCACCTCATATGCTCGACCACTGGTGTCAACTGCATGCACCAAATCATTTTCCTGAAAGTAATTCTCCTCATTGAAAAATGGCTCAGAACTTGAACTGTGCATCCATTCTCCAGAAAATACTTCACAAAAATTACTCCGATTAATAATTCTTTTCCATCTACTGTTCGATTTGAAAACATCAATTGCCTTATTAAGTATCCTAATTCTATTGATTACTAAAATAAATAATTTTTTCTTAACTTCAAAAGCCTGATCAACAATCTTTTCTACACTTTTCTTTTTCTTGTAAAAAGCAGCTCTCAGTTTACTTTTCTTATCATTTTTTAGCAAATTTAAAACTACCCTATTGCGAAACATTCGCCTACGAATGTCCCTAAATTCATTTACCCTTCTATTGCTATCCATTCTCTTCTCTCCTGCTCCAATCGAGAAATTTTTTGTGGGCCTCTCCTTCCTTTTTAGATTTGCTGTCTTTTTCTGAATATTCACATTAGCAATATCATTTCTTTTTCTACGACATATGTTCCGAAGAAAAGACTTAATTGGCTTACCAGAAGCTTTTCTGGTGTTTTTTGGAGTAGTTGTTGTAGAGGATTCCATAAATTCTGTTGTTGATATTCTCCTTTTACGTATGGTATTTTTGATAATTCTTTGCCTTGAAGGCATTTTTGCTGGCTTTCAGAAGTTGATTTGAATCTGTTGTTCTGAAAAAAAAACACATGAAGGACCACTATTAGCAAACAACAAAGTAATGTCAAAAAGCAAACAATATAAACAATAAATTGCAACATATTTAAGTTTAGACAACAACAACTCAGGGCCTTATTTATGAAGGCCTTGCACCACCAGTGTAACTCATATTAAAAGTGACATACCAGCGCCACAAGACAATCATAAATAAGACCTAAATAAAAATACCATTGATTGGCACCAAAAATCGTTTTTGAATAACATTTAAAAAACACAGGGCAAAATCTATCTATAAGCAGTCAATATCACTTTTGAAACCTCACTCTTTCCTAAAATACGAAAACCTTTACCTTGCAAATATTAATATCAAGCATTATCAAATAGCAGAGCACAAACCAAGAGCAAATAAACTCAGGACCTTATTTATAAAAGCCTTGCGCCACCAGTGCATCACTTTCTTTCCATGTTTAAAGTGATGCACCGGCTGCACAAGGCAATCATAAATTAGACCCAAATATAAATTCCATTGATTTGCACTAAAAATCGTTTTTTGATTAACATTTTAGAAACACTGCTCTGAACCTATGTACAAGCACAGAATATCACTTTTGAAAGATCACTGTTTCCCAAAATACAAATCCTATATCTTGCAAATGTTGATATCAAGCATTATCAAATAGCAGAGCACAAATCAAAAGCAAACAAACTCAGGGCCTTATTTATGAATGCCTTGCGCCACCAGTGCGTCACTTATTACCCATATTTAAAGTGATGCACCAGCGCCACAAGGCAATCATAAAAAAGAGCCAAAGGAAAATACCAATGAATTGCACCCAAAATCGTTTTTTGAATAACATTTAAGAAATACTGCGCAGAACCTATGTACAACCACTCAATATGAGTTTTGAAACATCACTGTGTCCCAAAATACAAATCCACTATCTTGCAAATATTCATAATAAGTATTATCAAAAAGCAAATAACAAATCAACAGCCAACAAACTCAGGTCTTTATTTATGAAGGCCTTGCACCACAAGTGCGTCACTTATTTCCCATGTATAAAGTGATGCACCAGTTGCACAAGGCAATCATAAAAAAGGGCCAAATGAAAATACCAATCAATTGCACCCAAAATCGTTTTTTGAATAACATTTAAAAAACACTGCCCAGAACCTATGTATAAGCACTCAATATCACTTTTAAAACGTCACTGTTTCCCAAAATACAAATCCTCTACCTTGCAAATGTTGATATCAAGCATTATCAAAATGCGGAACACAAACCAAACGCAAACAAACTCAGGGCCTTATTTATGAAGGCCTTGCGCCACAAGAGCGTCACTTATTTCCCATATATAAAGTGATGCACCAGTTGCACAAGACAATCATAAATTAGACCCAAATATAAATACCATTCATTTGCACCCAAAATCGTTTTGAATAATATTTTAGAAACACTGCTCTGAACCTATGTACAAGCACAGAATATCAGCAAACAAAGTCAGGGCCTTATTTATGAAGGCCTTGTGCCACCAGTGCGTCACTTATTACCCATGTTTAAAGTGATGCATCAGCTGCACAAGGCAATCATAAAAAAGGACCAAATGAAAATACCAATCAATTGCACCCAAAAATCGTTTTTTGAATAACATTTAAGAAACACTGCGCAGAACCTATGTACAACCACTCAATATCAGCAAACAAAGTCAGGGCCTTATTTATGAAGGCCTTGCGCCACAAGAGTGTCACTTATTTCCCATGTATAAAGTGATGCACCAGTTGCATAGGGCAATCATAAATAAGGGCCAAATGAAAATACCATTCATTTGCACCCAAAATCGTTTTTTTAATAACATTTAAAAAACACTGCGCAGAACCTATGTACAAGCACAGAATAGCACTTTTGAAACGTCACTGTTTCCCAAAATACAAATCCTTTATCTTTCAAATGTTGATATCAAGCATTATCAAAAATCCAAAAACAAATCAACAGCAAACAAAGTCAGGGCCTTATTTATGAAGGCCTTGCGCCACCAGTGCGTCACTTATTACCCATGTTTAAAGTGATGCACTGGCGCCACAAGGCAATCATAAAAAAGAGCCAAATGAAAATACCAATGAATTGCACCCAAAATCGTTTTTTGAATAACATTTAAGAAACACTGCGCAGAACCTATGTACAACCACTCAATATGAGTTTTGAAACATAACTGTGTCCCAAAATACAAATCCACTATCTTGCAAATGATCATAATAAGTATTATCAAAAAGCAAATAACAAATCAACAGCCAACAAACTCAGGGCCTTATTTATGAAGGCCTTGCGCCACAAGTGCGTCACTTATTTCCCATGTATAAAGTGATGCACCAGTTGCACAAGGTAATCATAAAAAAGGGCCAAATGAAAATACAATTCATTTGCACCCAAAATCGTTTTTTGAATAACATTTAAAAAACACTGCCCAGAACCTATGTATAAGCTCTCAATATCACTTTTAAAATACAAATCCACTATCTTGCAAATGTTCATAATAAATATTATCAAAAAGCAAATAACAAATCAACAGCCAACAAACTCTGAGCCTTAATTATAAAGGCCTTGCGCCACAAGAGCGTCACTTATTTCCCATGTATAAAGTGAAGCACCAGTTGCACAAGGCAATCATAAATAAGGGCCAAATGAAAATACCATTCATTTGCACCCAAAATCGTTTTTTGTATAACATTTTAGAAACACAACACAGGACTTATATACTAGCATACAATTTCACTTCTGAAACATAACTATCTGCTTCCAAATATTCTCCATAGAGCAAATAAGTCTCTATCTAAATTAAATAAATCATTACTTACCTTTACAAATGCTTTTGGAGATTGAGAACAGTGTCAGACACACACACCAATTTTTCTTTAGCAGAGCAAAAGGTGTGCTCTCAATACACTGAAACCAAGACTGGCATAGAAAATCTCTAACTTTGTACACATATGCCTTAATTCAACCAATCAAAAGTCTTCCCTCACTATTTTCAAACCAACACCCTTCCCCCTCTCTCACCTTTCTATCTGTTACCATAGCAACTCCCTCCTAACTGAACTCTAAGGTTCAAAAGTTTATCTTACAATGTTGCAAATTAACTCAGCAAGGATGTTTGACCTCTCAATACACCAGCTTATCCAGGGTATTTTTACTTTTAGTGACTTTTTTTTAACCATTCAAATTGCTTCTTTCACACAACACAAACAATGCACCCTAACTTTCAGTTTTCAACTATCTGAATCCACCAATCATTGCTTGTGATTCAAGAGCAGGGAAACTCCACAATTATTTTTTTGTAAACTCCTACTGTTCCAACTGCCATTTCATTCCCACAGATCATCTGACTGCACCAGAACCTTCTCTCATCATGTATTATGTGTGGATTATTGGACATAGCTACATCCACTGGGCACAAAGGAATGCAGATAGCAGACATTTTCACAACCTTGATTTATCAAATGTGGAAATCAAGTGGATTGGCAAGAGAAGATTGAGATGTCACCAATTGATACCATTGGAGAAAACCTTTTTGCATCTGCCAAACCCTGACCTCTTAATAGTGCACTGTGGTGGAAATGATTTAGGCACTATGACTGGGGTTGGTCTGGAAATGCTCTTAAAGGACACCTTTGATCAATTGATGACACTTTTTCCACAAACTGCCTTGGTATATTCCAATATATGCCAAAGACATAAATGGAACTGGTCCAACCATTTTTGTCCACAATTTGAGAAAGCACGGAAACATGTGAATAAATCTGTTTCTGCTTCCATGACTGTGGAATGGGTTCAATATACAATAACAACTTGCGTTACAACATGCAAGACATCTACAGAGGAGATGGTGTGCACTTCTCAGATGAGGGAAATAGAATATTCCTCCTGAATTTAAGATTGTGCATTGGAACCTATTTGTAGGTACCTAACTCAACCACAGAACCCAAAAGCTCTTTTCAGAGCTACCCTACCTCTGATCATTCAAAACGTTTATCTTTTTCTAACTTTTTTCACTATTTTTCACCAAAGTACGCTTCCCGGTACGCTTACCGGTGCGCGTACCGGGTGCTCCCCCCGTGGAAAATTAAAGATTTTTTTTTTTACCTTTATGAGCCTCCTAAGCCCCCCTCAGAAAACCTAGAGGGTCAAGAAGTCTCTACCGTGCCCCCTTCTAGCCATACCGAACATTGTTTGCCCTCCATCTTGTCTCTCGATTGTACCGAAACACAAAATGGAGGACTCCCGTTACACTGCCGGTGCGCGTACCGGAGCGCGCACCGTTAAGCGCTCCATAAAAAAAGGTGGGAAAGTAATTTTCAGAAAAACCACTGGAGACACTTTCATCAAATATAGAATAGGCCCTACTACATAGCAGTCTCTACCATTTGCCCAAATTTGGTGAAATTCCATTGAGACATTTAGGCTACAGGCCTGTCTAAATATCCTGAGGTGAATTACATGACAAAAACACATATGAAATGTTAGAATTTACAACCAATTAAAAAGTTTCTTTCATTGTCTACGATTATTTCCTGACATTTCATTGGTTAAGTACAAGAATATATATAAAAGAAGAGAGGGAAACACAGCCATTTTGACTACTGCTTCCAGAAGTACATTTGAAAACAAATAACACTGAGAACTTCAACTGATTTCTCCAAGGTAAGTTGTTATTTTGGAAGTATGTTGTACACTTTAAGTTAATTTGAGAAAAAATATTCTGTTAGTTATATACTATCCCTCTGTAATAGTTATAGATTGAGATAGACTTCTCTGTAATAGTTATGGATTGAATTAGGCTTCTCTGGTATACAGTACCCTAACTCTACTAATATAGTTAATTTGTATGCAATTTTCAGAAAGAAAATGGAAGGTGAAAATCAAGCAAATGTTACTTCTATCGAAGTAAAGGTGGAAAAACCAGAAGAGCAAAAAGATGAAGTTGATTTCATGGATGACTCTTTGGATAAACAGTTTATAGAATGTTTGGAACAAATGGAATTATGTACTTATAATTATGAGGAAATACCGGACAATATTATGTTACAAGTTTTATTAAATTATGAAAAAGAATCAGAGGAATAAATTTATATTTAATAATTGTAAATTGTTTGAGACAATATTCATTTTTATATGTAATTCATAAAGTATTACCAAAAATGTTAAAAATATAAAGTGAGACTTATAATATACTGTGCAACTTTTTTTTAGTTACATAGTAAGTTTACTCATAGTTACTACCTTTCTCCCACTATATTATCTCCTATGTATATTTTACACCTCTTTTTCATCATAAGGGATCAGGATAGACTACTCATGATCCCCTAGAAATTCACAGGGAGTGCTTAAAAGATCTGTTTCTGCTTTCCAGACAGACTATGTTATGGATTACATATACCACAAAAACTTCAATAACAACATGCAAGATATCTACAGAGGAGATGGTGTACATTAAATTTAAGTCTCTGCATTGGTACCTACATGTAGGTACTTCAATAAAATTAAAAAAAGACAAAAAAAAACTATTAATAAACATAAAAAAAATGTAAGTGATTTTTTTTCCCATAGTACGCTCCCCGGTGCGCTCCCCGGTGTGCGTACCGGGCGCTCCCCCCATGAAAATCTAAAAAAAATGTTGAGACCCCGCGGGGCCCTTTAATGGCCCCCACATCAAACCTAGGGGGACAGGGGGTGTCTACTCTGCCTCATTATGGTCTTTTACCCCTTTGTTTTGGCCACCTCTTGTGTCTCGATTTTACAGAGACACAAGATGGCGGCCGCTCCGGACTGTTTAGAATGTTTACAGACAATCGACAGCCAATCAGCTTTCCGTGCGCAAGTCGCGTGGCGCGCCCGGTGCGCTCCCCGGTGCGCGTACCCGGGCGCGCCTATAGATATATATATTTTTTGAACCTAAATTACTCAAAATCCACTGGAGCACATATCTTGAGACATAGCAAAGGCACATCGGGCTACCAGTCCCTACAATTTTGCCAAGTTTGGTGTAAATCCATTCAGCCGTTCGGGCTAAAAGTGAAATCGACCGCCCTATGGAAATTAACATGGGGAAAATGCGTTTTGGGACCCCCCTTTTATCTCGGCCCCCGCTTGACAAATCCCCCCCAAACTTTCAGGGAAGAACCGGGGCGCCGCGAGGCCATTTTCAGGAGATTTTCTGGCAGATTCATCAACCGGTGCCAAAGTTATTCCAAATAGAATTTTGAGATTTAACATTGAAAAAAATCCTAACTATAACTACCTACTGGCGACCGCCAGTAGGTTATATATATATATATCAATATATATATATATATATATATATATATATTACACTACTGCCACCTGTCTGTCACAGCTCAATGGCGATCCCAGCATGCAGTGCGCCTTACTGTCACAGTTTAGGATCAGAAAGAGCACATGGTAGTAGTATGTAGTATGACTACGGTGCGGCTGCGTGTGGTCCATTGGCGGTGCTCGGTTGTGCTGCTGTCGTGCTGTCGTTCATATGATGAAAATATGGAGTAGCCTTGAGACACGTCTCAAGGCTACTCCATTTAGGGCCAATACTAGGTGTTCAACTAATTATTTTAAAAGTCATGAGAGTAAGTTGCTCCGCTTCCCCCTGCCTGGGGGAAGCCTTCGTTGGGCCAGCCGGGAATTAGCATTTAAAAAACCTTTGAAATTCACTGAAAAAACCATAGGTTTTAGGCCTTATATAGTTAGGAATTAACATATAAAAAACCATTGAAATTCCTCCTATATAGTTAGCTGGACATTTTATTGATATAAAACCAATGAAATTCCACATATAGTTAGTTGCACTAACTATATATTTCGCGCATCCGCAATCCAATACTGATGATGTCACATATTACATCATTCATGACATGGTCAGTGTCATATTTTAATAAATTTAAAATAAATGGAAGAAGGTTTGTGGCCTTTCAGTTTAGGAACGATATATGAAAATGCAAGTGGTTATACATCATTACTTTATGAATCAGCTGGGATACTATTCTGCCTTGTAGCTGTTGCCGACCGTTGCCGAGGGTCGAGGATTTCGTTGGACCCCTTCTTCCAACTTCACAACTTGCGGAACCCGCTTCGGGGGTCCCGCTGCGCACCTGAGCCACAGGGGAGGCTGATTGCTGCTGCGTGGTTGGTCCGGGGCTGCGAGCGTGCGGGGCAGGACTTCGAATCCCAGAAGCCCCTGCACACCGCGCCTCTCGTCACCTGGCCGCTCTCCCTGGCCAACACGCCCCGCCTGCAATCTTACGGACTACCTATTTAAGGGAAGGTCAGCACCCGCTAAGCAGGAGCGTCCCGGGAGAAGCCCGAGACAAGGGCGGGACCGTCTGTGGCCGTCAGTGGACTGCAGTGGACGGGCGGGCCACCCCTCTAACATCTTCTTCAAAGGTGAGCACCTATTTCGGAATTCAAAATGGGGGACGGCGAGAACATTGATGTAGAAAACAAGGTTGCTGACACTTCTGTCTCCCTTATTACTTCCTTTGAGTCAATGATAGACTCTGCTTTTAACGAAATAGTGGAGACTGAGAGAAGGTTTTCTATGGGTTCCTTTTCAACCAATAACAAAATGACTCTTACAAGTAGCTCTAGCTGTGCCAACGGAGACGTACACATAAACCCAGAAATAATTGTGGTCAAACCATCACATCCCTTTGTTGACGTGCCCACTATTCTGGATGATGAAAACACTGTCACTTATACAGCACAAGTTTCCGCCTCCATAACATCAGGGGCAGTAACGCCAAAGCCAATACTGACAGCGACATCCCCGGTATCCCCTCAGATAGAGAGTGTACCTACAATTGTAACTGCTTCGCAGGATGATGTCATCAATTTGGACATCACTGACTCTAGTAGTAGCAAGCCGGGTAGGGAGAAACGTAAAAGAGGCACGTCCAAGCAAAGCGCTAACAAAAGAAAACAGCCTATATTCCACAAAAACCAACCAACACCTCAAAGTCTGTGGAATAAAAATAAACTTTCGGAGGTACAAATTGTCCTCACAGAGGATAAAGAGGAGAAAGACTCTGTTGACACGGATAGTATTTCTGATGTATCCACTACTAACCCATGTGGGAATTCTAAAACTACATGGACCCAAACTGCATTAATGGGTGATAATTATAATCTATCCAGACAGAACGGAAACATGATAGAAACCATAGTTGATACTATTTTTAACCGGATTGAAAAACAAATGATCAGCCAGTTTAATAACGTTTTTAAAAGACTTGATAGATTGGATAACCTGGTTAAAACTGGAGAAACAAAAAGGAAAGGGTCAATTATCTTGGACCAAGTCAGAGCAGATCGCCTTCTGAAAGAATTGGAGACTGCAAACAATATACTGTCATCAAAGAAACAGGACAACATCAGTACCTTGGGTGGGGCACTGAGTAATTTTGCATCTGCCTCTCCACCCACGGCACCAACAATAACTAAACCCACAACCACTATAAAGGGGCCAGCTATGAATAAGGCTAATACATCTACAAAACCAACTCCTACACCTGCTCCTAGGAAAGTTGTTATTCCATCCACTTCCAACACCTCTGTTCCAAGTAGCAATAATGGTCCAACCAAACTAACTACGGCACCAAAACCGACTGCCGCAAATAACAACGTGGGTAATGGCCCCCAAGGGTCCACTAAATCTTTTAAACATCAAGGACCAGCCTTACATCTGCCACTGGATGCTTGTCCTTTTGTTTTGGTTCTAGCAGATGTTCCGCCATTGAGGGAGGATCAGGGGGAATCGTGGGTACAATTGCGAAATAAGAGCATAGATTGGCTAACCAAACACAAAGGTGTTGGCTTTGACATCTCAAGAGAGATCATATCTGCACGTAGGGTATCGTGGGTTGGCCCTTTACTCAAGGACAAGGAAGGTGACTGCATAGTTCTCAACTTTAATAATCCTGGGACAGTAAGAAACCTCCTTAACAGAAATTGCAACTATTCAACCATTTCAACTGTTGCAACTATGTTACCCTTGAGTCATTTCTACAGACAAATGGCCACACAACCTCGCCCACCTTCTATGCAATTCCCAGTGCCATTAATACATCCGCAACCATCATTTATGCATTTTTAACCACCACCTATGCATTTTCGCCCACCACCTATGCAATTTCACCAACCTTATTTCCCTTTACAAACGTACAATAGATTTGCACCTCTTTCGGATCTGGACATGCAAGACTGACCACCTTCGACTACCTCTGTCGAACCATTTCCGACATCCGAACCCCTGACTGTTCCAGAAATCCAGCCTCAAAGCACCCTGAGTGAACCATCTCAGACCCTTGATCTTTTGCCTTTGGACTCAGTACTAACTCTTGTTAGCTGGAATATAGCAGGCTTAAATGCTAAATTGAAAATCACAGAATGGCTTAAGTGGGTCGATAATAATTGTGATATATTGTTGCTACAAAAAAACGTGGAGTACAACGTCACCAACAACTGAGGGCTTCTGCTGTTACAATCTTAAGGCTTTGCCGTCTCCCATGGGTCGACCAAGTGGGGGACTATCTATTTGGTCCAAAATAAAACGCGGGGTGCACACTAAGTTGATCCCAACACCAGGTATTTGCTGTTTTATGGCTATTAAGTACATTAACAGACTGAAATTATGTAATATTAATTTTTATAATAATGATTTTGTTAGCCGCCCAAATGGCAATTTTATATTATTGTTTAATTTTATAGATGAAATTATGGGGGGGCAAAAGTATGGACCTTTCGATGGCATCTGCATCGGAGGGGATTTTAATGCACACATGTATCGCCATGGCCCAATATGTAAGAATGGGGTAGAATTGAAAGATTTTATAGCTTCCCATGACCGTGTTAATGCTATGGAATCTGCAGGCACAAGTGCTAATAATATAACAACCCCCACTTTCATAGGTCAGGGCTGTGCTTCTACGATTGATTATATTTTCACATGCCCTGAGTTAAGTGAAATAATTTTAAAAGCAGAAGTCGTCTGTTCCGCGTATAGTGACCACTATCCGCTTAGAATTAGTTTATACAATCCTCAGACCTCAAGGGTCGCAGTGAAACCAGATGTAGGTCCACAAAATCTAGCTTTATCAACCGATAGATTGAGACTAGTATGGAAGGGAGCTGACAATAAAGGAATCTTCTCCAGAGTAATCAAAAAATACCCCGAGACAGTTGAGACTTGCCTGTCTTATATAAGTCCTAGCAATGAGGTGGTTGGCGCTTTTGGTGATCTATGCAGGGCAATTAAAATTGAATCTTCTAAACCTGCCAGGCAGAACATCTCCCAGGGACCCCGTTGGTTTGATACTTCTTGCTCTAGGGCCAACAGGGATTTGAGGGCCGCACTTAATACCAACCCAAGGGACCCTCAACTCGTAAGAGCATTAAGATCACAATATAAAAGGGTCTTACGAATTAGATCTGAAGCCCTAGTAATTAATCACTGGGAATCACTTATGCGCACCGCCAAACTGAAGGACTCAATGGGCTTCTGGAAAGAAGTCAAGTCGTTAAGATCTTTTGGTTCCAACATCAATCAAATCAATAGTAATATAACAGGCGAGGCGTGGGTAGAGCATTTCTCCCAAATCTATGCCATATTAGCTACCCCTTCAGATACTGTCTCTCTACCCCTTAGCGATGAACCCTTGACCTTCTCTCTACCAGAGGTCGAGGATGCTATTATTGATAGCGCTAGCAATAAAGCCCCAGGCCCTGACGGTCTTTCTATTGACCAGATAAAATCAGAAATCAACTTCTGGGCCCCTCTTTTGTGTAACCTATTTAATAACCTAAATGACAGCTCAATTCCCGAATCCTGGTCGAACAGTGTCATCGTGCCCATATTCAAAAAAGGTGATAGGTCGGACCCTGCTTGCTACTGTCCGATCTCACTGATCGACAACACTTTAAAAGTCCTGGGAAGAGTAATCTTTAGACGGATAAGGGATTGGGCTGAAGATAACAACGTCCTTCACTGTAGTCAACTGGGTTTTAGAAGTAAGGTGGGCACCATTGAACAATGCTTAAATCTAAACCTGATTATGGCTAAATATATTATTGTCAAAAAATCCCCTCTTTATTTAGGTTTTATGGACTTGAGTTCAGCGTTTGATTTTGTTAACCGTTCTAAGCTGTGGTCACTTTTGCTCGATTATGGTTTAGACGACTCACTGGTGTACTTCCTTTCCTATTTACATAGGGATTTAAAAGCGCGAGTACGAATTAATAATGAAGGCGATTTGTCTGACGATATCCCTATCAGCAGAGGAGTTAGACAGGGCTGCGTACTCGCCCCACTGCTTTTTATTTTATATATTAACAGGTTAAGCAATACTTTGAGTGAGATTATTAAGGATGTTCCCATAATAAACGGTTCCCCCATCACTACTCTACTTTATGCGGATGACGCTGTATTGATGGGGCGTACACCGAATGCACTACGCACTTTAATTTCTGGTTTTGTTACCTTCATGTCCGACCTTGGCTTAAATACTAATTTTAAAAAATCTTTTATAATGAATTGCAGACCAAAGAAGTATAACATTACATCCATTAAATCCGGTAATAACATTTTAAAATGCACCAGCACTTTTCCTTATTTAGGGTTGTTATTTTCTAACTCAGGCTCATGGCAGCAACATGCTGCCTTTGCGAGTAACAAAATTGGCAAGTCAATTAATTCGATCCTATCCCTTCGCCAGCCAAAATTGGCTGATGTTGTTACCCCTCTCCTCACCATTTACCGTACCCAATGCCGACCAACCGGGACTTATGGTGCAGAAGTATGGGGATATTGCAACAGCTCGGCCCTTCAGGTAGAGGAAAACAGATTCTGTAGGAGGGTGTTAGGGGGAGTTCCTTGTGCTCCCACTTTGATTTGTCATAATGAATTGAGGCTGCCATACATTGTTGATTTTATTAAGTCGAGGCCTGCCCTTTTTTGGATTAAAATCTGGTCAAATCCAGCAGCAACATTAACTCGCAGTATTATATCTGACTGTTTGTCTAGTTATAGATCTCACCACATACCGTGGCTAAATGCAGTCAAAAATAGTCTGCAACAGGTGGGACAAGGATCCTTATTTAGTTCTCCTGATTCAATTGTACCCGCTCACAAGAATAGCATTAAACGGGCATTTATGGAGCTATACACTGAGGAAAGGATGAGATCAGAATCTAGTAAACCAGTGGTCAGTAAATATTTACGCATTTGTGATTCAGTTGTTGATAACCCTAATAATTTTATGAGATACTTGACAATGCCTATAGGTAGATGGAATCGGAGTCTCTTATTCAGGTTCCGGGAGGGAAGCTTAGTCTATTTGCTTAGCTTTCCCATTGGCTACAATAAAAACTTAGAAGAACTGGATTGCCCCTGTTCTCAAGGTGGACGACAAAACTTACTACACTACTTTTTCTTTTGTGGCCACTACAAATTGTATACCTGTCAATATTTAAGACCAATCTTACGTAAATATAATTTAAGAGACTC
Organism: Lissotriton vulgaris; assembly: GCF_964263255.1. Lineage (NCBI taxonomy): Eukaryota > Metazoa > Chordata > Amphibia > Caudata > Salamandridae > Lissotriton > Lissotriton vulgaris. The sequence continues at coordinate 1,516,230,666 of NC_141689.1, read as the reverse complement.
TATTCCTGCTCTGCAATTTCTGCAAATGCTGCAAACTGATGATGTCATTTATTCTGTTAGTTGTTTCATAAAGGCCTGTGTGAAATTGAGGGCAAGTATGGAACACGGATAATGGATAATAGCACTATGCTGGCCCATGGATTTGTGTACCAGCTACTAAATAGTGATCATATTGAACATGTGCAGGAGATACTTCTTAGTGGGTAACTGTGGACATTGATGGATTAATATTCCTTAGTATTATGTACTATACACTTTGTACTTTATATATTATGCACTTTAAGTCATCTTGCTGCTTAACCTAATTGGATTATTGGTTTTTAATTCTGTAAGTAGCGTGTTTTTAATGTTTTTCTAATGTACTTTCACTCTGTATGTACTTTTATGGATGTATTAAATCCGAATAAAGATCATTTGAAATTGAATTGAATCAGCTGTCTAACAACACGAAATCATAATGTCCACTGTTAGTAAAGCAAATAGGTCTGTTCTTCAAAAGAAAATATGGAAAATAACGTGAAGAATATAGAAAACCAAAAGGAAATGAGGACGTCAATGGGTTGTTTGAGAGTTATTGAAGTATTGTTTAGGCAAAATAGGTAGTTTCTGCTTGTAACAGGAAATCAGTTTTATCATTTGAAATTATGTCAGCTATCCAATGGAAAAGAGTAAAGCAGTACTGATGATCTGTTATAATCGGAGCCTCTTTTACCATCAGAGTGCAGGTCGGTGGGTTTTCGATGTAGCTCGCTGTTAGGAAAGAGTTAACCATCCATTGTGTAGACAAAGTATGCAGCAAGTGCCTCTAACATGAAATCATTGTTATCATCTGAAAACATGTCAGCCATCCAATTGAGAAGATCAAAGGAGCATTCATGATCTGTCATTATTGGAGCGTCTTTTACCATCATTGGGCAGCTCAGTGGGTTTTCGATGTAGCTCTCTGTTAGGAAATCTTGCGCCGCTGCGAATATATTCCAATGACCCAGAACTCCTTGTATCGCTGCAAAGGCCTTAAACCCTCCGTTGTAACAAAGCTGTTCATGATCAAGTAACGGATTCATGAGGTGATTGTAATTCGGTTCAGGAGGTACCAAATTGCAGAGACATAAATCCAGGGCCCACGTGAAATCACAGCTCAGGCAATGAAATACAGGCTGCACACAGGTGAAATACGAATATCGAAATGATAATCGATATGATGCATTCAAAGTCGAGAGTGGTAAGATGCCGTAGTAGTCAAGCATCCTCTGGCGAAATAGTTCTAAGTGGCCCGGCTCTTTGCGAAGGCAGGAGGGACATCCATTTTGAATTTCCCAAGATGGTACAGGAAACGGCGCAGCACCGCTGGTTGTATAGCAACTCCACAGAATTAGGTCGCCGGCTATGCAGTGGAGAGGAGCAGAATGACTTGATACATTTTCTAGGAGTCTAGTCACTTATATATTGCTTAGTGGTTATTAAAAAAGTAGCTTTTTTTGAACTGGAGGATGCGTTAAAAAATAAGGGAGTGATTTGAGGGAGTTGTAAAGCAAGGTCAATTTTTTTTTACATCAATATGTGAAGAAAGTGTCACTGATGAAGACTGAAAATAAATCCTTATAAATGATACAGACTGGTGTATTTTAGAAAAGGTTTGTAACATTACATGAATTGTGGAAAAAAAATAATGTAATTGAAAGTGTATGGTTTGAAAATGAAAAGTAGAGGTTTATAGTTCATGTTTTGAAAGCAGTTCTAGAGGGTCAGAAGAAAGTGTATGGTTTGAAAATGAAAAGTAGAGGTTTATAGTTCACGTTTTGAAAGCAGTTCTAGAGGGTCAGATGCATGATAGATTTATTAAAAATAGAACATGTTTTTAAATAGTATTTTGGAAAAAATATGTGCCTTTATGTACTATCTACATTATATGCCTGTTGCGTATTCTTTGAGTTTTAGTAATCCTGTGTCTTATAAGTTTTCTAGGGGCGGTTTGAGGTTCATGGTGGGTTTGGGCAGGGAGGGTAGGTTGGGGGTTTGTAATAGGGGGTTCGGCTGGGGTGGAGTGCGGAGTTTAGTGAAAAGTGAGGGGGGCGGGGAGTTACGGTGTTTGGTAATGGAGCAGAGTCAAAGGACGCCACATTTGTGTTATGGGCTGCCACGGAAATATGTATTTATTCTCAGAGGTTTATTATATTAAGGATATATATTAGCATGGTGGCTCTTGTCGTTTTGTGGTTCTGTGTATGCTTATAATGCTGGCTCTGTAGTTTTTGTTTATGGACCTTATTGCGACACACAGGGGACCTACGTTGCACAGTTGGAGATCAGAGACTTAGGAAATAAAACTTTATAATTGTAAGGGCTGTAAGCGATAGAAATCGCCCGTTCTCGGTGTAAAAAATATCACCGCTATTGGTGGTATTTTCTATGGTGTTAGTACTCGAAGGAGACTAGTAACATATATGTGAAATAAAATTATGTAATAGGCTCAGCATTTTACATTATCTTGGAAAACAAAAGTTGCTTTTACATAGCAATAAGTCTCTTATAATTAAGGGACGGAGTGTATATAGTGCTATTTAGTACTCTGCTATGTGATTGATGTCGAATATTTCATAAGAGGAGGCTTTAAAAGTTTTACGATAAACTGGTTTTCTAGGGAAGTGGGTGGAGTGTTCCGTGTAAATTGCAGAATAGAAAGTAGTAAGAACCAATTGGAAGTGTTGTTTTAAAGTCACATGACTGCACATGCGTGTCTCGACGCGATAGGTGGGTGCGCGCACCCGGTCGCGCACTATAAGAAAGCGGCGAGAAAATATCTACTAATATGCTCTTCAAGCTTGTTTTGGTACAAAGAGTTTTTTTTTTTTGGAAACAAGTGTTATGATGCTTTTGCTTTCTTAAAGTTGCGACGACATTTTTCAGTATGTCATACTATCCAAATAAAGTGAAGAAATTTAACTTTTCTTGGAGCATTTATGACTCTCAATTATTTGTTTAATTAGAGTAAAGCTTTGCTCTCCGTATACAAGAAGTTCTCCACAGTTCGTGCATTTCATGTGCACGTTCGCCAGATATGGTCTCAAGTCCATCTCAGCACTCGATGGAGATACAGGTCGTCCACCGGAAGATGTGTTGATTACTTCTGATGGTAATAGCGTGGCCTCCGTTTTTCTTGTCAAAGGTGGTCGCTCATTTTCAACAGATTCGGAAGATGAATGCGGAACGGTAGCCATTGTACCGAAGTCTTCAGGAAGATGTTCGACGTTGTTGTCTCTTGAGAGTAGAAAAGAAAGTGATGGTAGTGGGTGGAGTGCTGCGTGTAAATTGCAGAATAGAAACTACCAAGAACCAATTAGAAGTGTTGTTTAGAAGTCACATGACTTCACATGGGAGTGTCAGGTCCTGTACGCGATAGAAGGGTGCGCGCACCCGGTCTCGCACTAAAATAAAGCGGCGAAAAAACATCTTATAATATGCTCTTCGAGCATGTTTTGGTGGAAAGAGTTAGTTCTGAAAAGAACTTTTTTTTTTTTTTTTTTTTCGGAAACAAGTGTTTTGATGCATTTGATTTCTTAAAGTTGCTATGATATTTTTCAGTATGTCATACTATCCAAATAAAGTGAAGAAATTTAACTTTTCTTCGAGCATTTATGACTCTCAATTTTGTGTTTAATTAGAGTAAAGCTTTGCTCTCCGTATACAAGAAGTTCTCCACAGTTGTTGCATTTTATGTGAACCTTCGCCAGACATGGTTTAAAGTCCATTTTAGCACTCGATGGAGATACAGGTCGTCCGCCGGAAGATGTGCTGATTACTTCTGATGGTAATAGCGTGGCCTCCGTTTTTCTTGTCAAAGGTGGTCGCTCATTTTCATCAGATTCAGAAGATGAATGCGGAACGGTAGCCATTGTACCGAAGTCTTCGGGAAGATGTTCGACGTTGTTGTCTCTTGAGAGTAGAAAAGAAAGTGATGGAAGTGGGTGGAGTGCTGCGTGTAAATTCCAGAATAGAAACTACCAAGAACCAATTAGAAGTGTTGTTTAGAAGTCACATGACTTCACATGCAAGTGTCAGGTCCTGTACGCGATAGGAGGGTGCGCGCACCCGGTCTCGCACTAAAATAAAGCGGCGAAAAAATATCTCATAATATGCTCTTGGAGCACGTTTTGGTAGAAAGAGTTAGTTCTGAAAAGAACTTTTTTTTTTTTTTTTTGGGGGGGAAAGAAGTGTTATAATGCTTTCGATTTCTTAAAGTTGCTACTACATTTTTCAGTATGTAATAGTTTGAAAATGAAGTGAAGAAATTTATCTTTTCTTGGGGCATTTGTGACTGTCAATTTTGAGTTTAATAAGAACGAGGCTCTGCTCTCCATACAAAAGAATTTCTCCACACTTGTTGCATTTCATATGCACCTTCGCAAGATATGGTCTCAAGTCCATCTCAGCACTCGATGGAGATACAGGTCGTACACCAGAAGATGTGCTGGCCACCTCTGATGGTAATAGCGTGGCCAGGGCTCTTGTCGATGCTTTTGCATAATGCTCAGGATGCCTTTGTTTAACATGCCGCTGCATGGTGTGTGCAGAAAAGGAATATTTTTTATTTGGATTTCCCCTTGAGAGCTCCGAATTGCATATCGTGCAGGTTACTTTTGGCGCATTCACTTTCTTTTGATCTTCAGGATAAGTGAAAAATTGCCAAATGAAAGATTCCTTTTTTCTTCTTAACGGTGGTCGCTCATTTCCTTCAGATTCAGAAGATGAATCTGGTAGGGCAGCCATTTCAGCAAAGTCTTCCGGAAGATGCTCGACGTTGTTGTCTCTTGAGAGTAGAAAAGATTGTGAGGAAAGTGGGTGGAGTGCTTCGTGTATATTCCAGAACAGAAACTACTAATAACGAATTGGAAGTTTTGTTTTCAAGTCACATGACTTTACATGCGCTTCTCAGGACGTGTAGGCGGTACACTATGTAGTTACGAACGTGATTACATACTTAGGAACTAGCATTCAAAAAAACTATGAAATTCACTGAAAAAACCATAGGTTTTACACACGTTATAGTTAGGAAGTAGCATTTGAAAAACCTATGAAATTCACTGAAAAAACCATAGGTTTGACACCAGTTATAGTTAGCTGGAAATTTTACTGACATAAAACCAATGAAATTCCACGTTATAGTTAGTTGGACTCACTATAACTTGCGCGTGTAATGCACTGCTGATGACATTACATATTACATCACTCATGACATGGTCAGTGACATCACTTATGACACCATCCAGTGAATGTGTGTCTTTCTAAAAAATAAATATGTTTTATATATGTATATGTAAAGGTCGAGGGAAGAATAAATGTTTAAATTATTGTCTTAATAAATGTTTTTTTCAAAAAGAAATGATTGGATAACTGGCTTATTAAGTGTACCTTAGTGAATACATATATTAGCGAGTAATGTTTAAATATTTGATTATATGTATCAGTGTTTCACTTTGTGAATAACTGGTTGCATGGATTGATGAGTACCTACATGTGTTTGTATTTGGGTTCTTAGATGTTTTTTTAGTATCAGTATGAGTGTTTCTATGGGTTTATGGGGGTATTACTAATCACATAGATGCATGAATGACTAACTCTCTTTTTGTATGTGTTTAGAAGACACCATATGTGCAGGACTATATGGGTGGTTGAGTGTGTATAGTTTTATATGCAAATAAATGGATGTTCAATAGTTTATTTGCATGTGTGAGTATGTGTGTGAGTAACTTTTGGATGATTGTCAGTGTGTTACAGGATGTATAGGTGTATCACTACATATGATGAGTGAGTATATGTATGAGTGACTATATAGAACTGTTGGTAAATGAGAGAATGTGTATATAGATGGTGGAATTACTGAATTGGTTGTTGTAACTGGTATGGGTATCTCCATTTTTTTGAAAATGTTAATTTCTATTTTCCAATATGTGTTTTAAGGGTTACATTACACTTAAAGGAGGTCTGTCATCAGTGATGTCATAAGTGATGTCACTGACCATGTCATGAGTGATGTAATATGTAATGTCATCAGCAGTGCATTACACGCGCAAGTTATAGTGAGTCCAACTAACTATAACGTGGAATTTCATTGGTTTTATGTCAGTAAAATTTCCAGCTAACTATAACTGGTGTCAAACCTATGGTTTTTTCAGTGAATTTCATAGGTTTTTCAAATGCTACTTCCTAACTATAACGTGTGTAAATATGTGAATATAAGTGAATATATATATATATTCACTGAAAAAACCATAGGTTTCACACCAGTTATAGTTAGGAATTAGCATTTAAAAAACCTATTAAATTCACTGAAAAAACCATAGGTTTCACACCAGTTATAGTTAGCTGGAAATTTTACTGATATAAAACCATTGAAAATCCCACGTTATAGTTAGTCGGACTCACTATAACTTGCGCGTGCAATGCACTGCTGATGACATCACATATTACATCACTCATGACATGGTCAGTGACATCACTCATGACATCACTGATGACACCGTCCTTGTGACAGAGTGACTGACCTCCTTTCACTGTAAAGTAACCCTTGAAACACATATTCAAAAATAGAAACTAACATTTTCAAAAAAGTGGAGATACCTATACCAGTTACAACAACCAATTCAGTAATTCCACCATTTATATACACATCCACTCATTCATCAACAGTTCTATATAGTCAGTCATACATATACTCACTCATCATATGTAGTGAGACACCTATACATCCGTTAACACACCGACAGTCTTCCAAAAGTTGCTCACACACATACTCACACATGCAAATAAACTATTGAACATCCATTTTTTTGCATATACAGCTATACACACACTACCACCTTACTTCTAAAGAAACTTACACATACTTACTCTCTTAAAAAATCACTTATAGAAACACATACTTATTAAAACAAGAATTCTTTCAATCTCTCACTCTCATATATACTCACTTATATACATCAATACTCACATGTACTAGATTAAAACATATGTAGTTACTGATAAAGACACTAGTAAGACAGTCATTCACTTACTAACACATACATATTCACACTCATTCACCCATACAGTCCGGCACATATGCTGTCTTCAAAACACATACAAACAGTGAGTCAGTCATTTATGCATCTATGTGCTAAGTAACATTCCCACCAAATCATACAGACACTTATACTGATACTAAAAAAAACATCTAATAACCCATATACACACATATGTAGCTACTCACCAACCCATGCAGCCACTTATACACAAAGTGAAACACTGATATATATATTTAAATATTTAAACATTACTCACTAATATATGTATTCACTAAGATACACTTAATAAGCCAGTTATTCAATATTTTTTTTTTTTTAAAACCATCCATTTAGACACTTATTTAAACATTTATTCTCCCATCGACCTTTACATATACATATATAAAACATATTTATTTTTCAGAAAGACACACATTCACTGGATGGTGTCATCAGTGATGTCATGAGTGATGTCACTGACCATGTCATGAGTGATGTAATATGTGATGTCATCAGCAGTGCATTGCACGCGCAAGTTATAGTGAGTCCGACTAACTATAACGTGGGAATTTCAATGGTTTTATATCAGTAAAATTTCCAGCTAACTATAACTGGTGTGAAACCTATGGTTTTTTCAGTGAATTTAATAGGTTTTTTAAATGCTAATTCCTAACTATAACTGGTGTGAAACCTATGGTTTTTTCAGTGAATTTCATAGGTTTTTTAAATGCTAATTCCTTTCTATATCGAGTTTCTAACCATTTTTTTTTTACAATTTGCTGTTTTTTTGCAAGTATTCATTTTTTTAATATAATTTTTTTTTTTGCGCTCTGGGTGCGCGCTCAGGGAAGCTTTCAGCTAAGCTCTCCGGTAAGCTTTCCGGTGAGCTCTCCTGAAAGTGCACCCAGAGCGCTACTGTCGTTCGTGGAAAAAAATATGAATGAAAAGTTAATAATAATGCAAAACATTTCCTACCATACAAATAAAATCAGTTTTTTTTTTATAAGGAAAATGAATATGCATTTCTGTAAAAGTTTGATGACGTCACTTCGGCGCGCAACGTAAGTGCCCTCGGAAGCGCCTACGTCCGCGCCGCGTAAAAGCACCCATAACCGCCTCCGATCGCGCCACGTTTGCGCCCCGGAAGCGCCTACGACCGCGCTGCATAAACGCACCCGGAAGTGCTCCGGAGCGCGCAGCGTAAACGCATCGGGTCATGTGACCCTAAAATAACACTTTTCATTGGTTGCTAACAGTTTTTTTTACAATGAATGAAATCCCCACCCATTTCCTTCACTTCTTCTTTCACTTTTGTGACTGAAAGACCTGTTTTTTGCACCTGGATCTTTTGTGAATTACCATGGCTGCCAGAGAATCCAGCAGTGAGGATGAACCTGAGTTCATCAATGAAGAGCCTCCTACCCCAAAGGTGAAGGAACATTTCATATGGAATTTTTTTAAGATTCCAGCTGACCAGAAGAAGGTGAATGCACCAAAAGTGGAGTGCAGGATCTGCAAACAGGTCCTGTCACGGGGTGACCCCCAAAAAAAGTACTCTTTTGGGAACTTTACGATGATCCGACATGTGGAGAGGAGGCACCCCCAGAATTTTGCCCGGGAAAGTGTCAGGGCTCTGGCACAAGAGGTTCCCAGAGATGGGGCCTCTACATCAACCGGAGGAGCAACTTCTTCTGGGAGAGGGCAATCGCAGGAGCAGGTGCCAAACATACAACCTGCTTTTAACCATGGTGTCCTCAGATGCAGATACTGCAATCAACTCCTCACCTATGGGGAGCAAAGTGTACAGCTCATGGTTCGAGCATTGGAGAACCATCGCTGCCCTTCCCACCCCTATTTTTTTTGTTTTCTTTTTGCTCCTGTTGAGCAGTTTCCATTCCCTGTTTTTGTTCCTGTTCAGTTAAAAGAAGAAAACCAAAAGTTCTTTTCAGAACTACCTCCAATTCTCATCAAAGAGCTATATTCTTAAAAAAATGAAGAGTAAGTGAAATATAGTGCATTGATAATTGAAAGGAGAATGAGTAAGAAAGAACAGAAAGGTATGAGAGGAAAAAAGAAGTGAAGTAGGAGGAATGAAAGAAGGTGAGTGTTAGAAAAAAAAGTTATGAGAAGAAGAGTGAATATGGGGAATGTTGATATTCAATGAAAATGTTGAAAAAGAACAGGAGTGTTGAAGGATAAGAAAAGATGCATTGCTGGAGTTGAAGGTAGAAGGCTTCATTTATGAAGCCATGCGTCACTTTAACGCCACCAAAGCATCACTTTTTGTGACACAACATTCCAATAAAAAATGCACCTTATTTATTCATATTTACAAAGTGGCGTTTCTTGGTAAATACATCACTTTGTAAACCCCTGTGCCACATTATTCCTACCTCAGGTGTAATGTATGCAAAAGGGACGTATTGACGCAAGAAACGGTCATAGAGGTGACACAGTGAATAAACTGGAGGCCTCATTTTGTAGTGTAGTTCCTAGTTTCCCACTAGGCCCTGCGCATTGGAATAACATAAACAGTAGTATCGACGTGGAACTGCTTATATTCCAGGCCTCCACTGACTATGCTAAACTTAATTGGGTTGTGTTACCAACTAGCTCAGAGGTCACTGGAAACTTTCTTCTCTGTATAGGAAGTGATCAGCTTCCCTGGCACAGACAAGAAGGGATTCAGCTTTCCAACAACCGTGCAACATGACAACTTTGCTCCTCAGATCAAGAGTCGATCTCTAGGGTCGTGTGAAACAATAGACAAAGATTTCACTCAGTCAGTCTAGTGCAGTTTACTTTCACAGTATGTAGAGAATAGAGAGACGGGCGTGTATCAATAAAGGGTAACATTTATTGAACAGTCTTTCTTCTCATACAAGAGAAATGTATTGCCACAATTGCAATAACTGTTATTATAAAAAGTACGTACAGTAAGATAAGAATAGCGAAATAGAACTGTAAAAGCATTGATATGGTTTCTTAGCCATACAATGGTTTAAAAGTAATAAAACATTTATACAGTCATATATACATTAGGCTAACATACTCAACTGGTGCTTCTAACTAAACCTACCCCAGTGTGCCTGACCTAGGCCTAACACGTGAGAAGGGGAGTAAGTAAGTAGCTTAAGTTAAGTTGGTTTTGCCAAGGTTTGTTTCAAGAATTCTCGTCTAAGGGTTTAGTCAACACCATACCTCTGAATAGAATGATGGAGGATTGGTATCTCCTTCAGGGGTCTCTCTCGATATCCCAGTCACCCGCGAGGGTAAACCGGAAGCGCCGGGACTGGATTTCTCTGCACGAGAAAGGCAGCGGCTTCTCTCAGCGCGTCGAGGAAGGAGGGGTGACAGCGTCCGCGGGCAGCTGGGCTGGATGTCTTCGCAGAGGACGGCTGCACGGCTCCTCAAGCGTACTGAACCACAGTTCGCGCTGTAGCGGCGATAATGGTAATCAGTAGCTTCACCACCACAGGATAGCAGGCTGCAGCGACAGAGTGCTAGTTTTTACCAACACGGGGTCATGCAGGCAGCTGGCATCAGCAACATGTTCGCTCTGCTCAACAGCAGCTAGCTTCGCATTGCTTAAGGCAACGTTGGTAATATTTATACCTGACAGGTGCCGGGTTTGACGCAAGTTTGCTGGACATAAGACGTCAATTAAAGATGTCACTAGGAAGTGATAGTTATCAGTTGCTCATTAGAGTTCCATTACTAATCAAAACATAGCAAGCGGGGATTTCCAGGTTTGCTCAGTTTTTATCTTGTTGAAGAACTCGGAGTGTTATCTAGGAATATCAGATAGTGACTGCTGCTCTGTCATTGCACTAATTGGTCGCAAAGGAAGTAGCAGAGAGTCATGCTGGAATGTGGCTCTGTGGCTCTGCTCGTGTGAGGCCAGAGATGACTTTTCAGAAAATCGCACTTGAACGGTTATGCCAATATAGGGAATAAATGGCTTTATAGCCGAATAGGGGCATAAGGTCACAGTATCGATCAGGAACCTAGATAAGCACGCAACACCCACTCCACGAATTCATGTCCATCAAAATTACTAAAACTAAGCAATTAGATGCATGTGTAACATTGTGTAACATAGCCCACCCCAAAATACATAAATGCATTCGAAATAGGCGTACTTGTAATACATGGAATTTAGGTACTGTACGTAGTTTAAAAGCATAGTAATCATTCAAAAGGTATTGCATATGAAATCAATGAACGATTATGCAAAAAGAATTACACATGAAGTATCTCTGACAGAAGAAATGCGAGATAAATCATCACATAAAAATGCACTGTAATAACATGTGTGCTAGAGGCTGATGTTATGTTGTTATGTCTCTAGATGTGTTTAGAAATAGAAGTGTGAAGCTTCTGTTCTCTAAGAATAGTTTTTACGTTAAGCAAAGAATTGTTCGTGCCAAAAAAAGGAAAGGGTCAATATTTGAAAAAATTGTCCAATTCAAAGAAAAATCAGTTTACCAAAGCTCCTGGCAGTTTTTGTTGATCAAAACTGAAGGCCGAATTCAGAGTTCATGGGAACGCTGTGTGTCGGAAAAGCTTCTCAAAAAGTTATTGTTTCTCTGTGGGTGAGAACATCGTATCAGACAGGCTCGCAAAGAATTGGTCTACAAAATCAGGTGATAGTTCAACCAAATTAGATAGCGCTGAAACTTGGCAGGTGTGAGAATGATTGCTGTCATCGAAGGCAGGATCAGCAATGCTCACAGAACGTTGTACCTGGATGATGTTGCTTTTGTCACTCGCTCCACTGTTACCACTTGGCTGTAGTACAGGAGTCTCCACGAATGCCGTCATCAGGATTGGTAGCCGCTGGGGACAACACAATGCGTGAGCCGTTATTGGACTTAGCAAAGTATCGACGTCCATTGGTACTGCTGATGGAAGTGAAAGACAAATGTCCAACACGCATTCCTCGCCGCAAAGCATACACCGTAGCACAGGTAAAATGCAATTTTGCCATATTGGTCTGAATGAAAGGAACCAGGTCATGTTTAGATCTCTCAGCCTGGCCAATCCAAGGACGTTAGTTATCCTGTCCCTGTAGCGCATTGCTAGGATTGTTTCTTCCATTCCCATGGGAGCTATGTCTGAGCCGAGGCTTGCCATATCGAAGCAGGAGGGTCAAAAATAGAATCCCTGCGATGAGTCCAAAAAATAGTGGAATACCACCAAAGATGGAGTGCACAAAATTAGGAAAGATTCCCAAAATTGCCTGGAAGGGTGTTAGCAGTCCCGTAAAGACTGTCTTAAATATGCCTGGGATGCTCGTGGCACTAGACATATTAAAGAGTTGCTCGAGCATTTGTACGAAATGCACGGGGCAATTTGTTGATAAAAGGTCATGGACCTCAGTAGCCGTCCTTGCGACTAGAAGATCATACGTCTCTTTAGATGACGTTATAGGCACTGTTGTCTGTAAAAGTACAGATTTCATTTTGCTTAATGTATCAATTCGTATAGAATAGAGATTCAGACGAGGCCAGATGGGAGTCACTATGTCTGGAGGCCCGCTCGGGAACAATGCTTGCACACAACATTTGACCATGGACGTTACTTCTATTAGATAACTTAGTCCGGGCGCGAGGCCACAGCACCTGTGATCCGTTCTAAGAATGTAACTCCCGTTTGCGAGTTGCATAAAGAAGGGCTCTATCTGAGTTGCAGGTGTGACTAGCTGGTGGCATGAAAGGTTGTTTGAATTCCCATCACATGCTCCGTGTAAATTAATACCCTGACACAAAAGTATACCGCTTAGTGAATGTTTACAATTGTCACCACTAAGAAATACATTTTTGTCGCTGTCACTATAGCAAGAATGAGTGTATGGTAATTTCCATTCGGATTTAACATATCCCTTACCCAATTGTTCATACTGGCCAGCAGGTATGTATTCAAGGCACTTATGAAATCGGAAAGTTGTTATCGGAATAGTGATAATTCCGTGTATTATCCATTCAATGACAGGACTCTCTGACATTGTCAATGATAATTTCTCGAGTTTCTCGATGCTCAAGATTGTATAGTCTGCTCCTTTCTGTGCCAAACTGATCTGTTTATCAGTAAGGTTAAAACTGGAAAATAATGACGTTGTGTTGATTAAACGCCAAGGCACATAGCCTGAACGAAGATTTTGCAGCGTCCAGCCTAGTTCTATAATAGAGCGTAATTGAGACTGGCCATGTTGTAACATTAGCAAATCTCTGTCTATCACATCAAAGGCAGAGGATACAATATTGTCCAAAGAATATATTCTGGAAGACAGAGTCATTAACCCATTGTCTACCACAGAAAGTGATTTCTCCAAATTAATACGATCAATTTCTCGTATCTTTTCAGCAGTTTCAATTTGCTTTACTTTCCAAGCCTCGTTGTAAGCAGCATAGATGCTGGTCGCTATGAAACGCTTTTGACGCTGTTTGCGTGGTCCAAGAATGAAATCGCGCAAATCAGCACCATCTTTTAGTAAAGACAAGTGTTGCTTAATTTCAGCCAGTGTGGATGTAGTTAGCCATTCTAGGCAGAGTTTCCCTACACTGTATGTTGTTATAATTCCTGGATGTTGTCTCTGGGAATATCTAGGGTCTAATCTGGTCATTTTTAACCCCTGTGTTTTATTCAGGAACCTATCTTGACAGCTATTTGTGTCTGTAGGCCAGATTAACCACTTTTTCCAATCAAGATGTGTTCTGTTGAAATGTAAAATTTGTGACACGTCTAACTCATTATCTGCAGTTGCATTCTCAGCTATTGGCTTTGGTATAGACGGTGTTTTCATTTCTTTGTTCTTGGCTAGGCCAAGACAAGATGTTTGGTGTACAGTGTCATTTAAAAATAACATTTGTTCTGGTATCATGCAGGTTCTAAATAGTGCTTCTATGCCTTGCACCTGCCAATCTTTTGTACCCCAAATTGTTTTCGTTTCAATATTATTTTTCCAATAATCAAAACCAAATGTCATCATTTTGTCATAAAATGCTTCTGAATATATAAATTTAGAATTTGTCAGCATTGTTTTCATTCCTGTTTTATCTAACAGTTTAAAATAAAACGTTTCTGCATCACTGGTGTTAAACCCTGAGAAGTATTTGAATTTCTCAAAAAATGCTTTAGAACTGCTTTTAGGTGGTGTAGAACAATGTTCCCATTGATTATACATAAAAACATTTCTAGGCTGTGCAGATTTATGCAAGTAATGATCCCCATAGTGGGTGTAACAGAATAACTGCTCATAACTAGATGAACCTTGTAAATAATCATGATCTGTGAATCTAGCTGACATTACTAAATCAGACATCATGTCATTAATACTGTTAAAGTCCCAATCATCAGAGAATGTACTAGGTGTAACAAAGTCACTTAAGGAAACCTTTAGTTGATGAGGATACTTCAGGATTTCGACCGGACCATAGATCTCATAGTCTGTTTTCTCCCATACTACCCCACCAGGTATTGGAATTGCTGTGACATTTACTGTTGACAGTTCTCTTTTCTTCACGTGGGATGATCTGTGTGGTTTCAGGACTAGGTGGATGTTCTGACTTGCTGTGTCCATTGTAATATATTTTCCTTCAATGAATTTTCCCAAACATAGTACCATGATGAGCCAAAGCAGGAGGAAAAATACACCTAGACCGAACCAGAACTCTAGCCAAGGGGAAATGAGGTAGATTTCCTTCAGTTGTTGAAAGAGTTCCGTTGCTTTTTCTTTAAAAGACTTTTTTGTTTCTGGCATCACTTCGGGATCGTTTTCATCTTCAGAGAAGTTGTCGAAGTTGATGAAATAACCAGAGGCAGTTCTGTCAATTGCTGGGATTGTTCTTTCAATCTGTCTCTCGGTAGCACTTTCTGATGCCACATTAGTGTAGACTGGTGTTGTTTCTTGACGAACTGTTTCAATCTGTGTTTCAAGAGGCACGAGTTCCATGGCTGTATTGCATAGTCCTTCATTGGGCACTGCAGGCTGATCGAATGTGATTAGTCTTTCAGTTTGAACCTCTTGGATTGTTGCAAATTTGGGTATTCTGTTGTTTCTTGGGAGTCCACTGGGCCTACTGTTGATTATAGGCCACATGCTTGTGGTTTTACCAGATCGATGGACACGACTCTGTTCTCCTTTTTACCAGCAAGGGGCGGTAGCACAACTGATCTTGTTCCGGTGACTGCTAAGACAGGTACTGCTTTTCTGTAAGAAGGCCCAAATTCCTTCTTCACCGCGATCTTTTCTCTGACTAGATCCCCAATCTTTGGAATCCAGACAGGCCTTGCTGGGGCTGTTGCGGGTGGTGCCTCGTCAGTCGTATTTGGCTGTTGCTTTAACGTTATGTTGCTTAATGATTTTCTTGTTTCATTCAGTTCCTGTAAAACAGCCAAACGGTCTTTTACTTCAAACTGCTTTGTTTCTTCTTGTACCACTGACATCTGACTATCGAGGTCCTGAACGTTCATTCTTATTCCGAACAATAGTTCGTATGGGCTGAAACCTTTTAGAGAATTTCTTGGCATGTTGTTTAGACTAGTCTGGACACTTATTAAATGTTTGACCCACCCAGCGCCTGAACCTAATACCTTCGCTGTTATAGATTGCTTTATGCCCCGGTTTTTTCTTTCTATCACACTATTCCCTCCCGGGGTATGACTGACAAGAATACCACAACCCAATTCCCATGCTGGCCATGGCCTACCCATAGCTCAAGAGCTGAAAGCAGGACCCTGGTCAGAATGGAACGTGGTAATTGCGTATGTGCCGATATGGACTCGCTAATCTTTTATAACAGTTCTAGGCGTCAGCCGAGTGCTGGTGGCCTCATTATTTAAGTGTATTTCGTCTTAAACGTTGTACACTGGGACGCGCTTCTCTTCTTTGATTGCGCAGATAGACCGCCTTATGCTGTCTAGAAGGGATCCTGAAACTACACTGGCCTGTTCATTACTGCGATCTCTGTTGCAGTCTTCACAATTTTGAGCAAAACATTGAATATCTATACTCATTCCTGGCCACCAGTACTCTGATTGCAATTCTTTCAGAGAGGCTTTGATTGTTTGGTGTTTCAGACCCAACCCCATGTGTGCTTCCAGTAGGAGGAAGCCCCTCCTGCTCCTGTTTGGAATTACTCTATCCCCCACTCCAGGGATTCGAGCAAAAGGAACGGAGTTTGCATCGATTATGTATGCATAATTGAGTGGATAGTTTACGGGTAATGCTGCACAGTCGCCTTTTACGGTCGTTTTTACTGCCAGCATGGTTTCCCCGTCTATATACTTATCTGTACGCTTTTTTGTGGCTACGGAAGCCGGTTTAGTTGCTTCCGCGGTGGCTGTATTAGCCAATGAATTCCCTGCAACGTGAACGCCATCACGTTGAAGACTCTGTGCGTGAATCACGTGAGTCTTTTGTAGTTCTTTGTGTAAAAGAGCTACCTCGTTCCAGAGCTTTTTATGCTTTATTGTGGCACCTGTGTCATCTTTGTAGTCGTTTTCGATCCAACTCTGCAGTTTGTTATTGTAAGAATTGACGCAAAAATGAGAATCGCACACTATAAGTGTGGGGAATTCGCGTTCTGCATTTTCGAGCGCCATCTTTAAACATCTGATTTCAGTTCTTTGAACCGAACAGTACTTTACTGATTCAGTTTTTGTTATTTTCGGTTTGATTTTACCGCACAGCCAACGACATTTAATGATCGCACATGCTGCATTGTAGGATTTACTCTCTACATTAAAATGCTGTACAAAGCTATCTGTATAGATTATACATGCGTATTGTGGGAGAGGCAGGATTTCGATTGGCAGAGGATATTCTTCTTCATATTCTAAATCATTCAGTTCTTCGTATTGCGGGGCGAAATAGTATTTCACGTCTTCCGCTCCTAGAGAATCTATGCACTGTATCCATTTTGGATCCAGTGACACTGTAGGCAGGTTTACTGGGCTGAATAGCGCTTCGAAGGCGGATTCCGCTTAAGGATATTAATCCGTTTGCCGTGTGCTAGTTCTCGTTCATTTGCTAATGCGATTTGCACTGCGTTCACAGTTCTTTCTGTGTGACTGAATGTTTTTTCTGCTTGTGTGTACAAGTGAGATTTTATTGAAATAGGTACCTTTTCTCCCTCATTAGAGGTTAGGTACGTGAATCCGCATCTTCCTGGGATGACTCGGATTACAAGATCGATCGTGTTGTCACGTGTATCTAATTTTGTTTTTGCTAACATGTCTGTTTGCAGAGATCTCAAAATTTCTGTGTGTTTTTGAGTCCAATTGATTTGTTTTAAATCAGGTTTAATTAGTTCGTAGAGAGGTTTAACCCTCTCTGCGTAATTTAGGATGTAAGTTCTTCTGAAATTCAGAAAAACTAGTATGGATTGTAGATTCTTCAGCGTTTTTGGAGCTTGGAGTACAGCGCACTTCTCTAAGAAGTTGTCCGCTAGGCTTTTTCCTTCACTTGATAATTCGTACCCTAAAAATAGTACTGTCAGATGGGCAATTCGGGACTTTTTAAAGTTGAATTTGTAACCCTCTGCTGCGAACCCAAGTATAATGGTGTTCACTCTTTTCAAGTGAGTATCCAAGTCGTCGTCTGTGAGATAAATATCATCTACGTAAGATAATGCTTCATCATCATAGATCTGTAGTAACTCTGTTACCCTGGCTGAGAATAGTCCTGGGCTGTTCTTGAACCCCTGTGGGAGTCGACAGAATTTTTTCTGCGACCCAAATGCGGAGAAAGCGGTCAAGTATCTGCTTTCCGGTGCAATGTTTTGACAAAAGAAACCATTAGAAATGTCTAATGTCGTTTTGTATTTTTTCCTAACTATGTTATTCATTAGGGCTGCACTATGCGAGTTTTGTACTGCAAAAGTTTTGCAACATGTATTAAGATGTCTGTAGTCCAAAACTAGACGATATGAATTGTCTGGCTTGGAGATAGGAAACAAAGGATTGTTCATTTGAGAGGTGCATGTTTCAATCACCCCCTGGTACTCAAGTTGATCTAAGATCTCCCTGACCTGTTTTTTAGCTTCTTGCTTTATGGGATACTGCCGTTGGGCAGTTGGTTCATTTTTTAGTTGGATTTTGTGAGGCGGTGAATCCTCATCCCATCCTACATGATTTTTATACAATGCAGGTGCCTGGGCTACTGCCCATTTCCTTGCATATGTGTATTTTTTATGAATCGGTATGTGATTCGAGAAGGCAGGCATAATTACCTCTTCGCCACGAGGGCACTCCCTGACAAACTCCGGGGGCCAATCTTTTTCAGCTAACAGAATATCATAGCCTTTTGAGAGCTTATCCCAAAATAGACCCTTAATTTTCCTAGTCTTATCACCCTCTATACGTAATGTTATTTCGTATATTTTATGGGGCTCGCTAAGCCTGGCGTCGGCAGTTTCAACCTGAATGTATTCATTCGTGTCCACTGTCTCCAGATGACTCATCAAGATCTTGCGCGCTATACTGATTTCTGCTGCACTGTCCAACATTGTCAATGCCCACTCCCCGTTTTTCAACTGTGTCCTCAGTATTCTCGGCATGGTTGATTACTCTAATACTGGCTACCTTCTTTTTAGGAAATTGAGATTTCTTATTTTGAGCAGGTTCCTTGTCTTTGGACTTGGTGTGCTCTCCTGGGTCTGACCGTCCTCTTCTTTCCGAATTCTGTGGAAGAGATCGAGAGGGACGTGTATCAATACTTTGATATCTATCGGGTTTTTTTATATTATCTCTATTTCTAAGGTTATATCTTTTCTCAGAGGGCTCCCGTTGGGGAGACTGGCGTTCTCGAGTCGGAGTTCTTTCCCTCCGTCGAGGAGACCTTCCTCTGGACTGGAAAACTTTTTCCTTGGGAGTGGATTGTTTATTTCCATCCCAGCTCTTTTTAGGAGTATTTAAATTATTTTTAATAAATAATTTTTCAGGATTTTCGAGCAGTTGGGGCTTAACTGGTTTTCCACCCAAGCTGTCTCTACCTAATTCTTCATAGCATTTTTCTATGATTTTTGCAAGCTCAACAGGATCTTTTATATCTGTTTCCCTCAACTTCTGGCGAATCGCCACAGATGCTGCTTCTCCCTTTACGTTGGCTAATAATATAGCCGTGACCTGCTTGAAGTCTTTCAGTAATTTCATACCTAGATTTAAAGCGGGTTCTGGACCGAATTCATTTTGAATCTGTTTTAGCACGTCTGGTATTACCGCCATAGACGGAACACCGTGTGTTTTTGTGTAAATGGAAGCAAAGACTGTACCCCAAGTGTCGCAGTCCTCCACGTGTGGTGCGATTCCCATAGGAAGGCAGATGGTCAAGATTCTGTGTTTCTCAATAGGGGTAGTATCAGGAAATACTGCCTCTATTTGAGTGATTTTCTGGGCTAACCAGAAAGGAATTTGTTCCCGTTTTACGGGTGTTTTACCAAGACATGACTGTATGTTCTGTGGTGTAATTTTATTTGTGTTCCCCTGATGAGGGGTCAGCTGTGGTGTATTAACAGCTGGCTGGACTGTTGCAGTCCGTATTACATATTGGACTAATTGCCTATGTATTTTTATTAATGTATTAAGCTGTGCTAACAGCTCTTCCTTAGACATTTTTGCAATGTCAGGATGTGGTGTGTAGCTGGCTAGAACCGGCCACGTGGCTCCTGGTCTACCTAGTGGACCGAGCCTGGTTATGTGATCATTGTGTTTTAGGGCGCCATTAAACCAGAGCAGGTGCTCTTGAAATTTAAGTGGGATTTCAATCTCCTCGAAAGGAGCGTACTCTCCCGGAGGTTCCTCTATTTTGTAATAGTGAAACTCTTGTGTTATAGCGTTTACCGCTGGAAAGTTTATCCATGAATAGAATACCTCTGTCTGCCGATACTCGTGAGCCTCTATCACGAAAATTACTGTACCACCTTGAGGTGGCAGTCCGTTTTCTATAAGTTTTAAAGTTATAGATCTTCTTAAGTGGACCGGGATGATAATAGCACCCGGGTCTGTGTATTCGGGACCTTGCTGAGTCGCATCTACTGCGGCCCCAGAGGTTCCGTTTTCTGGCATTGTAAAAATGCGAGGTTTGCAGAGTAGGTCTCCAAGGAGACAAAGATTAGATGCACAATATTTTGGAACACTGTATCCTTCAACGTTGAATAAACCAGAGCTTTACATAGGAATCTCTTCCTACTAAGGTCGGGCGGATTTTAACCTTTCACCCACTCCAGACGTCTATTGGAGTATTTACGGGAGAAAGGGGTGTGAAATATGCACGACTGAGTTACTCTACAAGTCTTACGTTAGTTTATCGCCTTACCAAACGTTAGGGCGCCATGTAGTGTAGTTCCTAGTTTCCCACTAGGCCCTGCGTATTGGAATAACATAAACAGTAGTATCGACGTGGAACTGCTTATATTCCAGGCCTCCACTGACTATGCTAAACTTAATTGGGTTGTGTTACCAACTAGCTCAGAGGTCACTGGAAACTTTCTTCTCTGTATAGGAAGTGATCAGCTTCCCTGGCACAGACAAGAAGGGATTCAGCTTTCCAACAACCGTGCAACATGACAACTTTGCTCCTCAGATCAAGAGTCGATCTCTAGGGTCGTGTGAAACAATAGACAAAGATTTCACTCAGTCAGTCTAGTGCAGTTTACTTTCACAGTATGTAGAGAATAGAGAGACGGGCGTGTATCAATAAAGGGTAACATTTATTGAACAGTCTTTCTTCTCATACAAGAGAAATGTATTGCCACAATTGCAATAACTGTTATTATAAAAAGTACGTACAGTAAGATAAGAATAGCGAAATAGAACTGTAAAAGCATTGATATGGTTTCTTAGCCATACAATGGTTTAAAAGTAATAAAACATTTATACAGTCATATATACATTAGGCTAACATACTCAACTGGTGCTTCTAACTAAACCTACCCCAGTGTGCCTGACCTAGGCCTAACACGTGAGAAGGGGAGTAAGTAAGTAGCTTAAGTTAAGTTGGTTTTGCCAAGGTTTGTTTCAAGAATTCTCGTCTAAGGGTTTAGTCAACACCATACCTCTGAATAGAATGATGGAGGATTGGTATCTCCTTCAGGGGTCTCTCTCGATATCCCAGTCACCCGCGAGGGTAAACCGGAAGCGCCGGGACTGGATTTCTCTGCACGAGAAAGGCAGCGGCTTCTCTCAGCGCGTCGAGGAAGGAGGGGTGACAGCGTCCGCGGGCAGCTGGGCTGGATGTCTTCGCAGAGGACGGCTGCACGGCTCCTCAAGCGTACTGAACCACAGTTCGCGCTGTAGCGGCGATAATGGTAATCAGTAGCTTCACCACCACAGGATAGCAGGCTGCAGCGACAGAGTGCTAGTTTTTACCAACACGGGGTCATGCAGGCAGCTGGCATCAGCAACATGTTCGCTCTGCTCAACAGCAGCTAGCTTCGCATTGCTTAAGGCAACGTTGGTAATATTTATACCTGACAGGTGCCGGGTTTGACGCAAGTTTGCTGGACATAAGACGTCAATTAAAGATGTCACTAGGAAGTGATAGTTATCAGTTGCTCATTAGAGTTCCATTACTAATCAAAACATAGCAAGCGGGGATTTCCAGGTTTGCTCAGTTTTTATCTTGTTGAAGAACTCGGAGTGTTATCTAGGAATATCAGATAGTGACTGCTGCTCTGTCATTGCACTAATTGGTCGCAAAGGAAGTAGCAGAGAGTCATGCTGGAATGTGGCTCTGTGGCTCTGCTCGTGTGAGGCCAGAGATGACTTTTCAGAAAATCGCACTTGAACGGTTATGCCAATATAGGGAATAAATGGCTTTATAGCCGAATAGGGGCATAAGGTCACAGTATCGATCAGGAACCTAGATAAGCACGCAACAATTTCTGAAAAGTGACGCATCGCTACGTGAAAACAGCGATGCGTCACTTTTCTGGACGCACTCCTTATGACATTCCAGATATGTCATATTTAATATATGACTAATCAATTCGCAAGGAGTTACAGATATGTCAGTATTTCTGACGTATCTGTAAACACAAAAGTAACACATTGCTGGAGTGCGTCACAAAAGTGACGCAACTCCAGTAATGTGTCCTTTCACATGGAAAAAGCACCATGTGAAAGGTCTGCTGTGAAGCAGGCGCAAGATTTTGACGCAACAGCATCCTAAAAGTGACGCAGTGAAATCTCAAAGATTTCACTGCGTCGTTATTACCAAGCTTTTTCGGGGGAACACCCCCTCTGCATGCATTATACCTGACGCTATTTTTAAAAAGTGACGCATCTAGGTACATGGGTCACTTTTTAAAACTCTGCGCCACATTATATCTGCATCAGGTATAATGTATGCAGAGGGGGCAATCCCTCGCAAAAAGCTTGGTAATAACGACGTACTGAAATCTATGAGATTTCTCTGCGTCACTTTTAGGATGCTGTTGCGTCAAAATCTTGCGCCTGCCTCGCGTCACTTTCATGTTTACAGATATGTCAGAAATACTGACGTATCTGTAACTCCTTGCAACATGATTCGTCATACATTAAATATGACACATCTGGAATGTCATAAGGAGTGCGCACAGAAAAGTGACGCATCGCACCAACAGTGTAAAAAAATGTGCCTCGTTGCACTATATTTAAAGGACGCAACAGCATCCTAAAAGTGACGCAGTGAAATCTCAAAGATTTCACTGCGTCGCTATTACAAAGCTTTTTGCGGGGGAACACCCCCTCTGCATGCATTATACCTCACGCAGATATAATGTGGCGCTTGATTTTAAAAAGTGACCCATCTACCTAGATACGTCACTTTTTAAATATAGCGCAACGAGGCGCATTTTTTTACACCACTGGTGCGATGCGTCACTTTTCTGTGCGCACTCCTTATGACATTCCAAGTAACGCATTGCTGGAGTGCGTCACAAAAGTGACGCAACTCCAGTAATGTGTCCTTTCACATGGAAAAAGCACCATGTGAAAGGTCTGCTGTGAAGCAGGCGCAAGATTTTGACGCAACAGCATCCTAAAAGTGACGCAGTGAAATCTCAAAGATTTCACTGCGTCGTTATTACCAAGCTTTTTGCGGGGGAACACCCCCTCTGCATGCATTATACCTGACGCTATTTTTAAAAAGTGACGCATCTAGGTACATGGGTCACTTTTTAAAACTCTGCGCCACATTATATCTGCGTCAGGTATAATGTATGCAGAGAGGGCAATCCCCCGCAAAAAGCTTGGTAATAACGACGTACTGAAATCTATGAGATTTCTCTGCGTCACTTTTAGGATGCTGTTGCGTCAAAATCTTGCGCCTGCCTCGCGTCACTTTCATGTTTACAGATATGTCCGAAATACTGACGTATCTGTAACTCCTTGCAACATGATTCGTCATACATTAAATATGACACATCTGGAATGTCATAAGGAGTGCGCACAGAAAAGTGACGCATCGCACCAACAGTGTAAAAAAATGTGCCTCGTTGCACTATATTTAAAGGACGCAACAGCATCCTAAAAGTGACGCAGTGAAATCTCAAAGATTTCACTGCGTCGCTATTACAAAGCTTTTTGCGGGGGAACACCCCCTCTGCATGCATTATACTGTTGTATTTTCTATACTTATGTTTTGCTGTATCCCTTTAAGCCTGACATTCCATTTCCCTGATGTCATTCTCTATCCTGTTCTGCCTTGTCAGTTAGCTCCCTGCTTTCTGATGGGATCACCAGTTATTCTCTGTAGTGCATAATAAATGCCATATACTTGATTATCAGCCTTTTATCTTCATTTACATCACATGGCGACGATGAGCAGCGTGAGCTAAACAACTACAGAGGGAGAAAAACTCCACTGGTGAGAGAGGAACCACGCAATTATTTTTAAGAAATACCTGGTTTGCTGAACAATTAAAAGAAAAGATTCTCCACTGGAAAGAAATTCAAAGAGGAAGAGATCACCAGAAGTAAGTGGAATTCACAAGACTTATTTAAAATTCCTGGGAAAGAAACTACCTTATCTTTATGGGAGAACTCACAAAAGAACAAGACAATTTTGGTATGATCAACCTCAATGACTAAAGGAATTGACTACATATTCGAACTTTTGCTGAATCCAAGAAATATCCAAACTTTTGGTGAGTTTAAGAGACTTAACCTTATTCTTCTGCTCAACTGTACCTATTGACAGTGGTAAACGTTCCTCTTTTGAATATATTTGGAGTAAAATGAACAATTGCTGTGCCTACTTTCCTCCAATTGCTTATTAATCGGCCGAGCACTAATTTTATCATTTTTACTGATTGTTGGAACAAGACGCGATCTACTGGGAAGATTTGCATCTTTTAAATCTCTGCATTTTTTTTTTGAAGTTCAAGCAGAAGATAGCGCGAGCAGTCAGCGCTTACCTTTCGAGTGCTCGAACTGGCCATTGTAGACGAGTGCTCGAACCAGCCTTTGTGGACGTCGCAACGAATCCACTACCGGAAGTCAGGCGATCAGCGTCAGGCAGCGTTAGGCGGAAACTACGTAAACACGCAACGTAGACGCCATTTTGTTGCCATGACAACGCGCTGTACGAGCGCTGTTTCGAGTGATTAGTAACACGTTCGTTTTCCCTTTTACCGATTCAACACAGGAGAATCTAAAGCATTGGAGAGTCTAACGAAGGAAAGTCTAAAACATTGCTCCGACTAACCACCAATTAACTGCGCTAAACGAGCGCTGTTCCAGGCAAGTGAAAAGTGACACCTTTGTTTTCCTTTACCAGTATAACGAGCAAGAGGTAAAATAATTTCAAGATACTTCCAAGGCTGATCACTAATCAACCGGCTTCTACAAACCACGTAAAAGAAACACCTCGTTTTAAAAAAAAAGTAGAGTTAAAAAAAAAAACGAGTAGTTTTGAAGCACATATTACCAGAATGAAGTGATGACTGTACCTATTTCAGTTTAAATTAATCACCTCCAGGTTGTGTAAAACAGTAGTGTCTACATTTTTTTTTAATTGATAAGAATGGAAAACCTTAACGTTATTGTTCCTCCCATGTTCCTTCAAACTACTGGAGATCCACCCATTGAGTGGGATGAATGGATAGATATTTTTGAGAACTATATAGAAGCGCTTGATGGTAAGGATTTCAGCGCAACAAGGAAAAAAGCCCTTTTATTAAGCGCTCTAGGCAAAGAAGGACAGCGTTCATTTAAATACCTTCCAGTGGGACTAAACCAAGATGGGAGGGCAATAACCAATGTATACACAGAAGCAAAAGCTCGCATGAAGAAGCAATATGCAAAGGAGGTAAATATCGTTATGGCCAGGCATAAATTTTATACCCAACCCCAGAGGAGCGATGAATCAGTAGACCAATTTGTAGCTAGGTTACGTGAACTGTCCATCAAATGTAGCTTCGGAGACACGCAGATATAATGTGGCGCTTGATTTTAAAAAGTGACCCATCTACCTAGATACGTCACTTTTTAAATATAACGCAACGAGGCGCATTTTTTTACACCACTGGTGCGATGAGTCACTTTTCTGTGCGCACTCCTTATGACATTCCAAGTAACGCATTGCTGGAGTGCGTCACAAAAGTGACGCAACTCCAGTAATGTGTCCTTTCACATGGAAAAAGCACCATGTGAAAGGTCTGCTGTGAAGCAGGCGCAAGATTTTGACGCAACAGCATCCTAAAAGTGACGCAGTGAAATCTCAAAGATTTCACTGCGTCGTTATTACCAAGCTTTTTGCGGGGGAACACCCCCTCTGCATGCATTATACCTGACGCTATTTTTAAAAAGTGACGCATCTAGGTACATGGGTCACTTTTTAAAACTCTGCGCCACATTATATCTGCGTCAGGTATAATGTATGCAGAGGGGGCAATCCCCCGCAAAAAGCTTGGTAATAACGACGTACTGAAATCTATGAGATTTCTCTGCGTCACTTTTAGGATGCTGTTGCGTCAAAATCTTGCGCCTGCCTCGCGTCACTTTCATGTTTACAGATATGTCAGAAATACTGACGTATCTGTAACTCCTTGCAACATGATTCGTCATACATTAAATATGACACATCTAGAATGTCATAAGGAGTGCGCACAGAAAAGTGACGCATCGCACCAACAGTGTAAAAAAATGTGCCTCGTTGCACTATATTTAAAGGACGCAACAGCATCCTAAAAGTGACGCAGTGAAATCTCAAAGATTTCACTGCGTCGCTATTACAAAGCTTTTTGCGGGGGAACACCCCCTCTGCATGCATTATACCTCACGCAGATATAATGTGGCGCTTGATTTTAAAAAGTGACCCATCTACCTAGATACGTCACTTTGTAAATATAACGCAACGAGGTGCATTTTTTTACACCACTGGTGCGATGCGTCACTTTTCTGTGCGCACTCCTTATGACATTCCAAGTAACGCATTGCTGGAGTGCGTCACAAAAGTGACGCAACTCCAGTAATGTGTCCTTTCACATGGAAAAAGCACCATGTGAAAGGTCTTGCGTCAATCTAACACCTGCTGTAAAGCAGGCGCAAGATTTTGACGCAACAGCATCCTAAAAGTGACGCAGTGAAATCTCAAAGATTTCACTGCATCGCTATTACAAAGCTTTTTGCGGGGGAACACCCCCTCTGCATGCATTATACCTGACGCTATTTTTAAAAAGTGACGCATCTAGGTACATGGGTCACTTTTTAAAACTCTGCGCCACATTATATCTGCGTCAGGTATAATGTATGCAGAGGGGGCATTCCCCCGCAAAAAGCTTGGTAATAACGACGTACTGAAATCTATGAGATTTCTCTGCGTCACTTTTAGGATGCTGTTGCGTCAAAATCTTGTGCCTGCCTCGCGTCACTTTTATGTTTACAGATATTTCATAAATACTGACGTATCTGTAACTCCTTGCAACATGATTCGTCATACATTAAATATGACACATCTGGAATGTCATAAGGAGTGCGCACAGAAAAGTGACGCATCGCACCAGCAGTGTAAAAAAATGTGCCTCGTTGCACTATATTTAAAAAGTGACGCATCTAGATAGATGCGTCACTTTTTAAATATAGCGTAACAATGCGCATTTTTTTACACCGCTGGTGCGTCACAAAAATTGACACACAGGCGGCGCAAAACTGGCAGCGCAAGGCCTTCATAAATATGGTCCTGGATTTTCCCCGTGCTTCGCTTCCCGGTGCGCGTACCATGCGCTTCCCCCGCGCAAAACGAAAAAAAAAATAAAAAATGTAATGCCCCGCAGGACCCTATTTTAGCCCCCACATCAAACCTAGGGGGTCAGAGGGGGTCTACTCTTCCCCCTTATGGTCATTTGCCCCTTTTTTTTTCAAACCCCTTGTGTCTCGATTTTACCGAGACACAAGATGGCGGCCGCTCCAGACTGTTTAGAATGTTTAGAGACACCCAAGAGCCAATCAGCTTTCTGCGCACAAGTCGCGTGTCGCGCCAGGAGCGCACTCCGGTGCGCGCACCGGAGAGCGCCTATAGATATATATATTTTTTTGAACCTAAATTACTCAAAATCCACTGCAGCACACATCTTGAGACATAGCAAAGGCACATCGGGCTACCAGTCCCTTCAATTTTGCCAAGTTTGGTGGAAATCCATTCAGCCGTTCGGGCTAAAAGTGAAATCGACCGCCCTATGCAAATTAACATGGGGAAAACGCGTTTTGGGACCCCCCTTTTATCTCGGCCCCCGCTTGACGTATCCCCCCCAAACTTTCAAGGAAGGACCGGAGCTCGACGAGGCCATTTTCAGGAAATTTTCAGGCAGATTCGTCAACCGGTGCCAAAGTTATTCCAAATAGAATTTTGAGATTTAACATTGAAAAAAATCCTAACTATAACTATAACTACCTACTGGCGATCATGTGATCAAGGCTGCCTTGCTGCAGCCGAAATGCGTCATGCTGGGGACAGAAGAACAATAAACCACCCTTGAATTGAAAATAAGCGCAGTATTTGTGGTCTGTACCTACATCGAAGAGTCGGTACCTTTGCCGAGGAGTAGGAGTTGGAACGGATATATATATATATATATATATATATATATATTCACAGAAAAAACCATAGGTTATAGTGGATATATAGTTAGGAATTTGCATTTACAAAACCTTGAAAATTCAATGAAAAAACCATAGGTTATAGGCCATATATAGTTAGGAATTAGCATTTACAAAACCTTATTTTACTCGCATAAAACCATTGAAATTCCATATATAGTTAGCTAACTATAAGCGCTAACTATATATCGCGCACCCGCAATCCACTGCTGATGATGTCACATATTACATCATTCATGACATGGTCAGTGACATCACTGATGACATCACTGATTACAACATCCAGTGACTGTATGTTTCTGTAAAGTTAAAATATGTTTCACATATTGAAGAATGAGTGGATGTATAAGTGTCTGGATGAAGAATTTAGTAGGTGCATGACTGACTGTATGAGTGAGTGATTAAATGTGTCTCACTGAGTGCATGGGTTAGTGACTAAACTGTCTTAATTCGTGCATCAGTATGTTTGTTGTTGTGTAAACTGCTGCTTGTGTTGATCAGTAGCTATAAGAGTAGCCATATGGGTTATTGATTGGTTGCCCAAATATTTGAATGGGAGGCTGAGTGTGTGTGTGGGTGGCTGGGAGGTGCGTGACTCTGTGCATAGATGTGTAAGCAGTTGATTCACTAGGAGTATGAGTTCAAGAGTGCATGTGGAAACAGCTATATGAGCGGTTGACTGTGCATGGGTGTGTTGGTGAGTGAATGGATTTCTCATTGCTACATGTGCAAGTAAGTACGTATGTAAAACACAATACATGTGAGAGTTGAGATATATAAATAACTGAACATAAGAGCCAGTGAATGTGTGAGTGGCTGTATCGATCACTGTGAGCTTGTATCAGGGATTATATAAGAGAGTAAATATGTGTTATTATATGTTTGAATAAGTAAGATGTGTATAACTGTATAGTTGAGGAAATGGAGGTGTGATTGATTCTTTGCATGACTGACTAGGTGTGTGAGTAAGTCCATGGATGAGTGACAGTCTGTGAGTGTCTGTTTATACTGAGTGTATGTAAGGTTATATTAGAGTCTGAAGAGGTTCATTGTATTATCACATGAGTGATGTGATCAGTGATGACAAATGAGATGTCATCAGTGATGTCATTTGAGTTGTCATCAGTGATGTCATTTGAGATGTCATCATTGATATCATTTGAGTTGTCATCAGTGATGTCATTTGAGATGTCATCAGTGATGTCATCAGTGATGTCACTGACCATGTCATGAATGATGTAATATGTGACATCATCAGCAGTGGATTGCGGGTGCGCGATATATAGTTAGCGCTTATAGTTAGCTAACTATATATGGAATTTCAATGGTTTTATGCGAGTAAAATAAGGTTTTGTAAATGCTAATTCCTAACTATATATGGCCTATAACCTATGGTTTTTTCATTGAATTTTCAAGGTTTTGTAAATGCAAATTCCTAACTATATATCCACTATAACCTATGGTTTTTTCTGTGAATTTCATTGGTTTTTTAATAGCAAATATGAAAAGCTTTAAAATGTCAAGTACGTGATAGATAAAAACATTTTCATATTTATGCACGCTGATGTGCTTTGAACGCTGCCCCCCCCCTCCCCTCTTTTGCCTTTGTTAGTACTCTCTCTTTGCAGATACAGAAGGGTAGTTAACGCAGGCCTTTACCCCCGTTGTAATCCGTCGTACCTCCTTGTCTCTCCATTTGATTGATTGTTGTCCAAGCA
The DNA here is from genome assembly GCF_964263255.1 of Lissotriton vulgaris. Taxonomy (NCBI): domain Eukaryota; kingdom Metazoa; phylum Chordata; class Amphibia; order Caudata; family Salamandridae; genus Lissotriton; species Lissotriton vulgaris. The sequence goes on along the minus strand of NC_141689.1, from coordinate 1,516,200,827 downwards.
TTTACTGTTTTAGAATTGGTTCTCTTTGGATCATTCTCTATTTACAAACAAGCACAAAGTCGCAATACTCTGTTTAGTCTTTGCAGATAGTGAAAAATCGTGTAAAAAAATAAAAGTAATCGAGCAAAATCAGTAGGCCACTAATTGGATCTCTTTTTGACCTCGCTAAAATAGAAATATTAGGAACAACCCTTCTTGAGAAATACGAAAATAGTGAGATGAACTGAGCTCCACACCATGAGGGCTGCAAGACAGCTCGGCTCCATCACCCATCCCGCACAAAATAATGACAAACCCTATGCAAATATTAAAAATATAGACAACACACCAGCAAAGAAATAGGGTAAAACATTTTATTAAAAAACTATTTACATAACGTTGGTTTATAAGATGATGTCAGTAGTGGACCGATGTGTGAATAGATCGAAAACAGCACAAGGCTCCAAGATCCGGATAGCAAGCTCCTGGATGTTGGGTGCCATAGTTTAGAGTTCTGAATTTCAGCCTTTTTCGATGCCTGTGCTTTGTTGAATCAAAATGGCGGCTTGACACAAAGCTGACTCAAGCGTTGTTACTGATGCTATGCAGACCAAAACTGGTTTTCAGTTTGTACATTTTTCTAGATTTTTCAATCCAAGTTTGGTTGACTTTGTAGAACGATGGCTTCAGATTTTCAACATACGGTGTGGTGGCGCTGACTGGGAGGGGGCGCTTCGCTCCTGCCCCCTCCCCAAGTAAGATTTTCATACGTGAAAGTACGTTAATGGTTTTGGTCCCCGAGATGCTTCGATGTCACTACCATTCTCAAATAGCATAAGTTCTGGATGTTGGGTGCCATAGTTAAGAGTTCTGAGCAGCGCTTGTAACACTGTCTGAAGCTTATTTCCTCCTACTGCAGCTTCACTATTCTCAAAGTAAGTGAGTGTCGTTTGTGGACCTGACTGCATTAGAAAACAATATGATATGTTACCTTCCTAAACAGCTTGACGGAGGCCCCTGAGGGGCGCTGTGATGGCCATGGACTCGGAGAAGACGCTTGGCTCCGACACCCTCCCCAAGTCTTATAGCACTGGTGTAGCCTGAGATCGCCCCCGACATAGGCGGCCGGCTCCCGGGGTCCGGCGGTACTTTTTGCCTTTTGATGACTCTTCAATTCTGGACCTTGTCCCACAATCCGTTTGACCTGAAGACAAGCTGTAGTGAGGCGCCCCTTTATCGTTTTAGTTGCCATTCCGCCCGCTTTTGCTACACTGTGCCTCTTCCGCCATTCAGCTGTTTTCCGCCCGCTCTTGCGACTACAGCGTCTCGCTCACCATGTAGTTGAGATGCGCCCGCTCTAGCGGTGCAGCGATAGGCGGCTGCCACAGGACTCTCAAAATGGCGGCCGGCTCTTCGGTTTTGGGCCTGGTCCACTAAAATGGCCCTGGGACACCTTGGAACTCGGACGCTTGTCTGCTAGGGCTTGGATCCCATTCTCGAAAAGCGTCCCCTCAGCCGTGAAGATTCTACAAAAGTCATGGGGGCCTCCGACTCCCGCAGGCTTCTGGTGGGGAGCGGCTGCCATGATTGCTCGTGGAATGGCCACGACGGAGCTACGAGATGGTAGTGGTCTCATGCTGACGCCAGCTTTAGTCTGAAACATCCAGAAACACTGTAGACTACCAATTCGATCAGTTCCGGTAGCGCCCCAACATGACCCGGAAGAGAAGAACTTGCCCTCCCCTCTTTGACTGATGGTTCTTGTTGCCTGTCCCCTCTGTTGTCATTTAACAGAACTTTTTGGACTGCTGAAAGGGGTTGTGTTCTGAACGCTGGTTGGTGGAGACATTTAGACTATATTCTTGACCTACGTTGTCGCGTAATGCGTTTTATGACACGCCGCGTTAGCGCACCCAGAAGTGATCCGAGGCGCGGCGCGCAGCGCGTAACGTAAGCATAACAGGTCATGTGACTTGTTAATAAAACTTTTCATTGGTTCATTTTACTTTTGTTAATTTAATGATGAAAAGCTTGGTCATATGACCTAAAAATTACGCTTTTTATTATTTTCGAACAATATTTTTTTTTCAAACATATGTTATAATATTCCAGGCTAATGTACTTTCCCGGAAAATTTACAACTGTCTGGCAAGTAAAATATATTCCTTTTTCGAGAAAAAGGGCGTTTCTTCCTTCCATGACGGAGCCGTTGAGTAAAAGAGATTCGGCCTGCTGTCTTAGTCGCCGATGCGCCTGATTATCAGATTCTTATCGATCACTTTATGTTGCAGACATGAAAAACACAACTGCCCTTGACCATTTATCTTTACTGCGTTCCTACATATTATACCTTTTATCCGTCATGTAATTGGACTGCTTTATTTCACTTGCCTTTTACTGATTCGAAAACAGTCACTAAAAGTAAAAACTTTACAAATGAAAATACTACTACCGTGTTTTGTTTTAAAAACCTTTATTGTGAAAATGTCAGTATACAAATACGGGCCTATAACCACGTGGGCCGGCCACGGAGCAAACTCAAATCGTATATGATGAGGAGACATTTACACTGTAGAAGAACGTAACGAGCGGGCCATTAGGTGACAAGAACAAAGGTGTCTAACAGTTGCGGTATCGGTGGACGTACATTTTGTAATTAAAATACGACAGGGCCACTTACAATAACATTTTCTAGATATACATTTGCGGGCAAAGAGTTACGAGTCCCATTTATACCGGCGCCATTTTGGGCGAGGCCGGGCAGGTCCAAGATATAGTCAAAATGTCTCCACCAACCATCGGCCAGACCAGAACCCCTTTCGGCCCTTTATGTTACAAGATGATGTCTTCCATTCAGAAAATATTGGTGGCAGCATTTTGAAAGGAAACAAAAACAGCCGTTCTCCTAGTGAGTTTCACATTGTTACATTTAGGAAGAATGTTGAAGAGTAGTATGTGGAAAATCTGAAGCCATTTTTCTACAAACTCTCAATCAGACTTGGATGGAAAAAAAAACCTGAAGAATGTACAAACTGAAAACCAATTTTTGTCTGTATAGCACCAACAGTAACGCTTGAGTCAGCTTTGTGTCAAGCCGCCATTTTCATTCAATCAATAGCGTCCCCCTGCACACATTCAGGGACCTGGTCGTGTCTTTAGATGAAACGCATTGTAGGAAAAGAAGCAGAAAGGAAAAGGAAAAAAGTTCCGCCGGACCTAGTGAAGCTGCAGCAGGTGCAAATAAGCTTCAGACAGTCTTACAAGCACTGCTCAGAACTCTCAACTGAGGCACTCAACATCCAGGACTTGCCATTCGGATCTTAGCGCCTTGTATTTTTGTTTTGTTCTTGATGGAGGGGAAACAACAAAAAACAGGCATTGAAAACGGCTCAACTGGAGCAAAAAAAAAATTACTTCTTGGGTGCATTAGGGCATTTATGATTTTCGAATGCCGTATTCATCAGGTTGATGCTCATGTTGCCATAGGACAGCATAGCACCACAGTGTATACAAGTTAACTTCATATGTTCAGATGAGGCAGGTGGCATATTTAGCATTCACCTTCTTTGATCCAGGAGGGATGGAGAAAAACTGCCAGATGAAACTTGAAACTTGGCCATCCAGATCTCGGCGCGTTCGACTCACTGTACCGCAACAGTGACCGCAACTCAGCTGGACACGCCGTCTTTCGGCGCAGCATTGTAGGATGGCCACACCAGTGCGGCAATTTGCTAGACACCACCTCGGTGCCATCCGGATCTCGGCGCGTTCGAGTCACTGTACCGCAACAGTGACCGCAATTCAGCTGGACACGCCGTCTTTCGGCGCAGCATTGTAGGATGGCCACACCAGTGCGGCAATTTGCTGGACACCACCTCGGTGCCATCCGGATCTCGGTGCGTTCGAGTCACTGTACCGCAACAGTGACCGCAACTCAGCTGGACACGCCGTCTTTCGGCGCAGCATTGTAGGATGGCCACACCAGTGCGGCAATTTGCTGGACACCACCTCGGTGCCATCCGGATCTCGACGCGTTGTGCTGCCTTCGGCCTATTCGCACATCGGTCCGCTACTGACAGTGACCGCAACTCAGCTGGACACGCCGTCTTTCGGCGCAGCATTGTAGGATGGCCACACCAGTGCGGCAATTTGCTGGACACCACATCGGTGCCATCCGCATCTCGACGCGTTGTGCTGCCTTCGGCCTATTCGCACATCGGTCCGCTACTGACAGTGACCGCAACTCAGCTGGACACGCCGTCTTTCGGCGCAGCATTGTAGGATGGCCACACCAGTGCGGCAATTTGCTGGACACCACCTCGGTGCCATCCGGATCTCGACGCGTTGTGCTGCCTTCGGCCTATTCGCACATCGGTCCGCTACTGACGCCGCCTCACGTGCCAACGGATTTTCTACGCTTTTTGTAGCCCTATGCCGCAGAACAGGTCATGTGACTTGTTTATAAAACTTTTCATTGGTTCATTTTACTTTTGGTTTCCTAAAGATGGAAGGCTTGGTCATATGACCTAAAAATAACACTTTTCATTGGTTTAGAACATTTTTTTTCCCAAACGATGAAAGCCCCACCTTGTTTCTGGATCATTCAGACTGAAGCTGGCGTCAGCATGAGAGCACCACCATCTCGTGGCTCCGTCGTGGTCATTCCGCGAGCAATCATGGCAGCCGCTCCCCACCGGAAGCCTGCGGGAGTCGGGGGCCCCCAAGACTTTTATACAATCTTCACGGCTGAGGGGACGCTTTTCGAGAATGGAGCCCAAGCCCTAGCAGGCAAGCGTCCGACTTCCAAGGTGTCCCAGGGCCATTTCAGTGGACCAGGCCCAAAACCGAAGAGCCGTCCGCCATTTTGACAGCCATGTGGCAGCCGCCTATCGCTGCACTGCAAGAGTGGGAGCAACTCCACAACATGGTGAGCGAGACGCTGTGGCCGCAAGAGCGAGCGCAACTCAGCTAGATGGCCGCCACCTGGGGAGGCCCGTTCACGCCGCCCCCCCCCCCCCCCCGGGCCGCCGCACGCCAATTTTCGGAGCAGCATTGTAGGATACCAAAACCAGTGCGGCAGTTTACTGGACATCACCTGGGTGCCTGTCGTACATGTTGTGTCAGCCATGTGACACTGGACACAGACCGCTACTGACGAGGCCTCCCCCCGCACCACCCGGGACGCCCCACGCTGTTTTTCTGTGCTGCATTGTAGGATCCCTAAACCAGTGCGGCACCCAGGCGACATCACCTGGGTGCCGTCCAGAACTCTGCACGTTGTGCTGCCTTGGGACTATTCGCACAACAGACCGCTACTGACGAGGCCTCCCCCCGCCCCACCCGGGACGCCCCACGCCAATTTTCGGAGCAGCATTGTAGGATCCCTAAACCAGTGCGGCACCCAGGCGACATCACCTGGGTGCCGTCCAGAACTCTGCACGTTGTGCTGCCTTGGGACTATTCGCACAAAAGACAGCTTCTAACCATTGTTGCTTTTTGTGTTAATAAATGTTTAAATGTTTTTAGTTTTTGTTCTGTTCATTATCGTTAAAAGTTAATAAAGTTTTATAACCTTACTTTGTTGGAGTGTTATCTATTTTTTGAAAAACGGGTGAATGGGGCCTTGAATCGGGTTATTGTCATGTGTGGGCTTTGGAAGTGTGCTGCTGCAGGATCGGACATTTCAAACTCAAATGCACGTTCTTTTTCTTACCTTTCCGAAGCATGGAGCGCAATAGCAAGCAGAGAAAGGGTGATGCACGTGTTGAACACTACCTGACCTGGCAAGTTGCTGGCAGTGCCCCCCCGCCCGCTCCTGAAAGAGGGCACACACACACCGCCGCCCCGAGTACTTCAGAAATCTTTAAAAGACCATGCGCTTGTTCATGAGGCTTAAATGGTTTATCACCTCTTCTAGAACCCCTACATCGACCCTCTGACGTTTCATGGAAAAATTACCATGTAACACAATACCAAGCCCTATCAGCTGAAACCCCCAAGGAATCGTGGGGCATATTAGCAAGGGGGTTTATCTCCCCTTTTTTGGCTTTAAAAACCATGAAAGCGGAGATAAAATTATTTCCCTATTATCAAGCTGTCGCTAACACCAGTTAGTGACACCTAAAAGGAGATAGCGACCATCTTGGGCCCGGCTTTGCATGTCAGTGATACTTATCACTAATGACATGCAAAGTGGCGTGCCAAGATGTTAGCGACTGGAAACAGTCCCTAACATCGCTACCTTCTATTACCAACTTTTGGAGATATTCGCACTAAGCGCGAATATCTCCAAAAGCTAACACCTGCCCTGAGCAGGTCTTAGCCATGTTATCCAATGGGAGGTGGATAACATGGCTAAGAGCATTAGGTCGATAATACATGAATATCGCTGACTTTTCTGCGATAATAGCAAGGTTTATCTGCGATAAAAATCGCCGATGTGCGGCGATAATTTTTGTCTCTAAACAAGTTATAGACAAAAATTATCGCTAGTTGTTAGTAATATGCCCCCGGGTTTTTGCTTGCAGAAATCGGGAGGCGGGAGACTAGCACTGAAATCAGTACTCACACGCCTGAATCAGGAGGATTGGCATGTCTGAATTCTCTACAGCTGGGGCCATAAACTACATCCGCAGGGGTAGGTGATAGCCTGGGACCAGCCTGGCATCTAAAATGGCTGCCGTGCACGACAAAATTGTGGCATTCGAAAAAAGGCAAGATGGAGCAGCCGCTGGAAGAGATATATCAACATATATCAGCCTCCTCAGCCACCCTCAGGAAACATAGGGGATTAGGATATGTCTCCCGCACCCCCTTATACCTAGTACTTTAATTAACGAAGCACAAAATGGCGAATTCCCGTTTCGCTACCAGTTTGCGGCCCAGTTCGCGGCCCGTGAAGCGCTTCTACCGTGAAAAATCATTTTTTTTTTATTTTCCCCACGGGACCCTTTAATAACCCCAACAACATTCCTAGGGGGTCAAGAGGGGGATACCTTGCCCCCTTTCATTAAATTCCCCCTTAGTTTTTCACCTTTTCTTCTCTCTCGATCCTACCGAGAGACAAGATGGCGGCCGCTCCGGACTGTCACGCAGCAAAAAAAAAAAAAAAGCTCACGCACAGCCGCTGGAAGAGATGTATCAACATATATCAGCCTCCTCACCCACCCTCAGGAAACATAGGGGATTAGGATACGTCTCCCGTACCCACTTATAACTAGTAATTTAATTTACGAAGCACAAAATGGCGAATTCCCGTTTCGCTACCAGTTTGCGGCCCAGTTCGCGGCCCGTGAAGCGCTTCTACCGTGAAAAATCATTTTTTTTTTCTTTTCCCCACGGGTCCCTTTAATAACCCCAACAACATTCCTAGGGGGTCAAGAGGGGGATACCTTGCCCCCTTTCATTAAATTCACCCTTCGTTTTTCACCTCTTCTTCTCTCTCGATCCTACCGAGAGACAAGATGGCGGCCGCTCCGGACTGTTTAGAATGTTGACAGACACCGGAGAGCCAATCAGCTTTCTGCGCGCAAAGTTCCGATAAGCGAAAAGTAAGCGGACCGGATCGCTGCCCAGAGCGCTGTTACAGATATATATCTTGATTTAAACATTAATTTCTCAAAAACTACTGGAGCACATATATTGAGACCTAGCAAAGGCACATCGGGCTAACAGTCCCTACAATTTTGCCAAGTTTCGTGCAAATCCATTCAGCCGTTCGAGCTAAAAGTGAGTCCAACCGCCCTATGGAAAACTCAATGCAAAAAACGCGTTTTGGGACCCCCCTTTTTTCTCAGCCCCCCCTTGACGAAACCCCACCAAATTTTCAGGAGCTGCTCAGAAACAAAATGTGCCATTTTCCTGAAAATTTCAGCCGATTCCATCCACAAACGCCAAAGTTATTAGACATAGAATTTTCAAAAGTCCCATAGGGAATTTATCCTAACTATATATACCTACTGGCGAACGCCAGTAGGTAATATATATATATATATATTTTTTTTTATATATATATATATATATATATATATATATCTATATATATATATATATATATATTACCTACTGGCGGTCGCCAGTAGGTATATATAGTTAGGATTTTTTCTCTATGGAACTTTTGAAAATTCTATGTCTAATAACTTTGGCGTTTGTGGACGGAATCGGCTGAAATTTTCAGGAAAATGGCACATTTTGTTTCTGAGCAGCCCCTGAAAATTTGGGGGGGTTTCGTCAAGGGGGGATGAGAAAAAAGGGGGGTCCCAAAACGCGTTTTTAACATTGAGTTTTCCATAGGGCGTTTGGCCTCACTTTTAGCTCGAACGGCTGAATGGATTTGCACGAAACTTGGCAAAATTGTAGGGACTGGTAGCCCGATGTGCCTTTGCTGGGTCTCAATATATGTGCTCCAGTGGATTTTGAGAAATTAACGTTTTAAAAAATGTATATATCTGTGACAGCGTCCCGGGTCGCGCTCCCGTTCGCGTACTTTTCGCGTAACGGAGCTTTGCGAAGCGAAGCTGATTGGCTCTCTGGTGTCTGTAAACATTCTAAACAGTCCGTAGCGGCCGCCATCTTGTCTCTCGGTAGGATCGAGAGACAAGAGGAGGCCAAAGCGAAGGGGCAAATGACCATAAGGGGGCATAGTAGATCCTCCCTGACCCTCTAGGTTTGATGTGGAGGCTTTAAAATTGCCCCGCGGGGCAAAAAAAAATAAAAATCGTTTTTTTTTGTGGGGTACGCCTGGTACGCGTACCGGAAAGCGGTCTGGGGAGCGTACTATAAGGAAACAAGAATGATTGACTTTTAACTTATTGTATGTTTATTGATTGTTCGTTTTGTTGTTTTTTTTTTTTTTTTTTTATTTACGTAGCAACATGTAGGTACCAATGCAGAGTCTAAAAATCAATAAACGCCGTCTCCTTTGTAGATATCTTGCATGTTGTTACAGAAGTTATTGTGGTATATGGAATTCATACCATAGTCTGTCAGGAAAGCCGAAACAACATGGAGGCAGGAGATAATAAAGAGATGTTAAATACACATTGGAGATAATATAGTGGAAGAAAGGAAGTAACTATGAGCAAACTTAGTATGTAACACAAAAAAGTTGCACAGTATATTTAAAGTCTGATTTCACGTTATAATCAATTTGCTACTAGTTTACAATATACATATAAAAATGAATAATGTGTCAAACAATTTTTGAATTATGAAATAAAAATTTATTATTCTGATTCTTTCTCAAAATTTAAAACAAATTCAAAAAAAAAAAAAAAAAAAAAATATATATATATATATATATATATATATATATATATATATATATATATATATTCACTGAAAAAACCATAGGTTATAGACCATATATAGTTAGGAATTAGCATTTACAAAACCATATTTTACTCACACAAAACCATTGAAATTTCATATATAGTTAGTTGCCCTAACTATATATCGCGCACCCGCAATTCACTGCTGATGATGTCACATATTACATCATTCATGACATGGTCAGTGACATCACTGATGACATCACTGATGACATCTCAAATGACATCACTGATGACATCTCAAATGACATCACTGATGACATCTCATTTGACATTACTGATCACATCACTGATGATATCATTCATGTGATAATACGATGAACCTCTTCAGACTCTAATATAACCTTAGATACAATCAGTGTAAACAGACACTCACAGACTGTCACTCATCCATGGAGTTACTCACACACCTAGTCAGTCATGCAAAGAATCAATCACACCTCCATTTCCTCAACTATACAGTTATACAAACTTTACTTATTCAAACATATACTACCACATATTTACTCTCTTATACAATCCCTGATACAAGTTCACAATGATCCATACAGCCACTCACACATTTACTGGCTCTTATGCACAGTTATTTATATATGTCAACTCTCACATGTACTGTGTTTTACATATGTACTTACTTTGACATGTAGCACTGAGATATCCATTCACTCACCAATACACTCATGCACACATTCAACCGCCCATACAGCTGTTTCCACATGCACTTTTGAAACCATACATCTAGTGAATCAACTGCTGACACATCTATGCACAGAGTCATACACCTCCCAGCCACCCACACACACACTCAGTCTCCCATACAAATACTTGGGCAACCAATCAATAACCCATATAGTTACTCATATAGCTACTGATCAACACATGCAGCAGTTTACAAAACAACAGACATAATGATGCACAAATTAAGACAGTTTAGTCACTAACCCATGCACTCAGTGAGACACATTTAATCACTCACTCATACAGTCAGTCATGCACCTACTAAATCCTTCATCCAGACACTTATACATCCACTCATTCTTCAATATGTAAGACATATTTTAACTTTACAGAAACATACAGTCACTGGATGTTGTCATCAGTGATGTCATCAGTGATGTCATTTGAGATGTCATCAGTGATGTCATCAGTGATGTCACTGACCATGTCATGAATGATGTAATATGTGACATCATCAGCAGTGGATTGCGGGTGCGCGAAATATAGTTAGGGCAACTAACTATATATGAAATTTCAATGGTTTTGTGTGAGTAAAATATGGTTTTGTAAATGCTAATTCCTAACTATATATGGTCTATAACCTATGGTTTTTTCAGTGAATTTTCAAGGTTTTGTAAATGCTAATTCCTAACTATATATGGTCTATAACCTATGGTTTTTTCAGTGAATTTCATTGGTTTTTTAAAAGCTAACATCTGTAGCTGTAAAATGTATTCTTCTTTAAATCCAAAAACTATATTTTAGATGTTTATTAATAATTTTTTTTTTTATATTTTTTTTCTTCGCTTCCGGTTCGCGAACCGGGAAGCTTCCCGTTAGCTCATCTTGATGCCGCGACCTAGTCCGCGAACCGGTAAACGTTTTGTTTGCGCAACTGTGACGCGTCGCGGAAGCGCGACGTATCACTTTGTCGCGTAATGCGTCTTATGACGCGCCGCGTTAGCGCTCCCGGAAGTGCTCCGGACAGCGAACCGGAAGCGATCCGGGACGCGGCGCGCACCGCGTAACGTGAGCGGAACAAGTCATGTGACTTGTTTATAAAACTTTTCATTGGTTCATTTCACTTTTGGTATCCAAATGATGTAAGACTAGGTCATATGACCTAAAAATAACACTTTTCATTGGTTTAGAACTTTTGCTTTTCCCAAATGATGAAAACCCCTCCTTCTTTCCTCACTCTGACTTTCATCTTGGTGAGAGAAAGACCATTTTCCTATAGTTGAGCAATGGCTTCTGTACTTGCTTCAGCTGGTGCACCCCCACCACCACCTCCATCTCCTCATGGGAAGAGAGGACCACCATCTCAGTTCATCACCAACACAGAGGAGGAAGAGGATGAACTAGAGGAAGAGGAGACAGAAGGACCACAGTTCTTACAGGAGTTGCCCCGTGTTTCCCGTCGGAAAACAAGTTTCATTTGGCAGTTTTTTTCAATCCCTCGAGGGGAGAAGAAAGTGAATGCAAAGTATGCCACCTGCCTCATTTGTAAATACAGGTTATCAAGAGGCACTGAAAAAAAGTATAGCATGGGAAACTATACCATGCATCGCCATATGAGCAGGTGGCATCCACTGAACTACAGCCGTGCAGAGTTGCGTGACCTGCAGGATAATCCACCAACAACTCCTGTGGCCAGGTCAACTTCGCAAATATCGTTGACAGGAGAGGCACGGGAAACCGTGCCAAACATTCAGGAGAACTTTTTACATATGAAAATAACCTGTTTGTATTGCGGTGCATTGCTTTAATGTGGTAACATGAGCATATCGTTAGTGAACATTGCTTATGAAAATCACAATTGCCCTAACCGACCCAGACAGTAATTTGTTTTTTGCTCCTGTTGAGCCCTTTTCAATGCCTGTTTTTTGTTGTTTCCCCTCCATCAAAATCAAAAAAAAAACATAAAACTGTTCAAAAAATACAAAAAATGTTTAGAAAAATAAATAAATAAATAAAACAACAAAAACATTTAAAAAAAAGTTCTTTTCAGAACTACCTCCCCTTTCAAATAAAATTGCTAGAATGTTTAGCACTCTGGCAAGCTCTATTTCTTTTGGTTCGCTTTCCCGTTCGCTGCCCGATTCGCGAACTAGGAGCGAACCAAAATTTTTTTTTTTTTTAAAAAGAAGAGTAAGTATAAGGGAAGTAAACAGAGAGTAATGTTAAAAGAAAGACAGCTATAGGGAGTAAACCAGAGATACTGTTTAATAGATCTATTTACCGAAGAAAAGATGGAAGAGGGTATAATTGCGAAAAACAAAATTGATAAGGAAGTGAAAGAAAAAAAAGAGAGTAGAACAATAACAAAGAAGAGTTTCTTGGAGAATGTGAGTGAATGTTCAAAATAAGATTAAAACATGTGGAATAACAGAGAGAAAAAATAGAAAACAGAAAAGAAAAAATAACAGAAAAAGATTAAATGAAACAGCAAAGAAATGTAAATAACATAGAGCCATATCATCAACATAGGCAATAAAAGTTTTGCATTTTTTATCAGCAGAAATATGTCGCCAATGCATTCTAATTAGCTTGATACATATGACCCCAAGTGAGGCCTGTCTTGCAACATGGTGCATCTTTTTCATCACTGCTGCATCGGTTTCATGTGGCACGGTTTTAAAACAGCATGACACATTTGCCTAGATGCATCAGTTTGTAATTTTGACGCCTCATAACATATCTTTTGCACCGCCACTGCGTCACAAAACTGACGCACAGTGGCGCAAAAGAGGCATACATATATCATAAATCTGTCCCTTACATTTTAAATAGATAATTCAGGATGACGATAAGGTGTGGTCTCTCCTGAGGTTTGTTTAAGGTGAGACCTACTCAGGGTTACAGATCAATTTTACGCTTGTTGAAGAATACAGAGGAGATAATACATGTGAAGGCCTACCAATGAAGTAAGTCATGTCCACTTATTACATCATTCATGACATGGTCAGTGACATCATCAGCAGTGGATTGCGGGTAGAAAGAGTAGAAAACGTTTACCTTATAATTCTTGTTAACTTTTTCAATTCTTTTTTCATACTTTCAATCTGAGAAAGAGACAACAAACATTTCAAAAATATTAAAACATGTATTTAAAAATTAGAAAAGACAAGGGAAAAGGTTCAAGAACAAACAGATTTTCAACAACTTTAACATTTACAGAAGCCTCTGCTTCTCTACGTCCCCTACACAATCCTAAACATATATATTAAACAAACAGTATCTTGATGCTGATGAAGTGAGGCCTATTTTGGAACATGGTGCATCTTTTACACTGCTGATGTCTCACAATAATGATGCAATAGCAGCGCAAAAGAGATGTAAAGCCATCATAAAATTGTGTCTAACATTTTAAATGATTGTTTCAGGATGCTAATAAGATGTGTCCTTTCAAGAGGTTTCTTTGAGGTGAGGCCTATTCAGTTTTCCAAAAAAACAGTACCCAGAAGTGCAGCACTGTAAGCATTAACTTTCACACTTACAGAAGCCTCAGTTTCTCCATATCTACCTCACATTTCTAAAATTATATAATAAGTACAAAAAGTAGAACATTAATTATACATGTTAAATGGTTTATTGTTGCTGTTCTCAGAATGTATCAAATTTCACTTAAATCAGTGACTTGAAGGTATTCATCATGTAACAGCGGGGGAAAAAAAACACAATCAAAATGATTGTGTTTAAAAAACCCATACAACCTAAGAAATCTGAATTCAAAACTCCTTAAAATTAACTTACTTTCAATGACGTTGAAGGATGTCCTATGAACAGCGTACACTCTGTTGTGCTATAAATATTTTCAGCCCGCCACTTTCTGAAAGAAAACCTCCATCGTTTTGAAAAATATGTTACATACGATAAAAGACTTCTCACATTCTACCACATGTTTCCACTTGGCCAAATCATGTTGCAGCGATTTACAACTCTTGTAATTCTTGTAATCAAATCCCGTCATTTTCTATTTTCGCAACTTTCAAAAAGAAAACATTTAAGATTACTTTCACAATCCTGGACTACTAATATCTTACCCTTCTTGCTCACTCATGTTCTACTTTTCCTATAACACTGATACTGCTTACTATGAAGCAGACTTACTTGCATCAGGTTTATATAGTTGGATTTTTAAAATGACATTATAATTAAAAGTTTTGGACCAATAATCTAGACAGCATTGCAGACTTACATTCCCTCTACTTCATGAACCTTTTGCAAATCCTCAGAGGAAATCCCGAGATTCTTTCCTTAAAATTTTGGTTTTAAAAACACCAGGTAAGAATTTTTAAGGTCAAACGGCAATTTTTTTTTAAAAGTTACAACAGAATCGTTGCAGAATGACCAGCCATTTCTAGACTTTAAATAAGCTGTGTAATGTCCTGATGTTGTTGAAGGACCATCGTGATAGATAATTGCTACAGTTACAAAAGTCCTTCCTGATATTGACAGCTGAGAAGCAACAATTTTTTTTATTAAAGTTGACAATTTTGATCCATCAGGCCTACATCGTTGGATCATTAAAATGACATACTGGCCATATCTTTGTATAAACAATGTTGACATCATTTCAGATTTACATTGGCTACACTCCATGTTGTGATCAGCTGCATTTACTAGCTTATTAAAGGAGACTGATTTACTGTCTGGCAAAGTTAAATATATAAATCTTTCTGAGTCTACACTAGTAGTACTTGATACCATACAGTTCTCGCAGTCATGCTGCCATTGATAAGAAAGCCCAAACAGGTGATCTACATCTACACCCTCATCTTGTAATACATCAAGCATATACATTAAAAACTCCTGACAATCCTGCTGATTATTTTCAGAGAAGTCTGTTTGACCTGAACATTCGTCTAACAGATAACGAACTTCAGACACACTTTCTACTTTTGTTCGATCAGTGCTACATTTCTCTAACACAGAATTCAACAAACAGCATAAACTTTGTTCCGAATTGAACACAATCTGTTCTTTTAAAGTCTCTAGTGAAAAGAGAACATTAACCACTACATTTGCATAGCAGTTGACACCAGAACTGTTTTCAAATTGAAAACCGACAACATCTTCAACAGAATCCGTTTTCTTTCTGCTTACAATTTTCGGTTCATCGACTTTTCGGCTTTTTGCTACAACCTCCCTACTATTAGTGATATTTCTTCGTTTACGGTCTACTACACGTTTCTCAAACAAAAGATATTGAGGCAAATGTGGCGCATACTCTCTTCTTAACCTATTGTATTCCTTAACACAATCTAGATCCGCACAAATGTTTGTGACATCACAATCAATCAAGTACAATCCCGATAAAGTTCTAACTCGTGACAATGCCACATATGCCATACCCTCTTTGAACACAGAACTGCCAATATTCACCAATGCACTATCTACACTTAAACCTTGCGATTTATGGATTGTCACCGCATATGCCAAGCAAACAGGAAACTGTTTACGGCGAACATATAAGTCTTTAACAAGCAAAAACCTAGCAGAACAACGACCAATTAGCTGTACTTCCTCAATGCCATCAAATTTAATTTTTAAAAATTCAATACCATCTCTACTTCTGTATTTCTCAAAATCAACAACATTACCCATTGATCCATTTACCAGACCTCTTTCAACATGTAAATTCCTTCTCAAAATGATTCGGCAATTTAAACACACATTCAAAGTCTTTTCAAAACCCGCTGTTTTAGATATAGTCTTCTCTAATGAATCCAATTTTGATTTCAAATTCTCAGACAAAATAATTGTTGATCCCATATGCTCTATTCTGTCAATAGCTTCAAGTTTCACAATCTCTTGCTTTTCTAAATTCAACATGTTGTTGTTGAAGATGGCACATTCTGCAAGAGTTGGCATCAAACATATTCCGGATTTCTTCTCAGTAATTTTCTGAAAAATATTCTCAGGCACAACATCTTGTTCTGGGTATAAATTTGACAGTAATCGTGCATTTAAAGCTTCTTTCCCATGCTCGGTCACTTTTCCAATTCTAATATCTTGTAGAAGATTCTTGTAATCTTCATCCTTTGCCTGACGCATATTTTCATGCAGTTCAGCATAATTGAAGTTTAACCATATATTGACGTTGCCAATGCTCCCTAGGCACTTCCTGGTATCTTCATGCGTGAGTATTTTGAACACAGGTTGTCCTTTTACTGGTGTCAGCTGCAGAAGATCTCCGAAAACAATGATGTGTTTGCCACCAAATAACACATCATACTCAGTTTTAAGAACTTCTTGCATTCTCAAATGCACAAAGGCAAGCATGACATTGGAAACCATGCTTACTTCGTCAATGATAAGAAATTTCATTTTCCTCAAGACTCTTGAAACTTCACAACAAGCATCCCCAGATAACTTGTGGTATTGTAATTTGTTGTCATGCTCCACTGGCAGCATCAGTAGACGATGCAAAGTAATACCTTTAATGTTATGTGCTGCCAGTCCAGTAGGAGCGGTAACAACACAAGACAGCGATGACTCAGTCCTTTCCTGCAAATAACAAGAAACTGCTTTAATGAGGAAACTTTTTCCAGTTCCCGCTTCTCCACTCACGTACAGTCGGACAGGCTTCAACGACATACATGAGCACTCTTTCTTCTCATGACTTAATCCATGATCAATTTGCTTGGTAACTTCGTCATATATTTTCCTCTGCTCAACGTTGAGTTGTTTTTCCAAGTCTTCTAAGTTAACCGCATCCTCATGAGCATGTGCCATGGCTCTTTCCACTTCATTCATAGCAGTGGCAGCTTCATTTTCGATAATAGGTCCTCCTAGTGGATCCTGACTCAATGAAACAGAACTCTGACTGTCCTGAGAACTGTCTCTGGCAATCTCGGCTGCAATCGCTGCTTCCTGCTCAATTTCCAAAGTCAACATTTCTTGATATTTGGGAAAAGCAGAACATTCTATGGTCTCCTTTGCAGCAGTGAAAGAGTCTTCGTAACAGAGGAAATCTCCAAGCAGTTCCTCTTCTGCACGCCAAGGCTTGAAAAGTTGCAAAAGTGCTAAATAGAAAAACTCCTTTTTTTCTGGAGATTCGCCACTCAATTTTCAATGGTTTACTAATTGGCATTTTCTTTGCTTGACCAGACATCCCTCACTTCCAATTACAGCATACACTCCTTTCTCAATATCTTCTTTGATGTTCCTCTTGAATATATAATTTTGTAGAACTTCATATAGACAAACATTCTCAAGGTGACTGCTTCGATTTGGATAATATGTATCCAACATGTTGGTCTTCAAAATGTCGGTACTGTTTATCTCCTTTTCCGCCAAATACTCAATTTCCCGGACAGGTTTTAGAACTCGATTTCGCGTTGCAGCAAGACCAAGACTCGCCCAAACGATACTCCTAGATTTGGCATAGAGACTTGCTGAAGACAAGCGGTCAGAACATTCGTAAGCTCCAATTTCTCGATGCGACAACATCTGTAAACTGAAACTGTACAACTTCTTGCTGAGGCTTTTTTCATGAGAAATATCCTCCCACATATCCTTCAATTCTGTCTTTTCTTTTTTGGTGATGTAAGATGTCACATACCGAGCCACAGCCATACAGTTGTCAGCCACAAACTGTATATCCATGTTAGCATTCCACATGGACAAAATTACTGGGTTGTAGTCGTTGATGTACTTGGACTCTTCGTTCCTTTTCAAATTGTATGTATTTTTGGGTGATTTCCTTGTCACATTATGTCGCAGCGAAGACATCAAACTGTTCACTCTTCCTTTAGAAATCACCGGTCGTGGAAAGTTGAAACGACATTTGGTGTAGAACTTCTCCTTGTTTCTGAATTTACGACGACAGTACTTTCCACAACGATGGCTTTGGAAACGTAGAACTTGTTCTCTTAGGCTTTTCTTCTCCGTTGCGTTTGGAACAGCACACGTAGAATACTGTTCTCTGAAATTCATCACTAAGTCATCCGGATCTGTTCCAAATTTAGGTGCATCCTTGATCCACAGCAACATATGTATATGAGGAGCACCTCTTGCTTGGTACTCCTTTCTCCAGAAGAAATCCAACACCTCTCCAAGAGGTGAATTCTTCTTATTTGTGATGAAAGACATCATAGCTTCAAATCTATGATTGAAGTACCTGCATACATTCACTGGATCCAAAGAACACAGTTCTCCAGGTGTCTTGAATTCAATGTTTTCAATATTTCCATTTGCCTCTCGTAGAAATTCAAGTAAGTCTTCCCAGCCATACTCGGCACAGCTCAGAGTAAGGAACCATGTTGGAGTTCCTAAGTTCCTCAGCATACATTTTAAATCACCATGACGATGGTACCAGTACTCATTAGTACCACGCTGACACGCCATGAGATTAATTAGGTGAGAATCCAAAATACTGTCTTGGACATTGACTTTATGCATAAAGTCACTTGCTGAGATGTTTCGCATCTGTATACCACTTTTTAAGATGTGGTTCACTGCATAGGACAGTCCAGACAGATCGCTTTCAAACAGGAGATGAAACAAATAGGGAATGCATTGTCGAAACCTAGGATCTTCTGCATACAATCTTAAAGTCCGGTATTCAGACACAGGAATTTGATGAGGTCGCTCATCATATCTTCCTCCTTGACCTGTTGGAAATAGCTGTGGGAAACACCGAGCTTCCAAAATTTCCTCCCAAACACTAATGGGACTCCCTTTGGCTTGTTTCATTTGAAACAACTCAATAGCATTCCCCATGACTTCCTTGGAATGCAAAGGATGAACACTATAATGTTCATATATTTCTTCACTTTTAGAGGCCTCTACTTTCTCAATTTGGCCAGCACACAAATCGCTATCCTCTTCATCACTTACTTCCTCTTCTGCAACATATACATTTATATAGTACTTATTATTTTTCTTCAAATACAATGTTTCCTTTTTGACTTTCCTAACATCCACTAAATCTTGCCATATTTTCTTATTCTTTGTCGGAACCCCATTAACCAAGGTAACCAGAGGTTCCTCTTCCACTTTTTCTACTCCAATTGTGTTAATGTTTTTGTTCAAATCTAGAGGCAAATAAACAACTCTTCCCTTTAATCCTCTCTGTAAATCTGATGGAGGCAACTTCCCTGTCTTTGGCTCCATTCTTACAATAGCCTGAAAGGGATGGATACTTTGAATCAAAATAGATTCATAAGTATTTAAATCCTTCAATTCAGAAGGAATCTCAACCAATTCCAGATTATTATGAACCGCCCTAGCAGGAATCTGGTTTTGGTTTAATTTGTTACAACAATAAGTACACACACGTTGATCCGATCCCAAATCAAAATAATTTTCTACCATCAAGTATGTGGCAAAATCCTTCCATTCACTATTATTTTCCCTTTCACTTTTTGCATATAAATCCACTAACTTAGTCTGATTCTTATAATAAGTGCGTCGACAACACACACAAGTGGAATTAGGCCTCTCACTTGATTTCATCTGAAACGTGGCAATTTCCTTCTGAAATTTATCTGTACTAGAAACCTGTACATTATCTTCAACATTACCCTCTACTTCTGGGTCAATTTGAACATTCTCATCTTTATTTCCAAAGTAACAAAACTCAATTTCTTCACAAATATTCTTGACATCTATTTCAGAACCATGCAAAAGAGCAGCACATAATTGTTTAAGCATAATTGCTGGACTCTTAGCATGATACAACATTCTCACTATTTTCCTGACTTTATTATGATGCACTGCTAGCATCCTGAAATGATGAAAAACACTCTGGCATACTCTCCTGGAAAGACAAGCCAGTGAATGACCACGCAAACCTGTCATTTGTCTCACTCTGCAAGGATCTAATTCTTGCAACAACTTCATTTTCTGCTTCAAACTTTTCTTATTAAATGTCCGTACAAAATCACAAAGCAAATTGATGGAATCCTGTCGCACACTGCAAATAGAACTACACTTCCAAATGTACACAGGACCCTTAGGACGTCTTCCTAAAACCTCATTACCTAACACCTCGTCTGTCTCTGTTGTCACAAGTTTTTCTTTTTCAACTGGACAACCATCCTTCACTTCATAAGCTCGACCACTGGTGTCAACTGCAAACACCAAATCATTATCCTGAAAATAACTCTCCTCATTAAAAAATGCCTCACAACTTGAACTATGCATCCATTCTCCGGAAAAAACTTCACAAAAGTTACGACGATTTACTACTCTCTTCCATCTACTATTAGATTTGAAATCAGAAATTACCTTGTTTAGTTTCCTAATTCTATTAATTACCAAAATAAATAACTTTCGCTTAATTTCAAAAGCATGATCAATAATTTTCTCTACATTTTTCTTCTTCTTATAAAATGCCACTTTCTGTTGGCCTTTCTTAATATTTTTTTAATAAATTAACTATTATCCTGTTGCGGAACATTCGTTTTCGAACGTCCCTAAACTGTTGTTTCCTTCTACTATCATGCAAAAAGTTATCTCTTGCTCTACCAGTAACATTTTTGATTGGTCTTTCCTTTCCATTTAAATTGCTTCTCTTTTTCTGGACTGAAACATTTTTTGTAGAAATACTTTTTTTACTACAAATATTTCTTATGAATGATTTCGTGCTCTTACCCGGAGCTTTCTTGGTGATTTCACAAGTTTTTTGTGGAGAGGACTGCTGCATTAATAGATGATCCTGCTGTCTTTGACGTTTTCTAGCCTTTCTAATTCGATTCTTAGTTGGCATTTTTCTAATCTGCAGTTGAATCTGTGGAAAAATATAATTAAAAATGTTATTAACCACAATTACTAAACAGTAAATGAATAACAGTCATCTAAAACTTAACACCCTACTTATTATTTAACATAGCAAATCTTTTGCACCACCACTGCGTCACAAAAGTGACGCACAGTGGTACAAAACAACATACACCTATCATAAATCTCTCCCTAACATTTTAAATGATTGATTCAGGATGACGATAAGGGGCCTCATTTATGAGGCCTTGCATCAGTTTTGCGCTGCGGATGCGGCACTTTTTGTGACGCAACTGCGGCGTAAAACATGCGCCTTGTTGCGCCATATTTAAAAAGTGACGCATCTAGGTAGATGCGTCACTTTTTAAACCCCTGCGCCACATTATACCTGCGTCAGATATAATGTATGCAGAGGGGGCGTTCCCCCACAAAAAGCCTCGTAATAGTGACGCAGTGAAATCTATCAGGCGTAAGGCTGACGCAAGCCATTTCACATGGAGCTTTCCCCATGTGAAAGGACGCATTGCTGGAGATGCGTCACTTTTGTGACACACTCCAGCAATGCATCACTTTTGCGCTTACAGATGCGTCAGAAATACTGACGTATCTGTAAGTCCTTGCGACATGATGCGTCATACATTAAATATGACGCATAATTGGTGTCGCAAGGAGTGCGCAGTGAAAAGTGACGCATCGCTGTTTTCACGCAGCGATGCGTCACTTTTCATAAATGAGGCCCAAGCTGTGGCCTATCTAGAGGTTTGTTTGGGCCCAGATCTTTGGACTGGGGTGAATGTGTGTCATTGATCCACATTCAGTCCATCACCTGTTTTGTTTGTTTGAGGTGAGGCCAACACACGGTTGCAGATGAGATTTTCGCTTGTTGAAGAAAACAAAGGAGTTAGTACATGTGAAGGCCTACCAATGAAGTAAGTCATGTCCACTTCACTCTTGAACAAAGGGCAGACCTCTTTTGAATCTGTGTTCACACCTAAACTTCATCTACACAATGTCATTCATAAACTTAGGAAACACTAGTAATGTAATTGAAAAATGTGAAGTTTCTTTTCCTCATTTTAGAATTACATCACCTGTGTTTCCTCATTGACTTAAAATGTCCTTAATACACATGAAAGCGTATTTTTGATTGCCCTTGCACCATTTTTGGGTTATTTTTAACATGGCTATGTAACTCCCATAATCAAAATCTAAATTTGCCAAGCACAGGTGGGAGCGTATTTACAAGAAACAAGCCCCATGAAGAAAGCTCTTCAATTAAAATGGAAATAATAACATCAGAGACACTCAAATGCCTTATAAATATGGCCCAAACAACCTATGAAGTTCTAGCAGTACATATCCAGAAATATTATTGATTTCATAAAAGTTTTAGAACACAACATATAAATCAATTGTATACCTACATTCAAGATGAAATGACTGAAAATGTCCTTGAGACACATGAAAGCATTTTTTTGAATGCCCTTGCACCATTTTTGGGACATTTTTAACATGGCTGTGTAACTCCCATAATCAAAATCTAAATTTGCCAAGCCCAGGTGGGAGCTTATTTACAAGAAACTTGCCCCATGAAGAACGCTTTCCATTTAAAAAGGGTAAAAATAACATCATAGACACTCAAATGCCTTATAAATATGGCCCAAACAACCTATGAAGCTCTAGCAGTACATATCCAGAAATGTAATTGATTTAAAAAATCGTTTTTAAACACAACATATAAATCAATTGTATACCTACATTCAGTTGGAAATGACTGTAAATGTCCTTAAGACACATGAAAGCGTTTTTTTGATTGCCCTTGCTCCATTTTTGGGTTATTTTTAACATGGCTATGTAACTCCCATAATCAAAATCTAAATTTGCCAAGCACAGGTGGGAGCGTATTTACAAGAAACTTGCCCCATGAAGAACGCTTTCCATTTAAAAAGGGAAAAATAACATCAGAGACACTCAAATGCCTTATAAATATGGCCCAAACAACCTATGAAGCTCTAGCAGTACATATCCAGAAATGTAATTGATTTCAAAAAATCGTTTTTAAACACAGCATATAAATCAATTGTATACCTACATTCAAGAGGAAATGACTGAAAATGTCCTTAAGACACATGAAAGCGTTTTTTTGAATGCCCTTGCACCATTTTTGGGACATTTTTAACATGGCTAAGTAACTCCCATAATCAAAATCTAAATTTGCCAAGCACAGGTGGGAGCGTATTTACAAGAAACAAGCCCCATGAAGAAAGCTGTTCAATTAAAATGGGCCACAATAACATCAGAGACACTCAAATGCCTTATAAATATGGCCCAAACAACCTATGAAGCTCTAGCAGAACATATCCAGAAATGTAATTGTTTTAAAAATCGTTTTTAAACGCAACATATCTGTTTCAGCTTACATGAGAGACCATGGAATGGGCTCCATGTACAACAATAACTTGTGTTACTGCATGCCAGATTGCTACACAAAATATGCAATTAAAATTTCTCAAAGAAACAAAATCTATTTGTATATCACTTGAGACAAAGCCACATTTTAAAAACACAGCTTTCTTCATCATATTCTCCTTAAATCATACTATTCTCTATCTAAATTAAATAAATCTTTTCTCACCTTAGCAAATACTTTTTGAGTTTCAAAACAGTCTCAGAAATACACCAAATTGTCTTCAGCAGAACAAAGAGGATGCACTCCAGAGGCTGCCGCTATTGAAAGCACAGAAATACAGATATTCATTACACATATCTCTCATATTAGCCAATCATTACTCTTCCCTCACTTTTTTCAAATCAAAACCCTTCCCCCCTCTGCCCTCTCTGCCTTTTTTGCTTAGCAACCACCTCCTGAAAGACCTCTCATGTTTGCAAATTCACACAACAATGTTTCAATTGAACTCTGAACTCTCAGTGCACCTGCGTATCCAGTGCAATCTTTCATTAAATGTTTTTTCCTTGACCATTCAAATTACATCTTTCAAAGAACACATCCATGCACCCTAACTTTCTGTTTTCAGAAATGGAAATCCACCAATCACTGCTAATGAATCATTAGCACTGAAACTCCACAGTTTTTTTTCTTTACAAACTCCTACTGTTTCAACTACCCTTTCATTACCACACTTCATCTGACTGCAGCACAACCTTCTCTCACCATGTTTAAAGTCTGGATTGTTGGACATAGGTACATCCACTGGGCTCAAAGGTATGCTGAGAACAGAAATTTACCTAACCTCAATTTACAAGATGTGGAAATTAAGTGGTTGGGCCAAAGAGGATTAAAATGTCACCAATTGATACCATTGGTGAAAACCTTTATGCATTTGCCAAAACCTGACCTGTTAATTGTGCACTGTGGAGGTAATGATTTGGGCACTTTGACTGGGGTAGGTCTGGAAATGCTTTTAAAGGACACCTTTGAGCAATTAATGGCACTTTTTCCTCAAACTGCCTTGGTATATTCCAATATATGCCAAAGACAGAAATGGAGGTGGTCCAACCAATTTTGTCCACAAATTGAGAAGTCGAGGAAGCATGTAAACAAATCTGTTTCAGCTTACATGAGAGACCATGGATTGGGCTCCTTGTACAACAATAACTTGCGTTACTACATGCAAGATATCTACAGAAGAGATGGAGTTCACTTCTCAGATGAGGGCAACAGAATTTTCATTCTGAATTTAAGACTGTGCATTGGTACCTACTTATAAGTACCTAAATGTACCATAAACCCAAAAGCTCTTCTCAGAGCTACCCTTCATCTGATCACTCACAATTATTATTTTTTTCTAACTTTTTTCACTAATTTTCAACAAAATAGGCTCCCCGGGGTGCTACCCGGTTCGCGAACCGGAAGCTAACCTCGCGGAATTTTTTTAAAAAATGTTTTTTTTTCGCACATATAAGCCTCCTCAGCCACCCTCAGAAAACCTAGGGGGTCAAGATAAGTGTACCATGCCCCCTTCTACCCATTCTGAACATTATTTGCCCTCCATCTTGTATCTTAATGCGACCGAAACACAAAATGGTGGACTCCTGTGACGCTTAAGGTTCGCGAACCGGGCCACTTCCCGGGAAGCGGTCCAAAAAAAAGGTGGGAAAGTAATTTACAGAAAAACGACTAGAGACACTCTCACCAAATATAGATTAGCTCATACTACATAACAATCCCTTTCATTTTCACAAATTTGATTGAAATTCCATTTAGCCATTTAGCCTGTAGACCTCTCTAAATACTGTGAGGTAAATTACTTCACAAAACACATCTGAAGTGTTGGAATTGACAACCAATGAAAATGTTACTTTCATTTTCTACTTTTATTACCTGACATTTGATTGGTTATATACCTGAATATATATAAAGGAAGAGAAGGAAACACAGCCATTTTGACTACTACTTCTTGTTGTATATATCATTTGGAATATCACTAATCACTTCAACTTGTTTCTAAAGGTAAGTTGTTATTTTTAAAACTGAAGTATATTGTGCACTATAAATAAATATGGTAAACTTTTTCAGATAGTTATATACTATCCCTCTGTAGTAGTTATAGATTTAGATAGACTTCTCTGTTATAGTTATGGATGGACTTAGACTTCTCTTGTATAATTATAAATTTACTTAAGTTAAATCACATACACTTTTTTATATTCCTACTTCCACTCTGATACTATACACTGCCCAAAGATAAATTCACTGATAAAAAATGCCTATCTAAAATTAATCCCAACAGTGCCCTATCTCTACTAATATATATTTTTTTATTCCAAATTTCAGGCAAAATGGAAGGCGAAAACCAAGTTTCTTTTGAAATGGACCTGCAAGAGAGCAGCCAAGAATTGATTGATACAATTGATCAAATTGACATTGAATTTATGGATGAAACTTGGGACAAAGAACTACTGCAATGTGTCCAATCAGTAGATGACCTCCTTGAAAATGAGAACATTTTACAACCTCACAGATTGCAAACAATATTCCAAGAAAATAATGACATTTCAGACACTGAAATGTTAGAAAGTTTAATAAATTATGAAACACAATCAAAATAAAAAAAAATGCTTTAAAAATAAAGACAAAAAAATCAACAAAAACAACAAACAATTAACATACAGTATTTGAAAAGTCTATCATTCTTTTTTCCTTATAGTACGCTGCCCAGAATGCTTCCCGGTTCGCGAACTTGGCGCTCACCACGCAAAAAATTTTTTTTTTCTTTTTTGACCCTGCTGGGCCCTTTTAAAACCTCCACATAAAACCTAGGGGGTCAACGAGGATCTACTATGCCCCCTTATGGTAATTTCCCCCTTTGTTTTGGCCTCCTCTTGTCTCTCGATCCTACCGAGAGACAAAGTTCCGATACGCGAAAAGTTCGCGAACCGGAGTGCTGCCCGGAGCGCTGTTACAGATATATATCTTGTTTTAAACGTTAATTTCTCAAAGACCACTGGAGCACATATATTGAGACCCAGCAAAGGCACATCGGGCTAACAGTCCCTACAATTTTGCCAAGTTTCGTGCAAATCCATTCAGCCGTTCTGGCTAAATGTGAGGCCAACCGTCCTATGGAAATTAACATGGGAAAAACACATTTTGGGACCCCCCTTTTTTCTCAGCCCCCCCTTGACGAACCCCCCCCAAATTTCCAGGAGCTGCTCAGAAACAAAATGTGCCATTTTCCTGAAAATTTCAGCCAATTCCGTCCACAAACGCCAAAGTTATTAGACATAGAATTTTCAAAAATCCCATAGGGAAAAAATCCTAACTATATATACCTACTGGCGACCACCAGTAGGTAATATATATATATATATATATATTTATATATATATATTACCTACTGGCGGTCGCCAGTAGGTAGTTATATTTAGGATTTTTTTCAATGTTAAATCCCAAAATTCTATTTGGAATAACTTTGGCTTCGGTTGACGAATCTGCCTGAAAATTTCCTCAAAATGGCCTTGCTGCGCCGCGGTCCTTCCCAGAAAGTTTGGGGGGGGATTCGTCAAGCGGGGGCCGAGAGAAAAGGGGGGTCCCAAAACACGTTTTCTCCATGTTAATTTCCATAGGGCGGTCGATTTCACTTTTAGCCCGAACGGCTGAATGGATTTACACCAAACTTGGCAAAATTGTAGGGACTGGTAGCCCGATGTGCCTTTGCTATGTCTCAAGATATGTGCTCCAGTGGATTTTGAGTAATTTAGGTTCAAAAAAATATATATATCTATAGGCGCGCCCCGGTACGCGCACCGGGGAGCGCACCGGGCGTGCTACGCGACTTGCGCATGGAAAGCGGATTGGCTCTTGGGTGTCTGTAAACATTCTAAACAGTCCGGAGCGGCCGCCATCTTGTGTCTCGGTAAAATCGAGATACAAGAGGTGGCAAAAAAAAGGGGGGAATTGACCATAAGGGGGCAGGGTAGACCCCCTCCTGACCCCCTAGGTTTAATGTGGGGGCTAAAATAGGGCCCCGTGGGGCATTTAAAAAAATATTTTTTTTCGATTTGCGCGGGGGGGGGGGGGGCGCCCGGTACGCGCACCGGGAAGCGCACCGGGAAGCGCACCGGGGAGCGAAGCACGGGGAAAATCCAGGACCATATTTATGAAGGCCTTGCGCTGCCAGTTCTGCGCCGCCTGTGCGTTACTTTTTGTGATGCACCAGCGGTGTAAAATAATGCGCCTTCTTACGCTATATTTAAAAAGTGACGCATCTACCTAGATGCGTCACTTTTTAAATATAGCGCAACGAGGTGCATTTTTTTACACCGCTAGTGCGATGCGTCACTTTTCTGTGCGCACTCCTTACGACATTCCAGATGTGACATATTTAATGTATGATGAATCATGTCGCAAGGAGTTACAGATACGTCAGTATTTCTGACATAAAAGTAAACATAAAAGTGACGCATTGCTGGAGTGCGTCACAAAAGTGACGCAACTCCAGTAATGCGTCCTTTCACAAGGGGAAAGCACCATCGCACCGGCGGTGTAAAAAAATGTGCCTCGTTGCGCTATATTTAAAAAGTGACGCATCTAGGTAGATGGGTCACTTTTTAAAACCGTGCGCCACATTATATCTGCGTCAGGTATAATGTATGCAGAGGGGGTGTTCCCCCGCAAAAAGCTTGGTAATAGCGACGCAGTGAAATCTTTGAGATTTCGCTGGGTTACTTTTAGGATGCTGTTGTGTCAATCAATCAATCAATCAGTGACACTTATAAAGCGCGCTACATACCCGTGGGGTCTCAAGGCGCTGGGGGGGGGGGAGCCGCTACTGCTCGAACAGCCAGGTCTTCAGCTTCTTCCTGAAGGAGAGGTGGTCTTGGGTCAGGCGCAGGTCGGTCGGGAGGGAGTTCCAGGTCTTGGCGGCCAGGTGGGAGAAGGACCTTCCTCCTGTAGTCGCTCTTCGGATGCGGGGGACGGCGGCGAGGGCGTGGTTGGCTGATCGGAGGTGGCGTTTGGGAGCGTAGAAGTTGACTCGGCTGTTGAGGTAGCTCGGGCCTTGGTCGTGTAGGGCTTTGTGTGCGTGGGTGAGGAGGCGGAAGGTGATTCTTTTGTTGACGGGGAGCCAGTGAAGGTCTCGCAGATGTCCGGAGATGTGGCTGGTTCGTGGGATGTCGAGGATGAGTCTGGCTGAGGCGTTCTGGATCCGCTGGAGTCTCTTCTGGAGCTTGGCGGTGGTCCCGGCGTAGAGGGCGTTGCCGTAGTCCAGTCGGCTGGTGACGAGGGCCTGGGTGACGGTCTTCCTGGTCTCGGTGGGGATCCACCAGAAGATCTTCCGTAGCATGCGTAGGATGTTGAAGCATGCCGAGGAGACGTTGTTGACTTGCCTGGTCATGGAGAGGGAGGAGTCCAGGATGAAGCCCAGGTTGCGTGCATGGTCTGTCGGTTTGGGTGCGGTGCCCAGGGCGGGAGGCCACCAGGAGTCGTCCCAGGCGGAGGGAGAGGAGCCCAGGATGAGGACCTCCGTCTTGTCCGAGTTCAGTTTCAGGCGGCTGGTCGTCATCCACTCGGCTACCTCTTTCATCCCTTCGTGCAGGTTGGCTCTGGCGGCGGCGGGGTTGTTGGTCAGGGAGAGGATCAGCTGGGTGTCGTCGGCGTAGGAGATTATGCTGAGGTTGTGTTTGCGTACGATGGCCGCGAGGGGGCTCATGTAGACGTTGAAGAGGGTGGGGCTCAGAGATGATCCTTGGGGGACGCCGCAGATGACTTCGGTGGCCTCTGACTTGTACGGTGGTAGGCGGACTCTCTGTGTTCTCCCGTCGAGGAAGGAGGTGATCCATTCCAGCGCCTTGTCCTGGATTCCGACGTTGCTGAGGCGCCGTACTAGGGTGCGGTGGCAGACCGTGTCGAATGCCGCGGAGAGGTCTAGGAGGATGAGGGCCGCTGTTTCTCCATTGTCCATCAGGGCTCGGATGTCGTCGGTGGCGGCGATGAGGGCGGTCTCGGTGCTGTGGTTGGCTCGGAAGCCGGACTGTGAGGGGTCGAGGGATCCGTTCGTCTCGAGGAAAGCGGCCATCTGCTTGTTGACGGTCTTCTCGATGACTTTGGCTGGAAACGGGAGGAGCGAGATGGGGCGGTAATTCTTGAGGTCGGTGGGGTCCGCTGTTGGTTTCTTGAGTAGGGCGCTGAGTTCGGCGTGTTTCCAGCTCTCGGGGAAGATGGTGGTGTCGAGGGATGTGTTGATGATGTCTCGCAGGTGGGGTGCGATGACAGCGTCGGCTTTGTTGAAGACGTGGTGAGGGCAGGGGTCGGTCGGTGATCCGGAGTGGATGGAGTTCATCGTGCGGATGGTGTCTTCGGTGCTGATCGGGGTCCAGGCGTGGAGGGTGGTGGTGGGGGGTGGTTGTTCGGTCATGGTGTGCGTTGGTTGGTTGTTGAAGCTGTTGTGTATGTCCGCGATCTTGTTGTGGAAGTATGAAGCCAGGGAGTTGCAGAGGTCTTGCGATGGGGTGATGTCGTTGTTTCCTGCGCTGGGGTTGGAAAGCTCTTTGACGATGTTGAAGAGTTCCTTGCAGTTGTGTGCGTTGTTGTCCAACCGGTCCTTGAATGCTGTTTTCTTGGCGGCGCGGATCAGCTGGTGGTGTTTCCGGGTGGCAAGTTTGAAGGAGGTCCTGTTGTCCGGTGTCGGTTCCCTTCTCCAGACTTTCTCGAGGGCTCGGCAGTTCTTCTTGGAGCTCTTGAGTTCGTCGGTGAACCATGGGGCTTTCTTGCTGCCGGGTCTGCTGGGCGGGGTCCTCAGCGGGGCGAGTTCGTCCGCGCAGTTGCTGATCCACTTCGTGAGGTTGTCGGCGGCCTGGCTGGGGTTCGCTGAGCTGGCAGGAGGGTGCTGGCTCAGGGAGGTGGCGAGCTGGTCTGCTGTGATCTTGTTCCAGCTTCTGCGGGCGGTCTGTTGCTGGTGGTGGTGGGTCGTTGTTTTCTTGAAGGTGAAGTGGACGCAGCTGTGGTCCGTCCATTGAAGCTCTGTGGTGTGGCTGAAGTTGATGTCCTTGCTGGATGAGAAGACAGCGTCGAGTGTGTGTCAAAATCTTGCGCCTGCCTCATAGCAGGTGTAAGACTGACGCAAGACTTTTCACATGGTGCTTTCCCCATGTGAAAGGATGCATTACTGGAGTTGCGTCACTTTTGTGACGCATTCTAGCAATGCGTCACTTTTGAGATTACAGTTACGTCAGAAATACTGACGTATCTGTAACTTCTTGCGACATGATTCGTCATACATTAAATATGACACATCTGGAATGTCGTAAGGAGTGCGCACAGAAAAGTGACTCATCGCACCAGCGGTGTAAAAAAATGCGCCTCGTTGCGCTATATTTAAAAAGTGACGCATCTAGGTAGATGGGTCACTTTTTAAAACCCTGCGTCACATTATACCTGCGTCAGGTATAATGTATGCAGAGGGGGCGTTCCCCCGCAAAAAGCTTCGTAATAGCGACGCAGTGAAATCTATGAGATTTCACTGCGTCACTTTTAGGATGCTGTTGCGTCATAATCTTGCGCCCGCCTCACAGCAGGCGTAAGACTGACGCAAGCCCTTTCACATGGGGCTTTCCCCATGTGAAAGGATGCATTGCTGGAGTTGCGTCACTTTTGTGACACACTCCAGCAATGCGTCACTTTTGTGTTTACAGATACGTCAGAAATACTGACGTATCTGTAACTCCTTGCAACATGATTCGTCATACAGTAAATATGACACATCTGGAATGTCGTAAGGAGTGCGCACAGAAAAGTGACGCATCACACCAGCGGTGTAAAAAAATGCGCCTCGTTGCGCTATATTTAAAAAGTGACGCATCTAGGTAGATGGGTCACTTTTTAAAACCCTGCGCCACATTATACCTGCGTCAGGTATAATGTATGCAGAGGGGGCGTTCCCCCGCAAAAAGCTTCGTAATAGCGACGCAGTGAAATCTATGAGATTTCACTGCGTCACTTTTAGGATGCTGTTGCGTCAAAATCTTGCACCTGCCTCACAGCAGGTGTAAGACTGACGCAAGACCTTTCACATGGGGCTTTCCCCATGTGAAAGGACACATTATTGGAGTTGCGTCACTTTTGTGACGCACTCTAGTAATGTGTCAATTTTGTGTTTACAGATACGTCAGAAATACTGACGTATCTGTAACTCCTTGTGAATTGATTAGTCATAAATTAAATTATGACATATCTGGAATGTCATAAGGAGTGCGCCCAGAAAAGTGACGCATCGCTGTTTTCACGTAGTGATGCGTCACTTTTCAGAAATGAGGCATCCAGTTTATTCACTGTGTCACCTCTACGACCCTTTCCTGCGTCAATACGTCCCTTTTGCATACATTACACCTGATGTAGGAATAATGTGGCAAAGGGGTTTACAAAGTGACTTATTTACCTAGAAACGCCACTTTGTAAATATGAATAAATATGGTGCATTTTTTATTGGACTGTTGTGTCACAAAAAGTGATGCTTTGGTGGCGTTAAAGTGACGCATGGCTTCATAAATGAGGCCTTCTACCTTCAACTCCAGCAATGCATATTTTCTTATCTTTCAACACTCCTGTTCTTTTTCAACATTTTCATTGAATATCAACATTCCCCATATTCACTCTTCTTCTCATAACTTTCTTTCCTAACACTCACCTTTTTTCAGTCCTCCTACTTCACTTTCTTTCACCTCTCATACCTTTCTGTTCTTTCTTACTCATTCTTCTTTCAATTATCAATGCACTCTATTTCACTTACTCTTTTTCATTTTTTTTAAGAATATAGCTCTTTGATGAGAATTGGAGGTAGTTCTGAAAAGAACTTTTGGTTTTCTTCTTTTTTCAAAACAGGAACAAAAACAGGGAATGTAAACTGCTCAACAGGAGCAAAAAAAACAAAAAAAAATTAGGGGTGGGAAGGGCAGCGATGGTCCTCCAATGCTCGAACCATGAGCTGGACACTTTGCTCCCCATAGGTGAGGAGTTGATTGCAGTATCTGCATCTGAGGACCCCATGGTTAAATGCAGGTTGAATGTTTGGCACCTGCTCCTGTGATTGCTCCCTCCCAGAAGAAGTTGCTCCTCCGGTTGATGTAGAGGCCCCATCTCTGGGAACCTCTTGTGCCAGAGCCCTGACACTTTCCCGGGCAAAATTCTGGGGGTGCTTCCTCTCCACATGCCGGATCATGGTGAAGTTCCCAAAAGAGTACTTTTTTAAGGGGTTACCCGGCGACAGCTCTTCTTTGCAGATCCTGCACTCCACTTTTGGAGCATTCACCTTTTTTTGGCCAGGTGGGATTTTAAAAAATTTCCAAATGAAATGTTCCTTAACTTTTCGTTGAGGAGGTTGTTCATTGATGAATTCTGGTTCATCCTCACTGCTGGATTGTCTGGCAGCCATTGAAAAAGCAAGAAATATCCTGGAGCAAAAAGGCAGGTCTTTCAGTCACAAAAGTGAAAGAAGAAGTGAAGTAAATGGGTGGAGATTTCATTCTTTGTAAAAAAAAAACTGTTAGCAACCAATGAAAAGTGTTATTTTAAGGTCACATGACCCGACGCGCTTACGCTGCGCGCTCCGGAGCGCTTCCGGGTGCGTTTACGCGGCGCGAAAGTAGGCGCTTCCGGGGCGCAAATGTGGCGGGAACGTAGGCGCTTCCGGGTGCGTTTACGCGGCGCGAACGTAGGCGCTTCCGGGGGCATTTACGTTGCGCGCCGAAGTGACGTCATCAAACTTTTACGGAAATGCATAATTATTTTCCTTATAAAAAAAAACTGATTTTATTTGTATGGTACGAAATGTTTTGCATTATTATTAACTTTTCATTCATATTTTTTTTTCACGAACGACGTGGCGCTCTGGGTGCGCTTTCAGGTGAGCTCACCGGTTAGCTTACCGGAAAGCTTACCGGAGAGCTTACCGGAGCGCGCACCCAGAGCGCAAAAGAAAAAAAATATATATAAAAAAAAAATGAATACTTACACAAAACAGCAAATTGTAAAAAAAAAAAAAATAGATATAGAAAGGAATTAGCATTTAAAAAACCTATGAAATTCACTGAAAAAAACATAGGTTTCACACCAGTTATAGTTAGGAATTAGCATTTAAAAAACCTATTAAATTCACTGAAAAAACCATAGGTTTCACACCAGTTATAGTTAGCTGGAAATTTTACTGACATAAAACCAATGAAATTCCCACGTTATAGTTAGTTGGACTCACTATAACTTGCGCGTGTAATGCACTGCTGATGACATCACATATTACATCACTCATGACATGGTCAGAGACATCACTCATGACATCACTGATGACACCATCCAGTGAATGTGTGTATTTCTGAAAAATAAACATGTTTTATATATGTATATGGTTAGATCGATGGAAGAATAAATGTTTCAATAAGTGTCTTAAAGGAGGTTTTTTTAAAAAAAATTGATCGGTTAACTGGCTTATTAAGTGTATCATAGTGAATACATATATTAGCGAGTATTGTTTAAATATTTAAATGTTTGTATCAGTGTTTCACTTTGTGTATAAGTGGCTGCATGGGTTGGTGAGTAGCTACATGTGTGTGTATATGGGTTATTAGATGTTTTTTTTACTATCAGTATAAGTGTCTGTATGATTTGGTGGGGGTGTTACTTAGCACATAGATGCATCAATGACTGACTCACTGTTTGTATGTGTTTTGAAGACAGCATATGTGCCGGACTGTATGTGTGAATGAGTGTGTATATGTATGTGTTAGTAATTGAATGACTGTCTTACTAGTGTCTTTATCAGTAACTACATATGTTTTAATCTAGTATATGTGAGTATTGATGTATATAAGTGACTATATGTGAGAGTGAGAGATTGAAAGAGTTCTTGTTTTAAAAAGTATGTGTTTCTATAAGTGATTGTTTAAGAGAGTAAGTATGTGTAAGTTTCCTTAGAAGTAAGGTGGTAGTGTGTGTATAGCTGTATATGCAAAAAAAGGATGTTCAATAGTTTATTTGCATGTGTGAGTATGTGTGTGAGCAACTTTTGAAAGACTGTCGGTGTGTTAACGGATGTATAGGTGTCTCACTACATATGATGAGTGAGTATATGTATGAATGACTATATAGAACTGTTGGTGAATGAGTGGATGTGTATATAAATGGTGGAATTACTGAATTGGTTGTTGTAACTGGTATGGGTATCTCTATTTTTTTGAAAATTTTAGTTTCTCTTTTTGAATATGTGTTTCAAGGGTTACATTACACCCAAAGGAGGTCGGTCAGTCTGTCACAAGGATGGTGTCATCCGTGATGTCATGAGTGATGTCTCTGACCATGTCATGAGTGATGTAATATGTGATGTCATCAGCAGTGCATTACACGCGCAAGTTATAGTGAGTCCAACTAACTATAACTTGGGAATTTCATTGGTTTTATGTCAGTAAAAGTTCCAGCTAACTATAACTGGTGTGAAACCTATGGTTTTTTCAGTGAATATATATATATATATATATATATATATATATATATATATATATATATATTACCTACTGGCAGTCGCCAGTAGGTATATATAGTTAGGATTTTTTCCCTATGGGATTTTTGAAAATTCTATGTCTAATAACTTTGGCGTTTGTGGACGGAATTGGCTGAAATTTTCAGGAAAATGGCACATTTTGTTTCTGAGCAGCCCCTGAAAATTTGGGGGGGTTCGTCAAGGGGGGGCCGAGAAAAAAGGGGGGTCCCAAAACGCGTTTTTCCCATTCATTTTTCCATAGGGCGGTTGGCCTCATTTTTAGCCCGAACGGCTGAATGGATTTGCACGAAACTTGGCAAAATTGTAGGGACTGTTAGCCCGATGTGCCTTTGCTAGGTCTCAATATATGTGCTTTAGTGGATTTTGAGAAATTAACGTTCAAAATAAGATATATATCTGTAACAGCGCTCCGGGTAGCGCTCCGGTTCGCGTACTTTTCGCGTAACGGAGCTTTGCGGTGCGAAGCTGATTGGTTCTCCGGTGTCTGTCAACATTCTAAACAGTCCGGAGCGGCCGCCATCTTGTCTCTCGGTAGGATCGAGAGACAAGAGGAGGCCCAAACAAAGGGGGAAATTACCATAAGGGGGCATAGTAGATCCTCGTTGACCCCCTAGGTTTTATGTGGAGGTTTTAAAAGGGCCCAGCAGGGCAAAAAAAAAAAATTTTTTTTTTTTTTTGCGTGGTGAGCGCCCAGTCCGCGAACCGGAAAGCGTTCTGGGCAGCGTACTATAAGGAAAAAAGAATGATAGACTTTTCAAATACTGTATGTTAATTGTTTGTTGTTTTTGTTGATTTTTTTATTTCTTTAAGCATTTTTTTTTATTTTGATTGTGTTTCATATTTTATTAAACTTTCTAACATTTCATTGTCAGAAATTTCATAATTATCATTGAATATATTTTGTAGTCTATGAGGGTGTAAAATGTCCTCATTTTTAAGCAGGTTATCCACTGCTTCCACACATTGTAGTAGTTCCTGGTCCCTACTTTCATCCATAAATTCATTTTGATTTTCATTAATGTTTCCTTGGCTGCTCTCTTGCAGTACAATTTTAAATTGAACTTGCTGCTCGCCTTCCATTTTGCCTGAAATTTGGATTAAAAAAATATATATTAGTAGAGATAGGGCACTGTTGGGATTAATTTTAGATAGGCAGTTTTTATCAGTGAATTTATCTTTTGGCAGTGTATAATATCAGAGTGGAAGTAGGACTATAAAAAAGTGTATGTGATTTAACCAAGAGAAGCCTAACTCCATCCATAACTATAACAGAGAAGTCTATCTAAATCTATAACTACTACAGAGGGATAGTATATAACTATCAGAAAAAGTTTACCATATTAAGTTATAGTGCACAATATACTTCATTTTTAAAAATAACAACTTACCTTCACAAACAAGTTGAAGTGTTTAGTAACAATTCAAATGTAATGTACAACAAGAAGTAGCAGTCAAAATGGCTGTGTTTTCTTCTCTTCCTTTATATATATTCAGGTATATAACCAATCAAATGTCAGGTAATAAAAGTAGAAAATGAAAGTAACATTTTCATTGGTTGTCAATTCCAACACTTCAGATGTGTTTTGTGAAGTAATTTACCTCACGGTATTTAGAGAGGTCTACAGGCTTAATGGCTAAATGGAATTTCAATCAAATTTGTGAAAATGAAAGGGATTGGTATGTAGTATGAGCTAATCTATATTTGGTGAGAGTGTTTCCAGTCGTTTTTCTGTGAATTACTTTCCCACCTTTTTTATTGGACCGCTTCCCGGTATGCGTCCCGGTCCGCGAACCAGCAGCGTAACGGGAGTCCACCATTTTGTGTTTCGGTCGAATCAAGATACAAGATGGAGGGCAAATAATGTTCAGAATGGGTAGAAGGGGACACGGTAGATGTATCTTGACCCCCTAGGTTTTCTGAGGGTGGCTGAGGAGGACCATATGTGCGGGGAAAAAACATTTTTTTTTTAAAAATTTTGCGCGGTTAGCTTCCAGTTCGCGTACCGGGTAGCGCTCCGGGGAGCGTAGTTTGTTGAAAATTAGAGAAAAAAGTTAGAGTAAAATAATAAATGTGAGTGATCAGATGTAGGGTAGCTCTGAGAAGAGCTTTTGGGTTTATGGTACATTTAGGTACTTATAAGTAGGTACCTATGCACAGTCTTAAATTCAAAATGAAAATTCTGTTGCCCTCATCTGAGAAGTGAACTCCATCTCCTCTGTAGATATCTTGCATGTAGTAACGCAAGTTATTGTTGTACATGGAGCCCATTCCATGGTCTCTCATGTAAGCTGAAACAGATTTGTTTACATGCTTCCTCGACTTCTCAATTTGTGGACAAAATTGGTTGGACCACCTCCATTTCTGTCTTTGGCATATATTGGAATATACCAAGGCAGTTTGAGGAAAAAGTGCCATTAATTGCTCAAAGGTGTCCTTTAAAAGCATTTCCAGACCTACCCCAGTCAAAGTGCCCAAATCATTACCTCCACAGTGCACAATTAACAGGTCAGGTTTTGGCAAATGCATAAAGGTTTTCACCAATGGTATCAATTGGTGACATTTTAATCCTCTTTGGCCCAACCACTTAATTTCCACATCTTGTAAATTGAGGTTAGGTAAATTTCTGTTCTCAGCATACCTTTGAGCCCAGTGGATGTAACTATGTCCAACAATCCAGACATTAAACATGGTGGGAGAAGGTTGTGCTGCAGTCAGATGAAGTGTGGTAATGAAAGGGCAGTTGAAACAGTAGGAGTTTGTAAAGAAAAAAAACTGTGGATTTCCAGTGCTAATGATTCATTAGCAGTGATTGGTGCATTTCCATTTCTGAAAACAGAAAGTTAGGGTGCATGGATGTGTTCTTTGAAAGATGTAATTTGAATGGTCAAGGAAAAAACATTCAATGAAAGATTGCACTGGATATGCAGGTGCACTGAGAGTTCAGAGTTCAATTGAAACATTGTTGTGTGAACCTGCAAACATGAGAGGTCTTTCAGGAGGTGGTTGCTAAGCAAAAAAGGCAGAGAGGGCAGAGGGGGGAAGGGTTTTGATTTGAAAAAAGTGAGGGAAGAGTTTTGATTGGCTAATATGAGAGATATGTGTAATGAATATCAGCATTTCTGTGCTTTCCATAGCTGCAGCCTCTGGAGTGCATCCTCTTTGTTCTGTTGAAGACAATTTGGTGTATTTTTGAGACTGTTTTGAAACTCAAAAAGTATTTGCTAAGGTGAGAAAAGATTTATTTAATTTAGATAGAGAATAGTATGATTTAAGGAGAAAATGATGAAGAAAGCTGTGTTTTTAAAATGTGGCTTTGTCTCAAGTTATATACAAATAGATTTTGTTTCTTTGAGAAATTTTAATTGCATATTTTGTGTAGCAATCTGGCATGCAGTAACACAAGTTATTGTTGTACATGGAGCCCATTCCATGGTCTCTCATGTAAGCTGAAACAGATATGTTGTCTTTAAAAACGATTTTTGAAAACAATTAAATTTCTGGATACGTTCTGCTAGAGCTTCATAAGTTGTTTGGGCCATATTTATAACGCATTTGAGTGTCTCTGATGTTATTGTTCCCATTTTAATTGAAGAGCTTTCTTCATGGGGCTATTTTCTTGTAAATACGCTCCCACCTGTGCTTGGTAAATTTAGATTTTGATTATGGGAGTTACATAGCCATGTTAAAAATGTCCCAAAAATGGTGCAAGGGCATTCAAAAAAACGCTTTCATGTGTTTTAAGGACATTTTTAGTCATTTCCTCTTGAATGTAGGTATACAATTGATTTATATGCTGTGTTTAAAAACGATTTTTTGAAATCAATTACATTTCTGGATATGTACTGCTAGAGCTTCATAGGTTGTTTGGGTCATATTTATAAGGCATTTGAGTGTCTCTGATGTTATTGTTCCCATTTTAATTGAAGAGCTTTCTTCATGGGGCTAGTTTCTTGTAAATACGCTCCCACCTGTGCTTGGTAAATTTAGATTTTGATTATGGGAGTTACATAGCCATGTTAAAAATGTCCCAAAAATGGTGCAAGGGCATTCAAAAAAACGCTTTCATGTGTTTTAAGGACATTTTTAGTAATTTCCTCTTGAATGTAGGTATACAATTGATTTATATGTTGTGTTTAAAAACGATTTTTTGAAATCAATTACATTTCTGGATATGTACTGCTAGAGCTTCATAGGTTGTTTGGAGCATATATATAAGGCATTTGAGTGTCTCTGATGTTATTTTTCCCTTTTTAAATGGAAAGCGTTCTTCATGGGGCAAGTTTCTTGTAAATACGCTCCCACCTGTGCTTGGCAAATTTAGATTTTGTTTATGGGAGTTACATAGCCATGTTAAAAATGTCCCAAAAATGGTGCAAGGGCATTCAAAAAAACGCTTTCATGTGTCTTAAGGACATTTACAGTCATTTCCAACTGAATGTAGGTATACAATTGATTTATATGTTGTGTTTAAAAACGATTTTTTGAAATCAATTACATTTCTGGATATGTACTGCTAGAGCTTCATAGGTTGTTTGGGCCATATTTATAAGGCATGTGAGTGTCTATGATGTTATTTTTCCCTTTTTAAATGGAAAGCGTTCTTCTTGGGGCAAGTTTCTTGTAAATACGCTCCCACCTGTGCTTGGCAAATTTTGATTTTGATTATGGGAGTTACATAGCCATGTTAAAAATGTCCCAAAAATGGTGCAAGGGCAATCAAAAAAACGCTTTCATGTGTATTAAGGACATTTTAAGTCAATGAGGAAACACAGGTGATGTAATTCTGAAATGAGGAAAAGAAACTCCACATTTTTCAATTACATCAATAGTGTTTCCTAAGTATATGAATGACATTGTGCAGATGAAGTTTAGGTCTGACCACTGATTCAAAAGAGGTCTGCCCTTTGTTCAACAGTGAAGTGGACATGACTTACTTCATTGGTAGGCCTTCACATGTATTATCTCCTTTGTTTTCTTCAACAAGCGAAAAACTCATCTGCAACTGTGTGTTGGCCTCACCTCAAACAAACAAAACAGGTGATGGACCGAATGTGGATCAATGTCACACATTCACCCCAGTCCAAAGATCTGGGCCCAAACAAACCTCTAGATAGGCCACACCTTATCGTGATCCTGAATCATTCATTTAAAATGTTAGGGAGAGATTTATGATAGGTGTATGCCTGTTTTGTACCACTATGCGTCACTTTTGTGATGCAGTGGTGGTGCAAAAGATTTGCTATGTTAAATAATAAGTAGGGTGTTAACTTTTTGATGACTGTTATTCATTTACTGTTTGGTAATAGTGGTTTATAACATTTTTTATTATATTTTTCCAAAGATTCAACTGCAGATCATTTCAAAATTTGAAAAATGCCAACTAAGAATCGAATTAGAAAGGCTAGAAAACGTCAAAGACAGCAGGATGATCTATTATTGCAGCAGTCCTCTCACCCAAAAACTTGTGAAATCACCAAGAAAGCTCCGGGTAAGAGCACGAAATCATTCATTAGAAATATTTGTAGTAAAAAAAGTATTTCAACAAAAAATGTTTCAGTCCCGAAAAAGAGAGGCAATTTAAATGGAAAGGAAAGACCAATCAAAAATGTTACTGCTAGAGCAAGAGATAACTCTGTGCTTGATAGTAGAAGGAAACAACAGTTTAGGGACATTCGAAAACGAATGTTCCGCAACAGGATAATAGTTAATTTATTAAAAAACATTAAGAAAGGCCAACAGAAAGTGGCATTTTATAAGAAAAAGAAAAATGTAGAGAAAATTATTGATCATGTTGTTGATTTTGAGAGATACAAAAGTAGAGATGGAATTGAATTTTTAAAAATTAAATTTGATGGCATTGAAGAAGTACAGCTAATTGGTCGTTGTTCTGCTAGGTTTTTGTTTGTTAAAGACTTATATGTTCGCCGTAAACAATTTCCTGTTTGCTTGGCATATGCGGTGACAATCCATAAATCGCAAGGTTTAAGTGTAGATAGTACATTGGTGAATATTGGCAGTTCTGTGTTCAAGGAGGGTATGGCATATGTGGCATTGTCACGAGTTAGAACTTTATCGGGATTGTACTTGATTGATTGTGATGTCACAAACATTTGTGCGGATCTAGATTGTGTTAAGGAATACAATAGGTTAAGAAGAGAGTATGCGCCACATTTGCCTCAATATACTTTGTTTGAGAAACGTGTGGTAGGCCGGAAACGAAGAAATATCAGTAATAGTAGGGAGGTTGTAGCAAAAAGCACAAAAGTCGATGAACCGAAAATTGTAAGCAGAAAGAAAACGGATTCTGTTGAAGATGTTGTTGGTTTTCAATTTGAAAACAGTTGTGGTGTCAACTGCTATGCAAATGTAGTGGTTAATGTTTTCTTTTCACTAGAGACTTTAAAAGAACAGATTGTGTTCAATTCGGAACAAAGTTTATGCTGTTTGTTGAATTCTGTGTTAGAGAAATGTAGCACTGATCGAACAAAAGTAGAAAGTGTGTCTGAAGTTCGTTATCTGTTAGATGAATGTTCAGGTCAAACAGACTTCTCTGAAAATAATCAGCAGGATTGTCAGGAGTTTTTAATGTATATGCTTGATGTATTGCAAGATGAGGGTGTAGATGTAGATCACCTGTTTGGGCTTTCTTATCAATGGCAGCATGACTGCGAGAACTGTACATTTTCAAGTACTACTAGTGTAGACTCTGAAAGATTTATATATTTAACTTTGCCAGACAGTAAATCAGTCTCCTTTAATAAGCTAGTGAAAGCAGCTGATCACAACATGGAGTGTAGCCAATGCAAGTCTGCAATGCTGTCCACATTATTTATATGAAGAAATGGCCAGTATGTCATTTTAATGATCCAACGATGTAGGCCTGATGGATCAAAATTGTCAACTTTAATAAAAAAAAATTCTTGCTTCGCAGCTGTCAATATCAGGAAGGACTTTTGTAACTGTAACTGCTAAGCAAAAAAGGCAGAGAGGGCAGAGGGGGGAAGGGTTTTGATTTGAAAAAAGTGAGGGAAAAGTTATGATTGGCTAATATGAGAGATATGTGTAATGAATATCTGTATTTCTGTGCTTTCAATAGCTGCAGCCTCTGGAGTGCATCCTCTTTGTTCTGCTGAAGACAATTTGGTGTATTTCTGAGACTGTTTTGAAACTCAAAAAGTATTTGCTAAGGTGAGAAAAGATTTATTTAATTTAGATAGAGAATATCATGTGTCTCAAGGACATTTTCATTCATTTCCTCTTGAATGCAGGTATACAATTGATTTATATGCTGTGTTTAAAAACGATTTTTTGAAATCAATTACATTTCTGGATATGTACTGCTAGAGCTTCATAGGTTGTTTTGGGTCATATTTATAAGGCATTTGAGTGTCTATGATGTTATTTTTCCCTTTTTAAATGGAAAGCGTTCCTCATGGGGCAAGTTTCTTGTAAATACGCTCCCACCTGTGGTTGGCAAATTTAGATTTTGATTATGGGAGTTACATAGTCATGTTAAAAATGTCCCAAAAATGGTGCAAGGGCATTCAATAAAACGCTTTCATGTGTCTCAAGGACATTTTCAGTCATTTCCTCTTGAATGCAGGTATACAATTGATTTATTTGCTGTGTTTAAAAACGATTTTTTGAAATCTATTACATTTCTGGATATGTACTGCTAGAGCTTCATAGGTTGTTTTGGGTCATATTTATAAGGCATTTGAGTGTCTATGATGTTATTTTTCCCTTTTTAAACGGAAAGCGTTCCTCATAGGGCAAGTTTCTTGTAAATACGCTCCCACCTGTGGTTGGCAAATTTAGATTTTGATTATGGGAGTAACATAGCCATGTTCAAAATGACCCAAAAATGGTGCAAGGG
The DNA here is from genome assembly GCF_964263255.1 of Lissotriton vulgaris. Taxonomy (NCBI): domain Eukaryota; kingdom Metazoa; phylum Chordata; class Amphibia; order Caudata; family Salamandridae; genus Lissotriton; species Lissotriton vulgaris. Next base: position 1,516,158,188 of record NC_141689.1, on the reverse strand, counting down.
CAATCTAAAAAACGGTTTCATGTGCATTAAGGACATTTTAAGTCAATGAGGAAACACAGGTGATGTAATTCTGAAATGAGGAAAAGAAACTTCACATTTTTCAATTACATCACTAGTGTTTCCTAAGTTTATGAATGACATTGTGCAGATGAAGTTTAGGTGTGACCACAGATTCAAAAGATGTCTGCCCTTTGTTCAAGAGTGAAGTGGACATGACTTACTTCATTGGTAGGCCTTCACATGTATTATCTCCTTTGTTTTCTTAAACAAGTGAAAATCTCATCTGCAACCATGTGTTAGCCTCACCTCAAAGAAACAAAACAGGTGATGGACCGAATGTGGATCAATGACACCCATTTACCCCAGTACAAAGATCTGGACCCAAACAAACCTCTAGATAGGCCACACTTTATCGTCAACCTGAATAAATCATTTAAAATGTTAGGGAGAGATTTATGATTGTTGTCTGCCTGTTTTGTACCACTGTGTGTCATTTTTGTGACGCAGTGGTGGTGCAAAAGATTTGCTATGTTATATAATAAGTAGGGTGTTAAGTTTTTGATGACTGTTATTCATTTACTGTTTGGTAATAGTGGTTAATAACATTTTTTATTATATTTTTCCACAGATTCAACTGCACATAATTTCTAAATTTAAAAAATGCCAACTAAGAATCGAATTAGAAAGGCGAGAAAACGTCAAAGACAGCAAGATCATGTATTATTGCAGCAGTCCTCTACCCAAAATACTCGTGAAATCGCCAAGAAAGCTCCGGGTAAGAGCACGAAATCATTCATAAGAAATATTTGTAGTAAAAAAGTATTTCTCCCAAAAATGTTTCAGTCCAGAAAAAGAAAAGCAATTTAAATGGAAAGGAAAGACACATCAAAAATGTTACTGGTAGAGGAAGAGATAACTCTGTGCATGATAGTAGAAGGAAACAACAGTTTAGGGACATTCGAAAACGAATGTTCCGCAACAGGATAATAGTTAATTTATTAAAAAATATTAAGAAAGGCCAACAGAGAGTGGCATTTTATAAGAAGAAGAAAAATGTAGAGAAAATTATTGATCATGCTTTTGAAATTAAGCGAAAGTTGTTTATTTTGATAATCAATAGAATTAGGAAACTAAACAAGGTAATTTCTGATTTCAAATCAAATAGTAGATGGAAGAGAGTAGTAAATCGTAGTAACTTTTGTGAAGTTTTTTCCGGAGAATGGATGCATAGTTCAAGTTGTGAGGCATTTTTTAATGAGGAGAGTTATTTTCAGGATAATGATTTGGTGTTTGCAGTTGACACCAGTGGTCGAGCTTATGAAGTGAAGGATGGTTGTCCAGTTGAAAAAGAAAAACTTGTGACAACAGAGACAGATGAGGTGTTAGGTAATGAGGTTTTAGGAAGACGTCCTAAAGGTCCTGTGTACATTTGGAAGTGTAGTTCTATTTGCAGTGTGCGACAGGTTTCCATCAATTTGTTTTGTGATTTTATACGGACATTTAATAAGAAAAGTTTGAAGCAGAAAATGAAGTTGTTGCAAGATTTAGATCCTTGCAGAGTGAGACAAATGACAGGTTTGTGTGGTCATTCACTGGCTTGTCTTTCCAGGAGAGTATGCCAGAGTGTTTTTCATCATTTCAGGATGCTAGCAGTGCATCATAATAAAGTGAGAAAATTAGTGAGAATGTTGTATTATGCTAAGAGTCCAGCAATTATGCTTAAACAATTATGTGCTGCTCTTTTGCATGGTTCCGAAATAGATGTCAAGAATATTTGTGAAGAAATTGAGTTTTGTTACTTTGGTAGTAAAGATGAGAATGTTCAAATTGACCCAGAAGTAAAGGGTAATGTTGAAGATAATGTACAGGTTTCTAGTACAGATAAATTTCAGAAGGAAATTGCCACGTTTCAGATGAAATCAAGTGAGAGGCCTAATTCCACTTGTGTGTGTTGTCGACGCACTTATTATAAGAATCAGACTAAGTTAGTGGATTTATATGCAAAAAGTGAAAGGGAAAATAATAGTGAATGGAAGGATTTTGCCACATACTTGATGGTAGAAAATTATTTTGATTTGGGATTGGATCAACGTGTATGTACTTATTGTTGTAACAAATTAAACCAAAACCAGATGCCTGCTAGGGCGGTTCATAATAATCTGGAATTGGTTGAGGTTCCTTCTGAATTGAAGGATTTAAATACTTATGAATCTATTTTGATTCAAAGTATCCATCCCTTTCAGGCTATTGTAAGAATGGAGCCAAAGACAGGGAAGTTGCCTCCATCAGATTTACAGAGAGGATTAAAGGGAAGAGTTGTTTATTTGCCTCTAGATTTGAACAAAAACATTAACACAATTGGAGTAGAAAAAGTGGAAGAGGAACCTCTGGTTATCTTGGTTAATGGGGTTCCGACAAAGAATAAGAAAATATGGCAAGATTTAGTGGATGTTAGGAAAGTCAAAAAGGCAACATTGTATTTGAAGAAAAATAATAAGTACTATATAAATGTATATGTTGCAGAAGAGGAAGTAAGTGATGAAGAGGATAGCGATTTGTGTGCTGGCCAAATTGAGAAAGTAGAGGCCTCTAAAAGTGAAGAAATATATGAACATTATAGTGTTCATCCTTTGCATTCCAAGGAAGTCATGGGGAATGCAATTGAGTTGTTTCAAATGAAACAAGCCAAAGGGAGTCCCATTAGTGTTTGGGAGGAAAGTTTAGAAGCTCGGTGTTTCCCACAGCTATTTCCAACAGGTCAAGGAGGAAGATATGATGAGCGGCCTCATCAAATTCCTGCGTCTGAATACCGGACTTTACGATTGTATGCAGAAGATCCTAGGTTTCGTCAATGCATTCCCTATTTGTTTCATCTCCTGTTTGAAAGCGATCTGTCTGGACTGTCATATGCAGTGAACCACATCTTAAAAAGTGGTATACAGATGCGAAACATCTCGGCAAGTGACTTTATGCATAAAGTCAATGTCCAAGACAGTATTTTGGATTCTCACCTAATTAATCTCATGGCGTGTCAGCGTGGTACTAATGAGTACTGGTACCGTCGTCATGGTGATTTAAAATGTATGCTGAGGAACTTAGGAACTCCAACATGGTTCCTTACTCTGAGCTGTGCCGAGTATGGCTGGGAAAACTTACTTGAATTTCTACGAGAGGCAAATGGAAATATTGAAAACATTGAATTCAAGACACCTGGAGAACTGTGTTCTTTGGATCCAGTGAATGTATGCAGGTACTTCAATCATAGATTTGAAGCTATGATGTCTTTCATCACAAATAAGAAGAATTCACCTCTTGGAGAGGTGTTGGATTTCTTCTGGAGAAAGGAGTACCAAGCAAGAGGTGCTCCTCATATACATATGTTGCTGTGGATCAAGGATGCACCTAAATTTGGAACAGATCCAGATGACTTAGTGATGAACTTCATAGAACAGTATTCTACGTGTGCTGTTCCAAACGCAACGGAGAAGAAAAGCCTAAGAGAACAAGTTCTACGTTTCCAAAGCCATCGTTGTGGAAAGTACTGTCGTCGTAAATTCAGAAACAAAGACAAGTTCTACACCAAATGTCGTTTCAACTTTCCACGACCGGTGATTTCTAAAGGAAGAGTGAACAGTTTGATGTCTTCGCTGCGACATAATGTCACGAGGAAATCACCCAAAAATATATACAATTTGAAAAGGAACGAAGAGTCCAAGTACATCAACGACTACAACCCACTGATTTTGTCCATGTGGAATGCTAACATGGATATACAGTTTGTGGCTGACAACTGTATGGCTGTGGCTCAGTATGTGACATCTTACATCACCAAAAAAGAAAAGACAGAATTGAAGGATATGTGGGAGGACATTTCCCATGAAAAGAGCCTCAGCAAGAAGTTGTACAGTTTCAGTCTGAAGATGTTGTCGCATTGAGAAATCGGAGCTTACGAATGTTCTGACCGGTTGTCTTCAGCAAGTCTCTATGCCAAATCCAGGAGTATCGTTTGGGCGAGTCTTGGTCTTGCTGCAACGCGAAATCGAGTTCTAAAACCTGTCCGGGAAATTGAGTATTTGGCAGAAAAGGAACCAAACAGTACCGACATTTTGAAGACCAACATGTTGGATACATATTATCCAAATCGAAGCAGTCATCTTGAGAATGTTTGTCTATATGAGGTTCTCCAAAATTATATATTCAAGAGGAACATCAAAGAAGATATTGAGAAAGGAGTGTATGCTGTAATTGGAAGTGAGGGATGTCTGGTCAAGCAAAGAAAATGCCAATTAGTAAACCGTCGAAAATTGAGTGGCGAATCTCCAGAAAAAAAGGAGTTTTTCTATTTAGCACTTTTGCAACTTTTCAAGCCTTGGCGTGCAGAAGAGGAACTGCTTGGAGATTTCCTCTGTTACGAAGACTCTTTCACTGCTGCTAAGGAGACCATAGAATGTCCTGCTTTTCGCAAATATCAAGAAATGTTGACTTTGGAAATTGAGCAGGAAGCAACGATTGCAGCCGAAATTGCCAGAGACAGTTCTCAGGATAGTCAGAGTTCTGTTTCATTGAGTCAGGATCCACTAGGAGGACCTATTATCGAAAATGAAGCTGCCACTGCTATGAAAGAAGTGGAAAGAGCCATGGCACATGCTCAGGAGGATTCAGTTAACTTAGAAGACTTGGAAAAACAACTCAACGTTGAGCAGAGGAAAATATATGATGAAGTTACCAAGCAAATTGAGCATGGATTAAGTCATGAGAAGAAAGAGTGCTCATGTACATCGTTGAAGCCTGTCCGGAACTGGAAAAAGTTTCCTTATTAAAGCAATTTCTTGTTATTTGCAGGAAAGGACTGAGACATCGTTGTCTTGTGTTGTTACCGCTCCTACTGGACTGGCAGCACATAACATTAAAGGTATTACTTTGCATCGTCTACTGATGCTGCCAGTGGAGCATGACAACAAATTACAATACCACAAGTTATCTGGGGATGCTTGTTGTGAAGTTTCAAGAGTCTTGAGGAAAATGAAACTTCTTATCATTGATTAAGTAAGCATGGTTTCCAATGTCATGCTTGCCTTTGTGCATTTGAGAATGCAAGAAGTTCTTAAAACTGAGTATGATGTGTTATATGGTGGCAAACACATCATTGTTTTCGGAGATCTTCTGCAGCTGACACCAGTAAAAGGTCAACCTGTGTTCAAAATACTCACGCATGAAGATACCAGGAAGTGCCTAGGGAGCATTGGCAACGTCAATATATGGTTAAACTTCAATTATGCTGAACTGCATGAAAATATGCGTCAGGCAAAGGATGAAGATTACAAGAATATTCTACAAGATATTAGAATTGGAAAAGTGACCGAGCATGGGAAAGAAGCTTTAAATGCACGATTACTTTCAAATTTATATCCCGAACAAGACATTGTGCCTGAGAATATTTTTCAGAAAATTACTGAGAAGAAATCCGGAATATGTTTGATGCCAACTCTTGCAGAATGTGCCATGTTCAACAACAAAATGTTGAATTTAGAAAAGCAAGAGATTGTGAAACTTGAAGCTATTGACAGAATAGAGCATATGGGATCAACAATTATTTTGTCTGAGAATTTGAAATCAAAATTGGATTCATTAGAGAAGACTATATCTAAAACAGCGGGTGTTGAAAAGACTTTGAATGTGTGTTTAAATTGCCGAATCATTTTGAGAAGGAATTTACATGTTGAAAGAGGTCTGGTAAATGGATCAATGGGTAATGTTGTGGATTTTGAGAAATACCGAAATAGAGATGGAATTGAATTTTTAAAAATTAAATTTGATGGTATTGAGGAAGTACAGCTAATTGGTCGTTGTTCTGCTAAGTTTTTGCTTGTTAAAGACTTATATGTTCGCCGTAAACAGTTTCCTGTTTGCTTGGCATATGCGGTAACAATCCATAAATCGCAAGGTTTAAGTGTAGATAGTGCATTGGTGAATATTGGCAGTTCTGTGTTCAAGGAGGGTATGGCATATGTAGCATTGTCACGAGTTAGAACTTTATCGGGATTGTACTTGATTGACTGTGATGTCACAAACATTTGTGCGGATCTAGATTGTGTTAAGGAATACAATAGGTTAAGAAAAGAGTATGCGCCACATTTGCCTCAATATCCTTTGTTTGAGAAACGTGTGGTAGGCCGGAAACGAAGAAATATCAGTAATAGTAGGGAGCTTGTAGCAAAAAGACCAAAAGTCGATGAACCGAAAATTGTAAGCAGAAAGAAAGTGGATTCTGTTGAAGATGTTGTCGGTTTTCAATTTGAAAACAGTTCTGGTGTCAACTGCTATGCAAATGTAGTGGTTAATGTTCTCTTTTCACTAGAGAGTTTAAAAGAACAGATTGTGTTGAATTCAGAACAAAGTATATGCTGTTTGTTGAATTCTGTTTTCGAGAAATGTAGCACTGATCGAACAAAAGTAGAAAGTGTGTCTGAAGTTCGTTATCTGTTAGATGAATGTTCAGGTCAAACAGACTTCTCTGAAAATAATCAGCAGGATTGTCAGGAGTTTTTAATGTATATGCTTGATGTATTGCAAGATGAGGGTGTAGATGTAGATCACCTGTTTGGGATTTCTTATCAATGGCAGCATGACTGCGAGAACTGTATGGTATCAAGTACTACTAGTGTAGACTCAGAAAGATTTATATATTTAACTTTGCCAGACAGTAAATCAGTCTCCTTTAATAAGCTAGTAAATGCAGCGGATCACAACATGGAGTGTAGCCAATGTAAATCTGAAATGATGTCAACATTATTTATACGTAGATATGGCCAGTATGTCATTTTAATGATCCAACGATGTAGGCCTGATGGATCAAAATTGTCAACTTTAATAAAAAAAATTGTGGCTTCTCAGCTGTCAATATCAGGAAGGACTTTTGTAACTGTAGCAATTATCTATCACGATGGTCCTTCAACAACATCAGGACATTACACAGCTTATTTAAAGTCTCGAAACGGCTGATCATTCTGCAATGATTCTGTTGTAACTTTCAAAAAAAAATTGCCGTTTGACCTTAAAAATTCTTACCTGGTGTTTTTAAAACCAAAATTTTAAGGAAAGAATCTCGGGATTTCCTCTGAGGAATTGCAAAAGGTTCATTAAGTAGAGGGAATGTAAGTCTGCAATGCTGTCTAGATTATTTGTCCAAAACTTTTAATTATAATGTCAATTTAAAAATCCAACTATATAAACCTGATGCAAGTAAGTCTGCTTCATAGTAAGCAGTATCAGTGTCATAGGAAAAGGAGAACATGAGTGAGAAAGAAGGGTAAGATATTAGTAGTCCAGGATTGTGAAAGTAATCTTAAATGTTTTCTTTTTGAAAGTTGCGAAAATAGAAAATGACGGGATTTGATTGGAAGAATTACAAGAGTTGTGAATCACTGCAACATGATTTGGCCAAGTGGAAACATGTGGTAGAATGTGAGAAGTCTTTTCTTGTATGTAATAATTTTTCAAAACGATGGAGGTTTTCTTTCAGAAAGTGGCGGGCTGAAAATATTTATAGCACAACAGAGTGTACGCTGTTCATAGGACATCCTTCGACGTTATGGAAAGTAAGTTAATTTTAAGGAGTTTTGAATTCAGATTTCTTAGGTTGTATGGGTTTTTTAAACACAATCATTTTGATTGTGTTTTTTTTTCCCCCCTGTTACATGATGAATACCTTCAAGTCACTGATTTAAGTGAAATTTGATACATTCTGAGAACAGCAAAAATAAACCATTTAACATGTATAATTAATGTTCTACTTTTTGTACGTATGATATACATTTAGAAATGTGAGGTAGATATGGAGAAACTGAGGCTTCTGTAAGTGTCAAAGTTAATGCTTATAGTGCTGCACTTCTGGGTACTGTTTTTTTTTTTAAACTGAATAGGCCTCACCTTAAAGAAACCTCTTGAAAGCACACATCTTATTTGCATCCTGAAACAATCATTTAAAATGTTAGACACAATTTTATGATGGCTTTACATCTTTTTTGCGCTGCTATTGCATCACTATTGTGAGACATCAGCAGTGCAAAAGATGCACCATGTTCCAAAATAGGCCTCACTTCATCAGCATCAAGATACTGTTTGTTTAAAATATATATCTTTAGGATTGTGTAGGGGACGTAGAGCAGCAGAGGGTTCTGTAAATGTCAAAGTTGTTGAAAAACTGTTTCTTCTTGAACCTTTTCCCTTGTCTTTTCAAATTTTTAAATACATGTTTTAATATTTTTGGAAATGTTTGTTCTCTCTTTCACAGATTGAAAGTATGAAAAAAGAATTGTAAAAATTAACAAGAATTATAAGGTAAATGTTTTCTACTCTTTTCGTTACATTTCAATCACATTCACCTACTTTAGGGCTTCAGACTATAGAGCTTTAAACAAAGATTATTTAAATGTGCAAATTTGGAGCTGTGCCCGTGGGTTTTGGTTCATGCTCAAGTGCATTGACCTAAAATGTGTGTGCACATTACCAAATTGCCGTCTGTTTCCTCAAGCGTACTCCTTACACACCTTTGAAGTGAAGTTTAGCTTCACTATAAACGCCCCGGCTGCTTTACCTTCTCATTCTACTGTCCTTGCTTCATCCCCTCTCCTGTCTGCCGTGTGCATTTCTCCTCTCCCCCCCATCACAGTAACGTCACTTACACACGCAACGCCATTCACACACGCAACACCATTCACACACGCAACGCCACTCACACACACAACGCCACTCAAACATACAACGTCACTCACACACACTATGCCATTCACACACGCAATTCATCCACGCAATGCCACTAATCCACGCAATACCACTCATCCACGCAATACCAATAATCCACACAACGCCAATTATCCACGCAATGCTTCTCATCCACACAACGCCACTCATCCATTTGCAAAACCAAACGAACAAACTCTTCTATTGTGAGACCTATTGCATTTTCAATGCTTGATTCTTTCACTTTCTTATGTATTTTGTTTTCCACAATTATATCCTTTTACTTCTCTTCTTAGGTAAATAAATCTATTAAACACCATTTCTGGTTTAAACCCTATAGCTGTCTTTCTTTTTACATCACTCTCTGTTTTCTTCTCTTGTACTTACTCCTTTATTTTTTTTTTTTTTTAAATTTGGGGTTAGCTCCCGGTTCGCGTACCGGAGAGCTAACCGGAATGCGAACTAAAAAAAAACAGCTTGCCAGAGTGTTACACTTTCTAGCAATTTTTGTAAAAAGGGGAGGTAGTTCTGAAAAGAACTTTTTTTTTTTCTTTTATATTTTTTTTTACTTTTTTGAACATTATTTCATTTTTTTGTATTTTTTGAACACTTTTTTGTTTTTTTTGTTGTTTTTTTAAAGGGAAAGAACAGAAAGAGGCATTGAAAATGGCTCAACAGGAACAAAAAAAAAATGTTAAACTTCTTGCGTTTGGAACATTGGTGTTTCTCGAAAGCCAGATGAATCAATTTCACACTCATGTTAGCGCATGAAATTAGTGTTCCACAATACAAGCATGTCAGCTTCAGATGCACAAATTTTTTTTGTATGTTTGGCACTGTTTCGTTCACCTCTGCCACTGACAGAGACAGATCAGAAGATGTTGAAGGCACCGAAGTTGGGGGGTTTTGTTGCAGTTCACGCATCTCTGCACGACTGTAGTTCATTGGATGCCACCTCTGCGTATGTCGGTGCATCGTGTGATTTCCAAAGCTGTATTTTTTATTTGTTCCTCTGGATAATTTTTCTTTGCAGATAAGGCACGTAGCATATCGTGCATTGACTTTTTTTTCTCCAGAAGGAATGCTAAAAAATTGCCATATAAAGCTTTCTTTCCGATGAGATACCCGGCGTAACTCTTGGACAAATTGTGGTCCCTCTTCTTCCTCTCCGTCTTCTTCTTCCTCTTCCTCCTCTATGTTTCCAATAAATTGTGGAGGGGGTCCTCTCTTCCTATTAGGAGATGGGAGTGGTGGTGGTGGGGGTGCAGAAGCTGAAGCTACTATTGAAGCCATCACAGAAAATTTTCAGGTCTTCCTTTCTCAAAGTTGAAAGTCAGAGTGAGAAAAAAGGTGGGGGCTTTCATCATTTGGGAAAAGAAATAGTTCTAAACCAATGAAAAGTGTTATTTTTAGGTCACATGACCTAGTGTTACATCATTAGGAAACCAAAAGTGAAATGAACCAATGAAAACTTTAATGAATAAGTCACATGACCTGTTCCGCTCACGTTACGCGGAGCGCGCCGCGCTTCGAATCGCTTCCGGTTCGCGTTCCGGAGCACTTCCGGGAGCGCTAACGCGGCGCATCATAAGACGTATTACGCGACAACGTGATATGTCGCGTTTCCGCGACGCATCACGATGTTGATTTCTGATGCGGTAGTTGTGTGAACGGAACGTTTACCGGTTAGCGGACCGGGTCGCGGCATCAAATAGAGCTAACGGAAAGCTTCCCGGTACGCGAAAAAGGAGCGAACCCAAAAAATATTTTAAAAAAAAATAATCATAAACATATAAAATATAATTTGGGATTTAAAGAAAAAGACATGTTACAGCTACAGAGATTGGCTTTTAAAAAAACCATTGAAATTCAATGAAAAAACCATAGGTTATAGACCATATATAGTTAGGAATTAGCATTTAAAAAACCTTATTTTACTCACACAAAACCATTGAAATTCCATATATAGTTAGTTGCGCTAACTATATATCGCGCACCCGCAATCCACTGCTGATGATGTCACATATTACATCATTCATGACATGGCGTGGAGAATGCTGTTTCCAGCAGTGCTCTTACGATGCAGTTTAGTACACAGTTTCGAGTTTCTCACAAAGACCTTCACATCAAGGAATTCTGCCTCGAATTCATCAATGTGTGATGTGAAGTGTAAGTTCTCGTTGTTGTTGTTAATAGATTGTATGAAATTTTCTGCATCGATTCGATCCCCCCTCCAAATTATAAAAACATCATCGATAAAACGCAACCAATGCATTACATGATTGGACATGATGTCTCTAAAAGCGACATTGAGTACCCGCTCCTCCCACCAGCCAACGTGTAAACACGCATAGCTGGGGGAGAAGCAGGCGCCCATAGCCACTCCTCTCTGTTGTAAAAATATGTCTTTGCCAAACATAAAGAAATTGTGGTGCAAACACCAATCTGTTAATTCTATAAACATCTTGTTATGGTTATAACAATTAATAGATCTGGTTCCTAAAAAGTGTTCAAGGGCTCTCAGTCCAGCCTGATGGTTAATGCTGGTATAGAGTGACTTTATATCAAGGGTGATTAGTAGTAGGTCATCACTCCAAGGAACATTTTTGATTTTATTCAGGAAATGACCAGTGTCTTTGATGTATGATGGTAATACTTGCACCAAATCTTGGAGAAAATAGTCGATGTATTCACCAATGTGTTCAGCTACACTAGAGATTGCAGAAATGATCGGTCTCCCAGGGACCGGGCTCACCATCTTGTGCACTTTAGGCAATAGATACAATTTTGGCAGTACAGGGTTGTCAACATTAAGAAAATTGAATTCCTCTTTCGATAGCATATTTTCCCTCCTCCATTTGAATAACAGTTTTTTGAGGCTTTCTTTTGATTCAATATATGATTTCATGTTGGACATTTTGTAACAGGTTCCATTATCTAATTGTCGCTGAGCTTCAGCAAGGTAGTCTTTCTGTGGCCAAATGACCACGTTGCCGCCTTTATCTGCCATGGTCACTATAATGCTTTGATCTTTACTAAGCTTGTTGATAAGTGTGGCATATGCTTGCTCTTGGTTGCTTCTGTATCTTTTCTTATGTTTTACCTTGTGATACAGTTCTTTAAGATCCTATATATTTATATATTTTACCTACTGGCGGTCGCCAGTAGGTATATATAGTTATGATTTTTTTGAATAGGGATTTCTGAAAATTCTATGTTGAATAACTTTGGCGTTGATGGACGGAATTGGCTGAAATTTTCAGGAAAATGGCACATTTTGTTTCTGAGCGTCCCCTGAAAGTTTGGAGGGGTTTCGTCAAGCGGGGGCCGAGAAAAAAGGGGGGTCCCAAAACGTGTTTTTAACATTGAGTTTTCCATAGGGCGGTTGGACTCACTTTTAGCTCGAACGGCTGAATGGATTTCCACAAAACTTGGCAAAATTGTAGGGACTGGTAGCCCGATGTGCCTTTGCTATGTCTCAAGATATATGCTCCAGTGGTTTTTACGAAAATTAACTTTGAAAAATATATATTGGGCTACATTGGGCTATATATATGTTAGAGCCCAAATGTAGCCCAATGTAGCCCAATGTAGCCCAAAGATGGCCACCAGACACAAAAAAAAACAAATGTAGCCCAAATATCAGCCAGATGTAGCCCAACTATAGCCCAATGACAGAATGTCCCAGAGTGTTCTAAAGAACAACTAGAACGCTAACAGTCTTACTTATGACAAAAGTATGGCACACCTGAAGTCATCTTGATTGGAATAAAGTGGTAACATATATTTTAGAGTGCTTTGAGGTAGGGTAGCTCTGAATAGAGCTGTTGTGTTGTGTGGGTGATGTAAGTACCAACATGTAGGTACCAATGAAGAGTCTAAAATTCAATGTACACCATCTCCTCTGTAGATATTTTGTATGTTCTAATATGGGTTATTTAAATGTAAATGTGTGGAAAAGCACTTCATGCTTTAAAGCAATTGTATTTTTGAACTGATTGTTCTTTCCTCTTAGTCCTCCTCTTTGGTTTTTTTCCCCCCATACTCTTCTTCAGCATGATAGTTGATAAATTTGTTCCCTCAAAAAATGTATATACATAAAAAAATTATATTAAATACATATAAAATATATTTTTCCTTTAAAAGAAGAATACATTTTACAGCTTTTGATATTTGCTATTAAAAAACCATTGAAATTCACTGAAAAAACCATAGGTTATAGACCATATATAGTTAGGAATTAGCATTTACAAAACCTTGAAAATTCACTGAAAAAACCATAGGTTATAGACCATATATAGTTAGGAATTAGCATTTACAAAACCTTATTTTACACACACAAAACCATTGAAATTCGCATATATAGTTAGTTGCACTAACTATATATCGCGCACCCGCAATCCACTGCTGATCATGTCACATATTACATCATTCATGACATGGTCAGTGACATCACTGATGACATCACTGATGACATCTCAAATGACATCACTGATGACAACATCCAGTGACTGTATGTTTCTGTAAAGTTAAAATATGTCTTACATATTAAAGAATGAGTAGATGTATAAGTGTCTGGATGAAGGATTTAGTAGGTGCATGACTGACTGTATGAGTGAGTGATTAAATGTGTCTCACTGAGTGCATGGGTTAGTGACTAAACTGTATTAATTTGTGCATCATTATGTCTGTTGTTCTGTAAACTGCTGCATGTGTTGATCAGTAGCTATATGAGTAACTATATGGGTTATTGATTGGTTGACCAAGTATTTGTATGGGAGACTGAGTGTGTGTGTGGGTGGCTGGGAGGTGTATGACTCTGTGCATGGATGTGTGAGCAGTTGATTCACTAGATGTATGGGTTCAAAAGTGCATGTGGAAACAGCTGTATGGGCGGTTGACTGTGTGCATGAGTGTATTGGTGAGTGAATGGATATCTCAGTGCTACATGTCAAAGTAAGTACATATGTAAAACACAGTACATGTGAGAGTTGACATATATAAATAACTGTGCATAAGTGCCAGTGAATGTGTGATTGGCTGTATGGATCATTATGAACTTGTATCAGGGATTTTATAAGAGAGTAAATATGTGTTAGTATATGTTTGAATAAGTAAGGTGTGTATAACTGTATAGTTGAGGAAATGGAGGTGTGATTGATTCTTTGCATGACTGACTAGGTGTGTGAGTAACTCCATGGATGAGTGACAGTCTGTGAGTGTCTGTTTACACTGAGTGTATCTAAGGTTATATTAGAGTCTGAAGAGGTTCATCGTATTATCACATGAATGATGTCATCAGTGATGTGATCAGTAATGTCAAATGAGATGTCATCAGTGATGTAATCAGTGATGTCATTTGAGATGTCATCAGTGATGTCATCAGTGATGTCACTGATCATGTCATAAATGACGTAATATGTGACATGATCAGCAGTGGATTGCAGGTGCGCGATATATAGTTAGTGCAACTAACTATATATGCGAATTTCAATGGTTTTGTGTGAGTAAAATAAGGTTTTGTAAATGCTAATTCCTAACTATATATGGTCTATAACCTATGTTTTTTTCAGTGAATATATATATATATATATATATATATATATATATATATATATATATATATATATATATATTACCTACTGGCGGTCGCCAGTAGGTAGTTATAGTTAGGATTGTTTTCCATAGGAAATCCTCAACATTCTATTTGGAATAACTTTGGCCCTGGTTGAAGAATCTTAGCGAATTTCTCAAAGAAGATGGCTTGGTCCGCTGCGCTCCTTCCCTGAAAGTTTGGGGGGGATTGGTCAAGTGGGGGCTGAGATATAAGGGGGGTCCCAAAACGTGTTTTCTCCATGTTATTTTCCATAGGACCTTTAGACTCGGCTACAGGTCGAACGGCTGAATGGATTTATAAGAAATTTGGCAAAACTGTAGAGTCCGGTTTGCAGATTACGCTTTTTTGGAATAGTGTAAATCCATTCAGTAGTTGTTGAGAAAATTAAAGTTAAGGTCAATTATATATCTATAGGCGCACACGCGTGCGCGCACTCAAGCGGCTGCGCGTGAGCGGATTTTTTTTGCTGCGTGACGTCTGTTAACGTACGATTCGAAGGAAATCAGGAAGTTTTGTTCGCCATTTTGTCACTGCGAGTAAATATATTGTTCATTTCAAAGCGTTGAAACATGGAAAGGGGAGAAGGTAGAGATTGTTTTGCTGCGTAGCTTTTCTCGGGGTGTGCAGTAAGGCCCTTAAACGCGAAAAGATATAAATTTTTTCCCGAAAAAAAATACGGGGTGCGCGCACCCGGTCGCGCACACCTATTTACAAGAGTGTGAAAATGGAGATAAATCAGAAGTTTGAGTGCTTAGATATAAGGTGGCTCTGAAAAGAGCCATTGTGTTAATTGAGTGTTTTCTGCATTTATAAGTAAGTACCGATGCAGAGCCTGATGTTGCAGAGGAAGATTCTGTTTCCCTCATTCGTGAAATGAACACCGTCTCTCCTATAGACGTCTTGCATGTGGTATCGCAAGTTGTTGTGGTAAATAGAACCCATGCTATAATCTCTGAGGAACGCAGAAACAGATTTATTTACATGTCTCCTTGCTTTCTCAAATTGTTCACAATGTTGATTGGACCAATTCCATTTCTGTCTTTGGCATATATTGGAATATACCAAGGCAGATCGAGGAAAAAGTGTCATCAATTGTCGAAAGGTGTCTTTTAGAAGCATTTCCAGACCTACCCCAGTAATTGTGCCTAGATCGTTCCCACCACAGTGCACAATTATAAGGTCTGGTTCTGGGAGATGCATAAAAGTTTTCACCAATGGAATCAATTGGTGACATTTCAATCCTCTTTTGCCAATCCATGTTATGTGTACATTTGGTAAGCCGAGGTTGCAAATTCGTCTGCTTACTGCATATTTTTCACTCCAGTGAATATAACTGTCTCCTATTAGCCAGACCTTCATTTTCAAGGGATTTGTAGTCGTCCTCCGATCGGTTCTGGAAGTGGAATGGTAGTTAGAAGTTGAAATTCTAAATAAAGAAAAAGGAAGAGGCTGGGTGTGGTTAAAAAAATAAAAATGATTGGTTGATTGTAATAAGTGGAGATTGAACAGTACGTTGCATGTTAATGTTTATGTTAAACGAAAAGTACTATTGGGTGTGAAAAAACAAGACATGTAACAGAGGTGTTTCTGGAGGGAACATAGTCTTCTTAGTTTGTTGTAGAACGTTGAGACATGAACTTTTGACCTGTGCCTTCAGCAAGGTGCAGAATGAGGTGTAACCATCGAAACAGCCGGAGATGGCAGTTGGTGATGGGTTCACTCTTTGGTGCCTCTGCATCTGACTCTGTTCTGTGGTGGCAGGCGGAGAACTGTTTGTTATTGTGGAGATGAAAGGGTGATAAGGAGAGAAATACGACATAGCGTTTGGCCTGTAGAAGCGTGGGAGCAGTGATTAAGTCTGAGTGAAGCGGAACTGTGGCGGTGCTTGGTAACAGTGAAAATTTTTTTTTAACAGTGGTATAACTGTTTGTACGGTGCGCGACCTACTAAGAAAGAGTTCACAGGCCGTAATTGGCTTGCAGGTTCTAGTATCAGTAAGTGAGGTCGAGAAAAGAAAACATTCAGGACTTTATTTATGAAGGCCTTGCGCCACCGGTGCGTCACTTTTTCCCATTTTAAAAAATGAGGCACCGGCGGCGGAAGGTCTTCATAAATAAGGTCCTCAGTGTCTACAGTTAAGGTTATGTGGAACCCATGAATAGTTTTTCAATATGAAATCATTTCAGTTGAGATTATGGATTAAAAGAGAAACCGTGAATATTTGAAATGTTTATTTAGAAATGTACTGTTTTAAAGGCAAATCATTATGTAATAGGAGTACAGAAATTGCAAAAAACACAGTAATTGGTATTGTCAGTAGTACATGGAATACAAACGCTATAGTTGAAGAAAAATGAATATAGTTGGAAAAAAACATTGTACACTCTTATAAGGAAGTATATTATATTTTAATAAATGGAAGAAGGTCTCTGGCCTTTCAGTTTAGGAACGATATATGAAAATGCAAGTGGTTATACATCATTACTGTATCAATCAGCTGTCTACATGCGAAGCACTATCAAGTTTGTGTTATGTTACTGTGTACGGGGAAAAAAGGCGCCAAAAGCGACAAAATGGCGAGAGGTGCATGTATGTAATCTGTTGGATGGTGCGCAAATCAGTATTGAGGAGAACTACTGTATTGAGATATCTTTTGAAGGTTGCAGTATTGCATTTGAAATACAGCACAAGTAACAATGGAAATATTGCTGAAAGAACATATTTTTCTGTAAAGTATTTTAAATTAATAATTTTATAGAAAATTAAAGTAGCAGAGGCGTGTGAGGCGGAAATAAGCAGTTGAGATGCGAAATGGCGTTTACAGTTATAAAAAACTCGTTTAACATTTACACATTAATTAGGGTACATGTAGCATATATTAGCGAGTTTTGCATCGAGTACGTTTGAAATAACCTTAGATAAGATATGCAATAGAATTGTTGAGATTAGACTGTAAAAAAATAAAGTTGAAAATCGAGTAGCTGAAGAAACAAATGTAGTCCACATAAAAGACCAAAATTTAAACAACACGAAATCATAATGTCCACTGTTAGTAAAGCCAATAGGTCTGTTCTTCAAAAGAAAATATGGAAAAGAACGTGAAGAATATAGGGAAGCAAAAGGAAATGAGGACGTCAATGGCTTGTATAAGAGTTATTGAAGCATTGTTTAGGCAAAATAGGTAGCTTCTGCTTGTAACAGGAAATCACTTTTATCATTTGAAAGTATGTCAGCTATCCAATGGAAAAGAGTAAAGCAGTACTCATGATCTGTTAAAATCAGAGCCTCTTTTATTATCAGAGGGCAGCTCGGTGGGTTTTCGATGTAGTTCTCTGTTAGGAAAGAGTTAACCGTCCATTGTGTAGGCAAAGTATGCAGCAAGTGCTTCTAACAGGAAATCACTGTTATCATCTGAAAACATGTCAGCCATCCAATTGAGAAGATGAAAGGAGCATTCATGATCTGTCATTATTGGAGCATCTTTTACCATCATAGGGCAGCTCGTGGGTTTTCGATGTAGCTCTCTGTTAGGAAATCTTGCGCCGCTGCGAATATATTCCAATGACCCAGAACTCCTTGTATCGCTGCAAAGGCCATAAACCCTCCATTGTAACAAAGCTGTTCATGATCAAGTAACGGATTCATGAGGTGATTGTCATTCGGTTCAGGAGGTACCAAATTGCAGAGACATAAATCCAGGGCCCACGTGAAATCACAGCTCAGGCAATGAAATACAGGCTGCACACAGGTGAAATACGAATATCGAAATGAAAATCGATATGAAGTATTCAAAGTTGAGAGTGGTAAGGTGCCGTAGTACAGAAGCATTCTCTGTCGAAATAGTTCTAAGTGGTCCGGCTCGTTTGCGAAGGCAGGAGGGACATCCATTTTGAATTTCCCAAGATGGTAAAGGAAACGGCGCAGCACTGCCGGTTGTATAGCAACTCCACAGAATTAGGTCGCCGGCTATGCATTGGAGAGGAGCAGAATGACTTGATACATTTTCTAGGAGTCTAGTCACTTATATATTGCTTAGTAGTTATCAAAAAAGTAGCTTTTCTTGAAGTGGAGGATCCGTTAAAAAATAAGGGAGTCATTTGAGCAAGTTGTAAAGCAAGGTCAATTTTTTTTACATCAATGCTGTTTTCTGTGAATGTTAG
Organism: Lissotriton vulgaris; assembly: GCF_964263255.1. NCBI lineage: Eukaryota > Metazoa > Chordata > Amphibia > Caudata > Salamandridae > Lissotriton > Lissotriton vulgaris. The sequence continues at coordinate 1,516,139,669 of NC_141689.1, read as the reverse complement.
CTAAGTGAAAGATATGTGTGTGAGCAGATGAAACGTTCAGTTTTAAATGTGACAATGGAGCTCTTGTTCATGTCTTCCGATTCAAGGTCGGTATTCTCTGCCAAATACAAAGATCAAGAAACGCATGCGTGGGGTAGATAGTCTGCATTCTTAAAGGAAAGCAAATGAAGGGTTATTTTTACCGCGTTAGCATTGTCGTTTAAAAAGTTACAGTGATTTTCATTATATGTTAAGAAAGTGTCACTGATGAAGACTGAAAATAAATCTTTATAAATAACAGGGACTGGTGTATTTTAGAAAAGGTGTGTAACATTACATGAATTGTAAAAAAAAAATAATGTAATTGAAAGTGTATGGTTTGAAAATGAAAAGTAGAGGTTTATAGTTCACGTTTTGAAAGAGGGTTAGATGCATGATAGATTTATAAAAAATAGAACATGTTTTTCAATAGTATTATGGAAAAAATATGTGCCTTTATGTACTATTTAGATTATCTGCCTGTTGCCTATTCTTTGAGTTTTAGTAATCCTGTGTCTTATAAGTTTTCCAGGGGCGGTTTGAGGTTCATGGTGGGCTTGGGCAGGGAGGGTAGGTTGGGGGTTTGTAATAGGGGGTCCGGGTGGGGTGGAGTGCGGAGTTTAGTGAAGTGTGAGGGGGGCGGGGGGTTAGGGTGTTTTGTAATGAAGCAGAGTCAGGGGACGCCAAATTTCTGTTGTGGGGTGCCACGGAAATATGTATTTATTCTCAGAGGTTTATTATATTAAGGATATATATTAACATGGTGGCTCTTGTCGTTTTGTGGTTCTGTGCATGTGTATAATGCTGGCCCTGTAGTTTTTGTTTATGGACCTTATTACGACACACTGGGGAGCCACGTTGCACAGTACGCGATAGGTGGGTGCGCGCACCCGGTCGCGCACTAAATGAAAGCGGCGAGAAAATATCAGCTAATATGCTCTTGGAGCTCGTTTTGGTACAAAGAGTTAGTTCTGAAAAGAACTTTTTTTTTTTTTTTGGAAACAAGTGTTATGATGCTTTTGATTTCTTAAAGTTGCTACGACATTTTTCAGTATGTCGTTCTATCCAAATAAAGTGAAGAAATGTAACTTTTCTTGGAGCATTTATGACTCTCAATTTTGTGTTTAATTAGAATAAAGCTTTGCTCTCCGTATACAAGAAGTTTTCCACAGTTCTTGCATTTCATGTGCACGTTCGCCAGATATGGTTTCAAGTCCATTTCAGCACTCGATGGAGATACAGGTCATCCACCGGAAGATGTGCTGATTACTTCTGATGGTAATAGCGTGGCCTCCGTTTTTCTTGTCAAAGGTGGTCGCTCATTTCCTTCAGATTCGGAAGATGAATGCGGAACGGTAGCCATTCCAGCGAAGTCTTCGGGAAGATGTTCGACGTTGTTCTCTCTTGAGAGTAGAAAAGAAAGTGATGGAAGTGGGTGGAGTGCTGCGTGTAAATTCCAGAATAGAAACTACCAAGAACCAATTAGAAGTGTTGTTTTGAAGTCACATGACTTCACATGCAAGTGTCAGGTCCTGTACGCGATAGGAGGGTGCGCGCACCCGGTCTCGAACTAAAATAAAGCGGCGAAAAAACATCTCTTAATATGCTCTTGGAGCTCATTTTGGTAGAAAGAGTTAGTTCTGAAAAGAACTTTTTTTTTTTTTTTGGAAACAAGTGTTATGATGCTTTCGATTTCTTAAAGTTGCTACTACATTTTTCAGTATGTAATACTATGAAAATGAAGTGAAGAAATGTATCTTTTCTTGGGGCATTTATGACTTTCAATTTTGAGTTTAATAAGAACGAGGCTCTGCTCTCCATACAAAAGAATTTCTCCACACTCGTTGCATTTCATGTGCACCTTCGCAAGATATGGTCTCAAGTCCATCTCAGCACTCGATGGTGATACAGGTCGTCCACCAGAAGATGTGCTGGCCACCTCTGATGGTAATAGCGTGGCCAGGGCTCTTGTCGATGCTTTTGCATAACGCTCAGGGTGCCTTTGTTTAACATGCCGCTGCATGGTGTGTGCAGAAAAGGAATATTTTCTGATGTAATATGTAATGTCATCAGCAGTGCATTACACGCGCAAGTTATAGTGAGTCCAACTAACTATAACGTGGAATTTCATTGGTTTTATGTCAGTAAAATTTCCAGCTAACTATAACTGGTGTCAAACCTATGGTTTTTTCAGTGAATATATATATATATATATATATATATATATATATATATATATATATATATATATATATATATATATTGAAGCTCCCAGTCGCTACTTCAAATCCCCTCGGACCGGCTAAGGGAAAGACCACAATTCAGGTAACAGTTTCTTTTACTGCAGCATACGAATGGTAGTTAAAACAGCAATGCCGCGTTTCGAGCGTAACCGCCCTTGTTCACATGCAGTTAGTTACAAGTCAGAATAACTTTTTATAATGCAAATCACTTCGCCTACCTCCCGCCTCCAGCTTGGTCATGTGACCCATGAACATGAACAAGATACTGTTTACCCGAAATCTCAGGGGCTAGCAGCATATATTGTAAGTTAAATTAGTATAAATATAACAGTGTTTCCTATAGTGGTAATTTTGTATTATAATCTGCATAAATGCAATTATTTGACATTGAATGGAAAACACAGCACATAAGTGACATCGTATAGTATAGAATATATTCGAGTCCTCATGTAATTTGAAGTATTTATATTATATATATATATATATTTACGGAACAGAACTTCACCGCCGTCGCTCCGTATTTCCGGGTGCACACTTCAGCGATGTTGACTCGCTAAGTATTGCTTCACGTGGCAGGCAATTTTCTAGCTTGCAGAATAAGAGGCACACTCAGAGTTGATTTATAAAGCTGGAATGCTTTATTTGGTGCTTAAAGTCCTCTCCCCTCCATATCGACAGACGTGTTTCGCCTCGCGGCTTTCTCAATGTCGATTACCCATAAGTGATACAACCATTTTAAACCCTCCATTCGTCTTCATAGCCATGAAAACAAAAGATGGACATTTCACCAACCCCACAGGTATCAGTTGTGTGGTGGCCATCTTATAGTGGGTATATAAAATGCAATAATGTCCATTTCATTTATAAAGTGCAAGTGCTCAAAGTTATTTTAACATAAAAGTTAACCGAAATAAACGATTAAAAAACATTTTCAATAAACAGGTATGATTTTATTGTGTGCAAAAGTAATTCATTACATGCCATACATATTTCCTGTTATAATTCTTAGCCTCAGCAGGAACAAAGAAAATTGAATAAATGTCCACAGAATTGATAAACATTAAATTCAATATCATGTTATTACTAAACCTGCTGCAGTAGCAAAATTGTGCCCTGAATGGGCTCATGATTATTATGTACATATGTCCAGTGAAGTATGCTGCTATAGAACATTACTATTTTTATTCTTTCATATAAGGCAGCAATAACATACCAGATTTGGAGGAATGAAAGGATGTATCAGTTTTTTGTTTTTATATTTATGTATATTTCATGTTAACATAACACCCTATTACCACACTATGAAGATATTTTTATGTTGATATAACACTGCCTTAAGTTGTTAAGTTATTCTAGGTGTGTCCAAAGCTCCTCATCATTATTGAGTCCAGCCGGACTCATACTTTGGAGCTCTATGATATAACGGGACTCTTTGGTTCTGAGTTTCCTCAACCTGTCTCCACCTCTTTCATGTTTATCTACCCCGTCGATGCAATAATATTGCAAAGGATCCCTATTGCTTTGATAGTATATAAAAGTTATTGAACTGATAGTATAATTCAAAATGTCTTGCGACGGGGTAGGTAGGGTCTTTGTTAGAAATGGCCCGCATGTGCTCTAATATTCGCTTTTTGGTGGGATTCTTGGTGCTGCCAATATACCTTTTGTTACATGGACAGGTGAGACAATATACGGTATATTCCGAATTACAATTGTAAAACCTATTGATGGATCTTAATGGCCTGGGGTCCCCTGGTCCACCTTCGAAACTGGTGATTGTTTTACTAAATCTACAGGCCTTGCATTTTTTGCAAGGAAAGAAGCCATTTATTCCTAGTTTGTTCTGTGTGGCTTTTGACCTAGTAAAATGGCTGTGTATGAGATGGTCTCCAATGGATGGACATCTTTTATATTTAATAGATGGGCGTTCTGGAATGTGTGTTTTAAGTACATTGTCACTTTGGAGAATATGCCAATTTTTTTTGAAAATCTGAACAATTTGTGCTGATTTCTCATTGTATGTCGTAATCATTCGTACAGTCTTATCCTCAGTTTTAGTTTGTTCAGTTTTTTTGTTGTTTTTGGAGGATAGTAGTGTTTTCCTATCAGTTTCCTGTACTTTTAGTTCAGCAATTTTCAAATGTCCTTTCTTGTAACCCCTATTTGAAAAGCGTGATAATGCATCATTTTTTGCACTTACATAGCTCTTCTCCGTGGAGCAATTGCGCTTTAAGAACAAGAGCTCCCCATAAGGTATGCTTTTGATAAGGCTTACGGGGTGATGACTGTCTGCGTGCAAAACTGCATTGCCCGCAGTCGGTTTTCTAAAGAGACGGGTTGATAGGACATTGTTTTCAATATAGACCTGCATGTCCAGGTAGTTGACCGTGTTATTACTGATATTCCCTGTGAACTCAAGGTTCAAATTATTATTATTTAGAGATGCAATATATTCCTCAGCTGAGGATTGATCACCTCTCCATATCATAAACAGGTCATCAATGTATCGTGTCCAAAGCACGATCCTATCTAACCACTGGTTATTGGCATCCCCCCAGGCTACGTGCTTCTCCCACCAGCCGATGAAAAGGTTCGTGTAGCTAGGGGCGAAGCACGTACCCATCGCAGTACCCCGATTTTGTAGGTACAGTTGTCCATCAAAAACAAAGATGTTATTATTAAGGCAATATGAGACCATCTGTAATAGCATATCATTATGTTGTGTGAATTTGGGATGTTTTTGGCCTCAGAACCATCTTATTGCATTCAAACCATCGGAGTGACAAATGCAGGTGTATAAACTTGTGATGTCTTTAGTTATAAGCAACAGGTTCTCTTCCCATCTAATCCCTTCTACATGTCTCAAGAAGTCCCTTGTGTCCTGTATATATGACACCAGGTTTTTTACAAAGGGGGATAGAATAGAATCCACATATTGCCGTGTTCTCCAAAAGGCTGTTGTCTGAAGCCACAATAGGTCTTCCTGGTGGATTTCTATAGTGTTTGTGAATTTTGGGCAAATGGTAGAATGTGGGTAATGTTGGTTCTTCACAGAGCAGGAAGAGATGCTCATCATTGTTTAGCATGCCTTCCTCTTTCTATTGTCCCAATAATTGATGGTATTTCGTTATACTTTCCACATATATGTTACGTTGAATTTTAGTGTAAGATTCAGTGTCTCCCAGTTGCCTCATTGCTTCTCTCTGGTAATGTTCTTTATTAAAGATCACCATGTTTCCACCTTTGTCTGAAGGTTTTATCTCTATAGATTTGTCACTCTTTAAGATTTGTAGTGCTTCACAATATTTCAATTCCTTTATGGCCAGATTTTTCAGATCGTTGATAACAGCTTAGTTGAAAACGTCTATAGCATCAAAAGATGTTTGTGGAATTTTTCTCGATTTTCTTTTAAACTCACTTTTTCCGCCCACTTGTTTTATTCCTGCATGTTCTAGATATTCTTGTGTGCTGGGTGCTGTTAATTCTCCAGCACCGAAGCTTTCCAATGCTTGTAATGTTGACATTGCTCTGAAAGTGTTGACCGTCGAGAGGGTCTCTGTTGCTTGTTCCTCCTCAGTAGCGGAATGTGGTATCGATGTTTCTCCTTTTGGATTAATCAAGAAAATCTTTTGAAACTTTAATTTACGTATGAACTTGAACAGGTCTATGCGGACGCTTGCGTAATCATATCCTGTTGTTGGACAGAAGGTGGGACCTAATTCTAGGACTTTTTGTTCTTCATGTGTTAATGTTCTACTGGAGAGATTAACCACAGTTTGTGACGATTGTTCATTTAATTTTTGTTTTTGTTCTTCCGTTGGCTCCTGGTTTCTCTCTGTGTTGGCATTTCTTCTGCCTCCTTTCTTACCCCGCCTTGTTTTCCTTTTTGGTTTTTCGATTTTTGCTGTGCCGGGATGTGAGTCTGCTGTGTTTTTCTTTGACGACTTTCCTTGATGATTTTGTATTCCCGAAAAAACGGGGGATCTGTTCCATTTTCCACATTCTGTCCATTCTGGCCACCTTCTCCTATTGCTCGTTCATCCTCGGAAAGTTCTACTTCTGACTCCGATGTCTCCTGGCATTCGATGACAGTTGTACCTGCTTTATTTAACTTTTTTCTAGCGTTGTCATATTTTCTTGCGAAGGTCAGTACACGTCCTGTCAAATAGTCCTGTTCGTCACGATCGAACTTGCTTTGTTTTCTACGTCTGATCGTCTGTTCATAATCCTTCAATCTCTTGAGCATGGCGTTCTTCAAGTCAGCTGCATCCGCAGTGTCTTGCTTCTTGCTGATTAGATCTTCCAGTCTTGCTATTTCATCAAGAGCTTTTTTCCTGTCGCTCCAGGCGTAGTGAACTAACATTTTCACCATGCCTTTGGCTGATTCCGCGGTGTATTTGGCCTACCGCAGCAGGTTTAGTAATAACATGATATTGAATTTAATGTTAATCAATTCTGTGGACATTTATTCAATTTTCTTTGTTCCTGCTGAGGCTAAGAATTATAACAGGAAATATGTATGGCATGTAATGAATTACTTTTGCACACAAAAAAATCATACCTGTTTATTGAAAATGTTTTTTAATCGTTTAATTCGGTTAACTTTTATGTTAAAATAACTTTGAGCACTTGCACTTTATAAATGAAATGGACATTATTGCATTTTATATACCCACTACAATATGGCCACCGCACAACTGATACCTGTGGGGTTGGTGAAATGTCCATCTTTTGTTTTCATGGCTATGAAGACGAATGGAGGGTTTAAAATGGTTGTATCACTCATGGGTAATCGACATTGAGAAAGCAGCGAGGCGAAACGCGTCTGTCAATATGGAGGGGAGAGGACTTTAAGCACCAAATAAAGCATTCCATCTTTATAAATCAACTCCGAGTGTGCCTCTTATTCTGCAAGCCAGAAAATTGCCTGCCACCTGAAGCAATACTTAGCAAGTCACCATCGCTGAAGTGTGCACCCGGAAATACGGAGCGACAGCGGTGAAGTTCTGTTCCGTAAATCAATATGGCCGTCAGCCCGGAGGCTTTGAAACGCATAGTAACGCAGAAAGAAATGCGGGTGTGAAAAGAGAGAGCGACCTCCGTGGAGAAACACTTGCGGATTAAACAGACCTAGGAGCCCTGATGTTACAGTGACGAACCGGCTGGAAAGTGACACGACTTCCGTGAGGGAGCTGCGGCGTCGACCTTGGTGAGTCTCTGTTTCAGCGTGTGTTCTCGAGACTGTTTATTATTTAAGCTCTGAGCCTCTATTCCGAGGAGTAACAAAACGGTGCACGACAATCCTCTCCCCTCCCTGCTTTTGACAACCAGTGCAAGTGTTACTGAGGGCGCAACGCAATCACGCCTGCAACGTTGAAAGTAACAACGATATGTCTAGTGTTAATGAACGGGAGGAAATGGCCACAGGGATGTTTAAGCCCAATCCCGGCGCACGGCCTAAACAAAGTGCAAATATATCAACTTCAGCGACTCCTGCCAGTAATCTAACTATACTGTTTCAAACTTTAGAGAAAGCCCATGAGAGGGAATTAAGGAAATGGTGGGAAGCCACCTCCTTGCAAGGATATGTAGACTGCGACCGTATACCAAGGGGCCTCAGAATCTACACAGTACCGGCCTATGAGAACCCGGACCCTCAACTTCTTAAGGACTGGGCCAAATACACCGCGAAATCAGCCAAAGGCATGGTGAAAATGTTAGTTCACTACGCCTGGAGCGACAGGAAAAAAGCTCTTGATGAAATAGAAAGACTGGAAGATCTAATCAGCAAGGAGCAAGACACTGCGGATGCAGCAGACTTGAAGAATGCCATGCTCAAGAGATTGAATGATTATGAACAGACGATCAGACGTAGAAAACAAAGCAAGTTCGATCGCGATGAACAGGACTATTTGACAGGACGTGTACTGACCTTCGCAAGAAAATATGACAACGCTAGAAAAAAGTTAAATAAAGCGGGTACAACTGTCATCGAAGGCCAGAAGACATCGGAGTCAGAAGTAGAACTTTCCGAGGATGAACGAGCAATAGGAGAAGGTGGCCAGAATGGACAGAATGTGGAAAATGGAACAGATCCCCCGTTTTTTCAGGAATACAAAATCATCAAGGAAAGTCGTCAAAGAAAAACACAGCAGACGCACATCCCGGCACAGCAAAAATCTAAAAACTAAAAAGGAAAACAAGGCGGGGTAAGAAAGGAGGCAGAAGAAAAGCTAACACAGAGAAACCAGGAGCCAACGGAAGAAGAAAAACAAAAATTAAATGAACAATCGACACAAACTGTGGTTAATCTCTTCAGTAGAACATTAACACATGAAGAACAAAAAGTCCTAGAATTAGGTCCCACCTTCTGTCCAACAACAGGATATGATTACGCAAGCGCCCACATAGACCTGTTCAAGTTCATACGTAAATTAAAGTTTCAAACGATTTTCTTGATTAATCCAAAAGGAGAAACATCAATACCACATTCCGCTACTGAGGAGAAACAAGCAACAGAGACCCTCTCGACGGTCAACACTTTCAGAGCAATGTTAACATTACAAGCATTGGCAAGCTTAGGTGCTGGAGAATTAACAGCACCCAGCACACAAGAATATCTAGAACATGCAGGAATAAAACAAGTGGGCGGAAAAAGTGAGTTTAAAAGAAAATCGAGAAAAATTCCACAAACATCTTTTGATGCTATAGACGTTTTCAACGAAGCTGTTATCAACGATCTGAAAAATCTGGCCAAAAAAAGCCATAAAGGAATTGAACATTACAATATTCCACCAAAATATTGTGAAGCACTACAAACCTTAAAGAGTGACAAATCTATAGAGATAAAACCTTCAGACAAAGGTGGAAACATGGTGATCTTTAATAAAGAACATTACCAGAGAGAAGCAATGAGGCAACTGGGAGACACTGAATGTTACACTAAAATTCAACGTAACATATATGTGGAAAGTATAACGAAATACCATCAATTATTGGGACAATGGAAAGATGAAGGCATGCTAAACAATGATGAGCATCTCTTCCTGCTCTGTGAAGAACCAACATTACCCACATTCTACCATTTGCCCAAAATTCACAAACACTATAGAAATCCACCAGGAAGACCTATTGTGGCTTCAAACAACAGCCTTTTGGAGAACACGGCAATATATGTGGATTCTTTTCTATCCCCTTTGTAAAAAACCTGGCGTCATATATACAGGACACACAGGACTTCTTGAGACATACAATCTGTGAACAGGTTTTTAAGTGTTCAGAAATGTGGCGCTCAACTTATCACGGTAAGTATTAAGGTGTCGTGGTATAGAATTAGGTGCTTCTTGGCAGAGGAAAACCTTAACCTCTGTAAGAGAAGAGGATCAGGGACCTCTCTCTAATGCAATTGGACAAGAATCCAGAGCACACTTAGTGTATCAAATCAAATTTCAATCTTCAAATGGCCAAACCAATGGGATAGATCAAACCAGACATAGGTTTTCAAAAGTTTTATTGTTCAACAGTGTTCTTTCCTCAGAATCACTGTGCCTATCACTCTAGCCTACACGTGTTTCATCACAGCATGTGGCTGTGAATCTTCAGGGCTGATCTAAAAGATCGAGGCGCGTTATCGGGAGACAGGTGATAATTCCGTCCCGGTCCTAATCGGGATGTTTTTGTAAACAAGAGAGCGGTACCGAAGATAATCGGTTTCCGTTTCGTCAGAATGGGGGTAGCGTGTGAGGTTACACAGCGTCGGTATTTCGGGCCGTTTGTTGCCCGTGGGTTGAGCTTGGTGCAACTCCAGTTTCCAAGTGCGGGAGAAACTTGGAAACTGGAGCTGCACCAAGCTCAACCCACGGGCAACAAACGGCCCGAAATACCGACGCTGTGTAACCTCACACGCTACCCCCATTCTGACGAAACGGAAACCGATTATCTTCGGTACCGCTCTCTTGTTTACAAAAACATCCCGATTAGGACCGGGACGGAATTATCACCGGTCTCCCGATAACGCGCCTCAATCTTTTAGATCAGCCCTGAAGATTCACAGCCACATGCTGTGATGAAACACGTGTAGGCTAGAGTGATAGGCACAGTGATTCTGAGGAAAGAACACTGTTGAACAATAAAACTTTTGAAAACCTATGTCTGGTTTGATCTATCCCATTGGTTTGGCCATTTGAAGATTGAAATTTGATTTGATACACTAAGTGTGCTCTGGATTCTTGTCCAACTTCTTGAGACATGTAGAAGGGATTAGATGGGAAGAGAACCTGTTGCTTATAACTCTAGACATCACAAGTTTATACACCTGCATTTGTCACTCCGATGGTTTGAATGCAAGAAGATGGTTCTTAGGCCAAAAACATCCCAAATTCACACAACATAATGATATGCTATTACAGATGGTCTCATATTGCCTTAATAATAACATCTTTGTTTTTGATGGACAACTGTACCTACAAAATCGGGGTACTGCGATGGGTACGTGCTTTGCCCCCAGCTACGCGAACCTTTTCGTCGGCTGGTGGGAGAAGCACGTAGCCTGGGGGGATGCCAATGACCAGTGGTTAGATAGGATCGTGCTTTGGACACGATACATTGATGACCTGTTTATTATATGGAGAGGCAATCAATCCTCAGCTGAGGAATATATCTCATCTCTAAATAATAATAATTTGAACCTTGAGTTCACAGGGAATATCAGTAATAACACGGTCAACTACCTGGACATGCAGGTCTATATTGAAAACAATGTCCTATCAACCCGTCTCTTTAGAAAACCGACTGCGGGCAATGCAGTTTTGCACGCAGACAGTCATCACCCCGTAAGCCTTATCAAAAGCATACCTTATGGGGAGCTCTTGCGCTTAAAGCGCAATTGCTCCATGGAGAAGAGCTATGTAAGTGCAAAAAATGATGCATTATCAAGCTTTTCAAATAGGGATTACAAGAAAGGACATTTGAAAATTGCTGAACTAAAAGTACAGGAAACTGATAGGAAAACACTACTATCCTCCAAAAACAACAAAAAAACTGAACAAACTAAAACTGAGGATAAGACTGTACGAATGATTACGACATACAATGAGAAATCAGCACAAATTGTTCAGATTTTCAAAAAGAATTGGCATATTCTCCAAAGTGACAATGTACTTAAAACACACATTCCAGAACGCCCATCTATTATATTTGAAAGATGTCCATCCATTGGAGAACATCTCATACACAGCCATTTTACTAGATCAAAAGCCACACAGCACAAACTAGGAATAAATGGCTTCTTTCCTTGCAAAAAATGCAAGGCCTGTAGATTTAGTTAAGAAAATCACCAGTTTCGAAGGTGGACCAGGGGACCATAGGCCATTAAGATCCATCAATAGGTTTTACAATTGTAATTCGGAATATACCGTATATTGTCTCACCTGTCCATGTAACAAAAGGTATATTGGCAGCACCAAGAATCCCACCAAAAAGCGAACATTAGAGCACATGCGGGCCATTTCTAACAAAGACCCTACCTACCCTGTCGCAAGACATTTTGAATTATACCATCAAAGCAATAGGTATCTATTGCAATATTATTGCATCGACGGGGTAGATGAACATGAAAGAGGTGGAGACAGGTTGAGGAAACTCAGAGCCAAAGAGTCCCGTTATATCATAGAGCTCCAAAGTATGAGTCCGGCTGGACTCAATAATGATGAGGAGCTTTGGACACACCTAGAATAACTTAACAACTTAAGGCAGTGTTATATCAACATAGAAATAGCTTCATAGTGTGGTAATAGGGAGTTATGTTAACATGAAATATATATAAATATAAAAACAAAAAAATGATACATCCTTTCATTCCTCCAAATCTGGTATGTTATTGCTGCCTTATATGAAAGAATAAAAATAGTAATGTTCTATAGCAGCATACTTCACTGGACATATGTACATAATAATCATGAGCCCATTCAGGGCACAATTTTGCTACCGCAGCAGGTTTAGTAATAACATGATATTGAATTTAATGTTTATCAATTCTGTGGACATTTATTCAATTTTCTTTGTTACTGCTGAGGCTAAGAATTATAACAGGAAATATGTATGGCATGTAATGAATTACTTTTGCACACAAAAAAATCATACCTGTTTATTGAAAATGTTTTTTAATCGTTTATTTCGGTTAACTTTTATGTTAAAATAACTTTGAGCACTTGCACTTTATAAATGAAATGGACATTATTGCATTTTATATACCCACTATAAGATGGCCACCACACAACTGATACCTGTGGGGTTGGTGAAATGTCCATCTTTTGTTTTCATGGCTATGAAGACGAATGGAGGGTTTAAAATGGTTGTATCACTTATGGGTAATCGACATTGGGAAAGCCGCGAGGCGAAACGCGCCTGTTGATATGGAGGGGAGAGGACTTTAAGCAGCAAATAAAGCATTCCAGCTTTATAAATCAACTCCGAGTGTGCCTCTTATTCTGCAAGCCAGAAAATTGCCTGCCACGTGAAGCAATATATATATATATATTCACTGAAAAAACCATAGGTTATAGACCATATATAGTTAGGGATTAGCATTTACAAAACCTTATTTTACTCGCACAAAACCATTGAAATTCGCATATATAGTTAGTTGCACTAACTATATATCGCGCACCCGCAATCCACTGCTGATCATGTCACATATTACATCATTCATGACATGCTCAGTGACATCACTGATGACATCACTGATGACATCTCATTTGACATTACTGATCACATCACTGATAATCTCATTCATGTGATAATACGATGAACCTCTTCAGACTCTAATATAACCTTAGATACAATCAGTGTAAACAGACACTCACAGATTGTCACTCATCCATGGAGTTACTCATACATCTAGTCAGTCATGCAAAGAATCAATCACTCCTCCATTTCCTCAACTATACAGTTATACACACCTTACTAATTCAAACATATTCTAACACATATTTACTCTCTTATCCAATCCCGGATACAAGTTCACAATGATCCATACAGCCACTCACACATTCACTGGCTCTTATGCACAGTTATTTATATATGTCAACTCTCACATGTACTGTGTTTTACATATGTACTTACTTTGACATGTAGCACTGAGATATCCATTCACTCACCAATAAACTCATGCACACAGTCAACTGCCCATGCAGCTGTTTCCACATGCACTTTTGAACCCATACATCTAGTGAATCAACTGCTCACACATCTATGCACCGATTCATACACCTCCCAGCCACTCACACACATACTGATTCTCCCATACAAATACTTGGACAACCAATCAATAACCCATATAGTTACTCATATAGTTACCGATTAACACATGCAGCAGTTTACAGAACAACAGACATAATAATGCACAAATTAAGACAGTTTGGTCACTAACCCATGCACTCAGTGAGACACATTTAATCACTCACTCATACAGTCAGTCATGCACCTACTAAATCCTTCATCCAGACACTTATACATCCACTCATTCTTCAATATGTAAGACATATTTTAACTTTACAGAAACATACAGTCACTGGATGTTGTCATCAGTGATGTCATTTGAGATGTCATCAGTGATGTCATTTGAGATGTCATCAGTGATGTCATCAGTGATGTCACTGAGCATGTCATGAATGATGTAATATGTGACATGATCAGCAGTGGATTGCGGGTGCGCGATATATAGTTAGTGCAACTAACTATATATGCGAATTTCAATGGTTTTGTGCGAGTAAAATAAGGTTTTGTAAATGCTAATCCCTAACTATATATGGTCTATAACCTATGGTTTTTTCAGTGAATTTTTAAGCTTTTGTAAATGCTAATTCCTAATTATATATGGTCTATAACCTATGTTTTTTTCAGTGAATTTCAATGTTTTTTTTAATAGCAAATATCAAAAGCTGTAAAATGTATTCTTATTTTAATGCAAAAATATATTTTATATGTTTGTAATATAATTTTTCTTTTAAATTATTTTTTTTGTTTCGCTACCGGTCCACGCAACGGGTAGCTTCCCGTTAGCTCAATTTGGTGCCGCGACCCGGTCCGCGAAACGGGAAACGTTCTGTTAGCGCAACTGCCGCGCAAGAAAACAACATCGTGACGCAACGTATCGCATTGCCTCGTAATGCGTTTTATGATGCGCCGCGTTAGCGCACCCTTAAGTGCTCCGGAGCGCGAACTAAGGCGCGAAAGTGCAGCTCCCCGGAAGCGATCTGGGGCGCGGCGCGGAGCGCGTAACGTAAACGTAACAGGTCATGTGACTTGTTAATAAAACTTTTCATTGGTTCATTTCACTTTTGGTTTCCTAATGCTGTAAGGCTAGGTCATGTGACCTAAAAATAACACTTTTCATTGGTTTAGAACAATTTTTTTCCCCAAATGATGAAAGGCCCCACCTTTTTTCTCACTCTGACTTTCAACTTTGTGAGCGGAAGACCTATTTTGATTATTGAATGATGGCTTCAATAGTAGCTGCAGCTGGAGGACCCCCACCACCACCACCACCACCTCCTAGGAAGAGAGGACCACCTCCTCAGGTTATCCTTCAGCAAGAGGAAGAAGAAGAGGAAGAAGAGGAAGAGGAGCAAAGGACGAGGGAGTTTTTGCCTGAAGAGCCGAGGAGGTCCCATGTGAAAGAAAATTACATATGGCAATTTTTCACATTTCCCCGGGGCCAAAAAAAAGTCAATGCCCGCTACGTTACCTGTCTCATCTGCAAAAAAGATCTGTCCAGAGGGACCGATAAGAAATACAGCTATGGCAATTACACCATGCTCGGCACATGGAGAGGTGGCACCCTATAAATTATAGTGGTGCGCAGGTACGTGACCTGCAGGATAACCCCCCCTCCTGGGGCCAGTACATCAAATGAAGAGGCAGTGACGGGACCAGAGGCGAGGGAGACGGTCCCAAATATCCAGCTGAAGTTTGGGAATGTGAAGCATGTGTGCATTTTTTGCGGCCAATTGATCTGCTACAGGGAGAGTAGCATACATTTAATCAACACAGCTATTGACAATCACAAATGTCCAAAACGCCCCAGAAAATAAGTTATCTTTTTTTTTTGTTGCTCCTGTTGAGCCCTTTATAATGAATAATTTTTATTTCACCCCCACAAAAAAACAAAAAAAATATAAAACCGTTCAAAAAATACAAAAAAAAGTAAAAAAATGTTCAGAAAAATTATTAAAAAAATATTAAACAACAAAAATAATTAAAAAAAAGTTCTTTTCAGAACTACCTCCCCTTTATAAGAAATTGCTAGAATGTTTAGCACTCTGGCAACCTCTATTTCTTTTGACTCGCTTCCCGGTTCGCGCGCCGGTACGCGAACCGGAAGCGAACCAGAATTTTTTATTTTTTTTTAAAAGAAGAGTAAGTATAAGGGAAGTAAACATAGAGTAATGTTAAAAGAAAGACAGCTAGAGGGAGTAACACAGAGATACTGTTTAATAGATCTATTTACCAAAGAAAAGATGTAAGAGGTATACTTGTGAAAAATAAAATAGATAAGGAAGTGAAAGAAAAAAAGGAGAGTAGAAGAATAATTAACAAGAGTTTCTTAGAGAATGTGAGTGAATGTTCAAATTAAGAAGAAATACAGTAAAGGGTGTGGAATGAGAGGTAGGGATAGAACCGGACTAAAAGAACAATCCTGAGGGAAAGTGTTAAGAAAACAGTGAGCGAAAGTAAATAGGAATAAAACAAGATGTATGACAGTGACTAAGGTTAAAACATGTGGAATAACAGAGAGAAAAAACAGAAAGCAGAAAAGAAGAAGTGACAGAAAGGAATGATTGAAACAGAAAAGAAATGTAAATAACATAGTGTGCTTGAACTACAGGGAGAAAGCATAATAAACAAGTAGTGAAAGAGTGATGAGTCAGAGACAGTGAGAGTAATAGAGACGGCGTGAGTGAACAAGAGTGAGGAACTATGAGAACAGAGGGACTGAGAAAAGGAGTGGAAGGAGTAGAGTAAGTAAGTAATAGAAAAAGGAATGAGGGAAGTAGCAAAGGCAGGAAACTGAGGGTTAAAGAAATGAAGCAGTGGAACTAATAGAAATTAAATGTGATAGAGATGTAACGGAAAGAGTACAAAACACTTACCTTATAATTTTCGTTAACTTAGTCACTTGTTATTTTTATACTTTCAATCTGAAAGAAAGAACAAAAATGTAAAAATTGATAGAAAGTAGTAAAAGATGAGTGAGCATGAGACAAGATGAGTACATATTAAAAATCACAATTCAAAGTACAGCATTAATTATACATATTAAATGGTTTATTTTTGCTGTTCTCAGAATATATCAAATTTCACTAAAAACAGTGAGTTGAAGGTATTCATCATATAACAGCGGGGAAAAAAAAACACAATCAAAATGATTGTGTTTAAAAAACCCATATAATATAACCAATCAGAAATCAGAACTCCTCAAAAGTAACTTACTCTCCATGACGTCAAAGGATGTCCTATGAACAGCTTATACTCTGTTGTGCTGTTATTATTTTCTGCCCGCCACTTTCTGAAAGATAAGCCCCATCGTTTTGAGAAAAATGAGACATACAAAGCAATTTAAAACATCACACTAAATTACAGCAACACCTAGAATCATTATAGTCCAGTTACCTACCCTAAATTCTCACTTCTGAAAATAAGTCAAAAGGCAACATTGCTTCCTAGTCAAATGGAAATCATTGCCGAAAGACCAGCATTTTTTACATTTAAAATAAGCTGTGTAATATCCTGATGTTGTCAAAGGACCATCATGTCATATAATAGCTGCAGTTACAAATGTTCTTCCTGAAATCGACAACTGTGTAGCCAAAACATTTTTAATTAGACTCGACAACTTATTCACATCCGGTTTATATAGTTGGAACCTTGTGATTTATGGATTGTCACCGCATATGCCAAGCAAACAGGAAATTGCTTACGGCAAAAATATGTCTTTTACAAGCAAAAACCTAGCTGTGCAACGACCAATTAGCTGTACTTCCTCAATGCCATCAAATTTAATTTTTAAAAATTTAATTCCATCTCTATTTCTGTATTTCTCAAAATCTACAACATTACCCATTGATCCATTTACCAGACCTCTTTCAACATGTAAATTCCTTCTCAAAATGATACAGCAATTTAAGCACACATTAAGAGTCTTTTCAAAACCCGCAGTTTTAGATATAGTCTTCTCTAATGAATCCAATTTAGATTTCAAATTCTCAGACAAAATAATTGTTGCTCCCGTGTGCTCTATTCTGTCAATAGCTTCCAGTTTCACAATCTCTTGGTTTTCTAAATTCAACATTTTGTTGTTGAAGATGGAACATTCTGCAAGAGTTGGCATCAAACATATTCAAGATTTCTTCTCAGTAATTTTCTGAAAAATATTCTCTGGCAGAACGTCTTCTTCTGTATACAAATTTGACAGTAATCGTGCATGTAAAGCTTCTTTCCCACGCTCGGTCACTTTCCCGATTCTAACATCCTGTAGAATATTCTTGTAATCTTCATCCTTCGCCTGACGCATATTTTCACGCAGCTCAGCATAATTGAAGTTTAACCATATGTTAACGTTGCCAATGCTCCCTAGGCACTTCCTGGTATCTTCATGCGTAAGCAGTTTAAACACTGGTTGTCCTTTCACTGGTGTCAGCTGCAGAAGATCACCAAAAAAAATGATGTGTTTGCCACCAAATAACACATCATACTCTGTTTTAAGAACTTCCTGCATTCTCAAATGCACAAAGGCAAGCATGACATTGGAAACCATGCTTACTTCGTCAATGATAAGAAGTTTCATCTTCTTCAGGACTCTAGATACTTCCCAACAAGCATCTCCCGATAACTTGTGGTATTGTAATTTGTTATCATGCTCCACTGGCAGCATCAGTAGCCGATGCAAAGTAATACCTTTAATATTATGTGCTGCCAGTCCAGTTGGAGCGGTGACAACACAAGACAGCGATGACTCAGTCCTTTTCTGCAGATAACATAAAATTGCTTTAATGAGGAAACTTTTTCCAGTTCCTGCTTCTCCACTCACGTACAGTCGGACAGGCTTCAACGACGTACATGAGCACTCTTTCTTCTCATGACTTAATCCATGATCAATTTGGCTGGTAACTTCGTCATATATTTTCCTCTGCTCAACGTTGAATTGTCTTTCCAAATCTTCTAAGTTAACCGCATCCTCCTGAGCATGTGCCATGGCTCTTTCCACTTCAATCATGGCAGTGGCAGCTTCATTTTCGATAACTGGTCCTCCTAGTGGATCCTGACTCAATGAAACAGAACTCTGACTGTCCTGAGAACTGTCTCTAGCAATCTCGGCTGCAATTGTTGCTTCCTGCTCGATTTCTGCATTCAACATTTCTAGATATTTTGGAAAAACAGGACATTCTATGGACTCCTTGGCTGCATTGAAAGAGTCTTCGTAACAGAGGAAATCTCCAAGCAGTTCCTCTTCTGCACGCCAAGGCTTGAAAAGTTGCAAAAGAGCTAAATAGAAAAACTCTTTTCTTTCTGGAGATTCGCAATCCAATTTTCGATGATTTACCAATAGACATTTTTTTTGCTTGACCAGACATCCCTCACTTCCAATTACAGCATACACTCCTTTATCAATATCTTCTGTGATTTTCCTCTTGAAAATGTAATTGTGTAGAACCTCATACAGACAAACATTCTCCAGGTGACTGCTTCTATTTGGATAATATGTATCCAACATGTTGGTCTTCAAAATATCTGTACTGCTTGGCTCCTTCTCCGCCAAATACTCAATTTCCCGTACAGGTTTGAGAACTCGATTACGCGTTGCAGCAAGACCAAGACTTGCCCAAATTTCGAAAGCCTGATCAATAATTTTCTCTACATTTTTCTTTTTCTTATAACATGTCACTTTCTGTTGGCCTTTCTTAAAATTTTTTAACAAATTGACAATTATCCTGTTGCGGAACATTCGCCTACGAATGTCCCTGAATTGATTTTCCCTTCTACTGCCATGCACAGACTTATCTCCTGCTCTAGCAGAAACTTTTTTGACGGGCCTTTCCTTTTCCTTTAAATTGTCTCTCTTCTTATGCACTAAAACATGTTCAATACTGGTATTTTTTTGTCTGCAAATTCTTTTTAAAAATGATTTTATTTTCTTACCCGGAGCTTTTTTGGCGACTTGAAACAATTTAATAGTAGAGGACTGCTGCAAATCTCTACCAAGGTAGAGTGTAAGTCGCTTTGCTTCTTTTTGTTTTCTCTGCCTTGAGGGCATTTTTAAAGTTTTCTAAAGATCTTCAGTTAAATCTGCGGAAAAATTTGTAAAAAGTTGATATTAACCACTATTACCAAACAGTAAACCAATAACAGTAGGCAAACAATTAACACACTAGTTGTCAATTCTATCTACAGTAATTTAACAACATAGACAAAGGGGGCATATTTACAAGGCACTTGCACCATGGGGGAAGTGAGTTAAAATTCCAAGAACACATAGGGTTGTATTTACAAGGCCCTTGCACCAGGGGAAAGTGACTTAAAATTGGCAAGCAGACATGAGGGCGTATTTACCACACCCATGCACCAGAGGGAAGTGAGTTAAAATTGCCAAGCACACATGAGGGCGTATTTACAAGGCCCTTGCACCAGCAGGAAGTGACTTAAAATTGCCAAGCAGACATGAGGGCGTATTTACCACACCCATGCACCAGGGGGAAGTGAGTTAAAATTGCCAAGCACACATGAGGGCGTATTTACAAGGCCCTTGCACCAGGAGGAAGTGACTTGAAATGGCCAAGCACACATGAGGGTGTATTTACAACACCCTTGCACCAGGGGGAAGTGACTTAAAATTACCAAGCACACATGAGGGCGTATTTACAAGGCCCTTGCACCAGCATAAGGTGTGGCCTATCCAGAGCTATGCTGGATTGTCTGGCAGCCATGGTAAAACCGAAAAATATCTAGGAGCAAAAAGGCAGGTCTTGCAGTCACAAAAGTTTGTTTGAGGTGAGGCCAACTCAGGGTTGCAGATGAAATGTTGGCTTGTTGAAGAGTACAGAGGACATAATACATGTGCAGGCCAACAGATGAAGTGAGTCATGTCCACTGCACACTTGAACAAATGCCAGACCTCCTCTGTCTCCCTGGACAGGCCTAAACCTCATCTGCACAATGTGATTAGTAATGTTAGGAAACACAGGTGATGTAATTGAAAAACGTGCAAATATTTTTGCTCATTTCACAATCACATCACCTGTGTTTCCTCAGCTTAGGTACCTCATTGAGCAGATATAGTCTAGCATATCCAAGAGTACGCAGAAGGTGAGGACTGTATGCAGCAGTGCAATGTACATAATTCTCCTCCTTTGACAATTACAGAAGCCTCAGCATAACCATGCCCCCTAAACAGTCCTAAATGTATATCATTATTATCATAGTGACTATGAAACTCTAGCTGTACATATTGTGAAACCTAAATGACTTCAAGAAACGAGTTTTTAAACGGACAAACAAGCAAATTATTCTCCCATATTCATGTTGGGAAGTGAAATATTTATTTAAAAAAGCAAACCCCATGTTGTCCTTCTCATAAATATGAAAAGTATTTCTTTTTTTAAAAAAAACGTTTTTCTGGTCATAATTTGAAAACACAGCACAGCTCCTATGTACAAGCACACCCTAGCTGGCTTCCTTATTTTCTCCAAAAAGCATACTAATCTCTTTCTAAATTAAAGAAACCTTTTCTCACCTTAGCACAATTTTTAAACACATCATGTAAGCAAATTAATCTCCCAGATTCATGGGAGAAGTAACTTAAAATTGTCTAGCACACATAGGGGCGTATTTACAAGGCACATGCACGAGGGGAAAATGACTTAAATTTGCAAAGCACTCATGAGGGTGTATTTACAAAGATCTTGCACCACATTTAAAGTCACTTTTAAAATGGGGAAAATGACGTGAATGTGGCTCATAAGCTTTGTAAATATGCCCCCATGTTGACTATGTAACTCTTGCACAACATATTGTGAAACCTAAATGACTTCAAGAAACGAGTTTTTAAACAAGCAAATTATTATCCCATATTCATGGTGGGAAGTGAAATATTTATTTAAAAAAGCAGACCCCATGTTTTCCTACTCATAAATGTGAAAAGCATTTCTTTTTAAAAAAAACGATTTTCTGGTCATAATTTGAAAACACAGCACAGCTCCTATGTACCAGCACACCCTGTCAGTACTAATACTTCAGATTATCTATAATTATAATTTGTCAAATAAGCAAAATCTTTTTGTAGAACACTTGACACAAAGCAACATTTTAAATGCACAGCTGGCTTCCTTATTTTCTCCATAAACTATACTAGTCTCTATCTAAATTAAATGAATTTTTTCTCACCTTAGCAAATGCTTTTTGAATTTCAAAACAGTCTCAGACACACACACCAATTTTTCTTTAGCAGAGCAAAGGGTATGCACTCCAGAGGCTGGAACCAACAAAGGCACAGACATGCTGTATTTCATCACACATATCTCTCATGTCACCCAATCAAAACTCTTCCCTCACTTTTTTCAAATCAACAGCCTTCCCCCCTCTGCCCTTTCTGCTCTTTTTCCATAGCAACTACCTCCTGAAAGACCTCTCATGTTTACAAGTTCACACAACAATGTTTCAAATGAACTCTGAACTTTCAGTACACCTGCTAATCCACTGCAATGTTCCTTAAAATCATTTTTTCTTAACCATTCAAATTACATCTTTTAAAGAACACATCCATGCACCCTAACTTTCTGTTTTCAGAAATGAAAATCCACCAATCACTGCTAGTGAATCATTAGCACTGAAACTCCACAGTTTTTTTTCTTTACAAACTCCTACTGTTTCAACTGCTATTTCATTCCCACACTTCATCTGACTGCAGCAGAACCTCCTCTCACCATATTTTCTGTCTGGATTCTTGGACATAGCTACATCCACTGGGCTCACAGGTATACTAACAGAAATTTACACAACCTCAATTTACGAAATGTGGAAATCAAATGGATTGGCCAAAGAGGATTGAGATGTCACCAATTGATACCATTGGTGAAAACCTTTTTACATTTGCCAAACCCTGACCTCATAATAGTGCACTGAGGAGGAAATGATTTAGGCACTTTGACTGGGGTAGGTCTGGAAATGCTTTTAAAGGACACCTTTGAGCAATTGATGTCACTTTTTCCTCAAACTGCCTTGGTGTATTCCAATATATGCCAAAGACAGAAATGGAGGTGGTCCAATCAAATTTGTCCACAAATTGAGAAAGCGAGGAAGCATGTAAATAAGTCTGTTTCAGCTTACATGAGACCATGGAATGGGCTCCATTTACAACAATAACTTGCGTTACTACATGCAAGATATCTACAGAGGAGATGGTGTGCACTTCTCAGATGAGGGCAACAGAGTTTTCATACAAAATTTAAGACTGTGTATTGGTACCTACTTATAAGTACCTAGAACTTACACAGAACCCAAAAGCTCTTTTCAGAGCTACCTTAACTATAATTACTCTTTTAAAATTTCGAATGTACCTTTTTTCACTAATTTTCACTTATGTTCGCTTCCCGGTTCGCTACCCGGTTCGCGTACCGGCAGCTAACCGCTCGAAAAATTCAAATTTCTTTTTTTTTTCTCGACATATATGAGCCTCCTCAGCCACCCTCAGAAAACCTAGGGGGTCAGGATACGTCTCCCGTGCCCCCTTATACTCATTTCCCCACATTGTTTTTCCACCATCTTGTGATTAAATTCGACTGAAACACAAAATGGCGAACTCCCGTTACGCTACCGGTGAGCTACCCGGTTTGCGTACCGGGTAGCGCTTCTACCGCGAAAAATCAAAATTTTAATTTTTTTTATTTTTTGCCCCACGGGACCTTTTAATAACCCCCACATCATTCCTAGGGGGTCAGGAGGGGTCTACCTTGCCCCCGTTCATTAAAATCCCCCTTCGTTTTTCTCCACCTCTTGTCTCTCGATCCTACCGAGAGACAAAATGGCGGCCGGTCCGGACTGTTTAGAATGTTGACAGACACCGGAGAGCCAATCAGCTTCGCGAAGTTCCGTTACGCGTCAGGTACGCGAACCGGGGCGCTAACCGGAGCGCTGTCACAGATATATCTGATTTTTAAAACGTTAATTTCTCAAAATCCACTGGAGCACATATATTGAGACATAGCAAAGGCACGTCGGGCAAACCATATCTACAATTTTGCCAAGTTTCGTGTAAATCCATTCAGCCGTTCGAGCTAAAAGGGATTCCAACCGCCCTATGGAAAAATGAATGGGAACAACGCGTTTTGGGACCCCCCTTTTTTCTCGGCCCCCCCTTGACGAAACCCCCCCAAATTTCAGGGGCTGCTCAGAAACAAAATGTGCCATTTTCCTGAAAATTTCAGCCAATTCCGTCCACAAACGCCAAAGTTATTTGACATAGGATTTTTTTTCCTATGGGATTTCTGAAAATTCTAACTATATATACCTACTGGCAACCGCCAGTAGGTAATATATATATATATATATATATATATATATATATACAACAACAGCAATCTTCACCACAAACCACCGGCAAGGCAGCTGAGCAGAAAAACCACGCGAGTCCCAATCTTTATTTGGCAATGTTTAATAGAAAGGCAAGTTCATCAAAATCTGACGTGTTTCGGGCGTCCGCCCTTGGTCACAGATCGTCAGGCAAATAAAGGAACATCCCTTTTAAAGGGTCCATTGCACAAATTCAATTGACCATTTTTTTCTTTTTTCAACACCATGTGATTTGAAGCATTAAAACTGAGAACACACTACATATACTCAACATATCTAGTCTGTTTTCCAAACCATAATTTGATATATATACATAAAGTTGGATAAAATGAGGTGTTAATGCATTATTTACATTTTGTTGCCCAAGTTTACACTGACATTTACATTTTTATAAAATTGTAAATTTTAGCGTTGCTTTGGAATTAAATATCAAACAACTGTTGTTGATGCCCATTTGTAGTGGCACATAATACCCGCATAAATGCGCTTGTATACTAGATTGCTAAAAAAGAACACAATATAACCGATGGTCATATGTCACTGAAAAGTGCAATGCGCGTAGAAAAAGTGCAAATGCATATGTGCAAATAACGCAACCTAATCTGTGCAAACATAGCATATGAATAAATATAAATACTTATAAATGCTTTTATGTTAAAATCATCTAGGCTTTCCAATTCATAAAACCTGATGCTGGACATATGAACACAATACTATTATTTATATTTTAGTCTGTTACAATCATTTAATTGGCTGCATAAATGCACCGAAAATGTGCCCATAACAATGGATCATAATTGTTTGCCATATATTCATTTGTGTAAATTTGAATAAGGCAACAAATTGCAACCACCCTTTTATAAATCACTCTTCATACATGATTCAAAACAAAGGAAACAAACTGAAGCATTAGTCTTAATGTCTATGTTCCAAAACTGGGATAGGAAAATAATGTGAATCCAATAACAAACAAAGAAAAAAATCAATTGTGCATGTAATAATGAAGAAAAGGGATAATATACAGTATGTGTAATAAAATTCATAATGAAATTTGAAAGGAAAAGGCAGAAAAAGCAAACAGTTTTACCCATGAATGAAATACTAAACAGAGACTGGTTATAAGAAAACATGTAAATCTTCTGTTGTATTTAATCCATTAGGAAATCTGCTGTCTAACTCGATGATGAATTGTGACTCTAGTCTTCTGAGCATTTTTTCCCTATCGCCACCCCGTCTAGATTTGGGGACAGAAGCAATAACATAATACTCCAATCATTGCAAGTCGTTGTTATGTATCGCTTTAAAATGTCTGGCAACGGGATATATGCCATCGTTATTCACGATGGCACGTAAATGCTGGAGTATTCTGGCATGCACCTGTAGCTTAGTGCTGCCCACATATCTGAGGCCACAGGTGCATGTCAGAATGTAGACAGCAAAATCTGTTTTACAATTGAAAATGCCCTTGATGTTTTTGGCAATAGGACTGAACGTTGTCAAATACTGGGAAGTATTTTTACCAAATTTGCATGCTCTGCAGGTTGAGCTCTTAAATCCCAGCTGGGATTTCAACCAGTCATCTTGTTTTGCTAACTCAGAAAATTGGTGAGTGATTTGAGTTTTAAAGGAGGGTCCCCTCCGATAAGTCACCACAGGGTTGTCTGGAAGCCTGGGGGCCGGAACCAAATCTGTTTTTAAGACAGGCCAGCGCTGTTTCATGATGGACTTAATTTGTCTGGCCTGTTTACTGTACCCGGTAATAAGTCTGGGAGTTTGGTCCTCCCTTGAGTCAGTTGGTACATTTGATTCATTGTTAATAAACAAGGATTCTCGGGATCAAGCATTGGTTTTCTGGATGGCAGTCTTTAAGACTGACTCTTTATATCCCCTACATTTAAATCTATCTAATGCTTCATTTATACAGACATGAAGATCAGACTCACTGCTACAAATTCGTTTTAACCTGAGTAACTCCCCAAATGGAATATTGTCAATAGTGTGTCTTGGATGTGAACTGCTGGCATGTAGAATGTTATTGCCAGCAGTTTTCTTTCTATGTACTTTGGTGACAAGACGGCTGTCTTTAATGTATAATTTAACATCTAAGAATTCAGCTTCATGGGTACTAACATTTGAAGGGAATCCCAGATTCTCTTGATTGTTGTTCTTGCAGGCAAGGAAATGGTTGACACTTTCCAAATTACCCCTCCAAAGAATAAAGACATCGTCTATAAATCTTATCCACTGTATGACATGTTTGTGGTACATTGCACCATGGGTGCGCAAGAGGACCTGTTCCTCCCACCAGCCCACGTGTAAGCACGCGTAGCTGGGGGAGAAACAGGCCCCCATCGCAACACCTTGTTTTTGTATGTAGATGTTGTTACCAAATAAAAAGAAATTATTATTTAAACACCAACCAGTAAGTTCCAAAATCATCTTGTTGTGCATGTAACATTCAACAGGACTCTTCCCAAGGAAATGTTCTAATGCGGTCAGGCCTGTTGTGTGTACAATGCTAGTGTAGAGCGACTCTATGTCTAATGTGACCAATAGAAGATCGTTGCTCCACAGAATATCCCTGACTTTGGCAATAAAGTCTCCTGTGTCTCTTACTTAGGTTGGTAACCCTTTTACTAAGTCCTGTAGGAAATAGTCAATATATTCGGTAACATGCTCTACCATTCCACCAATGGCCGAAATAATCGGTCGGCCACGTACCGGTGTTACTTGCTTGTGCACCTTTGGGAGGAGATAAAGTCTTGGTATTATAGGAAATTCCACATAAAGGAAGTCAAATTCTTGCTTGGAAATCATATTTTCCCTCTTCCATTTGTGGAGCAATTTCAAAAGTGATTCTTTGGCCAGATTATAATCCTTGCCTGTAGATTTGATGTAGCATGAGGCATCATTTAGTTGTTTCATGGCCTCCTCAATGTAGGCATCCTGAGGCCAAATAACCACATTGCCTCCCTTGTCAGCAGTGGTTACGATGTTCTTATAGTCTTTATTCAATTTTGAGACCAAAGATAGATATTGTTCCTCTTGTTGACTTTTATATCGCTTCTCGTGTTTGATCTTATAATGTAGTCGTTTAAGATCTTCCACAACCACGTCATGAAAAACATCTATCGAGTCTCTTGGCATTACAGGCATGAACTTTGATTTCGGTTTAAATGGACTGCTGTTTGCGCCCATCTGAGCCACAGAGGCCTCTCTCAGTTCTTCCTGGGTAGAAATTGAAACAGGGTTCGGTGTGTCGGTGTTGGCCAATTGATGTAAGGTTAAGAATGCTTTGGCATCACGAGCAGGCACATTTAAATTTGTGGTGGTTCCACTGGTATTGTTTTTTGCATTGTTGCCTATAGGACCATCCTTGATATTAAAAAACTTTTGCAATTTAAGTTTTCTGATATAACATTAAACATCAACCCAGGTTTTGGCATAGTTGAAGTCCGATGTTGGGCAGTAAGTAAGACCAAGGCTGAGTAGCTGTTTCTCAGCCATGTTGAGGGACAAGCTAGATAGATTAATTATGGCATTATTTTCTACCGCTTTTTGCGCCAATATTGCTTTTTTGGTTTTTTCGGCGACTTTGTGTTTTTTTCTGCATTCCCTCCTTCTTTTGTTACGTCTTGACTTTTTTTCTGCTGCCTTGTTAAGGGTCTGAGTGTTTGCAGGCGGTCCGAGACTAAAAAAATCCACTTCCTCTCCTAGGTCCAGAATCATTGCATTTGGATTTCTTGTAATATAATCGCCATCTTCAGATGATGGACCACTGGTAAGTATTTCTTCATCACTGACAATGCTGACGGAATCAGTGGTCGTTGATGTTGTGGCTATTGCTTGGCTAGTTTGTTGGGCAGCTTTGGTTTGTTGCTCCGTAAGTTTATTACTCTTGGCCTTTTCATATTTGCGTGCAAAAGTGTAGATTCTGCCCTGCGCATAGTCTTCCTTGTCTCGGGCGAATTTATATATTTTGCGCGCTTTTATTTTCTCCTCCTGTTTTGAAAGCCTTTCATCAATTTCTTTGCGCGTTTTAGTAATAATATCTCTTGGTTCAAACTTTGCCAGCAGCTCATTTATTTCATTAATTTCCTTCATTAAACTGTCTCTGTCAATAAAAGCATATTTGATGAGGATTTGAACCAGTTTAGCTGATGATTCTAGATTGGTTTTGCCCCATTCACGTAACATTTCTGGGTTGGGGTTTTCATAACTAGGAGCAAGAAGAATGAGCAAACCAAGTGGAACGCGTCCTTCCTCCAAGTATTTGGTGAGAGATTTATGCTCCCACCACTTTGTCATTTCCTGCCGCATGCATTTCTCTAAACGTTTTACGGCCAATTTGATTTGATTTTCCTCGCTGCCATCTTGTTCATTGGATACATATTTGCTGCTTGTTGCAGAATTCGAAGCCACTTTGGGGAGATTGGAATAAAGGGCATCTGCTGCTGCCTCTCTTCCCCTTAAAATTTCTTCTGACATGGTGATGAACTTGAATCTGCCTTGTGATATTTTTTACAAAGCGATGGACCCAAAACCGCTATTACACAGAGTCCAAAACGCTTACTGCTGCTTTTAGTTCCCACCCCACCGCACTTATATGAAGGAACACTCACCACTGCTTCTGTTGGAAAGTATTCAGCGTTTTTCCCGTCTCATTAATCAGACGTGCCGCCGCTGGTAATTTCTTTCCGTGAAGTTATTTGAAAAGCCGCCTTGCATTCAGGCAGAGATACTGTTGCCGACGAAAAAGGATTAATTATTGTTTTCCGCCGAGCACAACATCAGCGTTCTCTCCGGCCGACGCTGCCGTTCAATTCAAAAACAGGTGCAGTGAAGGTTCCAACTTGTGCGGGGGCTGTCGCTAAAGAGTTTTCCTCTAGGAAAGCGAAAAAGATGAAGGTTGAATGCGGACAGCCGGCTTGTGGGGGGTGGACTTGCCTCTGGAGCAACCTCCTCCCGAAATTGTATGCAACAACAGCAATCTTTCACCACAAACCACCGGCAAGGCAGCTGAGCAGAAAAACCATGCGAGTCCCAATCTTCATTTGGCAATGTTTAATAGAAAGGCAAGTTCATCAAAATCTGACGCGTTTCGGGCGTCCGCCCTTGGTCACAGATCGTCAGGCAAATAAAGGAACATCCCTTTTAAAGGGTCCATTGCACAAATTCAATTGACCATTTTTTTCTTTTTGCAACACCCTGTGATTTGAAGCATTAAAACTGAGAACACACTACATATACTCGACATAGCTAGTCTGTTTTCCAAACCATAATTTGATATATATACATAACGTTGGATAAAAGGAGGTGTTAATGCATTATTTACATTTTGTTGCCCAAGTTTACACTGACATTTCCATTTTTATAAAATTGTAAATTTTAGCGTTGTTTTGGAATTAAATATCAAACAACTGTTGTTGATGCCCATTTGTAGTGGCACATATATTTTTTTCCCATATATATTTTTTTATATTTTTTTTTATTTCCCTTTACACCCTAAAAACTAATCCCACCCATGTCCCTTAAAATACCACTGCACACAAGAACCTAGCCCACCCTTACTCCATAAAATACCCTAGCACCCTTAAAACCAAACCCATCCAAAACCCTAAAAATTACCCTTTACCCCAAAACCCAAACCTAGCCCTAAACCCTAAAAATAACCCTGTACCCCAAAACCCAAACCTAGCCATGAACCCTAATACCCCTGTACCTTAAAACCCAAACCTAGCCCTGAACCCTAAAAATACCCCTGTACCCCAAAACCCAAACCTAGCCCTTAACCCTAAAAATACCCCTGTACCCCAAAACCCAAACCTAGCCCTGAACCCTAGAAATACCCCTGTACCCCAAAACCCAAACCTATCCCTGAACCCTAAAAATACCCCTGTACCCCAAAACCCAAACCTATCCCTGAACCCTAAAAATACCACTGTACCCCAAAACCCAAACCTAGCCTTGAACCCTTAAAATACCCCTGTACCCCAAACCCACCCTTAAAATACTCCTGAACCCCTAAAACATATACCCCGACACCCCCAAACACACCCGTAAAATACTCCTGAACCCCTAAAACATATACCCCAACACCCCCAAACTAAAACCATATACTTACCTTACACTTAAATATTAAAAACATGTGCTTTTACCATTCATGCTTTTACAACGAATTTCGTTGTAAAAGCATGCGTGGTAAAAGGATATAAGATGTAATGGCAAGCGTTGTAATATTTTGCGGAGTAATGATACTTTTGTTGTAACGGTATGCGGAGTGAAGGTATGCGGAATGAAAGATGCGTTGTGAAGGTGTTTTACCCTCACCACACATACACAGAGCGCACACACTTTACACTGGACCACAGTGAAAAAGTGCGCAGAGGCCTAAAATCACCAACACCAAGTTACAGAAACAGGCTAGGAGAACGCAAAAAGTTACGGGGTGATCCTGCCAAACAGGCCAAGTCCAACACGGACGTTGAAAGTCGTCCTACTTGCCTTTACCTTCTGTCTTGCGGGGCTGCTCCTGTTTGGCACCCCGACCTCTGCCGCCGTCTCCTCCACCGGTGGGCGAGACCGATGTTTCCTATAAAGAGGGAGGAGAATGTTGATCAGGAACCTGAAAACGATCAGGTGACTTAATAGTTGTGCAGTCGTGCAAATCATATGTGCGCTCAGCAGGCACAGGTACTGGTGATGCAGGACGGGACCCCGGTTTCTGTTGATGTTTCCCCTGTTTTTTATTCTTATTCCTATTCTTCTTTGAAACATTGGGGCAATCATCTTTGTCAGATTTCGCCGCCTGAGTTTTCTTCTGCGCTGCTTTAGCAAAAGGCTTAACACCCAAACTATTATGGCCAATGGTCTTACGGGGCTTATCGCCATCTGGGACTTCGTGTAAAGGATTAGACACCTGGAAGCTTACCGCATTTCCCTTAACTTTCGCAAGGACGAGATCTGAAACTACATGAAACACTCCAACTAGTCTCATTCCCATTTCAACAGCTGCCTATGCTGCTGGATGTCAACGTCAGCCATAAGGACACGGAAAAGAACAAGAACAATGCAAAGTAATGTAGCACAACTGGGTAGTAATTTAATAGAAAACGTTTTAAAGTATCAAGCTTGAATAGACCCATTTAACTATAGGTAAGTTTATCCGTCACAACTGTCAACCGTGAGGGGGTCGTGGACTGATATAAGCACTACTCGAGAGTCTCAAAAATAAGACCACCACATTGGGTGCGCCATGTTGCAGGGATTCTGCTCAGCCACAGAACTGTACACAGAGACCCATGACCTCAGTGAATTATGGTGGACCAAAAAACTCACCTAAGTACCTAGAACCCCTAACCGACTAGCAACAGTGTCACATTAGCTCTTCATCCTATAGCAAAGGAACCAATGATTAGAGAACCCAGAACATGAAACGTAGGTTATACTCCGGAATGGTGGGAATCAAGACACTTTTTTTTCTTTTTTTTGTTCTCATCTCACCAAAGACTCTGGCAGCTTTGACAAGTCGACTTATGCTTAACTGGGCGCCCCTCGCCTCACTGCATTAGTCTAGCCCACCACGGCCTTCCTCTTGATCCCAAGGACTGGTGTAATCATTGAATGAACCCATGAAGCCAGAGTTCTTAACAGGTTATCAGGCGCAGGCGGCGACCCCAAATTAACAGGGGAGACCAGATGTTATCATGCGGATCCAATACACCTTCTTGGTCTAAACTAGCCATGCACAGTGCAGCTTTCAGCCAACTTTCTCTGGTGGGGGGAGCCGGATCTTTCCATCTAATACAAATCTCCCTCCTAGCCAGGGACACAAGGTAAAGAAGCGGACCCAAATGAGGCTGTAGCAGCAACCTTTTTACATGATTTTTTATTCCCAAAATCACCTTGTGGAGATCGATCTCTAAATGCATTTGAAAAATGGCTGTCAAGGAGTCCCCCACGTTTTTCCAAAATAGGGCTAATTCTGCACATTAAAAAAACATATGCATGCCATCCGCTCTACTGAAAGAACACCTCTGGCATACTGGAGCGGGAACAGGAGCAAATTTGGCTATTGTAGCCGGGGTGTAATAAAGCCTGTTAAATACAAAAAAAGATTTTTCTTTAGCCTCGCAGGCTTGATAAATGTATACAATAGCTTGAGGGAGGTTTCAAAAAAGCTTTCTATATCATGGACAAGTGGGGAAGAATTCCATACTAATGACTGAGGAGGGATCCCGTGATCTTCTGCTTCAAGAAGGTTTAAGTACCACAAAGATATTTTTCTTCCTTGGGCATGAGTCTTTAAATAACTGCTCAAGTTCCATGTTCCCTGCTGTTTCTCGAGCTTCTGCCTCATGCCATGATTTTAACTGGAGGTACTTACATCCGGAGAAAGAGGGACCGATCTTATCTAGCAATATCTCCCAAGGGAGAACGCAGATCCGACCACCTCTCCAGACCTGCTCTTCTAATCGGAATCACCAAGCTGTCACCCAGGCAGGAGGGGGGGGGGGTTGCCGGGAAATCCCAAATTGGTGCAAAGGGGGAGAAATAGCCTATGCCCCAAATACTTCTTAATTTGTGCCAAGTCAGCAAGGCAGATTTCAAAACCTTGAGACGTACACGCTTGAAGAATCTGTGTGCCCCAAATTTATATAAAAACCCTGCTTGCCCACTACCACCCTCTACTAAGGCCAATTCACCCAAACGTCTACCCCATGTACTTTCCTCCGGAGTAGACAACAGCATCCTTCTGTTCTTAAATTGGAAAGCCAGTAAGTATCAATTAATATCAGGAAGTGCCAATCCACCTTTTAAAAAAGTTTCCTTCTTAGTTTTATCCAGGATAGCCTAGCACTTTTCTGACCCCATATAAAACTACCAATTTTGCCCTGGATCTTACAAATATTTTTCTGGCGAAACATAAGAGGCACTGCGCTAAAAAGGAAAGTCAGTTTAGGTAATACCAACATCTTTACCAGATTGAACCTCCCGTAGATCTTCAAAGGGAGGTTTTTCCACCTGGCAAAGGGGAAGTCAATGTCTTTTTCTATTTTTTTCAGATTAATCTGGGGAATTTTATTCAGATCCTTAACTAGTTTTATTCCTAGATACCTGAATTCTCTACTTATGGGGCCTTGACTGTACCCTGTATTCCAGCACATAATTTCGGTTTTAGCCGAGTTGGCGAGATATCCTGAGATCGAGCCAAACTCCATCAACAAGGTTTCAAGTCACGGAATGGAGATGTCAGGGTCAGCGGTATAGATTATAACATCGTCCATGTATAAGGCGATTTTACACTGATAATTTTGTGATTTGAAGGGGCTTATGATGTTATCTAGCCTAATCGCCTGCGCAAGGGGCTCAATATAAATATTGAACAGCAGGGGAGACAAGGGACACCCCTGTCTTGTCCCTCTCTGGATTGCAAAGCTTGGAGTCAGGGAGCCATTTAACAAAATCTTCGAAGAGGACCCGGAATCGCAGTTCTTTAAAGTTTGGACAAAGATTGGGCCCATACCCATGACCTCCAACACCGCCCAGAGATATCTCCAACACACACGATCGAAGGCCTTAGCGGCATCTAAGGCCTCTACTGCCAGGAGATCCCCTCTAGTTTCAGCAAGATCGATATTGCCAATAAGTAATTGAGATTGTTTTTGGATGACTCTCCCAGCCATAAAGCCTTTCTGGTCAGTAGTTATCAGACTTGGTGCCAATTTTGCCAATCTCCCTGTCAAAATACTCATAAAGGTCTTGTAATCAGCATTCAGCAGGAGGGAGATTGGACGGTAAGAGTCAGCCATCAGGGGATCCTTGCCAGGCTTCAATATTTAAACAATCGTTGCCTCCTTCCAAGATCTGGGGATCACCCCCACAGAGCTATAGACCAAATTGAATAAGGTGTGGTGTCTAGGCAAAAGTTCGTCAAGTAGTGCTTTATAAATTTCATTAGGAAGGGCATCAGAACCTGCCACCTTCTTATTTTTTGCGCTCTTTATTTGGTCCCTTATCTCCTCCATACAAGTGAGCAAGTCATCTACTCCCCCTCAAAGTCTAGCTGGGCGATGATCCATCTACCGGTTTGGTCTGTCTGGACTGATTTTATCTTGCAAGTGACTCCTTTCTTCACCAAAATTGCCACCCCAATAATATTTGATATTTGCTGAGAGTGACAATAACATTGTATCCAAGGGATTTTTAGGAAGATAGTTCCGGACTTGATCTTGTTTGAGTTTCTTGCAACAAACATACCTGGGCTGGAGACAGCTCTAAACATTTAAAAATCAACCTCTCTTCATTTTACCTTTTCCCAGCTTGAATATCTTTTACTGAGGTTTTGGAGGAGTTCTCTGTTTAAACCAAAAAAAGACAGTCTATTTTGCTTGACCTGTGAGATGAGGAATATTTTTTACCTATTTTGCCCCCACCCTGTGTCCCCACACCCCGTGCTCCCCAACCCCCGCCCCTATCCCCACAAACCCCAATCCTCCATGACCCCCAGTGCCCTGAGGAACCCTACCTTCCAATTGGCAAAAGCCTATTCGGGCCCTTCCCCCTCAAGGCTTTGAGAAATTACATAAAAAGCTACTGAGATTGGCGGTAG
Organism: Lissotriton vulgaris; assembly: GCF_964263255.1. Taxonomy (NCBI): domain Eukaryota; kingdom Metazoa; phylum Chordata; class Amphibia; order Caudata; family Salamandridae; genus Lissotriton; species Lissotriton vulgaris. Next base: position 1,516,105,175 of record NC_141689.1, on the reverse strand, counting down.
GAAGCCTGACTCTTAACCTCAACTTCCCTCCCCTACACCCCTCCCTGTTTCTCATGTTGGATTTTTGCTATAAGAGTATCAACTTCATTGGTTCGTCCTGATCATATGCATATGGTAATTCCACATAACTCATAACGTGGCGGGGAACTTCAATTGGGCCTTTGCCCCTAAGCGGTTTAATTCTGCGAGTCTTTTACCCAGTTCCCACTGCCTTTCCCCCGTTATGTGGGAGATGTCAGATCTGATGGAAAAAGAAAAGGGAGATAGATCAGTAAAAGGAGAAGATATAACCCCTTCTTTTAGGGCAGCGGAGAGGATCTATTCTTTGATTGAATATGATAAATAATTAACCAGGATTTTCCGCAGTTTCCATCTACCCGGATTCCTTTTAAAGGAGTCTTTATGAACCCTCTGATTTTCAGGATTTAAATACGCATTAGGAAAACTCTTAAGCACCGTGCCCTTCAATAATGAGATCAAAAACCCCTTTGTCCTCTCCCTCCATTGCTTCTGGAACATTTAAAAATTTCAGATTATTTTTTCTTGAATGGTTCTACAGTCTTTCAATAACGTCTTTAAGCTTTGTTTTGAATTGATAATTTCTCGAGCCAGAAAGAAGTAGACTAAATTGCACTCTTTATCTTGGGGATTTCCTCTTCAATTACCTCAGTCCTTAGCAAGAATCTCGCATGAGGAACGAATAACCGCCTGGTTTGTCTCAGAGACCGAAAACCTATTGGCCAACTCTGCTTGGTTTGCCTCTGAAACAGTGAATCTACTTGCCATATCATCTTTCAGGGCCAGGAGGATGTCTGCCAAAGAATAAGAGTTGGTACAGAAGAACTCTGAATTATCGGAGGAAGAGAGGAAGCATTTTTGCTACACGGAACATTGGAGCCACTAGAACTACTAGGACCTTCCATCTGCCCCTTACACGGCTCTTTAGCCCGCTCTGACCCGAACCGCTCAGACAATTCTTGCCCCTCGCAGCTTTTCCCATCTTCTAGAACTGGGCCACTCCCCAGGTCCATCCTCTGATCTGAAACCAACTTTACGTCAGACCCCTTCTGTAGACCCAGTACTGAATATCTATTGGAGAGGGTAATGGCCAGGTGTACCTCCAACTCCGGACTCGTTGGTTCAATGGAATCAGCAGATTCCGCTAGATCAGCAGTGTTCAGTAGGACGTTTTATTCCGGAGTTCCATTATGTTCGGAGAGGCTGACCCTTGATGTCTCCGTTTTTGGAGGGGTAAACATAGGAGCTGAGGATGATACCAAAACGTCAGTGGAAACAGAGGTGAACTCTAAATTGGGACCATACATGGCTTCAGATGTCCCTTCTACACCAGATTGAAGAAGAAGCAGGACAGCCCTTTCCTTGACATGACCTGATGAAAGGTTTTCAGTGACCGAGTAGTTTTAGTCTTAGTTGAAACAGCTTTCTTGTCCCGCGCTTTGGATTTGCCTCTTTGGAGTTTGGATTACGCTGGAGTTACTGATAAACCAGTACCCCCTTCTCTGTTTTATCGAGATTTTTACTTCTGGCACGGGGGGAGACTCGCTGGGGTAAAATTGGATGTGTTATCAGGTTATTAAAAGCCAAATGGGCTGCCCTTGCCCGCAGTGAATATCTGGTCAGCTTGGGGGGAGCTGTTCCCTCTTGAGGCGCATCTCCCTCTCCACACAGTCTGGAGAAAACTTGCAGAGAATATTACTCACTTTGATAGTCAGTGCCCCCTCTCTTGAATTCAAGGATAGAGTGCTACTATCAGACTTGTCGACTGTAATACCAGGGAGTGTTTTTCCACCCTAAAAAAGAGCATTCAGGAGAATAAATAGCCGAAAAAGTCCTCCCTATGGCAATGCATCGAGCCCCAGTACCCCCTGCCTGCTCTGGGGAAAATTGGAGATTTACAGCCTATACACTCTTCCTCCTCCGCCGCACAACAGCAAGGGAAGAAGCTCACTCCGCTTCCCCTCGATGGCAGCAACCCCCCACCTCCAACCTGAGCTCCATAAGTCAGGGCTGTGCTCACCGATGCGGACGCAGCCAGGAGTGTCGACCGCCACAGCCTCTGCTTGGGTCTGTGAGAGCAACCCCCCCTCGCGCCTCAACCATGAAGAGAGAAGAACCAGACTAGGACGACGCTGCCCCAGGACATGAAGGTACAGATTTCAATTAATCCAAAATTAATCCAAAATCAAAAAAGAATATATTTTCCAGTGATGGTGGGGCATTATGGACATTAGGAGAGGTCACCAGAGCCGTGGGATCCCGCTGCCATTTAGGAGCCTGAGTAGGTGCGCCCACGGCTGTTCAAGCAGCAGCCACCATGTTCCTCCCACCAGGGAATCAAGAACAACACTCTTTCATTTGTTATTCTCCTACCAGTCCAAAACAGGAGTAAAAAGAGACACAGGAAAGTTTAAAATGTTTATTTTAACGACGTGCTCTAAGATGCAGTATTTTTGCTAACACAAGCAGACATTTGATTAGAAATAACATGATCAGCATTGTTACAATTCCATAAAACACAAAAGGAGAAATCATATTGTAATGATGGTGAAAACAGGTTCTATAGCACCTAGTATATCACCCTCCCTAGCTAGGAACTAGGTTTTATAAAATATAGAAGTTCTCTTAGGCTTGAATAGGGGACCCCATTCCTCAAAGATCAGCAGGAGTGAATCACGTCAGGATCTGCAAAAGCTCTTTCTCTCTGAGAATCAGATTTGCTCCAAGTGCCTTTGTTGTATCGGGTTCCCAAGGCCTACATGCTCCGAAGATAACCCACTTACATCGAAAGAACTGTTGGCACGGAAACTGAAAAATTCAAAGAACAAGTTTATTAAGACCCCATGGGGTGGTGGTACATTCCTACAGCACCCTTCGGTAATGCAAGAAGTATCACACCGAACATTGGTGTGACTCGCTCTTTTATACAATTTGCAGGTAATAAAACAATAGGCGGTACAAAGTTACAAAGCGTTATGTACATATATGGTCATTTTTTGGAACACAGCCAGCTCATTTGAGGGGTTACAACTCCACTGGTCAGTTTGGCGGCACATTCCTGAGGGGTGACTGGTCAGTGGGGACTGCGCATGCACGGGCTTGACCAGTACTAAAAATAGCCTGTTGCTGGGCAAACTCGAGTGGTCAGTGGCACGGACAACGGACTAAAGGCCATGCTGGCCACGAGGCCGCTTATGATCTAAGATGGCCGCCGTAACACACAAAATGGCGTTTCCGAGTATAGTCAAGTTAGCGGGAAAACGTGTAGCACAGCTAACCGCTAACTCGGCCATCGCCAAATTACGACAGACGACCCTTTTAGCGTTTAGCTGAAGCTACCTCATAGTGAACATAATCAGGGTGTTCATCTTCAATATCTATTAGCATGATTTGGGTTACTTCTTTATGAAGCATTTTATCATGAGCAAGAGCTCGTCTTGATGGTATGCAAGCCGATAAGCACATAGAACATAAAGCAGGGCCACATTGAATACATAAGCATACACCAAACAGTATCCCCACAATGATGCATAAAATCGTTAACAATTTCCAACCCCAAGTGGTAAGCATTGACCAGAACCACCCTGAAAGAGTCCAAGTTCCATTATCCGGGTGTATTTCAGCAGCTATCCTATGCAATTTCGAAATGGCATCATAAACAGATGGTGAATTGTCAGGTACATATACACAACAGCTGCTTCCGATGATTCTACATGCCCCCCCACGGTCAGCTAGAACAACATCTAGAACCATTCGGTTCTGGAGCGTAACATTCCTAGAAATCTGAAGTTCTTCAGTAATATTCCCTAATGCGATGGCAGTTTCATTTGCTACAGCCTCAACTACACGGTTAGTCGTCGTATCTTTCGACTATTTAAAGCAGCCCCAACAAAGGAAAACAGTCCCAAATTGAAGTCCACATACTGTTGCAAAGCAGTGTCCATCTGGTCAATGTCGTCCAGAACAGCACGTTTAACACGATTCAGCACAAAATCATGATACAGAATATAGTCATTATGATACATTGGTGGGGCAATAAATACAGGAGGCAATACAAAGGATACATAGCAAGTGCCTAACCATCCCAACGGGAGCTGATGATAACCCTTCGTTCCACAAATAAAATACGTATTTCGAGATGCTACAAATGATATGCCATTTGGGCTATCAAACGTAAGTGTAGTATTGCATTCACTTTTCCCAACCGATATTGTACCTTTATTGCGTATACACAAATCAGCTCTAGTGGCAATAACATTAATAACATGTGAGCTAGAGACATTAATGTTACGTTGGTTGCTGTAAACACGTGGGGCAGACACATTATCGGGGCGGTACTCCTCCCATTCGAATCGAGTACCCTCAGCTCGTGGATACCCATCCCGGTCATGGTAGCAAAGTTTATTCAAACGGAAAAGCACCCCCCCCTTTTGTTGGCCATTTCAAAGTGAAGAGTAGAGTGTACCAGGCATTGCAGGATCCATTATGTGAGAACGGGAGTGGAATGAGTGGAGTGCCCCCTTTCTTCTGGTGCCCGGGCAACATCCCACACACCCAGCAATTAGACGTGTTTGTCATATTATGTGTATGATGCAGGATTTGAATAAAGCTATTGTTCAAATAAGTCTGTCGGTGCCGTTCTTCATGGTAAGGCAAAGTGAAATGAAAATGTTCAGATGGAGCCGGGGTAGTCGGCAGCAAATGTTCACGTGCAGGCACCACAAGTTCAACTACCCAAGCTATCACTGCTATTACCACAATCGTTAAGACAAAGAGGATGGCACCAAGTATTCTTTTGTCCCGTGATGCAGAAGACGCCATAGTTCAATTATTTTTCAAAGTCTTAAATAGTTCAGAAAGTTCACAAATTCTCAAATGTACATGTGTGTGTATTACACCTAAAAAAGAAAAATACGGTGCTGAGCTCCGAGGTAGCCGTTGTTTTCTTCTCCGGGGTCAAGACGGGTGTCGCTACTCTTGGCAGAACTGATCCCCCCCCCTTGAGATTCCCGGCTTCCGTTTCACAAACCCCAGAGCGGTAACCAACCAGTCTCGAAAACCCCCAAAAAAATCTTCTTATCGTGGCCGCAGATTTTAGCGCTCTCGTCTAGAAGCAGTGTGGTCCGGGAAGGCTCCCTCAACTTCGGCCGATGTCACAGCTGGACTCTTTTCTTTCTCCAAAATCTCTTGGAAGTCGGTCAACACAGCAGGATTCACCAGATCAGGGGAGACACGACGGCAGTGTGTTGAATGTATCCACCGCTTCCTATTGGTCACTCGTACAGCTGTTCGAGTCGCCAGGAGGACCTGCTCGGGGCCTCTCCACCTCGGTTCCAAGCTGTTCGCCCTCTCAAACGATTTAATCATGACGTGGTCACCAGGGCGAAGATCATGGCCTTCTCCAGTAGAGTTGTCAGGGAGCGCTTCTCGAACCTGTTGATGAATAGAAAGTAAATCATTTGTTAATCGTGCCAAATAATCGTTCATCATTATACAAGGCACATCATGTATCAATCGCGGCTTAGGCACCCCCCAAATATTCATAGGCCTTCCAAACACCACTTCATATGGTGTGAGGCCTGTTCGAGAGTGGGGGACCGATCTGAGAGAGAGAGCAATGCTAGCGGTAAGGCATCCGGCCATTTTAATGACGTGGACGCCACAATTTTAGCCAGTTTTAGTTTCAACGTGGCATTATACCGCTCAACAAGACCTGCTGACTGAGGGTGGAACACAGCATGAAACTTCTGCTGAATCCCCAAGCCTTTCAACACATACTTCACAATTTCCCCGACAAAATGAGGCCCATTATCGCTCCACAAAAATTTGCAAACTCCAAATCGAGGGAAATACTCCTTGATCAAAACCTTAGCTGTTGTCAAAGCTGTATTATCTTTCGTGGGGAAGGCCTCAACCCATTTGCTAAAAGCACACACCACCACTAAGACATACTTAAGGTTATTGCAGCGCTCGAGCTGGATGTAATCCATTTGAAGTACCTCGAATTGTGCAGAAGGTGGAACAAACCCTCCTTTCGGAGTATGGGTCCCCTTTGCAGGATTGTGCTGCAAACATATCAGGCAGGTCTGCACTATTCTCTTGGCAGCATTAGCAATCTCGGGATGCTCCCAAACTCGTGTTAACAGCCGAGTAATTGCAAGAGCCCCCACGTGCGCCAACCCATGTGTCATCTGGACCATCGTTTGCAAGTAAGCTGCAGGCAATTTCCATTTCTCCATGTCCTTGCTTCTCCAACACCCTTCATCATCTAGCACCCCATCTACTGCCCATGCCGCAAGTTCTGATTCAGTAGCTGATTTCTGAATATCTAATATCTCCACTCTAGCATCATTCCATCGCTCAGCTTGGGATTTTGTCACGTACATGGGGGAGTCAGTTCGGGACATAGCCGTTTGTCTCGCTATACTGTCCGCAAAGGCATTTCCCTGACCCACTTCATCGGTGATCTTTTTATGGGCGCTACATTTTATTATCGCTACTTTCTTTGGACAAAGCAACGCATTTAGGAGATCACGCACCAATTCTCCGTGCATAATGTGTACTCCATGAGAAGTGAAAAACCCACGCTCTCTCCAGAGTAGGCCGAAGTCATGTGCTACTCCGAAGGCGTACCGGCTGCCTGTGTATATGTTCACACATAGGCCAGCACTCAGTTCGCTGGCTCTTGTCAAAGCTATCAGCTCTGCTGCTTGAGCCGATTTCTGTGGTATTCTAGCTGTTTCCACCACTGTCTTAAGTGTCGTGATCGCATAGGCTGCGGAAGTCGTGCCATCTGGCAGCCTTAAACACGATCCATCAACCCACAGTTCCCCATCCACATCTGGAAGTGGCATATCCTGTAAGTCAACACGACCCTTTGTCTGTTCCTCGGTCAGGAAAACACAGTCATGATGTTTTTCTTCCTGACCCTCCTCGACCGGATAGGGCAATAAAGTGGCAGGGTTCAGGGTAGCACATCTTTTCAGTGTAATATGTGGCGCCAACAGTGTAAGCTCATATCCTGTTAACCGTGCACTCGTGAGATATTGGGTCTTTGTTTGATTTAGCAGGGCATCTACTGCGTGGGGAACTAACACCAACAATTTGTGCGATAACACTATTCCCTCACTCTGCCGTGTAGCTACTGCTGTTGCTGAAACTGCTCGAAAACACCCAGGTAACCCTCGTGCTACAAGATCAAGGATGGCAGAAAAATACGCACATGGCCTCTGCTTGTCCCCGTGTGTCTTCACTAACACTGATAACGTGCACCCATCTTTCTCGTGTACGTACAATGTGAAAATCTTCGTGTAATCTGGTGTACCTAATACGGGGGCAGAGCAAAGGGCCTGTCTTAATTGTTCAAAAGCATTTTGACATTCATCTGTCCATTCAAGAGGCATTGGCGTAGCTTTGGACAGTAACGCTAGCAAGGGTTTTATAATGTGCGAAAACCCCATGATCCACTGCCTACAAAAGGACGTTAACCCTATGAAGGCGCGTACATCTCTCTGTGTGCGGGGGACTGGTGTATCTAAAATCGCCTGAATTCGATCTGATGTTAATGCACGCCCCTCCTTAGACAAAAGATGACCGAGGTAGGTCACCTTGGGTCTACAGTATTGTAGCTTTTTCTTAGAAACCTTGTGATTATTCTGTGCCAGAAAAGAAAGCAGCGCAATCCTACTCTCCTCACATTGTGCATAAGAATCTGCAGCAAGCAGAAGGTCATCCACATATTGGATAAGGACAACCCCCGACTGTAACTCAAAGGAATCAAGCTGTCTTTTCAAAGCCTGGCTGTAGATACTCGGGCTCTCAGTGTAACCTTGAGGAACACGACAAAATCTATACGATTTATTATTTAACGTGAAGCCAAACAGATATCTGCTATCGGGATGGACAGGGATGGAAAAGAAAGCATTTTTCAAGTCAATTACACTAAAGGTCATTGCCGTTGGTGGTACCAGTGTGAGCAAGGTCGTAATGTCGGACACCCACCGGGTATTGGGGAATGACAATTTTGTTAATTTCTCTCAAGTCAATAATAAACCGATAGACTTTGTCATCAGTATCTCTCTTAAGGATCGGAAGAATAGGGCTGTTACAGACATTATAAGGAACTTCTTCCACCACTCCTGCAGTTATCAAGTCTTGAACAATATGAGTCAGGGCAATTTCACCTTCCCTCGAAGTCTTATACTGTGGCACCCGTGGCAGAGAGGCCCCCTCCTTAACAGTAATATGAATAGGTGGAATACGCATCTCCCCCACATCCGTGTCTGAGGTTGCCCATAACGTGTGCAGGAGAGAGGCCAAAGCTGGAACGTCTAGTATAGTATAAAACCTATTTGGGTCAGGGTAATTGTCATTCAGGATGACCCGCACTCCCTCAGGAGCGCACCGTATCGTTGCTCGAAAATATTTAAGCAAATCAATGCCCAGGATATTATCTGGTGTATAGGGCGATAGCAAAAATTGACCAAAACTAAAAAATTTGTCAAGACAGAGTGCAAGGGGTTTTGACAATGGGCTAGGGGAGGGTGTGCCATCGAACCCTACACATGTTATCATTTCGCCAGACAGGGGAGCCCTCGGAACCAATTTCTTTGACAAAGCGCTACGAGTAGCTCCGGTGTCGACTAGGAATTGATCAGTAGAACCCAAAATGCCCGCTGTTACATATGGACCCTCCTGATCTACCGGCACTTCAATTGGTTCCATACCCCATCCTACGCAGTCCTATGCATGCACATAATCCTGGTGCTCCACATTCTCACCCTCCAATATCTGATATTGGTTTCGTCTATCAAAAGTATTTCGTTCGTCCTGGCCACGGCCCCTCTCCTCAGCCCTTCCACGATCACCTCCACCACCTCTCGCCCCCGAATAACCGCCCCGCGACCTACCGCCTCCTCACCCACGCTGGCTACGTTGTTCACGAAGTACCGGACAATCCTCAGCCCAATGCCCAAACTCTTTACAATAAGCACATTGATCCTCCGCTATATCCGTACGACCATACGACGTATTTCCTCCACCTCGTCTACCTCTTTCATTCCCTCTACCCTGTGTTCCACGAACCTGTGCCAACATCACCTTCGTTTTCAATTCTTTCGCTTTTTTATCAACACTTTCTTTAGCCTCCAACTCCTGTCGCTCATAATACTGAGCCATAGTCAACAAAGACGCAGGGGTCTCCGTGGCCCAGGAACTTTCACTCGATTTCAATCGCTTTGCAATCTCCGGCAGGAGATTAGCCACATACTTATCTACAAACAAATGCCGACCTGTATCGTCTGTTAAAGATTGACCACTGTAATCATGAAACGCCTCTTCGAAGCGTGTAAAGAAATCTGAAACCGTTTCGTCTGGCTTTTGTTTGCACGAGGCTAACATAGTCCAATCAATCTTTTTAGAAGGTACGAGCGTTTTTAATTTAATTAAAATAGCTGCCGGGAGGTCTAAAATCAACTGGCAAGGCTTACATGCCGGTTCCCTATCTAAATCAGCTGCATTTATTTCTTTCCATGTTCCCCCAAGTATTGTTTCATCATTATTTTTACGAATTTGTCTCCACATGTCAGGCGGAAGTATTAACCCAAAAAACAAATCTATGTCAACAAGAGTCATCACACAAGACGAAATAGCCCCTTCCACCCCTTCATAGAACGCTGCCGGATTTTTACGAAGGTCAGGTAAAGAATTTTTCAACGCCATAACATCCGCTCTATTCCAAGGCGTATACACCCAGTTATATATAAAGTACCCCTTCGCATCCTTTGAACTTCTATCATCATCTGTACCTTCCCCTTTTGGTGGAACATACAAAGGTGCGGCTTCACGCATAGGCATAACATGCATCACAGAACTCTTATCTGAACCCCGGAGAGAACACTCCTTAGATTGCCCACTAGACTCCGGCCCGGACTCCTTATTCTTTTTCCGCTCCTCCCGCAATCTGGCAGTCTCATCTCGCAGCTGGATCAGTTGCTTGTAAAAGGCATCGACATCTGCAAAATCAAATAAACCTTTATCCAGATTCTCACGATGAACTGACACAGCCTTAGGTTCTAGCGTATCTGAAAATTGACGATATGCGGTAACAGCTTCATTTGCCAAAGTAGCCAAAAAATACAGTAATTCTTGTTCTGTCCAATTACCCCTTTCAGTAACAAGTTCAGACTGAGAAACAAAATTCGTATTCACTCTACGAGCCCAACTACGTAAATGTGCGGATCACTCCGCAGAAAACCTGACACCAGATACACACTTCTTTCCCGGCTTATCCTGTCCGTCCTCGTCCGAGTCTGCAGTTGGAGCCGTGGGCGAAACGTACGGAGGCGGTGATCAATCTAGCAATGAAAAATCATCAATTTCATTATTAAGGACAGGATAAAGCGGTCGACGAATAGGGAATTGACCAGTCGTTTGCAATTTGCGTTCCCGTTCCTCCCTCTCTTTTCCTGAGCCTCCTTTTCCTCAAGCTGTAAAGCCTTATCTCGAGCAGCCTTGCGCTGCTCTTTGTCCGCCAAGGCAACTTCACGTTTCATTCGCTCACGCACCGCTTTCTCCCACATTCGTACACAATCAAACATGTTTTGTCTAGACCTTCGTTGAAACAAACATTGCTCCACAAACTGTACTTTACGCAAATCGAACGACCCATGTTGAGGCCATTGCAATTCAGGATCCGATTTGGTGTACTTATTCCATAATTTACTGTACATTATAGGGAAGGCCAAATTTGATATACATGTCCCTATTTGGTGTTCCTTCTGGGGGAGCCGGCTGTGCTTCCGCTAACCTAATTGTGGTACCATTTCCAAGACAGCACATCCCTCGGAGTGTGCTTAAAACAGGCATGTTCAAAAAGTGTCACGAAAGCGCAACACCGTATAAAATGGCACTTACAGTACTTCACACAAACGTGCCGCTCAAGGGAAAAAAACAAAATTAGAGAAACATCTCTACATGCCCGCCTATGTGAAGTGCACTACACATATATATTCAAAGTTCACAAATTCACAAATGTTAGCTAACTCAAATCAAAGTCATAGGTCATAGAACTTCGGTAAGCGTCCGAGGACTACCTTACCGATCACAAATCATAGAACTTCAGTAAGCGTCCGCAGACTACCTTACCGATCACAAATCTTACCCAAAGCCTCAAAGGTCCAGATTCCAACTGCCAAGGTCTTTTAATCGAATCAGCCAAACGGCACTTAATCCAGCAACACAGACGATCGAAAACTCAGTCGGAGACCGGCGCCACCTGGAAGGTCAGATCGGAAGGAAAGGAAGAAACACCGTGGGTGCCAAGACTCGGGTCACTCAGTGGCAGCGCGCGTCCATGGCGAGTGTCCAAACCTTCGTCACGACCTCTCCTTCGGGCATCCGAGTCGCCGATGAGTCCCTTCGTGGTCGCCAATTTGTTGTATCGGGTTCCCAAGGCCTACATGCTCCGAAGATAACCCACTTACATCGAAAGAACTGTTGGCACGGAAACTGAAAAATTCAAAGAACAAGTTTATTAAGACCCCATGGGGTGGTGGTACATTCCTACAGCACCCTTCGGTAATGCAAGAAGTATCACACCGAACATCGGTGTGACTCGCTCTTTTATACAATTTGCAGGTAATAAAACAATAGGCGGTACAAAGTTACAAAGCGTTATGTACATATATGGTCATTTTTTGGAACACAGCCAGCTCATTGGAGGGGTTACAACTCCACTGGTCAGTTTGGCGGCACATTCCTGAGGGGTGACTGGTCAGTGGGGACTGCGCATGCACGGGCTTGACCAGTACTAAAAATAGCCTGTTGCTGGGCAAACTCGAGTGGTCAGTGGCACGGACAACGGACTAAAGACCATGCTGGCCACGAGGCCGCTTATGATCTAAGATGGCCGCCGTAACACACAAAATGGCGTTTCCGAGTATAGTCAAGTTAGCGGGAAAACGTGTAGCACAGCTAACCGCTAACTCGGCCATCGCCAAATTACGACACCTTAATTCATGCCTACAGTGCAATATTAAAGGCACCAGAATCTCAGTTGGCTGCAGCTGCATGTATGTTATGTCTAAAATGAGATCCGATCAGCCCGAACAACAGCTACCGTGTTATGATAACCTTGGAGGCTTTAGTACTCACTGTGCAGACTAGGGTTGCGATGTAAGTCTAGGGATGCCGAAAACGAGCCACTCATATGTGAAGTAATTCATGAAGCCTAACTTACAACAACAGCAATATGCATTGTTGTGTGCAAAAGCAGCAAAAGGTAAAATGGTGTTTAAACTTCTAATAAGCCTATGCTAACATAGCAATGTGCACAAACAAGGCCCGTCCCTCACTACACTGCCTAATAGTATCTCTATGATACACCTGTGAATAATGGAATAACTCATAAGAAGAAGGAAATCCCGGGATATAAATCATTCAAAAAGTAAATTAAAGAGAACAATTGATACCGTCTTGATCTACTAGTTCAGTTGATCCAACCTAGGTAACTACACCTAAGTGGTGACGTTAACATTCATGTAGACAAGATGTTGAGGGTGTATATACTAGAAGTTCAGTTAAAAGATCCTGTTTTCTGTAACATCTCATCAAGGGCTTTCCATTCCTGAATGATTACCATAGAGATTTAGATACTGAATTGAATCGTCTGATCAAAGGGGATTTCTTGATTATGGCCATTGGTTACTGTATATAGGATAAATATCCAATACACCTCCCTCTTTTCTTATTGCCTCACTGGACATACCCGATTTACTCTGGATTTTCTCCAAAATGTACCAACGTATGTCATCTGGAGTATGGTCTTGGTCTATATAGTGTTGTACTAATGGGGCTGCTGTCTTCTTTGTTCTTATGGATGACATGTGTTCAGTAGGGCGTGTGTTAAAAACTCTTGCCAGTTCGCCTACATAGCCCATGTCACATGGGCATATTATTAAGTAAACCACATCTTTTGGTTTGCAGTTAGTGTGGTGAGTTGACTGGATATGATGACCTCTAAATTCAAGGGAGGAGGCGTCAATCGTCAAAGGGCAAATTTTACAGGTGCTACATTTATAATTACCAATCAATGATCCTGCACAGTCAAGTGTTCTTTGCGACACTGTAGTGGTGGTCCTTATCCTTGATTGTACCACATGGTCCTTCAGATTTTTGTTGCGCCTCTCAATAAATTGTCACTCTGGAATAACCTTCACGGCCTTGATATGCTACCGCCCTCCGGGAGCCTTCAACTCCATGCAGCAACAGCCGCTTCTCACCACCCTCACCAATATGGCTACCACCCATAACAAACTGATCATTTTGGGCAATTTCAATCTCTGGCCAAATGGCAGCCTGGACTCTGCCCTAAATAATCTTATACTTTCCTGTGAAGGTATGGGACTCCCCCAACTGGTCAATAAACCTACACACTCTGCAGGGCACCAGCTCGATTTGATTTTCTCCTCCCCCCCAGCTAGTACTCCTGAGCGATATATTGCCAATGTGCTGGACTGACCATGCACTTATTAAATTTCACATAGCTGGCAGCAGAGCCACAAGACCGCCACTCAGCACCTCCCCCGATTCTCTGTACAGAGATTGGAAAGCGCTGGACAAACTAAAACTGGCCGGCCCCGTGTTCAAGGTGGAAAACAGTTTTTCCACCGTTCATTCGGTGGAGGACAACTACATGGCCCTCTGCACAAGGATCTCTAACACCTCGGAACACCTCGTCCCCCAGAAAAAGTGCAAACCTAAGAGAAGAGCACCAGCCCCCTGGTTTGATGACTCATTGAGAGCCCTCAAATTAGCCTGCAGACAATCAGAGAGAAAATGGAGGCAAGGCTATTTGGATACCAACAAATCTCTCTGGAAAGACAACCTCCGGGCATATAAAACTGCCATTGTCCAAAGTAAGGCTAATTACTTCTGCACTACCATCGCCAACGCCACCAATAGTTCGAAAAGTATCTTTCAAATACTCAAAAACCTAACCCACCCAGACTGTGCCACAATGACGCAGCCTCCTACTCAAGCCCTCTGTGACAATCTTGCAGCATTCTTCATTAATAAAATCAACACCATCATTCACAATTTGAAGACCCCCCCCTCGCTGGGATGTCCCAACAGCCCGGGAGCTAGCACCAGCATCCAGGACTTGACGCCCTTAGGCTCCATCCCTACGGCTAGGTTACGGGAATTCCCCCCTATCTCTGAATCCGAGTTCGAAAGACTGGCGCTCCGAATTACCTCGGGTTCCCCGCTTGACCCCCTGCCTCCAAAAATTTGGAAAAGCTTCGGAATAGAACTCTTCGGCACTTTGCGCCAAATATGCAAGCAGTCTTTGCACTGTGGATATGTTCCAACTCCTTGGAAACAGGCGCTCATCACACCACTCCTGAAAAAGCCCTCCTTGAGCCCTGATTGTCTATCAAACTACCGACCCATCTCCCTCCTGCCATTTCCAGCGAAAGTTGCCGAACGATGGGTCAGCTCTTGTCTCTCCACTCACCTGGAGCAGAACAACTTCCTGGATGACCTCCAATTCGGTTTCCGTCCAGCCCACGGTACCGAAATAGCTGTCTTGACAGCCATGGAAGATCTTCGCATGCGTGCTGACAGGGGCCAGCCAGTAGCACTGATACTGCTGGACTTGTCTGCCGCATTCGATACGGTCAACCACAGGACGCTGTTGGAGAGACTCGGTGAGGCAGGTGTGGATGGCACGGCTCTGCTATGGTTTCATTCCTATCTGCGGGATAGGAGACAGGCTGTATCCCTCCCCCCATTCCAATCCGCTTTCGCACCTGTACCCCAGGGAGTCCCCCAGGGCTCCTCCATCAGTCCCATCCTTTTTAACGTGTATCTCAAACCTTTGATCACGTTAATTAAGTCGTTCAGGATAAAAACGATCAACTACGCTGACGACACCCAGCTCATTCTCTCATGGGAGGGAGAAGACTCCATCCCCTTAACTTCCTTCCACGACTGCTTAAGAGAGACGGCTGGGTGGTTACACAGGAACTTCCTACAATTTAACTCCTCCAAAACAGAGGTTCTGTTTTGCGCTGGTAACAACATACCTCGCCAGTTCCCGAGTGATTTCTGGCCTCCAGAGACAAGGGATAAACCCCAGCCAGTTACCTCGATTCGCAACCTGGGAGCCATGCTCAATAACAAGCTGAGTATGGAAACCCAGGTCACTAAAACAGTGGGGATCTGCTCAGCTCTTCTGCGTTCCCTGCGTAAAATTATGCCACTCCTCCCTGCACAAGCTCGGGCGTTGATAGTCAGGTGCACTATTCTCAGTCGCCTTGACTATTGCAACGCATTGCTACTTGAGTCTCCAGTAACGCTGCTAGACCGGCTTCAAAGAATTCAGTCAGCCGCTGCCAAGCTAGCTCTCGGCTGGACGAGGAGATCTTCAGCCACAGCGGCCCTAGCCGAGCTGCATTGGCTACCTTTGAAGCAGCGTGTGGCTTTCAAATCCCTCTGCATTGTCTTTAAGGCTCTGCACAGACTCGGGCCCAGACCTCTGCAAGCTTTGTTCTTGTGGTACACTCCGACCAGAGATCTGCGATCATCCTCGGCCTGCCTGGTAAAAGTGCCCAGATTCAACAAAGCCAGAACCGGGGGCAGATCTTTCAGGGTCGCAGCGGCCAAATTATGGAACAGTCTGCCCATTGATATACGCCAAATCTCACAACTCCTTCCCTTTCGGAAACGGATCAAGACTTGGCTATTCCCCTAAACCTTCCCGCCTGCCATTAACTTTGGTTTCTCCTCAGTAGAGTATTCTCCAGCGCCAGGAAGCCTGCAAGGTATCAGCTGCGCTATACAAATACTCAAAATAAATAATAATAAATAAGGCGAAAAAGGGTCTCTGTATTCTTTCCGGCTTTTGCATATTGATATTTAAAATGTGCCAAATAGAGCACACTGCTTGCCGTATTCTTTCATCCATCAAGGAATGGCATGTTACAAAGACTATGGGGGAATTAGTTTTGGATGAAGAGCTAGTGAGAAGATGTTGCCTATCGCAGTAGCGGGCTTGCTACACAAGTCCCTCACTAACCTTTTTGCGTAACCTCTCATTAGAAATTTGTCATGCATAATGGTCGCTTTGGTATCAAAATTATTGATACTAGTGCAATTACGCCAAAGGCTTAAAAATGGATACTTTTTTTTGGGCAGGGGGTTGAAGCTTTCATGGTGCAGCAGCGTATTACGTGCTGTTGGTTTGGTATAGAGATCTACAGCCAATGCTCCTGCTTCATTTTTGATGATCACGTCTAGGAATTCCACTTGATCATTACTGACATTGCTTGTGAAGTGTAGATTACTATCACATAAATTGATCCAGGCCAAGAATTGTGTTAGAATTTCCTCAGTATCCATGGCCACTATATGTGTACTTAAGGCAGCTTTGTGCAAAAAGGGACTGCTCTCAAGTTGGTGTAAGGTAATTTGCGGGACTAATATATAGCCCTCGTTGGTAATGAACAAAGGAAAAACCTTATGGTTGTGAAAGACCCACATTATGCACAAAAGACTGTCCCTTAGTACAAAAACATTCCTTAAGGGTCATTAGTAATATTTACGTGGATATGCTGACAGTATCCACCCTCTAGTGGTTAATGAGCAGTATGTTAGCTAACTTGCTGGGGTCCCTCGGTGGGGGGGGTCGATATAAAACCTTTGGTTGTGCCACTATATGTTGCTGTTGAAAGTGATGTCAGGTGCCACATATTGACGTCACTTTCAACAAAAACATATAGTGGTACAAGCAAAGGTTTTATATCAACACCCCACTGAGGGACACCAGCAAGTTAGCTAACATACTTGAGGGCTATATATTAGTCCCTCAATTTACCTTGCACCAACTTGAGAGCAGCCCCTTTTTGCACAAAGCCGCCTTAAGTTCACATATAGCGCCCATATAGCGAGGATGGGGGCCACAGTGTTACCAACTCCGACCGATTGGCTCACCAGTCTCTGCATGGCCTTTGAATTGTGTATTTATCACTCCTTATTTCATTGTGCACTTATCACTACTTTTTTAACCTACGTCCTATCCCCAAGAGGGCCGACTGGTGTGAAAAACCTAAGCTGTGTATCCAGAAATTCCCCAATTCATCCCTTATTAGTGAAGTTACCAGATGTTATCCAAACTAAGACTTCACTACCTCTATATTACCCTAATTGTCTAATGTTGTTTATTTTTTAGCTTCTGTATTATGCGGTCGTAAGTGATAAGAAATGTCAATTGCTATTGCCAATGTTTGTTGGTTGTACAATTCCCTTTTAGGCAAGACAGAAGCTCTAGGTAATTATTTGTGCACATTTTCAGACACCTTTTAACTGCTCCATTGAAAACGTGTTTGCAAAATCAAAACGTTTCAGGGCACGTTTAAACGGTCTTGTTAAACGCTTGCTTACTTAAACCCCCACCCGCCTTTCCCCAGTGCTTCGCTTTTTGTAAACGTTACCTACGTGTCTCCGTATCACGATCGGCTCAAGAACCCAGCTCCTCCATTCCAGTTTCCAGGGGAAGACATCGGGCTGGCTCCTCTGCTCACCCGGCGTCTCCCTTCCAGATTCCAGCTTCCTGGGAGTTCCTTTGTCACAAGACATCCAGCTGGCTCCCCTTCCGCTCGCCCGGCGTCTTTCTTCGAATCCTGCAATCCAAAGAGAAAGATTATTCAACAAAGACGATTGCTTGGCCACCCTTCAAGAAGTTTTGCAGTAACATTTTCTTTAGCGCTATTAAGAAACTGGTAAGAGCTCAACTTGATTTTATATTTTATTTCTTTTGGGACCTTTTAAAAAGATATCCTTAATCTTCTGTAAGACTTTTAAAAGAAGACAAAAGACGTCAAGGAGAACAGAACATACATTGCAAAGTCTTGCAAGTTAGTTCTTTGAGACCTGTGAAAGATTTTAATCAAAGACATATAATCACGAACTCTGTGCAGCCCGGGACAATTTTATTGAGAAGAAACAACAAAGGAGCGTCAAAAGGCTTTTAGAAAAGAGCAAGCATGTAACAACACTCACAGTCTCAATTGACTGAGGGAGCCCTCTTAAGGTTGTTTGGAAGGCCCTCACTCACCAACCTGGTTGGTGACATGCTTCATCATCGGGCCCCACCAGGAGTGGCCGAATGCCACCCTAGTGTGCTGCAACGCCAGGTGGCTGCGGAGCTGGTTTTTTTTGTGAAGTGTGATGTGTAGAGTGATTTAAAAATGTACCAATTGAGTCAAAGGAAGTAATTTTAATAGTTTTGCCAATTGGACATAAGTAAAAACAGTGGTGTGAGATAATGAACCAAAATTAAAAATCCAGATTTATCCTGTGTTGTGGTCAACATGTTTCTGTCTCAAAGATAGTGGTATATCGGGCTGTGTTTTGTCTCTCTTTCTCTCTTCCATTCCCCCCTTCCCCTGGGAATCAAACTGAATTGCAAGTGAATTTCCACCTTGCTGTTCTGGTTGATTTCAGGTGGAGTCGGCAACCAGCAGCATCAAGAAAGGAACAAACCGGAGTTCAGGTGGGTGACTTCGTAACACCGACTCTTTGCCATTTGCCGGCGGCCATCTTGACAAGGTTGCCGCTCCAGTCTTCACTGCATGACATGGCGGAAACACTTGCTACATATACCGGCACCCTATGGGAGATGCGCTAATATGCGGTCTCCAGAGGAACGATTATGTAGTGTGCCATTGAGGAGAGCATATCAAGTAAGTCTTCTTTTACCTTTCAGGAAACAAGAAAAAAACTGGCATACTGCGGAACCATCCACAGCAGTCCCTGCGTTTTCCCAAGCATTTACGGAGCTTTTTTTAAGGGAGACAGGCCATTAATCACACTTTGTCCTCCTTTTCAGAGTTTGAGTGCGAACCCTCACACCCCCTCAAGACCATGAGGGACATGTTTGCTTCATAATGAGTATGTGAACATGCGTTTCTCTGTAAATACTGAATGTTTGTTTTGTACAGTCACGCGGTGTATATGTTTAGGTCGAGCCTGACCTGTAGCAGCGCACATGCGCTGCTCTGATGAGACTTTTTGTAAGGGGCTTTGAAAAGCTCACCATACGCTTGTGCGTGTGGTTTTGTTTTAGTCACAGGCTACTGGCTTTTGCGTGCGTCTTTCTAAGAAAGACAGCACGCAATTGGGCAAAGGCGGGTGCATGTCCCGCCTTTACCCTGCACACGGCCTATTGCTTGTGGTCACCCGCACAGGCACCATCTGTTTTGAATTATCGTGCCCAGACGAGTGCGCAATAAGTCAAACCAAATGTCTCGCTGTGGGTGGGCACCACTCGGGTCCTTATTTCACATACTTAGCACCATTTCTCCCCTTTCTGTGAAGTAAACTCGTCTTCTCCCTAAGTTGACGCGTGTGCTCTGCACACCATGTGTGAATAAGGCACTTCCCTCTTTCCCTCCACCGAAGGCTGTAGGTCCCCCAGCTCTGTCTGGCTCGTTCCCTCCCTGAGATCAGACATCCCCTCCCTCTCCCTCATAGCACGCAGTCAGCCAAGTCTTTGCAGGAATTCCTTCTGAAGGGAGAGCAGACACCCCTGGATGGGAACTATGTGTACGTGTTTTTTTTCCTGCCTGTCACAAGGAACCATTATTTTCTCCGCTGGCCGGGGCTGGATGTGAATCGTGGGATTTTCTCCTGTTTTTGTGCTTTGGCTTAGCATGGTTTTGTTGCGGTGGCTTTTTGTTTCTCGAAGTGATTGACCGGTAGTCAGAAGAATACGCCGGATGTTGGCGGGGGCCAGTGAGCTCGGGGTCTCTGGAAGAAGTTTTGGGTTCAGGTCCGATCTGCCTGGAGGTGGGTTTGGAGGCCGACCCGGCACCTGGTAACTGGCGGAGCAGTACCCTTCGGGCCCCCGAGGGCTCCCGACTATGGGATAGGGTCGGGCATGCCTTCATGCAATACGCCATGTGTAGTGCAGTTCTTCCAGTCTGATCTGAGTTGGGGTTAGCTTGCTTAGCTGCTTCACTAAGGTGGCTGAGGCTCCTGCCTTAATTGAATTTCCTTCGAGCGGGAGCAGCGGAGGCTCATGCTTCTTCTTCCTAGCGGAGTCAAGAGCCAGTGAGTGCAGCCAGCCTAGCAACAGCAGCAGTAGGAAGGCAGTGGTGGCTCGGAGACTCGAGGCCGGGCTGCACTGTCGTGGACAGCCAGCACCGCCATACCCACGCACCAAGTATGAGAAGGCTCAGGTAATGTAGGTCACTCAGACCTTACGCGGGGATGTGGGGAGGATGGAACGGGCATGATAGTGCACAAAATTACTCTGCTAGGGCATGAAACTCTGCGGAATTTCACTGAGTTTTCCAGTAACTCTAAGAATTTCCGTTGAGTACAACTCTGCAAGCTCCGCCCAGGCTCAATAGTGAACTGTTGACGGAGACAAGAGTTAATGGGGTACGATACAGTCTGTTCAAGCAGCATGAGGGCAATAGGCAGGGTTGCCCATTATCAACAAAAAAGCCTGCTGCACACAACAAAAGGAATAGCATCATTGAATGTGTCGCGATGGACACCTTAATGTTCAAATTTGTAGCGGTCAAGGAAAATGCAAATGTCTTTTGGGAAATGTCTTCATTTACTAGTCTTTGTAACCAGCCGACACATGTTTCGTCACATGGGAATGTAATTCCGCGACTCCTCAGGGCTGGGGAGGATACAAAAACATAATAATGGAGCGTACAGCAAAAAGAAGAAATCATTTGATATTGTAGTACATATGGTGTGACTTAGTGACTTGGTGGTGCTGTACAATAACACACACGTTTAAATACCTGACAGAGGGCGTCATTAGTGGAAACCAACAAACGAGCACCCACATACCATTGTGGGTGAAAGCGTGAGATGAAGGTGTATATCAGTGAGCTGAAAAAGCGAGGACTTGTTTTAAAAAAAAACATAAGTGCATGGGATAAGAGTGACAGAAAAATAGAAAGATCAGACGATATGGAGAAGTTTCAGGCCTAGTGTGGAGGACGAGTCCAACCCGGTGCCGTCTGGTTGTATGGGTAGGTAGCTGAAAATTCGTCGGATCTAGCACGGTTGAATTAAGAGCTGGACTGTCACTGGTGTTTAGGTGGTTTAAGAAAAATAAGCCATGGCGTTGCTCATGTGGTAGGTAAGTGCAAGACATACCTGAAGCTATGAGGTAGCACACAAAAGGTCTGTAAAAATACCAATTTAAAAGGAGAACATACCATAAATTAGGACCCAGAGCACATTATGCATTCTGCAGATAAAAGGCTAGGTGTATGATAAAAAGGAAAAATAGAGAGTAGGTCATATGCGCACCGCTAAGCCGGTTATAATTCCGACCTGGCTCGGCTAGAGACCAGGTTGAGTGGGGAAATCCGTGTGGGAAAGATGCGGATCTGTAGGTGCCCAGGGAGGAGGGGAGACGGGAAAAAATATATATATCTGCATCAGCAAGGCAAACCAACGGAATACGGACATAACTGAAATACGGGGGGGATGACAGGGATGTGCTGAAAAGATGCGTTCTCACCCAAAGATGAAACCTCTATTCTGTTTCTTTGTTGTCAAGATCCGAAGGTTTAGACAGTATGGACGTTTCCACAAAGGTCGGAAGAGTGGTACTGGATGGAAAAGGGAAAAAAGGGGGGGGTGGAGTCAAAACAGTAGCGAGAGCTGCTCACACTCCGCCCGTAGCAAGTAATGTAAAAATGCTCACACCCACTTGAAATTCTATAGGGAGTTTTACCTCTTTAGAGTAAGTATAAAGTATTGAGGTCCGGCAAGTCAATCAATGATAATAGCGAGAGTACGGGGGCTCCCAAAGTTTCGTAGCTCTGGAGAAAAAGAACAAACAAGATAGAGCGAGGATTAGTGCTGCTCTCTTCCATGGTGGTTCGAGTTCAAAAGTAACCTCATAAATATCCTATTAGTGGTAAAAGCTAATGTTTCTTACCTGATGCGGAGAGTCTGTTTTCTGTATAGCTGCTGCCGGTTGCTGTGCGAAGAATCAGTGTTCCGGGTGCGGACATGGGATTTGCAACCCAAAAGCATTTAAATAGTGGGGAGGGATCTGGCTATTAAACAACTAGAGTGTGTATTGCTTAAAAAGCTGGTCTATCCGGAAGTGGTGCCGCGTGGAGAATGTTACTATAGTTTCCAGGCCCGTTGTTAGGTTGTTACATGATGGATTACCCGATCGGTGCAGTCAAGGATAAATTGGGCATAATGAAAAAGAGGGATATGGAGAGGAAGGATACGTGTTTCATAGAGAAAAATGCAGTGGCTGGATCGTGTATGATTTTGGAAGTATGAATAAAAGGCAGTTGTTCAAGCGTGTAGTGATTTCATATTATTTATGCACATAGTTCCTTTCTATATAAAAGCAGCGCGAGTTGGTTTCCACTAATGACGCCCTCCCACAGGTATTTAAACGTGTGTGTTAATGTACAGCACCACCAAGTCACTAAGTCACACCATCTGTACTACAATATCGTGTGATTCCTTCTTTTTGCTGTACGCTCCATTGTAATGTTTTTGTATCCTCCCTAGCCCTGAGGAGTCGCGGAATTACATTCCCATGCGACGAAACACGTGTCCGCTGGTTACAAAGACTATTAAATGAAAACATTTCCCAAAAGACATTTGCATTTTCCTTGACAGCTACAAATTTGAACATTAAGGTGTCCATCACGACACATTCGATGATTCTATTCCTTTTGTGTGAAGCAGGCTTTTTTGTTGTTCTTGTCCAGTGTGTTGTTCTGTCAACAGACGTCGCGGAGGGGTTATAGGGCTTATCCCCTCGCCTTATTGCACCACCATCCTAAACATAGCTTTCACACTACTTAAGCATTAAACATAAGCAGAGCGCCCAGAATTTCCCCTTATTCTAAAAACCCTTGTCAGTTTGTTTCTGTTCGGCTAGGGGGGGCAGCCGCCACGCCATTTGAATAACTTTGGGTTAGACACACCTAACCTTCCCGTCAACATGAACAGGGATAAAGCTGCTGAGGAACTTTTTGATAATCTTGCCAAAGGTATGTCCACACAGAGGGCTACTACTATGTGGGATCCAACCCAAAAAAGAAGGTCTCAAAGACATGTTTATAAAACTAGAAAAATTACAGAAACAAGAGAACTCAAAGTGGTGGGATGGTACCACCTTAAAACAATACATGAGATTGAAACGTATACAGAGAGGACTCAGAGCCCAAATTTTCCCCACCTACGACGATCTAGACACCGATCTCTTAGGCAAATGGGAGGAGGCACTCATCAATAATTCAAACATTCTCATGGATATTCTTATAGAGAGCGCAGATCGTTAAGTCACCGAACTACAATCAGACATTGCCAAACTTGAACAAGACATTAAGGACCTTAATCTTCCTGAAGTCACTATGAAAAACTATACCATTCTTGATGAAATTTTATTAAAACACAAAAATGAAATCAAGAGTCGTAAAGCCAGACAATTGAAAAGGGATGAGGCTGACTACACAGAGGGCAGTGTATTTACTTATGCCAGGAAATTTAACTTCATGGTACGCAAACCTACTCACTAAGACAAAGGTAGGATGAATGAAGCGGAACCTAGTTCGGTCTCCTCTAGTAACACCTCACTTAGCACAGTCAGTGTCAGTGGAGGCGAAACTGAGAATTCACAGTGCAGGACAGGATAAGTCCTCTGCTTTTTTATGTGAAATCCAACGCATAAGAAGGGGCAACCAAATCCCAGATCCAAATCCTGCAGGGGTTGGAGGGGCAAACGCAGAGGAATACAAAAGGAAACTCCGATCAGGGAATGCACAGAAGTAACACATACATGCACAGGTGACGTGCAAGTCATCAACCTTTCCTCTAAAACTCTCACTCCTGACATGATCAGCCTTCTCAGCAAAGGTCTCAATTACAATCCATATGCCAACACCGATTTTTGTAAATTGAAGATTGATTTGTTTAAATTTATTCCCAGTCTGAAATTGAAGAAACACTTTGCACACAACAAAGGTATGAATAAAGCTTCTAAAAACATCCCGACTCAATTTGAATCTGGTTTCCTATCGATCAATAACATACAGGCAACACAGTTACTACTTTCACTGACAGACCTGGAACAAACACCGTATGACATGAAGAGGCTATTGGAAGAACTCAATATTGAGTCCGACTTTAGCATGGTCAGTGGGCTCAAATCCAAATCGATTCCAACACTACCAGGAGGAAATGCTATTGATAACTCACAAACGAGTACTAGAGGACATTGATAAACTGGACGACAAGAAAGACCACAACACTTTTAAATATAGAGACAATCTCACAACAGGAGAAAGGGCAGCATTAAATCTCTTAACTAAAGATCACAACATCATTATTAGGGAGGCGGACAAGGGTGGCAACGTGGTGGTCATGGACAAAACAGACTGTCACGGTGAAATCCTTAGCCAACTTCAGGACACCACGAGCTACGGAAAATTGAACCATAACCCAATGGCCTCACTAACCACTGAGATTAATAGACGTTTGATCACATGGCAAGAGACGCGGCTACTGAACGAGGAAGAGTTTCTTTACCTAAAGGTATTTAGACCATCTTATCCATGGCTTTATACCCTGCCTAAAGTGCATAAGCATCTTCCCTTCCCTCCGGGTAGGCCTATCATATCAGGAATTGGTGGTCCCACGGAAAGACTCGCAGAATACGTGGATCTTTTCATGGGACCACTAGTACGCAATCTTCCATCCTATATCCAGGACACGAAGCATATACTTAATTCACTCTCCGACCTAAAATGGCAAACAGGTACCATTCTAGCAACATTAGATGTTGTAGCACTCTACACGAGCATCATTCCAGATCCGGGCATGAAAGTGATCACCAAAATGTTACACAACAGACCAGCCACCCTTTGGCAACACACTAATATGCTCCTGGCCATGACGGAACTCATTCTTAAAAATAATTTCTTTGTGTTTGACAACTCATGGTATAGACAAACTAAAGGTGTAGCCATGGGCTCTAAATTTTCCCCATCATTCGCCAATCTGTTTATGGGGGCATTCTAATTTGGGGGCCCAAAGGTGCAGATTTCATAGATTCCATATTCTTTTGGTGCAGGTACATTGTTGACTGCATTCTTCTCTGGTCAGGCACACAGGAAAACTTGCAGAAATGTTATATATATTTGAACAATAACACTTGGGAGATGAGCTTCACCATTGAGTCAAGCACGACCAGGGTAGAATTTTTAGACTTGGACATTTTTGTTAAGGATGAAACCTTACAGAGCAGACTCTTCAGAAAAAGCACTGCCTGCAACGCGGTCCTACACGCTAACAGCGCCCACCCTCCACATCAGATAAACACCATACCCTATGGTAAATTTTTAAGGGCACGCAGAAACTGCAGTGACAATACAGACTTCACCACTAATTTAAGGGAAATGCAGGACAGATTCAAGAGGAGAGGCTACACAGACAGCATATTACAAAAAGCCACCCATAGAATCAAGAAAATGAAGAGAGTAGACACACTCAAGACAAAGACTAACATACAAAAAGACGCTCCACAAATACGGATGATTACAGACTTCAACAGTCTACATCAGTGGTTCCCAAACTTTAGACTCCTGAGGACCCCAATTGAGTCACCACTGGAAGCCGGGGACCCCCAAGCAATATGTATGAGTTACATTTCAAACATTAAAACAGTAATTCGAAAACAATACACACGTGTGCACACAAAACAAATACTCAAAGTACTAAGGATTTTGGGGTCAGATGTACGACCATTTTATTTAGTGCCTCGCAATTGGCGACACATTGCGAGTGGCAAATTGCGAGTTGCTAAATGAACCTCGCAATTTACGACCCCATTGGGAATCCCAAACAGTGTGTTTAACACTGTTTGGGATTCCCAATGGGGTCGCAAATTGCGAGGTTCATTAATATTAATGAGCCTCTCGCAATTTGCAAGCCCATTGGGAATGCCAGCCCTCCCAGCGATGGTGGCCTGCTGGGCTCTGCAGGCAACCATGTCTCGGACTGCTTTTAAATAAAGCAGTTTAAAAAAAATGCAGCCTGTTTACCATGCATTTAAAAAAAAAAAAATGAAACATTTATTTCTTTTTCCACGGACAGGCAGAGGTCCCTGGGACCACTGCCTGCCCTTAAAAAATAATTGTGCATGCATTTGCAAAGCGGAAGGGGTCCTATGGGACCCCTTCCCATTTGCAAATGCATTACCATCTACTTGAAGTAGGTGGTAATTGTGACTGTTTTGTGACCGCAAAACATTTGTACATGGTTTTGAGACTCGCTATTTGGAAGGGAATGCCCCTTCCAAATAGCAAGTTGCAAAACCTATTTAGAGAGTCGCAAACAAATTGCGACTCGCGAAATAGGCTATGTACATGGCCCAATAGGTTTTTGCATGCGCAAACGGGCTCGCGAACCCGTTCGCGCATATAAAAACAGATCGTACATCTGGCCCTTAGTATTTTATATTGAAGTAATAGCCCCTCTGTCACATGTATTTCATTTGTTTTATATCATCTCTCATACCATTGTAGAATGTCAGAGCACTTTACATCACACACATATAGAGACAAACCCCCACATGCATCAATCTAGGATTTTGCATTTCTTAAATAGCGAAAATTAAGGAATCGCTATTTAGGAAATGCAAAATGCTATGCATCAAGAAATCCTAAAAGTTTTTAGGATTTCTTAATTTTCGGAAATTGCGATTCCTTAATTGCGAAGTGCAATTAAGGAATGGCATTACATTGATTCCTATGGGCATAGAGGCCCATAGGAATCAATGTAGTCAATTGGAAGGCAGTAGCAAATTGCGAGTGGCACTTAGAAAATTTCATGGGTGCAGGGGGGGGTCCAAAGGACCCCCCCCTGCACCCCTGAAATGCAATTGAAAGTGCATGTTTCACACACACATATCCTAAGGACATGTGTGTCTGTAACTGGACAGTTTAAAAAATGCATTTTCAAGCATTTTTAAACAATTTCGCAAATTACCACGAGGTTGAACCTCGTGGTAATTTGCACTTCCAATTTGAATAATCGCAATTTTTTTTTAATGATGCATTGCTTTTAAGGAATCGCAAATTTGCAATTCCTTAAAAGCAATCGCATTTTTGGAATTCGGTAAAAATACCGAATTACTCAAAAATGCTTCATGCATCCCAAAAAGCACTTTTGCATTCGCAAACGGCCGATTTTAAGGAATCGCACCGTTTGCGAATGCAAAACTGCTTGATGCATGTGGGCCATTGAATCATACATGTAAATCAGTACGTATATAAAATGTTTAAAGAGTGCTTGGTCTGGAAAAGCACAAACTCAGGATTCAGAACATAACACAGTTGCTAGCATTGACGTTAACATTAAAAATGTATTTCCACCCAAATATATCTTTTTAGCAGCATCAGGATAATGAATAACTGGGACAAAAATTAAGTTACTAACTGGTACCATGCAGTTTGCAAGCATCTCTTTGATTACAGTTTATAGGTCCCTCTGCAAGGTTACGATTGTCACTTATGAAGTGCACAGTAACAAAAGAATCTCTGTGACAAAAGCAGTAACCACGAACCTAGGCACATAAAATACTGCTTTTTAAGCTGCATCTTACACGTTCTTTGCAGTAGGCACATTAACCCTCTGTGCTACATTAGTTAAATCAAAGCTGCCACTGAACAAAACTCTCCTCACTTTCCAGCAGGTACATTAATCACTGGCATTCTCTTGACACTTTTATTGTTGCTGGAAAGCTGCTAAAAATACAAGAAACGTTTCTGTGCTTTTAAAACTGTTGCCTGCGGACCCCCTGGGAATGTGTCACGGACCCCTGGGGGTCCGCGGACCACAGTTTGGGAAACACTGGTCTACATCAATCCATACGTAAATGTTTCACCTGGCATTGGGGCCTTCTAAGATCAGACAAGGGTATTCGAGAATACATTGCAGAACACCCACAAATCACATTTAGGAAAGGAAGAACCCTAAAAAACAGACTCAGTCCCACTATCCCGCGGGGGCCATGGCAACCACATATCTTACAACACATAGCATGGGCTTCTACAAATGTGGTTTCTGCTCCATGTGTCGATGGGCAAAACATGGCACACAACAATTCCAGGGTACCAAAGGGGACCTATACACCATCAGGACTAACATTAACTGCACGTCACGCTTTGTTGTCTATATCATTGAATGCATCTGCAGTAAGTTTTATGTGGGCAGCACAATTCGACCACTCAAGGACCGAATAGCGGAACACATGAGGGCCATCCACAAACAGGACCCTAAATACTCGGTAGCATTGCATGCGGCTGCATGCAGTGAACAGAGCATGGACAAGAGAGTCACTTTCTTTGAAATTGACACTATACAACCAGGCGTTCGTGATGGAAACAGAGAACTCAAACTGAGACGACTAGAGGCCATGTGGATCATGCACCTCCGTACAGTTGAACGGGGTCTCAATTTCGATCAAGAACTACAATACTTCCTGGGCAACTAGACCATCAGTCCGGAGAGCCCCCGGATCATATGAAATGTGTTCCTAATGAGAGTGTGGACACTTTAAAGAATATCTAGTAACTGCATTTAAGATTTTTCCCGCACTAAAATGTCTGCGATTTATGTAATGCAGTGTATATATATATATTTTTGCTACATATTGTTTTCCATATATTATTTTCCATATATTTGTCCTACTATGGGTGAATTCTACCAAACGCAATGATGTACAACCAGCTGTCCAAAACACAGCTACACTGTGGTATCACCTTCGAAATGTGCAATACTGGATTTGATGCTTTATGTACAGTATTTTCTTTGCTTTGAACTACGTAAAAATAGATACGTTTGTGTCTGATTGTTTTTTGTGACCAACAAGATTCAATAATAGAGAGTCCACCCATCACACATATGTGCCAAAGATACAAACGTACATTATTTACATTGGGACTGCCGATTCTTTTGCTATAATGCCACTTATAACTATGTTAGCAATAGGATGAGTTCAAAATCAATATTTTAAGTAAGAATGTGCATAATCCTGTTGAACAGATGCCACACGAATTTCGCGCAACACCTGGTTCTATCTTGTTCTCTTGCTATAGAAATATACGTATACATTTAAGTATGTCACCAAATCACTATGCCAATCACGGCGGTGTTCACACCTCTTTCACCTTGCACTGCTTTTATATAGAAAGGGATAAATAATATGAAATCACTACACGCTTGAACAACTGCCTTTTATTCATACTTCCAAAATCATACCGATCCAGCCAGCGCATTTTTCTCTATAAACACGTACCATTCCTCTCCATATCCCTCTTTTTCATTATTGCCTAATTTATCCTTGACTGCACCTATCGGGTAATCCATCACGTAACAACCTAACAACGGGCCTGGAAACTATAGCAACATTCTCCACGCGGCCCCACTTCCGGATTTACCAGCTTTTTGAGCAATACACTCTAGTTGTTTAATAGCCAGATCCCTCCCCACTATTTAAATGCTTCCGGGTTGCAAATCACGTGTCCGCACCCGGAACACTGATTCTTCGCACAGCAACCGGCAGTAGCTATATAGAAAACAGACTCTCCGCATCGGGTAAGAAACGTTAGCTTTTACCACTAATAGGCTATGTATGAGGTTACTTTTGAACTCGAACCACCATGGAAGAGAGCAGCACTAATCCTCGCTCTCTTGTTTGTTCTTTTTCTCCAACGCTACGAAACTTTGGGAGCCCCCGTACTCCCGCTATTATCATTGATTGACTTGCCAGACCTCAATACTTTATACTTACTCTAAAGAGGTAAAACTCCCTATAGAATTTCAAGTGGGTGTGAGCATTTTTACATTACTCGCTACGGGCGGAGTGTGGGCAGCTCTCGCTACTGTTTTGACTCCACCTTCCCCCCCTTTTTTCCTTTTTCCATCCAGAACCACTCTTCCGACCTTTGTGCAAACGTCCATACTGGCTAAACCTTCATATCTTGACAACAAAGAACCAGCATAGAGGTTTCATCTTTGGGTGAGAACGCATCTTTTCAGCACATCCCGGTCATCTCCCCCGTATTTCACTTATGTCTGTTATTCCGTTGGTTCGCCTTACTGATGCACATATATATATATTTTTCCCCATCTCCCCTCCTCCCTGGGCACCTACAGATCTGCATCTTTACCACACGAATTTCCCACTCAACCTCGTCTCAAGCCGAGCCGAGTCGGAATTATCACCGGCTTAGCGGTGAGCATATGACCTACTCTCTATTTTTCCTTTTTATCAAACACAGAGCATTTTATCTGCAGAATGCATAATGTGCTCTGGGTCCTAATTTATGGTATGTTCTCCTTTTAAATTTGTATTTTTACAGACCTTTTGTGCACTACCTCATAGCTTCAGGTATGTCTTGCACTTACCTACCACATGAGCAACGCCATGGCTTATTTTTCTTAAACCACCTAAACACCAGTGACGGTCCAGCTCTTAATTCAACCGTGCTAGATCCGACAAATGTTCAGCTACCTACCCATACAACCAGACGGCACCGGGTTGGACTCTTCCTCCACACTAGGCCTAAAACGTCTCCATATCGTCTGATCTTTCTATTTTTCTGTTACTCTTATCCCAAGCACTTATTTTTTTTTTTTAAAGTCCTCGCTTTTTCAGCTTACTGATATACACCTTCATCTCACGCTTTCACCCACAATGGTATGTGGGTGCTCGTTTGTTGGTTTCCACTAATGACACCCTCCCACAAGTATTTAAACGTGTGTGTTAATGTACAGCACCAGTAAGTCACTAAGTCACACCATATGTACTACAATATCATGTGATTTCTTCTTTTTGCTGTACGCTCTATTATTATGTTTTTGTATCCTCCCCAGTCCTGAGGAGTCGCAGAATTACATTCCCATGCGACGAAACACGTGTCAGCTGGTTACAAAGACTGTTAAATGAAGAGAATTCCCAAAAGACATTAGCATTTGCATTTTCCTTGACAGCTACAAATTTGAACATTAAGGTGTCCATCGCGACACATTCGATGATTCTATTCCTTTTGTTGTGTGCAGCAGGCTTTTTAGTTGTTCTTGTCCAGTGTGTTGTTCTGTCAACACACGTCGCTGAGGGGTTATAGGGCTTATCCCCTTGCCTCATTGCACCACCATCTTAAACATAGCTTTCACACTACCTAAGTGTTAAACATAAGCAGAGCGCCCAGATTTTCCCCTTATTCTAAAAACCCTTGTCAGTTTCTTAGGGTTGCCCATTATCACCAACGCTATGTGTCCTGACACTAGAGCCGTTGGCGTGCTGACTGCATGACAACCCGCTGGTGAGGAGTCTAAACTGAGGAACAGGATGGGAAGAAGGACTATCCCTACATTGAGACGATATCCTCCGGTATCTCCTCCCCCAGACGAAGCCCACAATCAGGGCAGATCGTATGGCATGCTCCTTTGATGAGGGTTACATTCTGTGTTTGATGGGCGACAATACCTAGGTTGGCAGAGAAGGCCCACATTGATTAAACCACTATGGGACAGCTATATGCTGACTGAGGTGGGGAGGCTCAGAGGCTTTTCTAGTTAGGATTTGATTTCAAACTCCATTGTGGGAGATGTGTTCAGAGGGAGGGTCTGGCCTCCTGGAAGAAGTTGCAGGAGGAGTACAAGAAGGACCCAAGAAAATGTTTTGGTACCACTAGCTGGTCCACGTACCCATGGTGCATGCAGAGCAGGGCTCGTTGCTGGAGGACGCCTAGCCACTTGAGGAAAGATTGTTGACAGAACCGCCGCACAAAAATGCATTTACCCTCACTTACAGCAAGCTGATGAACAATGCCCCTAACCCCCAAATGAAGTTGAGGGAGGCCTGGAAGGTGGACATAGGGGAACTAGAGGAGGAGGAGAGGGAAGAGGCGCCCAGAGAAGTGGCCATTAGAGCGCATTTTCAGCTAGTTCAGTTTAGTCCATTGCACAGGTTCCACTACGTGAGGGTGTTTATGCGTAGGGTGGGACCGGCTACCTCCGATAGGTGTAATAGGGGATGTAGGTTGCAAGGTGATTTTCTGTATACTCTTTGGGACGATCCATGGTTGGAGGGTTTCTGGGCAGAATCACGGAGGATCTCCAGGCACTGGGCCAGCCTCTGCATAGAGACCTTGGCAAAGACTATTCTATGGAACGCTTGCAGGGGAGGAAATGCCGGCAAATATCCCAGACTGTTGTCCACTCTGGGGTTCGCAGTGGCTAAGCATAATGTTGTTCACTTCTGAGTAGCGACATCCACAGAGTGTCGACCAGTTATAAATAGACATAGATTGGTGCAGGGCGGCAGAACCACAGGTTTATGAAGGCTGGGGCTCTCCTATAAGTGGGAGAAAATTTGGAGACTGTGGGGGAGCTATCGGGGCCTCGCTGATGGCCTGGTGGGACTGGAGTAAATGTCTACAGAGTTAAAGATTACTTATGACATGTATCCTTTGTCGGCAAGGGGGGGCTTTTGGTTTGGAAGGGCGACCCTGCTATATTGTTGTGGTATCCTGCAAGATACATCTTTTTTGGCTGAGTTTTCTACAAAATAAAAAAGTTTTAAACAGTTTATTGGTGCAAACCAGTGAAACATAGTACCAAATATTCACAATTTGGGGAGATACCCTAACATTGCATCTCCAAATTGCAATTTGGTAGCCATGTCTAAACCCATTTCTACTGTCCTAAACTGTGTTTGGCACATAAAATATAGCTTTAACAGTCTCTGTATTCAGATTTAGCAAATCAGAGTGTTTCTGACCTTCAAACGCTCAGTCTATCTGGCTCCACATTTTCCCCCACATAGCCTTCAATTCAACTCCTCATTAACGGTCAACAGACCTGGAGGGCCAGTACAATGGAAAATGTCCAGATTGGTATATTATAGGTCATTGTTGTTCATTTACCCCATACTTAATGTGCAGGTCCTACATTTATTTTGTGTGTACTCTGTCAAAAAAAAATACGGTTTGTACATACTTATTCATTTCCCAAAAAAGGGACTAGTGCATAACATTTTCCATTTGAAATCACTAATATTTTAATTAATTGCTATTTTTAATGGACATTAAAATGATGAATACATTGTTTTCTGACATGTTATTCTATTTTCATTTTACAGCACAATACCCACATGATACAAGTTTCTACCCTTGTTCATCTTGCAGAATGGCTTTTAGCAATCAAGAGTACCTCAGCAAACACATGAAGCGAAAGCATCCTGAAGTGTTCCCAAAAACTGTAAATAATCCATGTGTTATAATGAAATGTGTCCCAATTGAAATATCATATATGTGCGAAGTGGGACTGAATTCAAAACTGTTCAATAACATTAGTGACTCCTCTGTGACCACATTAGAACAAACACACAGCGGAGAGAAATATAGGAAAAGGTTCTTCCTGTCAAATGAACTAAACCAATTTGGACCCATAGACTTTGGAAAGAATTTGCATGGAGGTACAGAGTATGGGACCATTATCCATCCATCTAGAAAGCTGACCACACACAAACCCTCAAATATAGGGGACAAACCATATACAATTAAGATTTGTAGAAAAAGTTGTTACCAAAGCTGCCAAAGTGATGAATGGACTGTGCATCAGCGAACACAGAGTGTGCTTAGGAAGGAGATTCATTCCCATACTGGTTTGAATTCTAAAACAAATACCAAATTGGACAAACTAATGCAAATGCTCAAACTTTACTTATGTCGAGTGTGTGGTAAGCATTTTAACCAACTTGAACATTTGATGTACCACCAGCAAAAACACATAATGGGAAAAATGTACACATGTAGAAAGCCATGGAAACCTTGTAGTGCCTCAAATATTCTATTAGTGCGCCAGCAAACACATAAATATGTACCAGTAACTAAATTGAAGACCTTGCCCTTCAAGGGAAATCAGTCAAATGTAGAAATTTCTGTGGAAGAGCGGACCATGCAGCAGCAAACACACGCATTAAAGAAGCTATACAAATCAACAACATGTGGGAAAGGTTTTACCCTATCTAGAGATTGGACCATGCATCAGCAGACAAACACTAGGGAGAAAATGTACACATGCAAGGAACGTGCGACAAATTTTTACTTTTCAAGTAATCTGACCATGTGCCAAGGAACACACACAGGGCAGAAACCGTTCACATGTCGGGAATGTGGGAAAAGTTTTTCACAGTCTAATAATCTCAACACTCATCTACGAACACACACAGGGCAGAAACCGTACACATGTCAAGAATGTGGGAAAAGTTTTTCGCAGTTTGGTAGTCTCAACACTCATCTACGAACACACACAGGGCAGAAACCGTACACATGTCGAGAATGTGGGAAAAGTTTTTCGCTGTTTGGTAATCTCAACACTCATCTACGAACACACACAGGGCAGAAACCGTACACATGTCAAGAATGTGGGAAAAGTTTTTCGCAGTTTGGTAGTCTCAACACTCATCTACGAACACACACAGGGCAGAAACCGTACACATGTCGAGAATGTGGGAAAAGTTTTTCGCAGTCTAATAATCTCAACACTCATCTACGAACACACACAGGGCAGAAACCGTACACATGTCGAGAATGTGGGAAAAGTTTTTCGCAGTTTGGTCATCTCAACACTCATCTACGAACACACACAGGGCAGAAACCATACACATGTCGAGAATGTGGGAAAAGTTTTTCGCAGTTTGGTCATCTCAACACTCATCTACGAACACACACAGGGCAGAAACCGTAAACATGTCGAGAATGTGGGAAAAGTTTTTCGCAGTCTAGTAGTCTCAACACTCATCTACGAACACACAGGGCAGAAACCGTACACATGTAGGGAATGTGGGAAACGTTTTTCGCAGTCCAGTCATCTGAACAGGCATCTACAAACACACACAGGGCAGAAACCTTACACAGGCCGGGAATATTGGAAACCTTTGTCGCAGTCTATTGATCTGAACAGGCATCTGCTAACACACACAGGGCAGAAACCGTACACATGTTGGGAATGTGAGAAAAGTTTTTTGTGGTCTAGTACTCTGAACAGGGAATGAGGAACAACATTTTCCCACATAGGGAATGTGGGAAAAACTTTCTGCGGTCTTGCCATCTGATCACACATCTGCAAACACATACACAGCACAGAAACCATACACATGTAGGGAATGTGGAAAAGGTTTTGCCCACGCTGAAAATCTGAACACGCTTCTATGAATACACAGGGCAGAAACTGTACACATGTAGGGAATGTGGGAATGATTTTGCTGACTCTAGTAATCTGAGAATGCATCTGCGAACACACAGGACAGAAACCATAAACCTAAGGAATGTGGGAAAAGTTTTCTACTCTACTACACTGAGCACACATCTGCAAACACACACAGGGCAGAAACACATGTAGGGAATGTGGGAAACATTTTTTGTGGCCTCGTCATCTCTACACGCATCAACAAATACATACACATAGCTCAGAAACCGTACACATGTAGGGAATGTGGGAAAGGTTTTTCTGACTTAGTAATCTGAGCACACATCTATGAACACACACAGGGCAGCAACTGTACACATTTAGGGAATGTGGGAAAAGTTTTCCCCACTCTGGCCCAGAATCGGCTAACACACAGGACAGAAACTGAACATGTAAGGAATATTGAAAATGGTTTTAACCAGTCAGGTACATTGAACATGCATCCGAGAACACAAACAGGTGTGAAACTGTACATATGTGCTGAATATGGGAGAATTTTTTCCTTACAAACATATACAGGGAGAGGAGGGTCGAAGGGAAAAGATTAAAGACCTACTACTGGTTCATTTCCCCAGCAACATCATATGAATCACAAACAAGAACCCAGGAGGTCTATGAGCCATACATTGTACTGGCCATACTGACAAATCTTCCACTATGTCAGTTGGTGCTGCAGTCACCATATAATAAATTCTGAAAGCCAAACAAAGGAGAACGAGAGAAACATGTGTGGAAGACATGAAAAGTAATCTCTAGAAAAAATAGTGTCTAGAAAAATGATCACAGAATGGTCAACCAAATCCAGTACAGAAACTTTGTGGATAACCATCAAACAAACCAAGTGATCCGTCCTATGATTTGGCCGTCCACACCGTGGCCTGGCGGGTCCCTAGATCAT
The DNA here is from genome assembly GCF_964263255.1 of Lissotriton vulgaris. NCBI lineage: Eukaryota > Metazoa > Chordata > Amphibia > Caudata > Salamandridae > Lissotriton > Lissotriton vulgaris. The sequence continues at coordinate 1,516,068,931 of NC_141689.1, read as the reverse complement.
CTAGACCCCACGCCACACAGTAGATCGTAGATACTGGGTGCGGTCCTCAGTGAAATGAACCTCCAATTGTTGGCCAGTTTATGATGGTTGGTGAAAAGTGATAGAAACACAGTGCAACATACAGAAAAAGTGGCTAATATAAAATAGGGTGATGTGTCTAAACAACTTTTTAATAGAAATGAGGCACATCCCCTAATTAAAAAACAGGAACAGCGCAAACGACAGTATGGAACAAATGACTGTCGGGAATAGGGCCAACACGTTTCTGCCTACCGGGCAAGACGTCCCTTGGCTTTCATCAGGGCCACTGCTCTTAGAATAGTTGCTACTGTTATATGTGTGTAAAAACAAATAAAGCACCCAACTAATCGGTGAAAAGGGTATAGATAATACACGTAAGAACGATACAGCCTGTACCTACATTCAAATACTGATCCTCCTTGTCACTGGATACTCAACGTGATCTAGGAAAACGTATATACATCAAGCTTATTAATAACAAAAAAACCTTTTGCAGGATTCAAACAACCACACATGCTCTTATTCTTTTCTTGTACATAAAATAACGTAAAAAAAACTTTATTGCTCACCCAGAATGACAGGGGACTGGACCTCACCTCACCTGGACCGTGCTCAGGTACACGAGGCCCCGCTCTGTGGAACAAATGAACGCAACCAGGGGAAAGCATCAAAAATCCATACTTGATATAGAATCTCAAGATGCCTAATTGTATTCCCTGTGCAAAGTATCATAAAAGTCCATAGAATAGGATAAGAACAGTGGTAGAGTGCACCCCAAAATACTCGACTGGTACCCACAGGACCGATGCTTAAAGAAAACACCTATCTTATACGCCGAAGACACATACTCATTATCAACTCAGCGCAAGTTGTCTTAACTATGAATTATACCAATGTTGTCAACTTATAAGAGCTACAGTGCAGTGATGCCCCAACTCGCTAGACATCTGCTAAATTGGCATATCGCCTGCAGCACTCACCTCTCCGTCGGTGCCACCAAACTAACCTGAAGCTTGGGGGAGGCACCGATCGGAAGAGGTTTGGGTTTAAATATCTTTGCCGGAAACTAAGAAGGGGACTACTTTTCTTTTGTATCGTCCCTATCTATTTCCAGTATTCCTCAAGGCTTTAAATGTGTTTTAATCTCAACTCTTAATCAAAAGCCACAATTCCAAGTCAAAACGAAATGTCAGTGTCAAGCAACTCCGCTTCAAACCATGCCACGATCTAGCTTACTGCTAACATGCAAGATCGGCGTTCGTATCAATGCGCGGGACTACAGAATGACGTAATCGGGGCCCGTTCTGTAGTTCCAAGCGCACAACTATTCAGGATGGTGCTTGTATCAATAGAAACGCTATCATCAAATCTGTCCCAACTTAATTAGAAAAGTCCTCTGATATTCATTATCACTCATGGCTACTCCTACTCAGCATCTCTCAGTGATAAGCTTTCAGGAAGGAAAACGAATTACAACTAAAACCATGATTACAGGAGGACTCGGAATCGGCCATCTCTGTAGTTCTGGACACATGAGACACTCTCTAGTTGATGTAGTAGGTAGGAACAGTATGCTAAAAGACCCCTGATTTAAACCTTTGGGGCATGATTGAAGCTTAATGTAAAGATGTCCAGAGGAGTTTTAATTTCATTACAGACATAATGAACTAGAGCAGTGGATCATGGGGACATATTTGTGACAGTTGTTGCTCTAGCCCCTATAAGACACAGTCAATAGAAAAAGACCATATATTGCATGTCGTATTTTCATATCTGTTGTAGGAGAACTACAGAGCATGCCACGGTATCTGATCATTGAGTCCTGCTGTATCCGAAGAAAGCTTATAGATCCATTTTTGCTCTCTAAGGAATAGAAATTTGGAAACATTTTTCACATGGGAAGGTATGAAGGGCTTCTCTAAGACCGTCCATGTGAATTCAGATTCACCATGTTGTTTCTCAAGGAAATGTTTGGTTAACTGCGTCATACTTTTTTTGCAGCGGAACGAGCTCTTATGTTCCAGCATACGTATTCGCACCTTGCGGGTGGTCATTCCGACGTATTGACAGAAGCACAGGCAGGTCAATAAGTAAATAAGGTGATCGCTGTTGCAGTTAGTAAAGTGAGTTTGTAACCAAGGCCTGTGAGTGCCTATATCTATCTCTGTCGAATGTTTCGTTTGTGGACAGATAGAACAATTCCCACAGGGATGATGACCAACTGCAGGTGGTAAATCCCACAAAGTGCCTAAGGTCCTTTTCGGGATCTCTTTGGGGCGCGTGTGTATGAGGCGATCCCTGATGCTGGTGTATCTTTTGAAGGCAAACAAAGGCATTGCGATTTTCTCATTGCCATGATTCAGAATACGCCAATGCTTTCTAATGATTCTCTGCAGGCTATTGCTTCTGGTGTTAAATGTACTCACAAGAGTGAGTCTGTCAGTGGGGGGTTTTGGAACAGGTGGTTCTAGGAGCGCCTCCCGATTGGTATTATGCGCTCGCTTGAGAGACCGCTTGATCAGAGGTTTAGGATAATGTCTCTCCAGTAATTGTGAAGACAGATTATTAGCATGGATCATGAAATCATCCTGACTGGAACAGTTCCTCCGGACACGGAGGAACTGGCCATATGGTAAATTATCCCTAAGGGATTTAGGGTGATGACTTTCGTACAAAAGTAACAAGTTTTTTCTAGAGATTACTTTTCATGTCTCCCACACGTTTCTCTCGTTCTCCTTTGTTTGACTTTCAGAATTTATTATATGGTGACTGCAGCACCAACTGACATAGTGGAAGATTTGTCTGTATGGCCAGTACAATGTATGGCTCATAGACCTCCTAGAATCTTTTCCTTGTCATTGAACTAGACATCAGACAACACCCACAAGGGGGAAACTGTACACATTTAGAGAATGTGGGAAGCATTTTTCCTGTTCTAGGAATCTGACCAGCCACCAGTGACACAAACAGAAGAAACATACACAGAGGGAATGTGGGAAGTTTTCTGTTCTACTAAGGTCAGTCACCAGCGAATACACAAAGGTGAGAAACCATGCAGATTTAGGGATGTGAGAAAAGTTCAGTCCTATGAAAGCCATGCATCAGTGTACACATGCAGCAAAAAAACTGTACAGATGTAGGGAATGTGAGAAAGTGTTTTCTTTCTGGAGATCTGACCATGCATCATCAAATTTAGATACAGGATCTGTGGGAAGTGTTTGTTCCATTCTTGTAATCACACTTCAGAGAGAAATCAAACACAGAATATGCAAAAAAATGTATCAACGAACACACACACGGGAGAAGCCATATTCATAGGAGGAAAGTGGGTAGTGTTTCTACTGTTTTAGGAAGCCGACACAATCACGAGTGAACACACAAATGGGATAAACGCACACCTGTAAGGAATATTGGAGAGTTTTTCTTCTTTCAGTAATGTGTCCAATGACCTGTGAACAGAGGGCAAACCCGCACACGTGTGAAAGGTTTTTGCCATTTTGGTGCTCTGGCTAGGAATAAACTGACACATGGGGCAAACCATACACATGTAGGAAATATTGGAAATGTCTTACCAGCCTAGATTTTGACCATGGATGAGAGAACACACACAGGGGAGTACTGAATAATAGTATAGCTTTTCCTTGTCACGTTAACTGGCCGGGCATCAGCTAACACTCCTAGGTGAGAAACAGTACACATTTAGAAAATGTGGGAAGAGCTGTCCTGTTCCAGTAATCTCACCAGTCCCTATATATACACAGGAAAGAGCTCTCTGTTTAAGTAATCATCAGTGAATGTACAAAGGTGAAAAACCATTTCCATGTAGGTAATGTGGGATAAGTTGATTTTTCCACTCCAGTGATCTAATCAAGCAGAAGCAACCAGAGTAAAGGAACTGTACAGATGTAAGGAATGTGGGAACGTTTTTTTCCACTCTGGAGAAGTGACACTGGACAAAAATCGTGCACATGTAAAGAATATGGGAAGAGATTTCTTCCTGTTCCACTAATCGAACAATTTACTAATGCACAAATGAGCGAAGCTGTAACACAAGTAAGGAATATGCAATACGTTTTTACCAATTTTAGTGAACCAACTAAACATCAGCAAACCCATGCAGGGGTAAAACCATACACATGCAGGGAATGTGGGAAACTGCTTCCCAGTTTGCTTTTCCGATCATACACTGACAAACACATAGGGAAGAATAAGTACACATGTTGGAAAAGTGGTAATAGTGTTTACCAGTTTAGTCATTCACCCATACATCAGCTAACTCAGAGGGGGGAAACCCCTACAAATGGAGGGAATGTAGAAAAAGTTGGCACTGCTTATCATTGGTCGACGTCCAGAACAAACACCAAAGAGAAACCCCACATGTAGGGAATGTTGAAAAAGGCTTTTCCCAGACTAATATTTAGGCTATGCATCTGAGAATCCACACAAGGGAGAATCTGTACACATCTAGGAACAGGGGAAGGATTTTTACTGTTCTAGAAATCAGAACAGACAATAGCACATACACACAAAAAAGGAAGAGACGTACACCTGCAGGAATGTGAGAAGAGTTTTTCCCTTTCAAGTAATGTGACTAGTTACCAGAGAATACTCAGAGAAGAAATACACATGCAATGTGGAGAACATTTTTTCTAGTCCAGTGATCTAACATAGATTAGCAAACACACGCTGGGGAGAAACTGTACATTTAAAGGTAATATGGGATGTGTTTTTTTCAAATCTAGTCATCCACCATGTACCTGTGCACACACAAATAAACTGTACATATGTAAGAAATGTAGAAAATATTTGTTTCCTTCTTTTCTGTCTGACCGTCTTTTCCGTCTGACCTTGCAACAGTGAACACAAACGTGAGAGGTCCAGTACATATGCAGGGAATGTAGTAAAACTTTCTCAAACTTGAGACCTCACCATGCTTTAGCAAACATAAATAGAGAAACTGTACAAAAAAAGGGAAATATTTTTGCTATTCTAGATGTACAGGAACTGGCAAACACACAAGAGAAATCTTACACAGGTAGTAATGGAAAGGTTTTCCAGCTTTGTGATCTGACATTATACCAGAAAACACACTCTGGGGAGATACTGCATGCATTAGAGAATGTGGTATAGAGTTTCCTAGAAAACAAGTTACAAACTGTACACATGTAGAGAATGTAAGATATATTTTCCCAGTCTCAAAGCAGGGCCAATCGCCAGCATACAGCAGGGGTAAACTGTAGAGAATGTGGGGAAAGATCGGACCCCATCTGGCTATATGACAGAGCACCAGTTAACACACAGAGGATAGAAATCATACAGTCGGAAATAAGATGTTTTGAACCTCAGGAAACCTAGCCTGCATCAGTGAACACGTAAATACATTGTAATATTGCAGTGCCAAACAGACATTGCAATCATCATCCATCATGAAATATAGAAAATAAAGAATCCTACCATAGTGATTTGCCAGAACCCGATACATTGTTCTAATCAAGAAACTCACAAACATGACCATAAGCATAAGGTCTCAGTCCTCAGTCAATACACATAAAAAGAGACTAAATGAAGAACTACCTGGAGATACAATTCAGTTGGAATACAATGTGGAGCAAAGCAGCAGAAAATGTAGGTGCAACAGGATCAGTGGGAATTTGCCACACAACGGAGCAATCTGACAGAATGTAAGTGTAACGACGAACACTAAAAAGAAATAGAAATTTAGAAGACAAATACTAAGCAAGCTTCATGTGTCCTGTGACTGCAGAGTGAATACATTCTTCCTTGGCATACATGTAAAGAAAAACCCAACTTAGAGACCCATACTCTGTGACAAGCAATGACTTTAATTCATGAGTTTGTTACAGGAAAATGCTGTGTTATATAAATCCAATGTATGTGAAGGCTATACTTTCTAAAAATAAATGAATTATTTGGTTGAGTAGAAACGGACTACCCTTGTCAATGAACCATGATAGGTCTTCAGATGCTCTTGATAACACCAAAGTACGGTACTGTACAGAGTAAACGCCTGAATGATTAATAAAGAATTAAAATCACATACTGCAGTCAAAGCTGCTCTGGAACTTACAAAGAAAATAGTTTGCCTATTTTAAAAGCAAAGTGTGATTTTTATGGTAGCAAGAGGAATTGTTTTTTAGCAAATAGGCTGATACATAGCAAGCTATGTAAGCAAAGTCCTAGCACTAGTAGAGATAAGCCATGCCTAGATGCCAAATACTTATAAAAAGTTATAGAATTTGCGAAACCCATGTGATTGCAATGTTAAGTGTTAAGATGGTTGAAAAAAAAGAAACTATAGTACAGTAGAAACAAAATGCTAACTTTGTTGTAGAATGACTTATAGGCAATTACGCACTCCTCTTCAACCAAGAAAAATGAATTTAGATAAGCCCAAATTCTGATTCCTCAATGTGGAAACTTCGTTGGTTGACAAACTCTGAATCGACTCACATAAGGAATCCTCAAGGGTTTTACCATGACATTCTCTTCAAAAGATTTTATGAGGCTATGTCCAAGCAAATTCATTTAGTGTACATGCTTTTCTTTTTAAATGAAACCCATAAAAACAAGTTAACTGAATAAAGTGAGACAAAAGTACTAGTTTACCACTGGTTATGTGCTCTATAAAACACATGAGCGGACTACTAGGCAATGACGTCAACTAAAAAAAAAAATGGCACAGGGAAGATATAGGGTTACAAGTCAATAGCTTCTCCTTTTATTAATATCATGCATGAAGGTGTCTAGACCTTACTTTTTTTTTTAACTAAAATTGGAGAAATACAGATTTTAAGGGTATCTTCTTTTTACTCAGGTTCTTTGATGTTTAGACACTTGTCTTTTAAAACAATGCAGGCAATCTATTAAACAATGGACATTAAAATTATGAAACCTCAATCAACACATGCAGTTGTTCTTAGCATCCAAAATGCGTTACATTTCTTGGTCCATAAATACCGGAAATTCAAAGCAACTTGAAATGTTAATAGTAATAGTCTAAGCTGGACATCTGGAAGTGTGATATGTACGGGATCACCCTCACATTTTCCCACGATTCAAGCATATAATTTGCTGAGGGTTTGTTACGTACATACTCCTCATCAACCAGCCTCTACTCCCTTCTACAAGCCACATTTAATTAATTCACCTTTCAAGATGTGAGAGGCCTCAATCAACTTCAATTTCGCAAAGTTTAAGGCCCCAGCAATTTTGCCTAATCTGTTTTTGATCTGCACCACCCATTTCAGCACAGAGAATGGATACCTCCTGTACCTCCGAGGGGGAGAGTTTATCCCAGAATTGCAGGGTTGATTTGTAGGCTAGGAAATTCCAATCCAGCAGCTTCCCTTCCAAGCTTATCACCGGGCCCAACGCCCTTTTTGGGAGACATAGGGGCATATTATCAAGACAGGCGATAAAATTATCACCGTTTTAGTGGCAGAAAACGGCCGCTTAAATGGTGATAATGGGCTTCACAATATGTTCTATGGAATTCCAATTGAAGCCCATGTTAAATGTGAAGGACATCTTTATCGCCTGTCTTGATAATATGCCCCATAATTTTTTTTCATGCATTTACCCTCATACTTATCCCAGCTCCTATACTTAAGGTCAATAATTCAACCTTATGAAGGCATTGTGCGCGGACCATTGCTTTATAGACTGTTAGAAGGGAAGGTCCATGATGGTTCGCCAAGTTGTTCTTAAAAACATAGCCCCCTATAGTAGAGGCCCTTATAGTAGAGGCTGCACGTATCTCCACCAATTCTCTATTCTGGTCCCAGTTCAACTTTTTTGGGAACGTCACACCTAGCTATTTGTAAGAATACAACACCTCCACCATACTGTTTCCCAGGTGCCACTTGAACGGTTTAGAGTCATTCCCAAAGGGAATTATTTTTGTTTTTTCTAGATTCACCTTAAGTTTGTTGACCTTACAGTAGCTTTTGAATCTATACATTTTCCTCTGTAGGCCTACTGGAGTCCGATCTAAAATAGCCAGATCATCTGCAAAGAGGAGGCACGGCACATGCATGCCCCCAATTTTTGGCAAGGAAGAATTGGTAGGAGCAAGCAGGCCCAGGAAGATCTGCAAGAAACAGTAACAGCTTTGAGGCCAGGACACAGCCCTGCCTTAACCCATTTTCTAAGGGTATTGTTTCCGACAAAGCCCCATCTGAGTCAATATCCACTTGGGACCAATTCTGAGCAGGTAATTCCTACAGAATTACTAATAAACCGAGGGGAATTGCCTGGTGTCATAATTTTGGCCGATGGGATGCTACGATGCACAAGATCAAAGGCCGAGCTAAAGTCGACGAAAAAGTAAAACAGACTCCTTGATGTTTCCATCACCTTTTGCCACAGGGTTCACAAGCTGAAGCAATTATCAAATGTTGAATGCCCTTGCTTGAAGCGTCCTTGTTCCTTTGGAACTAGATCATTGCACTCAATCCAGTTCTCAAGTGAAATGAGAATTACCTTACAGTACAATTTTGCACCAACGTCAACCAAGCTTATCAAGGGGAAGTTGCCCAGGACATCCGTCTCCCTTTTATATTAAGAAATATATTTGGCTTTGTTATGGCTACAAAACATTTTGAAAAAATAAGTTGCCCACCACATAGGGTTTGACTTATTTACAATCGCAGGTAGGTTATCCAGCCCCACTGCTTGATTAAATTTAAGAGGTGATCAGTTTGGCTTTGGATTGTACAGAGGACTCCAATTATTCCTCCCCCAATTTTGGCCAATTAGCTCACAGTTATCTCCTTAGCCTTACAGATGTTACGTAAGCAAGCCTACCAAGCATTTTCTGGGACCGTGCACCTTAAAGGAGGGATCAAGTTACTACACCCCCTCTGAACTAATTTCCCCAAAAATGTTCATATCCTTATCCTTGCGAGTGCTAATCATAAGGTCCCAATTTGACTGATAGGCTTGCTTCTTAGCCCTAACTAGGGCCTCCTACTCCTTTTTGTTAGTTGTAACCATCTTTCCCATTAGAAGGGTCCAAGGAGCACCTGGCCCTTTCTACTTCGCTCAACTCCTTCCTAGCAATTAAGAACTCCTTATCAAACCAAGGCTGTTTCAGAGACAGATCTCACCCCCTTTGGCCTCAAAATTACATGTCCTAACTAAAGGAGTCAAACGTTTAACTACCTCAGCAATGGTTTCTGAGTACTATTTCAAAATTAGTCCAACCAATCTCTAAATCATTAAGGGCTGGTACTGCATCAATAGGGCCATATATCTTTCATCTATTTTTATAGTCAATCGTTTTGGAAAGGCTACCTCCATTGGAATCTCCCGCCCCCTTTGCGGTGCAACTTTAAGTACACTTGTTTTTAAGCCCCTTTGGTCACTCTCCCTAATTCTTAACACCTTAATACTTGTACAGAATTCAAAGAACCATGCCTGTATAAACATATAATCTATTGGGCAGTGCTGTTGGCACGCAAAACATTATGAGCTGCCGGTATATTCCCCCTCAACCAACCATTCATGTAAACAAATCCTACCGCAGAGAAATTGCACATCATACTTGTTTTGTGTACACTCTGGGAAAATAGCACTGGGGACACCATAACATTCTAACATGTTGGTGACACCAACCTCTTCCTGGGCTGGGGCTAGACAGTGATTAAAGCCCCCTAATAGAAGAATTGGGGGGCCCCGGGAATTATGTCAAATTCCTCTGAAACACCACCCACATCTCACCCTAGTTTACATAGACATTAGCTATTATTAAACTATTTAGCTGGTGGCACCCGTCATACAGATCGAGGAGGCAAGGCAGGAACCAGTTGCTACTCGTCGGTATAACTCTTGCTCCTTTGCTACATTTTGTTGATACCAATGTTGTGAGCCCATCTTTTACCCGCAAAGGGCCAGTTTTACATACTGCATAAACCAGCTCAGTTGAATTGGATCACCCACCAACCCTGTGATGCCTCTCCTTGGAAGACTTATCTTCTTGGTGCATTCCAAATCTCTCAGTTCCGGTAAATATGGGAATGGTTCAAAAACCATTGGAGTTGCGGGCGAACACCAACTCAGAGCCTATGTAACACCTTCTCAGGTCAAAGTAAGGCAACAGCGATTTGTGCTGCATCGCCTTACTCCAAATGTATGGCCTTGTAACAAGGTCAGCCAGGCGTGGGCCGTGCCCTTGATGCCAAACTCCCCCAACCGCGACAGAAGGAGGTCATGATTGACCGTATCAAATGCCGCGGAGAGGTCGAGTAGCACCATGGCACAAGGATCTTTATTATCTGTTTTAAGACGCAGGTCATCTAACACGGATAGCATGACTAATTCCGTGCTGTTGTGGGCTCTAAACCCAGCTTGGTTGGGTTCAAGTAGTGAGTTACTCTCTAGGTGGTGAGAGAGGGTGGACAGCACATGATGTTCCAGTATTTTAGCTAAGAAAGGCAGTTGAGATATGGGCCTGTAATTCTTTAGAATCTTGGTGTCAGCACCGGCTTTTTTTAGCAGCGGAATCAGTCTCGCCTCCTTAAGAATGGAGGGGACTTGTCCAGAGGTAAGGGAACCGTTTAGGAGCAATAAAATGTCATCCTCCAAGCCTGGCCATGCTTGTTTAAATATCTGTGGAGGGCAAGGGTCCGCCGGAGAGCCAGATTTAACTTGGTTCATCACTTTTTTCAATGTGTCCTTGGTAAGTAGGGGTAGGGAGGTTAGCGGCTCAGTGACTTTGGGGGGGGAGAGTTTGAGGAATTACCTGGCAGTCAAATCTAGGGGTGCTTTCAATTTCTATCAAGAGGTCGGATATCTTTGTGGTAAAGAAGGATTGAAATTTATAGCAGTCTTCTTGCGTATAAGAGGGAGGTTGTTCCTTCTTTTTCCTCAGTTCAGTAAGCACTTGGAAGATTTCCTTCTGGGGGTTAGGTGCTGTGGCAATTCTGCTTTCGTAGAACTCCCTTTTCCCAGTCCTAATGGCTTGTTTATACAAGGTGAGTTTTTCCTTATATAAGGTTTGGCAGTTAAGATCATACCCCTTTCGCCAGGCTCTCTCGCACTGTCGCAGGGCCCGTTTCAGGAGTCTCAAATCGTCATTAAACCAGGGGGCGCCTTTGCCTTTTTCCCTGATTTTTATCTTGCGTGCTGGGGCCACCACCTCAATCGCAGATTCCAATTTTTGCGATAGCTTTTGACTGGCCCTCTCTAGGTCATCTTCAGGTAGTCTGTTTAGGTGGGAAGTTTGCTGTAAAGTTGATAGCAGAATATCCGGATTAATGGAGTTCCATCTTCTCACTACCCGCCATTTGTCGGAGGAGATGCTTTCTTGTCTCGGAAAGGCTAAGCTACCCTGTAAAAGGTAGTGATCCGACCAAATCAACTCTGTACAGTTCAAAGGCTGTCCTACTTGGGGGGCAAGTATAGACACTGTACTGAAATTCCGGGTTTTTAAGAACCCAGCGGTGCCAGGGAGAACACCCGAAGACTTCGAGTCCTTCCTGTTTCAGACTACAGAAACACAGAGTCTTCTTGGTGAAGTCAAAGATCGTATTTATTGGCTGCAGCCAGTAACAGGTATCCTAGAAGTACAACAGCATGTATGTTCTCAGGAGACTGCTCAATCTTACAAAGCCAGACTTCTCCTTTTATACAAAATAATATGCTTCAGGCAAACATTCCTTATTTTACAGTTGACCATTCACATATTTTCACTACAAAGAAAAAGCAGAGTCATGATGACAAGCCCACATTTCAGTTTGTCCAGTCCATAATCAATTTCCCGGCAAGGCCCAGAACTTTCATCAGATATCGACGGACCCCCAATAAAAATGGGCACCTCCTCCTCGTAAAGCAGGTCATAAAGAAGAAAGAGGGACAGATGTGTGTGAGATTAGGCATGGTTTGTGTGCAATGATCGGTTTATGACATGTTGTGCCTTGATACTAATCTCATTCGGCCACTGGGAGTGGAACTGACCGAACAGGTTTGGCTTCAGGCGGTGGAGTCAGCTTGCCCAGGTCACAAAGGAGTCAGCAAAGGTGTACGTGTCCTTCAGATCGAATTTTAGCCTTAGTTGTTTGGCTATGTGAGGGCAATCACAAAATGGCTGCCGTTCACAAAATGGAACCCGAGGGCTCAGGACGAAAATTCCGATTTCAGGGTGATTTCGTCACTCGAACATGACGGAAATGCTTGTGCATAGTATTCGAACCATTACCGGTCTGCTGATACCAAAATCGCCATGATACGACGATGTTTATAACACGGGTCTAGAATTTTCAGTCCCACAGACCCTCCTTTTGCCCTTACATAGGCAATAACCTATACTCATGCTAATCTGAGTCCAGGTCGATATTCATAAAGTCATTGAGATGTTGCTGTAGCATCATCCTATTACTTAGCTCGTTTCTTGATACAGGTTTCCTTACACATCAGGTAGCACAGAGGCCACATATTGCAGGAGCACACTGTATGCACAGACAGAACAGGACAAGAATGGCTAAGATCATCCTAATGACTATCAGAATCTTCCATCCCCAGGAGGATATCAGTTCCCAGAACCACCCCATCAATGACCAGTCTCCTTCATCCACGTGAATGGATTCAGAGATCTTATGCAGTGTGGAAATGGCCTGGTATACTGTCGGAGCGTTATCTGGGATGAAAATGCAACAACTCGATTGGATTACTTTACATACCCCACCTCGGTCTGCAAGTATGACGTCTAACGCGACCCTGTTCTGAAGAGTCATAAGGCGATCCGACTGGAGCTCAGCAGTCAAATTACTAAGGGCACCGGCTGTTTCAATTATAGTGGATTCAACCACCCTTGTCAATTGCCTTATGTTCCTGCTGTTCACCATAGGTCCCCAAAACGGCAGAAAACCTTTTGCAAAATCTCCAAATTCTTGTCCTGCAGTGTCGTCTTTACTCATGACACCTCTAACTATCCTTGCCTTATGGTAATCTGCCGCGGCCGAGTAGGTGGGAGGCAACAGGAACAAAACATGTGCCCGAGAAGTCAGGGGGCAACCATGTATAGGCTCTATCATGGCAGATGAAGTAGGTACCCTTAGCTGATAGAAACGAAGGGGAAGTTCGAGATGCAAAGACATATGTTTCAGTGCAGACACTTTTCCTTAACTGAGCTCTGGGATTCTTGCCATTACCTTGCAGACATAGGTGACCCTGATGGGGTACAATCCAAATCGGGGAGGATCTTTTTGCTTGCTGGTTCTCACTCAAAGCAACTCTATATCCTGTTATGTTCCATCTAGTGTATGCTTGCAACTCATCTCCGGGAATGGTTCTACACCAATCAATGTCTCTGCTCATATTTGTAATTCCCACTACCAATGCTTTTTTGCTTAAGTTACTTTTCGTGGAACGTGGGAGATGTGGTTCAATGGCATATATGAACACTGTTTGAAATGCCCACAAAGAACCATTGTAGCTGAATGGGATAACCAAGTATGGGATGCCCTTATCGGTCGTATGTGGCATAAGACCACACACCCAACAATTAGTTGTGTTTACTAACAGTTGGTGTTGGTGTAAAAGCTGAATGAATGAGTTATTGGCAAATTCTGCTATTCTAGCGGACTCGTGTTCAGGCAGAGGGTGAAAAGAATGCGAGTAAACAGTAGAAGGAGGTATGGGCTGTGTAGGGGGTGCAAACGTCACTTGAAAAGTAAATAAAACATATCCTATTAAAAACATCATTACACTAAGCAACATAAAAATACACAATATTAAAAATCGTTTCTTTGTCATAAGTATGCACATTCTGGCTTTAAAGTTCATTTGTTTGGCAGGTCTCTCCATCTTGAAAAACTCCATCCTCTCTAATTGCTACCCGCGGCGTAGGGTGTTCTATGCTAACGAGTGCTTCTGTCAGTCCAGGGCAACTCCCTTAGACCAACTAGAACTGTTGACCTAACGTCTTCAGCTGCACTCCAAAGACTTGGGCAACCGCGACCCTAGCAGCAGAACCGGATGGCAGTTCGAAAAACAAAAATAAGCAAGTTTCTCAGATGAGAGAGCTGCGCTTTCAAAAATAGCAAACAGAAATATTTTTATTTGTCCATAGTCATAGTTCTCGGCCTCAAATTGTAACGGTTTCTTCCAGGTGCTGTCTGGTCTTGGAACAAGAGTTCAGGCTCTGTAGTGTTCAATCGAATTGACGGAGGCACAGCTTCTTGCAATATTTTGTCGCTCTCTTGTTCGGAAATTGTTCCTTTTACACCTGCATCACTAAAAGGTAGAAAACGAGGCACAGTCTCAGTTTCAGAGTCAGCAATTCCCTCCTGGACTCTACGATCGTGCGGAAGAGGCAGTGGGACCCTCTTACAATGAATGCCGTGGATCCAGTGTTTCTTCCCTTCCACTCGAACAGCTGATCTTGTTGAGAGAAGGACTAGATGAGGGCCGGTCCACCGGGGCTGGTCATTCTTTGTTCGCTGAAAATTTCTAACCAGCACCCAGGATCCAGGATCGATCGGATGTCCTGGAGCTTCAGAGGCCTGAGGCAGAGTGTCGTCGACCTGTTGGTGTAAAACACGCAATTTAGCCGTCAATTCATACAAATAATCAAGCAGTACAGGGTGTTCGATCTCGCTATATTTGGTTGGCCTTGGCACTCCCCATATGTTGGCCGGGCGGCCGAACACAATTTCATAGGGACTAAGTCCCACCCGCGAGTGAACAGTCATTCTCGTTGATAGGAGTGCTAAGGGCAGAGCGTCAGGCCATTTAAGACCAGTACTCGCTTGAATCTTGGCCAGTTTCAGTTTTAGTGTGCCATTATAGCACTCTACTAGTCCAGCTGATTGGGGGTGATTTGCAGCGTGGAACTTTTGCTGAATGCCTAGCCCCTCACATACTTTCTTCATCACTCGACCCACAAATTCACTCCCATTATCACTCCAGACCATTCTCGGCATTCCGAATCTAGGGAAAAATTCTTTGACAAGGGCTTTAGCTGTGGATAAGGCAGTATTATCCTTCAAGGGATATGCTTCTACCCATCTTGAGAAGGCACAAACAACAACGAGTACGTATTTCAAATTGTTGCACCTTTCCATGTGGATGAAATCTAGCTGCAAAACCTCGAACGGATACGTTGGAGGCGCAAAATGACCAGCTGGAGTTGGGGTTCCCCTACCAGGATTGTATTTCAGACACACCATACAATTCCTGACCACATTCTCTGCACATTTAGGAATTCCAGCATTTTGCCATACTGGAGCTAACAACTTACAAATCCCTTTCACACTGATATGAGCCATTCCATGAGCCATTGTCACCACTGCATGCACATACGCATCGGGTAACAACCATCGCTGATGTTCTGACAATTCAACCAAACAACCATTTGCATCCAATTTACCCATACTTTCTCTCCACACACTCAATTCTTTCTCTGTAGCTTCAGCTTGAATGGATTTCACGCTCTCAATTGTGTCTTCATACATTCCAACGTCACCAACCCATCTTGCAGGGCCTGCAACATACATTCGACTCATTACATTCCTTGCAGTTTCTTTCGCAACTTCATCCGCGAACGCATTTCCGCGACCAACATCATCCATAACCTTTTTGTGTGCACTGCATTTCCCAATCGCAACTTGTAACGGCAAGGTCAGTGATTCGAGAAGCTCATTCACCAACTGACCATGCTGGATCTTAGCACCATGCGAAGTCAGGAACCCACATTCTTTCCACAATCGTCCAAAACTGTGAGCCACACCAAATGCATACTGACTGTCCATGTACACATTCACTAGTTTTCCTTTCGCCAACACACACGCTCTTGTCAATGCAATCAGTTCTGCTGCTTGTGCTGAGTTATGTGGGATACGTGCAGTTTCAACAATCGTATGCAAAGTCGTAACAGCATATGCTGCAGTCGTATCACCATTCGGTAACTTGAAACACGAACCATCAACCCACAAAGTACCATCACATTCTGGAAGAGGAGTATCCCTAAGATCTATCCTCCCTTTCATTACTTCTTCTGTCCTGAGACAGCAATCATGTTTTTCGACCTCATCTGTTTCTACTGAAATCGGCAATAACGTGGCTGGGTTTAACGTATTGCACCTCTTTATGTGCACATGACTCGCTAACAGTGTCAGCTCATAACCTGACAATCGAGCACTAGTTAAGTGCTGTGTCTTTGTTCTATTTAACAGAGTGTCCACCGCATGTGGAACCATCACAATTAACATGTTATTCATCACTAACCCAGCAGACTGTCGAATAGAAACAGCTGCTGCGGCAGTGGCTCTCAAGCAACTCGGCAACGCCTTAGCTACCGGATCCAAAGTCGACAAAAAATACACGCATGGACGTTGCTTGTCCCCAAAAGACTGTCAGCACTGACAATGCACAACCTTCTTTCTCATGGACATATAATGTAAAAGGCTTACTGTAGCCAGGGGTACCCAACACAGGAGCCGAACACAATGCATCACGCAATTCGGAAAAACTTTTCTGACACTCTTCAGACCACGTAATGGGATTCGTGTATCTTTACAAGTTAATGCCACCAAAGGTTTGGCCAATAAGGAAAAATTCGGTATCCATTGCCTGCAATGTGATGTAATGCCCAAGAAAGCATGCACTTCTCTCTGTGTCCTTGGCACACTCAATTTTGCAATTGCCTGAATTCTTTCTGGGGTCAGTTTCCTTCCCTCCTTCGATAAGAGATGACCTAAGTAGGTCACTTCTTGTCGACAATATGCATGGGGGCATCGGACGGCCAAGAATTAATAAAGTTGCCCAGAAGAATAAAATGGGGACAGGTAGCCACAGCAACCTTTAACAACTGGGCAAACACGTGGGCAGGCTGGCCCCTGCGTAAACACAACCAGGAGATAATAGCTACATGGGATGAAATCACCTCGACCTTAGCGGCAGAACTCAGGGGTGGTGGGGATAAACCAAGGGCAATCCACTGGCACCCGCCGACGACCTTTGGATTCAACGCAGAAATTAAAACCAGCGCAAAGGACTTTAACAAAAAACGAAAAGCCTACAGTAAACACCGCACAATCAAAAACAAAATCCAACTGCAAGAGGTCGCCAAGAGCCACTCCATAAAAGTGTGGGCCGCAAAGCGTAATCACTGTGAGGCACAGTGGCTGAAAATTTTCGATCTGCTGAGCCCCGCGAAATCACAAGAGTTCTGGAGTTACATTAGTCATCTTGGTCGAGGCATAAACCATAGAGAAAACTCCCTTGAGGCATCCGTCTGGGTCCGTCATGTAAAAGCTCTTTATAAGGAAGAAGGACTAACTACCCAGCCACATAACACGACCCCACAAAAAGTGAACACGTCCTTAACTACTAATTCAACACCCCCTCCCGGAAAAGCTCTAGTGTCCGAAATACTAAAAAAAAAAAAAAAAAAAAAAAAAAACAGACCAAATGGTGCACCGGGCCCCAATGGCCTACCAGGCCACTTGTTTAAATCAAACATCGAATTCTGGTCGGAAAACTTGACCTGCCTATTTTCTGACTGCTGGCTGTCGAGGCTGTGCCGGATTCATGGCGAGGCTCGCTCCTGCATCCAATTCACAAAAAAGGGACCAAATCAGACCCAACAAACTACCGCATGATCGCCCTGTTGGACATCGAGGGCAAAGCCTACGCAAGCGCTATCTTGAAAGACCTTACAGACTGGGCAAGCGAAGAAAATCTCCTGCCATTCTGTCAAACCGGCTTCAGACCAGGGTCCTCGACCATAGACAACATCACAGCACTCTCTTACCTAGTCAATCGAGCACGGCTGCGCAAAAGTCTCCCTTTGTTCGCCTGCTTCATCGACTATTCTGCCGCGTTCGATGGAGTAGACCGCACCATCCTATGGAGAAAGCTGGTCCATTGGAACATCGATCCCGCCCTGTTAAGAGCAATACAATCTCTGTACCAAAACACCTGGGTAAGAATCAAACTTTCAAACGATTCTGCAACAGACAAGATAGATACGAACCGCGGCTTAAAACAAGGGTGCGTGCTGGCGCCCCTACTATTCAATTTATATACAGCAGACATGGAGACAGCACTGCAGGGGGCCGCCCTAGCAACGCCAAAGATCGGGGCAACCAAAATACATTTCATGCAGTATGCGGACGACCTCGTAATTTTGGATCACACAAAAACAGGACTCCAAAAGGCACTCACCGCTCTGGCAATATATAATAACAGAAACAGGCTGGTAGTGAATCCAACTAAATCAAAAACAGTCACTTTTGGGCACTACCCCAAAAAAAAAAAGAGAAAATGGAGCCTCGGCCATTTAACTTTGGACTGCATTCAGAAATACATATACTTAGGAGTCTCCTTCCATGAATCAGGGTTGTGCGGTACCCACTTAAAGAAAATACAGGGTAAAGGTAAGTCCATCACCTTTGCCCTATGTAAACTACAAGCCCTCATACACAGCCCAACAGCAATGGCCATCCAAAGAGTCCTCAAGGCCAAGCTAATGCCTGCCCTTAACTACGCACAACAGGCGTACCCAGGCAAACTGAACAAGGAGCTGGAAAAAATTCATTGTGGAGCATACAAGAGACTGTACCAACTACCGAAATGCACAAGAAACACTCTAATCCGCCTGGAATTCTCCCTTAATCAACAAACTCTGGAAGAGATGGCAGCCCTAAGTAAATATTATTATCTCACAACTGCGGCACGCGACAACACAATGAAGGCCGTCCTGAAACACATTTTCATTGAACCTGGGAACCCCTGGTAAGCTATCATCGAAGCAGCCAAGACACAATTGAATCTGGCAATCGAATCGTGGAACCCAGATCTTGTCAACTACACGACCATCAAACACGCGATAAAGAAGCAAGTGCGCGTATGCTCTCGGGACATGGACCTGGAGTCCCTCACGAAAAGAGCCTTCCATGAGTCCCTATGCCTGCCCCATACCGTGCACAATCCTCAAAACCATCTCACGCAGGCCGTGGGCCTCCCAGCCCTCCGCAAGATTCTTGCTTACAGACTGCACCCCCTGCCGCTGGAAGAACTATATCATCCGGAAAACGCAGGCACAGGTGCTCGGGATTGCAGACTCTGTAATTATAAACGAGAGTCACTGGCCCACTTACTATTTTGCTGTCCTGCCCTACGCGCACCCCGCACCCTCTACCTTAGGCCCATTCTTAGGGACGCCGGGACACGCACAGCCAAGGAAGCAATTCATCATCTATTCACCTTGAGCATAGTAAAACAGATGGCCTCATTTGGAAAATTCATACAACAGACTCGGCTCGAGCTGACAGCCGCCAAGGCCATGCAGGAATAGAGATTTCGTCGTGGGATACCTGGTGGTTCTCACAGGTCCCCGACCGCTTGTCCCTTCATGAACTATGGGAACTTCTCATAAACGCTTGTCTACAGGAACTTTTGTGGTTTTAACTTTTATAATTTTTATACTCTGGTCTTAATGTAATGGTTTTAAGTAACCAAACAATAAAGTTATTCATTCATTCATTGTCGACAATATTGCAGTTTTGAAAGAGACACTTTGTGGTGCAGATCACACAAGTGACGCAGCAACGATAATGTGGCTTCTTTACAAATCTCCTCAGTATCTGCAGCGATTAGCAAATCGTCGACGTACTGAATAAGGGTAGCACCGTCAGGTAAAACAATCGTATCAAGCTGTGTTTTTAAAGCCTGACTGTATATCGATGGACTTTCACAGTAGCCTTGAGTATTGCGTTTGAAGCGGAAGCTTCGGCCTCCTAAACTGAAGCCAAAAATATCCCTGCTTTCCTCGACAATCGGGATGCTGAAGAAAGCATTCTTCAAGTCAATCACCGAGAACCAAGTCGCTGAAGCTGGAATCATTGTCAATAGGGCAGTGATATCAGGGACAACTGGAAACTGTGGCACAACTATTTTATTGACCTCTCTAAGATCAATCACGAACCTGTAAACAGGTGGCTGAGAAGGATCAGTATGCTTCAAAACAGGCAGAACAGGACTATTACAAACGTTGCCTCTTGTCTCTTCTATTACATCTTTTTCAATCCGATCATAAATGATCGCTAACAACGCCTTCTCACCTTCGCTAGAGATCTTGTATTGTGGAATGCGCGGCATTCTAACATTGGCTTTCAATGTCACAACATATGGCGGTATTTCCAAGAGACCCACATCATTAGGACCAGTAGCCCAAAGAATATCCGGAAGACAATTCTGTCAGAAGTTCATCCTTCGACAAATACATCGGAGAATCCACTTTCTTACCCAGTGTAAGTTGTACTCCCAAAGGAGAATACAACGTCGCATACAATCTTTTCAACAGATCCAATCCCAACAAGTTTTCACCACAACCTGTTGTAAGAATAAGGGGTGCTTCGAATTCACAAGGTCCAATAGAAAGGGACATAGGACTAGAAATCGGGTTCCTAACCGGGGCGCCAGAAAAACCTACTGAAACATTCATTTCGCCAGACAAAGGTGCACCAGGGAGTTTTGAGTGCTAAATAGAACTCTTTGTAGCACCAGTATCCAACAGAAAAGGCTCCGACACACCTGATGTAATCACCTCAACATAAGGTCCACTCTGATCTACTGGAACTGAAACAACTCCCTTTCTTTGTCTATGGCTGTCCTAACAATCATTACCATTTGCTTCGTCACCTTCAACATAGTAACCGTCCGTATAGTACTGAGCGGTCCTACCAGATGAACCTCGCTGTTGATCAAAACTATTCATCGAGTTCTGTGGAGGCAGAGAAAGTACATTCTGTCCACGACCTCTACCTCTAGGCACTTGTTGAGCTCCTCTACCACGTACGCCAGAAGCACCATTCGTACGCTGCAACAGAACCGGACAACTATTCTTAAAATGACCCTCTTCTTTACAATACGCACACTGATTGGGTCCATACGGTAAACGTTGTTGAGAAGACTCGTTTCTTTGAGAGTTTCTCGAATATTACTGAGGTTGCTGATAATCGCGCTGATTATTAGTACGCGGTGGATAAGCTTGCTGTAGAAGGACTTTAGTCTTCAATTCATTAGTCTTTTTATCCGCTTTCTCTAACTCATCTTTGCGCCTATTTTCATAGTACTGGGCCGTAGCTAAAATCTGTGCTGACGTGGAAACAGCCCAAGCACTCTCAGAATCCTTCAACTTATTGCACAATTCAGGAAGCAAGTTATGTACAAATTTGTCAACAAACAATCTCTGGCCACCCTCAGTAGCCATATCCTGACCACTATGATCTACGAAAGTCTCTTCAAACCGCGTGAAAAAGTCAGACACAGTCTCATCTTTCTTCTGCTTACATGCAGACAACTTGTCCCAATTAACACGCAATTTGGGCATTAAAGTCTTCATATACGTAATAATCTTATCAGGAAGTTCAGTAATTAAATCCTCAGGCTTAGCACCTCCTACTTGCCTATTGTCAGCATCTCTAAGATTAACCCATGTATCACCCAATTCTTGGGCATGATCCATGTGACGAATCTTACTCCAAATAGGTTGTGGAACAACGTTGCCAAACAACATGTCGATGTCTGCCAAATTCATAATACACAAACCCACAGTCTGAGTCAACTCTTTGTAGTACCCTGCTGGATTTTTGCGCGGATTAGGCAAAGACTGCTTAATGGCTAAAACTTCAGAACGTTTCCAGGGAACATGTACCCAGACACGCTGAAAATGAGCCGGTACAGCTGGCGGATTATTACCTACACCAGCAGCCACTTCTTTCCACACCGGAGGAACCTCTCTCATTGGATATTGTCGTGCCTTTCTCCCAACTGAAGAATTAGGCCCGAACAATTGTCGAGTAGTAGACTCACTCCTAAATGACAACATCGCGACCGCTTTTCCAACATCAGATGGACTTACAATAGTTCCCTTCGCAAATTCGGAACATATGTTGTACAGCTTATCAGGAGCTTTCCCTACTTCCTCGTCCCATTTTTCAACAAGAAAAGCACACATTGTATCGAAAATGTACCGTTGCTTCCCATTGAAGGAAAACATGCATAACGCCCTCAAGATCATACTGCATGTCGTACATAATCCATTTACGCACCATGTGGTCCAAAATCGTACGCTCATCCATATTTGGCAACTGACTACGTGACTGTCTACGCTCAGTAGCAGGGGACATACCCAATTGTCCCAACAAAGGAGAAAAGAAACCGGAAACCGCTGCAGTCATCCGCTGTCTAGTAGAAGGAGAAGAAGAAAAAGTAAGGGAAGACGGAACAACAGTAGAAGAATCCAGAGTCGGAGCAGGAGGAACATTAAGAACAGACGTAGAAGTAGCAGACAAAGGCAAAGTTGGCAGCCCCTGAGGAGGCTGCGCCAAAGGAACAGTAGCCAACGGAAAAGGAGCTGGCTGTGGAGTAATCACAGGTGCCACAACAATCGGGGGTTGCACAGCTAAAGGTTGTGGGGGTGCTGTAGCACTCTGTGCATAAGGGGGTGGCGAACTCAACAAGTGTGACATTAAAGGATCTTTCTCAAGATCTTCCCTTGTTTCCTGTTCTTTAGTTGGCAAAACTGGGTAGCACTTGTCTACCGCTAACTTCTTTACTCTAAACATCTGTTCGCTTTCTTGCTCTTCTTCGTTATCCCTGAACGCAACAGCAGCTTGTACCATTGGCATACCTCGTTTATTTTTCTTCGCTAATTTCATTTCTTTCTGTTTGGCTTCCTTACACCATAAGCGGAAAGAGTCAAACATTGCCGGCCGGGCTTTCTTCTTAAAAAGTTTAACTTCTAGATGATCCAAAATCTCTGTGTCAAAGCTACCATATTGGGGCCATTTTAAAACACCATCCTTTCTGGTGTATCGGATCCATACTTCGTTATATGCGATGGGCCTACGCCATGTTTCACATAATTCATAGGTCGAAGTTCCAATTGGAGGAACCGGACACGAGTCCTCCAATCGGGAATCCCTATTACAACCAAGACAAAACAAATTTCCAAGTCTGCTAAGACCAGGCATCTTCGCTCTCTAGTCTCGCTTCAAACTTCAAAGGATTATCGAATACGATGGTCTCGTGAATACACGAATCCTTCGGTTTTGGCACTTGCAAGTTCCAAACAAAGCGATCCCGAAGGATACCAAAAACTAAGAACCAAACTAAGGACTGGGAGACGCTCCACTTATACTTAACTGAGGTATCGATGATGTCACCAGAAGACTTGTCTATCGTTTCGCTCTACCAATCATCAAGGGTCCAAAACAGGGCGATAGTCAGGGCAGCAGTCCTTCATAGCCGCCGGGACGCGGGGAACCTCACAGCAAAGACTTTCGGACCACGTCGACATACAGGGGTCGATGAAGTGGTTGGCCTTCCTCCAGAATTTTCACACGAAGCTCCTCACGAACCTCTGGCTTGGATCGGTACCGCTGATACCGCCCCACATTGGGCGCCAACTGAAGTACCTGGTTTCTAAGAACCCAGCGGTGCCAGGGAGAACACCCGAAGACTTCGAGTCCTTCCTGTTTCAGACTACAGAAACACAGAGTCTTCTTGGTGAAGTCAAAGATCGTATTTATTGGCTGCAGCCAGTAACAGGTATCCTAGAAGTACAACAGCATGTATGTTCTCAGGAGACTGCTCAATCTTACAAAGCCAGACTTCTCCTTTTATACAAAATAATATGCTTCAGGCAAACATTCCTTTTTTTTACAGTTGACCATTCACATATTTTCACTACAAAGAAAAAGCAGAGTCATGATGACAAGCCCACATTTCAGTTTGTCCAGTCCATAATCAATTTCCCGGCAAGGCCCAGAACTTTCATCAGATATCGATGGATCCCCAATAAAAACTGGCACCTCCTCCTCGTAAAGCAGGTCATAAAGAAGAAACAGGGACAGGTGTGTGTGAGATTAGGCATGGTTTGTGTGCGATGATCGGTTTATGACATGTTGTGCCTTGATACTAATCTCATTCGGCCACTGGGAGTGGAACTGACCGAACAGGTTTGGCTTCAGGCAGTGGAGTCAGCTTGCCCAGGTCACAAAGGAGTCAGCAAAGGTGTACGTGTCCTTCAGATCGAATTTTAGCCTTAGTTGTTTGGCTATGTGAGGGCAATCACAAAATGGCTGCCGTTCACAAAATGGAACCCGAGGGCTCAGGACGAAAACTCCGATTTCAGGGTGATTTCGTCACTCGAACATGACGGAAATGCTTGTGCATAGTATTCGAACCATTACCGGTCTCCTGATACCGAAATCGCCATGATACAACGATGTTTATAACACGGGTCCAGAATTTTCAGTACCACAGTACAAGGAAAAAAGAAATTCCTCCGGGGGAGAGAGAGAGTGTCATCTACTGTTGAGAACAAATTCAACAGCAAAGCAGATCTCAGCTCTCCTACGTTCTAAAGCACGTTGTATTTATACTGTTCCAAATACATGCCTATAAATGAGCCCCATGCAAAGGTGATTAGAGGACAAGTGGTGTCAAGTAATAATTGACTTCATGCAGTGCTCAGTATGAATTGCTCTTTCAAGTTCACAAGTTCTCCCTCCAGAGATCTCCTACCCAAACAATAGTCCCAGATGCATCGGACAGGTTGCGATGCTCACTTGAATCATCCATCGATTCAACAGCATAAACCACCTTGAGTTGAGAGCAATTCATCTTGCCCTCAAAGCATTCCTGACGCCCTTGCAGAAAAAGACATTCACTACTTCAGACAGACAAGACCACCGCATACGTTGCATCAAAAAACAAGAAGTCACCAGGTTACAACCACTATCCACAGAAACAGTCAATTTGGCATTAAACTCTGGACAGGGCTCCATCTAAAACACAGAAACATTCTACATGTGTTGAATCTATAGGAAGACTATCAGAGGCTATTATAGGATGACCTACCAGTGGGTTCTGGGAAATAAATGTATGGATGACATCTTTGAAAAGTGGAGAATACCTCTTTTAAAACCCTTTGTGATTGCATAAAACAAAAGTTGCACACACTTCATACGCAGGCGACGAGAACAGGGATCAAGGAACATTGCCTTATGGATGACTTGCTCATAAGATTTTGTGTGCACCTTTCCTACAATACCTGTAATATTTTAACTGTGAATCTCCAGGACAGAGGATGTTGTTAGCCCTAGACTGATTGAGACAATAGTGGTACCTGGACTTTCCACAAATGTCTATCAAACCACTTATTACATTGCTACTCAAAACCAATCTGCTGACCAGACTTCAGGGTAACTTCAGGATCTGAACTTTAATTCAATGAATTTGGCAGCAGTACTCCTGAATTCACAGTAGAGATATATAAACTTCCCTCCCTTGCATGACTATTTATAAGAAGTCAAACGTCCTTCCATAAGATATTCCTATTCAATGTAGTGAAAACTATTCTTTCCGAGGGGTACTTCTACCTGCAGAGTCAACACCTTCTCAATATCCCATGCACCAATCTCATCTGGAAATTCTTCAATAGCTCTCTACGCCAGTAGGGGGTGCTGGCTCCACTTCAATGCTGTACACAGCATCCCTGTGACATCACTGGTGCCATAAAGCACATCTGTCGGTGTGCTGACATCAGTTCAATTTTTTCTACGCCATCAACATGGGTCAGGAGCTTTCAATCTCCTCAGGAATTTGTAGACGCTGTCAACACTTTCACACATTTTTCTACAGGTGCATTTCTTTTTTTTCATAATTTCCCCACCCACGAGGTCTAGTTTTAAACCATGCAGGGACTGATGGGCTGATGTCCATCACAGACCCTCATGAGATTTGTCTTTGGTGCTTGGGTGTCAGATCTCGATGTGAAGGCCTGCAACACTCGTCAAAGACTGCACCCTAAGGTCATAAGGGAAAGCAAAGCCAAAAAGTTCATGGTCCGATCATGGAACGAATGTAAAGGACATTGAAGGTCCAGGCTGAGGTTGAAGTTTTCAGCGTCACTACAGTCAAAATCATCCAAAAAAAGCACAAGAGGCAGCATAAATCAGGATGAGACCTCTTCAAAAAGGCACCTAAACCCTCCCTCGCCTCACTGGAACCATCAGAATTAGACCAGGAACCAAGGGCACAGGTCACACACTATGCAGTGCCTGTGGCTCCATCTAACTTGGCACCAAACCCAGAGACACTACTGCCTGCAGTGCTGACTATTAGGGCCCACTCTGATCAGCCCTAGCCAGATTGCCCACTCAAGGGATGGATCTATCCATCTTTCTTAATGCAATGTAAAACATCTGCAGGTTCTGCACCATTTCCTCAAATGGAAAAGTTCAAAATGATGTTGATAGCTAAGGTCCTGCTGGGGCTGGAAGCGGGAGACTGTATGGTGTCAGTTTATCTACAGGATGCCATTTCCAAATCCCTATTCTGCAGTTACATAGGAAGTATCTTCACTTTAGGGTTGGATCCAAACACTCAGTTTGCAGTCCTTCCGTTTGGTATGACTTCCGGTTCTAGAGTCTTCACAAATGTGATTGCAGTGGCAGCGGTCCACCTCAAAAACACAGGACTACCAATATCCCCTTACCTGAATGACTGGCTCAAAGCGAGCTCCTCTGAGATGGTGACTTGCAGACAACAGTCACATTGCTGTTCGATGTAGCTGGGCTTTTCCATCAACAAGCCCTAGTGCTCTCTGTGCATCCTGTTCATAGGGGCAGGGGGTGGACACCACATTGAACCTTCCCTACTCCTCAGAGCATTCAGGCTATGATTCTGATTTTTCAGAATGGAGCCATCTTTCCAGTCCTGACGGTCTTCGGCCTGCTCGTTCTGCAAGCGTACTGCAGTCTGTTGGTCACCCATGCATGCTGGCACAGGTGGGCCTTCCAGTGGTGCTTCCGCAGGCAGTGGTTCTAACAAGGCGGAGATCTCTAAAGCTGTATCAAAATCTCCAGGGATACTGCAGCAGAACTACAATAGTGAAATGTGGAAGGCAATCAGTCCCAAGGGAAGATGCTACACCTTCTACGTCTGGTGACAAGTTCTCACGAATGTCTCAACCCTAAGGTGGGGAGCTAATATGGAGAAACTGGCGAGCAGAGGCATCTGGTCTCCAAAACAACAGATATTGCATAATAAGCCTGGCTCTAAAGGACTTTCTTACTTCAGTTTGAGGACAGTCTGTCCAAGTCGTGAAAGACAGTAGGACCGTAATGTGGTACATCAACAATCTGTGGTGGGGAGTGGCGTTGCATCTTCTCTGCCGAGAAGCTCTGCGGCGCTAGTCCTGTGCTCAGGACCATCAGATTTGCCTGGTAGCACATCAGCTGGCAGTTGTGTCAATGTAAGAGTGGAAGTCTCTATTAGAGTCACTTTGCTTACCACAAGTGCCAACTACACATTGAGGTAGTCCAGTACAACAAGTTCTGGTGGACTCCTCCCGTGGATCTTTTTGCCACTCATGAGAACACTCACTGGCCAAAATTCTGTGCTTTCCAGTATCCTCTGCAGGGAGTACTGGGGGAGGTGTTTCGCTTGAATTTCCCGCTTCATTATGAGTTTCCTTGCATACCCTTGATTCCTCATCTTTTGAGGGAAATACTCAAGCATTTCCAATAGCCCTGAACTGGCTAAAAAAGGTGTGATATGCATACCACACATTCACCTCTCCCTGTGCCCTCACAGGGTAGGCCTCTCGCAGGGGCAGGTACTGCACCCCAACCTCCAAAGTCTCTACCTTCATGGCTATCCCTGAACTTCAGGTGATATTTCTCAGGGGTCAGATCAAACTTGGCGATAAGAGTTTCCTTCACGGGGACATATCTCATCTGGCCAGCTACCACTAAGCCCAAAAGGGTATCCCTCCCATCAACTGTCATGTGCTTTCACAGACTACCTCTCTAGCCCTCTTCTGGGACTCTATGCCTGCGTAGGGCCAACTCATAAGCTGGAAACCACTTATCAAGGTCATCCCCAACCACATACCTAGGCACCAGGTCTTAGGAGATGTTCAAGCCCACATCTCAAAGGCACTGTCTGTTGTTGCCACCATCTTCACTGGACTCAGAAACCCGCTTGGCTCTCAGGTTTAGTTCTCTCTGGCCTTATCACTGGCCAGCAGGGCTTTCTCCTCAAAAGGCAAAGGTTAATATCTTCTCCTCCAGTGCCATCTCTGCTACTGCCTCCCCTACCCATCAGCTGCAAGGGCTGCATTCTCCTCCTCAAATCTAGGATAGCCAGTTTCAGCTTCAACACCCTCTCGGCATGTCTTTCCTCCTAATCTGACTGGGTCGGACTGCAGGAAGATGCACTGCTCCCCACTCTGGACAACGCAGGTGAACTGGGTCTGAAAGACACCCCTTCCCCGGCACTGGCATCTCTACCCTGGCATCTTTCTCTTCCTCCATTTCTTCTGTGTACTCCTGTGCTCCGTCATCCTTTGGCTCCTGTGTGTGGGCTTGTAGCAGATGAACCTGCTCTCAGCCTCTGTGGGCAATCTAGTACTCCACTTTCTTGGACACCTTTGCCAGCTTCAGCCTTCTCACTTTACACATCTTCCATGAAACGCCAATGTCAGGGTCCTAATGCTGCTCAGATCTACGTCTGTCCTTTCAAAATCACAGATGCAAAAATTTGGGGGCAGATCTACAAGAAAGTGCCGCAGCGTGGCACCGCAAGCCCTTTGGCTGCGACACGCTGCAGCACTTTCAGAGCACAGGAAAGTGACATATTTACAATAATGTCACATTCCTGTGCTCTCCCCTGCGCTGGCGCACAAACAGCTGCAAAGCGCCGGCACCCTTGCACCATGGTGCAAGGATGCCTGCGCCATGGGGAGATTGTTTTTGTGCAGGAAGGGGCATCTTCCTGCACAATCACCAGAGGCATTTTCCTCTTTCAATGTGTGCTGTCCAATGCTGCACGCATTGAAAGAGGAAAAAATGAGGAGAAATGAAAACATTTCTCCTTGTTGCACTTGGCTACGCCACCTCTAGGGTGGTGTAGCATTCACACACTTCTCCAGATTTGCGATTTCTCGTAAATCTGGAGATGTGTCTTGTTCCATGGATGTTGCGTGGGAACACCCACAGCAACACCCCTTCAACGCAAACTGCTGTGTATGAAGGGGCCATATTTACAAGAAGAGGAAAAGTGGCTTTTCCTATCCTTGTAAATATGGAGGAGCCCCCTGCACCACCAGTATGTCACGAAAAGTGGCGCAGGGGGCTTGTAAATCTGTCCCTTGGAGTATAGGAAAGAATTCTGGGGAAAATCAAAAAATGGCCAATTAAACTTCAGAGGTCAATTTGAAAAATACAAGTTGATTTTCAGGTCAGAGTACAATGGTATTTATTAATTGAATGTATTTCACTGGGTGGTACTGCAAAACAAAAGTCCTAGATCCCACCGCTGAACACACTGGGTTATTAGTTGGTAAGGGAGAGAATCCAACTCAAATAACCACCATCCTTGTCAGGGTGAAGCCTTATAGTCACCAAGTTAACCTGAACTCAACCCCTGGTTACTTTGGATCAGAGCAGAAGGGCTGAACTTAGAGGCAACGTGTAAAGTATGTATACAGTACTCCCACAATAATAAAGTCAAAACAAGAAAAATCCTTAGCCAATTTAAAAAATGGAAAATAAATTAATAAATAAAATGAAATAAAAAACTACAAAAATCCTACAAGAGAAACCAGAGTTATAAAATGTTAAGGTTCAAAATACTGCCAAAAAGCACTGAGTAACAATCACAGTCATCTGGTTGCACTTGACCAGGACCTCAGTGCAAGTTAAGTCAGACTGATGAAGCATAGGTCATACTCACAAACCAGATTCAAACCGTTAGAAAATTGTGCTATTGGACTTCATTTATGAAATGAAAGTCAAAAGTCCTCAGCGGGGCCAGGCAGCATGCTTTGGCCAAAGAGTGTTCCACATCGGATAGCCACTCGCTGAGGTCACAGTGAAGCAGCTGACTTTTGGCAAGAATGCTCAGAGAAGGAGAAATTCGAATCACAGGCCTAAGTAAGGGCCTCCGCTGGCCAAATACATTCACCGTCGTCACCCAGTGAGTACTTCTACCTTTAGACGGAGTCAATTTTTTAAAACTCCTATTATTCCAGCTGGGCAAGGCTGCAGGCTCAACAAGGCTGGATACCCTCCCCATGCGGTCGCGCTGAATTGGATTTGTTGCTGCAAGAAGAACATAGCTGTGGCCAAGGGGATCATTAGCCTTGTGGCAATGCCCCTTCTGTTGGATCGACTAGGCTGGTAAGTCCTGGTCTCCCGTCAGAAACTTTTTGCCAACTTTTTGCTCTGAGAACTAAGTCTCAGGTTTAAAGATTTGTTAGGAAGAGTAGACCAACACCAGTCAAGGGGCTAAGATCTAAAGCTCAGCCACTGGAGGTCAAGACTCACTCCAGTAGGGGGGAGTCAAGGTTCACTCAACAGCAGTGCTGGGGGCATGTCCATTTGAAACTAGTCAGTTGTGAAATTGCAGGAAACACTCTTGCAGCTTGCATCTGGAGTTGTGGGGCATGCCTTATGAGTCTACTTATTTGCCCTGGGTCTTCTTGGCTCTTCTCAGTTCACAGGTAGCAGGTACGGCCATCTTCTGGTGTGCCAAATGTCCAGAAAGTCTTCCAAGGAGGGTACTGGGGATGTCACATGTATGCACAGTGTATATAACAAATAGAGAGGAAGAGGATACACAAGACTTCTGTATGTCCAACATGTCTGTACCCACAAATAATACAGTAGTAATAGCGGCAGTACACTAACTGGGAAAGTGCCACTGTCCTACCAAGAAAATATAGAAAATAATGGACGTAAAAGGCCAACCCACATCACTGTGGAATGCTTCATCATAGGCAATTCTGTCCCTCCTTTGTAGGATATTACCTACAAAGTGGTATCAACCTGAGGAAGAGGGATCTCAAAATAAAAAATGGTACCCACAAGGTAGAATACTACCATTACTATCTGATTTTTGTGGGTACCTACATGTGTGCCCAGTGCCAGCCTGTGGGTGGGGAAAGCTCCTGATCAGCCCCTAACCAATAAGATAAAAGTCCTAAGGGTAGCCCTACCCACTTTTGCAGCACTTCCTGTGGTTTGTACTGTAAACTATCCCACCACTGTAAGAAACTGGATTATTATTTGAATTAGGTTCTCACCTCTCAACTAATAACACAATCCCTTACATTGGCCCTTTGCATACATTCTTGTTTGCCATTGACTAAATGGGACCATTGCCGCTACCCAGGTTACCACCTCCTTAGCATATGTAAAATATATGGGCTAATAGAATTGCCAGCACCACATTTTATGAGGTAATGTAGATTCCATGACAGTGAGTTGTATTTCTTGGAAGAGCGGTACAAAAGGGGGTGGTATAGCCATGTCTGAACTGAGGTGGCAGAGTGGGCTAAAGAACGGTGATGGATTAAACCCAGATATTTTGACTGGGTGTGAGTGTTTGATTGATTCAGATGCTCCGTCCATCACCACCCCCTTTTGTACCGTATTTCTTGGAAGAGGCAAATTCCAATATTGTTGTGTTCCAGGAAATATAGTATCCTATGCCTTTAGGATTATTCATTTTGGCCTCTAAAATTCAAATTCGTTAGGTGCATGCGCACTCCTATTTCTCAATTTGTGCATGAGGTGTGATGACAATTGTGAAACAGCACCAAAGTGCAGCAGAGGGTGCCTGAGGATGGGAAGCATGTCTATGTCCACCCAATCCAAGTATGTCTGCATTTGGAAGTCACTCTGGTAGGATCACCCACCTGGGTGGCATAGTCAAGAACTAGAGGAAGACTTGACATGTTTTATCTGGAGTGACCTTTACAGGGGACGTTCCAGGCACCCATCTTCCATGTGTAAATAGAGCACTGGAAATGGCCATCAATTGACTATCACAAGAACAAAAATGAACAAACTTGCACTCTCCTTTACAGGGTGGGAATATATCCATCAGCAATCAATGTGCAAGGAGCATCTCTTTCCTTTGATGTCTTGTGAATGAAGCCACACTCCAGAGCAGGTCTGCCACAGTCACTCTAGAAGGCCAGCAGAAGGCGTTTCACCACACATTCTCCACAAGGTCTTCGCCAACCACCTATTCCACAGAACAATTAGCACAGCAGGGTGTACCTTCTGGCTGAGAGAGCAGCCCGGATCTGGAGGCTTCGCCCTTCCTGTATTTTGAATCGGGTCACCTCCGGCAGCAGGGCTGAGTTTGCTCTGAGTCGCACCAGGCACGAGCATCACGCACTTCTTAACTATGTACTCAGCCGCCACGCGATCCCGGGGGAGGCAGGAAGACACCAGCTTGTCGCCAATGTTGTGTTGTCACGGCACACTCGGGAGAGAAACATCAGTTCACCGAAGAGGTGAGTTATGAGGATGCTGAACAAATTACGCTGACACTGGTGGTGGAGTATGCACAGCGCCAGCACGGGTCTTTCCTCTGACCGCACAGCCGGCCAGGGTCATATTTACTAACTACGCACCATGTGGTGGGGAACAACCAAAAGTCAAGAACACTCCCAAACTATCGGGGCACAGTTCACGGACCCTCGATGCTCCAGTTGCGTCACTGGCGCGACACTACACAAACAATAGTGTTTCTGTAAATCAGGAGTTTTAGTAGGTGATATTGTGCGAGTGGGTTATATTCAAGGAAAATTAACCATACAGTAAAATTGAAGAAGGTAGTATTCTTACATTGCGAGCATACTTAAATAGTCTAAATGTGTCAACCCATATAACCGATAACAATTGATGAGAAACTGTTCTGTGTTGCTAAAATCTCATTTACGTAGATATTTTATAGTGGTAAAGCCTATGTGAGACTGGTTTCTTGAATACTGAGGTACCAAGGCGATCCCACAGTTTTTGGCGTAGAGTGGGACAATTTAACCTTAAGAGTTAGAAACCGATGTAAACTATTTATACTAGCATCCATTAAGACCAGGGCTAGTAGCTTGAGATAATGAAAAGTATACTTATCTTTTATGTGCATAATATTTAAAGATAGCTATACACATATTTAGGCTGTCTCAGAGCCGTGGATAAGTGGATGACTTGGAGCAATCTCAAATTGAATGCTCCAAAAACTGAAATACTCAAGTGTGGCGATTGGAAAAATTACAATCCGCTTGCCGCATGGCCTGATGAACTGGGATCACTGCCTAAAGTATCGAAGGAAGTAAGAAACCTCGGAATGACCATGGACTCCAAGCTGTCGATGAATGCCCAAGTGGATAAACGAGCAAGATCAAGCTTTGCTACTATAAAAACGCTGCAACGAATTTTCCCTCATTTGGGATTTCCACACAAGGTCCAAGCTACAATCTCCCTTGTTCTATCCAAACTAGATTACGGTAATAGCCTCTACCACGGATCACCTTTACCGACCATGAAAAGACTACAACGGATTCAGAACTGGGCTGCCAGACTACTCTTGCATATCAAACCACAAGACCACATCTCCCCTGAATTGAAAGCCCTGCATTGGTTACCGGTTGCCAGAATATCCACGTTCAAGCTGCTTTGTATTAGCCACAAAGCAATACATGGAATAGGACCACTCTTCATCAGGAATAAAATCACCAAACGTATTCAACAAAGGAACATCCGCTCTAAAGGAGCATCTCACCTCAAAATCCCACCATATAAGAACAAAACCATGGGTGGCACATCCTTCTCTGTTCAAGCTGCCAAACTATGGAACTCTTTACCCCCAACATAAGAACCACCGACAACCACCTTATCTTCAGAAAACTACTCCAGATTTGGCTCTTCCCCACATAAGCACCATACGGAAACAGAAATTTACAGCATATCCCTCTGTATATAAGCATTTCTTTTCACTAGAGATATGTACCTATCTTTGTGTATTACGTTATAAAACATGTAAAATAATTATGTTGTTAAGAGAAAAGAAAAAAAATAATAATATTAATCAATAAATAAAAATCATCTTTGGTCTACATGTACATACATCCATTGTGCATCTATGTACCTTCCTTGTACTTGGATCTGTGTGTCTTTTACTTTTCTCCTGAAAAAGCATATCCAATGCACTACCCTATTTCTCATCCTTTGCCTCTATCAATATATTTAATCTAAATATACTTCCTTCCTTTATGTATCTATATACTTTCAATGTACATATGGATCTATATATTTATCACTTTCTTCTAATTTAGCATTTCCACAGCACTAGCCTATTTCTCAGCCTATACTTCGCTCAATATATCTTCTAGCCCAACCTTCTGACTCGTCTCAAACTTTTCTACTACTCCTTCCAATGCACTACCTTATCTCTCATCCTATACATCTGTCAATATATCCATTGTCATTTATCCCAAACCCCATACCACTACTATGATCGCCAAAATAACCCTTTCTAGACTCTCTCCTCTCTAACCCTCCTTGCATCATCTGACACCTCTTTTTACTACACCGATCCCCTAAAACAAACCTTTCTAAACTCTCCCCTCTGACTCCTCCCCTCCAAAACTCCTTTTTACTCATCCAAAAGCCTTTTCCTACTGCTAAGACCTAAAAAAAACACCTTCACTCTTTTTTCCCTCCACTATCCTTTTAATCAAATTTAACAGACTAACATGTTCACTTCTCAAATTCCATATTCAACTATACCAATATACTGCCCAAATAACTGAATAACATAGCTACTACTCAAATTACTTCATATTTATACTATACTAATTTTCAACACTAATCCTTTATGGGTTCCGGAGTGGCGTGCTACTCGCCAGAAAAGCGCTTCAACACCCATCAGGGGTAACAAGTGCTATATGAATGCAAATCTTTCTTCCTCTTTTATCCCTCCGCTATCCTTCTCACTCCAAGTAACAGACTAATATCCACCACTGAAATTACCTCATAGTTCACCATATTAATTCACCACTAAGTTTTTATAGGCTTCCTGAATGTGTCAACAAGTGATAAATAAATACAAACCTTTGTCCTCCTCTATCCTTCTGCTATCATTCCAAATCCAAATAATTGACTAACCTATCCACCACTTAAAATGTACTTGCATGTTTCACTATACTAATTCAACACTAATCCTCTATGGGTCCTGGAGTAGCGTGCTACCCACCGAAAAAGCGCGTTGACGCCTCGTATGGGGTAGTAAGCGCTATATAAATGCAATTACAATACAATACAATATGGGCATAATGTGATCATCAGGTTATATGTTAAAATAATTGTGTGATCTGGTGTGTAAAAGCAGTATCTGGGGTTTCCAGCATCCAATCCGGGCTGCTGTTGGAAATGCAAGTACCTGATCACTATTGGGTTAGAGCTTGGATTGTGTGTGCAGGTGGAATTAATCTATGTGCTGTGGAATGGTTTAAGTTGCCAATGCATTTCTCTGCTAATTTAATGAGGTAGCCATTTCCTCTAAATAGGATGTACAGTTAACTTTTAAACTGACAGATTTCAGAAGGAGGCAACTGAAAAACCACATTTCACACCACCAAATCTACATTTTTCAAGTATTAGGAGATGCTCATTGAATTGTGCAATGCTTCGACAGTGCTTATCTTCACAAATGAGGCCCTTGGGGATTTACAGGATAACAGCCTACACTAAAAATGTCTTGATTTATTCAAAGACAGAATATCATATGCCCTCTGTCTAGGCAGTTCGACTGCAACTTTGATAACTATGCAGAGAGGTGTGCATTTTATGCCAGAGGCTGAAAATCCAGAATACCTATTGTAATTAAGAAGAGTGTGGTCATACCCCAGAAAAGAGAAGCCCATTCTGTGCTCACTATCATCTGCATCAGTAAAGGACATGAGATCAATCTAGGCTTTCCAAACTATAGACTATTTATTTAACAAGCTCTCTCTACAGTGTTCCAGCAGGAAGTCTGCTGAGAAAAGGCATGAAGTGTTGTTGGATGCTCAAAGTTGAACAAGCTTTTTTATTTTGAGCATCAGTCACAATTGCTTAAGTATTGAGCTATCCAGATCTTGCTCATCCATTGCATAGAAGCAAATGCCTCAAATGTTGTGTTGGGGCCAGACCGTCACAAAAAGAATCTGTCCTGACACGATTTTCACAATTCTCCTTTACAATTTTGGGGATAACAATGTTTCTCTCCTGGGTGTGCCATGACATCGGCAGCGAGCTGGTGTCTTCCTGTCGCCCCCGCAATCGTGTGGCAGCTGCGTACATAGTTAAGAAGTACGCTGTGCTCGTGCCACGTGCGGCTCAGAGCAATCCGGCGTATACAGCGCTGCTGTCGCAGGCCACCCAATTCGCAATACAGGGATGGTGAATCCTATGGATCCATGCTGCTATCACGGGCGGAAGGTACCCCCTGCTGTGGTGAGTGCTGTGTGGAATTGGTGGTTGGCCGAGACATTGTGGAGAATGAGTGGTGAAGTGCCCTCTGCTGGCCTACTAGAGTGACTGTGGCAGACATGCTCTGGAGTGTGGGTGCATTCACACGGGATCAAAGAAAAAGAACAAATAAAGGAAAAAGAAAAAGGGATAAGTGGAACACACAGGGCCTAGAAGAAGGTTCCTGAGGAGGATGCTGACGCGGACGAGAATGAAGAATATGTCCGGTATGTGACAGCCCGATCTTGTCCCATTCCACTTTCTTTGGACATCCTTTGCCAAGCTACCAGCCAAGGTGAATGCTTTCAGAAAGCCCTGGAGACAGTGAAGACAAACTGATGGCACACCTTCAAGAAGAATTTGGCTCTGCTTACCCCTGAGGCACGACGAGTCATGGAGCGTTTATATCACATTCATGAGGAGCTGAAGGCTGACCCAAATTGAGAGGGCATCGCCTTGTCATACCCACCACCCTGATGGACAGAGTCATCCAACTTGCCCATACAGGACATCAGGGCATGGTCAAGACCAAGAATCAATTGCAAACCAAAGTGTGGTTTCCCTTGATGGATGAAAAGGTTGAGGACGTGGTCAGATCCTGTTCCTGGTGCCAGGCATCCATGGAGGCCTATCCTCCCTCTCCAGTAGTGACCGAGAGGTAACCCCAACATCCATTGGTGTTCACCAGTCTCAATTTTGGAAGCCTCCCAGATGAGACATACGTTTGTGATGATTGAGGACTACTCTAAATATCCAGAGGTAGAGATCCTATTGTCTGAGTGCCAGCGATGTCCTACCCAAATTGGAGAAGGTGATGCCCAGCCATGGCTTAATCAAAGAACTGAAAAGAATTTGGTGTTGTCATATTCTTATTCCATTTACCATATATTGGTTGTTGATGCATTGTGAATATTCTCCACTGTGACTACTTTTTTGTACAACTATATTACCCGAGTCCAGTGGTCTATCGGGTCTCCCCATTGATACATACCTCCCTTCCAAGGGCAGGAGATGGCATTGTATCTAACCTCTTGGAGATCACTCACAAGAAGAATAACCCGCAGTGGCCTCTGGTGAATGGAAAGGCCAAAAGATTTATGAGAACTTTGAACAAAGTCATTCGGATTGCCTCTACGAGCCAACAACCTCTCGAACTTGTAATCTACTCTTTCCTTTGAGACTATTGCCAGACTCCCCACTCTACCACTGGGCGGGCCCCTGGGCAACTTTCTATGGGCTGGGTCGATGTTGAATCTATTCCGCCCAATTTAGGATGGTGGAGGGATCCAGTTGATGATCGCCAGGGGTAAGAAAGTGCCCCTTTTTGGATGGTTACCCCCCACTTTCTGCCTGACATCTGATGCAACCTGACTTGATGTGCCCTTGGTCACTGCCAATCAGGTTCCCAGGGACTGTGTTCTTCCCAAGACTGTACCTTTGTATCCTCAATTGGCACATCCCTGGACACCGGAAAGAACCTTGTAAAAGATACCATGGGCACCACTGGCACTGTAACCAGGGATGGTCTCTGAGGGCTGCAGCACCTATTGGGCCACCCTTAGAGGCCCTGCACCTCAACACACACACACACACTGCAGACTACGTGTTTTGATGCAGAGAAAAGTGAAGAGTCAACATGGCACACTTCCCTATGTGCTACGCTTGCAATCCACTGCGTGAGCCCTAGGCAAGTCACCCCAATGGCAGGGTGCCCTAGCCCTAAGGCGAGGGTACATTGACATAAGCCCTGTACCCCTGCAGTGTCCAAGTTGATTCTTAACACATGATGGACGGAATGTTGCACATTGGCAAAACATTCACCCCCAGATCTGGGTTTAATCCATTGTTATTTTGCTCACCACGCCACCCCAGCTCAGACATGGCCATATGCAAATCAGTCTTGACCCTGAGCCTCATGGGAACAGTCCAGCCCGAACTGCCAAGCCATGTCTTCCCTGGACCGGAATCAAGCATCCTAGGACCAGTTTCTGGCTATCAGCCATCATCAGCCAGGATAGCTTGACTCCAGTGGCGTAGTGAGCATGGGACCCACGTCTGGGCATACCCTTCCCACATAGGGCGAACAGCAAAACACACAAGATGATGGACAGAATGTTGCACATTGGCAAAACATTCACTCCCAGGCACAGATCTGGGTTTAATCCATTGTTATTTTGCTCACCACGCCATCCCAGTTCAGACATGGCCATATCCAAATCAGTCTTGACCCTGTGCCTCATGGGAACAGTCCAAGAGGTATATAAACAAAAAGAAGTACAGAGGGATCAATTCAACATTTATTTGCATACAAGGTACAACTAATTACCCGGATGTTCAATATAATATTTACATATCCTATATATCCATAATTAAAGAAAAAATATATGTGTCAAAAGACGGGGTATGGCACCAATCAACATAAATGTATATATACACTTGATAAAGGATAAAGAAAAGCAAAACACTCTAAATCACATTCATGTCTATATACAATACATTATATACACCACATATACAACATCTACAATACATACATGAACCAAAAAAGGGTTTTATACAACAAGAAAAAAAAATATATATATATATATATATATATATATACATACATACATACATATATATATATGTATACTCTAAGTAAGAAACAAATCCCCACAGTGTATACTCTTAACTCAAAGTAGTACACTTAGAGGAAGTCCTCACAGCACCAGAAGTGAAACACCCCTAACTAATCATTTTTAAAGGGCGCTTAGATCTTATTTTGGGCCAACTCAATACTTAAGGGACTCCTCATCAAAGGTGTCGACGCAGTCACGGTCGCGTTTCAGCCAATCATTTCTATAGGTTTCATCAGGACAAGGGTATAGGGTAACTGCTATAGCAGTAAGGGCAGCACTCTCCAATCCCTGAATTACAGGAAAAGGTCACCACGGCCACTCAATCCATTGGTTCACTATATGTCTGAAAGGACGCAGTCCTTCAGTTCGCACCACAACATCCACAGTCACTCCTCAATTGTTAATTATTACAAGTATCGCCGCTCTCCTTCTCCTCTCAAGGGGATCCCTGTAACTTAATCCAGGTCCTCAGTCCACACGAGCAACCTCTGGTGGCGTAGTAAGCACGGGACCCACGTCTGGGCATACCCTTCCCACATAAGGCAAACAGCAAAACACACAAGATGATGGACGGTATGTTGCACATTGGCAAAACATTCACCCCCAGTCACAGATCTGGGTTTAATCCATTGTTATTTTGCTCACCACACCACCCCAGGTGGTGCGGTGAGCATAAAAATGATGGATTTAGGCCCAGATCTCTGTACTAACCCCCTACAATCAAACTTTGGTTCCTGAGTACGGTCGGGGTCCCCAGACAGTATATCTTCATCGAATAGGATTAATGATTCTAAAGAGAACCTAACCTCCTACAATCAAACTTTGATTCCTGAGTACATAGCAGTTGCAGCTAGCACAGAAGTTTCCCAACAGAACATGGGTTACAGTAACTCATCTCCATATCTTAATGATAGGATAAATTTTATGCATACCAAATCCCTGACATCCCACGACCCCACCCAACCCCAGGACCTGAAACCCCCTTAATCTAGATTTTCCCACAATAATCCATACACCTTTTCCATACTATTCTGGAATGTAGCGGGTTTACGCCCAAAATCCAACCTGCAACCATGGCTGGACATGATAAACCCACATCAAGTAGTATGCCTGCAGGAAACATGGTCAACTGACCCCATCCATCTGCTGGGCTTCAAAACTTATTTTGTCCCGGCATCCCCAAGTGCGTTTGGTAGACCTAAGGGAGGTTTAGTAATTTATGTAACTAACAATCTTTTTCCCCTCACATATAGTGGAACTGAAGGGCGAAGAGAGTTATCAAATCCTTGAAGTGTCCTTTAATAAGTGTATAACGTATCTCCTGGTTAATTTCTATAATAACTTGGACTCTGATAACTGTGTGAGGATCTTAAATGAAATTACAGCCTTTTTGACCGCCCAGCGGATTAAGAATCTTTTTTTTTCTGTGTATGTCATCTGGGGAGGGGATTTCAATATCTCACTGTGTAAAAATTGTAAAAATGGTAATTGTGGGATACTAGATGAATGTGGTCTTCCTCTGTCTCATTTTGTGCATACACTGACTGGCAATTGTCTAAATGAATGTCTCTTTTCCCTGGAGTTGGTCTTCGCTAACGAATCGACCGATCCCCCGACTGATTTCTTGCCTACCTTTCACGGGAGAGGGCTGTCGAGTACTATAGACTTTATACTATCTTCTCAGAGCATGAAAGGCCAAATGGTAAATTTCAAAACTGGCTCGAATACTGTCAGCGACCACTTCCCAAATAGTCTAGTGGTGCTACCAAAAAACGTACCCCTCAGTCCTGTAACTAATAGTTTGTTAACCGAACAAACCCTGACTATGGACAAAACAAATGGCTTTTCTGTAAAATGGGCTAAGACGGACCTGACAGAAATGACCAGAAAAATGTTAACCAAAGCACTTCCATGGGTACAAAAATGTTTGGAGTTAGATCCCCCCACTGCAGGTTATTACTAGCTTCCAAGAAATTACTAGAACTATCAGAGAGGAGCCTTTCCATAAACAGACATCTAAAAAGCCATCATCTAATGGATGGTTCAATTCTCACTGCCGTAAAGCCCTATCCAACTTAAAGGTGGCTCTTCGGAATACGGTGAGAAACAAAACCGAAATAGCTAATCTAAGAAAGCAGTATAACCTCGCCCTACTAAATCGCAGGAAAGAAATTAAGAGTAATCTATGGGCCCAGCTCCACGAGAGCTGTCTAAATAAAGATAGTGTTATGTTTTGGTGAGTAGTTAAATCCCCATTTCTGGCTGACTCATCGGCCGCGAGACATCTAGATGTCGCGGTGACGGCTGACGAGTGGGTCTCCCATTTCTCCAAAATTTTTGACGGTAATCCAATTGAGTCCAGCAAGGAGGCCGCAGTCATGGGTGCTCAACCTTCGGACAAAATCTACCCGATAAATCTCTTATTTGATCACAAAGAGGTCATTAAAGCCCCGACAGCTTCCAAAACTGGCAAGGCCCCAGGACCCAACGGAGTACCGGTAGATATGTATGTCCATAATCTCGAACTTTGGTCCCCCCTGATTACCCAGGTTCTAGCGGCAGTCAGATCTGCCGGCTTAATTGACTCTTGGTCCACATCTATATTGCTTCCTATCTTTCATTGTCTGTCTTTTTATTTAAGCAGATGCTACAAATGGTGTGATCCCCAGGCCAGCCAGAAACAACAGACTCCGAACCTTTGCCCGGGTCATTATACTATGGGCACACACCAGTTCACCTTAAAGTTAAAGCACATCTCCTCCCGTTATATAAACAAACAGCCCAAACAAATGGAAAGGAAGTAAGGATAAGACGGAGGAAAAAATAGAAACAATGAAATAAAAACAACAAGAGGATACAACAAAAGAAAGCCGAATGAACACTTGAACAACAAAGCCACATTAAAATGAATCTCAGTAAGCACAAACCTGAGTAAAATACTGATTAGATCACACAATAGTGACTAATCTACTACAAATTACCCTGGAACTTCACAGGCGCCCTTTTAGTTCTACTAGCACAAGACTTGAGATTACCTACTTCTCTGAGACCAACTCTTCTAGCATGCCCACATTCACCTCTTCCTCCTTCTCTCAAGCTCATGATCTTCTTGCAACACTCTGCGTTCATCCTCATCATCAAGCTACTATACACCTCCTCTTCTACCTCTGTTCTCTTGCTCTCCACATCTTCCTCACCATCCTTCTGATACAACGCAACCCTCTTCCTGCTCCATCTCTGTCCATTTTCTAGATCCACCTCATCTTCACTTCAATTTAAAAGGCCCCCTGGATTTGGACACATGATGTCTACCAAAACCATACCTTACCTTCCCTTCACCCAATCTCCAACAGAAAGTCTAGCCCTGTCCCTTTTACTTCCATACTTCCCACATACACCCTTGTCATCTCCACCCAGACAATATCTTGAGTGAGAACATCCTTGAAACACTACGGCACCTCATTCCTGTAAGTCTTCGTCTCAAGTGCTCAAAAAGTCAGAAGCTGAGGGCAAAATGCTCACATGCATAATATGCCCACTCAAAATCTTTCAGGATATTATGCCCCTCTAGCCTGCTTTTGCCTGCCCTTTCAATTATATTGATTAATCTTTGGTTCACCTTTCCCACCACTCCTTTGGAGTGAGGATTGCACTCGTAGTCCTAATGTGTTGCATCCAAAAATCCCTCAAAATGTCTTAATCTCATCAGAACATAACTAGATTCCATTATCTGTTACCAACCATCTGAGCACATCATCTCTGACAAACAATCTTCTAAAACCCCAGATGGTACTTGGTTTGGTAATTTATCTGATCCATGCTATTTCAATTCACTGACTATACATGTCCACAAGTACAACAACAACGCATTTGCCCTCCGACAAAGCCGGCATGGGACCTATAAAGTCTCCTGAAACTCTCAGCTATGGTGCACTTTGATTCAGTGAAAACAGCAGAACACCGGATCCATCATCCCTTAAGCCACCATCTCACTCAGAATATTCTTTCTGTCTAAATGGTATAGCTCCACTCAGATCTAGAGTCGGTGCAAAAAGGGAAAAGTGACGCTGGGGAGGAACATGGCGGCAGGCTAACGTCTGCCGTGAGAGCTCTGGGCTAGACCGGGAGGTGGTTTCCCAGAAAAATCAATGCTGGATTTGTGGCGCTAGAACGGTGAGGTGCTACATGAGAGCCTACCTCTCCTAGCGACTATACCATTTCAATTCTATTTTTCTCTTGTTTTTAAAACTCCTGTTTCCCCGTGAGGTGAGCCCCCTGCAGATATGCCGCGTTAGAGCGTCCCAGCAACCGGCTAGCAGTAGGACCCTGCGGGAGCCGTGACAGAAAAGTATCCGGACTATGGGTTGGAGCTGGCGTCCCTTATCGTCTGGATCCGAATCTAAATCAGCGTCTCACAGGGTGCAAGCAAGCCGGGCGGCAGTCTTGGAGGCAGGCAAAACGGCGAAAGGTTCTGCCGACATCGACATCGCAGAGGTGTGGTGCACTGGAGGACACAGATTACATACAGAAAATCAGGCAAGTATTTGGCGGAGGTCGAGGGAGCTGTTGGCGAGAGTCAGCCTTGGCTCACCTCTCTACCGCAACTTTTTCTATTCCAAACGGTCAGTGGATGGGACAGTGGTTGAGACAGGGGGAGTGGGCTGTCATGCTGGTTTTTACGCTGACACTGTGTTAGTGGTAAAGCTGATTTCGGGTAAAGTAGGAGTACTTA
This sequence comes from Lissotriton vulgaris, assembly GCF_964263255.1. NCBI lineage: Eukaryota > Metazoa > Chordata > Amphibia > Caudata > Salamandridae > Lissotriton > Lissotriton vulgaris. The sequence continues at coordinate 1,516,025,219 of NC_141689.1, read as the reverse complement.
GGAGGGATGCAGCGGTCAGTCTCAGTGTCAGTGTGAGTCCCCCAGTTTTTGCTCTACCTAAGTTGAATTCTGCGCATTGTGAGGGGATGGACTCAGATGCAATTCTTGATTTAGCGCTGCAACAACCTCTAGAAGCTGACATATTCTCTCCGATCAGCGCTTCACAGTGCAGCTTAGCGGAGGGGAAACAGAAAGATAATCCCAGAGAAAAGACCAAGGTTAAGGCTCCCCCACACGCAGTCCCTGCAACCCCGGCCAGAAACAGATATCAGCTCCGGTCTAATTTAGAGCTACAAAAGACAGGGACCGGGGCCGGGTGCCTGAGCTCTTCCAGAGTAGAGGTAACACCACTTACCCCCAAAGAGAAGGAGAGAGAGGAGGGAATCGCAAGATCAGGCGAGGGTAAAAAACAAAAGTTACCCAAGGTGTGCTCATCCCTCCCGAAGCCCACACCCTCCTTGAAATCCTATTTTAGAATCATGGAGAAAGTCATAGACCTTAAGGAGGGGGCCTCTTCTACCTTAACTCCCGTATCCAATACAGGCATTACTGCTAGTACCCCAAGCCCTCAGTCTGCACCTGGTTCTGACATAAACTGTGTAATTGATGTGCCTAACGAGCCCTCCAGTGTGCATAGTGTTTCTTATAGTGTCTCTCCATCTGTGCCTATTGAGAACAGATATACGGTTTTGGCAGAAATTGCGGATATAGAGGACTTAGAGGACCAGCCGGAGAGAGAAGTGGAATCAATAACTCAAAACTCCCAACGGGTTGATCAAGTAGCCCCACCAAAGATAGCAGACAAAACTGCAGTTAAAACAGTTGGTGTTTCTGGGACTGATAAGGCTGGCAAAACCCCACTAGCCAGCTCAGATGGAGGCATATCGCAGATAGAGGCGCTTCTTCTTAATCTTAGAGAAGACTTGGTGTCAAAACTGGATAAAAAGTTTGATACATCTGAAGCAAACCAGAAAAGCATCCACGAGCAGTGTTCTAACCTGGAAGTAAAGTTAGATGAAGTTTGTAAACGTACGGATGCCCTGGAGGAGGAAGTAAGCCTCCTCACAGGGGCCTCAAAAAGGCATGATAGAGACATTGAAACCCTCAGAGTGCAGAACAGAGCCCTGCAGATGGATGTAGAAAGTCTTGAAATCCATTCAAGAAGAAACAACCTGAAATTCTTAAAGATTCTGGAGGGGGTAGAGAATGGGGATGTTAAGGGCCTTATTTGTAAGCTTCTGAGGGAGGGTGTTCTAAAGGATAGTCCGGAGATTGATTTGGAGGCTGAGATCCAGAGAGCCCACAGAGACCCCTTCAGACAGCATGCGGGGAGAACAGGTCAGAGAAAAATCCTGGTAAACTTTCATACTTTCACAGGAAAAGAATTGATTCTAAGCAGGGCACTGCAAGATAAATCTCTCCAATTTGGTTCTGCCCACTACCTCATACGCTCAGATGTGGGGAAAGTAACAGCGCAACGGCAATGGGAATTGGGGAATCGAATGTCAGAATTAAAAAGCTTGGGCGCACAGGTGCAGATGAAGTTTCCAGCTTTTTTGAAAGTGGTATGGAGAAAAAGAACACACAATTTTACTTCGCCCCAAGAAGTCGATACGTTCCTTACTCTAATGCGAGATAGCCCCCCTTAGTCATATCTGGATCCAACATAGTACCTTTTTTTTTAGTTCAAAACTGCTCAATACCCCTTAAAGGTAGAATTGCATGTTCACCCAAAATCGCTAGCGGTGCTCATAGGTGGAAAGTGATACAACTTACAGAGTAAATAACATAAAATCGACTAAGGCGGGCAAAAGACTAAATTGAAAAAGGGGGAAAAGGAAAAGGAGAGGGAAGAAGAAGGAAGGAAGGGGGAAAAAATACAAACAAACAAACAAACAAACATATATATATATATATATATATATATATATATATACACACACACACATATAATGTACTTACACGCGGTGCAAGAGGGGGAGATACACAAAGTAGGTAAAGTAGGGGTGCACAAAAGACAAATATAAAAAAGTATAAAAAATAAAAGAAAAAAAACATACGCACAAATGTACACAGAAGAGTTATGATTATGATTTAGAGCCCACGTTCCGGCGTCCTATTTTTCTTTTCTTTTTTCTTTGTTTGTATGTTAAGCGTCCGGGGAACCACCTAACAGGGTCTCAGTGAGCTCTCAACCGGCAACAAGATCGCCAAAAGAGGTAGGGGAGGGGGGGTTCCTCACGGGAGGCGGGGGGAAAGGGGTAAAATGGGAAAAAGAAATAATCCTCATGTACACAAAAATTCACATCATATCATTGTTGGGAACCGGCTAATGAGTAATTCCGTTGCTGATCATCTATTCTGGCCAACATGACATGTAGGATAAAATTTATCCGTTGGAATGTTAACGGGATGATGGACAGCAAGAAAGCACGCAGGATAATTGATTTCCTATTTAACTCAGGAGCAAATATATGTTTACTAGTTGAGACTCATCTAGAGAAAGAGGAATGTAAGTCATTATTTAAAAGATGCAGGTGGGCTCAGGATGTAGTCTGCTCAGAGCAAAGTGGTAATACGAGAGGGGTGGCCATAATAATCAGAGCCAACACAGGGACCAAGCTCACGAAACACAAGACAGATTACACTGGGAGATGGTTGGTGGCATCTTTGACAACTGGACAAACTCCCCTAACGTGTGCTGTATATTACGGTCCTAATCAGGACGCTCCAGGAGCACTGACAAAACTTAAAAATGCCCTAATTGATAGATAGTCTCATAATTCTTGGAGGGGATTTTAACCTAATTTTTGATAAAGTGCTAGACCGAACCTCCAGAGTCAGAATCACTCCCCCTCAAAAGTCTAGATTAGACGTCAAGAATGTTATGCGGGACTGCAATCTAACAGATATTTGGAGACTCAAAAACTCAGGGAAAAGGGACTACTCCTTCTATAGCAGAAGGTATGGCCACCATTCTAGAATAGATTTATTTTTGCTATACAAAACTCTTTCTTCTGCAGTGGACTCCATAACGTATATCCCGGCAATCCTATATGATCATTCAATTGTTGAGCTGGCGATCCATTTGAAGCAGAAAGTACAGCAAAGGAGGTGGACTTTAGACCGGACTCTACTACTTGAAGAGGGGGTAAGACAGGACCTTATCACTGAGTCCGAGGAATTACTCAGGGTCAACAACGGGTCAGCAAGTAAACAGTTAGTCTGGGACTCATACAAAGCTTGCATCAGAGGTGTGCTTACCACTCGGATGATCAGGAGGAGTAAAACGAGGAAAGAGAAGAGTGAAGCACGTCTCCTGAAAATCAAAATAAAAGAGCAGGAGCTTCAGACAGCGTCAACGGAACAGGCACATAACAGACTCACTGTCCAAACGGAACTAGACATCCTGCGAGCTGAATATCAAGCAGAGCTTGATAAAGACCTAAAAAACAAATGGGATGTGAGCAAGCTACAACACTTTGCGTATGGGGAGAAATGCGGTTGCCTCTTAGCATGGCAGGCTCGAGCTGATAGAATTAGAAATCAGATGGACAGCCTATCACTGACAAGCACAGGGGAAACCACGTAAGATGACGATCTCATCAGAGAAGAGGCTAAAATGTACATGCAGTCACTGTACGGATCAAACACATCTCAGAGCAGGCAGCGGGTGGAAAACTGGCTGAACAACATACAGCTTCCCGAACTATCAGAGACAGAAAGATCCTTTCTTAGCTCCGAGATAAGGGAAGGAGAGGTAAGAACCCAAATTTTGAAGATGGTCAATGGAAAAGCTGCAGGCCCTGACGGGCTTCCGGTGGAGCTGTATAAGATTGTAATTGATCAAGTAGTTGGAGACATGACATCACTATTTAATGAAATTCTACTTCAAGGGGAGCAGGCTCCAAGATCATGGGCCGACGCAACAGTTACGTTGATATTAAAGCCAAACAAAGATCCCGGTAAGATAGAGTCATACAGACCCATTTCCTTACTAAATGTTGATTATAAGGTTTTTGCGGGGGTATTAGCAACGAGACTGGCTAAAGTAGTAAGATCCATAGTGCATTGTGATCAAAGAGGATTTATTCCAGACAGGCAACTTAACGAATTAACGTTTCAAGTGGTTGCGGCAATAGATGTCGCGACTGAGAAAAAGCTGCCACTGACCATCGTGGCAGTTGATGCTGCTAAAGCATTTGACCAGGTCGAATGGGAATATCTTTTGACTGCCTTATCCAAATTTGGTCTTCCAAAAAACTTTATAACAGCTATACAGTCTTTATACTCTGCACCAACAGCTAGAATCCTAATAAACTGCTCCCTCAGTGATCAAATATCTATAGCCCGAGGCACTAGGCAGGGCTGCCCCGTGTCACCTCTTTTGTTTAATTTATATATTGAGCCCTTTGTCTGCCTGCTTAGATCCGACCCCCTAATCAAGCCATTTAAAATCGCGGACTTAGAGTTAAAATTTGCGCTATACGCAGACGATTTGTTGATGTATACCTCAGACCCGGAAGAAGCCTTGCCCAGATTAATACATCTTGCAGAAGGCTTCGGCGAGGTCTCGGGTTATACAATCAACAAAGATAAAACAGAAATTATGGAGTGGAACCAGCTGGGAGACACGGTGGGGAGTAAAAATAAAATGAGATACCTAGGAGTTCATTTAGCCAAAAAAATAAACGACATTCCAAAAATTAACTTAGATAGAGTTATTAAAGACACATCTGCCTTACTCCATCGTTGGTCCTCTCTACCTTTAAATATCTACGGGAGGGTGAACCTACTTAAGATGGTCATTCTCCCCAGGATCACTTTTTTTTTTTCAATTTTGTTTTTATTGATTTTTCCGAAGTAAGAGCATAGAGAAAAGGAAGAAAGGGAGAAGAGAAAGAGAAAAGGAAGAAAACACAGGCGACAGGTATCAATCATCCCCACACAGGGGGAGCTGGAGAACGCCATTACAAATGAGTACGGGGAGATAGCATATATGATCTTCAATACTGGTGTAGGAGTCAGTGTTCACTAGTGTTAGCGGCATACTCGGAGCAAATCCCCGATCAAATGGACCGCAAATTCGCTACAGGGGGCGGCAGTTCCAACTAGGATGACACTCCCAACTAGGGGATGCAGCTGCATGTGAGTCTACCATAGTCCGTCTCTGTGAGAAGTTGGCCCGATATGCAACGTTCGCTATTCTAGCGACCGCTATGTATCGTTCCAACGACCCTTATGGTGTTTGGTTGTAAGTCAACCTATAGACCAGCTATCCTAGTAGCGTGGATACGAGCAGTCTAAGGCTAAAGACTCGAGAGGGCGCGTTAAGCCAGCTGTTTACCACACATGTACCCCTTGAACACCCAGTGAAAGGACACTACACAAGTGTTATGAAAATAAACTATATATTTATTAAGAATCACAACAGCCCTGTACTCTTTATGAGGACAGGGTACTAAGCACAAACCAAATCTCTTTAGCAAATACTTCAAGTGCACAGGTTTAAGACAAGTGTCCGAGGACACGGAAAGATTAAGGCAAGTCGGAAGCGAGGGACTCGGGACCCTAGAGTAAGGAGGCTATGCAGGCACCGAAATGCCGAGTTACCTAGCCACGAGGGCTGCGGCTGCACAAGTCTTTACAGGCGTCGGGGTCTTCGCTGACGAGCCAGGAGCCGGAAGAAAAGGAGTTGCTGGCCGGCGACCAGTGGTGTATAGTTCGTAGAGATTGATGAAACCTGAAAGCAGAGGGGACCAAGTTCGTACTACTAGCCAGTAGTCAGAGGGTACCAGGAAGGCACCGGTTGGCCGTCACCTCGACCAGGTGAGTGGGCGACGCTAGGCTCTGCAGTCTCACGGACCAGGAGGCGTTGTCGGCGACCACGGTGGAGGTGCGAGCTGTCCCACGACGGATGTCGCTGTCGGCGTCTTGAGTGGACCAGGAGGGTCCGGGGTGCTTCTCGAAAAGATGGAAGCAAGGGCCAGTCTGGAGCAACCAGACCGGCAGGGTTGATTCTCGGGTGTCGTCACAGAAGGACACAAGCCAGCGGCTAGTGACCAGACAACGTGCTGAGCAGCGAGCAGAAGGGCCCCACGCAGATCGTGGAGATGCTGGGAGACTGCACTTCGGTGCTGGAGCGGCTCAGGGTCGGGGCTTCTCGGACCCCAGAGCACTCACCAAAGAGTTACCTCGATGGTCGTGCTGGTTTTAAGAGCGTGCAGGTTCTGATGATGGCCGGTCCCTCGAGGTCTCGTCGCACCCACAGATCACAGCTGAGCTGATGACGTGGGTAGAGGTCAGAGGTGCCAGGGAAGCCGGTTCTCGTCGAGCTGGGCCGTCGGATTCCTTGAGGAAGGACTTACAGCAAACCGCAGAGTTCTTAGGTGGTGGCCGCTGATGCAGGGTGACTACTCCTTAGCCACAAGGGAGAAATCTTGAGAAGAGTCTTGAAGGTCCTTTCGTAGAAAGTAGTTCTTGATTCAAAGATGATCTAATTTGGAAGGGTCCCCGCTCCGGCCTTTATCCTAAAGAAAGGGGTGGGTACATGACTAGGTCCTGCCCTAAGGGTGGGACCAGGAAGGGGGGTAGTTACACCCCTCTCCCCTGCCGGACTTTCCCCAGGCCAGGGCTGTCGCCCCTGGAACTGGTTCTAACCGGCAGATGCGTAGTGAGCACCGGGGTGCCACTCCGCAGTCACCTTCTCGCAAAAGCCCTACCTACCCAGAATACACAAACCCTGTCTGGGACGGTGCGAACACCGCCCTTGACAGGAAACCCTTTGTCCGAGCGCCCCTCGCTGGAAGGACTCCCAGCAGCAGGAGGTCAGACTCGTGTCTGTGGTGGCAGCATCCATTTTGTGGAGCTGAGGCTTTCGTTAACTTTAACCGGGGTTCACAGTTACGTACATGTCGTGTCCCTCTAGAAGGGTGGAATGCTAACCTCATCGCCAGAGTTGGTGAGAGGGCAGCATCCCGATTCGTATGACACCTTACTCGACATGTCTTGATAACGCGACACCGAAGTTACCGATACGGTACGCGTTATCATGGAACAGCCATTGGGTCTTGATTCCGCAAGCTGCAACCGGGCTCGGCTCGGGCCAGAGCTTAGTTCACACGAGCCCACGCACTCTGCCTTCAGGATTGTCAAGGCCTGCCATAGGAGTGACTGATAGGAACTCGGGTGTCCATTGTGGTTAGATATAGGACTACTATATCTAAAGCAAAGGGTGATTACACGACTTCGCCCCAGCTGTCATGCAGCCAGTTGTGTCAAATTTAGGCGGCCAGCCAGGGGTGGCATAATACATGCTGCAGCCCCTGGCGGCCCTGGGTACACCTATGCCCTGAGTTACAGGGTCTGATAAGGTGGCCCAGTACCAATTGGTAAATGCACCTAGGGTACATCTCGTAATTTAGAGAGAGAACAGCCAGGCTGTGGGTCTGATTGGCAGGCCCACAGCCAGAGAAAGTCGTAAACCAGTGAAACAAAAGCAAAAAATCTGGGTGATCATAGGATTGCAGACCCTACTCTCCTACAGTCTCCAGGTGCCAGGTAATGTAGCAACAAGGAAGAACTAACAACCCCCAACCTAAACCCCCCCCCCATTCCCCCCACCCCCTCCCCCGGTGGTGGCGACCATTCTCTCAGTCCTATCAAGCTTCCATACAATCCAGCTGGTTATAGTTGAAAAAGGTGAAGGGTACGTAGTGCGGAAGGACAAACTGCAGATGGGAAGCCCAGAGATAGAAACCGAACTAGGGGCCCCCATTGAAACAAGAAATTTTTAAAGTTACCCAAAAATATATCGGACATTCTCTCCAGACTTAGTAACCGCCATAACCTCGCATGCCATAGCGAAACCGCCGGTGCAGTCGGTTTCGTCCAGGCTGCCGCTAGCGTCAACTTGGCCGCTCCTAAACATAGCCAAATGATACGTTTGTCGGCCCTGGTTTGATGCTCCAACAAGGGATCCCGAAGTCCCAACAGGACATAGTCCATGGACTCCGGGATCGGGTAACCCACCACATCCTTGATGTGGGACAGAATCTCAGACCAGAACGGCTGAATGGTGGGGCAGTCCCACCATATATGGCGGAAGTCTCACAACATACCACATCCCCGCCAGCACCTGTCTGAAGAAGATGGGAATATCCGATGCAGCTTGGACGGGTAGAGGTACCAATCAAACATAAGCTTCAAGTGAGCTTCTCTGAGGTCCATCGAGTGGTTATGTGCCTTTATGTCCCGCCATAAACTCTTCCATTCGCAATCAGGGATCTCTACCCAGGAGGCTCTCCCACTGTTCCATGTAGCGAGGGCGCGGAAATACCACGGTGTCCAGTAGTAACCTATAGAGGAAGGAGATCGTCCCCTTCATGGATGACGTACGTAGGATAAACGCCTCAAATGACGTCAACGGCCGTGTGGCTGCATCTAGCACTCCCGTCGATGTTGCCCAATGCAGGAGCTAAAGGTGGTGAAAGCGTTCTGTGGGCGGGACACCATAGTCCTGCATACAATTCTGAAAGGTGAGGGGCATTGCCCCATGGAATAAGTGAGTGAGAGCTCTACACCCTCCCTCTCTCCACAGCTCAAAAGATCCTTCCCGCAGTGCCGGGGGAAAGGACGGATTGAAGTGAATAGGTGTAAACGGGGATGGGAAAGTGGTCCAGCAATCATCGCAACTGACCGTATCCCAGACTTTCAGGACCATGCTGGTAGGAGTGCTGATATAGGCATTCCTGGGCCGATCAGCCTTGGGTTTCCAGGCCAAATCCCAGATGGATCTTCCGGCCACACTCGTTCCATATGTAACCAGTGCTTCTCTGAGAGTTGCTGGGACCATTCTACCAGAACTCGCAATTGCGGGGCCTTATAGTACAGGTGCATGTCCGGGAATCCCACCCCTCCCTCCCCCCGCAGTCGCCTCATCACTGCAAACGAGAGCCGCGCCCGACCTCCCTGCCACACAAATTTCAGCATCAAGGTTTTAAGGCGACGAAAAAAATCCAACTCTACCGGTATAGGCAGAGCCTGGAAAAGATACAAAAATTTAGGTAGAAGGACCATCTTGATAGCATGGACCCTACCCAGCCAAGAGATGTATTTCGGCTTCCATCTCTCCAGCTCCGCACGTATTGCCGCCAGCACTGGTGGAAAATTAGCCGCAAATAGCGCCCCCAGGGTGGAGGTCAGTCGGACACCCAGATACAGCAAAGAGGTAGAAGACCATGAAAGAGGCGTAAGTGTGCGCACTCGGTCCACCTCTGTGGAGGGAAGAGTCAGGTTCAGTATGTAAGATTTATAAAAGTTAACCTTGAATCCTGCCACCGCTTCGAACTCCGAGAGCACCGTGTGTATGTGAGGTAGCGAACGGGCCGGGTCCCCGACCGAGAGGAGCACATCATCCGCGAACAGAGAAATCTTATGTTGTTCACCCGTGAAGGGGAGGCCGATGATTTGCTCCTTCTCTCGGATTGCAAAGGCCAAAGGCTCAATACTGAGGGCAAAGAGGAGCAAGGAGAGAGGGCACCCCTGCCGCGTTCCGCGAGAGTGGGGGAAACAGGCGGATCTATGTCCATTCACCATCACTCTAGATGTAGGCTGGCTGTAGTTAGCACTGATCATTTTTATGAATTGGGGAGAGAACCCAAAGGCTTCCAAAGTGCGGTACAAAAATCCCCAGTCGACGCGGTCGAAAGCCTTTTCTGCGTCAAGTCCCACCAACACTGCAGGTATACGGAACCTGTTGGCCTTTTTGATCAGATGGATCACCCGCCTCAGATTGTCATAAGTCTGTCTCCCCTTGATGAAACCGGACTGGTCCGGGTGAATGAGGGCCGGCATCAAGTCCTGGAGCCTTCTCGCGATGATTGAGGAATACAGTTTGGCATCCAGGTTGAGGAGGGCTATCGGGCGATATGAGGAGCATAGGGTGAGGTCCTTCCCCGGCTTAGGGAGGATGGTGATCATAGCCTCGGCCATGGTCCCAGAGGTCCGTCTGTCGTTTGCCATTGCATTAAAGAGGGAAACTAGATAATCACACAGCTCCCCCGCAAACGATTTGTAGAACAAGGCCGTGTAGCCATCTGGGCCCGGAGCCTTGTGGAGCTTCAAAGCCTTTATAGCTTCCAACACCTCTTCCTTAGAGATAGGGGCGGACAGCAGTGCATTCCATTCTCTGGAGACTTGTGGTAGAGGAAGGCCATCCAGGAATGCGGACTGGGCATCCCGATCTAGGTCAACGCCCTCATAGAGATCGGCATAATAGCGACCAAAGGTAGCAGTCTTATCCGCATCTCGGTGTTGCTCATTCCCCGCGGAGTCCCGAATCCCCCCCAATGTATTTCCGCTCCCTCTTGTCTCGGAGTTGCTGGGCTAAGTGCCGTCCCACCTTGTTCCCCTGCGAATAGGAAGCCCTCCGTAGTCGCAAGAGAGTGAATTCGGCCCGGTTGTTATAATGGGCCCGCAGCTTCCCCCACACCGCAGTTAGAGGCCGGAGAGTCACTCGGGACGGATTCGATTTGTGCGCCTATTCCAATACTGCGAGTTCCGCTTCCAGGTCCTCCCGTTCTTTCCTCCTTAATTTATTAAGGTTGGCTTTAAGGCTCAGGCAGGTGCCTCGTAATGAGGCCTTACAGGCATCCCAGGTGGTATACACCGAAGTGTCCGATGGCGGGTTAAGAGCCAGGAAGTCCCGAATGGCTTTCCTCAGCTCCTTGCATGCGACATCATCCCGTACCAGCGCCGCGGGGAAGTACCATTTTCGCCACCCATCCCCCCCATCGACCAGTGCAACCCGAGAACCACCAGGCTGTGATCCGACACCGAAAGCAGAAAAACGCTAGAGACACGGATGTCCCCTCTAAGAGCTTGGCTCACGAAGATATGGTCAATGCGAGAGTAAGAGTGATGGACGTGGGAGAAGAAGGTGTAATCTCTAGTTTGGGGGTACAGGAAACGCCAACTATCAATCAGTGCCAGGTCCACCACCTGTTGCTGCTTTGCATTGAAGAAGACCCCAGTTCCCGCTCTCTGCGGACAGGAGCTGTCCAGGTCCTTATCCCATACCATATTAAAGTCCCCCAAAAGGAACAAATGCCCCTCCACAAAGTCCCCCACTCTTTCCAACAATGCCTGCAAAAAGCTATTCTGTTTAGCATTGGGTGCATACACTACCACAAACATACACATACGACCATACAGCGAGCCTTTCACCATCAGCCAACGGCCCTCCTTTTCACCACTCACCCCCCCAGGCTGAAAATGAAGGGACGCCTGAAACATGAGAGCCACCCCTCTATGCTTAGTGGATGCAGACGCCCTATAGAAGAGAGGGAAGTGTCTGTGTCGGAGTCTAAGCTCATCTTTCCTAGCTAGGTGAGTCTCCTGGAGCCCCACCACGTCCAGATGATGGTCCGACAAATATTTCCATAGCTTCTGGCGCTTCTGCGGGGAGTTGAGACCCTTCACATTCCAAGAGCCAATACTAACAGGCATACTGAGTCAGAAGGCCCCCATGCTGTGTGTTTGCCAGGTGAATCCGTAGTCGCCTCTCAGCCCTCCCCCGTGTCCATGCCAACCTCCCAGAACCAGCCTCGACCCCAATCATTTCCGCCAAACACCCACTCATCCTCTCCCCCCGCAGAGCCCAGGACCCCAAGCCCCCCACGAGCCAATCAACAGTGAGCATAGATTCCTTAGCAGAACCCAAGACAGTGACAACGCTCGAAGAGAAGCAGAACCCAAGACAGTGACAACGCTCGAAGAGAAGCACCAACAGTAAAGGCCAAATCAGTAAACCTCCAGAGCATACACTTCACCTCACATACATCCATTGGTCGCCACCACCCTCCCATCCCCCCCTGCCCCGAACCCCAACTCCCCCCTGTGCACCCCACCCCCAGGACCCCCCACCCCCCCTGCAAACAGAAGAACAATAGGAAATAACTCAAGGCACTGAACCTGAACAATGTACTTAGCAGTTCCAGTAGACCATAGTTCGTAAGGGCCCCTCTGGACTGGAATCGGGGTAGGGGTACCAACTTAGTGACCCCCAGGGCCACGGTCCGGGGTGTCTTCTCCAAAAGTACAACCAAACCCCCGGGATCATAGGGCCAATGCCCCTCCGGCGCCAAATCACCAGTGGTTCAGGGATCACGCCGCTCCAGAGCTTTGTTGAGAATCTGCTAGCGTAGCTGAGGCCACCGAAGCCACCGCATCTCCCCTTTCCTGCAAGCTAGCAGTGCGATCCGGCCGTCGCCGGTCCGGGGACGAACCAACTCTGTGCCAGGAGGATGACGGATGTCGTCTCCTTGATGGTGAGATGTGTGCCTCTTGGGAAGGTGTGATGTCATCCAGGCCCAGAAGATCCTTCGCCACCTGAAGAGAGCGAATCTGCGCTAGCCTATTCTGCCAGCAAAAGATGATACGGAAGGGATGCCCCCACGAGTAGGAGATGTTGTGTTCCCGCAGGAAGGAGGTCACAGGGCGGAACTCCCTTCTCTTCTGAAGTGTCAATGCCGCCAGATCCTGGTAGAGCTGCGGACGGTGGTCCCGGAATTGCAAAGATGAGATGGCTCTGGCCTTCCGCAGGATGTGCTCCTTCACCTGGAAGTCGTGTACACAAACGAGGATGTCCGGAGGGGGTCCCCCTCCTCGCATGGGCAAACCAACCCTATGCACTCTATCCATTCTTATGTCCTGTACATCCTCCTCATCCAGAATCTTCAAAAACAGGGCCTGGACATAGCCACGCAAGTCCCCCGCCTCTCCGTCCCATGGGACCGCGCGAAGGCGGATGTTGTTCCTTCGGGAACGATTCTCTAAGTCTTCCGTGTGGGTCTGCAGGTCCAAATTCTGTCCCGTGAGGCGGATGATGTCTTGCTGTAGCTGGTGCATGTCGTTCGCCACACTCAGGTCATGATCCTCCAGCGTCGCCAATGCCATCTACATCTCTCCGCACCTCCCGGAGATCTGATGCCAATTGAGCGCGGAGTTCAGAGATGTCTTCTTTAATAGAGGCGAAGAGCTCAGTCATAAAGGCCTTGGTGGCGGGCGCCTCATCATTAGGCATGGGCGGAAAATCCGTTCCGCTCGCGGATTTTGCGGATTTTCGGGAAATCCGCAATCCGCGAGATTTGCGAATTTCCTGCAAAATCCGCAAATCCGCGAGCAGCGGATTTTGCTCGCACTGCTCGCACTGTTCGCGTGAGTTCGCGCCCCGCGAATAAGTGCGAAATTGCAGAAATATGATCTAAGCAAAACTGAAAGTAACTACTTACCAGGTTCAAAAGTTCAGGCACATCATTAGTAGCCATTTCCTGTAGTGCTTCCTGAGGGGCCCCTCCAGAGTTCAGTTGCCAGTTGAAACTATTATGTGACCCTGCTCTGAACCTCAGAATAGTTACACATATGCCACAAAGGTCATGAATTACAGCTAAGGGAGACAAGCAGGAGCCAGGCTGGAAGTTAAAATCCATTAATCAGCCCCTAATTCATTATTGTCAGTTGGGGCAGGGCAGGTGTTGTAACTAATTTTGCAACAATGAAAGCACTTAGCAAGTGCAAAAGATCACTAATCAGGGCGCACTAAGGAAGCAGGTGCCAGCTAAAAAAATATTCTGTGACACATTAATCAGCCCCAAATTAATTCAGGTCACTTGAGGCAGGGAAGGTGTGCTTTGCTTTGCCGAAAATAATGTACACTGGACAACCAGAGGGTGTGGTGATGAAACAGAGGGTGGCATGGGTGGGCCAGAGGGTGGCATTAGTAGTCAGAGAGTGGCAGTGGTGACAGAGAGTGGCAGTGATGAAGAAGAGTGTCCCAAACAGGTTGGACACGTAGAAACAACAAGTTCGCAAAACTTGCGACCCGACAGGTAAGTTCGCAAATTGCGAAATTGTAAAAACCCTCGCGAACTGGCAGAAACACGGGCGAACACAAAAAAAAAAAAAATCCGCAAATTTGCGGGAATTCGCGGATTTTGCGGATTGCGAGTTCGCAAATCCGCAAATTCGCGGATTGCCAATCCGCAAAATCCGCTCATGCTTACTCATCATCCGATTGCTTGGACGACCCACTGGCTCCGGGAGAGGCCAGCTGCTGCTAAGATTTAGAGGCGCCATCTTTCCCTGGTCTCCCCTTACGTAGCGTGTTGGACATCGTGGAGCTCCGGTTGCGGCGCGAGGCCAAGGCGGTCCCTCACTCTCCAGGATCAGGAGTCGGAATGCCGCTATGGGGTCTCCGGGACAGCCGGCCGTATAGTACCCCCCTCCAGCCAATCCAACCAGAGGTATGACTTCTCCCTCTCCGCCAGAGAACCCTGCCAAGCTCCTCGCCGCAGGGGGCCACCCGCGTAAGGGCTCCTCTGATGCACACTCCCCTCCAGGAGAAGGGGGGGGAGCAATCGCCGTGGAGCCCCGATGCTGATTCAGACAAGAGTGTTCAAGGGCAATGCAGGGCTTCCCCATATATCCAGCCCGGGCCACGGATGATCGGGACAGGCAAGTCCGGACTTGCTGGGCCTAGCCAAACAACGCAGCAGTTAGCGACCGCCCAGCCAAGATGGCGCAGCAGATGCTTCCCGCCAGGAGGCGCTTCTGCAATAGTCAATACCGCGCCCCCGGCAGCAGGCAGCCCAAGGCCGCAGAGCGCGCAAAGTCTGATCCCGGGTCCTCAGTCACTATAGGCCGGGGATTCACAGGCCTCGGACCCCTGGCTCCCGTAATGTCCCTCCTCGCTCCCTCCGAGAGCTATGGCACGTCCCCAGCAGGAGAAATAGTCCGGCCGGGCCAATTGGCCCAAGAGGCGGCGTGGGCAATACCGCAACTCCCGGTCTCGGTGGGACCCCGGCCGCCAGACTCACCAGCGTCTGTCTTCCGGCTTCCTCAGGGCACCCGATGATGTGTCCCAGCTCCGGCAGGCAGTAGATTTGTCCAGAAGGCTCCGAGGCCGCCGCGGCACCTCTCACTGCCGGGTCCGCGGTGCTACGGAACTCAAGGTCCGGCCCCTCCTCCACGCCAGGTCGATGCTCCCCAGGCCGGGACCCGCCACTTCTCCACCAGCCGTACCAATCAGTTTTCAGATCCGCCGGCAGCACCGAGCCGTACTCTTCTGCGGTAGATCCGGCTCACTCCTCCATTGGCCGCTCCCGGCACCTCTCCGCTCCGCTGGCAGCCCGGACCGCACTCCTCCGCGTCAGGCCTGACGCCCCAGCTTCCGTCCTCCGGCCGCAACAAAACGCCCAGGGTAGCCGCCTCTTCTCCGATGGCGCGCCTCAGTCCCCGCAGGTAGCAGGGGAGACCGGGAAGTCCAGAGGCTGTCGCGGCACTTCGCCCCGAAGAGTCCGGGCGTTGCCGAACTCAAGGTCCAGCCTCTCCCTCACGCAAGGCCGGTGCTCACAAGGCCGGAATCCGCCACTCCTCCACCGGCTGTTTCAGGTGCCTCACAGCCCCGCCGACAGCGCCGGATCGCACCCCCCGGTGTCAGGGACCTCCGCTGGCCTCTGGAAGCTGTGAACGATGCTGTACAAGGCTGAGCTGGGTTGGCGCCGGAGGGACTCGAAAGAGCGTCCTACTCCGTCGCCATCTTGGCCACGCCCCCCTTGCTTCCTATCTTTAAGAAGGGCGACCGCAACGACCCCGCCTGTTATAGGCCAATATCCCTTCTGGACTCCTTGGGAAAAGTGGCAGGCCGGTTGATATTGGAGCTCCTTCAAGATTAGGCGACCACTAATAACATCGTGACCGACCTGCAATATGGGTTCCAGGAGGGCCTCGGCACAGTGGAGCAGGTTCTGAATCTTTCCCTCTTGATAGGGAAATATACCAGAGCCAAAAAGTCAAATCTGTTCCTGGTGTACGTGGACCTCAGCACAGCATTCGACTGCGTCCAGCATTCTAGACTTTGGACCATACTTGGGGATCTGGGGGTTGACCCCCCGCTTGTTATATTTCTCTGCGAACTCTATTCAGATGCCACTGCCCGCGTCAGGTACGGTGTAAATTTATTTTATTTAATGATTTTATAAAGCGCGTAGTAACTCAATGAGCATCCCAGCGCTGGCCTGATTCTCCATAGGTTACTGCCAGCCAATGAAGTTATGTCTGCGGGAAAAGGAGGGTTTTCAGAGTTTTTCTGAAGTGGAGATAGTTCGGTTCTGTCCTGAGTCTACGTGGTAGGTTGTTCCACTGTTTGGCCGTGTGAACCGAGAAGCGACGGCCACCGGTCTTGGCTTTTCTGGCTCTAGGGGCAACGAGGAGGTTTTCTGTACTGGACCGGAGATTTCTCTCCGCTTTGTAAGGGATTAGTACTTCTTTGAGAAGAGGGGGGCCGGTGTTGTTGAGGGTTTTATGGGCCAGACAGAGGGCCTTGAAGACGACCCTTTCCCTGACTGGGAGCCAGTGGAGAGATCTTAGAGCCGGTCTAGCGGAGGATCGGCCTGGAGTGCCAGTGAGTAGGCGCGCTGCGGCGTTTTGCACTTTTTGCAGGGAGTTCATGGTGGCTTCAGGGGCTCCCAGATAGATGGCGTTACAGTAGTCTAATCTTGCCAGGATTAGACCCTGAATGAGGAGCCTCCTTGCGGTATCAGGGAGCAGGGGAAAGATCTTCCTGCAGGCTCTCAGTAGTCCGAAACATGTCCCTGCCGTTTTCTTTGCCTGGGTTTTGAAACTCATGTCCTTATCGATCCACACACCAAGGCTCTTGACCTCTTCCTTGGGTGCGGGGGGGTCACCTAGGCAGGTGGGCCAAAGGTGGGATGGCAGAGAGGGCCCCTTGTGGCCCATCAGGAGGATCTCGGTCTTAGACCCATTCAATTTCAGCGAGGAGAGATTCATCCATCGATGAACTTCTGAGAGGCAGCTGTGAAGGTCGGAGGGGGTGTTATGGGGGTGAGAGAGGGTTACGACCAGCTGGGTGTCGTCGGCGTAGTGGATAATGGACACGCCGAACGAGCTGACTCTCTTCTCTAGTGGGGCCATGTATACGTTGAACAACGTAGGGCTCAAGGATGAGCCCTGTGGCACTCCACACCGGAGGGGGATGGTGGCTGAGCAGCTGCCATTCTCTTGCACCTGGAAGGAGCGTTCGGTTAAGAATGATTCAAGCCATTTCAAGGCCGTGCCATATAGTCCGATTTCTCTTAGCCGATGGATTAGGGTAGGATGGTCTACAGTGTCGAAAGCCGCACTGAGATCCAGGAGGATCACTGCCACTGATCCCCCTGTGTCCAGAATGCTCCTGGCCTTCTCCACCGCTGCCAGGAGGGCGATGTCCGTGCCCTGACCTGGGCGGAACCCTGTTTGGGAGGCTGCCAAGAGGTTGTTATTTTCTAGGTATGACGATAGTTGTTTGTTTACCAGCTTCTCTGCAACCTTACTGCTTCCAGGGAGAAGGGATATTGGCCTGTAGTTGGTGAGGTCCTGCGGGTCCGCGGAGGGTTTTTTCAGTAGGCCTTTGAATACTGCCGCTTTCCAGCTGGGGGGCACTGTGCCCTCCGCAAAAGAGGAGTTGATCAGGGCCGTGAGGGGAGGGATGATGGTGTTCGACACTGTTTTTAGGAAGCGGAGGGGGGCCGGGTCGAGTGGGGAGCCGCTTTTAATTGATGCCAACGTTAATCCTACTTCTTCCGTTGTGACGGGGCCAAAGGTGTCCAAGGAAGGGAGGGGATGATCTGACAGCAGGGGAGGATTGATAGTGGAGGTAGTGAGATCCTCTATGTTGTCCTGTACGGGGGGTGGTAGAGTGAGAAGAATTTTTTGAATTTTTTCGTCAAAGAAGGTTGCTAATTTATTGCATTTGATTTCAGCTTCTTTGGGGTCAAGGGGTTTGCATGGGGGAACCGGGGCGTGGAGGAGTTCTTTGAGAACTGAGTAGGTTTCATGGGCCGAGCAGGCAGCGTTTTTAATTCTGTTTTCATAGAAGCTTGCTTTGGTGTTGCGGAGCTCTTTTTTGTAAGATTTTACAGAGGCCCGGAAGGAAACCTTATGAGCCTCAGTTTTTTCCTTCCTCCAGGTGCGTTCATTCCTTTTGCAAGTTTTTCGCAGAAGGTTGAGTTCCGGGGTATACCAGGGTGAGGGGTTAACTCTCTTGATGTGTTTCAGAGAGGGTTTTCGGCAGAATGGCGTCGAGTGATCGGGTAATCCAGGAGCTGAAATCTTTGTCCCCTACTAAGGTGTCCTGGGGGGAATGGGGAACGTTTTCCCTGAGTTTGGCTGCCCAGACAAATGGAGAATTATCTCCCGCATTTATCATCACAAAAGGGGTTAGACAGGGTTGTGTCCTGGCCCCCTTCCCGTTTAACTTATATACTAACGGCCTTGAGGTGGCCATACTAGAAGGGAGCCAGGACCTCCCAATGATAGCCCATCGCCCAATTCCGGCGCTATTATACGCTGATGATTCTGTAATATTAGCCAGAACACTGAACCAACTGCAAAAACAACTCAACAAATACTGCCAATTTATGGGTGCATTAGGCCTAAAAGTAAATACGAAAAAGACCTTTGTCATGCACCTTGGTCCTAGGGTCCATAAGCCAAAGA
This sequence comes from Lissotriton vulgaris, assembly GCF_964263255.1. Classification (NCBI taxonomy): domain Eukaryota; kingdom Metazoa; phylum Chordata; class Amphibia; order Caudata; family Salamandridae; genus Lissotriton; species Lissotriton vulgaris. The sequence continues at coordinate 1,516,006,664 of NC_141689.1, read as the reverse complement.
GCATTTACAATGATAAAGTGAGGCTGGAATGTACCAAGGAATATCCTTACTTGGGTATCGTAGTAGACGATAATTTAAGTTGGAGACAGGCTATGAACACCAAAAAACTTCTTTTTCAGCGTGCTACTTCGGCTTTAGTCTCTTTCGCGAGAAAATTGGGTAAACCGGCCCCACTAGAACTGTGAAAGATCTACCATGCAAAATGCCATTCTGTAGCTGTCTATGGAGCCGGGGTTTGGGGATACTCAAACGTCGACTCCCTCCAGACCATTGAGAACAGGTTTTTAAAATATCTGTTGGCGGTACCACAAAGCGCCCCAAATTATGCATGCCACACAGAATTGGGTGTAGACTATCTCATAGATATCATCAGGTCCCAACCCATTCTCCTGTTGCACCGTATTTGGACAAAGACCCAATGTCATTTGACACGCTCACTAATCACAGACTGCTTGGGCTTAGATAGATGGAATAAAATACCCTGGCTAATATATATCAGCAATTTATTCAGAGACTTGGACAGCTTTTCCTACTTTCAAGACCCCTCCTGTTTAGCCGATATTAGTAGGAAAGATTTGAAAAAGTTATGCTTAACTCACTTGAGAAAACTATGTCTCTCTCAGGAAATTAATAAACCTTCCAACGTTCAAATTCTGACAGTACAGACCGTCCCGGGTATCCAAGCATACTTAACCTACCATCTCACTTCATATGAAAAGTACCTATTAACGAGGTTTCAACGTGATTCTTTTTTCTGTATTGTTACATTCCCCAAAAAACAGGACTGGTCTACCACTATTATAAAGTGCCCGTGTGATGGAATATCCCCACAATCAACAATGCACGTCACCCTCTTTTGCAGATATTATGTATTTGCTCGTAAGCGTTGGATTGTGCCGCACTTACGCACATTAGGTATGAGATCCTGTCGTCCGGCCTATTTGGCTCTGAAATTCTTGGACTCAGAATATGCCGCAAAATGTGTAGCCTGCTTTTTTAAAATCCTGTTTAAAATATTGTTATAACCTTGATTGATTAACTTTATTGCATTAACTTTTCTTCTTTTTATAAATGTTTCTCCAAATTGATTTGTTATTTACACGAACTAACCATGGAAATGTTAATTTTAATTAGCTGTTTTATTTTTCCGCCTTCGTCCTATTTTTAAACTATATTGAGATGTTTTTATATGTCCTGTTTATGTACTTTTTATGGTTTCAAAAGTTTTGCAACCGAATGAAAGTTTTATGACTGACTGACTGTACTGGGGTGAATGTATGACATTGTTCTGCATTCTGTCCATCAACTGTTGTTTTTGCATAAGTTGATTCTTAGGCATTATGTAGTAAAGCCATAAAGAGTATATGGTCTGGGAGTTGGTCATTACGAACTGAGTTCCATAATGGCTGTACTAAAAACTGAGAAGTTTGGTAGCAAACTTCTCAGCACATTAAACCCACACTGATGCCTGTGTGGGATTTATTACAAAAATGCACTCAAAGGGTAACTTAGAGATGCCCCAAAGATATCGACCAGCCGTGGTGTGGATCATGAATGGCTATCCTACCAGTTGCCACCCCCAGAAAGGTTTTCTAGACCCCTGTGTAGAGGCCTCGTTCTCTGGGTACAGAATCAAAGCCCATCCTGGGCAGAAGTGTCATATCTCCTCCGCCAGAATTGGCCAGGTCCACGAAAGGGGAAGCTCCAAAGGCCTGCCACCTTTGGAAGCTGTCCCTGCCTTTTTTCTCCCCCCAGCAACTGGCTCCCACCGCTTCTGGTCCCCACTGTGGGTGAGAGAATCGGTGGGAAAACCAAGGTAGGAAGATAGGTGTGCATACCTTTGCCAACCCCACCCCTCAGGTGTAGGCAGCGTGGTGAAGCACACATCTCAGTCCCCTCCATCTTCAAGATGGGGGACTCAGACAATTAAGGAGAGGCTCATCCCCCCTACCACTGGAGGGTGGCATAATAGGGGGTTTACACACCCCCAAGGAAGGCCTGCACACCCTTTAATGCCCCTAAACTTAGCATTTAGAGGCAACCCTGAACCTTGCCTCCTCAGATTTGAGGAAGAAAGAAGGTTAGAAGAGCTGTGCTGACCCAGGAAGAAGAAGACACCAACTGCCATGGCCAAAGCCCTAAGGGTCTGTCCCATCTAGGACCTATCTATATCAAGAACCCTGGGGTGTCCAGCACCCAGCAACCCCCAGAGCCCGGAGGACCTGCCCTCCGAAAATCTTACAGACTGTCTACTGTGAGCACCGGATTTGCTCAAACAAAGACTCACCACAGAATCTGGATTCTGGCCACTCTGATTCTGCACCACTCTGCACCTGACAACGCCTCCCAGAGTTAGAATGGCCCAAGACCCCAAGGAGGTCTACCCAGCGATCCTGCCTCAAGCTGCAATACGACGCCTTAAGCCCCAACCTAAAGGGTCTCCCCAACCGTGACCGGAGCTGGTAAGAAAACCAGACGCCGAAACAAACCAATGCACCCAATGCCCCATGGCTGTGGGTAGCCTATCTGACCGTGTCTAGGCATCCCCCAAGATCCCAACTTGCTGGTGGTGCAGCTCCTGTGCTTGTTGTTGGCCTCTGCAGTGCTGACCTTAACTCCAGCAGCTTTGCTACCACACCTGAGTGACCTTCTCGTAAGCAGTCCCTAACCGAAGGTCCCCTTAGCCCCATTAACTAACATTGTTACCCTGCACTCTGCGCCCCAGTGCCGCTGGTGGTGTAACTTGAGTGCCCATCTAGACCTTAACAAACCTTGGTTCTAGCCCCTAAAACTGATCCTCGTAAGTCGTGTACTTACCTGAGAAATTGGTAACACGTTTTTCCCATAGGAACACATGTTAAGAGATTTTTGGCCTAAACATGTCTAAGTGTTGAGCTGTTGTGGTATGAAGAGAAGAGAACTCCATTGCAAAATATAAAAAGTCATACTAATCTTGTATTGAGAGATCCTAACGCGTGGCATCTGGGTATACCACCCCCAGTACTCAAAGTAATCCAAGAGTAATAAAAAGTGCTTACTGTATAATTCAAACTACATTTTAAAGTGATACAAACCTGTAACATTTGCAATTTTAAACAACTGCATTTCCTTGAACAGTCTTGAATTTGAAAGTATATTTAACTTACCTGTTCCAAGTCCTGCTTGGTTCTAAAATAAAACATAAGTATACCTTTTTTTATACTTACCTAATTTGTCTGGATTCTGTCTCTGTGTGTGTGTAATTAGTCCTTGATTGAGTGAATACAATAAAAGCTTAACACACCCTCTGGATAAGCCTAACTGCTCTAACACACTACCACAAAAAGCTGTTAGTACTTACCTACTTTACCCTCTGCTATACCTCTGGTGACTCCCTGGACTCTGTGCACACTATACCTTACTTTGGTATAGTATATACAGAGCCAGCTTCCTACACTGGGTCTATGGTAGGCGTCAGAAGTCCAATGAGCAAGCAAGCCGTTGCTCTAAGGTGTCTGACATACTAGTGGGTGATTTGGTGCTTGTCCAAGATAGATGCCCTGGCAGCAAATTTAGGTTGTTAATTGAGCGAAACCCCTGGACTATCATCTCTCTGTGTGGCACCAGAGTCACTGTGTGTCGGGGACAAGAAACACTCACTCTTAACATTTCAGCTTTCAAGCATTTTCATCAGCGACCAGGACAGTCCATAAGGCACAATGATGTCACTCCTGCACTGGAGGAGCAGAAGGATAGTGCTGAAGTGGACTATTCCAAAGGGGTGCTGTTGGAGCAGAGTGCTGATGTTCATCAATGTGGGGAGCTCTCCTGCCAGATCTTCTAGTTTGCAGACCAGCCGCAATAACTGTACTCGGAATGGTCTACGGAGCAATTGGAAGCCGGGTACTAGCCTGAGGGATCATCTGTTGTAAGAACTTATACATTATGTCTGGTATCAGGTAATGCTTACCTATTCAGATATGTGACCTTAACACGTTGATGGTTTTTCTGCGTTTGTGAATTCCTGGACTTGCGAATTACTATTCAGTGGTTATCCCTACTGGTTCAGCACTCACAAAATTGTAAACAATAGGTCAAATTAATGAGAGTTCGGCATAAGTTCCTCAATGATTTGTGCTGACAACATATTAGGAAGTATAATGCACTGCATAAATCACTGCATGTGACTATAGTGTCTCTGTTCAATTATTCCTTATTATTCTTCTTCATCAAAAACACCATTGCATAATGTTTATAGTAACCAACGCGTTTCGTCCTACACAGACTTTTTCAGGGCTCCAATATATATGCAAAAATCTCTTTACAAATTGGGGATGAAATCTATGGATTTTCCAGTATTAAATCCTTCAAAGAAGTATGGTAATTCAAGTTTGTGTGCTCCAATTACAGAAACGGCTCTGGCATATGCACGTGTCCCATGTTGATGAAGAAAAATGAATAAAGAATAATTGAACAGAGACACTTTAGTCATATGCAGTGATTTATGCCGTGCATTATACTTCCATTAATTGGACTTTTGGTTTACAATTTTGTGAGTGCTGAACAACTAGGCATAACATTTGTTGCTTTGAAAGCTGCTTTCAAATTGGAGTAGAAAGGGGTTGTACTCCTGATTCGGTACTCCACATACGTTGGGCAAGGTATTAGCTTCTATTTGGCTGTTAAGTGTGGCATTGTATTGCCTCAATCCCGCTAGAAATATGCATCTCTACTATACAGTTGTGAATGATACATTCAGAATGTTTCGGTTGTTTCATTTTGTTTTGGGGGAGGAATTTAGTGTTGCACCAGTGATGCTACTGGAGCGTCGAAGGTCAGTGAACTGTTCCCCGATAGTAGGGGTATATTGGTGAAGCCCCAGCGAGTTTTCTTGACTGTTGGTTTGTTCCGCACCAGGTGGTGCGTAGTTAATAAACATGACCCCGGCCGGGCGTGAGGTCATGGGAGAGACACAGTCCAGGGCTGTGCATACTCCACCACCAATGTCAGCGCCACTAGGCCCATCATAACTCACCTTTACAGTGAACTGATGTTTATCTCCCGAGTGTGCCGTGACACCATGACAACAGTTTGTAGTTTATAACTTCCATTAATAAAAATACATTTTTCGATGTAACCAACCTGTTCCTAGATTTTTAGGGCATCCCATAGATTCATATTAGTCATGTTCATGTGATTAATAATCACTTTTTAACTTATAAATGTCTACTTATCCCCTACTTTCAAAATCAATATGTAACTTTTGTTCAACCTTTTAACTGTGTGTGAGGCACATTGGCCGACACTGGGGAGGGCTGCAGAGGACCCTCGAACCAGAGGATTTCATTTCCAGATTTTTTAGCTCTTTGTTCCCTGGGGGCAAATAAGAGGTCATTACTTTTTATCTGCCCCCCATCCCCTGGAGGGGGAGACCATTAGACATCAGGGAGAGATTTGCTCATTTCTAAAATGGGTGGAGGCAGCCTGCCAAGTCATTTGGCTGAGCCTCTCACCATCATGATGACCCCGACAGTCTTTCTGCCCGCTCTGGAGGCAGATAGGAGTTCTTTCCCTCAAATCTGCCCCGGAGGTGCAGAATGCCCACTTGACACCAGGTAGGTTTTTTTTTTTACATGCCAGATATGGACTGACTGACTGAAGTACTTATAAAGCGCTCAAATGGCGCGGCGTCTTGGCGCTAGAATGACTAAAGAGAGCAGTGAGTGCCGATCTTAATGCGAAGAAAAAAAGTCAGTTTTTCAGTGCCTTTCTAAAACATAATTTAGACTTTTGTGAGCGCAGTGCAGGGGGCAGAGAGTTCCATAGTCTGGAAGCTTGGTGGGAAAAAGGCCTGCCACCCCACCTTGGCGCTAGAATGACTAAAGAGAGCGGTGAGAGCCGATCTTAATGCGAAGAAAAAAGCCAGGTTCAGTGCCTTTCTAAAACATAATTTAGACTTTTGTGAGCGCAGTGCAGGGGGCAGAGAGTTCCATAGTCTGGAAGCTTGGTAGGAAAAAGACCTGCCACCCCACCGCATTCTTCTTATTTTAGGCTGGCATATTAGATCATGATTGGCTGATCTCAGCGTACGCGATGACACAGAGGGAGAAGTTTGGGGAGGTCGTCTGGTCCCATACCGTGCAAGGATTTGTGGACCAGACAGAGGGCCTTAAACTGTATTCTACACCTGACTGGAAGCCAGTGAAGTTCCTTTATAACTTTGGACGTTGGGTGGCGGTAGGGTAAGTTCAACAGAACCCTAGCTGCGGCATTTTGGATTGCCTGTAGTTTGTTCAGTTGTTTTTGTCCTGTGCCCAAGTAGAGTGAGTTGCAATAATCCACTCGGGACATTACCAGGGCACCCATTACAGTTTTTGTTAGCGTTGGAGGGATGTAGGGTAAAACTTTCCTAAGGACCTTGATGGTATGGAAGCAGGTGGAAGTTACCTGGTTAATCTGCGCTTTACAAGAAAGCTCTTTATCAATCAGGAAGCCAAGATTCCTAACCTTTTCTGCAGGGCTAGGACAAGAGCCCGCCTCCGGGGGCCACCAGTGGTTGTTCCAGATCGATGGTTTCTGACCAAACTCTATTATCTCGGTCTTGTCCGTATTTAATTTTAGAAAGTTACAGCTCATCCAGTTTTTTACACTGAGAAGACAGTTTTTAAAACGCTCTGCAGTGGCTTGAATAGACTGGGATACTGACACTACAATTTGAGTGTCGTCAGTGTACGACACTAATTGCAAGCCGTGAGATTGAATTAAGGCAGCTAGGGGGGGTAACATATAGGTTGAACAAAGTGGGCGATAGCGCCGAGCCCTGAGGGACCCCCCCCCTGGGAGGGAAAATTCATCAGATGTAAAGCCTTCCCAGTGCACTTGTTGAATTCGGGAGTCCAGAAAAGAAGTTAAAAGAGCTAGAGCAGCACCAGCGAAACCAAGAGTTCTTAATCTGTTTAACAGAATCGAATGGTTCACGGTGTCGAACGCCGCCGTAAGGTCTAATAAGATCAGGGCCGTTCTGCCACCCTCGTCCATTGTCCTTCGAATGTTTTCGGTTGCCATGATCAAGGCAGACTGCCTAATCCAATTTTGGAATTTGATTGCTCCCATGTTAGTGTTGCCGGTTTCGAGAATAGGGGGATCATTTGCAAGTGAGTCAGCCAGAAGGGCGGGTTCAAGCTTGTTCCAAGGGTGTGTTTTTTCAGGAAGTACGAGGCCTCTTCGATGATTTGTTAGTTTAATCAGAGGCATATTAAAAAAGATAGCACTATGGTTAGACCAAGGAACTGCTTCAGTCGAGATAGTTTTAATATGGTCATGGTTTGTGAAAATGCCATCAAGGGTATGTCCTGCAATATGAGTGGGGTTTGAGACTAGCTGAATCATGCCGAAGCTAAGAAGATTGTCAATTAGAGTGGTCGAGTCAGAGTCATTGTTTGCTTCTAAATGAAAATTAAAATCGCCCAAGATGGTATATGTGGTGGAATTAGACGTAGATTCTAGAAAGGTGTGTAGTGCTCTAATAAACGGCGCTCTCAAACCGGGGGGCGGTACACAAGCAGGCCTGCAAATATTAGGCAATTATTGTCTTCGATTTTAAAGCTCATGGCTTCCGCTTCTAGACCGTGCTCGGGTAGTAAAAATACTTTTAAATGGGATTTATAAATAATCCCAATACCACCACCCACTGCTCCTAGCCTGTTTACAAATTCTACACGGTATCCTTCAGGAACTGCATCGTTCCAGTCCGGTCCCGAGGCATCAGATGCCCAAGTTTCTGTTAAGAACATTAGATCAGCATCATGGTCAGTGATCAGGGCTGAGATTTCATGTTTGTGTTTGACCATGGATCTCGTGTTCAACAATATGCACTTCAAAATTCCTTTTCCACTCATCGGGCGGTTTGATTCACCCTTGTGGTTATTATTGGTCAGCAGATGAGTGTTAGTGGTAGGGCATTTGCTCATGGCTGGGGCAGATCGCGTAGTTTGTGGGTTTGGAGAGGAGGATTATTGAATATGTGCAGGCCACAGGAGGCGCAGCTAAATGATGGAGAAAGACCTACTGGATTTGCTCTGTACATAGATTTACAAGGGCATTGGTTCAGCTCAAGGAGCTGTGTGCTTGAGTATTGAAGATTTTGAATTTTTTGAAAAATGCCATAATTTCCGGCACTAGGTGTGGAACTGGCGCGGACGGGCGCAGACGGGCTTGCCTTTGGCTCCCTGTAAGGGGGGCCCATTTTTATAGTTGTGGGTGAGTACTGGACCGCTCGTAATTTTCACCCCCAAGATGGCGGACGCCAAAGCCAGTCACACCCCTGGCAGCGTCTACTTAGCTGCAATGGGGATAAGCTGTCTAATCAGGTAAGCAAATGTGCTCGAGAATGGCAAGTGGTTCCTAGCATATTTGAGAAGTAACAACCTAGGCAATTTGACGCATTGAATCACCTATAAATCAGAAAGTATATAGCAATGGACTACAGCTAGCTTAAAAATACGTTTTTATTAATCAATTAACACAAGTAAAAAAGGTTCATTTATATTAAAAAAAACAGTAAAAAATTCCATAGGGTATAATTGACATTCACACATTAACAATTTACAAACAATAAACAAAATTTTGGGAGTAGGTGGCATGAAAATTCAATCTCTACGCGCGTTTCGGCGGCCAGCGCCTTCTTCCTGGAGCAGCCACACAATATGTAAAGATGAAGATACATACAGAACATAGAATTATATCGATTCTTAATCACATATAACATGTAGCTAACATTTGTTCATTTTGTTAAAAAAGGGGAATTTTTGTAGCAGCTGTAGATTAATAAAAAGCGACGTTATGAATTTCAATTGTCTTGTCATTTCCTTGCGAGAATTAGATTTGTCTATTTAAATGGGAGGGGAGTATAAATATATTTTTGAAATAATGTTAGGATGAGTGCTATTGGTTGGATTTTTTATATAATGATTTTTTCTTAATGCAGTCCCAATTATCGATAGGGCCATTGCTGATATATATTGCAATTTCCATAAGAGACCAGGATGCCTGATAGATAGGGTGACATTCCTTTAATCTAAGGCATAAATATTTTTGATTTAGTTTTTCATATTTCAATATGGCATAGCAAAAAACATTGGTCATCATGAATTGATCTGATACTTACTAATTGGTCATTTTAGCAAGAAGTAGTTGTTTAAAATAATTATTCAATTTCTTTTTTGGAATCCTTTCAGTGTCAGATAAGGTAAAACTAAGGATAAAAAGGGGACAGTATCACAAATGCTTGTTAGTATACAGGGATAGTTGCCATTTCATTAAGAGATAGCGCCAATTGTCGCTGTTTTTACCTGATTGTTTAGATGTTTAAGTATATAAGCCCGCCAACCGGAACCCTTTAGTGTGGATTCGGATTCAGTCCTGGATATTCTGGATTTCAGATCTTTGTTGCGACGGGTAGGAAAGAGGTAACGGATTTTTTTAATATTCATTTATTATTAATCTCTTTTTTTTTAAAAGAAGGAGTTATGATTCATCAGACAATTAAGGTTATACAGTGTCAAGAATGACGGTATTATTCTTACCTATTTCGATATATTTGATTCTTTTAAGATATTGGAATTGACTTGCTGTATGTTGATATATTCTTTTGATACAGTTCTGAGCCCTTAAAAGAAGTACATCAAAAATACACTCAGGGAACCGTTATCTATTATTTACTTTATGATAATGGTCTCTTCTATTATAACCTAAAGTCTTACCTAAGAAGGTGGGTACTTTTCTTTTATAGTTCTCAGGGATGTAAGAAGTTTCTTGATCCTCAGTGGTGTTGAGTTCGAGAAGTTAAAAGATCTCCCTGCCTAAAATAAACGGGAGAGTATGATTAGTAGGAAGATAGTATAGTTTACTCTTCCGTCTTTTTAATGATGGGTTTCTAGGGTTTGTGGTGGAAGTCTTACCTAACGATGGTCGGCAGGGCTCCCTATGTCCGGTGGCGGGCGGTACGTCTCTTCGAATGATGAGCGCGGCAAAAAGTGGTGATCAGTTACCTGTTAAAAGGCTCTTTTATATGTGTTCACGTGATTGTTTAAAATTACTCGCACCTGTTGCTTCTTTGCTTTTCATTTTGCTTTGGCGCGAAGTTGCGGAGTTTCGAAGTTAGGTAAAGAGGAGTTTAGAAAGTGGTTCCTAGCAATCAGGAAGTATTAAAAACACACTAAGTGTCAGAAACGAAATAAAATGCAATGCAGTGATAGTTAAAAATCGGCGATTCTCACATTCATAACAAGCAAATTACCAGTCCCGGCTTTCTGCCTCAGGACCGTCAACACACAGCGCTCGTAGTCATGGATACTTCATCTACCTGCTGATTCCTCACGGACACATCTTCCTCCCGGTTTGGGATCTTATCTTTCTGTATAGCACATCTATCAAATATCGCTATTGGTTTTGCTCTGCCCTATTGATGGCTTCAGTGATGTCAGTCAATGCCATTTCTTGCGTCAGCAGGAAGCCAGCCCCCTCTACCAGCTATGTTAGCTATGTTAGATCTCTGAAGTTTTCAGTCTGACATATGGGCTTATTCATTATTTCTTTGTTTCGGCAATTGCCATAAAAGATTGTACAAATACATACATAATGATAAAAAGAGAACGTGCCAGTTTTACTATTATACAATCATTTAAAATTGACGCAATGAATAGGATAAATAACACATGCCTGCATGGTTGGATATGCTACTGTTGGATCGTAAGGGTAGGTTATAATGCATTTATAATTACAGTTTTAAAGCTATTTTGATCCTGGCAAGATAAACAGAATAAAGGAATCTGCTGACACTGAAAACAATGGTCTGAGAAGTATCGGACTTAATTATTCTATATGCCAGATTACATGACCTAATTCCCAAAATGTTGCACAAGGGTTTGATCCATTTTTTCCTGGCTTTGGAATAAGCTTGACAAAAAAACAATCTGTGAACCTCATCCTCCTTGTAATTTCCTTCACACATTAACCGCATGCGTGCGGGCGTTATTTTTGCCGTACGCGGCTTTTTTAAAAAAGCCGCGTTACATGACGAGCTCAGCTCGTCATCAGCACACGACCACCGTGGCTGATGACGAGCTCAGCTCGTCATCAGCATCGAAAGGGTTAAGCAATTTCCACTTGCTACAGGTGTTTCATCCTTGTTTTTCCTAGACCAATATTCCTTAATGTAGTTGGTCATAAGGTTTCCATACCTAAACTTCAAAAATAGGGTTTTTGCTAGGGGGGGGGGCTCAACTTCGTCGAGGAAAACCTCAAAAAGGGGTTCGTCCTTAAAAGTTACAAAATTATTCACTAGAGTCCTACATCTATTCCCATTGACTAATTGGTTATTTATGAAGGACCAAAAGACATTTTTCACCATGATTTTTGTGTTATGTGGTAGCCTTTCGGGATACTCCCATAACTGTTGGAGGCCTAAGATAGAAAACCATGTTTTGATATGTTTGAGCCAGGGAATAGAGTTCACCGAGTCTAAGCCCATTATTTCTTGTAACCCTTTCCTATAATCATCCAATTCTGGTGTCTGCCACAATCTTACCCAGAACATTAAGGGCCTCAGAGTGGTGTAATGATCTGTCCTCTTAAAGTTCAGATTCAACTGGAGAGGCACTAAAGGGGTACTTGTAGGAACCCTTACAATGCTTCGCATAAATTTGTTATCCATAGTGGAGAAGGTATCCTTCGCCGATGGCCCCCAGATCTCAGCCCCATAGAGAGCTGCAGGTTGAACTTTGAATTTAAAGAGTTCCATAACAGGTGTCACTGCCTTACTTGTACTTGCGTTAACCTTACTAATAATTGGTGTAATATTTTGGGCAAAAATCACCTTACTTTTCTGAATTTGGGGTTTCCAAGTAAAATTGGAATCTATCTCAACCCCCAGGTAAGAGAAGTGGTCCACTAAATCCAGCTCCTGGCCATCTAAAGTTAAGCACCCTTTATCCGGCCTACTTGGATTTAGGGCCATGCACTTTGTTTTATTTACATTAATTTCCAGCCCTCTCTTGTCACAATATTCACTGAAGGAGTTAAGTAGCGCCTGGAGACCTTTCTTAGTTTGCGAAATCAAGATGGTATCGTCCGCGAAAAGTAACGCAGGCACACTTTCTCCATTAAGTCGGGGCGAATCATTAGTGCAGCCCTCCAGATGAGCAGGGATGTCATTCACAAAAAGTGAAAATAGGGTTGGAGCCAGGACGCATCCTTGACGAACCCCACGCTCTATTGGTATATTTTGGGTCAGTTCACCATTAGGACCCCATCTCACTTTAGCGAAATTCCTGGCGTGCAGCTCAATTATTTGAGCCAAAAGGCATCCTGGTATCCCAGCCTCGTCAAGGGACCTCCAAAGGAGATCCCGTGGCACTAAGTCAAATGCCGCTCTCAGATCTACGAAAGCGACATATAAATGCCCTTTCCTGATTAAAACGTATTTCCAGTAAAGGCAGCAGAACCTAAAAACCTGGTCGATGGTACCGACCTTACTCCTGAACCCAGCTTGCAATTGTGTAAGTACCCTTTTATCCTCTAACCAATGATTTATTCGGATTAGTATGTGCCTTGAATATAATTTCTGCAGGATGTCCATTAGGCTAATCGGTCTATAATTAGAGGGTTCAGACCGATTGCCCTTTTTGAAAACTAAAACAATCGCGGCACCCCGCCAGCTGTCTGGGAAGTTGCAATTACTAGATAAAACATTAAATAAAAAGTTTACATAGGGTGCCCAGACCTTTATGTCATGTTTATACAAGTCCCCGGGTCTTTTATCAAGACCCGGGGCTTTGCCATTTTTCAATGCACTAATTGCCATTTCTGTTTCATCAATAGAGAAGTCTAGGTGCTCAATCTGGGGAGGGACCCATGATGCTAACTTACTACACTTATCTATACCACTATCAAATTTTTGATAGAGTCGTGAAGTGGTTCACCCATGTGGATTCATCAAGATATACATCTTTCACTGTTCTACCTACATGGCTCCCGTTGGCGACTAGCCTCCAGAACCCTACTGTGTCCTTTGCTTTGGCGGCAACCAACAATTCTGCCCAGCTCACCTCCTCCCATGCCTTCTTTGAGGTCATCTGAATGTGCTTGTACGCCTCCCTTGCTACTTTAACATCATTTTGACTTTTGTTTTTTATGGCAATCAAAAGCTCCCCCTTGGCTAGTCTACAGGATTTGTCGTACCATGCTTTACCATGAGACAAGTTCCTTACATTTTGCTGCCTCTTTTTTGGCATTTTTGTTAATAATGTTTTCAATGTCATAAAAACTCCTTGTGCAGTACCATAAATTGATCTATGGTGGTATCACTCCCTAACAGGGGTGTAAACGTCGACTCAAATAGTGAGTATATTGCCAAAAGAGTGACACTGTGTTCTAGCACGTAAGGCCACTTTAAGGCTCGTCTATTGTTACTGACCAGTGTGCCATCACATGGGACAGTATTATGTGCCTCTAGAAAAAATGCATCACTAGATTTCTTAAGCAGAAGTGCATCTAAGGTTAATTCCATGGGGTAGTGGTCACTCTCTGATCTATCCTTCACTTCAAAGTCAACCATATACTGCCAGATGGATAGTGAGACAACTACAAAGTCTAGGTTGCTTTTAGTGGCAGATCTTGAAAAGGTAGGCTTTTTTAAAACATCTGAGGGGAGGCAGCCATTACATGCCCTAAGACCGTGGTCAGCCATCAACTTCACTATTTGTACTGCCAAGGTGGAACATTTCACAAACTTAGTGTTGTCCAACCGAGGGATGTTATTTGCAGAATCTTCATCCTCAAAGACATCAATAAGTCCTGGGATAGGTTCGAAATTGCAGTTAAAATCACCACCTATTATAACTGCTTCTTTACCAACCACCCTCCCCATGAATGAGTCTAATTTAGCTATGATAGCAGATTCCTTGGTGTGGGGTAGTGGCCTATTGTAGACATTAATTAGGTAACACATTCTCCCATCCACAGTTTTAATTTTAAGGGCCAAAATGTCTGGCGAGTTAGAGTCCATAACTTCTATCCTAATCTTCAGAGTTACCTTAACCCAGATGATTAGGCCCCCTGAGGGCCTATCCCTAACTGAAGGAACTGCTCCAATGCCATAAGATTTATAGCCAACCCTGTATGGTGTACCAATTGACCAAGTTTCTTGTAACAGACAGAGGTCACTAGAGTCATTGTACTCCGCCCACTCGGGATACCTTAAATTCTTAGTTACTCCCGCTATGTTCCATGAGATTAACGTCAATGGCGAGTTACTACTACTAGTAGAAAGTCCTACATTTGAAATAACTACATCCAGTGGTGGTGGCACCGGAAGAGTCGACACATCTTGGGACAGACTACATGCTTCATACTCCTCCCTTTGTAGGGCATGTCCCCTCACTCCCTGTTCAGCTGGTACTACCAGGCATCTCTCATCTTGTGGGGACTTAGGGACTGCAACAGAGCCTAAACAGTGAACAACTCCCTCCCCCGTAGTCATTCCTATACTTCCTTCTAGGTTACTTTCTTCTGGAATACATGTAGTCATCATAGACACAATGCAGGGTGTAAGGGGTGTACCATTGGAACTAGTTGTGCAGCCTATCATTGGGGTGAGTCAGTCTACTTCTTCTAAACAACTGAACCTGTTGTAGGTTGGGGCCCCATTCCACCAACTGTGGTTACCCTGCCTGCCAGTTACTGTCCCTCCCCAAACATAGTGTCTAGCCATTGACCAGTTCCCTTCGTAATTGGAACGTGTCTGCGGTGGGTAGAAAAAAGTGAGTGGTCTAGCTTCAATAGATGAGTTCCCACCATAGGTGTTCCATGAGCATATGTGATGTACCGTGTTTGGGTCTTCAAATGAAACAATACAGTCACCTGGGATGGATTTGTATGAGGGGCCTATCCATGGCACCCTTCGCACCATTAAGATTTTGCTTTTTATATGTCAGTCAGTCAGTCAATTTTCTTTATTCGATTATTTAAAATCATAAAAGAGCAAGCATTTTACATAACATGGTTACAATACATTTCATTGAAGCACAAAACAATTTAACAAATCTAAAACATTCAATCAATATTATAAAAACAGATAGGCTGCAATGCAACATACATAAATATCTAAAAAAGCTAAAAAAGAAGGGTTTATTGAGCACAATTCATTTAGGAAATGAAGAAGAGAGGAAATTCATTTGTCAAGGATAAAGTGCCTGTGCCTTGTGCGGTGCTTATTTTGACGTGCACCTGCAACCAAAAAACTAGCCACTGAGAAAGCTACATGTACATTGGGGAGGAGCTGCAAGAACAACAGGGCTGGTTTAACCTGGGTGAAGCCCTGGTGGCGTAAAATGGGGAGCAGATAACTTTTCCTAAACTCAGTGTAATGTCCGCAGAACATAATAAAGTGCATCGTGTCCTGTGTCGAGAAGTGATCACAGTCGCATGGATCGGCATCCTCGGGTCGCGACCAAGATTTGAAGTTACCCAGTACAAAATGAATTAGATCAAAGCGGAATCTCGTTAAGAGAAAGCGATGATAGGAATTTGTAGTAAAAAGGAGATAAGGTTCCATTCCTGGAGCTAAGGAGAGCGTGCAATGTTTCCTCACCATAATCTTTTTTAGCTCTACTTCTTCCCTTTCCATGGCGTATAAATTTGTCAAGGTGTTTTTGACTGATATTATATCGCCATAAGTTATCCCCTCTGGAGAAGAGAAGAGCTCCGGACGACCTGCCAGGGTAAGCTGCATTTTAACGTATCTCAACCAGGGAATGTAGAGGGCTCTATCCAGGGCTAAACAATCTTTTAAGATGGTATGATTTAAAGTAAGCTCCTGATTGAGCCATGTTTTTATCCAGCCAATCACTGGGGCTAGTTTTAATAAGTCTGAGATATAGCCCACACCTAGCTCTGTATGTATTGCAAAGGTCGAAGTTGATTGGGGGACAGAGAGCAAGGATCTCAAAAATGTATTCTCTACAATCTGTATTTTAGCTGGGCTGGTATATCCCCAGATTACCGAGCCATACTGGGCAACTGACAAACACTTGGAGTTATAAACTTTAATGATGCTTTCCATGGGGCGGGCACCCAGCTTTTTGGCAAAACCCAGCAGCCCTGCGGCCGCTCTAGCGACAGCGCTGCTTTTGACCAAAAGCTGAGGGCCCCAAGTGCCCCTATCGTCGAAAGTGACTCCTAGGTATGGGAAGGAGGAAACTCTCTTAACCTCCTTTCCTGCACAGGAAAAAGTTAGTAACTTTCTTTTCCTTCCTGCGGGTCCAGCGATCATTACATGTGATTTGTCTGTGTTAATTTTCATGTCCAAAGATGACAAAAGCCCCGAAGGATGCAAGAAGTTTATTTAGCGCAACTCCGGAGCGTGCCAGAAGGACAGCGTCATCCGCGTACAGGAGTACAGGAATCTTTGTCTCCCCTGCACCCGGAATATCGCTGTGGGCTGTTATCATTACTGCCTCTAGGTCATTAATATATAAAGTGAAGAGGAGGGGAGCAAGTATGCACCCTTGCCTAACCCCCCTCTCCGACTTAAAGTGACAAGTGCATCTACCTTCCCGAGTAACTCTGACTGAAGTCATAAGGTCCTTGTGTAGCTCGGCCAGGTATTCGACCAAGGGGGGGTCGAGACCCATGGCCAAAAGGATCCGCCACAGCTTTGCCCTGTTAACCAGGTCAAAAGCCGATGACAGGTCCATAAAGGCCATGTATAAAGACCCCTCCCTGCCGATTACATACTTATTTAAAATTAATTCTAAATTTAGGCACTGATCTAACGTTCCTCTTTTGGATCTAAAACCATATTGTGCATTAGATAAAATACCCCTACTTTCTAAAATAAGGGTCAGTCTTAATAATAGGACTCTGCCCATAATTTTTACACTCGAGTCAATAAGAGAAATTGGCCTATAGCAAGCCGGATCTGTCCTCTGACCCTTCTTAAAAATTGGCACTATAGTTGAGTTTGCCCAGCTAGAGGGGAAAATAAATTCCCGTGTTGCATTAAAAACATTAGTTAAAATTTTCGAGCTAAAATCAGGGGCACTCTTGAAAAAGTCTGCCGGGACCCCATCTGGGCCTGGTGCCTTTTTACAGAGTGTATCGTTGATAGCTTTTTTCACCTCTTCCTGAGTAAAAGGAGAGATGGGATTTGGCGTTAGGGAAAGAGGAAGTACCCGTTCTATGCTCGTGCCATTGTGACGATAAATATTACTAAAATGTGTCACCCATTGCTCGTCTGGGATGGTACAATCCGCTCTTTGATGATCTAACCCTACAAAGTACGGGTGATTTATTACTGCCCAAAATTTAGCACTATCTTTCTGTGTCTCAGGCAGTAACAGGTTATTCCAAGCTTCATCTTTTATCTCGGATTTCCTCTTTCTAATAGCCAAATTATATTTTTTCCTTAGAGATGCTACCAATACTCTGTTTCTAGGTTTGTTTTTTAAGGCTTTAAGTAGAATTGAATGAGCCTTAGAACAGTTTGTATCGAACCATTTGGGGCCCATTGTCTTATTGCATTTAACCTTCACAGTCAGATCTAGATTGACTTGTTGACAAATAGTGCTAAAGGCCTCAACCAGAGTAGTGCTAGAATTTTTGTTGTCTAAACATATGGCAACTTCACCTTCTACCTTGGCCAGTGTATCTTGTAAGAAGGTTATAGGGGTAACTTTGTCCCATTTAAGCCTTCGATTTTGGTCTCTCAGCGCAAGGTCTGTTGCACAAAAATTATCAGACGTTCTATTACCCAAAGCTCCCTGTGCTAAAACCTCTAAAATCACGGGATTGTGATCGCTAAAAACAGAGATTAAGACTTTGCAAACAAATACATCAGATAAAAGTCTAAGAGATACAAAAATATAATCAATGATTGTGCCTCGGTCCTTGCCCTCATAAGTCGGTAACCGTGAGTCATTTGAGCAAGTATAAAATTCATGGAGGTTGAAGGTAGCCAAAAACAGTTCCAGAGCCTCGCCACTAGGTGTGTGTTCAAAATGCGGCGTGGAAGAATATAGAAAAGATTCCTCTGTTTCTCTTTGGCAACCCGCCTGGCAAGGGTGAATATTAAAATCTCCCATGAGGATCACCTCGTACCCATAAGAACTATTTGTATCGTAAGTCGATAGGAGGTCCTCTAGGGATGCTAAATGCTCGGTAGGAAATTGACTGGCTGGGGAATTATAAAAATTAATGAGTAAAATAGGATGGGAGTTTGATGAGCTCAATTCCACCATTAAACAATTTTTAGTGTTAGACTTAATATGCCTCGCTTTTCCTTTTACATCAAGTGAAATATATAAAGCCAACCCACCCCTTGCTCTTCCTGCTTTACTGGGGTCTGCAGGTACATAAAAATGGGAATAACCATCTATAGGCAGACACACTGATGTTTCCCAAGTTTCCTGGAATGCAAGGATATCATAGTTTCTAATTAGGTCCAGCCAGTTCTTATCTTTAAATTTAGCTCTAAGCCCAGCGATGTTCCAGCTCATAATTCTTCGAACCTCAACGCTTACTGAAGAATGAGCCAAAGGGCCAGGAGCTGGCTGTAAACCTTCTGAGTTATTTTCTTCTCCGGCTGGCAAAAGTCAATCATTTTGGTCCATAAATGAAAGAGGCGCAAAACGATTAAAAAGTTCAAGTGGCTGAATGACAGGGTTAAACGTTGGAGGTTGATGACGGTGAACTGAGGCGTTGTTCCTTAGGTCTTGTCCCCATCTAAAGTGAGACTCCCAGTTGGTATCCCACCCTGGGGCGGGAGTCCTTGGAAAAGAGACATTCTGCTGCTCTCCATAAAAAAAATTCAAAGTAAGTGGAACCACAGTGCCTCTTCTTCGTTGGGGAGGAAAAATATTTGTAAGAATATTGGGAAGAACGTCAGGGTTAGAAAAGCTCACTGCCACACAATCCCCTTTAAATTTTTTTGGCCGGTTTCCCAGCCAAGGAACCCTGGTTGCAGATTTAATCACACTTGCAAGATGGTGTTTCCCACCTGGTGCTAGTCGCATATTGGTAGTTAACCAGTGTAGGGCTTTGCTGCAGAGTGAAGTTGAAGTTTCAGCTATGCCCCCTTCTAATGGGGGTACGTTTGCGAGGACCAAAACCACGGGTGTGGCCTCAACAATAAATTGCAAGGGGTCCGTGGGATGGGTTTGAGCTTGCACTTGTATTTGCGCGGGAGGAATGTTAAGCGAAGAAGTTGGGTCTGATGTGGAGCATGCTGGTATGGAGCCCTCAAATGCTACTGATAGTGTTTGTTGCGTTGGATTTGGCCCAAGCAGTTCCATTTCATCTCCAACATCCGTATTACTTCCAGCTTCAGCTCCTCTAGGATTATTATCCAGATTAGTGATTAGCGTAGTACATTTCTCAATACCACTTGCAACTGTATTTTGAAGTGCGCCCAACTTCTTGACCTCTGCTTGCAGTTTATCGATCTTGGATATAAGAGGTTTGACAATGATATTGATTTTCATCTCAATGAGATCAGCGATTTTATCAAGGAGGGCTTCCTCGGAGGAACAGAAAGGGTGTTCCTCAACAAGAGTCATTTGTTTATGCTTTGGAGTGGTAGCCCTCTTCCGCTTAGTCCCCGAGCGTAAACCCCCCGCTTGGAAGGATTCTTTGTGCATTGACGTTTAGGTCTACCAGCGTGTCCAATAAGGGATTGATCTAGGACGGAGACCTGTGATTGTGTATCTTGCTCTGGGTCTTGATCAATGTCAGTGTCTATAATAACATCGATAGGCAAGCCTTCAAGAGCCGGAATTGCGTTCTCCGGTGATCCCGGTATAACTTGGGGTGTAAAATCAGCTGTAGAGTCTACAGTATGAATGTCCTGAGTTAATGTACCATCGAGCAGGATTGAAGCGGATGTAGGTGGTGATGGGCATAGCAAGTCAGGTGATAGGCTCAGCCCCAATGACTCCCTCCTTTGCATGTTTATTTTCTGAACAGTCTGGACCATGTAGTTGTTTATCTTATTTTGTTGCACTGCTACAGGTTTTTTAGACATTGCTCAGACTGTATAATATATGTACGTGACTTACTTGAGGGACGAACGATGTCTTCACAATTGCAGAGTTTCTGGCCCTGCCCCTGCCTCCTCCTGCCGATGAGGGCCGTAGAGGGCCCGCCCTTTGCCCGGGCTTAGCCCCGGGCGTCCCGCGAGGCGGGGCTGACGTTCTATTTGAGCGCCTCCTGGCGCCAAACGCTGTAGTTTTGCCCCGCTAGGGCTGCTGGGAGTTGTGGTCTTCAAGGGCCCGCCCACGCTCCGCTCGGCGGCCCTACTCCACGATGGTTGAGGGAGTTAGGCGGCGGGAGGCGGGCAGGCAGGGACCCCTGGCGCTATGTGGCGATTTCCGACAAGGTAGGGTCACGTCCAAGCAGCTGACCGAGTGCGTGCCGGTTTTGCAAAGATTCCCTTTTGCTTTTTATATGGTTAGGTAAAGGCCTGTTTTGATTCAACCAATGTGTTACTTTATTCTTCAGTGACCAAAAGGTTTCCTGATAGTGATTGCCTATTTCCGGTACCCCTGTTAACACTACTACAAATGGCCTAGCGTTTGGTGGAAGATCTATAAAACCCCCCCGATCTTTCTCTGTTGTTTGGATCCCTTGTTGATTAAATTGATGGGCCTTAGTTTCTTTGGCCCTCAGGACAGTCGCATCTTTATGAGCTGGTACAGGTTGTGCAAGCAATTGCTTAAATACATTCATTTTTGGGATGCTAACATTGGTTACTTGAGCCTCAGATCGGGATTTAGTTGTGTGGGTTGCTAGCGGTAATGCTGGGGAAATAGCAGTTGGTGCTGGTAAAATTTTTAAAGCATCAGTTAAACTATTTGATTTACTTACCACTATACTAAGGCATGATAAGGTTATAATGCTCTTTTCCACCTCAATCAACTGGTTTTCTATACGTGATAACCTGACTTCCAGAGGGGTTAGGAGTTTTTTTAACGTTTCCCATACAGTTTTTAGGAATTCCTCATTTCTTCCCTCCACCTCACAGACAGACACCCCGCCATTCTCAGCTACTATTAGGGGATCTTGTCCCCCATCTACTACAACCAGATTAACCTCCTCAGTATGCGAACAATTTTTTACAACATTGGGGGACGTCTGATGGAACATGCCACTCCCACCCCCTACATTTGACTTCCCACCATTAAAAAACTGGGCCTTTGCTACTTTAGCCTTTTCCCTAGCATAGGCAGATGTAGTGTTACGTTTCCTTTTTTGGTTTACACCCTCTTTGCTTTTACACAATTTGCTCACACACACCCCATTTTCCTTGGGAATTGTCTCTGTGGATACCTCCAGTAACGGTTCCTCCACATCCAGAGATAAACTCTGGTTAGGTAGTGGATGGAGTAACCCTGGACTAGGGGCAGTCACGACGGGCGTTATATCTGAGGTGCAGTGCACATCCGCCAATGTTATAATTGGTACAGGACCGATCAAGCGTTCGGGTGTTTTCACAGATGCTATGTGACCTAAGGATGATTTCTTGGTCATTGAAGGGTCCTGGGACAATCTTCTTGCTGCTTCTAAATCCATAGATACTCTGTTGCATTTTGTGAATTTCTATGTCTAGGGCAGTATTAGTCCTGGTTATAAAGTCATCAAGGGTCCCAGTTAACTGTTTCCCCCCTTTCGCAGCCCTGTTTCTACTTTCTCGCATAGACATGATTCCTAGAATCCCTTACAAAGAGTTATGGCACAGAACAGTAGTTACGATATGCTACTTAAAACCAAGAGAGGTGGCCCGGTCCGGTCTTACCCGGGCTACAACGGGACCGCTCTTGGCCCGGTCGCTCCCGCGCAGCGGCCAATTGCAGCTGATAATATACACGCTAGGGGCGGGGCAAGCAGTGAGAGCGGTCCAGGTGGTGCCGGTCAGCTGAGCAGGGACTCCTGGGAATTGGAGTCCCTGTAGCGCCACTCGCAGCCCTGCCTTTAGCCCACACACACCCCAGCAGACCTCGATGAAGGGAGCAAGTTCGTGGATTCAAAGGTCCTCCCCGGCGAAGCGGGACCCGCACAGCGGGTCCGGCAAGCAGTGGCGTAGGTCCTGGAGAAGGAATTCACAAGCGTCCTTGCAGGCAAAGTTAGTGCTCAAAAGATTCCCACTAGAGATTGAAGCAGGATGGATTTAAACGCTTCAGATGCGCTGGGGGCGGGGCAAGCAGGGAGAGCGGTCTAGGTGGTGCCGGTCAGCTGAGCAGGGACTTCTGGGAATTGGAGTCCCTGTAGCGCCACTCGCAACCCTGCCTTTAGCCCACACACACCCCAGCAGACCTCGATGAAGGGAGCAAGTTCGTTGATTCAAAGGTGCTCACCGGCGAAGCGGGATCCGCGCAGCGGGTCCGGCAAGCAGTGGCGTAGGTCCTGGAGAAGGAATTCATAAGCGTCCTCGCAGGCAAAGTCAGTGCTCAAAAGATTCCCAGTGCTCAAAAGATTCAATAAGCGAGTAATCTACAGGTAGCGAGAGTATCCACCAAAGACATAGTTACCACAGGTAAGTAACTTTCTTCTAGGAATAACACTTCACAATAGGTTATTTTAATGGCCATTTCCCCAACCTCTGGATTACTAGCCATAGCACATGCTTGATTCTTTCTGCATGCGTGCCTCCAGAAGCTGTGTTTCTTCAATATAAGATAATAAAAAATAGCTGATACTTGATACCCCTCCCAGGATTCTGGATCACTTTCATAATAAATAAGTTTCTACAAAAACACCCAAAAAGGTTATTTGCCCATGTATATTTATTATCAACCTATATTTAGTACTCGGGCCGCAATCACCCCCGTCCAAACGCACAGCTGAAATGGCCTGCTGGGCCGTTATCTAGTCATTCCACTTTTCACCTTGTAATCCATGGTAATCCATATTTTAAACATTTAGGTTCATCTTCAATTCAACCTTATCCCTCCACACGCGGAGTAATTTGCCAATTTTCACAGTTTCTAATGTTTAAGCTGGGCCATCCGAACCTCTTGCAAATAAACACGAAAAGTGCAAATTCGTCTTGGGCAGTGCTATTTATTTCTAAACCCAATGCATTTCGGGCCGCTGGTGCCCTTCGTCAGGGGTCACTACAATGACGTAAAACAGAACTACTATTAATGTTACGACTTCTAACATAATCACTATTCCACAAGTAATTGAGCATTTATTCAAAAATATTGCATGCGATGTCCCATACTTCTTAGCGTTTTAAGATCTAAAACTGCCAAAATTCTCGACCATTTCCCAATTTGTTCTATTTCCCACCCCGATGCTTCCCCCAAAACCCATTGTTTGATATCTTCTTATGCTCTTGTGTAAACGAGATTTTAATGTGGCTTCTAATTCCTTAACAAATGCTTTAAAGTGTTGATTCGTTCGCCTAACGTACGACTCTTTCACTCTCACTCCCAACGTACCTCCTACAGGACTCAAACCAAACCCATTTTTAACATAAATACCACCCGCCCTCATATATGCTCTCCTTTCATAAACCACATTCAATCTCCTTCTCCCAACAGTGCTCTTACTAACACCCCATATTCACCTCGCATTTAAGCCCTTCCCCCTATTCACCTGGTTTAATTATCGCTAAGTTCCCATTCTTCCCCGTCCAAACACTCCTGTCTGATTCATAAACCCTTCACTCAAATTACACCCCCACATCCACACTACGACTTCTTAAAATGTGCCCCATAATCCTAATCCAATTCTCACCACCCCTCTCACTCACCAATAGTAAACTCACCGCACCTCATGAAACACTTCTACCATTCGCACTCGTACCGATACATTCCTAACATGTTTACCTATTTGTACATTCGCTGACCCTCGGCTTTAAAGTCAACAATATTATACTTTCTGCACTACAGTGCTACTGATCCATACCTGCCACAGCCGTTGCGAAACAACCGGCCTCGTATTCTTCACCAAACAAAATGAGTAAACCCACCCTGGTTTCACCTCTTATTTGAACGAAATTTCTCTTCCCCATTGGTCTCTAATGCTTTACATTTCCCGCCAGAAGTATTACATCACAATGTTGCTTTTATGTTCCGTGGACTCCATCCCCCATAACCCATTTCCGTTGTCAAAACAGTCATCCAAACAACGTAATCGCATGACTTTGTGGAAATTCAACGTGGTTATTCATCATATCCACACATTACACTGTCATTCGGTCCTCAAGAAGGTTGACCAATTGATGTATTTACAACACCGTCTTTAAAAGACGAACTACAATGTCTCGCCTGCCGTGTGAAGTCAAACAAAGTTCATTATGTTTATTGCTTTCTCCTTTGTTCGTGCGGGTGCAATCCCAGAATAGGGCATCATTTTCAACATGACTTTTCAAAAGTAGGGATGCACACCAGTTTCTACTACTTTTCTGATTATTTATCCAACTTGAAATTGAATGCGTGCAGCTTGGCTGATGCCATGCCCAAACGGCACCTGGGTCAATAACATTCAATACTCGGGGGTGCCATCACCCCCGTCAGCGAATGTACAAATAGGTAAACATGTTAAGAATGTATCGGTACGAGTGCGAATGGTAGAAGTGTTTCATGAGGTGCGGTGAGTTTACTATTGGTGTGGAGTGGCGAAGTGTGGCTCACTGGTTAGAGGAGGCAGACCTGGAAGCAGAGGTCAGCCCAGAACCAGGGTTCAATTCCCGGCTCGGCGGGGTCTTGAGTCCTAAAATGTCCATGGACTCGACAATTCTCGCTCCGGTGCCTGCTCGATTCACGGGTTCACACTCTGCGACTCCGGGCAATAGCTTGCTTAATCTCCACAACGGCCCCGCGGCAGGATGCCTGGCTTTCACCTTGCGGTTGAGTGGTGCTGTGGCGTTGAGTAAGTTTAGTAATGCTGTGGCGTTGAGGGATGCTGAGTGGTGTGCTGTGGTATTGAGGGGTGGCGTGATGTGTGGCGCTGAGAGTGGTGGCATCATGACGCCAGATGTAAGGGACTAGCTATCGATGATCGAGCTATGACACTCCTACGTTGGTTAAAAATGGACCTTGTAAGCAAGTGATGGAATTCTGGCCTTTACGTTGTAAACAGTTGTCAGCTTTTCGAAGCGTCTGAAACGCCGGCTTTATTTAGAGCCCTTCGCAATCCCCCTGTATGCAGTACCTTCCTCACGTGCAGGTGGCAGAGAGAGGGGTTTAGAGTGTAGAGAGGTTTAGAGTGTAGAGATAGGAGTGGAGAGGGGGGGTTTAGAGAGAGAGGGGGTGTAGAGAGAGGTGTAGAGAGGGGTGTAGAGAGAGGGGTGTAGAGAGGGGGGGGGTGTAGTGAGAGAGGGGGGAGTAGAGAGGAGTCTAGAGAGAGGGGTGGAGAGAGGGGGTGGTGGAGAGAGAGGGGTGGGGGTGGTGTAGAGAGATAGGAGTGTAGACAGAGAGGAGTGGAGAGGGGTGTAGAGAGAGGGGGTTTAGAGAGAGGGGGTGTAGTGAGAGAGGGGGTGTAGTGAGAGAGGGGTGTAGAGAGAGGGGTGTAGAGAGAGGGGAGTAGAGAGAGGGGTGTAGAGAGAGGGGTGTAGTGAGAGAGGGGGTAGAGAGAGAGGGGTGTAGAGAGAGAGGTGGAGAGAGGGGGTGGTGTAGAGAGATAGGAGTGTAGACAGAGAGGGGTGTGGGTGGAGGGGGGTGTAGAGAGAGGGGTGGAGAGAGAAAGGGGTGTAGAGAGGGGTGTAGAGAGGGGTGTAGAGAGAGGGGGGGTGTAAAGAGAGAAGTGGTGGAGAGAGGTGTAGAGAGAGGGGTTTAGAGAGAGGGGGGTGTAGTGAGAGAGGGGGTAGAGAGAGAGGGGTGTAGAGAGAGAAAAGGATGGAGAGGGGGAGTAGAGAGAGGGGTGTAGAGAGGAGTCTGGGGAGAGAGGGGGTGGTGTAGAGAGATAGGAGTGTAGACAGAGAGGAGTGGAGAGAGAGGGGTGTGGAGAGAGGGGGTGGTGTAGAGAGATAGGAGTGTAGACAGAGAGGAGTGGAGAGAGAGGGGGGTTTAGAGAGAGGGGGGTGTAGTGAGAGAGGGGGTAGAGAGAGAGGGGTGTAGAGAGAGAAAAGGGTGTAGAGAGAGAGGAGTCTAGAGAGAGAGGGGTGGAGAGAGAGGGTGGTGTAGAGAGATAGGAGTGTAGACAGAGAGAGGGGTGTAGTGAGAGGGGTGGAGAGGGGTGTAGAGAGAGGGGTGTAGAGAGAGGGGGGTGTAGAGAGAGAGGGGGGTGTAGAGAGAGGGGGGTGTAGAGAGAGGGGTGTAGTGAGAGGGGTGTAGAGAGAGATAGGAGTGTAGACAGAGAGATAGGAGTGTAGACAGAGAGGAGAATGAACAAAAGCACACAGCAGCTGACCAAGGTTTCGCACATCCACTTCATCTGTTTCAGAAATATTTGGTGGTGCGGCTACTCTCACCATCCGCTGCCAAGGATGTTCGTCTGACCAATAGTATATAAGAGCGGAGAGGCGCACACAATGAAGTCAGTAATACAAGAAAGTCCAAGAAACATGTAGATCTTCTGTTCTTATTTTTAAAAGTATTCTTTATTTTCACGTACAACGGCACAGCCAACGCGTTTCATTCCCATTCGTGCCTTGGGAATTTCATCAGGGCATATACTAGACAATCTAGTCCGTGCGGTATTTCTCAATGTCGTTCCTCTTAGAAATCAGTTTAAAGGACGGTCACGGTAGGTCACAGTGTGTTCCTATGATGGAACTGAAGAATGCTTTGTGCTCAATTCCATATGGAATGATGGTTCGAGTCCCCCGGATTGTCTGGTTACTGTCACTATGGAGAGTCAAGAAGGGTATTGATTCCGAACCCCTTGGGGGGGCTCCAGGGCAGAGGGGGGTCAGACCGCTCGGTGAGATAACCGGCTTCAGTGGGGTTGTAAATTGCGTTGTAATGCGACGGTACCTTGGATATGGTCTCCGTTCTCCGCCGCTCCTCCTCATGGAATGTTGGACAGAGAGGAGTGTAGAGAGAGGGGTGTAGAGAGAGAGGGGTGTAGAGAGAGGGGGGAGTAGAGAGAGGGGTGTAGAGAGAGAGAGGGGTGTAGAGAGAGAGGAGTGTAGAGAGAGAGGGGTGTAGAGAGAGAGGGTGTGTAGAGAGAGGGGGGGGTGTAGAGAGAGGGGGGTGTAGAGAGAGGGGTGTAGAGAGAGGGGTGTAGAGAGAGGGGTGGAGAGAGAGGGGTGGAGCGAGAGGGGTGGAGAGAGAGGGGTGTAGAGAAAGGGGTGTAGAGAAAGGGGTGTAGAGAGAGGGGTGTAGAGAGAGGGGTGTAGAGAGGGGTGTAGAGAGAGGGGTGTAGAGAGGGGTGTAGAAATAGGGGTGTAGAAATAGGGGTGTAGAGAGAGGGTTGTAGAGAGAGAGAGGGGTGTAGAGAGTGGGGTGTAGAGAGAGGGGTATAAAGAGAGGTGTGTAAAGAGAGAAGGGGTGGAGAGAGAGGGTGGTGGAGAGAGAGAGGTGTAGAGAGAGGGGTTTAGAGAGAGAGGGGGGTGTAGTGAGAGAGGGGGTGGAAAGAGAGGGGGTAGAGAGAGAGGGGTGTAGAGAGAGAGAGAGGGGTGTAGAGAGAGAGAGAGGGGTGTAAAGAGAGGGGTGTAGAGAGAGGGGTGTAAAGAGAGGGGTGTAAAGAGAGGGGTGTAGAGAGAGGGGTGTAGAGAGAGGGGTGGAGAGAGAGGGGTGGAGAGAGAGGGGTGGAGAGAGAGAGGGGTGGAGAGAGAGGAGTGGAGAGAGAGGGATGGAGAGAGAAAAGGGTGGAGAGAGAAAGGGGTGGAGAAAGGGGTGGAGAGAGATGGGTGGAGAGAGAGAGGGGTGGAGAGAGAGGGGTGGAGAGAGAGAGGGGTGGAGAGAGGGGTGGAGAGAGAGAGGGGTGGAGAGAGAGGGGTGGAGAGAGAGGGATGGAGAGAGAAAAGGGTGGAGAGAGAAAGGGGTGGAGAGAGATGGGTGGAGAGAGAGAGAGGGGTGGAGAGAGAGAGAGGGGTGGAGAGAGAGAGGGGTGGCGAGAGAGGGGTGGAGTGAGAGGGGTGGAGAGAGAGAGGGGAGTGAGAGAGAGAGAGAGGGGTGTGTAGAGAGAGAACCCGGACAGACCCCACGCAGAGAGACAAACCCCACTGACGGTACACCACACAAAGAAACAAGTGTTCCAGAGGGGCAGTGATCCTACTGCACAAGTCCTTCCCTTAAGCAGTTTTGAGTGTCCAAACGGATGATTTGGGCAGGTTTTTAGTAACAGAGGGGATGCTAGAAATGACGGTGAGTCCTTATTCTATCAACTTCTGAATAATCCACCGTACTTCTCAAAAAGCCCCTATGAACTCTGAAGCACCAACCATCACAACAAAATTATAGAAAACGCTCACTTGATCATATATGCAAGAGGGCATGTTGGTCAAACGTGTAATGCATAATAGGAGAACAGAGAAAGAGAAAAACCCTTACACAGTTTACTTAAGATAGGTCATTACTAAGGAATAGAGGGGCCGCTCAATACCTCAGTTGGGGAACATCTAGGCCGACAAACAGAAATGCGCCATCTAGTGCTCTTATTTTGACTCTGCGCGGGATGCCTTTTCCGTTCATCTTCTGTTAAATGATTGAGATGGTTCTTCATTTAATGTTTCATTCCCGCAATCCGAGGCCACAGGCAAATCCAATTTGTCAGATGTTGCAGAGTCATACATATTCTTACCCTTCCAAAAAAGTATTTCAGTACTGCTGATTTCCATAAAGTTTTTGGTTTTAAGGAGTTTTGGAAGAAATTGTACTGGTCTTGTTTTTACGCCTTCTGCGATAATGTATCTTAAATGCAATTCATACTTAAGTAACTTGCTTTTGCACAGTTTCATTTGTAACTTCTTTATCTCTGTGCGTTGCAAATAACATTGACTAGATGGAAAGCCAAGTAGAACTTGCTAGAATTTCACTCGTAACTTAAGGATCACTGCATATTTCAACAGCAAGCGTTTAATTTAAAGCACCATCATGTCCGGAGCACTGTAAGAGCATTCAACTTTGATCATTTTATTTCTTAAATATTGAGAAGAATAGTACTAAACGTTTAGGAGCCAGAAAGCTCCTTCACAATTGCCATGTATACACAAAAAAGAATAAAGACAATTGTCCATACGTTGGGCTGTAAATTAATACATTTGGGCGCATTCGTAAAGGCAAGTGTTTTTTTGTGTTATGCAGGGTTTAAGTTGAAGGAAAAAACTGCGCAGGGGGCTCTCAACAGGGTGTGGCCTCAGTAATTAAGGCACGGCTTAAAAACACGCATGCCAAAATTGTGTGCTTAGCATAGTTTGCCCCCTGACTGGCATTTTGCTTATTCGGTCATTACATCCAGCTTTAGGATACAAGCAACATTATACCTACAACAAGCCAGGACTATTGGCTTTATCAATGGTTCTTAGTTGCCTAAGATAATTATGCAACAGCTATGGTTTTGTTGTATATAATATTGAAAATGTTTGCGTTCTGAGATGAGACTGTGAAAGAACTAAAACAAGTCTGTTTGAAGTTGCATCAAAGGCTTTGGACAGTGGTACGGCTGCAGAGTTGAGATTTTTTTTGTACCCTGAGGGTGAGGGCAAAAATGGAGAGCCCGATAGGGGTCCGTCTCTGCACCTGTTTTTAGGAACTGCCATGGCTGAGCACCGGCAAGACCCGGCCCACTTAAAGCCATGGTCTTGTGGCCAGTGCAAAAGTTATTTACTTTCGCTTTCGTGGTTCTCTAGGACAGGAAACCACAAACGAGCTGATCCAACTGCAGCTTCCATGCGCCGCTTGCATTCGTGTAATGAAAGTACGTTTAGTGCAGCTAAAGGCAGCGCTCATTAGGCCATTTGAAAAAAACACCCATTTCAAACAATTAGCACAGCCAAATACTCCTGATCACAGAAATAAGAGCTTTCGTTATGATATGAATGCGTGCTATAAACAATAGTTGTTAATTAACGGGGACCAATGTGCCTAGATTTATTTACGCCAACACGGATAGTGGGAGTGTGGGACTTAGTGGGAAGAAGTCAGACGACAGCTGGAGGATGGGGACTGGAAAAGAAAAAGCAAATTAGGCAACGAGAAAGTGGGAGGGAGGCAAGGACAACAGGGAGGAATAAAAAAATAAACTAGCAGGTTCACGCTCTCTGTCACAATTCCAGGGTGTTTCTCAATGTCAGTGTATCCTTATCTAGGGTGACTAGATTCTCAAAAGAACAGGGGAGAAAACAGCCCCATAAGCAGGAGGGAGGAAGAGGCAGCCCGAGAGGGAGCGAAGAGCAGCTGTTAAGAATAACAAGAAAGAAGCTCGGCTCAAGATAAAAAGAAATCGCTAACGCTAAATTAGCAAAACCAACAAGCAGCACAGGGAAATCTGCTGGCGACGGCCCCAATGTAAGAGAAGGAGGGGGAAGCCTGTTGCCGATGGCTGCTTTACCTGAAGGTGGGAAGCGCAGGGCTGGTCGAGGTCGCACAATCATGGGAGGCCCCTGGGTGACCAGTGATGAAAGAGTGGGGGGAGGAGAAATCCGAGTAAGGCTGTGTGCGGGGAGAGAGAGGGGAGGTGCTGGAGCTGGGGAACAGATGGCCATGAAGCAGGGGGCGGGGCAGCGGAACCCTTTGATGTGGCCTGGCGACCGTGAAAGGAGAAATGCTGCTGCCAGGGGGAAGGCTCGTGCATGAGAGTAGGTCACATGATTGTGATTCACGTGAACTGTCCAAAATCCTCTGGAGGAGAGCCCTTGGCCTGAAGTAGTGGTTTAGCTTCATTAGGGCTCTTTTTCCTATTTCTGCGGAATAGGAAAGAGGCGAGCCCTAAAAAGGACATGTTACATATATCACTGCACTACGTGGCAGGCACAATCAGGTGCCTGCCACATGGTGCAGTGATATGTAGGGGGGCATCTTAGATATGCCCTGGGTCCCATGTCCGGGGGCTGAGGGGACAGGGGCCTGCTCCGGGGCCCCAATGTCCCTTTCCACCAACTTTTTCATGGGGGTGAATCGCCATGGATAGGCTGGCGGGTAAAGGGTATCGTAATCCCTACTGTGATGGCTGGTAGGCACCACCAGCATTGTAGGAACCACAAGCCCCTCTGCCACACTGGCGGGCTCAAAGCACCAGTTGGGTGTGTGGCGGTGGTCTTTCTGACCACCAGGGTACCAACCGCCATTGTAATATTGCTGGTGGTAATGCAGTCAACGATGGCGGTGGAACCGCCACTGACAAGGTGACAGGGCAGATCCACCTCCATTATAATCACCCCCTAAGTTTGGTGTGCATGCAAATCCTTCATTACTGATCCCTGGTGAGTTGCACCACTACTGCTGAAAAAGGCCAATGGAGGTACCAATGGGTGCGGTGGATTGGCCTCAAGGATCTTGTGACCTCAGTGACAGTCACTGTCGATGGTGTGTCTAGGGTGTGCTTCTTTGTATGCCTGCTCGCAAGACTGGAGGTGAACTGCAGTATGGATTGTTGTGGACAGGCCTTCAAGGTTAACTCACACTTGCCGCCATTAGGGTCCACCTATGGGTGCTAAGACACCAGGGCTTCTAAGGTCTATCAGGCCTTCTAAGGTGTAGCATCAGAAGGAACTCTGTCAGGAGTGTGGTCTCAGTAGACTGGTCATGAAGGCTGAAAATGGTGCTCAAGTTCCAAATTCAGCAGCTCTGTCCAGAGTGCCACATCCTCTCCCACGCTGAACACCATATTGCCCCACTGAGAGAAACTTGCACTGCCTTAAGCTACAACTCAATTGTGCTGCAACTAAATTTAAATTATGCACTAGACAACAGTAAAATGCTGCCTGAAAAAAACGAAGAACACCCTGGAAAAAGCAAACACTCATAAGGAATGCAAGAATAAGCAAAACATGTGAAATGTATTCAGAAACAACATGGTTACCTTAACAGTTTTAAACTCATTATTCAGAAATCAGTAAGTGATTTTGCCTGTAAATTTCAGGACATGGCTACAGGACCAGTCAGGAAGGGACCCGTTTCAATGTCCATTGCTTATATCCTTTCAAAATGTAAGCAGTTTGGTTTAAAAAAGACCACATCCCCGAACACAGAGCCGCAGTACACATTTTATAAGCTAAAATAATTAAAACAGTTGAAAAAGATTATATAAAACGTTTCTACTCCACTCATCAACCAGGTATTGCAGTCCCTTTAGGGATGGTGCACTTCCCCACCCTGGAAAAACAATGTTCTTCAAAGAAAGAAGAAAAAAAATAAAGTAGCGCTTTCACTGGCAAACTATGTAAAGTGGTGCTAATGTGTGTGGGTGTAAATAACAATCTGGCCTGTCTGCTGACCACTCTGTATCCCTTTATTTAGGTATTTAATAATTTTTTCTCTCCGTCCTGGGGTTTTCTTTGGAATTATAAAACGATCAGCAAATGGGGACATTTCAAGCCAAAGTGTTCTTCCTATTTTGGATCAATTTCACAGGGAAACAAATAAAGACAAAGAGAGGCAAGAGAGAGAATGTAAGAGCTGTCTCGAAATCAGAACTTAACGAGGAGGAAGACAGAGACAGAAAGAGATAGAGGAAAAAGAAAGACAGAGGGGGTCCAGGGCCGCTGCCAGAGGCAGATCAGGACTCGGGAGAAGTTGACACTGTGCTTGCCTTCTCCGAGTATGAAAGAAAAGAGACAGAGTTTTTTTCCTTCTCTGCCCTTCCCAGGACGCCGAGCCTTCCTGCAGCATAACAAAGGTCAGAGGGCGGTGGCCTCTTTGACTCCAGGCAGGTGAAGTGCAGGGCCATTAGGCAGCGCTTTCGCGCGCTAATGGCCCTGTGGATAACAGAAGGGAGAGGGGAAATTATTTTGTCCCCTCGTCCCCCCCGGCCCCCACCCTTGTCCCCCATGTCCCCCCACTTTGAAATCTGGGGGGATATATCCCCCTCGTACCCCACACTTCCTACGCCCATGGGGACAGGGCTTAAATGCGAGGTGAATATGGGGTGTTAGTAAGAGCACTGTGGGGATAAGGAGATTGAATGTGGTTTATGAAAGGAGAGCATATATGAGGGTGGGTGGTATTTGGGTTAAAAATGGGTTTGGTTTGAGTCATGTAGGAGGTACGTTGGGAGTGAGAGTGAAAGAGTTGTACGTTAGGCGAAGGAATCAACACTTTAAAGCATTTGTTAATGAGTTAGAAGCCACATTAAAATCTCGTTTACACAAGAGCATAAGGAGATATCAAACAATGGGTTTTGGGGGCAGCATCGGGGTGGGAAATAGAACAAATTGGGAAATGGTCGAGAATTTTGGCAGTTTTAGATCTTAAAACGCTATACTAAGAAGTATGGGACATCGCATGCAATATTTTTGAATAAATGTTCAATTACTTGTGGAATAGTGATTATGTTAGGAGTCGTAACATTAATAGTTTTTCTGTTTTACTTGTCATTGTAGTGACCCCTGATGAAGGGCACCAGCGGCCCGAAATGCATTATTTTTATTTATTTATTTTAAAAAGTTTTATATAGCGCTGCTGGACCCGGGAGTATAAGAGCGCTTTACATAGTGATGAAATATGAACAGAGCAAGTACATATTGAGTAGTATACATAATTAGAAATGAGCAGGAGAAATAAAAAGAAATTAAAATGTACAAAGTGATAGGTTAGAGAAAGAGGTAATTAGAGCAGAGTAGAGGCGGTGCAGGGGGAGTTGAAGATAATGCTAAGGAAAGAGGGTGAGGAGGGGGGCAGGTGAGATGAAGGGGGGAGAAAGTTGGGAGACAGAGGGAGGGTGATAGAAGGGTGATGAGGGAGTACAAGATCAGTGAGAGAAATTAAGAGCCCCAGTATTTATTGAGGAGAAGAGCTTTGAGTCTCTTTTTGAAGAGAGGATAGGAGGGGTTGCAGTGTAGGTCTTTGGGTAGTGCATTCCAGATAGTGGGTGCATTACCAGAGAATGCACGAGATTGGGTCTTTTTGCATTTTAAATTGGGAGGGATAAGGACAAGGCAGTTTGTACTTCTCAGTGATCTAGTGCTCCCTGCTTTTTGTAGTTTGCTTGACAGGTAAGAGGGGGTGTCTTGGTGAATAGCTTTATGGGTAATGCATGCAATCTTGTAGGTGGAGCGACCTTCGATAGGGAGCCAGTTCAGGTTTTTGAGGACAGGGGAAATGTTGTCGTATTTGCGACAGTCAGAAATAAGTCTAGCGGCTATGTTGAGGACAGATTTAATTGGTGCCAGGTGGATTTTGGGGGTGCCTACCAGAGTGGCGTTTCCATAGTCAATCTTGGATAGGACAAGGGATTGTACGACGGTTTTGAAGTCATCTGCTGGAATGAAGGGTTTCACTTTTTTGAGAAGGTGTAGGGCGGTGAGAGCGCTTCTTGCTGTATTTTTGATGTGGGGGATGAGAGTAAGGTTTTGATCAATGCTGATGCCCAGGGATTTGACCGTATTGGAGGTGGAGAGGGCGCAATTAAGGGCTGTGATGTCTTTAGTCCAGAGTTGAATGGGAAGGGAGTTGAGTTTAGGGGTGAAAAGGATAATTTCGGTTTTTTTAGGGTTGAGTTTGAGATGATTAAGGTGGAGCCAGGCTTGGACTTTCAGCAGTGTCATTGAGGTGCAGGATGTCATTGTGGGTTTTAATCTTGTAGTATAGTTGGGTATCATCGGCATAAAGGTGGTAGCTGATTTTGGCTTGTTTGAGAATGAGAGTGAGGGGTTCCATGAAGAGGTTGAAAAGGGTTGGAGAGATGATAGATCCATGGGGGACTCCAAGAGCAACCGGTTGAGGTTTAGAAAGGCAGTGACTGAATTTAATTTGTTGGGATCTGTTATGGAGGAAGGAGGTGAACCATTGGAGTACAATGTCTTTAAAACCAAAGCAAACTTTTAGTGTGTTCAACAGGGTGGGATGGTGTACCGTATCAAATGCCGCTGAGAGATCCAGGAGGATTAGTAGGGAGGATTCGCCCTTGTCAAGAGAGCGATGAATGTCATCAGTAATATTGAGCATGGCTGTTTCTGTGCTGCATCCCTTTCTAAACCCAGATTAGACGATGTCAAGTAAGTTGAAGGAGGAGATATGATTGTCTAGCTGTGACAGAACACATTTTTCAAGGGCTTTAGAGAGGAAGGGAAGGTTGGAGATAGGACATAGATTGTTCAGATCATTAGGGTCGGCAGTGGGGTTTTTAAGAATGGGGGAGATTTGACCTAGTTGAAGGGAGGCAGGAACGCAGCCAGAAGAAAGAGAGGAGTTAGGAGTTAATGATAGCGGTCCAGATTGGGGCAATGGAGTATTTGAGTTCTTGAACTACGGGGGCGGGGAGGGGGTCTTTAGAATGTGAGGATGGTTTGAGTTTGGAGATGATGTTGATGATAGTGGTTTCGGAGTTTGGGTTAAATACACTCCATGAAGCGTTGTTTTTAGGAAGGGAAAGGGTAGAGGAGGCATCCTGCAAGGAGAGAGAGGGGAGGGGTTGAGTGGGATCAGGGTGCGAGGGGGTCGGAGGAAATAAGTGAATAGGGAGAGCTGGGGAATGAGAGTTGGATGGGCGGAGGTTGATAGGTGAGATGAGAGAGGGAGGGGGGAGGAGGTGAACTGGGTATATTAGGTAAGATGCGTTGGGTGGAGGGAGGTTGAAGAGAGAGAGGAGGGGAAGAGAAGGATAGTTCAATGGAGTTGACTTTGTTCGAAAAGAAACTGGCAATTTCTTCGCATCTATCGACAGAGGCTGCAAGTTTAGGAGGGCCAGATGAGGTTTGTTTTTTAACAATGTTAAACAGCTCTCTGGGACGGTTTCTGGCCTGGTCAAGTTGAGACCGGAGGAAGGTGGCTTTTTCATTAAAGATATGTTTTTTGTAATGTGTTCGATTGGATCTCAGTAGGGCAAGGTTTTCAGAGGAGGGGTGATTCCTCCATGTGCGTTCTGATTGTCTGAGGGTCCGTCTTTCATTATTTAGCTCAGCGTTGAACCAGGACTTTGGAGGGATGTTTTTTTGTTTTTTTAATTTAATGGGGGCAATTAAGTCAAGGGCGTCAAGAATGGAATTGTTATAATGATCAGTGAGATCATTGGTGCTAAGAGAGGAGGGGGAGGAGTAGGCGAGTTTTAATTGCCGATTCCAATTCGTCAGGTGGGATGAGGTGAAGGTTACGAGTCGGTTTCATGGGAAGAGTGCTGATAGGGGCGGGGGGAGTGGGGGGGCAGTTCAGGGTGAAGAGGATGAGGTGGTGATCAGACCAATCAACAGGTGTTATATTCGAGAGAGAGGCCATATCCTTGTTTGTCAGGATAGCATCCAGGGTGGCACCTTTGATGTGAGTGGGGGCTAGGCAGAGTTGGGTCAGGTTAGTGATGTCAAGGGTTTCATTAAAAGGCAGAACGCAGGGTCATCTTTTTTGTTCCAATGGATGTTGTAGTCACCCAGGAAGAGATTTTTGGGGTGGGATATTGAAGCTTGAATAATAAGATCAGTCATCTCTTCAGTGAAGGGGAGGCAATTTCCTGGGGGGTGGTAGATAGTGTGTAGCCGGGTGGTTGGAAAGCCAGGAAAAGAGAGGTCAGCGCAGAGGTATTCAAAAGACGAAGGGTCTTGGAGTAGGACAGCTTAAACATTAGAAACTGTGAAAATTGGCAAAATTACTCCGCATGTGGAGGGATAAGGTTGAATTGAAGATGAACCTAAATGTTTAAAATATGGATTACCATGAATTACAAGGTGAAAAGTGGAATGACTAGATAACGGCACAGCAGGCCATTTCAGCTGTGCGTTTGGACGGGGGTGATGGCGCCCCCGAGTATTGAATGTTATTGACCCAGGTGCAGTTTGGGCATGGCATCAGACAAGCTGCACGCATTCAATTTCAAGTTGGATAAATAATCAGAAAAGTAGTAGAAACTGGTGTGCATCCCTACTTTTGAAAAGTCAACCTATTTAGGCCACATTGAGCGAAATCCACTTGCTTTTTTAATTAAAAAAACGGCAACTAAGGTTAAAAATGTTACAACTACGAAAAAGTGTAGAAAATATGGGATGTCCCACGTTTACAGGTCCACGGGACCTGTTGTCTAATCAGACAGAACCGTATGAATATGAGTCTAGGGAAAACTAGTGCGGATTTGGCGATAAGTATACAGTTGAGATATCTTGTAATAGTTATATATAGGTCATCAGAATTCATTAACAAACATGAACAAGCATGGAAAACATTAGAGAATGTTGCTAGTAAAGGGTGACACTGAAGCAAACTAAATGCGAATACAAATAAGATTCTGGTAGAAAACAATACGATTTTATTCTTTTGATAAAAATTCAAATTTAAAACATGTAGTGAAATTAAAAACAGCAGTAAAAACAATCATGAATAATACAAAACGCAATATAAAGATAAAAACAAAGGTCAATTGAATACAAGATTTCAAGAATCGAAGATTTTTTAGGTCGACGCGGCGTTTCGGTTTTTCTGCATGAGACACCTTCCTCAGGACCGATTCTAGAAAGGTTATTTAAAAACATATAGTTACCTGCTGTTTATAAATTTTTGAGTTAACACATCACTAACAGAATTTTTCTATTTCTACTCATTTGCTATCAGTCACCCTAGGCTAATACAGTTGTGTACTCTGAATAGAAGACATAACTTTGTTTACTTTTGATGAGCTTGTCACAGTTTAAAACACTTTCTACAATGCTATGAGTTGTTGAAGGTATATAAATCCAAATCCACACTAGTTCCACTCTCGTTGTTACATGTTCACAAGGAATTTTGTATTCTTTGCTAGGAAATCAGGGAAGGTTCCTGCCCATTCTTTTAACTTAATAAGAATTTAAAAAGTTTTATTCAAAACGTTTTTGGAATAGGGATATAGTGATTTTGCCCACCCCAATGGTTCTTCTTACCTTTATATCAATTTCTAATCTGTTGTTTCTGTTGTGTTCCACTATTATCAATTCAGTGGGGTAGTTTCAAAGCCTCAGTTTGTTACGTTCTGTTGGCCTTGGGTAAGATATATTCAAGATAGATGATCTATTATAGGAATACAAGATATACATTTATTCCTTATAGTTTATTATGGAACCCAGTTATAGCAGTTAATAAGATGGGGTAGTAAATTGTACCTTTTTCTTTTGAATAATGGGCTATTCCATACTGTGCGAGGGAGCCACCGTTATGGTCTTCAATATAGCGGTACCCTTCAAAGACAGATATTAGGTCAATTACTCGGATACTTGTGAGGTTATTTCAAATACAGGTCTTATACTCTGTCATTGTTCAAAATATGGCACTCACCACTTGTTATGGTTGCAAACCGCTGCAGTAGGCTGCACCTAATGTGGGGCAGGTCCAGGAAGTTATGAAGATTGTCCTCCTGTTTCCGTTTTAAAGTTACTCCGTGCTCTGAGAATACATTTTAATAAGCATCTGTTGGTTATCTGTTCTGCTGTTATGTGTTTTCATAATCCTGAGTTTGTTAAATTTTTTACTCTTATTTTAATTTCTATTTTAAAATTCTATATTAAAAAACTATATTAAAAAAATCTCCCATCATAGGAAGAGTGTGAAGATTGGTAAAAATGCATTAAGTGATAGAAAGAATATGGAATGATCGTTAGAGAATTTCATTCAGTACCAAATATGTGTCACTCCTAAAGGTTGATCTGTGCCTGCTTCTCATTGCACTAGCTAACCTAAGTTTTCATATTGGGACATAAACAGTTACTTCTATGCTTAATTATCAATTCTGGGTGGTAAAAAGTTTCTATCTTTCGCCTAGCTGCTGGTTTGAACTACGAGGCCCTCCTAGTCTTGCAACATACCGTTATGAATTGATACGGCCTCCCTGCTCCTCGTCACAGCGTCGCCCGTTCTGCTCTTCGTGTGGAAATGCGATGATAATATGCGTGGACGTTCCCCGTTTATATAAGAAGAGTCTTAATTGAATTATCATTCTAGGTTCTCTGATAGGTCAAGCGCAAACCAATCATTAACCTGTTGTTATGGAGAAAGAACGCATTCTTGTTACTATAGTCATGTTGTTCTCCGTTTGCCTTACTGTGATTAGTTAAGGACTGACCAATGAAAGTGTTGTTGTCCTGGTTACCGAACGCGAAACGTCCACGTTCTTAACACTTTCCGATTAATGTTACGCGATTTTATGATAGTAATCCCTTACGGGAACTGATTATGTCCTATCCGGGCAGTCGTGCTATTATTACTGTTCTTATCTTATTAACACTCATTTCAGAAGTATGCGCGATGTTATTTGTGTTGTTCCTGTCCACTACATCGCGTGTTGTCATGCGTTTTGATTGGACGAGCGCGTAGCCAATGGGAATGCTAATATCAGCGATTCAGCTAATAGGATTTGTCGTTGTACTGATTGTGCAACGTGAACTTTGTCTTCTTTATTTTCGATAACCAAATGCATTTGCGAAATGCACTGGTTTATCGATATATGTCTAACGACTAAGGATCGTCCTTCTCAGTTAATATAATACAAGTGATGAGTTTATCATTTATATTTGAGGAAGCACCTTGTGTACGATATTTGCATGTGGAATGCTCTATTGCCGTCTGTTTCTTATACACCTAAGTGATGTGCAGCGCCAATTTTATTATTTAGTTGGGGTTGTCTATTGGTATGGGGATACTGAAAGTAGAGAAACATCATGTGTTTCTGTGTTGGAAACTGTGTTTCTACTGATTGCTATTGTGATCGTTTAATTTCCTAGATATTTTAGAAACACCTTGTGTGCGATATTTGCATATACAATAATTTGTCGCTATCTGCTTGTAGTGCTCCTGGATCATATACATGGTTGCATTTGTTAGAACAACCCGCTAATACCATGTTAACAGTAAACAGTAGAAACATAGTTTCAAACATAGATACATATGAGGTCCCTCCACCTCTAATATCCCTATACTAATAGACAACCGCAATCAAAAAGTGAATAACAGCTAATTAAAATCGACGTTGTATATGATCCAGGAGCACTACAAGCAGATAGCGACAAAGTATTGTATATGCA
Source organism: Lissotriton vulgaris (assembly GCF_964263255.1). Taxonomy (NCBI): domain Eukaryota; kingdom Metazoa; phylum Chordata; class Amphibia; order Caudata; family Salamandridae; genus Lissotriton; species Lissotriton vulgaris. The sequence goes on along the minus strand of NC_141689.1, from coordinate 1,515,966,613 downwards.
AATATCGTACACAAGGTGTTTCTAAAATATCTAGGAAATTAAACGATCACAATAGCAATCAGTAGAAACACAGTTTCCAACACAGAAACACATGATGTTTCTCTACTTTCAGTATCCCCATACCAATAGACAACCCCAACTAAATAGTAAAATTGGCGCTGCACATCACTTAGGTGCATAAGAAACAGACGGCAATAGAGCATTCCACATGCAAATATCGTACACAAGGTGCTTCCTCAAATATAAATGATAAACTCATTACTTGTATTATATTAACTGAGAAGGACGACCCTTAGTCGTTAGACATATATCGATAAACCAGTGCATTTCGCAAATGCATTTGGTTATCGAAAATAAAGAAGACAAAGTTCACGTTGCACAATCAGTACAACGACAAATCCTATTAGCTGAATCGCTGATATTAGCATTCCCATTGGCTACGCGCTCGTCCAATCAATACGCATGACAACACGCGATGTAGTGGACAGGAACAACACAAATAACATCGCGCATACTTCTGAAATGAGTGTTAATAAGATAAGAACAGTAATAATAGCACGACTGCCCGGATAGGACATAATCAGTTCCCGTAAGGGATTACTATCATAAAATCGCGTAACATTAATCGGAAAGTGTTAAGAACGCGGAAGTTTCTCGTTCGGTAACCAGGACAACAACACTTACATTGGTCAGTCCTTAACCAATCACAGTAAGGCAAACGGAGAACAACATGACTATAGTAACAAGATTGCGTTCTTTCTCCATAACAACAGGTTAATGATTGGTTTGGGCTTGACCTATCAGAGAACCTAGAATGATAATCCAATTAAGACTCTTCTTATATAAACGGGGAACATCCACGCATATTATCATCGCATTTCCACACGAAGAGCAGAACGGGCGACGCTGTGACGAGGAGCAGGGAGGCCGTATCAATTCATAACGATATGTTGCAAGACTAGGAGGGCCTCGTAGTTCAAACCAGCAGCTAGGCAAAAGATAGAAACTTTTTACCACCCAGAATTGATAATTAAGCATAGAAGTAACTGTTTATGTCCCAATATGAAAACTTAGGTTAGCTAGTGCAATGAGAAGCAGGCACAGATCAACCTTTAGGAGTGACACATATTTGGTACTGAATGAAATTCTCTAACGATCATTCCACATTCTTTCTATCACTTAATGCATCTTTACCAATCTTCACACTCTTCCTATGATGGGAGATTTTTTTAATATAGTTTTTTAATATAGAATTTTAAAATAAGAGTAAAAAATTTAACAAACTCAGGATTATGAAAACACATAACAGCAGAACAGATAACCAACAGATGCTTATTAAAATGTATTCTCAGAGCACGGAGTAACTTTAAAACGGAAACAGGAGGACAATCTTCATAACTTCCTGGACCTGCCCCACATTAGGTGCAGCCTACTGCAGCGGTTTGCAACCATAACAAGTGGTGAGTGCCATATTTTGAACAATCACAGAGTATAAGACCTGTATTTGAAATAACCTCACAAGTATCCGAGTAATTGACCTAATATCTGTCTTTGAAGGGTACCGCTATATTGAAGACCATAACGGTGGCTCCCTCGCACAGTATGGAATAGCCCATTATTCAAAAGAAAAAGGTACAATTTACTACCCCAACCTATTAACTGCTATAACTGGGTTCCATAATAAACTATAAGGAATAAATGTATATCTTGTATTCCTATAATAGATAATCTATCTTGAATATATCTTACCCAAGGCCAACAGAACGTAACAGACTGAGGCTTTGAAACTACCCCACTGAATTGATAATAGTGGAACACAACAGAAACAACAGATTAGAAATTGATATAAAGGTAAGAAGAACCATTGGGGCGGGCAAAATCACTATATCCCTCCTCCAAAAACTTTTTGAATAAAACTTTTAAAATTCTTATTAAGTTAAAAGAATGGGCAGGAACCTTCCCTGATTTCCTAGCAAAGAATACAAAATTCCTCGTGAACATGTAACAACGAGAGTGGAACTAGTGTGGATTTGGATTTATATACATTCAACAACTTATAGCATTGTAGAAAGTGTTTTAAACTGTGACAAGCTCATCAAAAGTAAACAAAGTTATGTCTTCTATTCAGAGTACACAACTGTATTAGCCTAGGGTGACTGATAGCAAATGAGTAGAAATAGAAAAATTCTGTTAGTGATGTGTTAACTCAAAAATTTATAAACAGCAGGTAACTATATGTTTTTAAATAACCTTTCTAGAATCGGTCCTGAGGAAGGTGTCTCATGCAGAAAAACCGAAACGCCGCGTCGACCTAAAAAACCTTCGATTCTTGAAATCTTGTATTCAATTGACCTTTGTTTTTATCATTATATTGTGTTTTGTATTATTCATGATTGTTTTTACTGCTGTTTTTAATTTCACTACATGTTTTAAATTAGAATTTTTATCAAAAGAATAAAATCGTATTGTTTTCTACCAGAAACTTATTGGTATTCGCATTTAGTTTGCTTCAGTGTCACCCTTTACTAGCAACATTCTCTAATGTTTCCCATGCTTGTTCATGTTTGTTAATGAATTCTGATGACCTATATATAACTATTACAAGATATCTCAACTGTATACTTATCGCCAAATCCGCACTAGTTTTCCCTAGACTCATATTCATACGGTTCTGTCTGATTAGACAACAGGTCCCGTGGACCTGTAAACGTGGGACATCCCATATTTTCTACACTCATTCCCCCCAGTCCCTGACAACCACTTGGAGGGGGCCTTCTTAATAACTTTCTTGTACAACTACGAAAAAGCCCGTTCCAGAACCCTTATCAAAGAAAAAAAAGAAAGTACAGCAATGGAGTGGGATGGGAAATAGATTCTCAAAGCTGAAATCTGACACTGCTCCTCTAGAGATACTACTTTTGCAGGTCGTTTTTCCTATGCCTACATCAGAAGTTTCAATTTCACAACTAAGTGCTAGTAAGTAAATAAACTGTATATTATATTATATATACACACGTATATACTTACATATACATATCAAAGTTACATTTTGCTTCTTCCGCCCTTCTCACACCTGTGGCAGTTGGAGTGCAATGCCGGCGAAGCCCATCGGACACAACCGTAATGCAGCGACGAAGTAGGCGCTCACTCAGGGGATTGTTTGTCAAGCTTATATTAAATAACCAGTAACTTGTTGGGGAGAACCAAGACTCCTTGTTCAATATGAACAAGGAGACTTGGTTCTCCGAAACGCGTTACTGGTTAATTAAATCTAAGCTTGACAAACAATCTCCTGAGTGAGCGCCTGCTTCGTTGCTATACATACATATACATATATTTATTACAGCTACTACCTTCTTAGTTATGAAGATATACGGACACCATGTAACAATAGGAGAGGCAGGGTCTGGAGACACTCCTCGTCCCCTTATAAAGACAATTTCAACAATGAAGGAGTGACTAAAGGCGCAAATCACAAAAGGAAGAGGGCTGGTGTTTGCAACCAGAAATCAGAAAAGCCTTGGTAGAAGCGAGGGTGAAGAAGCCTGTGAAATATGTGTGCAAACCGCAAAAATGGGGCAGGGTAGACACACCCTGACACCTGAGGCCTGCTCAGGGGGTAGCACAAGGACCTCTAGGGCAAAAAATAAATAAATATATATATATATATATATTTTTAATCACGGGATGCGTGTAGGATCCGCGCATTTCGCCGCAGAAAGAAAACAACGAAGCGCGGGCTTTCGAGGTTTGAAGGTTATTAGTCCCCAGGACGACCAAATCCCGGGGACATTTTAAAAAAATAGTGAAGGGGGGTCCCAATCCCCCACACACTGTCCTGGGGACCGCCACCCCCCGGGGCTCTAAGTTAATATATGCAGGGGCTCACTGCCCCCCCCCACAGCCCCAGGTACCGCCACTCCCTGGGGCTTGTTAAAAAGGGTGGGGGGGTCTTAGGACCCCCCCAGCCCCGGGGACCGCCATCCCCGGGGCTTCTTTAATGCGTGAGAGGGGGGCCGCGTGGCACTTTGCAATGACAGGATGGGAGCAAACTGCAGTGTCCTTGGGGTGGGCAACCCGGGACACTGCATGAGCCGGCCGTCGGGCGTGGCGGTCTCCAGGGCTCTCGAGGGCACCAGGCGGAGGGCCACGCAGTCTGCCTCCCACAATATACAAATTTCTGGGGGTGGTGGTTCCCGGGGCTTGAGGGGGGTCGTTGAGGCCCACACTCTTCTAATTTTGTAGGGGGGGAGCCTGGACACGAAAGTGGTGCAAGGGGGTTGTAAATCTGGTACACAGTGTTTTGTTTTACTTTGCTTTCCTTTTTGGTCTTGTGGAGATTCCAGGGTTCATATAATGTTTTTTTGTACAGCCAGTACCTCCCAACTCTACCCCCAAACGACTTTCTACCTGTTACCATAGTACCAGTTAATGGAACACTTAAATGAGCACAGAGGTTAGAAGTTCACTACACTATGTTGGTAATGGGAAAAAGTTACTGTGCTGGAGGTTTTAAACATTTCCATAGGAACCATTAGTGGTAGATATAGACTCTGGTAAAGATCTGGTAAAGAGTTAGCCTCAGGATTATACTTCAAATTATAAATATCATTTCTATTGGGGACCGCTACCCCCCCAAAAAAAGACATATATACTTTTTTTAATTACCTTTTATTAAACTAATAAATAACTGGAAACGTAACTTAAAAAATAATACAATAAACAACTAGAAACATAACTTTAACAAAACAATATATTACACAAAATGTTATATGGGCTCCAATAGAAGTACAGTAGGTAATCTGCAAAACAAAAAAGAAAATTAGTGTTTAAAATTAGATCGATGTGACTAAATGAGGTGAAACATTACAAGTCAAATTAACACTTGAAGATATTTCCTTATTTTTACGTGTCCAGTGTGCCTGATACATTTCACTTGTCTTATAGGCTTGCGTTCAAGCGGTGTCTGTATGGAAGAGCCTACTGCGTCAGATTTACATTACAGATCAACAGGTCTTTAAAATGATTCAGACATGAGACAATTAGGTGAGAGATCAAGTTACTATGCAGGACAATATTCTTTAGGGCTTATTTACAAGATTCTGGCGCCAGTTTTGTGTTACTTTTCTCATGTTGAAAGTGACGCAAAAGTGGAGCAAGGGGCTTGTAAAGAAGTTCTTTTATTTCTAATGCATTTATTCAGAGGCCTTGTATATCTAGGCCGCTCTGCTTACCTTGTGAAAACACTGTGGCCAACAAAGTTCACAACTTGAACTCAGCTTTGGTTGGTCACGGCAGAGTGGACAGCAGAGTCCATAACTTTAAAAGAGGAAGAAAAACGATGTGCCAGAGAGAGAGAGAAAGAGAGAGAAAACAACATTAAAACTGTGAGAGAGAAAGTTATAGATGGAGCAGTTAAATAGTGGAGAAAATACTCGTAGCTCACCTTTTGCCTTGGTTGTGTGTCCAACCATGTGCTGGTTCATAGTGCACCCTCCAGTTTAGTGATCTGAAATATAGTATATAAAGTTAGTCATAGTATAGTACATAGAAAAGTGGCGCAAGGGGCTTGTAGATTTGCCTCTCAGACTGTTGTAATCTATCTATTGTCACTGCTCAGCGGTAATTGTACATTCCTACGCAGTGAAGCTGCTGCACCCTACCCACTCTCTCCTTTCACAGATGACTTGTCGTTGTTTCGGAAACAAGCTGTTTTGCTCACCTTGTGCCATTGGCGTGATTCAAAGATGGTGCACGACGTGTCATAGCAGCCTTCTCAAATGTTGTTACGATGGCCACGCATCATCGCAGAATCCTCGAACGTTGAGTTTTAGAGGTGTTGGAGGGGGGACACCAATTTATGAAACACAACCTGTAAGATAAAAAGGAAGTTAACATTGTGTGTCATTTTTTTATCAAAGGAGAGAGGAAGTGAGAGTGACTGCAAAGAATATTCGCAGCTCAACTTTCTGTCACCAGTGTGTTTTTCACCATGTGCTGGGACATAATGCACCCTGAAGCTCTACATCTAAAAGATAGTAAAAGAAAGATGTTATGATTGGTAATTGTTACTAACTTAATGTGGAGTTGAATAACATCGCCCTTTCACACACGTTCCCTCTCATATTTAAAAGAACTATTTGTGTAATTTATACTTTTTACGAAATTGGAAGTACTCTTTCCCAATTAGTGTTTAGTTCGATACAGGTGCCAGCTCTTTACTGGTGGATTACTTTTAAGTTATCCGTTAAAATTTGTGAATCTTTTTGGCTGCATACAGCACAGAAACTTTCAAAAGACTCTAAATGTAAAAAAGATTAACATTAGCGCATCATAACAGCAATGGTAAAAATGGTAAACTTCATTTGAAATATTTTTTACATGTTTCCAGGGTTTTAGCGATCGAGTACATAGGACAGTCACAACATAATTTTAAATTCATAAACATAATGGACATATCTTACTATACTATGTTCAAAATTTAAGCTGTGCATTTTTATAAAAAACATTTATAGACAAAACAAAGTACCAAGTAATCCGAAGTTTAAGACACCACTAGGGTATTATACATTTTCTATTATGAAATGTTAAAGTCAAACCTGATAACTCCATTAAGTCCATTGCAATTTTTCGTCAGGGCTATTTTGTAAGGGGGAATTCCCTGGACCTGTATCCGTTCTTAAAATCTGACAGAAAGTATATGAAAGACCGCTTCATAGAAGGCCAATAAGTTGAATGGACATTGTCTAAAACATATATGGGAATAGTACTTTGAATTTTGAGCTAGCAACAATTAAGGATCCCACCGTATGATAGCTTTGGAAGAGGTTCGAGTCGCGGTCACCAGTTCGAATAGCTGGTAGTCCAGTAAGTATTTTTTTTTCTATTTTTTTTATTGCGTGATTTAAAAAAACCATTGCAAATACAAAACTTTTAAAAAAAGATTTCAAAATTTCATTTAAAATGTCATATTCATAAAAACCAGTAAGGGTAGCAATAACAGGTGAATCTTGACAAACGTTATGCCGATGGAGAATCGCAAACTGTGGGCACCTCACAGAGTTTGTTTGCAGCGCGCTCCATTAATCTTACTAGGGCACAGTTTAATTTAGTGTTCCTAGGATCAAAGCAGGCCAGAACTGCTGCTCTGCAGCTTCTGATCATTTTTATATTCCAATGATGCTTGAATAGGCCCGTCTCTCTGTCAGCAGTTTTGGGCACAGACAGATGATGTGTGTAATGTCTTCTTTGTGATTCCCACAAAGTCGGCATAGATCTCGTCCGTGCTCTCTTTTCCATTTTGGCCAATGAATCAACAGGTTGATAACTCTCAGTCTCAATTTTAAAAAACTTAGTTTTGTTTGTGCACTAAAAGATATGTTAAGGTACGGCTGTGGGATTAACAAGGCGTAGGATTGAAGGGCCATCCACCCATGACTTCTTTTTGCAAGGGTAGCTTTATCTTCCACTATTGATAGTTGTTTGGTACTAATTTTCGCTAGCCTTTTGAATTCCATCTGACTAGCGTGCAAGTTCCAGAGGTCATTTAGGCATAGGGTTGTTAGTCCTTTTGACCAGTAATCATGTCCTGCTCGCCATGAGTTGTTGTCAATACTGGCCCACAGATGGTGCCCTAGACTTCCCTCCTTTGATAGCCTCAGTTTGTGACAGCACACAAGAAAATACATGGCTCTGTCCAGTGGTTGTTTGCAGATGCCCAGTTCCAACCTAATTTGTGCCTGTGATGTATGGGTTGGTAATTTGAACACTGATCTGTAGATCTTGGTGATGATTGTGTCCAGTTGGCCACTGTCCAATCCTTTTAGAGCTTCACTACCGTAGGTTAGGGTAGGAATGATTTTTGCCTGAGCGACCTGTAGTGTAGGTGCGAGAGTTGGGCCTTGTAGCTTCTTTTGAATTTATCCAATTGCAAAAGCAAGTGCCGCACCCTTCCTTTTTTGTTCTTCTAGGTGGGATTTGTATTTTTCATTATTGTTAAAAATAACTCCAAGGTACCTCTGGCAGTTTGATTTGACGATGCTTTCATTATTCAAAGTCCAAGACAGTTTTTTAGCTTTCCTTAGATGAACTGATAGGATTTTCGTCTTCCTGTTGTTAATGCGAAGCTCGTTATTATTTGAGTATTCAGAGGTAGCATCCAGGAGCCTTTGCATTCCGATCTTTGTTTTGCTTACCAGAACCACGTCATCAGCATATAGTAGGTTTGTTAACGACAGACCAGATAGTTTGGGAGCGTGGGAATTGACCTTATTGAGGGCTTCAGGAAGGTCGGCTAGAAATAGATTAAAGAGTGTCGGGGCCAAGACACAACCCTGTTTAAGGCCTTTTTTCGTCGGAATTGGGCGGGACAATCTTGAGCCGTCCCCCATCTTAATCCTGACCCATGTGTCCTGGTGTAGAAGTTGTATGGCTCTTAGGAGGTCCGATGGAATGTTGAGTCTAGACAACTTCTGCCAGAGTTTACTTCTGTTAACGTTGTCGAAGGCCGCTTGGAAGTCAATGAATCCCATATAGAGTGGGCAAGAACAGAACTTCGCTTGGTCAATCAGGCAGGAGAGGGTCATAAGATTGACTGAGGTGCCGGTGTTTGTTGTGAAGCCTGTTTGATTCGGAGGAATTATAGAGTTGTCATCCGCCCATGCCCTAAGTGAGTTGAGCAACACTACCGCAAAATACTTTGCTTCATTGTCAATGAGTGCGATGAGGCGATAGTTCCCTGGGGATTTTTTATCCCCTCCTTTAAAGATCGGTGCGAGGATGGATCCACGCCAGGAGGGCGGTATGGTGTTGTTTTGCAGGCTTGAATTAAAAAGGGTGCTTATTTCGCAGCCCAAAAAGTTGCGTCTTCCTTGAACAGAGCTTGAGGAATTCCACCTGGACCAGGAGCACCATCCTTCCGTCCCTTTTTTATCATTTTTTCAATTTCAGCCTTCTGGACTGTTGTAGGATTGACGCTGCTTTGAGTCAAAAAACACTCTTTTGTTAGTGCCGTTTTGTGATCAGCATAGCGCCATTCCTTCGTTCGGGAGTTTGAAGTGTTCAGAACAGATGCCCGGACACTCTTATTGTGTCGCTTTGTCCGCGAAGGGGAGACGTAGGTAGCTAATGTACGCTTCCCGATCGTTAAAGTGAGAATAGAGAAAATCGACCCACTCTGTCTCCAGTATGCTCGAGGAGGCAACTTTAGATGCGCGCCCGGATACGCTATTTATTGTACGACAAAACCTGGCAAAGTAGTTTGTTTTAATGTCATGCTGCAGTTTGGCCCAGAACGAGTTCCATTGGCTTATGAGTAGCTCACGTTCCGCTTTCTTAAGATGACTGCGGGCCTCTCTCAATTTTATTATTTTAATGGGATCCATTGGATCAGTTTTTTATGTCCGCCATGACCTATTCATGGATCTTGTTGCTGATAGTATCTCAGGATTCGAGCGGGCGTGTGCTTTTGACCGATTTGGATTGTGAGCTTTATTGGTTTCGCGTATCTGTCAATGAGTTCAGTTGCAAATGTTGACCAGTTGGCGATTGTATTATCCGGGCTCCTACTTTGGCGCTCGATTATTTGTTTGGCCTCTGTTGATACTGGTTGAAGATTCTTGAAGGAGCATTTAATTCGTTTGAGGTTGATTGTAAAGCTCTCGGATGGCAAAGCCCTTTCTTCTTCGTGTTGCATAAGACAGGTCCTCAGCATAATTTCTTGGGGACAGTGGTCACTTTCTGTTCTGTTTCCAAGACAATAACCTGCTATTTGATGGAGCAATGAAAGGCTGACAAAGGTATAGTCAATTAAAGAAGTGCCTTTTTTTGATAGATAGGAAAATCGAGGAGGCTTGTCTGAGGAAAAACGCCCGTTTAAGGCTCTGAGGCCCAGATTTTCAAAGTTGCCTTGTAGAGAACTTCCATGTGGGTCGTCCTTGCGCCATCCAGACCGGTCCTGCGGTGGTATCACCCAGATGCTGTCGTGTGATTTGGTGACCTCATTTTTTTGGAGGTCTGACATTAACCACATGTTAAAGTCACCAGTAAATAAGATTTCTGAATTAAGAGGACCTGTTTGCACTCTCACTACTGACGCTGTAGCTTCTTCTACAAAGGATTTCCTTGATGCTGTATTTGGACGGACGTAAGCGTTCATTAAGATTAGCCTCCAACTTTGGCCATTACTCGAAGTGTGAGAAATTCCCACACACTGGAGACAGTTTGATGAGCCCGACAGGTCCCAGGAGGTGACTGCATTTTTTGTTGATATATAGACTGCAAGGCCGCCGCTCCCAAATCCTGGACGATTCAGTTTGTGAGCTGGAATGTGATGGATTTTGAAGCCTTCTAGGTGCTGCGGTGCCATGAGCCATGTCTCTTGTAGTAACAGTATATCGAAACCCCGATAATAGGAAATTGTGGCGTTGTCCTCAAGTTTGCTTGTTAGGCCGTTGATGTTCCATGAACAGATTTTTAGAGTAGTCTTTTCGTAGCGGTCCTCCCTGCTGGGCTGTCAACGTAAGAGGCGGGTTGTGTTCAGGGCGCCAGCCAGCCATGACCATGTACCGGCCTCGTCCTGATTCCTGATTGATGTGATCCCGTCTTCTCTTACTTAGTCCAGTAAGTAGAAAGTACGACCTTTCTACTTAATGGGACTACCAGCTATTCGAACTGGTGACCGCGACTCGAACCTCTCCCAAAGCTATCATACGGCGGGATCCTTAATTGTTGCTGGTTCAAAATTCAGAGTACTATTCCCATATATATTTTAGACAATGGCCATTCAACTTATTGGACTTCTATGAAGCGGTCTTTCATATACTTTCTGTCAGATTTTAAGAACGGATACAGGTCCAGGGAATTCCCCCTTTCAAAATAGCCCTGACGAAGTTCCTTGTGAACGAAACGCGTTGGCTGAGGAGTTTGTTTTTATTGGAACTGAATAAAGGAATTGTTTAATACGAATTGGAGCTCTTGGATATTTTTCTCTGGTGCACCGTCCTTTTGTACATGAACTTTGGGATCTGCTTTGCAGTAGAGTGTTGGTGCGGCACACTCTGGACGTATTGTGCACAGGACATGGACACGTATACCATACTCTGAAAGTACTTGTGCATAACCTTGGTCAGCCGTTCTTGTTCTTTTGTATTTGAGCATATGGAGAGCAGTCAGTGGAGCTGGCGTGTCGAGCTGTTGACCACCACCTGGGATAGTGTATGGCATTAATAAACAGCTTGTGGCCATCAGTACGTGCCATGGTTGAGACATCTGTATAATGAGCTAGAACAGGGGGAAAATCAAGTTTAACTTTATTAAAAAACATGGAGCGTGCTAAAAGACAACATTGGCCAATCGATTACATGTGCATTGCATCGGGAGGAAGCAACACGTGGCGCACTACTTAAATAATGAAATGCAGCAGGATTAAGTGATTTGCACAGAAACAAAGGTTACGACGTCAACTTTAACGATATAAACAAGCATTGGAAATGCAATAGGGCTCGCATTAGGAAAGTTTGAGCTATTGGTCTTATAAATGATTTTTTTTATTTATGTGTTGTTTTTTAAAATAGCTAAATTAATAGCTTTGTCATTTACAATGCCAATAGTTATAACTTTCGCAAATGTGACACCTATAGCATTTGTAATGCAACATGTTTTGTATTTACGTGACTTAGATGTATTGATATTACAAATAAGGAAAAAAAGAAAGAAAAATGGACCAACAAAAGAAGGAACGGGTATGAAGAGAAAATGCAAAACAGGAAAAGGACAGAAGAATGAAAACAAAACTTTAAAAAAAGCTTGAAACAAAGGGCAAGAAAATAAGAGACAAGAGTATGATGAAATGGAGAGCTAGAGGGGTCGGGTGAGCACAGAACGAAGGTAGGAATGATTAACCGTCAGCACCAACAGTAGACATGCGATTGTGAAAATTGTGCTCTGAAAACAGGACGGACACAGCCGTGGGCCACAGTGCAGAAACACAGTTAAAGCTTAACGTAAGAGAAGTACAGACACACTTTGCACCGGTGAAACTAGACACGAGATTGGGAGTGGGGCTGGGCCGGGCGGTGCTGCTCTGCACATCATGGAAAACAACAGTTTATCATGGGGGGGGGAGGAAGAGGCAGACTGCGGGAAGAGGGCAGGGAGGGAGATGGCTGTTCGTAAAAGATGGAGACAGAAAGAGGAGTCCGTGAGATGAAAAGGCGGGCAGAGACAGGAGAATGATGTGAGCGCGGGGACTGGTGATACATATCAGGGCGACAGGAGGGAGAGGGTGTGAGGGAAGGGACTGCGGGTCACAAGAGCTTTCTGTGCCGGGGAGGAAGGGGAGATAAAGGAAGAGGGAGGAGCTAAGACAGAGAGCAGCAGGGGGAGGGAATGGGATGGAGAGATGTGGGAGGAAAGAAAAAGAAGGAAAGCCGGTGGAGGGAGGGGTAGAGAGGGAAGCAAAGAAATGTGGCTGGTGAGAGGGGGAGGGCAAAAGAGATAAGAAGAAGGAGCTAAAGTGTGTATTAAAGTAGAGACAGAGTCCGAATACTGTAGAAAAAAAAGCTCTTTGCATTGCTGTGGGGAGGGGGGAGGAGAAATGCGGAGAAGTGCACTTTAAAAGTAAAGTGCACCCTACTGCGATTGCTACAATAGTAAATTGTGGATGCGTTCACAATTGATGTGTGCACTGATGGCTGGTGGTGTGTGTGCCTGTAGAAATTGTGCACTCATGTCCCGTGGTGTGTGTGCCTGGTGAAAGTGTGCACTGCCGGCTGGTGGAGTGTGTGCATGGTGGAAGCGTGCACTGACGGCTGGTGGTGTGTGTGCCTGGTGAAAGCGTGCACTGACAGCTAGTGGTGTGTGCCTGGTGAAAGCGTGCACTGACGGCTGGTGGTGTGTGTGTGCCTGGTGAAAGCGTGCACTGACGGCTGGTGGTGTGTGTGTGCCTGGTGAAAGCGTGCACTGACGGCTGGTGGTAGGTGTGTGCCTGGTGAAAGCGTGCACTGACGTCTGATGGTCTGTGCCTGGTGGAAACATGCACTGACGGCTGGTGGTGTTTGTGCCCGGTGAAAGCGTGCACTGACAGTTGATGGTGTCTGTGCCTGGTGAAAGTGTGCACTGATGGTGTGGTTGTGTGTGGTTGTGGTTGTGGTTGGTTGAGTGTGGGTGGGTGTGTGTGGGTGGTTGTGTGTGGGTGGTTGTGTGTGGGTGGTTGTGTGTGGGAGGTTGTGTGTGTGTGGTTGTGGGTGTGTGTGGGTGGGTGTGTGTGGGTGGATGTGTGTGGGTGGTTGTGTGTGGGTGGTTGTGTGTTGTTGTGTGTGTGGTTGTGTGTGTGTGGTTGTGTGTGTGTGTGTGTGTGTGGTTGTGGTTGTGTGTGGTTGTGTGTGTTGTGTGTGTGGTATAGCAGAAAAAACATGCTAGTGAGCCACGACAAAAACATGGATGGGCATAGTTATAGGTAATGACCTTCAGTTTGTAGTGTACCCTTTTTTGTGCATTTGTCATCTGCCATGATATTTGTATTGGGAGCGAGCTGTCGGCCTGGGGAAGCTACAGAGGCTTTGCATAGCAAAGTTAATTATTTTGTTTAGGAAAGTGAATCCATATAGGCTGAATATAAGGGTTTAAAATGAACTAAAAAATTTAAATGATTATTGTAAAATTAATTAAAAATATACCTTACATAGAGCATTAAAACTTAACAATTAGAGGACAGAATCCAGTCTTATTTTGATTGATGTAACTCATCTGCTTTATTAAAAATGTAATCTCCAAAATTCTTCATCGTGGCCTAAAAGAACAAAAATATAAGAGGCATACCGGCAAGCCTTAATTTGTCCTAGATATAAAAGTATGATAATAAAAGTTTAGAATTTAACTTAAAATCAGACCAGTGATCATTTTGTTGGTATGGGCCAGGCTCTTTAGCCTTTAGGCGTGGCAGGGCAGCGTATATGAATTTAACAAGGCGTCCGGTTATTTTGAGATTCTCTCTGCTCATTACATATTGTAGGGCATCTTTAACTGAGCAACACCCTTTTTAAATGAAAAGTAGCCTTTGCAATCTACAGCGTCTAGGTAGGTAAGCCGGGCAAGTGCAAACAGTGTATATCAGTGATTCCGTTTTGTAATTGCACAAACGTCAGCGTTTTGAGTAGTCCTTGTATGTTGACCACTGTTGCTTGAACTCCATTAGAGGAATCCATAACAAGACCTGAGTACAGTCCACCAGCAAACAGTTGAACACAATAGCCTGCCATTACATAACCCACACCAAACATGTGTATTTGCCTCACCATTTTTCTGAATTTTACCTTAGTAAGACTTAACATCTAGCCTCTCTCAGCAGACGGGCCCAAAGTGAAAGCGACGGTGATATTAAATAAATGAAGGCGCTTTGTCATGCTGTGTTGGGAGGCGGGAGAGATCTGAAAGCACCAGCGATGTAAATAAAGGCACTTCACCATGCTTAGGTGGGAGGGGTATTCTAAGTTAACTAGTAAACTATTATTGTAATAATGGGATGATAGCGCATTTGATCTAACTTTGTGCGTTGGAGGCACATAATTGGCAATAGAGAAACACCGTGGAAAAGCAAAACTTGTAGTTCACAGCAACAATACAGCCGTGTTAACGTATATATGGTATTTTTATAAACCTGTGAAGTAGTTACCTTGGGCTCCAAGAAGACAGACGCCAAGTGACACTGCTACTTTGAAGTTATTTCTTTCTCCTGTGGCGCTAAAGCACACAACGTGAAGAAGACCTGTGAAGTACTTCGGTGCAGCTTTAACACAAAGCCAAGCAGCAAGGGTTCAATGATGTGTTTGTATTGTAAAAGAAAAGCACCAAATGAAAATGAGGCCTGTAAATTTGATGGCTGTGGCTACAAGAAAATGGACGTTAGGACAGACACTAACGTAGTTTAAAAAAAACAAAAAACTATTGTGTGCGGAGGAATCACATGATAGCTATAAGCGAAAACCGTTTTACATTTATAAACATTATGCGCTTAGCAGCAAAAGACTATATAACACCAAAAACTTGTAATTGGATCACTATTATTACAGGCAAAAACATTTGAGACATTAGCAATATGACGTGTTTGGCTAACAAATAGCACAGTATTAGTAAATGTAATATTTAACTAAACGGAAAACGGCGGTGGAGCTGTAGCTGAAACCGAAACATTGCCTTGAATGAAATGGGACAGTAAAGCAAGCTTCTGTGCAAGTCCGCTGGCTAGGTCCATAAGTATAGAAATAATATCGGCAAACACACAGCACCAATGTAAATGACTGGGGAGCTGTAGTGAAACAAAAACATTGCCTCAAACGAAATGCTGCATATGTGCCGCTGGCTATGAAAGCCCAGAGGTTACTGCTGGCGCAGCTGTTTTTTATTGAAGCTCCTTAACGTTTACTGAACATGGCACAGAGAAGGCTTAAGAAAATAGTGCGATACAGAGGGAGATATAAGATATAATTAGAATAAGAGTGTGTGACAAAGAGAAAGAGACAAAAAAAGGAGAGAAAGCATGAAAGAGAGAGGGTTGTGGGTTGACGCATGCATGGATGAGTGGGTAGATAGATGGTTGGTTGGGTTACTGGCTAGCTGGCTAATGGGATGGAATGGTTAGGTAAGTGGATGGGTAGTAGAATGAGGAGATAAAAACCTGAGGCAAAGAAAGAGGAAGAGTATGAGGATGGTTTTAACATTTGTGCCATAGCAACTTTTCGTTTGTAATCCGGCCCTTAACCTGGCTCACCAAATAATTTTTAGGCAAGTTTGCGCTGAGAACATATTGATGACAAAACTGTTATAGGGAGCGCAGTTAGATGTCCATATAGCTGGTTACAATACATGCTTATTAACTGTTTGGCGTGTTTGCTGAGCGCACAAACTACTGTGGGCTGTTTTGTTTGCTTACACTAACAGCACATTGAGTACAATACTGTAAAAGGAACTCAGTTAAATGTCCATATAGTTTGCTACAATATAGGATTACTAACTTTTTTTTTTTGCTGAGCGCACCAAGTGATGCAGAGTGTGTAGGTGTTATAAGCAAGCACCAATGTAAAGGGCAGGAGAGCTGGAAACCGAAGCAATGCATCGAACGAAATGGCAAAGTAAAGCAAGCTTCTGTGTAAGTCTGGTGGCTGGGTCCATAAGTATACAAATAATAGCGGCAAACACACAGCAGTCTTTAAGAATGTGATTGCTATATAGTATGAATAAGGCAGTGGTATAATGGAGGTGTGGGAGGGTTGTAGCTAAAATGAAAACAAAAACTTAGCCTCAGAAGCAACGCTAATGTGTTGATGCAGAGGCATGGATCACTAAGAATGCAGTCTGAGAAATGCCGTTGCGAAAACGAAATGTAAAACACGCCATAAGCAAAGCAGTTGCTACAGCGAAAGAGCTGTAGCTAAAACGAAAATATAGCCTCGAAAAAATCACCTTCTGTGGAAAGCAAAGCTGTAGCTGCAGTCTTTCGCAAAATTAAGCCACCATTAACAAGCAAGCAGCGAGCACTAACGTAAAGGGCAGGGGTGATCGTACAGCGGTGGTGGGGGGGAGGGCTGTAGCTAAAATGTAAATAAAAACATCACCGTAGAAGCAATGCTAAGTGGTTGATGCCGAGGCATGGAGCACTAATAATGCGGCATGACAAATGCTGGGGAAGCTGTAGCGAAAACGAAAAAAACAAAAACATCACCTCACGTTGAAAGCAAAGCTGTTGTAGTACAGTCTTTCGCAAAATTAAGCCACTGCTAACAAGCAAGCACTGATGTATAGGGCAGGCGAGCTCTGGCTGGAAACCAAAACATTGCCTCGAACCGCAAGCTGGGTCCATACCTATAGAAATAATATCGGCAAACATATAGCAGTTTATAATAACTTCATTGCCACATTGCATTAATAAGGCGGTTGTACAATGGAGGTGAGGGGAGGGCTGTAGCTAAAACAACAAGTTAAAACAAGCAATGTCCTAAGCAAATGGTGGGGGCCTGAAGCAGTGGAGTGGGAGAGGTGAGGGGGGAGTCACGGGGAGATTAAGGGACAGAAGGCAAGCAGATGAAGCAACAGGGGCGTGAAGTGCAGGCGGGGGGCCGGGAGCAGAGCCTTTGAAGAGCCAGAGTCACGGCCTGCGCCGTGAATAGGTGAAGTGAATAATTAGGGGAGGAGAACTGGCAGGCTGATAGGCAGAAGGCTCAGGCAAGCTCGTGCACGAGGCGTGCACTTCCCAAAATCCGCTTCTGGGGAGAGCCCTTGGCCTTAAGTAGTGGTTTAGCTGCATTAGGGCTCTTTTTCCTATTCCTGTGGAATAGGAAATGCGATCCCTAAAAAGCAGGAACGCGTCCTTAAAAACAGCATTACTAAATCGAACAAAAGTTTGCATTTACGCGGTACTTAAAGATCGTTCAGATTAATTAACTTAATTACCCTTTAAAAAAGTGCTCACCTAGGAAGAAGTGGATATGAACACTATCAATGGCTGTGAGTGCAGAATAGGAAAAGTTTGAGAAGGTTGGAAAGTTATAAATGCTTCGCAGAACGATGATTGGTTGAGCATGATGTCACTGGGTGTGAGAGCGGTGATTGAGCATGTAGTAATTTTGTATGTGCAAATAAAATGAAATACCTTAGGGGTACACGGCCAGATTGTGGGACGTATTGTGCGCATGCGCAACATTAACACGCATGCGCTACCACAAACACATATGCGCAAAGTGAAGGAAACGCTTAGAGGGTACACACACAGATGGAGTTCGGATATCGATAGAACACCGGCTCCCGCAGGTGGCGGGGAGCCGGCGGGACAGTGGGGGTATTGGAGACCCCCCCACGGTCCCCAACTGTAAGGGCCAGGCCCGGGGGATGGGCTCCCCGGGGCTTGGAAGTGGCCTCAGGAGGGGGGCTATGCAACCCTACTCCATAACAAACAAAATAATAATTGCCCATGCCCCAGGGGATGGGGTCCCCGGTGCCCAGAATTGGCCACGGGAGGGGGGCCACGCGGCCCCCTTCCCATAAAAAAATGAATACGGATACTGCGTGCATTGTCATCGTACAATAAGCGCACCCTTCCGATCACGCGCTGAATGCCAACTGGCTGTCAAGTGGTTGTCAACATTCAAAAATATAAACTACTGGCAGCCATTTTATGCCTCGGTAGAAGGGAGGCTGAAGAAGCTTGTGAAATGTGTGTTTAAAACGTGAAAAGGGGGAGGGTAGACACACCCTGACCCTCTACGTCTGTTCAGGGGGTCCCACAAGGACCCCCAGGGCCCAAAAACTATATTTTTTGGGGGGAAAAATCACGGGGTGCGCGTATGATCCGCTCACTCTACCGATATAAAAAAAGAAAAAAGAAACGTGGGCTTCCGCGCGTCTTTGGTAATTTGAATTCCTTCAACTGTTTAGAGGAGATGCAGCAGTGCTGGATCCAGGATCCACCATTAAGTAAGAAAAAGTGACAATAGCACTACTTACCTGCTAAATAAATTTCCTGCCATAGGATAACATTGGTGATTCTATGTGAAAAAATGTCTAAGTGTCAACTTTTAAAATACAATAATATTCCTTAAAAATCACTACTGTAACCAAAACGCTTTTACTCAACTGTTTACAGGAGATGTCCCAGGACGTCGCATAATACGTACATCTCGCGTATGCGCCAGGAGTCGCGCGGAAGTCACATAGCACCCGCGATGGAAAAGTCGTACCCGTCGCACACCCTATGCGGATCCTAGACAGCGACCCTAAAATGGCGAAATGTTTTGCGCACTAAACGAGCAGGGTGCTCTTAGGGTGTGAGACTTAAAAAAAAGGGAAAAAAATAATAATAATTTAAGTACATTATAAACAATCTAAAATAATAAAAAAAATACATTTTTATGTAAACACAATTTAATAAAAAAATATGTGAAATGTAATTTAAAAAACAACATCTAAAAATAAAAAGATAAAAAAAGTAGTTAAAATATATTCAAAACAACAATAAATATATTTAAAAATCATCATTGAAAAACCCTTTGAAATTCACTGAAAAAAACATAGGTTTCAGACATGTTATAGTTAGGAATTAGCATTTAAAAAACCTTAGAAGTTGACTGAAAAAAACATATGTTTTAGGGGTGTTATAGTTAGCTGGACATTTCACTCGTACAAAACTATTGAAATTCCTCTGTTATAGTTAGTTGTACTCACTATAACTCGCGCGCCCGCAATCCACTGCTGATGATGTCACATATTACATCATTCATGACATGGTCAGTGACATCACTGATGACATCACTGATGACATCTCAAATGACATCACTGATGACATCACTGATGACATCATCCACGTGACAATCTGACACATCTCATCATACACTAGTATAACCTTTCAACACTCGTTATAAAATATGGAGCACTATATTTGAAACCATTCTAACATCAATACAAGTTTCTAAAAACTCATTCAGTGATTACTATATCTACACACACATCTAAACAATTACCTATATATTCACTTATACATGCTAACAAAGATCAATAGAACACTATTAAATATACTTATACACCTATATCGACATTACACAACAGCACACATCATATTCACTCATGCAGTCATCCTACTCACTTATGCAAACAATTGATCATACTTTCATTTAGTCAGCTACACACTTATACAAACACCAGTTTATTTATTAATATAGATAGTAACTAATACAAAGTGTGTTATAAAATCACTATTACAAGTAGATAGTTTTCGATACACTCACTCATACAATCACTGAGCATTATGTATATTTATTTATATACAACTATCACATACACTGCCTTTTATATTTCTAGTTTGTTGGACATGTATCATTGAGAAATATATTTACTCATCACCACACCCATAAAGAGATTCACTCACCCAAACAACTGTTTCCATATACAGTCTTAAACTCATACCTACGAAATCAACTATTTATACATGTTTGGACAGTCACCTCCCACCGAACCACACACACATTCACTAATCCATACAAATACTCACTTAACTAATTAATAACTAATATAGACTTTCACATAGCTAGTAACCAACTTATGTAGTACTTTATGCAAGAAGAGATACAGTGATATAGATATTCACACACTTTAATCACTATTCTATATATTTAGAGAAACACTTTAAATTAGTCACTTAGACAGTCAGAGTGCTACTAAATCCTCCATCCAGAGACTTATACACCCACTCACTCTTCAATGCAGATTGCTATATATATAATACTTATTTAAATATCAAACCAAACCACTTTCACTGGATGATGTCATCGGTGATGTCATCAGTGATGTCATCAGTGATGTCATCAGTGATGTCACTGACCATGTCACAAATGATGTAATATGTGACATCATCAGCAGTGGATTGCGGGCGCGCGTGTTATAGTGAGTACAACTAACTATAACAGGGGAATTTCAATGGTTTTGTACGAGTGAAATGTCCAGCTAACTATAACACCCCTAAAACCTATGTTTTTTTGAGTGAATTTCTAAGGTTTTTTTAAATGCTAATTCCTAACTATAACAGGTCTGAAACCTATGGTTTTTCCAGTGAATATATATATATACAGCGTTGGCGCAGCTACTGGCGTCTTCAGCGCCTATTGGATTGGATTCGTTGGAATCGGCTCTCTGCTGTGCCCCCCGCTCGAGTGAGACTATCTGCACTACGAGTAACACGCTAAGGAGGTGGGGAGTTCAGTCTTTTCGGCGTGGTGGCTGTGGAAACTTACCGGTCGGCTGATTGGCAGGCAACCCGGCACCGATTCCGGTAGGACACTCCCCTTTCCCTTTTGGTCGTGTTTTCTCTGTACTTTCACGCTCAGTTTCAGCGGGTTACAGGATTTGCCTCAAACACTGTGCGTGCAGCGAAACGCAATACACCATTCCAGATTACTTGGTTTCAATTGCACCAAGTTTGACGATTGAATATTGAATTTATTCTTCTGAATATGATATCAAGCGACGCGCTCAGAAACAGGGAAGCCACAGCTGAAGCTCGCCTTGACAGCCTACCAACTAACACTTCTATTCCTAACAATGTTGCACCCATTGCTGCCAACAGTGATGTAAAAACACTTTTAAAGACACTAGAGAAACTACTACGTGGCGAAATTTCGAAGTGGTGGGAGAAAAAATCCCTCGAGAAATACAGAGATGCTGACAGGATACCACGTGGTCTAAGGGTGCTCATTGTGCCAACTTATGAAAATCCAGATCCCCAGATGCTCCAAGAATGGGCCGACAATAATTTGAAAAGCTCGATGAATATGCTGCACATTCTCATCAGATATGCAGAATCAGATCGCGACAAATTATTAATCGAAATTGACAGTGTAAATAGCCTTCTGGAAGCCACAGGAGAAACTGATTTAGTCACCAAAAGCAAAGCAGAGATCGACATTCGCATAAAGAAACTGGAGGAAACAATTATAGAGAGGAAGATCACAAAATTTGCAAGAGATAAAAACGATTGCACCACTGGCAGGATCTTCACCTTCTCACGTAAATATGACAATTTAAAACGTAAGGCGGTGGCAAACAGTACTAATCTAACATATAATCAATCTTCAACCTCTAACAGCACTATACAAACAGACAACAGCGACATTCTGTCAATTAATTCTCTGACTTCGACCAGTGATGAAGAAAATGCACCAGTGAGACCCGCACTCAGCAACTGTGGTCGTGAAAATTTCTCAGTAATCGAGGAGCTGAATTTTGTCAGCGAGGACCGGCGCTATTCCCTGCGCTCCCGGCAACCTCAAACAAAACAAGGCAATCAATCAGCCAGCGCAGGCGTACTAGGAGGAGGATCTTCAAACGCAATACCTCGCGAGGGAGAACAAAAAAGAACTGGAGAAAATGACAAGCCTGATGGATAATACTGTCATTAACCTAACCAATCTCACTTTGACAAAATCTGAACAACAGTTACTCTCTCTTGGGCTGTCTTATTGTCCACCTAACAGATTCTCCTACAATCAGACACAAATAGATGTCTACAAGTTCATCCGCAAAATTAAATTAATCAAATATTTCAAACTAGAATCAAAACGGAATAAAACACCACTTGCGGATACCTCTGAAGTACCAGGATCATCTCTTCAGGTACATGACACTACAGACTTACAGAATCTGTTAGACTTAGCCTATGAAAATGATTCTCAAACAATTCCCAGTGTGAGCCAAAGTACTGATGTTCGTTGTTCAGTTGCTACACCTTTCCGCCCTAGATCTACTTTTTTACCGATCATGCCACGCGATGCAGTTGACGTATTCAGCGATAGGGTGATCATAGAACTAAAAACACTGAATAGACTAACTTTGAATCAAAGGAGACAAGAAAACTACAATGACAACCAATATCACAAGCTTGTAAGTAAACTACAAAAAAATAAGGATGTCATAATTAAAAATGCTGATAAGGGGGGAAATACGGTGTTGTGGCAAACTAAGGATTACATCATCGAGGCTGAGAGACATTTACTCGATTCTTCATGTTACCTTATGTCAACCCAATTTGCCATGACACAGAGCCATGCTATAACTCGTAAAAAAATTCATGCATGGAAAAGACTGGGACTATTAACAAAAGATGAATGTAACTTTCTCAACAACGAACATCCAGTCACGCCAGTTCTTTACTTTCTCCCGAAAGTACACAAACAATTGACACCCACTCCAGGTCGCCCCATCATTGCCGCCATCGGCAGCATGAACGAAAATCTCTCCAAGTACGTGGATTATTTTTTGCAACCCCACATGACAAATCTCCCATCATATCTGAAGGACACTACGGATGTTTTAAATAAACTCATGAATGTTGAATAGTGTGATAATTATCTGTTCCTGGTTATGGATATTGAGTCGCTTTATACCTCAATCCACCACCAGCAAGGAACCAATGCCTGTGAACAATATCTGAGCAGAAGAGACATTTTTTTTCGAGAGCATAACAGAATGATACTCGAAATGATTAAAATCTGTCTCACCACTAACTTTTTCTGTTTTCAGGGCCAGATATACCAGCAGTTGTGAGGTGTGGCGATGGGCTCGTGTTTCTCCCCCAGCTACTCATGTTTACATGTGGGGTGGTGGGAGGAACACGAGCTCAGGACCTCACACTAACGATGGTTACCCAATATTGTCAACTACTGGCGTTTTATCGACGATGTTTGTATAATTTGGAGGGGTACAGTGGTGGAAGCCAATGCATTTGTGATGGATATAAATACAAATGAATTGGCATTTTCGTGCGGTACATGACAAAAAACTCAAAGACTTTGAGTATACTGTTTTATGTTCGGTACCTCAGCCCAGTCGGGGTGGTGACCGGATGAAGCTACTTAGGCAGAAAGAGTCACATCTTATACTGTCCTTGGATACTAAGGCCCCAAATGGCCTTAATCTGACGGAAGACCTGAGTAACTTCCTATAAACTGGCCTCTGTGCTGCCTTATCCATTATCTATGTCTATCCCTAGGGCGTCCTTTTTCATTGTTACCATCCTGTTTCCACATTATAGTTGGCCTTTAGGGTGTGACTGCCTTGGTTTAGGCACCGGCTGGTGTCTATCCTACTTGTACATTTTTGTAAATAGAAATACAATGAAATATTATTTGGGAATAGAGTGTTCTATTGTACTATTTCTATAGTAGCTCATATTCGTTGGTATTAAGATTGTCATTCACTTATTATATTTTTTCGCTGTGTGCTTTCTTTAGATTAGGATTTTCTTTATTTTATGGTTCAGTATAAAATAATAATGTTTGTTTATTATGCTTTTTCAACACGTTATTTTTCACCACATCTCTGTGTTAGATCATCTTCATTAGACAGACAAGATATCTCAGTTTGAGTTTTGTAATGTGATCATTGCTTAACTTTGGACTACGTCACTATGTCGTAACATAGGCTGTGTTGTTTTTCAATGAATTATGGTAAATACCTTTGATACTTTCTATTCTAAAAGGCACTATGCCGTTATTATGTTGAAAAGAAACTTCTGGGTTTGTTTTCCTCTCAAATGAAACATTTAACATTTATTTGATTATATCATTGATTAATGAATTGTACATTCATTGTTTAAATTTAATCTTTTGCTATTTTTTGATCACACTCTTCACACATGAATTGCATATTGTTCTTGTAAATATCAGTCTGTCTTCTTTCATTTTCCTGCACTTGCATTGCAGTCTGTCTATTTACTATTTCTATCATGAAATGCAGAGAGGGTGTGTACACTTTTTTGTATTGTCCCACCTTTATTTCCACTATATATATGTCTAAAATGGCTCTGAGCGCGCTATGTGAACAAGCTCCCCAGTGGAGTGAAACGCGTCATTTTTAATTAAATAAATCGCCATTCTGCAACTCACTTGAGGCTTGATTGGTTTCTTGGCCTGATTTTCGCTGCACTCTGTGGGGCCATTGGAGGTCTAAACCTGTTGTGTTCCGCCGACCACTGACGGAACAGGGACTTCTTTTTTCATATATATATATATATATATATATATATATATATATATATATATATATATATATTCACTGAAAAGAAAATAGGTTATGGACCATATATAGTTAGGAATTAGCATTTACAAAACCTTGAAAATTCACTGAAAAAACCATTGGTTATAGACCATATATAGGGGGAACATCACTTACAACGAATTTTTTACAACGCACTACCATTACATCGCAACCATTACAACGCAAACCATTACAACGCAATGCGCTGGGGGGCGCTCTAGGATAGGGAATGTATTTAATATACTATCCAACACCTTCCCTGCTATCCACGGGGACTGGAGTTGGAATAGTAAATTAAATAATTCACTATCCAGCGCCTAAAAGCATTATGCGTTGTAATGGTATGCGATGTAAAAACCGCGTTGTAAAGGCATGCGATGTAAAAGTATGCATTGTAGTGACACCAATCCATATATAGTTAGGGATTAGCATTTAAAAAACCGTAATTTACTCGCACAAAACCATAGAAATTCGCATATATAGTTAGTTGCAATAACTATATATCGCGCACCCGCAATCCACTGCTGATGATGTCACATATTACATCATTCATGACATGGTCAGTGACATCACTGATGTCATCATCCAGTGAATGTATGTTTCTGTAGAGTTAAAATATGTCTTACATATTGAAGAATGAGTGGATGTATAAGTGTCTGGATGAAGGATTTAGTAGGTGCATGACTTATTGTATGAGAGAGTGATTAAATGTGTCTCACTGAGTGCATGGGTTAGTGACTAAACTGTCTTAATTTGTGCATCATTATATCTGTTGTTCTGTAAACTGCTGCATGTGTTGATCAGTAGCTATATGAGTAACTATATGGGTTATTGATTGGTTGCCAAGTATTTGTATGGGAGACTGAGTGTGTGTGTGGGTGGCTGGGAGATGTGTGACTCTGTGCATAGATGTGTGAGTAGTTGATTCACTATATGTATGGGTTCAGAAGTGCATGTGGAAACAGCTGTATGGGCGGTTGACTGTCTGCATGAGTGTATTAGTGAGTGAATGGATATCTCAGTGCTACATGTCAAAGTAAGTACATATGTAAAACACAGTACATGTGAGAGTTGACATACATAAATAACTGTGCATAAGAGCCAGTGAATGTGTGAGTGGCTGTATGGATCATTGTGAACTTGTATCAGGGATTGTATAAGAGAGTAAATATGTGTTAGTATATGTTTGAATAAGTAAGGTGTGTATAACTGTATAGTTGAGGAAATGGAGGTGTGATTGATTCTTTGCATGACTGACTAGGTGTGTGAGTAACTCCATGGATGAGTGACAGTCTGTGAGTGTCTGTTTACACTGAGTGTAGCTAAGGTTATATTAGAGTCTGAAGAGGTTCATCGTATTATCACATGAATGATGTCATCAGTGATGTCGTCAGTGATGTCATTTGAGATGTCATCAGTGATGTCACTGACCATGTCATGACTAACTATATATGCGAATTTCCATGGTTTTGTGCGAGTAAATTACGGTTTTGTAAATGCTAATCCCTAACTATATATGGTCTATAACCAATGGTTTTTTCAGTGAATTTTCAAGGTTTTGTAAATGCTAATTCCTAACTATATATGGTCTATAACCTATGTTTTTTTCAGTGAATTTCAATGGTTTTTTAATAGCAAATATCAAAAGCTGTCAAATGTCAAGTACGTGATAGGTAAAAACATTTTCGTATTTATGCACGCTGATGTGCTTTGAACGCTGCCCCCCCCCTCTTTTCTCTTAGGAGTACTCTCTCTTTGCAGATAGTGAAGGGTAGTTAACACAGGCCTTTGCCCCCGTTGTAATCCGTCATGCCTGCTTCTCTCTCCATTTGATTGATTGTTATCCAAGCATTTACTGTTTTAGAATTGGTTCTCTTTGGTTCATTCTCTATTTACAAACAAGCACAGAGTCGCAATACTCTGTTTTGTCTTTGCAGATAGTGAAAAATCGTTTAAAAAAACAAAAGGAATCGAGCAAAATCAGTAGGCAACTAATGGGATCTCTTTTTGACCTCGCTAAAATAGAAACATTAGGAACAACCCCTCATGAGAAATACGAAACTAGTGAGATGAACTGAGCTCGACACCATGATGGCTGCAAGACAGCTCGGCTCCACCACCCACCCCGCCCAAAATAACGACAAACCCTATGCAAATATTATAAATATATACAACACACCAGCAAAGTAACAGGTTAAAACATTTTATTAAATAACTATTTACATAACTATTTTATACTTTTTGTTGCCCGATCCGGCTAGCTCAATCGATCGAGCATGAGACTCATGCACTCTGATCTCCTTGGCCTCAGTCAAGTATCAATAGTAAGATTTTCATATGTTCCTTGGTCCCTGAGTTGCTTCGAAATAACTGCCTTGCCTTGCTGTTTGTGGACCTTACTGAATTGGAAAACAATGTGATGCGGTGCCTCCCTGAACTGCTTGACGGAGGCCCCCGAGAGGCGGTGTTATGGCGTGGACTCGGAGGGGGCGCTTGGCTCCGACCCCCTCCCCCAAGTCTTGTTGCCCTGGTGTGGCCTGAGATCGCCCCCAACATAGGCGGCTGGCTCCCGGGATCAAGCAAAACTTTTTGCCTTTTGATGACTCTTCCATTCTGAACATTGTCCCACAATCCGTTTGACCTGAACACATGTCCTGCGGTGCCCTAGTCCGACCATCACATATTCTTGCACCAGGAGACGGCGTGGGATGCACTAGAAGGGAGAGGCAGCGCGAACGAGCCTCCCCTCCCCAGGTGGAGGTTTTTCAGGTACACCCCAGCGCTTCATGCAACCAGCTGAGTTGCGTCCGCTCTTGCGGCTATAGCGTCTCGCCCACCATCCACTTGAATTGCGCTCACTCTTGCGGTGCAGCGATAGGCGGCTGCAACAGGACTCTCAAAAAGGCGGCCGGCTCTTCCGATTTAGACCTGGCCCACTAAAATGGCCCTGGGGCACCTTGGAACTCGGACGCTTGACTGCTAGGGCATGGACCCCATTCCCAAAAGCGTCCCCTCAGCCTTGAAGATTCTACAAAAGTCACCGGGGCCCCCCGACTCCCGCAGACTTCCGGTGGTGAGCGACTGCCATGATTGCTCGCGGAATGGCCACGACGTAGCCATGGGGTGCTCTCATGCTGGCGCCAGCTTCAATCTGAAACATCCAGAAACACTGTAGACTACCAATTCGATCAGTTCCGGTGGAGCCCCAACGTGACCCGGTAGAGAAGAACTTGCCCTCCCCTTTTTTGAGTGATGGTTCTTGTTGCCTGTCCCTTCTGTTGTCATTTAACAGAACTTTTTGGACTACTGAAAGGGGTTATGTTCCGACCGCTGGTTGGTGGAGATATTTTGACTATATTCTGGACCTGCGTTGTCGCGTAATGCGTCATATGACGCGTCGCGTTACCGCACCCGGAAGTGCTCCGGTACGCGAGGCGCAGCTTCCCGGAAGCGATCCAGAGCGCGGCGCGTAACGTAAGCATAACAGGTCATGTGACTTGTTAATAAAACTTTTCATTGGTTCATTTTACTTTTGTTATTCTAATGATGGAAGGCTTGGTCATATGACCTAAAAATAACGCTTTTCATTGCTTTCGAACATTTTTTTTTCCCAAATGATGAAAGCCCCACTTTTTTTTTCTCACTCTGACTTGTAAAGCAAAGGACCCAGATGCATTTACAGTTTATCACTAACAATGTTCCAGGCTAATGTACTTTCCCGGAAAATTTACAACTGTCCTGCAGGTAAAATATATTCCTTTTTCGAGAAAAAGGGCGTTTCTTCGTCCCATGACGGAGCCGTTGAGCAAAAGAGGCTCGGCCTGCTGTCTTAGTCGCCGATAGGCCTGAATATCAGATTCTAATCGATCACTTTATGTTGCAGGAGTAGAAAACACAACAGCCCTTGACCATTTATCTTTACTGCGTTCCTGCGTATTATACCTTTTATCCGTCATGTAACTGGACTGCTTTATTTCACTTGCCTTTTACTGATTCGAAAACAGTGGCTATTATTCAAAACTTTACCAATGTAAGTACTACTACCATGTTTTGTTTTATTGTGAAAATGTCAGTATACAAATGCGGGCATATAACCACGTGGGCCGGCCACGGAGCAAACTAGAATCGTATATGATGAGGGGACATTTACACTGTAGAAGAACGTAACGGGCGGGCCATTAGGTTGCAAGAACTAAGGTGTCTAACAGTTGCGGAATCGGTGGACGTACATTTTATAATTAAAATAGGACAGGGCCAGTTACAATAAAATTATCTAGATATACATTTGCGGGCAAATACCATGGGTGACGTTAATTCGAACTTTCAATAGTACAGTAATCAATAACACATCAGAACTTAATATCAATAGGGATGTCGAAATGTTCAATCAATTCTCGTCCCCGCCCGCCATGTGCTTCAAAACTGCATACGTATCTCGTGATATCAAGGTTGTGCAACCAGTACACAACAAGGAGTTACGAGTCCCTTTTATACCGGCGCCATTTTGGGCGAGGCCGGGCAGGTCCAGGATATAGTCAAAATGTCTCCACCAACCATCGACTATGATGATGTTCATAAGCTCTATTGATTAGACTAACACTCCTCTCTCCACATGAAATTAATTTGCCGCAACTTAAACATGTCATTTTCATTTGTCCAAAGTTCTTCTGAAGATTTAGAACCGTTTCCCTTGCCTCTGATGCTATCACTGCCACTTCATTGGTGGATGTACTGGCAGGTCGGGGGTTATCCACCAAATCTCGAATTTGGGCAGCACTATAATTAATCGGGTGCCACCTCTCCATATGACGATGCATGGTATAATTACCATAACTATATTTTTTTTCGGTTCCTCTGGAGAGTACATCGTGGCAGATGAGGCAGGTAACGTACCGGGCATTTACCTTTTTTGCATGTGGAGGAAAGGAAAAAAATTCGAGCGTCCGAGTTCCAAGGTGTCCCAGGGCCATTTTAGTGGACCAGGCCCAAATCCAAAGAACAGGCCGCCATTTTGAGAGTCCTGTTGCAGCCGCCTATCGCTGTAGCAGCAAGAGCGGGCGAAACTCAGCTAGACGGCGCCCCACTGCAGATGAAGTGCCTCCACCTGGAAAAGCGGGAGAGGCTCATTTGCGCCGCCTCCCCCCCCGCAGCATTGTAGGATGGCCACACCAGTACGGCAACTAGCTGGACACCACCTCGGTGCCATCCAGATCTCGGCGCGTTGTGCTGCCTTCGGCCTACTGTAGCAGCAAGTGCGGACCCAACTCTGCTGGCCGGCGTGTGAAACGCTAAGGGGCGCCCCACTGCAGATGAAGTGCCTCCACCTGGAGAAGCGGGAGAGGCTCGTTTGCGCAGCCTCCCCCCCCCACCCCTTCGGGCACCCCACGCCGACTTTCGGCGCAGCATTGTAGGATGGCCACACCAGTGCGGCAACTTGCTGGACACCACCTCGGTGCCATCCGGATCTCGTCGCGTTTTGCTGCCTTCGGCCTACTGTAGCAGCAAGTGCGGGCGCAACTCTGCTGGACGGCGTGTGAAACGCTAAGGGGCGCCGCACTGCAGATGAGGTGCTTCCATCTTGGGGGCGACGCACAGCATCACATTGCTTTCCAATACAGTCAGGTCCTCAAACAGCCCCCACTGACTGACACCACCTCACAGGCCAACGGGGCACCCCACGCCAACTTTCGGCGCAGCATTGTAGGATGGCCACACCAGTGCGGCAACTTGCTGGACACCACCTCAGTGCCATCCGGATCTCGGCGTGTTGTGCTGCCTTCGGCCTATTCGCACATCGGTCCGCTACTGACGCCGCCTCACGGGCCAACGGATTTTCTACGCTTTTTATAGCCCTATGCCGCATAACAGGTCATGTGACTTGTTTATAAAACTTTTCATTGGTTCATTTTACTTTTGGTTTCCTAATGATGGAAGGCTTGATCATATGACCTAAAAATAACACTTTTCATTGGATTTAAACATTTTTTTTTCCAAACGATGAAAGCCCCACCTTTTTTTTCTCACTCGGCAATCCAAAAAGGTTCCGTTAGATGACAACAGAGGGGACAGGCAACAAGAACCATCACTCAAAAAAGGGAAGGGCAAGTTCTTCCCTACCGGGTCACGTTGGGGCTCCACCAGAACTCATCGAATTGATAGTCTACAGTGTTTCTGGATGTTTCAGACTGAAGCTGGCGTCAGCATGAGAGCACCACCATCTCGTGGCTCCGTCGTGGTCATTCCGCAAGCAATCATGATTGCCGTTCCCCACCGGAAGCCTGCGGGAGTCAGGGGCCCCCAAGACTTTTGTAGAATCTTCAAGGCTGAGGGGACGCTTTCGAGAATGGGGTCCAAGACCTAGCAGACAAGCGTCCGAGTTCCAAGGTGTCCCAGGGCCATTTTAGTAGACCAGGCCCAAAACCGAAGAGCCTGCCGCCATTTTGAGAGTCCTCTGGCAGCCGCCTATCGCTGCACCGCAAGAGTGGGCGCAACTCAGCTGAATGGCGGATTTTGGCACAGTGTACCAAAAGCGGGCGGAATGGCAACTGAAACGGTAAAGGGGCGCTCCACTACAGCAGACGAGCCTCCACCTGGGGAGGCCCGTTCACGCCGCCTCCCCCCCCCCTCCCTGGGGCGCCCCACGCCGTTTTTCGGAGCAGCATTGTAGGATACCAAAACCAGTGCGGCAACTTACTGGACATCACCTGGGTGCCATCCACATCTCAGCGCGTTCTGCTGCATTGGGACTATTCGCACAAGAGACCGCTACTGACGAGGCCTCCCCCCCCCCCTCCCCCGGGGCGCCCCACGCCGTTTTTCGGAGCAGCATTGTAGGATACCAAAAACCAGTGCGGCACCCAGGTGACATCACCTGGGTGCCGTCCAGAACTCAGCACGTTGTGCTGCCTTGGGACTATTCGCACAAAACACAGCTACTGACCATTGTTGCTTCTTTTTTCAAATTTTTTTTTAAATGTGTTTACTGTTTTTGTTGCGTTGTATATATTTATAAGTTATTAAAGTTTTATAATCCTACTACTCTGTTGGAGTGCTATATATTTTTAATGTGACACATAATTGTAAAAACTTTGATGTACAAAGAGGCATCCCTGGAATCTTCCGCTTCAGGCTCGGTCCCACACACCCTCACAGTGAGAATCCCCTCCCCAATAACAATACAGGATGGTTATCAGATAGTAGGAACGCGTGTGGTGTGACGGATCTCATCGGGTGGGGGCCTTGATCTACTGTAACTCCTTTGAAGAGGGGTGATTCTTTACAGCTGGGGCCATAAACTACATCTGCAGGGCTAGGTGATAGCCTGGGACCGGGCTGGACAATCAGACACAGAGGAAGAGGAGTGTCAGAGGGTGCGGTAGTGAATAGGGTGAAAGGGAGGTGTCGGGCGGGCACAGGGTGTGATTCTCAGGGAAGAACAGCGCAGATGGGAGGAGGTTTATGGCCCATGCATGAGAGAGAGAGCGGGGGTGACCAGTGCGTGGGGGAGATGCTTGCGAGGGTAGGGAGCCATGCTGAGGATCGGCGGCGTGCAGAGAGTGGGTCTGGTCAAGGCATCTAAAATGGCTGCAGTGCACGACAAAATTGTGGCATTGGAAAAAAGACAAGATGGCGCAGACAATGTTTTTCAATACGGATTAATTTATAACATTTATTTTAAACAATATATTTACTCGCAGTGTCAAAATGGCGGTCAACACTTCCTGATTTCCTTCAAATCGAACGTTAACAGACGTCACGCAGCAAAAAAAAAAAAAAACGCTCACGCGCAGCCGCTGGAAGACAAGTATCAACATATATGAGCCTCCTCAGCCACCCTCAGAAAACATAGGGAGTCAGGATACGTCTCCCGTACCCCCATATACCCATTTCTCACATTGTTTTTCCTCCATCTTGTAATTTAATTAAATAGAAACACAAAATGGCGAATTCCCGTTTCGCTACCTGTTCGCGACCCAGTTCGCGAACCGGAAAGCGCTTCTACCGCAAAAAAAACAATATTTTTTTATTTGCCCCACGGGACCCTTTAATAATCCCAACATCATTCCTTGGGGGTCAAGAAGGGTCTATCTTGCCCCCTTTCATTAAATTCCCCCTTCGTTATTCTCCTCCTCTTGTCTCTCGATCCTACCGAGAGACAAGATGGCGGCCGCTCCGGACTGTTTAGAATGTTGACAGACACCGGAGAGCCAATCAGCTTCGCTTCGCAAAGCTCCGTTACGCTAAAAGAACGCGAACCGGAGCGCTACCCGGGACGCTGTCACAGATATATACATTTTTTAAAACGTTAATTTCTCAAAATCCACTGGAGCACATATATTGAGACCCAGCAAAGGCACATCGGGCTAACAGTCCCTACAATTTTGCCAAGTTTCGTGCAAATCCATTCAGCCGTTCGAGCTAAAAGTGAGGCCAAACGCCCTATGGAAAACTCAATGTTAAAAACGCGTTTTGGGACCCCCCTTTTTTCTCGGCCCCCCCTTGACGAAACCCCCCCAAATTTTCAAAATTCTATGTCTAATAACTTTGACGTTTGTGGACGGAATCGGCTGAAATTTTCTGGAAAATGGCACATTTTGTTTCTGAGCAGCCCCTGAAAATTTGGGGGGGTTTCGTCAAGGGGGGGGCCGAGAAAAAAGGTGGGTCCCAAAACGCGTTTTTCCCATTCATTTTTCCATACGGCGTTTGGCCTCACTTTTAGCTCGAACGGCTGAATGGATTTACACGAAACTTGGCAAAATTGTAGGGACTGTTAGCCCGATGTGCCTTTGCTGGGTCTCAATATATGTGCTCCAGTAGATTTCGAGAAATTAACGTTAAAAAAAACAGATATATCTGTGACAGCGTACCGGATAGCGCTCCAGATCGAGTACTTTTCGCGTAACGGAGCTTTGCAAAGCGAAGCTGATTGGCTCTCCGGTGTCTGTCAACATTCTAAACAGTCCGGAGCGGCCGCCATCTTGTCTCTCGGTAGGATCGAGAGACAAGAGGAGGAGAAAAACGAAGGGGGAATTTAATGAAAGGGGGTAAGGTAGACCCCTCTTGACCCCCTAGGAATGATGTTGGGGTTATTATAGGGTCCCGTGGGGCAAATAAAAAAAATTTAATTTTTCGCGGTAGAAGCGCTTCCCGGTTCGCGAACCGGGTCGCGAACTGGTAGCGAAACGGGAATTCGCCATTTTGTGTTTCGGTTTAATTAAATTACAAGATGGAGGAAAAACAATGTGAGAAATGGGTATAAGGGGGTACGGGAGACGTATCCTGACCCCCTATGTTTTCTGAGGGTGGTTGAGGAGGCTCATATATGTTGATACTTGTCTTCCAGCGGCTGCGCGTGAGCGTTTTTTTTTTTTTTTGCTGCGTGACGTCTGTTGACGTTCGATTCGAAGGAAATCAGGAAGTGTTTTGACACTGTGAGTAAATATATTGTTAAAAATAATTGTTATAAATTAATCCGTATTGATAAACATTGTCTGCGCCATCTTGCTTTTTTAACAATGCCACACTTTTGTCGTGTACGGCAGCCATTTTAGATGCCTTGACCAGACCCACTCTCTGCACGCCGCCGATCCTCAGCATGGCTCCCCACCTTCGCAAGCATCTCCCCCATGCACTGGTCACCCACGCTCTCTCTCTCATGCATGGGCCATAAACCTCCTCCCATATGCGCTGCTCTTCCCTGAGAATCACACCCCGTGCTGAGGAAAATTCAGCCCAGATTACAACCGATGCCCAGGCTGCTGGCACAAGACGCCACTTAGTTCCCATCTTGAACGGTTACCAAATAAAGAGACGGGCTCTGGAAGCAGGAACACAAGAACAGAGTTTTATTTCTCATGAGGAGAGCCTGTCATTTCAAAACATACATACATACACACAAACTCAGGCGGGGGGAGACGGATCTTCGAATCATTTTTAGCGAATGGGTTTCCAGGCTGAGGCAACGGTAGGTGTCAGTCGGGAGAACAATGGGGCAGCTTTGAGTTTCATGTCTATGAGGGTGCAAGAAGGAGGTGGTAAATCTTAAACATTGGCAACATTCCTAGTCCTCCAGACGGAGGGTACTTGGGTAAACCTCACCTCGGAATATTCCTTAAACTTTCCCTATTTAGTTAAACGTAGGAATTTATTCATTGGTGCACGTCATTCTTGGTTGTATTATTCGGGGTGCCAAGCGAAGTCATATTTTGTCATCCTGTAATAACCCGTCAAGTTTCTGCTTCAGGCTGCCCTCCCAAGCGCTGGGTTCAGAGAGAGACATAGTCATTGTTTGCTCGTCGTGTATAGGCACCATATTCAAACCCTTTTTCTCATCC
The DNA here is from genome assembly GCF_964263255.1 of Lissotriton vulgaris. Classification (NCBI taxonomy): domain Eukaryota; kingdom Metazoa; phylum Chordata; class Amphibia; order Caudata; family Salamandridae; genus Lissotriton; species Lissotriton vulgaris. The sequence continues at coordinate 1,515,931,706 of NC_141689.1, read as the reverse complement.
CATCGGCCGTTAAGTCACCATTTTTCCGTACTTTTATCGACGTTCCGAAGTGACCTGCAGAAAAGAGGGAAAAAGAAGGGGCGGGGCAGCGTTTAAAACACATCAGCGCGCATAAACATGAAAAGGCTTTTACTTACTAAATACTCGGCCTATCTCCACGGGATGCAGTCCCTACCATCTCGGCGTTTAAGCCCAGGGGGGACCGGTAATGTGGGAGAGATAATTATCGGAGGCCTGTGGATAGCATAGGTCGCCCAAGTGTAAAGTGGGGGCGAGCTCGTGCTCTCCTTTGAGGAAGAGAGATAACCTACAGTGGTACGGGGTCGTTTTCGTTCGTACTAGGGGGGCCAGGTGACATTCCTTCGGGGTGGCTTAGGGGCATTTAAAACAACTTCCCTGATACAGGTAGCATATAAAGTAGAGGCTAAATACCAGGATCTTTATCGATTGCTTTATGCTGTACAAAAATGAAAAACACATACAACAAACCTGGACCATTCATATTTGCAATGTTTCTGCGTACTATACTTTTTAACCCTTAACTAATCGAGCTGCTTCATTTCACCTGCTTTTTTTTTTTTTTTTTTTTTAAATCGGAAACAGTGGCCATGTATTCGAAACTTACCAATCTACGCATTACAACTACGTTTGCTTTTTCAAAAACCTTTAATAAAAATGTTGGTGCACAAATGTTATGTTATGTTATGTTAATAACATTTATTAGGCGCAACAGCTGCCCCAGCGAAGGGGCGTCCTGGCGCCTGATCATGTGCACAACACAACAGATCAGAGCTGAGAAGTAGGGATACTAGATAGCAGAGATGAACAGGTGGGTTTTGATGGCTCGTCTGAAGAGAGTCAAGTTGTTGAGGGCGCGAATGTGTACAGGAAGGGAATTCCATAGATCAGCCGCCAGAACACGGAAAGAGCGTCCTCCCATCCTGCTAAGCATGAACCTAGGCTTAATTGCCAGATGCTGAGCTTCGGATCTGAGGGACCGCGTGGGGACATACGAAGAGATAAGGCCCGTCAAGGCCGGGGGAGAAGAAAGCTTCAGAATCTTGAATGTCAGACAGAGAGCCTTAAATTTGATTCTCTGTCTGACCGGAAGCCAGTGTAGAGAGGCCAGGACAGGAGAGACAGAGCATCGTCTCGGAAGACCTACAATGGCCCGTGCAGCGGCGTTCTGCACCCTCTGAAGCCTAGTCGCCTCGGCCTGGTTGACTCCAAGGAGTAAGGCACTCCCGTAGTCTATCCGGGAGAGGATAGAGGCCTGAACCACCAGTTGTCGCGTGGGAGGGTCGAAAAATTTGAGGATTGGTCTAAGACCTCGCAGAATACCATAACAGGTGGCTGCTGTCTTCTTTGTGTGGCTTGTAAAAGAAAGATTGGAATCCAGCCATACCCCCAGATTTTTGACTTCGGCCACTGGAATGGGCATCGCCCCCAGTTCGAGGGGCCACCACTGGTCTCCCCAGAGTTCCGCCTGCTTCCCTACAATCAGGACCTCGGTTTTCTTGGCATTAAGCTGTAGGCAGTTGTTACGCATCCAGCTTGCCACAGCTATAAGTCCTGCCCGGAATCTGGGCGCAGTCACCTCAGGGTCCCCACTGAGTGTTACCGCCAGCTGCGTGTCGTCGGCATACGATGTCATAGTAAGGCCATATTGCCTGACGACGGCAGCCAGCGGTTTCACATACAAGTTAAATAATGTGGGGCTGAGGGCAGAGCCCTGAGGGACTCCCAGTTCCAGAGAATGGTACAAGGACTGGCCAGGTGGAATGGCTACTTTAAAAAACCGGTCCGAGAGGAATGAGCGGAACCACTGAAGAGCCTTCCCTACGATCCCCACTTCCTCCAGACGCCGCAACAAAATGTCATGAGACACCGTGTCAAACGCGGCGCTCAGGTCTAACAATAGGAGCGCCGCGGTCTGCCCCACATCTAGCACTGACCGCAAATGCTCGATTATATAGAGCAGAGCAGTTTCAGTGCTGTGTTGGGCGCGAAACCCATTTTGACTCTCGTCAAGAATATTATTACGCGAGAGGTGGGCAGACAGAATGGTGTTCACGTGCGCCTCCATGACCTTGGCGGTCCAAGGCAGGAGGGAGATGGGCCGATAGTTCTCCGGGAGCAAGGGGTCAGAATTAGATTTCTTCAGAATGGGCTTGACCACAGCTTGCTTCCAGGATGACGGGACCACGCCCTCACTGAGGGAGAGATTGATCAACTCCAAAATGGGCTCACGACAGAGAGGCGGGAGAGAGGCGAAAAGCTCCGGCTTCAGAGGGTCTAAGGGGGAGCCTGATTTAATTTTGAGGCTCAGAGTGTCGAATACCTCATTAGACATGGTCGGCAGGGTTGACAGGGTTTCGGACACCAAGACCTCTACATCGCTAAGAGCATCCCCGGGGGCAGCTGGTGTGAATCCTCGGTAGATTTTCTGCACTTTCTCCACGAAAAAGGATGCCAAGCTTTCACAGTGCGAGTCCGTACAGATTTCTTGCGAGGTGGCCCGTTTCCCCATCAGGTCTTTAAGTACCTTGAAGATTAACTTAGAGGGGTTGGGGCTGTTGGAGAACTCAGCTGCGTAATATGCGGCCCGGGTTTGACAAATAGCTCTGTGGTAGGACTTAAGCTGGGCAAAGTACAGTGATTTTAACGTGGGATCAAAGGCTTTTCTCCAGGCCCTCTCAGCTTGCCGGCAAGTTCTCTTAAGCTCGGCAAGAGTCTCGTTGTACCAGGGGCTACGATTTTTAGCGTGACATTTTGCCCAACGCAAAGGTATGAGAGAGTCGAGGGCAGTAAGAACCCAGTTGCAGAACTGTTCATAGCCCTGTTCTACATTCTGCAGTTTGCCTAGGGGTTGTGCCTCCAATATCCTGACAAACTCCTCCAGCTTAAGTTTACGCCAATTGCGCTTTAAACTCTGTTTATCTTCAGGTTTCAATTGTGGAGTGTCAAGGGGACATGACACTTTAACCAGCAAATGGTCAGTCCAACCCACCACCATCGGGTCAGCTGATCTAGCCCGAACTAAGGTGGTAAAAAAGGGGTCCAATATGTGTCCTCCTATGTGGGTGGGGGAGGCGACTAGTTGGTCAAGTTGCAACGCTTCTAAGTCCGCCAGCAAAGAGCTGATGGAAGGAGATGACGACTGGTCCAGATGTATATTTAAGTCGCCTACTATATTGAAGTTAGCGCATGTTGCGGTCAAAGAGCTGACTACATCCACAAGGGCAGCCTTGAAGGCGGTGTCATTCCCAGGTGGACGGTAGATAAGCACACCGCTGAAGGTAAATTGATGACTGACCTTTACCTTAAACAATGCGCTTTCACACATAGGGAGGTCCAGAGCCTTCCACTCAACCGGGAAACAAGATTTAGTCGCCATGGCTATACCACCTCCCCTAGTCGAGCGGTTCAAGATAGACACCGTATAGGTGGAGGGGAAAGCCAGGTTAATAATGGCAGTATCCGCGTCCTGTAACCAAGTTTCGGTCAGGAAGATGATATCGGGAAGGTCCGTATCAATCATATCCCGTAGTGACTGATGGTGTTTGACCAAAGATCTTACATTCAAACTCCATATGTTAAGTGCTTGTCCGGTCCATTCCGTATGGGTGCCACAGACAGTCCTGCTAACTGGACGAACTCCAATGGGAGAGGCCAGTGAGAAGACACCGCAGGCACACTCATATGGTCCTGAAAGAGGGGGTAGAGGGTCATGATGACAAACCCGAAGACTATCTTTTATTGAGATGAGAGCAGCGCGATCGTACCTGAGCGCCGCCATGTTAGACAGGCTGCTAGTGAGGGAGGAAGCCAGAGTCCATAACCCGCACCCGCTACCTCGAAGCGGACGAGCGCAGACGGGCAGGACTCTGGCACGACTCCGGCTAAGCGACGGCGTCCCACTGCGCGTTCCCGCTGCGCGGGAGAGGGCAGCTTTAAATAGGCGCCTCCCTAAACAACTCGAGCGTCAGGACGCTCCAAAATGGCGCCCGCGCTCCAAACACTTACCCCAAGCTAAGATGGCGCCCACGATTCCAGCCCCAGGGACCCGGACCCGCCAAATGGCGGTGCGAATTCCAAAATTAAGTGAGAGTAAGGGGGCAGCCCAGACACAGAGAACGAGTTAAAAACAGGGAAGAATCGAACTCAATAGAACAAAAATACACAAAGGTAGGTTTTAAAAGCGTAAATAACGCAGCACGCTAGCAGCGCGACCTGCACTAATGCAGCAGTGATCAGGGCAGAGAGAACACAAAAAACGCCTTAAATAGGCGCCTCCCTAAACAACTCGAGCGTCAGGACGCTCCAAAATGGCGCCCGCGCTCCAAACACTTACCCCAAGCTAAGATGGCGCCCACGATTCCAGCCCCAGGGACCCGGACCCGCCAAATGGCGGTGCGAATTCCAAAATTAAGTGAGAGTAAGGGGGCAGCCCAGACACAGAGAACGAGTTAAAAACAGGGAAGAATCGAACTCAATAGAACAAAAATACACAAAGGTAGGTTTTAAAAGCGTAAATAACGCAGCATGCTAGCAGCGCGACCTGCGCTAATGCAGCAGTGATCAGGGCAGAGAGAACACAAAAAACGCCTTAAATAGGCGCCTCCCTAAACAACTCGAGCGTCAGGACGCTCCAAAATGGCGCCCGCGCTCCAAACACTTACCCCAAGCTAAGATGGCGCCCACAATTCCAGCCCCAGGGACCCGGACCCGCCAAATGGCGGTGCGAATTCCAAAATTAAGTGAGAGTAAGGGGGCAGCCCAGACACAGAGAACGAGTTAAAAACAGGGAAGAATCGAACTCAATAGAACAAAAATACACAAAGGTAGGTTTTAAAAGCGTAAATAACGCAGCACGCTAGCAGCGCGACCTGCGCTAATGCAGCAGTGATCAGGGCAGAGAGAACACAAAAAACGCCTTAAATAGGCGCCTCCCTAAACAACTCGAGCGTCAGGACGCTCCAAAATGGCGCCCGCGCTCCAAACACTTACCCCAAGCTAAGATGGCGCCCACGATTCCAGCCCCAGGGACCCGGACCCGCCAAATGGCGGTGCGAATTCCAAAATTAAGTGAGAGTAAGGGGGCAGCCCAGACACAGAGAACGAGTTAAAAACAGGGAAGAATTGAACTCAATAGAACAAAAATACACAAAGGTAGGTTTTAAAAGCGTAAATAACGCAGCACGCTAGCAGCGCGACCTGCGCTAATGCAGCAGTGATCAGGGATCAGTGAATACGGGCCTACAACCCTGTGGGCCGGCCACGGAGCAGGCTGGAACTGTAAATGGGTTGGGGGGGTATTTATTTGTGGAAAACATAACAGAGTCAGTGGTCGTTGATTTCATAGTAAAAAGTGCGACAAGTGCAACAAAATCATATCGATAATTCATTGTGAGCAAGTACCAAAAGTGTCGACAATACGAACCTTCAATAAATACAGTAATCAATGATGCATTAGAACTTAATATCAATTCATTGTCCGAACGTGTAATCAGTACCGGTCCCATGTCAATTCATTGTTCGAACGTATAATCAATACCCATCCCGGATCAATTCATTGTCCGAACATATAATCAGTAAAAAGTGCGACAAGTGCTACAAAATCATATCGATAATTCATTGTGAGCAAGTACCAAAAGTGTCGACAATTCGAACCTTCAATAAATACAGTAATCAATGATGCATTAGAACTTAATATCAATTCATTGTCCGAACGTGTAATCAGTACCCGTCCCATGTCAATTCATTGTCCGAACATATAATCAGTCTTATCCCATATCAATTCATGTGCTAAAAACTGCATACATATCTCATGATATCAAGGCTGAGCAATCGGGGCACAACAAGGAGTTGAGAGTTTCATTTGTACCGGCGCCATTTTGGGTGAGGTCAGGAAGGTCCAAGTATAGTCAAAATGTCTCCACCAACTCGTGGTTGGACCGGGACCTCTTTTGGCAGTCCAAAAGTTTTCGTTGAAGGGTAGCAGAGGGGACTGCCGACATGAACCATCAGTCAAAGTGGGGTGGGAGGCAACAATCTCTCCTACCGGGTCATACTGGTGTCCCACCGGAACTGATCAAGTTGGTAGTCTTGCAGGATTTTGGTCATTTCAAGACTGAGGCCGGCGCCGGCATGAGCGCGCCGACGTCCCGCGGCTACGTTGTGGTCGTTCCGTGGGTGATCATGGCAGTCATTCCCCATCGGGGGTCGGGGCCCCCGTGGCTCTTATAGAATCTTCAAAGTTGAGGAGAACGTTTCTGGACGCAGGACTCATTTTCTAGTTGAACTCAGAAGCGCTGTTGCACCGCAACAGTGGACGAGACCCCCGCTGGGTGAGCGGAGCATCATTGCCTCGCAATAGTGGACGAGACCTTTTGTTGGGTGAGTGGAGCGTTGGGGGTGCAGCCGAGGGGCCCCCACCTGTGGGGGTGGGAGAGGCTCGTTCGCGCCGCCTCTCCCTCCCAGCACACCCCACGCCGACACCTGGCGTTGATATCCGTGATGTCCGGACCAGGCGATAAGAGGGGGGGGGGTCGGAGGCAGAGGCAAGACATCCCCCCCGTGGCCTGCAGGGCGCCGCTTCAGGACCGAACGGGGAGCTCATATCAAGCCGGGGCCAGACCAGGAGATACGAGGGGAGGGGGGGGGGGTCGGTGGCATGTGCAAGACATCCCCCCGTGTTGTCGCAGCCATTATTGAAGAAAGAAGAAGATCCCGTCGGCCTCGGCTCCTCTCCTGGCCCACCTTACGCGACGACCCTTTTGTTGGGTGAGTGGAGCATTGGGGGTGCAGCTGAGGGGCCCCCACCTATGGGGGTGGGAGAGGCTCGTTCGCTCCGCCTCTCCCTCCCAGCGCACCCCACGCCGACACCTGGCGTTGATATCCGTGATGTCCGGACCAGGCGATAAGAGGGGGGGGGTCGGAGGCAGAGGCAAGACCTCCCCCCCGTGGCCTGCAAGGCGGCAGAAGAAGGGAATCGGGAGACCAGTACATTTCGGGCCATCTACCCCACGGCTGATGGCGGTTAGCCGGGCCCCGCCCTGCACGTGTCTAGGCCTCGTCTTCCGGATGGGCGTAGCCGCGAACCTGTTGCACTTCGGGAGTTTCTGGAATGGGGGTAGGTATCTGCTGATTTGTATCTATTTCATGTTACCGTTATTGGGCGTGGCAGGCGGTGGGACAGACATGCTTGGAGTAGTGGGGGGGTGGCGGAGCCTAGCTACATCGTGGCTGCCGTAACGTCAAGCTTGGCTTCTTTCCCCACTTTCATGGTTCTTATTTCTAGCGAAGTCAAAAACTCATCAGTGGCCTACTGATTTTGTTCGATTTCTTTCCCTTCCTTTTCAAGTGTGTTTCATGCTAAAGTTTCTGTTTAACAGGATACAGTGATTACTTCGTATTTTACATATGTCTTCTTTATTAGGGGTACTCTCCGGTTGAGTCAGATGATGTACCTCTAATAAATGGTCCGGGTGGAACTAGTTTCTCAATCAGTGGGGAGTAGATGGGCATGACAGATTACAACGGGGGACAAAGGTCCGCATTACCCACCCTTCACTACTTGCAAAGACTAGACAGAATATTTCTATTCCACGTTATTTGCAAACAAAGAATACCTCGAAAGAACTATTCCTTGAACAATAAATGTCCAGCCAATCAATCAATCAGTGGGGAGAAAAACAGGCATTGCGGATTACAACGGGGGACAAAAGTCCGCATTATCTATCCTTCACTATCTGCAAAGGGAGACAGAATAATCCTATTCTTCTCTGTTTGTAGACAGGTAATATCTCAAAGAGCAATAATCGATAAAAAATTAGTAGGATTATAACACTTTAATAACTTATAAATATATACATCGAATCAAAAACAGTAAACACCTTAAAACATTTTTTATTAAAACAGAAGCAACAATGACAACTAACAGTAGTGATATCCTGGGCGGGTGATGGAACTGGGATTGTTAATGGAAAAAGATCTACAGGGAAAGCTATTGGTGAATTATACTTCTCCGGAAATTTAATACTCACAAATGTTTTATTTGTGTAATCGTTTCAGGTCAAACGGATTGTGGGACAAATGGAAGAGTCACCAAAAGGCAAAAAGTACACTCATGTATGAAAATCTTACTATTAATGCTTGACTGAGGCCAAGGAGATCAGAGTGCATGAGTCTCATGCTCGATCGATTGAGCTAGCCGGATCGGGCAACAAAAAGTATAAAATAGTTATGTAAATAGTTATTTAATAAAATGTTTTACCCTGTTACTTTGCTGGTGTGTTGTATATATTTATAATATTTGCATAGGGTTTGTCGTTATTTTGGGTGGGGTGGGTGGCGGAGCCGAGCTGTCTTGCAGCCATCATGGTGTGGAGCTAAGTTCATCTCACTAGTTTCGTATTTCTCATGAGGGGTTGTTCTTAATGTTTCTATTTTAGCGAGGTCAAAAAGAGATCCCATTAGTGGCCTACTGATTTTGCTCGATTCCTTTTGTTTTTTTAAACGATTTTTCACTATCTGCAAAGACTAAACAGAGTATTGCGACTCTGTGCTTGTTTGTAAATAGAGATAGAACCAAAGATAACCAATTCTAAAACAGTAAATGCTTGGATAACAATCAATCAAATAGAGAGAGAAGCAGGCACAACGGATTACAACGGGGGCAAAGGCCTGCGTTAACTACCCTTCACTATCTGCAAAGAGAGAGTACTCCTAAGAGAAAAGAGGGGGGGGAGGGGGGGCAGCGTTCAAAGCACATCAGCGTGCATAAACACGAAAATGTTTTTACCTATCACGTACTTGACATTTGACAGCTTTTGATATTTGCTATTAAAAAACCATTGAAATTCACTGAATAAACCATAGGTTATAGACCATATATAGTTAGGAATTAGCATTTACAAAACCTCGAAAATTCACTGAAAAAACCATAGGTTAGAGACCATATATAGTTAGGAATTAGCATTTACAAAACCTTAATTTACTCGCACAAAACCATAGAAATTCGCATATATAGTTAGTTGCAATAACTATATATCACGCACCCGCAATCCACTGCTGATGATGTCACATATTACATCATTCATGACATGGTCAGTGACATCACTGATGACATCACTGATGACATCATCCAGTGACTGTGTGTTTAAATATGTCTTACATATTGAAGAATGAGTGGATGTATAAGTGTCTGGATGAAGAATTTAGTAGGTGCATGACTGATTGTATGAGAGAGTGATTAAATGTGTCTCACTGAGTGCATGGGTTAGTGACTAAACTGTCTGAATGTGTGTATCAGTATGTCTGTTGTTGTGTAAGATGCTGCATGTGTTAATCAGTACCTATATGAGTAACTATATGGGTTATTGATTGGTTGCCCAAGTATTTGTATGGGTGAACGAGTGTGTGTGTGTGGGTGTCTGGGAGGTGTGTGACTGTGCATAGATGTGTGAGCAGTTGATTCACTAGATGTATGGGTTCAAAACTGCATGTGGAAACAGCTGTATGGGTGGTTGACTGTGTGCATGAGTGTATTGGTGAGTGAATGGATATCTCAGTGCTACATGTCAAAGTAAGTACATATGTAAAACACAGTACATGTGAGAGTTGACATATATAAATAACTGTATAAGAGCTAGTGAATGTGCGAGTGGCTGCATGGATCATTGAAAACTTGTATCAGTGATTGTATAAGAGAGAAAATATGTGTTAGAATATGTTTGAATAAGTAAGGTGTGTATAACTGTATAGTTGATGAAATGGAGGTGTGATTGATTCTTTGCATGACTAGGTGTATGAGTAACTCCATGGATGAGTGACAATCTGTGAATGTCTGTTTACTATGAGTGTATCTAAGGTTATATTAGAGTCTGAAGAGGTTAATCGTATTATCACATGATTGATGTCATCAGTGATGTCATCAGTGATGTCATCAGTGATGTCATCAGTGATGTCATTTGAGATGTCATCAGTGATGTCATCAGTGATGTCATTTGAGATGTCATCAGTGATGTCATCAGTGATGTTACTGACCATGTCATGAATGATGTAATATGTGACATCATCAGCAGTGGATTGCGGGTGCGCGATATATAGTTATTGCAACTAACTATATATGCGAATTTCTATGGTTTTGTGCGAGTAAATTAAGGTTTTGTAAATGCTAATTCCTAACTATATATGGTCTCTAACCTATGGTTTTTTCAGTGAATTTTCGAGGTTTTGTAAATGCTAATTCCTAACTATATATGGTCTATAACTTATGGTTTTTTCAGTGAATATATATATATATATATATATATATATATATATATATATATATATATATATATATTCACTGAAAAAACCATAGGTTATAGACCATATATAGTTAGGAATTCGCATTTACAAAACCTTATTTTACTCACACAAAACCATTGAAATTCCATATATAGTTAGTTGCACTAACTATATATCGCGCACCCGCAATCCACTGCTGATGATGTCACATATTACATCATTCATGACATGGTCAGTGACATCACTGATGACATCACTGATGACATCTCAAATGACATCACTGATGACAACATCCAGTGACTGTATGTTTCTGTAAAGTTAAAATATGTCTTACATATTGAAGAATGAGTGGATGTATAAGTGTCTGGATGAAGGATTTAGTAGGTGCATGACTGACTGTATGAGTGAGTGATTAAATGTGTCTCACTGAGTGCATGGGTTAGTGACTAAACTGTCTTAATTTGTGCATCATTATGTCTGTTGTTCTGTAAACTGTTGCATGTGTTGATAAGTAGCTATATGAGTAACTATATGGGTTATTGATTGGTTGCCCAAGTATTTGTATGGGAGACTGAGTGTGTGTGTGGGTGGCTGGGAGGTGTATGACTGTGCATAGATGTGTGAGCAGTTGATTCACTAGATGTATGGTTTCAAAAGTGCATGTGGAAACAGCTGTATGGGCGGTTGACTGTGTGCATGAGTGTATTGGTGAGTGAATGGATATCTCAGTGCTACATGTCAAAGTAAGTACATATGTAAAACACAGTACATGTGAGAGTTGACATATATAAATAACTGTGCATAAGAGCCAGTGAATGTGTGAGTGGCTGTATGGATCATTGTGAACTTGTATCAGGGATTGTATAAGAGAGTAAATATGTGTTAGTATATGTTTGAATAAGTAAAGTTTGTATAACTGTATAGTTGAGGAAATGGAGGTATGATTGATTCTTTGCATGACTGACTAGGTGTGTGAGTAACTCCATGGATGAGTGACAGTCTGTGAGTGTCTGTTTACACTGATTGTATCTAAGGTTATATTAGAGTCTGAAGAGGTTCATCGTATTATCACATGAATGATATCATCAGTGATGTGATCAGTAATGTCAAATGAGATGTCATCAGTGATGTCATCAGTGATGTCATTTGAGATGTCATCAGTGATGTCATTTGAGATGTCATCAGTGATGTCATCAGTGATGTCACTGACCATGTCATGAATGATGTAATATGTGACATCATCAGCAGTGGATTGCGGGTGCGCGATATATAGTTAGTGCAACTAACTATATATGGAATTTCAATGGTTTTGTGTGAGTAAAATAAGGTTTTGTAAATGCGAATTCCTAACTATATATGGTCTATAACCTATGGTTTTTTCAGTGAATTTTCAAGGTTTTGTAAATGCTAATTCCTAACTATATATGGTCTATAACCTATGGTTTTTTCAGTGAATTTTCAAGGTTTTGTAAATGCTAATTCCTAACTATATATGGTCTATAGCCTATGATTTTTTCAGTGAATATATATATATACATACATATATAAACATATATCATCTGTATATCTATAAAAATACAAACATAAATGCATGCATACATATACTTATATGCATACAGATGCATGTTATTTACATGAAAGTTGAAAAAACACTAATAAAAGCAAAGCTAAAAAGCCACCTCATTACAAACAGAATGGCTTTAACTTAAACGAGGGCGAGATCTATTGCATTTTCAATGCTTGTTTACTTTGGTTCCATCAAGAAGGCATTCAGATGTGTCACACATTTGCCATAAATTCTGAATGTTAGCACTCTAGTTGCACATTAGATCACTGTAGTAAAACTACTGCTCACCAGGGACGTCTGCTGCTGGTATTCAAAGTGCATGTTTCAGTCTGCATGTCAGAATTTTTTTAATGAAATAGAAGAGGATTTGAGAAGTCACTCAAAATGATCCCTAATTTTTCTTTCTGAAGCACTAATCATACTTTCTATGGCAAAATTAACCTCCTCATGTTGTTCCTTTTTAAATTGAGTGTTTTCAGACTTACCACTTCATTCCAATCAAGATGGCTTCTGGTGTGCCATACTTTTGTCACATAAGTAAGACTGTTAGCGCTCTAGTTGTTCTTTAGAACACTCTGGGACATTCTGTCATTGGGCTATACTTGGGGTACATCTGGGTGATATTTGGGCTACATTTAGGCTCTTTTGTCTCTGGTGGCCATCTTGGGAGACTGTATGTCAGAATTTTTTAATGAAATTGAAGAGGGTTTGAGAAGTCACTCAAAATGTGCCCTCATTTTTCTTTCTGCAGCACTAATCATAATTCATATGGCAAAATATACCCCCTCATTTTGTTCCTTTTTAAATTAAATGTTTTAAGAGTTACCACTTTATTCCAATCAAGATGGCTTCAGGTGTGCCATACCTTTGTAATAAGTAGGACTGTTAGCGCTCTAGTTGTTCTTTAGAACACTCTGGGACATTCTGTCATTGGGCTATACTTGGGCTACATCTGGGTGATATTTGGGCTCTTTTGTCTCTGGTGGCCATTTTGGGAGACTGCATGTCAGAATTTTTTAATGAAATAGAAGAGGATTTGAAAAGTCACTCAAAATGTGCCCTAATTTTTCTTTCTGCAGCACTAATAATACCTTCTATTGCATAATATACCCCCTCATGTTGTTCCTTTTTAAATTAAATGTTTTAAGAGTTACCACTTTATTCCCATCACGATGGCTCCAGGTGTGCTATACCTTTGTAATAAGTAGGACTGTTAGTGCTCTAGTTGTTCTTTAGAACACTCTGGGACATTCTGTCATTGGGCTATACTTGGGCTACATCTGGGTGATATTTGGGCTACATTTGGGTTCTTTTGTCTCTGGTGGCCATTTTGGGAGACTGCATGTCAGAATGTTTTAATGAAATAGAAAAGGATTTGAGAAGTCACTCAAAATGTGCCCTTATTTTTCATTCTGCAGCACTAATCATACTTTCTATGGCAAAATATACCCCCTCATGTTGTTTCTTTTTAAATTAAATGTTTTGAGTTACCACTTTATTCCAATCAAGATGGCTTCAGGTGTGCTATACCTTAGTAATAAGTAGGACTGTTAGCGCTCTAGTTGTTCTTTAGAACACTCTGGGACACTCTGTCATTGGGCTATACTTGGGCTACATCTGGGTGATATTTGGGCTACATTTGGGCTCTTTTGTCTCTGGTGGCCATTTTGTGAGACTGCATGTCAGAATGTTTTAATGAAATAGAAAAGGATTTGAGAAGTCACTCAAAATGTGCCCTAATTTTTCATTCTGCAGCACTAATCATACTTTCTATGGCAAAATATACCCCCTCATGTTGTTTCTTTTTAAATTAAATGTTTTAAGAGTTACCATTTTATTCCAATCAAGATGGCTTCAGGTGTGCCATACCTTTGTAATAAGTAGGACTGTTAGCGCTCTAGTTGTTCTTTAGAACACTCTAGGAGGCTGCAGTAGAACACAAAGGAATCAACTGACAGTCTCTGTCCTTGTTGGATGTACATGTTTTACTGAGAATGTCAGACTTCATTTTCACATGACTGAGAAAGATAATGTGAATTTACAGAAAATGTGCTTTCAGTTTAGCTTATAGATCCCCTTCCAAACCACTGTGGGAAAATCATGAGATATTAGTTTTCTTTCAAACAATATTCATGATATCACAGCAGAAGGTTTTTTCACATGGTAAAATCACCTTAGAACCCACCACAATTCCTAAAACGAGTATGGTACCATCAACAAATGATTTATAATGTAACTAAAGTCCTAAAACCCTCTATTAACTACAATGCTTTTTAATGAGATGCTATCATGTATATTGGTCCCAAGATGGCTGCCAACACTTCTTGGATGAAGTGCTGACAGCCAATCAGATCAGATGTGTGGTTAGGCTCCGCCCAGATATATATCTTTTTTTGAACCTAAATTACTCAAAATCCACTGGAGCACATATATTGAGACCTAGCAAAGGCACATCGGGCTAACAGTCCCTACAAATTTGCCAAGTTTCGTGCAAATCCATTCAGCCGTTCGAGCTAAAAGTGAGGCCAACCGCCCTATGGAAATTAACATAGGAAAAACGCGTTTTGGGACCCCCTTTTTTCTCTGCCCCCCCTTAATGAAACCCCCCCAAATTGTCAGGGGCTGCTCAGAAACAAAATGTTCCATTTTACTGAAAATGTCAGCCAATTCCATCCACAAACGCCAAAGTTATTAGACATAGAATTTTCAAAAATCCCATAGAGAAAAAATCCTAACTATATATACCTACTGGCGACCGCCAGTAGGTAATATAATACCTACTGGCTATCGCCAGTAGGTATATATAGTTAGGATTTTTTCCCTATGGGATTTTTGAAAATTCTATGTCTAATAACTTTGGCGTTTGAGGACGGAATCGGCTGAAATTTTCAGGAAAATGGCACATTTTGTTTCTGAGCAGCCCCTGAAAATTTGGTGGAGTTTCGTCAAGGGGGGGCCGAGAAAAAAGGGGGGTCCCAAAACGCGTTTTTCCCATTCATTTTTCCATAGGGCGGTTGGACTCACTTTTAGCTCGAACGGCTGAATGGATTTGCACGAAACTTGGCAAAATTGTAGGGACTGTTAGCCCGATGTGCCGTTGCTAGGTCTCAATATATGTGCTCCAGTAGTTTTTGAGAAATTAACGTTCAAAACAAGATATATATCTGTAACAGCGCTCCGGGCAGCGATCCGGTCCGCTTACTTTTCGCGAAACGGAACTTTGCGCGCAGAAAGCTGATTGGCTCTCCGGTGTCTGTCAACATTCTAAACAGTCCGGAGCGGCCGCCATCTTATCTCTCGGTAGGATCGAGCGAGAAGAGGTGAAAAACGAAGGGGGAATTTATTGAAAGGGTGCAAGGTATACCCCTCTTGACCCCATAGGATTGTTGTTGGGGTTATTAAAGGGTCCCGTGGGGAAAATAAAAAAAAAATTATTTTTCACGGTAGAAGCGTTTCCCGGGCCGCGAACTGGGCCGCAAACTGGTAGCGAAACGGGAATTCGCCATTTTGTGCTTCGTTTTAATTGTTTAGAGACAAAAATTATCGCCGCACATCGGCCACAATGCATGAATATCGTTGAAAAGTCAGCGATATTCATGCATTATCCAGCAAATGCTCTTAGCCATGTTATCCACCTTCCATTGGATAACAGAAAGCTGATTGGCTCTCCGGTGTCTGTCAACATTCTAAATAGTCCGGAGCGGCCGCCATCTTATCTCTCGGTAGGAGCGTAATTTTTAGGTCATATGACCAAGCTTTTCATCATTAAAATAACAAAAGTAAAATGAACCAATGAAAAGTTTTATTAACAAGTCACATGACCTGTTATGCTTACGTTACGCGCTGCGCGCCGCGCCCCGGATCACTTCCGGGTGCGCTAACGCGTCGCGTCATATGACGCATTACGCGACAATGCAGGTGCAGAATATAGTCAAAATGTCTCCACCAACCAGCGGTCGGAATTCCACCGCTTTCAGCAGTCCAAAAAGTTCGGTCAAATCTTAAGAGCGGGAGCAACTCAACTACATGGTGAGCGAGACGTTGTAGTCGCAAGAGCGAGCGGTAAACAGCTGAATGGCGGAAGAGGCACAGAGTACCAAAAGCGGGCGGAATGGCAACTAAAACGGTAAAGGGGCGCCCTACGACAGCGTGTCTTCAGGTGAAACGGATTGTGGGACAAGGTCCAGAATGAAAGATTCTTCAAAAGGGAAAAAATTCCGCCGGACCCCGGGAGCCGGCCGCCTATGCCGGGGGCGATCTCAGGCCTCACCAGGGCAACACGACTTGGGGAGGGGGCAGGAGCCAAGCGCCCCCTCTCAGTCCGCGCCATCTCACCGCCCCTCGGGGGCCTCCGTCAAGCGGTTTAGGGAGGCACCGTATCACATTGTTTTCCAATGCAGTCAGGTCCACAAATGGACCCCACTTACTTTGAATAGTGAAGCTGCAGCAGGTGCAAATAAGGTTTAAACAGTGTTACAAGAGCTGCTTAGAACTCTGAAGTATGGCACTCAACAACCAGGACTTATGCCATTTATGTAAGGCAGTGACATGGAAGCAACTCAGGGACAAAAAGCATGAATGAACATTCACGTATGAAAATCTTATTTGGAGAAGGGGTAGAATCCAAACGCCCCCTGCCAGTTCGCGCCACTACACCGTATGTGGAAAATCTGAAGCCATCATTCTACAAACTCTCAACGCTTGTTATCAGTGCATGACTTTCATGCTCGATCGATTGAGCTAGCCGGATCGGGCAATAAAAAGTATAAAATAGTTATGTAAATAGTTATTTAATAAAATGTTTTACTCTGTTTCTTTGCTGGTGTGTTGTGTATATTTATAATATTTGCATAGGGTTTGTCGTTATTTTGGGCGGGGTGGGTGGCGGAGTCGAGCTGTCTTGCAGCCCTCATGGTGTGGAGCTGAGTTCATTTCACTATTTTCGTATTTCTCATGAAGGGTTATTCCTAATGTTTGTATTTTACCGAGGTCAAAAAGAGATCCAATTAGTGGCCTACTGATTTTGCTCGATTACTTTTATTTTTTTACACGATTTTTCACGATCCGCAAAGACTAAACAGAGTATTGTGACTTTGTGCTTGTTTGTAAATAGAGAATGATCCAAAGAGAACCAATTCTAAAACAGTAAATGCTTGGATAACAATCAATCAAATGGAGAGACAAGCAGGTACGACGGATTACAACGGGGGTAAAGGTCTGCGTTAACTACCGTTCACTATCTGCAAAGAGAGAGTACTACTAAGAGAAAAGAGGGGAGTGGGGGGGGCAGCGTTCAAAGCACATCAGCGTGCATAAACACGAAAACGTTTTTACCTATCACGTACTTGACATTTGACAGCTTTTGATATTTGCTATTAAAAAACCATTGAAATTCACAGAAAAAACCATAGGTTATACTCCATATATAGTTAGGAATTTGCATTTACAAAACCTTGAAAATTCAATGAAAAAACCATTGGTTTTAGGCCATATATAGTTAGGGATTTGCATTTAGAAAACCTTATTTTACTCGCATAAAACCATTGAAATTCCATATATAGTTATAAGCGCTAACTATATATCGCGCACCCGCAATCCACTGTTGATGATGTCACATATTACATCATTCTTGACATGGTTAGTGACATCACTGATGACATCACTGATGACATCTCAAATGACATCACTGATGACATCACTGATAACATCTCATTTGAGATGACTGATCACATCACTGATGATATCATTAGTGTGATAATACCATGAACCTCTTCAGACTCTAATATAACCTTAGATACAATCAGTGTAAACAGACAGTCACTCATCCATGGAGTTACTCACACACCTAGTCAGTTATGCCAAAAATCAATCACACCTCCATTTTCTCAACTATACAGTTATACACACCTTACTTATTCAAACATATACTAACACATATTTACTTTACTCTCTTATACAATCTCTGATACATGTTCACAATGATCCATACAGCCACTCACACATTCACTAGTTCTTATGCACAGTTATTTATAGATGTCAACTCTCACATGTACTGTGTTTTACATATGTACTTAATTTGACATGTAGCACTGAGATATCCATTCACTCACTAATACACTCATGCACAGTCAACCGCCCATACAGCTGTTTCCACATGCAGTTTTGAATCTATACATATAGTAAATCAACTACTCACACATCTATGTACAGAGTCACACACCTCCCAGCCACCCATACACACACACTCAGTTTCCCATACAAATACTTGGACAACCAATCAATAACCCATACAGTTACTCATATAGCTACTTATCAACACATGCAACAGTTTACAGAACAACAGACATAATGATGCACTAATTAAGACAGTTTAGTCACTAACCCGTGCACTCAGTGAGACACATTTAATCACTCACTCATACAGTCAGTCATGCACCTACTAAATCCTTCATCCAGACACTTATACATCCACTCATTCTTCAATATGTAAGACATGTTTTTACTTTACAGAAACATACAGTCACTGGATGTTGTCATCAGTGATGTCATCAGTGATGTCACTAACCATGTCATGAATGATGTAATATGTGACATCATCAGCAGTGGATTGCGGGTGCGCGATATATAGTTAGCGCTTATAACTATATATGGAATTTCAATGGTTTTATGCGAGTAAAATAAGGTTTTCTAAATGCAAATCCCTAACTATATATGGCCTAAAACCAATGGTTTTTTCATTGAATATATATATATATACATACACACAAATATATATATATATATTCACTGAAAAAACCATAGGTTATAGACCATATATAGTTAGGGATTAGCATTTAAAAAACCTTATTTTATTTGCACAAAACCATTGAAATTCCATATATAGTTAGTTGCACTAACTATATATCGCTGACCCGCAATCCACTGCTAATGATGTCACATATTACATCATTCATGACATGGTCAGTGACATCACTGATGACATCACTGATGACATCTCAAATGACATCACTGATGACAACACCCAGTGACTGTATGTTTCTGTAAAGTTAAAATATGTCTTACATATTGAAGAATGAGTGGATGTATAAGTGTCTGGATGAAGGATTTAGTAGGTGCATGACTGACTGTATGAGAGAATGATTAAATGTGTCTCACTGAGTGCATGGGTTAGTGATTAAAGTGTCTTAATTTGGCAATCATTATTTATGTTCTTCTGTAAACTGCTGCATGTTTAAATCAGTAGCTATATCAGTAACTATATGGGTTATTGAATGGTTGCCCAAGTATTTGTATGGGAGACTGAGTATGTGTGTGGGTGGCTGGGAGGTGTATAACTCTGTGCATAGATGTGTGAGCAGTTGATTCCCTAGGTGTATGGCTTCAAAAGTGCATGTAGAAACAGCTGTATGGACAGTTGACTGTGTGCATGAGTATATTGGTGAGTGAATGGATATCTCAGTTCTACATGTCAAAGTAAGTACATATGTAAAACACACTCCATGTGAGAGTTGACATATATAAATAACTGAACATGAGAGCCAGTGAATGTGAGAGTGGCTGTATGAATCATTGTGAACTTGTATCAAGGATTGTATAAGAGAGTAAATATGTGTTAGTATATGTTTGAATAAGTAAGGTGTGTATAACTGTATAGTTGAGGAAATGGAGGTGTGATTGATTCTTTGCATGACTGACTAGGTGTGTGAGTAACTCCATGGATGTGTGACAGTCTGTGAGTGCCTGTTTACACTGAGTGTATCTAAGGTTATATTAGAGTCTGAAGATGTATTATCACATAAATGATATCATCAGTGATGTAATCAGTAATGTCAAATGAGATGTCAGTGATGTCATCAGTGATGTCATTTGAGATGTCATCAGTGATGTCATCAGTGATGTCATTTGAGATGTCATCAGTGATGTCATCAGTGATGTCACTGACCATGTCATGAATGATGTAATATGTGACATCATTAGCAGTGGATTGCGGGTCCGCGATATATAGTTAGTGCAACTAACTATATATGGAATTTCAATGGTTTTGTGCAAATAAAATAAGGTTTTTTAAATGCTAATCCCTAACTATATATGGTCTATAACCTATGGTTTTTTTCAGTGAATTTTCAAGGTTTTGTAATATGCAAATTCCTAACTATATATGGTCTATAACCTATGGTTTTTTCTGTGAATTTCATTGGTTTTTTTAAAAGCTAATATCTATAGCTGTAAAATATATTCTTTATTAAGTGACGTATCACGTAGCCCGTGAGACGCTTCATGATGCATCGCATAACCGTGACGTATCGTCTCTGCAGCGCAAACCAAACCCAAAACGTAAGCGCGCCAAAACACGCTTAAAGATATATATATATATTTTTTTAACCTTAATTAGACAAAATCCACACGTGCACATATCACAAACGTTCAAAAAACACAATATGTCGGACTCCCGTTACGCTGCCGGTTAGCTGCCCGGTTAACGTACCAGGAAGCACCTTTACCGCGAAAAATCGCATTTTTTTTTTCACCCCCCAGGGAACTTTAATAGCCCCCTCATCAATCCTAGGGGTTCAGGAGGGGTCTGCCTTACCCCTTTCATTCATTTACACCTTTTTTCCACCTCTTGTCTCTCGATCCCACAGAGAGACAAGATGGCGGCCGCTCCAGACTGTTTACAATGATAACAGCCAATCAGCTTCTCCTCAGACTCCCGTTACACTGCCGGTTAGCTGCCCGGTTCGCGTACCAAGACGAAAAAATCGGAGTTTTTTTTTTGGAACCAGCGTGGCTCTATAATATCCCCTCATCAATCCTAGGGGGTCAGAAGGGGTCTACCTTGCCCCCTTTCCTTCATTTCCTCCTTTGTTTTGGCCTCCTCTTGTCTCTCGATCCTACCGAGAGACAAGATGGCGGCCGCACCGGACTGTTTAGAATGTTGACAGACACCGGAGAGCCAATCAGCTTCGCTTCGCAAAGTTCCGATAAGCGAAAAGTACGCGAACCGGAGCGCTGCCCGGAGCGCTGTTACAGATATATATCTTGATTTAAACGTTAATTTCTCAAAATCCACTGAAGCACATATATTGAGACCTAGCAAAGGCACATCGGGCTAACCGTCCCTACAATTTTGCCAAGTTTCGTGCAAATCCATTCAGCCGTTCGAGCTAAAAGTGAGTCCAACCGCCCTATGGAAAACTCAATGTTAAAAACGCGTTTTGGGACCCCCCTTTTTTCTCAGCCCCCCCTTGACGAAACCCCCCCAAATTTCCAGGAGCTGCTCAGAAACAAAATGTGCCATTTTCCTGAAACTTTCAGCCGATTCCGTCCACAAACGCCAAAGTTATTAGACATAGAATTTTCAGAAATCCCATAGGGAAAAAATCCTAACTATATATACCTACTGGCGACCGCCAGTAGGTAATATATATACATACACACAAATATATATATATATATATATATATATATATATATATAGATATATATATATATATATATATATATATATTACCTACTGGCGGTCGCCAGTAGGTAGTTATAGTTAGGATTTTTTTCAATGTTAAATCTCAAAATTCTATTTGGAATAACTTTGGCGCCGGTTGACGAATCTGCCTCAAAATTTCCTGAAAATGGCCTCGCGGCGTTCCGGTCCTTCCCTGAAAGTTTGGGGGGGATTCGTCAAGCGGGGGCTGAGATAAAAGGGGGGTCCCAAAACGCGTTTTCCCCATGTTAATTTCCATAGGGCGGTCGATTTCACTTTTAGCCCGAACGGCTGAATGGATTTCCACCAAACTTGGCAAAATTGTAGGGACTGGTAGCCCGATGTGCCTTTGCTATGTCTCAAGATATGTCCTCCGGTGGATTTTGAGTAATTAAGGTTCAAAAAAATATATATATCTATAGCCGCGCTCCGGTACGCGCACCGGTACGCGCACCGGGCGCTTACCGCGACTTGCGCGCAGAAAGCTGATTGGTTCTGGGGTGTCTGTAAACATTCTAAACAGTCCGGAGCGGCCGCCATCTTGTGTCTCGGTAGGATCGAGACACGAGAGGTGGCCAAAACAAAGAGGGAAATGACCATAAGGGGGCAGAGTAGACCCCCCTTGACCCCCTAGGTTTGATGTGGGGGCCATAAAAGGGCCCCGCAGGGCAAAAAAAAAATAATTTTTTTTTTGATTTTCGCGGGGTGAGCGCCCGGTACGCGCACCGGTACGCGCACCGGTGCGCGTACCGGGGAGCTTACCATGGGGAAAAAGAATGACAGTTTTAAAAGTAGCTGTTTAAAAAAAAAAAAAGTTTTGTTGTTTTTTTATACATACACATACATATATATAAATGCATATGCATATATATATGCATATATGTGTATATGTGTGCGTGTAGAGAGAGGTAGAGAGGTAGAGGTGTAGAGGTAGAGAGGTAGCGGTAGAGAGGTAGAGATTAGTAGAGAGAGAAGAAGAGAGAGGTAGAGAGGTAGAGAGTGAGTAATAGAGAGTAGAGAGTGAGTAGTAGAGAGTAGTAGAGAGCAGTAGAGAGAGTAGCAGAGAGTGAGTAGTAGAGAGTAGTACAGTGAATAGTAGAGTGAGTAGTAGAGAGTAGTAGAGAGTGAATAGTAGAGAGTGAGTAGTAGAGAGTAGTAGAGAGTAAGTAGTAGAGTGAGCAGTAGAGAGCAGTAGAAAGTGAGTAGTAGAGAGTAGTAAAGAGTGAGTAGTAGAGAGTGAGTAGTAGAGAGTGAGTAGTAGAGAGTAGTAGAGAATGAGTAGCAGAGAGAATAGTAGTGAGTAGTAGAGAGTGAGTAGTAGAGACTAGTAGAGAGAGAGTAGTAGAGAGTGAGTAGTAGAGAGTAGTAGAGAGTGAGAAGTAGAGAGTGAGTAGTAGAGAGTAGTAGTGAGTAGTAAAGAGTGAGTAGTAGAGAGAGAGTAGTAGAGTGAGTAGTAGAGAGTAGTAGAGAGTGAGTAGTAGAGAGTGAGTAGTAGAGAGTAGTAGAGAGTAAGTAGTAGAGTGAGTAGTAGAGAGCAGTAGAAAGTGAGTAGTAGAGAGTAGTAAAGAGTGAGTAGTAGAGAGTGAGTAGTAGAGAGTGAGTAGTAGAGAGTAGTAGAGAATGAGTAGCAGAGAGAATAGTAGTGAGTAGTAGAGAGTGAGTAGTAGAGTGAGTAGTAGAGACTAGTAGAGAGAGAGTAGTAGAGAGTGAGTAGTAGAGAGTAGTAGAGAGTGAGAGGTAGAGAGTGAGTAGTAGAGAGTAGTAGTGAGTAGTAAAGAGTGAGTAGTAGAGAGAGAGTAGTAGAGTGAGTAGTAGAGAGTAGTAGATAGTGAGTAGTAGGGAGTAGTGAGTAGCGAGTAGTAGGGAGTGAGTAGTAGAGAGAGAGTAGTAGAGAGTAGTAGAGTAGTAGAGAATGAGTAGTAGACAGTGAGTATTTGAGAGTAGTGGAGTAGGAGAGAGTAAGTAGTAGAGAGTAGTGGAGAATATTCCAAAGTTTGGCACAGCACCACTTTCACAATGAGTCCAATCAAATCATATCACTTAGAGTCCTTATTGAAGCGCTGAATCTTGGGGTATATTCAAATGCTTTTATTTTCCTTAAGTTTATGTACCACAGCCAGCCGAAACGTTTCGTTCTGTACAACAGAACTTCTTCAGGGCGTTCTTATTTCCTTCAAGTTATGTCGGTATCCAGTTGTCATATAACTAGATATTTCTTCCAAATGTTAGACGAGACATAAGTATATTCTTATTCAAAGTGACTAGGTATCAATTTTACCCACACAATTCGGGCAGACGAGTAATTTATAGCATCCTCAAAGTCTGTCTTTCAAAAATTCCAAAGTATAGGGCATGATAATCCAAATCCAAATGTTTCTCAAGAAAAGTCATTTACAATCGTTCGGAATATCGGTGTTTGGGCAGATATGATCCAGGGACCCCAGTATGCAAGGGGAATTAGTCCCCCCTCTGCAAACGCGCCAGTGGCCTGCATTGCAGAGAGGTGTAACAAGGGTGTGGCCTCATTACACTTCTCTGCAATGCAGCTCCCTCGCGCATACTGGAGGCTCCTGGTGGACTAGTTGACCCCAGGGACCCCCAGTATGCAAGGGGAATTAGTTCCCCCTCTGCAAACGCGGCAGTGGGCTGCGTTGCAGAGAGGTGTAACAAGTGGCATAGTCTCATTACACCTCTGCAATGCAGCCCCTGGCGCATACTGGAGGTTCCAGGTGGGCTAATTGGCCCCCATGGGCCCCCAGTATGAAAGGGGAATTAGTTCCCCCTCTTCAAACATGCACGGGGCTGCGTTGCAGAGAGGTGTAAAAAGGGTTGTGGCTTCATTACACCTCTCTGCAATGCAGTCCCCTGGCGCATACTGGAGATTCCTGGTGGGCTTTCAGGTCTTATATAGTTAGGAATTAGCATTAAAAAAACCTTTGAAATTCACTGAAAAAACCATAGGTTTCACACCAGTTATAGTTAGGAATTAGCATTTAAAAAACCTTTGAAATTCACTGAAAAAACCATAGGTTTCACACCAGTTATAGTTAGGAATTAGCATTTAAAAACCTATTAAATTCACTGACAAAACCATAGGTTTCACACCAGTTATAGTTAGTTGGAAATTTTACTGACATAAAACCATTGAAATTCCCACGTTATAGTTAGTTGGACTCACTATAACTTGCGCGCCTGCAATGCACTGCTGATGACGTCACATATTACATCACTCATGACATGGTCAGTGACATCACTCATGACATCACTGATGACACCATCCTTGTGACAGAGTGACAGACCTAATTTCAGTGTAATGTAACGCTTGAAACACATATTCAAAAATAGAAACAAACATTTTCAAAAAAATGGAGATACCCAAACCAGTAACAACAACCAATTCAGTAATTCCACCATCTATATACACATCCACTCATTCACCAACAGTTCTATATAGTCACTCATATATATACTCACTCATCATATGTAGTGATACACCTATACATCCTGTTACACATCAGCAGTCATCCAAAAGTTACTCACACACATACTCACACATGCAAATAAACTATTGAACATCCATTTATTTGCATATACATTTATACACACACTACCACCTTACTTCTAAGGAAACTTACACATACTTACTCTCTTAAACAATCACTTATAGAAACACATACTTATTTAAACAGGAACTCCTACAATCTCTCACTATATATACTATACTCACTTATATACATCAATACTCTCATATACTAGATTAAAACATATGTCGTTACTAATGAAGACACTAGTGAGACAGTCATTCACTCACTAACACACACATATACACACTCATCCACCCATACACTCCTGCACATATGCTGTCTTCAAAACACATACAAACAGTGAGTCAGTCACCAACCCCTGCAGCCACTTATACACAAAGAGAAACACTGATACAAACATTTAAATATTTAAACAATACTCGCTAATATATGTATTCACTAAGATACACTTAATAAGCCAGTTTACGAACGAATTTTATTTTAAAAAACATCCATTTACACAATTATTTAAAGATTTATTCTTCCATCGACCTTTACAAATACATATATAAAACAAATTTATTTTTCAGAAAGACACACATTCACTGGATGGTGTCATCAGTGATGTCATGAGTGATGTCACTGACCATGTCATGAGTGATGTAATATGTGACGTCATCAGCAGTGCATTGCAGGCGCGCAAGTTATAGTGAGTCCAACTAACTATAACGTGGGAATTTCAATGGTTTTATGTCAGTAAAATTTCCAACTAACTATAACTGGTGTGAAACCTATGGTTTTGTCAGTGAATATATATATATACACACACACAGATATACATATAAACATACATATACATACACATGCAAATACACATATAATTAGTCAGAAAGTTAACTTTTGGTCCACAGAACACCCTTTGTTATTTGGTATAAATCCATTCAGTATTTTGTGAGATATTAAAGGAAAATTACATTTGTATATTTACAATCACGGCTAATTAATGAATAACAACAAGCTTGTGCAGGGATCTGAGGAGCTCTGATTGGATGCCAACAATTGAACCAGGAAGTGTTGGTAGCAATCATGGCAAAAAGCATTTAAATAATAATAATAATATATATATTTTTTAAAACAAGCATGGTCTCCTGTGTTGGTTTTTAATTAGGACCCTTGGTGTGCCAGGTCCCAGGGGCATGCAGAGTTTATTACATTAAAGGAGGGGGCGCAAGTGGCCCTCCTCGATTGGCATTCTTATGCCCTGGGGACCACCACCTACCTGGGGATTTTGTTTAATTTCAAGCGGGGGCTGTGCAGACCCTCCTGGGCCCCAGAGACCACCATCTCCCCAGGGGTTTAAATAAAATGGAGTTGGGGGCATGTGGCAAGGCAGTGGGCAAGACACCACTAGTGTCATTCAGAAAAGCCAAATCCATGCGTAGTCAATTGGTCTGTAATTGTCCAGCCATAAAAAAGCAAAACAACTGGCTACAATCACAGAAGGGCTTCAAAAAAACGCAGTAAATGCAAGGCCTGCAACCACGGCATTAACACTATCAGAGTAGATGTTCCCTTCAGAAGAACACCATACACCATAAGGGAACATTACACATGTAAGACGGAACATGCGGTGTACGTACTGACGTGTGTGTGTGGTAAGAGGTACGTAGGGTCGACAATCACCCTGTCCATGTGAGAATCCTGCAGCATTTACGAGCAATCACTAACAATGACCAAGCTTACCCTGTGGCAAGGCACATACATGAAACACACTCGGGTAGTACCCAAGGTCTAACATACTTCGTCATTGATAGTATCCCTAGGAATACGAGGGGTGGTAACCGTAAACTTGCACTACGCCGCCTGGAGTCAAGATACATAATTCTGTTGAACTCCAAGATCCCCTTTGGGTTGAATGCGGATGAAGCCTTAAATGTACACCTGTAACCCAGCCAGTACTCTCACTTTCCTGAGTACCATTTTGGAACATCTGCAGTTCACGTACTTTAACTTTATTAAAACACTTTTTCACCTCACATGTAAATAAGGGACAATGCACTCACTTTTTATTCTTAATTCCTAACACTCACCACTTCCACGTAAATTTTTATAGTCACCCACCACTCACCACACACATGCAAGGCAAGCGCTCATTAACTAGCTCCACTTGGAGATAGAAGGCCCCGTTGCGGAGGGTTCCTACTACGTAGGTCTAAGTGATTAACAAATATCGTGTTCATTGCGGGTGGAATTGACTCTGATGCACTGTGCATATATCTGGCGGTATAAACGCGACGCGGATACATTTGAACATTAATAGAGGCACTTGTAATAGTACGGGCCTCGCCCGTGGTAATGTATGGCAAAGAATTGTAACCATTTTAGTACTTACTGTATTCTTTTGTCAAAGGGTTTTGTGTATCGGACTACCGAGTAAACAAACGCGCAGGGAGCCGCTGTTCATCATATCCTCCGCGTGTGGCTAGACCTATTGAACTAATACAATTAAACCGCAACAACACTGTAACCAATCAGAGCCTTCATCACTAACGTGAACGGTACCATGTATGAGTTAAGTCACACGAACTCAGTTGGATCATGTGTAAACAAAGCGCAATGATGTTATGTACCACAGAGGGGCAGCTTGTATGTTCTACGGGTGTGTTTCAATATTTGACACTTTAGCAAACGTATTGAATTTAAGGACAGAATTGTAATGTTAATTGTATTTAATTTAAAATAATTTATGCTTTGGTGAAAGAAAAGTGTAGAAAGACTGCCATGCTATACAAAATGTGCAAGTCATGAACTTTTCTATGTTCATACATGGGGAGTAGCCAGGTAACCTTAGCAACAACTAGTTGTAACCAGTATTGCAATTGAACCCATGTCTCACATGTATGTATATATACCTAATTCAAATGCATTGCAGATGTAGTGAACAAGGCGGGAGCAAGCCGCCAAAACGCGTCTAAGCAGCAACTGATCATGTAATAAATCGTTTTTGGATTCAGATTCACGGAGTCAGCTCCTTCTTTTATTCGAAGCTTTGCATGGTAATGTATATAAATATATATATATATATATATATTACCTACTGGCGGTCGCCAGTAGGTAGTTATAGTTAGGATTTTTTTCAATGTTAAATCTCAAAATTCTATTTGGAATAACTTTGGCACCGGTTGACGAATCTGCCTGAAAATTTCCTGAAAATGGCCTCGTCGAGCTCCGGTCCTTCCTTGAAAGTTTGGGGGGGATACGTCAAGCGGGGGCCGAGATAAAAGGGGGGTCCCAAAACGCATTTTCCCCATGTAAATTTCCATAGGGCGGTCGATTTCACTTTTAGCCCGAACGGCTGAATGGATTTCCAGCAAACTTGGCAAAATTGAAGGGACTGGTAGCCCGATGTGCCTTTGCTATGTCTCAAGATATGTGCTGCAGTGGATTTTGAGTAATTTAGGTTAAAAAAAATATATATATCTATAGGCGCTCTCCGGTGCGCCCACCGGAGTGCGCTCCAGGCGCGACACGCGACTTGCGCGCAGGAAGCTGATTGGCTCTTGGGTGTCTGTAAACATTCTAAACAGTCTGGAGCGGCCGCCATCTTGTGTCTCGGTAAAATCGAGACACAAGGGGTTTGAAAAAAAAAGGGGCAAATGACCATAAGGGGGAAGAGTAGACCCCCTCTGACCCCCTAGGTTTGATGTAGGGGCTAAAATAGGGTCCTGTGGGGCATTACATTTTTTATTTTTTTTTTCGTTTTGCGCGGGGGAAGCGCATGGTACGCGCACCGGCGAAGCACGGGGAAAATCCAGGACCATATTTATGAAGGCCTTGCGCTGCCAGTTTTGCACCTCCTGTGCGTCAATTTTTGTGACGCACCAGCGGTGTAAAAAAATGCGCATTGTTATGCAATATTTAAAAAGTGACGCATCTATCTAGATGCGTCACTTTTTAAATATAGTGCAACGAGGCACATTTTTTTACACTGCTGGTGTGATGCGTCACTTTTCTGTGCGCACTCCTTATGACATTCCAGATGTGTCATATTTAATGTATGACGAATCATGTTGCAAGGAGTTACAGATACATCAGTATTTCTGACATATCTGTAAACATAAAAGTGACGCGAGGCAGGTGCAAGATTTTGACGCAACAGCATCCTAAAAGTGACGCAGAGAAATCTTATAGATTTCAGTACGTCGTTATTACCAAGCTTTTTGCGGGGGAATGCCCCCTCTGCATACATTATACCTGACGCAGATATAATGTGGCGCAGAGTTTTAAAAAGTGACCCATGTACCTAGATGCGTCACTTTTTAAAAATAGCGTCAGGTATAATGCATGCAGAGGGGGTGTTCTCCCGCAAAAAGCTTTGTAATAGCGACGCAGTGAAATCTTTGAGATTTCACTGCGTCACTTTTAGGATGCTGTTGCGTCAAAATCTTGCGCCTGCTTTACAGCAGGTGTTAGACTGACGCAAGACCTTTCACATGGTGCTTTTTCCATGTGAAAGGACACATTACTGGAGTTGCGTCACTTTTGTGATGCACTCCAGCAATGCGTTACTTGGAATGTCATAAGGAGTGCGCACAGAAAAGTGACGCATCGCACCAGTGGTGTCAAAAAATGTGCCTCGTTGCGTTATATTTAAAAAGTGACGTATCTAGGTAGATGGGTCACTTTTTAAAATCAAGCGCCACATTATATCTGCGTGAGGTATAATGCATGCAGAGGGGGTGTTCCCCCGCAAAAAGCTTTGTAATAGCGACGCAGTGAAATGTTTGAGATTTCACTGCGTCACTTTTAGGATGCTGTTGCGTCCTTTAAATATAGTGCAACGAGGCACATTTTATTACACTGCTGGTGTGATGCGTCACTTTTCTGTGCGCACTCCTTATGACATTCCAGATGTGTCATATTTAATGTATGACGAATCATGTTGCAAGGAGTTACAGATACGTCAGTATTTCTGACATATCTGTAAACATGAAAGTGACGCGAGGCAGACGCAAGATTTTGACGCAACAGCATCCTAAAAGTGACGCAGAGAAATCTCATAGATTTCAGTACGTCGTTATTACCAAGCTTTTTGCGGGGGAATGCCCCCTCTGCATACATTATACCTGATGCAGATATAATGTGGCGCAGAGTTTTAAAAAGTGACCCATGTACCTAGATGCGTCACTTTTTAAAAATAGCGTCAGGTATAATGCATGCAGAGGGGGTGTTCCCCTGCAAAAAGCTTGGTAATAATGACGCAGTGCGTCACTTTTAGGATGCTGTTGCGCCAAAATCTTGCGCCTGCTTCACAGCAAACCTTTCACATGGTGCTTTTTCCATGTGAAAGGACACATTACTGGAGTTGCGTCACTTTTGTGACGCACTCCAGCAATGCGTTACTTTTGTGTTTACAGATACGTCAGAAATACTGACATATCTGTAACTCCTTGCGAATTGATTAGTCATATATTAAATATGACATATCTGGAATGTCATAAGGAGTGCGTCCACAAAAGTGACGCATTGCTGTTTTCACGTAGCGATGCGTCACTTTTCAGAAATGAGGCCTCCAGTTTATTCACTGTGTCATAACTTTCTTTTCTAACACTCACCTTCTTTCATTCCTCCTACTTCACTTCCTTTCACCTCTCATACCTTTCTGTTCTTTCTTACTCATTCTCCTTTCAATTATCAATGCACTATATTTCACTTACTCTTCATTTTTTTAAGAATATAGCTCTTTGATGAGAATTGGAGGTAGTTCTGAAAAGAACTTTTGGTTTTCTTCTTTTAACTGAACAGGAACAAAAAGAGGGAATGGAAACTGCTCAACAGGAGCAAAAAGAAAACAAAAAAATTAGGGGTGGGAAGGGCAGCGATGGTTCTCCAATGCTCGAACCATGAGCAGGACACTTTGCTCCCCATAGGTGAGGAGTTGATTGCAGTATCTGCATTTGACGACCCCATGGTTAAATGCAGGTTGTATGTTTGCCACCTGCTCCTGCGATTGCTCTCTCCCAGAAGAAGTTGCTCCTCCGGTTGATGTAGAGGCCCCATCTCTGGGAACCTCTTGTGCCAGAGCCCTGACACTTTCCCGGGCAAAATTCAGGGGGTGCCTCCTCTCCACATGGCGAATCATGGTAAAGTTGCCAAAAGAGTACTTTTTTTGGGGGTTACCCCGTGACAGGACCTGTTTGCAAATCCTGCACTCCACTTTTGGTGCATTCACCTTTTTCTGGTCTGCTGGAAACTTAAAAAATTTCCAGATGAAATGCTCTTTGACCTTCGGCTGAGGAGGCTCTTCATCAATGAATTCAGGCTCATCTTCACTGCTGGATGGTCTGGCAGCCATGATTATCCAAGAAATATGCAAGAGCAAAAAGGCAGGTCTTTCAGTCACAAAAGTGAAAGAAGAAGTGAAGGAAATGGGTGGGGATTTCATTCATTGTAAAAAAAAACTGTTAGCAACCAATGAAAAGTGTTATTTTAGGGTCACATGACCCGACGCGTTTACGCTGCGCGCTCCGGAGCACTTCCGGTGCGTTTACGCAGCGCGATCGTAGGCGCTTCCGGGGCGCAAACGTGGTGCGATCGTAGGCGCTTTTGCGTGCGTTTACGCGCCGCGAACGTAGGCGCTTCCGAGGGCACTTACGTTGCGCGCCGAAGTGACGTCATCAAACTTTTACAGAAATGCATAATCATTTTCCTTATTAAAAAAAACAAATTTTATTTGTATGGTACGAAATGTTTTGCATTATTATTAACTTTTCATTCATATTTTTTTTCACGAACGACAGTTGCGCTCTGGGTGCGCTTTCAGATGAGCTCACGGAAAAGCTTACCGGAGAGCTTAGCTGAAAGCTTCCCGGAGCGCGCACCCAGAGCGCAAAAGAAAAAAATTATATAAAAAAAACGAATACTTTAAAAAAAACAGCAAATTGTAAAAAAAAAAAAAGGTTAGAAACTCGATATACAAAGGAATTAGCATTTAAAAAACCAATGAAATTCACTGAAAAAACCATAGGTTTCACACCAGTTATAGTTAGGAATTAGCATTTAAAAAACCTATTAAATTCACTGAAAAAACCATAGGTTTCACACCAGTTATAGTTAGCTGGAAATTTTACTGATATAAAACCATTGAAATTCCCACGTTATAGTTAGATGGACTCACTATAACTTGCGCGTGCAATGCACTGCTGATGATGTCTTAATAAGCCAGTTAACCAATAAATTTTTAAAAACCATCCATTTAGACACTTATTTAAACATTTATTCTTCCATCAACTTTTACATATACATATATAAAATATATTTATTTTTCAGAAAGACACACATTCACTGGATGGTGTCATCAGTGATGTCATGAGTGATGTCATTGACCATGTCATGAGTGATGTAATATATGACGTCATCAGCAGTGCATTGCACGCGCAAGTTATAGTGAGTCCATCTAACTATAACGTGGGAATTTCAATGGTTTTATATCAGTAACATTTCCAGCTAACTATAACTGGTGTGAAACCTATGGTTTTTTCAGTGAATTTAATAGGTTTTTTAAATGCTAATTCCTAACTATAACTGGTGTGAAACCTATGGTTTTTTCAGTGAATATATATATATATATATATCTATATATATACTAGCAGCCCGCCCCAGCGTTGCCTGGGGCAGAAGGGGGCTGCGGGCTGAATTATCCCAGGGCAGAACTCCCTCCCGCCTCCCGCCTTCCCGCCTCCCGCCCTGGACTTCAGCAACACGGCGGTGCACCCGCCGACTCCCTCCCGCCCCCCGCCTCCCGCCTCCCACCCGGACTTCAGCAACACGGCGGTGCAGCCGCCGACTCCCTCCCCCCGCCCCCGCAACGTACCTCTCACTGCTCCTCCGCTTCCCGCCGGCTCCTCCCCGTGCTGCCACTACTCCTCCAGTTCTCTCATACCGGGCTGTTGTCCTCCGGCTCTTCCTGGTTCTGCTTCTCGCCGCTCCTCCCCTCACGCAGACGTCGCGGCCGGCGCTAGTTGCAAGGGACTACTTAGTTTTTAAATTTTAAGTTTTTTAATTTACGTTTTAATTTTATTTTATGGAGCCTATGTCCATCTACACACCCTGAGGATTACAACAATGTATTGGGTGTGTGGATTGGCGCTGTGGTTCCCGAGTTTACCTTGGCAAAAGGTGCAAGTTTTCTCTTTATAATAGTAGTATATATATATATATATATATATATATACATATATATATATATATATATATATATATATATATATATATATATATTCACTGAAAAAACCATAGGTTTCACACCAGTTATAGTTAGGAATTAGCATTTAAAAAACCTATTAAATTCACTGAAAAAACCATAGGTTTCACACCAGTTATAGTTAGCTGGAAATTTTACTGATATAAAACCATTGAAATTCCCACGTTATAGTTAGATGGACTCACTATAACTTGCGCGTGCAATGCACTGCTGATGACATCACATATTACATCACTCATGACATGGTCAGTGACATCACTCATGACATCACTGATGACACCATCCAGTGAATGTGTGTCTTTCTGAAAAATAAATATATTTTATATATGTATATGTAAAAGTTGATGGAAGAATAAATGTTTAAATAAGTGTCTAAATGGATGGTTTTTAAAAATTGATTGGTTAACTGGCTTAATAAGACATCATCAGCAGTGCATTGCACGCGCAAGTTATAGTGAGTCCATCTAACTATAACGTGGGAATTTCAATGGTTTTATATCAGTAAAATTTCCAGCTAACTATAACTGGTGTGAAACCTATGGTTTTTTCAGTGAATTTAATAGGTTTTTTAAATGCTAATTCCTAACTATAACTGGTGTGAAACCTATGGTTTTTTCAGTGAATTTCATAGGTTTTTTAAATGCTAATTCCTTTGTATATCGAGTTTCTAACCTTTTTTTTTTTTACAATTTGCTGTTTTTTTTTAAGTATTCATTTTTTTTAATAATTTTTTTCTTTTGCGCTCTGGGTGCGCGCTCCGGGAAGCTTTCAGCTAAGCTCTCCTGTAAGCTTCTCCGAGAGCTCATCTGAAAGCGCACCCAGAGCGCAACTGTCGTTCGTGAAAAAAAAATATGAATGAAAAGTTAATAATAATGCAAAACATTTCCTACCATACAAATAAAATTTGTTTTTTTTAATATGGAAAATGATTATGCATTTCTATAAAAGATTGATGACGTCACTTCGGCGCGCAACGTAAGTGCCCTCGGAAGCGCATACGTGCGCGGCGCCGAAACGCACGGAAAAGCGCCTACGATCGCGCCACGTTTGCGCCCCGGAAGCGCCTACGATCGCGCTGCGTAAACGCACCCGGAAGTGCTCCGGAGCGCGCAGCGTAAACGCGTCGGGTCATGTGACCCTAAAATAACACTTTTCATTGGTTGCTAACAGTTTTTTTTTACAATGAATGAAATCCCCACCCATTTCCTTCACTTCTTCTTTCACTTTTGTGACTGAAAGACCTGCCTTTTTTACTGCTCCATATTCCTGGATTCATCATGGCTGCCAGACCATCCAGCAGTGAAGATGACTCCAATGATTTCATTGATGAAGAGCCTCCTACCCCAAAGGTGAAGGAACATTTCATCTGGAAATTTTTTAAGTTTCCAGCAGGCCAGAAGAAGGTGAATGCACCAAAAGTAGAGTGCAGGATCTGCAAACAGGTCCTGTCACGGGGTAACCCCCAAAAAAAATACTCTTTTGGCAACTTCACCATGATTCGCCATGTGGAGAGGAGGCACCCCCAGAATTTTGCCCGGGAAAGTGTCAGGGCTCTGGCACAGGAGGTTCCCAGAGATGGGGCCTCTACATCAACAGGAGGAGCAACTTCTTCTGGAAGAGAACAATCTCAGGGGCAGGTAGCAAACATTCAACCTGCATTCAACCATGGGGTCGTCAGATGCAGATACTGCAATCAACTCCTCACCTATGGGGAGCAAAGTGTCCTGCTCATGGTTCGGGCATTGGAGAACCATCACTGCCCTTCCCACCCCTAATTTTTTTCTTTTCTTTTTGCTCCTGTTGAGCAGTTTCTATTCCCTGTTTTTGTTCCTGTTCAGTTAAAAGAAGAAAACCAAAAGTTCTTTTCAGAACTACCTCCAATTCTCATCAAAGAGCTATAATCTTAAAAAATGAAGAGTAAGTGAAATATAGTGCATTGATAATTGAAAGGAGAATGAGTAAGAAAGAACAGAAAGGTATGAGAGGTGAAAGGAAGTGAAGTAGGAGGAATGAAAGAAGGTGAGTGTTAGAAAAGAAAGTTATGACACAGTGAATAAACTGGAGGCCTCATTTCTGAAAAGTGACGCATCGCTACGTGAAAATAGCGATGCGTCACTTTTCTGGACGCACTCCTTATGACATTCCAGATATGTCATATTTAATATATGACTAATCAATTCGCAAGGAGTTACAGATATGTCAGTATTTCTGACATATCTGTAAACACAAAAGTAACGCATTGCAGGAGTGCGTCACAAAAGTGACGCAACTCCAGTAATGTGTCCTTTCACATGGAAAAAGCACCATGTGAAAGGTTTGCTGTGAAGCAGGCGCAAGATTTTGGCGCAACTGCATCCTAAAAGTGACGCACTGCGTCATTATTACCAAGCTTTTTGCAAGGAACACCCCCTCTGCATGCATTATACCTGACACTATTTTTTAAAAAGTGACGCATCTAGGTACATGGGTCACTTTTTAAAACTCTGCGCCATATTGTATCTGCATCAGGTATAATGTATGCAGAGGGGGCAATCCCTCGCAAAAAGCTTGGTAATAACAACGTACTGAAATCTATGAGATTTCTCTGCGTCACTTTTAGGATGCTATTGCGTCAAAATCTTGCGCCGGCCTCGCATCACTTTTATTTTTACACATATGTCAGAAATACTGACGTATCTGTAACTCCTTGCAACATGATTCGTCATACATTAAATATGACACATCTGGAATGTCATAAGGACTGTGGACAGAAAAGTGACGCATCACACCAGCAGTGTAATAAAATGTGCCTCGTTGCACTATATTTAAAGGATGCAACAGCATCCTAAAAGTGACGCAGTGAAATCTCAAACATTTCACTGCGTCGCTATTACAAAGCTTTTAGTGGGAGAACACCCCCTCTGCATGCATTATACCTCACGCAGATATAATGTGGCGCTTGATTTTAAAAAGTGACCCATCTACCTAGATACCTCACTTTTTAAATATAACGCAACGAGGCACATTTTTTTACACTACTGGTGCAATGCGTCACTTTTCTGTGCGCACTCCTTATGACATTCCAAGTAACGCATTGCTGGAGTGCGTCACAAAAGTGACGCAACTCCAGTAATGTGTCCTTTCAAATGGGGAAAGCAGCATATGAAAGGTCTTGCCTCAGTCTAACACCTGCTGTAAAGCAGGCACAAGATTTTGACGCAACAGCATCCTAAAACTGACGCAGTGAAATCTCAAAGATTTCACTGCGTCGCTATTACAAAGCTTTTTGCGGGAGAACACCCCCTCTGCATGCATTATACCTGAAGCTATTTTTAAAAAGTGACGCATCTAGGTACATGGGTCACTTTTTAAAACTCTGCGCCATATTGTATCTGCATCAGGTATAATGTATGCAAAGGGGGCATTCCCCCGCAAAAAGCTTGGTAATAACGACGTACTGAAATCTATAAGATTTCTCTGCGTCACTTTTAGGATGCTGTTGCGTCAAAATCTTGCACCTGCCTCGCATCACTTTTATGTTTACAAATATGTCAGAAATACTGACGTATCTGTAACTCCTTGCAACATGATTCGTCTTACATTAAATATGACACATCTGGAATGTCATAAGGAGTGCGCACAGAAAAGTGACG
Organism: Lissotriton vulgaris; assembly: GCF_964263255.1. Taxonomy (NCBI): domain Eukaryota; kingdom Metazoa; phylum Chordata; class Amphibia; order Caudata; family Salamandridae; genus Lissotriton; species Lissotriton vulgaris. Next base: position 1,515,894,943 of record NC_141689.1, on the reverse strand, counting down.
CATAACACCAGCAGTGTAATAAAATGTGCCTCGTTGCACTATATTTAAAAAGTGACGCATCTAGATAGATGCGTCACTTTTTAAATATTGCATAACAATGCGCATTTTTTTACACCGCTGGTGCGTCACAAAAATTGACGCACAGGAAGCGCAAAACTAACAGCGCAAGGCCTTCATAAATATGGTCCTGGATTTTCCCCGTGCTTCGCCGGTGCGCGTACCATGCGCTTCCCCCGCGCAAAACGAAAAATTTTTTTTAATGCCCTGCAGGACCCTATTTTAGTCCCTACATCAAACCTAGGGGGTCAGAGGGGGTCTACTCTTCCCCCTTATGGTCATTTGCCCCTTTTTTTTTCAAACCCCTTGTGTCTCGATTTTACCGAGACACAAGATGGCGGCCGCTCCGCACTGTTTAGAATGTTTACAGACAACTGAGAGCCAATCAGCTTCCTGCGCGCAAGTCGCGTGTCGCGCCTGGAGCGCACTCCGGTGCGCGCACGGGAGAGCGCCTATAGATATATATATTTTTTTGAACCTAAATTACTCAAAATCCACTGGAGCACATATCTTGAGACATAGCAAAGGCACATCGGGCTACCAGTCCCTACAATTTTGCCAAGTTTGGTGGAAATCCATTCAGCCGTTCGGGCTAAAAGTGAAATCGACCGCCCTATGGAAATTAACATGGGGAAAACGCGTTTTGGGACCCCCTTTTATCTCGGCCCCCGCTTGACGAATCCCCCCCAAACTTTCAGGGAAGGACCGGACCGCCATGAGACCATTTTCCTGAAAATTTCAGGCAGATTCGTCAACCGGCGCCAAAGTTATTCAAAATAGAATGTTGAGATTTAACATTGAAAATTATCCTAACTATAACTACCTACTGGCGACCGCCAGTAGGTAATATATATATATATATATATATATATATATATATATATATGAAGAAGCATTCCCTCGTAAGAAGAAATCAGAGGCCAGAGGGGATTTCCAGGGTCAAACAAACAGCTTTATTCCGTCAGGTTGCAGTGGCGGCGAATGCATTTCGGCGGTAGTGCCTTCTTCAGCGCCCTGCGCTGCAACGAGTCAATCACCAAAATGTTCATTCCTGATTGTGAGTACTAGTCATCACTGATGCCCCTCTTCTTAAGGCGATAGGCCCACCTCTGGTAGTTCAGGAAATGACAGGGAACTACCAGTCCCAGCGTGCACAGTGTCGGCGCTGCTGGGTCGGTTGCATAGGCGAGTGGGATGGACGGTAGATCCGTGTTGACGGGCAGGAAAGTGGTGTAGAAATTCTCAGACCCCTTCAGAAGTCCGCGTCTGTGACCTCGGGTTCCCTCGTACCGCTCAGCCAGTCCTTCCAGGTCCGCTATAAGGTGGGGGCTGCCCTGTAGAGGCATCACGACCCGGCAAGGTAAAATACCTAAGTCCATCCTTAGCAAGCCTGAAATTGTCTGGCGGTCACCGGAGTTATCGTTCCCACGATCTAAACCACTGCAAGCAGCCAAACGCCAAGTTTGCTCCGGGACACTTGATGAGCGGGGCCATCCGTGTTGCACCCTTGACTGGTGCAAGAAATATGAAGAAGCATTCCCTCGTAAGAAGAAATCAGAGGCCAGAGGGGATTTCCAGGGTCAAACAAACAGCTTTATTCCGTCAGGTTGCAGTGGCGGCGAATGCATTTCGGCGGTAGTGCCTTCTTCAGCGCCCTGCGCTGCAACGAGTCAATCACCAAAATGTTCATTCCTGCTTGTGAGTACTAGTCATCACTGATGCCCCTCCCCTTAAGGCGATAGGCCCACCTCTGGTAGTTCAGGAAATGACAGGGAACTACCAGTCCCAGCGTGCACAGTGTCGGCGCTGCTGGGTCGGTTGCATAGGCGAGTGGGATAGACGGTAGATCCGTGTTGACGGGCAGGAAAGTGGTGTAGAAATTCTCAGACCCCTTCAGAAGTCCGCGTCTGTGACCTCGGGTCCCCTCGTACCGCTCAGCCAGTCCTTCCAGGTCCGCTATAAGGTGGGGGCTGCCCTGTAGAGGCATCACGACCCAGCAAGGTAAAATACCTAAGTCCATCCTTAGCAAGCCTGAAATTGTCTGGCGGTCACCGGAGTTATCGTTCCCACGATCTAAACCACTGCAAGCAGCCAAACGCCAAGTTTGCTCCGGGACACTTGATGAGCGGGGCCATCCGTGTTGCACCCTTGACTGGTGCAAGAAATATGAAGAAGCATTCCCTCGTAAGAAGAAATCAGAGGCCAGAGGGGATTTCCAGGGTCAAACAAACAGCTTTATTCCGTCAGGTTGCAGTGGCGGCGAATGCATTTCGGCGGCAGTGCCTTCTTCAGCGCCCTGCGCTGCAACGAGTCAATCACCAAAATGTTCATTCCTGCTTGTGAGTACTAGTCATCACTGATGCCCCTCCCCTTAAGGCGATAGGCCCACCTCTGGTAGTTCAGGAAATGACAGGGAACTACCAGTCCCAGCGTGCACAGTGTCGGCGCTGCTGGGTCGGTTGCATAGGCGAGTGGGATAGACGGTAGATCCGTGTTGAAGGGCAGGAAAGTGGTGTAGAAATTCTCAGACCCCTTCAGAAGTCTGCGTCTGTGACCTCGGGTCCCCTCGTACAGCTCAGCCAGTCCTTCCAGGTCCGCTATAAGGTGGGGGCTGCCCTGTAGAGGCATCACGACCCAGCAAGGTAAAATACCTAAGTCCATCCTTCGCAAGCCTGAAATTGTATATATAGTTAGGATTTTTTCTCTATGGAACTTTTGAAAATTCTATGTCTAATACCTTTGGCGTTTGTGGACGGAATCGGCTGAAATTTTCAGGAAAATGGCACATTTTGTTTCTGAGCAGCCCCTGAAACTTTGGGGGGGTTTCTTCAAGGGGGGGGGCGAGAAAAAAGGGGGGTCCCAAAACGCGTTTTTCCCATTCATTTTTACACAGGGCGTTTGGCCTCACTTTTAGCTCGAACGGCTGAATGGATTTGCACGAAACTTGGCAAAATTGTAGGGACTGTTAGCCCGATGTGCCTTTGCTGGGTCTCAATATATGTGCTCCAGTGGATTTTGAGAAATTAAAGTTTTAAAAAACAGATATATCTGTGACAGCGTCCTGGATAGCGCTCCAGATCGCGTACTTTTCGCGTAACGGAGCTTTGCGAAGCGAAGCTGATTGGCTCTCCGGTGTCTGTCAACATTCTAAACAGTCCGGTGTGGCCGCCATATTGTCTCTCGGTAGGATCGAGAGACAAGAGGAGGAGAAAAACGAAGGGGGAATTTAATGAAAGGGGGCAAGGTAGACCCCTCTTGACCCCCTAGGAATGATGTTGGGGTTATTAAAGGGTCCCGTGGGGCAAATAAAAAAAAATTGATTTTTCGCGGTAGAAGCGCTTCCCGGTTCGCGAACCGGGCCGCAAACTGGTAGCGAAACGGGAATTCGCCATTTTGTGTTTCGATTTAATTAAATTACAAGATGGAGGAAAAACAATGTGAGAAATGGGTATAAGGGGGTACCGGAGACGTATCCTGACCCCCTATGTTTTCTGAGGGTGGTTGAGGAGGCTCATATATGTTGATACTTGTCTTCCAGCGGCTGCGCATGAGCGTTTTTTTTTTTTGCTGCGTGACGTCTGTTGACGTTCGATTCGAAGGAAATCAGGAAGTGTTTTGACACTGTGAGTAAATATATTGTTAAAAATAATTGTTATAAATTAATCCGTATTGATAAACATTGGCTGCGCCATGTTGCTTTTTTAACAATGCCTCACTTTTGTCGTGTACGGCAGCCATTTTAGATGCCTTGACCAGACCCACTCTCTGCACGCCGCCGATCCTCAGCATGGCTCCCCACCTTCGCAAGCATCTCCCCCATGCACTGGTCACCCACGCTCTCTCTCTCATGCATGGGCCATAAACCTCCTCCCATATGCGCTGCTCTTCCCTGAGAATCACACCCCATGCTGAGGAAAATTCAGCCCAGATTACAACCGATGCCCAGGCTGCTGGCACAAGACGCCACTTAGTACCCATCTTGAACGGTTACCAAATAAAGAGACGGGCGCTGGAAGCAGGAACACAAGAACAGAGTTTTATTTCTCATGAGGAGAGCCTGTCATTTCAAAACATACATACATACACACAAACTCGGGCGGGGGGAGACGGATCTTCGAATCATTTTTAGCGAATGGGTTTCCAGGCTGAGGCAACGGTAGGTGTCAGTCGGGAGAACAATGGGGCAGCTTTGAGTTTCATGTCTATGAGGGTGCGAGAAGGAGGTGGTAAATCTTAAACATTGGCAACATTCCTAGTCCTCCAGACGGAGGGTATTAGGTAAACCTCACCTCGGAATATTCCTTAAACTTTCCCTATTTAGTTAAACGTAGGAATTTATTCATTGGTGCACGTCATTTTTGGTTGTATTATTCGGGGTGCCAAGCGAAGTCATATTTTGTCATCCTGTAATAACCCATCAAGTTTCTGCTTCAGGCTGCCCTCCCAAGCGCTGGGTTCAGAGAGAGACATAGTCATTGTTTGCTCGTCGTGTATAGGCACCATATTCACCATTTTTCCGTACTTTAATCGACGTTCCGAAGTGACCTGCAGAAAAGAGGGAAAAAGAAGGGGCGGGGCAGCGTTTAAAACACATCAGCGCGCATAAACCCGAAAAGGCTTTTACTTACTACATACTCGGCCTATCTCCACGGGATGCAGTCCCTACCATCTCGGCGTTTAAGCCCAGGGGGGACCGGTAATGTGGGAGAGATAATTATCGGAGGCCTGTGGATAGCATAGGTCGCCCAAGTGTGGCATTACGGATCGTGTGCAGGGGAGGGTCAAAACAAAGGGCAGTCGGTGTAAAGTGGGGGCGAGCTCGTGCTCTCCTTTGAGGAAGAGGGATAACCTACAGTGGTACGGGGTCGTTTTCGTTCGTACTAGGGGGGCCAGGTGATATTCCTTCGGGGTGGCTTAGGGGCATTTAAAACAACTTCCCTGATACAGGTAGCATATAAAGTAGAGACTAAATACCAGGATCTTTATCGATTGCTTTATGCTGTACAAAAATGAAAAACACATACAACAAACCTGGACCATTCATATTTGCAATGTTTCTGCGTACTATACTTTTTAACCCTTAACTTATCGAGCTGCTTCATTTCACCTGCTTTTTAAAAAAAAATCGGAAACAGTGGCCATTTATTCGAAACTTACAAATCTACGCGTTACAACTATGTTTGCTTTTTCAAAAACCTTTAATAAAAATGTTGGTGCACAAATACGGGCCTACAACCCTGTGGGCCGGCCACGGAGCAGTGAGGAACTGTAAATTGGGGGGGGGGGGGTATTTATTTGTAGAAAACATAACAGAGTCAGTGGTTGTTGATTTCATAGTAAAAAGTGCGACAAGTGCAACAAAATCATATCGATAATTCATTGTGAGCAAGTACCAAAAGTGTCGACAATTCGAACCTTCAATAAATACAGTAATCAATGATGCATTAGAACTTAATATCAATTCATTGTTCGAACGTGTAATCAGTACCCGTCCCATGTCAATTCATTGTTCGAACGTTTAATCAATACCCATCCCGGATCAATTCATTGTCCGAACATATAATCAGTCTTATCCCTTATCAATTAATGTGCTAAAAACTGCATACATATCTCATGATATCAAGGCTGAGCAATCGGGGCACAACAAGGAGTTGAGAGTTTCATTTGTACCAGCGCCATTTTGGGTGAGGTCAGGAAGGTCCAAGTATAGTCAAAATGTCTGCAGCAACTCGTGGTTGGACCGGGACCTCTTTCGGCAGTCCAAAAGTTTTCGTTGAAGGGTAGCAGAGGGGACTGCCGACATAAACCATCAGTCAAAGTGGGGTGGGAGGCTATAATCTCTCCTACCGGGTCATACTGGTGTCCCACCGGAACTGATCAAGTTGGTAGTCTTGCAGGATTTTGGTCATTTCAAGACTGAGGCCGGCGCCGGCATGAGCGCGCCGACGTCCCGCGGCTACGTCGTGGTCGTTCGGTGGGTGATCATGGCAGTCATTCCCCATCGGGGGTGTCTGCGGGGGTACACAATCAGGACCCCCGAGAAGAGAAAGTCGCTACAGAGCCAAATACAGGAACATAATGAGGAAACGACCATGTGTAAACAGTCAAAAGTTCGCCATGTAGCCATACACGAAGTAGCAGTCCACCAGTGCAAACCTTCTCAACCCTGTCCCTGTCTCTCCAGGACCACAGATACAGAGTGCATATCGGACCAGAAGCAGACGGGCCAGGAGAAAGAGGCAAGAACTCCAGGCCAAAACACACAGCACCAGTCACAACGGCCTCGAAGCAGTCCAGCAAGAAAGAGCAGCAGCAACAGCAGGCAACACGAGCGACGCCCCGTCGGCCAAGTAGGGGCACTCACTCTGCTAGGACAGACACCAAGTCCCGGTTCAGCAGGGCAAGGCAAACGAACGCTGGGAGGCACATCAAGACAAGTCCGGACGGACCCCGAACGGAGTCCCTCTATCAGTTTCATTCTTTGGAAACGTTCTCGGCAAGGCAGAGTAATGGGCACCCAGACCTCAAAACAGGCGACGGCCGGAGTCTCACCGGCCCTCGGGAGGGTCCGTGCAGCACAGGACAGCGGTTGGTCCGCACACATGGGAAGCGGTTCAGCGAGCCCGTCTAGAAGAACACCCTCCGGCCTGGCAGACTGAAACTTCATGGACTCACGCCAGGAATTCAAGGCAGCGAGCACGTCGCCAAGTGTAGGAACACCCTTACAGTATTCGGCAATCGCGCCGTGCGGTAGGCCAGTGTCCCCGTCAACAACGAGTCCAGGATACAGGGTGCTGGCCGCCATTTTGTCAGCCCGGCGGGGCCACAGCACTCTCCTGGCGTTGATATCCGGACCAGGCGATAAGAGGGGGGGGTCGGAGGCAGAGGCAAGACATCCCCCCCCGTGGCCTTGAAGGCGGCAGAAGAAGAGAATCGGAAGACCATAACATTTCGGGCCATCCACCCCACGGCTGATGGCGGTTAGCCGGGCCCCGCCCTGCACGTGTCGAGGCGTCCACTTCCGGATGGGCGTAACCGTGGCCCTGTTGCACTTCGGGAGTTTCCGGAATGGGGGTAGGTATCTGCTGATTTGTATTTATTTCATGTTACCGTTATTGGGCGTGGCGGGCGGTGGGACAGACATGCTTGGATCAGTGGGGGGGTGGCGGAGCCTAGCTACCTCGTGGCTGCCGTAACGTCAAGCTTGGCTTCTTTCACCACTTTCATGTTTCTTATTTCTAGCGAAGTCAAAAACTCATCAGTGGCCTACTGATTTTGTTCGATTTCTTTCCCTTCCTTTTCAAGTGTGTTTCATGCTAAAGTTTCTGTTTAACAGGATACAGTGATTACTTCGTATTTTACATATGTCTTCTTTATTAGGGGTACTCTCCGGTTGAGTCAGATGATGTACCTCTGATAAATGGTCCGGGTGGAACTAGTTTCTCAATCAGTGGGGAGTAGATGGGCATGACAGATTACAACGGGGGACAAAGGTCCGCATTACCCACCCTTCACTACTTGCAAAGACTAGACAGAATATTTCTATTCCACGTTATTTGCAAACAGAGAATACCTCGAAAGAACTATTCCTTGAACAATAAATGTCCAGCCAATTAATCAATCAGTGGGGAGAAAAATAGGCATGACGGATTACAATGGGGGACAAAAGTCCGCATTACCTATCCTTTACTATCTGCAAAGGGAGACAGAATATTCCTATTCTTCTCTGTTAGTAGACAGGGAATATCTCAAAGAGCAATAATCGATAAAAAATTAGTAGGATTATAACACTTTAATAACTTATAAATATATACATCGCAACAAAAACAGTAAACACCTTAAAACATTTTTTATTAAAACAGAAGCAACAATGACAACTAACAGTAATGATATCCTGGGCGGGTGATGGAACTGGGATTGTTAATGGAAAAAGATCTACAGAGAAAGCTATTGGTGAATTATACTTCTCCGGAAATTTAAAACCCACAAATGTTTTATTTGTGTAATCGTTTCAGGTCAAACGGATTGTGGGACAATGTTCACAATGGAAGAGTCACCAAAAGGCATTTGGATCGATGTTGCAGCAGGCTGCCATGTATATAGTTATTTAATAAAACGTTTTACCCTGTTACTTTGCTGGTGTGTTGTATATATTTATAATATTTGCATAGGGTTTGTTGTTATTTTGGGTAGGGTGGGTGGCGGAGCCAAGCTGTCTTGCAGCCATCATGGTGTGGAGCTAAGTTCATCTCACTAGTTTCGTATTTCTCATGAGGGGTTGTTCTTAATGTTTCTATTTTAGCGAGGTCAAAAAGAGATCCCATTAGTGGCCTACTGATTTTGCTCGATTCCTTTTGTTTTTTTAAACGATTTTTCACTATCTGCAAAGACTAAACAGAGTATTGCGACTCTGTGCTTGTTTGTAAATAGAGATAGAACCAAAGATAACCAATTCTAAAACAGTAAATGCTTGGATAACAATCAATCAAATAGAGAGAGAAGCAGGCGCGACGGATTACAACGGGGGCAAAGGCCTGCGTTAACTACCCTTCACTATCTGCAAAGAGAGAGTACTCCTAAGAGAAAAGAGGGGGGGGGAGGGGGGGCAGCGTTCAAAGCACATCAGCGTGCATAAACACGAAAATGTTTTTACCAATCACGTACTTGACATTTGACAGCTTTTGATATTTGCTATTAAAAAACCATTGAAATGCACTGAAAAAACCATAGGTTATAGACCATATATAGTTAGGAATTAGCATTTACAAAACCTTGAAAATTCACTGAAAAAACCATAGGTTATAGACCATATATAGTTAGGAATTAGTATTTACAAAACCTTATTTTACTCTCACAAAACCATAGAAATTCGCATATATAGTTAGTTGCAATAACTATATATCGCGCACCCGCAATCCACTGCTGATGATGTCATATATTACATCATTCATGACATGGTCAGTGACATCACTGATGACATCACTGATGACATCTCAAATGACATCACTGATGACATCACTGATGATATCTCAAATGACATTACTGATGACATCACTGATGACATCTCAATTGACATCACTGATCACATCACTGATGACATCTCATTTGACATCAATAATCACGTCACTGATGATATAATTGATGTGATAATACAATGCACCTCCTCACACTCTAAAATAACCTCTGTTACACCCAGTGTTAAATACAGAGTTTCATTTTTTGAACCATTGACACACCAATACCAGTTACTACATACGCAATCACTGATTCCTACGTCTACACACACATTCACTCATTCACCCATACAATCACTCATACATACAGTCACTCATTATTACAACACTATCATATGCACTCATACACCTATGCAGACACTCAAACACTGCCACTCATCCATAGAGTTACTCACACACCTAGTCAGTCCTGTAAATAATCAATCACACTTCGATTTCCTCATCTATACAGTTAAACACAGAACACCTTATTTTTTCAACATATACTAACACATACTTACTCTCTTATACAATTACTGATACAAGTAAACATTGACCTGCACAGAGTCACACACCTCCCAGCCAGCCACACACACACTCAGTCTTCCATACAAATACTTGGGCAACCAATCAATAACCCATATAGCCACTCATATAGCTACTGATCAAACCATGCAGCAGCTTGCACACCAACAGACATATTGATGCACACTTTCAGACAGTTTAGTCACTAACCCATGCATTCAGTAAGACACATTTATTCACTCACTCAGTCAGTCACGCACCTACTAAATCCTTCATCCAGACACTTATACATCCACTCATTCTTCAATATGTAAGACATATTTTAATTTTACAGAAACATACAGTCACTGGATGATGTCATCAGTGATGTCATCAGTGATGTCACTGACCATGTCATGAATGATGTAATATGTGACATCATCAGCAGTGGATTGCGGGTGCGCGATATATAGTTATTGCAACTAACTATATATGCGAATTTCTATGGTTTTGTGCGAGTAAAATAAGGTTTTGTAAATGCTAATTCCTAACTATATATGGTCTATAACCTATGGTTTTTTCAGTGAATTTTCAAGGTTTTGTAAATGCTAATTCCTAACTATATATGGTCTATAACCTATGGTTTTTTCAGTGAATATATATATATATATATATATATATATATATATATATATATATATATATATATATATATATATATATATATATATATATATTCACCAAACAGTTTGCCACAAGTGAGGTGGCCACGCGGAATTGGGCGTCTTTCAATGAGGGCCCCAACAGACTCAGCAAGCCGTTTCCATCGGCAAGAAAACGCTCAACATGTTTCGGGCCGCCGCCCTTGATCACGAGCCTCACCAAATGAAGAACTTGGAAGCTCTGAGTTTGAACATATGCGTATATTTGTGGGGCGTCCTCCATGTTAATTAGCCAAGAACACAAACTATTGCTGCTTGAGGGGGCGGAGGTTACTGAAATCATGCAGGAGGGGCCAGCGGCATTAAAACCTTGACTAACGCCCAGCTCCTGCTCAAACCATTTGGCGCTGAAGAAGGCGACAAAGATCGCCGAAATGCATTCGCCCCAGAAATGAATTTGGTTTATCTGCAATAAAGGATGCCTCCACTGCCTCCCCAGATGTGGTCTCTTCTTCTTGCCGGTGGAGAAGGTTCTTGCATACATTTTCAGCACGAGTGCCAAGTCGTGCTTTTAAAGAGATCCCCGCACCAAAAGATGGCCCCGGACATGCTTGGAATCCGCTTTGGTGGTGATGTCTGTTCCTAGGTTACTGGGAGTACCGGAACCCACCCCTGGACCTGGCAAGCAAATGGGCAGTGTTGGAGTAATTCTACGCCACATTGGGTGAGCTGGACTTCCAGATCTACCCCTGCTTAACGCTATGCTGGGACTCGGTGGAGGTGCGGTTTGGGGAGCGGAGGAGACGCCGGCATTGTAATTACTAGATGCCAGTATCCCGCAAAATGGTTCATCACTTACCCTCGCAGATTTCCCAGAGCAGTCCACAGCATTCTGGGACATGGAGTACAGATGCATGGGGCGTCCTCCATGTTAATTAGCCAAGAACACAAACTATTGCTGCTTGAAGGGGCGGAGGTTACTGACATCATGCAGGAGGGGCCAGCGGCATTAAAACCTTGACTAACGCCCAGCTCCTGCTCAAACCGTTTGGCGCTGAAGAAGGCGACAAAGATCGCCGAAATGCATTCGCCCCAGAAATGAATTTGGTTTATCTGCAATAAAGGACGCCTCCACTGCCTCCCCTGATGTGGTCTCTTCTTCTTGCCTGTGGAGAAGGTTCTTGCATACATTTTCAGCACGAGTGCCAAGTCGTGCTTTTAAAGAGATCCCCGCACCAAAAGATGGCCCCGGACATGCTTGGAATCCGCTTTGGTGGTGATGTCTGTTCCTAGGTTACAGGGAGTACCGGGACCCACCACTGGACCTGGCAAGCAAATGGGCAGTGTTGGAGTAATTCTACGCCACATTGGGTGAGCTGGACTTCCGGATCTACCCCTGCTTAACGCTATGCTGGGACTCGGTGGAGGTGCGGTTTGGGGAGCGGAGGAGACGCCGGCATTGTAATTACTAGATGCCAGTATCCCGCAAAATGGTTCATCACTTACCCTCGCAGATTTCCCAGAGCAGTCCACAGCATTCTGGGACATGGAGTACAGATGCATGGGGCGTCCTCCATGTTAATTAGCCAAGAACACAAACTATTGCTGCTTGAGGTGATGTCAGTGACCATGTCATGAGTGATGTAATATGTGACGTCATCAGCAGTGCATTGCAGGCGCGCAAGTTATAGTGAGTCCAACTAACTATAACGTGGGAATTTCAATGGTTTTATGTCAGTAAAATTTCCAGCTAACTATAACTGGTGTGAAACCTATGGTTTTGTCAGTGAATTTAATAGGTTTTTTAAATGCTAATTCCTAACTATAACTGGTGTGAAACCTATGGTTTTTTCAGTGAATTTCAAAGGTTTTTTAAATGCTAATTCCTAACTATAACTGGTGTGAAACCTATGGTTTTTTCAGTGAATTTCAAAGGTTTTTTTAATGCTAATTCCTAACTATATAAGACCTGAAAGCCCACCAGGAATCTCCAGTATGCGTCAGGGGACTGCATTGCAGAGAGGTGTAATGAAGCCAAAACCCTTTTTACACCTCTCTGCAACGCAGCCCCGTGCATGTTTGAAGAGGGGGAACTAATTCCCCTTGCATACTGGGGGCCAATTAGCCCACCTGGAACCTCCAGTATGCGCCAGGGGCTGCATTGCATAGGTGTAATGAGACTATGCCCCTTGTTACACCTCTCTGCAACGCAACCCACTGCCGCGTTTGCAGAGGGGGAACTAATTCCCCTTGCATACTGGGGGTCCCTGGGGTCAACTAGTCCACCAGGAGCCTCCAGTATGCGCGAGGGAGCTGCATTGCAGAGAAGTGTAATGAGGCCACACCCTTGTTACACCTCTCTGCAATGCAGGCCACTGGCGCGTTTGCAGAGGGGGGACTAATTCCCCTTGCATACTGGGGGTCCCAGGATCATATCTGCCCAAACACAGATATTCCGAACGATTGTAAATGACTTTTCTTGAGAAACATTTAGATTTGGATTATCATGTCCTATACTTTGAAATTTTTGAAAGACTGACTTTGAGGATGCTATAAATTACTCAAGTCTGCCCGAATTGTGTGGGTAAAATTGATACCTAGTCACTTTGAATAAGAATATACTTACGTCTCGTCTAACATTTGGACGAAATATCTAGTTATATGACAACAGGATACCGACATAACTTGAAGGAAATTTGAACGCCCTGAAGAAGTTCTGTTGTACAGAACGAAACATTTCGGCTGGCTGTGGTACATAAACTTAAGGAAAATAAAAGCATTTGAATATACACCAAGATTCAGCGCTTCAATAAGGACTCTAAGTGATATGATTTGATTGGACTCATTGTGAATGTGGTGCTGTGCCAAACTTTGGAATATTCTCCACTACTCTCTACTACTTACTCTCTCCTACTCCACTACTCTCAAATACTCACTCTCTACTACTCATTCTCCACTACTCTACTACTCTCTACTACTCTCTCTCTACTACTCACTCCCTACTACTCGCTACTCACTACTCCCTACTACTCACTATCTACTACTCTCTACTACTCACTCTCTACTACTCTCTCTCTACTACTCACTCTTTACTACTCACTACTACTCTCTACTACTCACTCTCTACTTCTCACTCTCTACTACTCTCTACTACTCTCCCTCTACTACTCACTCTCTACTACACACTCTCTACTACTCACTCTCTACTACTCTCTCTCTACTAGTCTCTACTACTCACTCTACTACTCACTCTCTACTACTCACTACTATTCTCTCTGCTACTCATTCTCTACTACTCTCTACTACTCACTCTCTACTACTCTCTACTACTCACTCTTTACTACTCTCTACTACTCACTCTCTACTGCTCTCTACTACTCACTCTACCACTTACTCTCTACTACTCTCTACTACTCACTCTCTACCACTCACTCTCTACTACTCTCTACTAGTCACTCTACTATTCACTCTACTACTCTCTACTACTCACTCTCTCCTACTCTCTCTACTGCTCTCTACTACTCTCTACTACTCACTCTCTACTCTCTATTACTCACTCTCTACTCTCTACCTCTCTACCTCTCTCTTCTTCTCTCTCTACTAATCTCTACCTCTCTACCGCTACCTCTCTACCTCTCTACCTCTACACCTCTACCTCTCTACCTCTCTCTACACGCACACATATATGCATATATATATGCATATGCATTTATATATATGTGTGTGTATGTATAAAAAAAACAACAAAACATTTTTTTTTTTAAACAGCTACTTTTAAAACTGTCATTCTTTTTCCCCATGGTACGCTCCCCGGTACGCGCACCGGTGCGCGTACCGGGCGCTTCCCCCGTGAAAATTAAAAAAATAATAAAATTTTTTTGCCCCGCGGGGCCCTTTTATGGCCCCCACATCAAACCTAGGGGGTCAAGAGGGGGTCTACTCTGCCCCCTTATGGTCATTTCCCCCTTTGTTTTGGCCACCTCTCGTGTCTCGATCCTACCGAGACACAAGATGGTGGCCGCTCCGGACTGTTTAGAATGTTTACAGACACCCCAGAGCCAATCAGCTTTCTGCGCGCAAGTCGCGTGGCGCGCCCGGTGCTCGTACCGGTGCGCGTACCGGAGCGCGTCTATAGATATATATATTTTTTTAACCTAAATTACTCAAAATCCACTGGAGCACATATCTTGAGACATAGCAAAGGCACATCGGGCTACCAGTCCCTACAATTTTGCCAAGTTTGGTGGAAATCAATTCAGCCGTTCGGGCTAAAAGTGAAATCGACCGCCCTATGGAAATTAACATGGGGAAAACTCGTTTTGGGACCCCCCTTTTATCTCGGCCCCTGCTTGACGAATCCCCCCCAAACTTTCAGGGAAGGACCGGAACGCTGCGAGGCCATTTTGAGGAAATTTTCAGGCAGATTCGTCAACCGGCGCCAAAGTTATTCCAAATAGAATTTTGAGATTTAACATTGAAAAAAATCCTAACTATAACTACCTACTGGCAACCGCCAGTAGGTAATATATATATATATATATATATATATATATATATATATATATATATATATATATATACACACACACACAGATAGAGACACACATATACACACACACACACATATATATATTCACTGAAAAAACCATAGGTTATAGACCATATATAGTTAGGAATTAACATTTACAAAACCTTAATTTACTCGCACAAAACCATAGAAATTCGCATATATAGTTAGTTGCAATAACTATATATCGCGCACCCGCAGTCCACTGCTGATGATGTCACATATTACATCATTCATGACATGGTCAGTGACATCACTGATGACATCACTGATGACATCATCCAGTGACTGTATGTTTCTGTAAAGTTAAAATATGTCTTACATATTGAAGAATGAGTGGATGTATAAGTGTCTGGATGAAGGATTTTGTAGGTGCATGACTGACTGTATGAGAGAGTGATTAAATGTGTCTCACTGAGAGCATGGGTTAGTGACTAAACTGTCTTAATTTGTGCATCATTATATCTGTTGTTCTGTAAACTGCTGCATGTGTTGATCAGTACCTATATGAGTAACTATATGGGTTATTGATTGGTTGCCCAAGTATTTGTATGGGAGAGTGAGTGTGTGTGTGGGGGTGGCTAGGAGGTGTGTGACTCTGTGCATAGATGTGTGAACAGTTGATTCACTAGATGTATGGGTTCAAAACTGCATGTGGAAACAGCTGTATGGGCAGTTGACTGTGTGCATGAGTGTATTGGTGAGTGAATGGATATCTCAGTGCTACATGTCAAAGTAAGTACATATGTAAAACACAGTGCATGTGAGAGTTGACATATATAAATAACTGTATAAGAGCTAGTGAATGTGTGAGTGGCTGCATGGATCATTGAAAACCTGTATCAGTGATTGTATAAGAGAGTAAATATGTGTTAGAATATGTTTGAATAAGTAAGGTGTGTATAACTGTATAGTTGATGAAATTGAGGTGTGATTGATTCTTTGCATGACTGACTAGGTGTATGAGTAACTCCATGGATGAGTGACAATCTGTGAATGTCTGTTTACTATGAGTGTATCTAAGGTTATATTAGAGTCTGAAGAGGTTAATCGTATTATCACATGATTGATGTCATCAGTGATGTTGTCTGTGATGTCATTTGAGTTGTCATCAGTGATGTCATCAGTGATGTCATTTGAGATGTCATCAGTGATGTCATCAGTGATGTCACTGACCATGTCATGAATGATGTAATATGTGACATCATCAGCAGTGGATTGCGGGTGCGCGATATATAGTTATTGCAACTAACTATATATGTGAATTTCTATGGTTTTGTGCGAGTAAATTAAGGTTTTGTAAATGTTAATTCCTAACTATATATGGTCTATAACCTATGGTTTTTTCAGTGAATTTCAATGGTTTTTTAATAGCAAATATGAAAAGCTGTAAAATTTCAAGTACGTGGTAGGTAAAAATATTTTCGTATTTATGCACGCTGATGTGCTTTGAACGCTGCCCCCCCCTCCTCTTTTCTTTTAGGAGTATTCTCTCTTTGCAGATAGTGAAGGGTAGGTAATGTAAGCCTTTGCCCCCGTTGTAACCCGTCGTGCCTGTTTCCCTCTACATTTGATTGATTGTTATCCAAGCATTTACTGTTTTAGAATTGGGTGCTCTCATGCTGACACGCCGTCTTTCGGCGCAGCATTGTAGGATGGCCACACCAGTGCGGCAACTTGCTGGACACCACCTCGGTGCCATCCGGATCTCGGCGCGTTGTGCTGCCTTCGGCCTATTCGCACATCGGTCCGCTGCTGACGCCGCCTCATGGGCCAACGGGTTTTGTATGCATTTTATAACCCAAAGCCGCATAACAGGTCATGTGACTTGTTTATAAAACTTTTCATTGGTTCATTTTACTTTTGTTATTCTAATAATGAAAGGCTTGGTCATATGACCTAAAAATAACACTTTTCATTGCTTTCGAACATTTTTTTTTCCCAAATGATGAAAGCCCCACCTTTTTTTTCTCACTCTGACTTGTAAAGCAAAGGACCCAGATGCATTTACAGTTTATCACTAACAATGTTCCAGGCTAATGTATTTTCCCGGGAAATTTACGACTGTCCTGCAAGTAAAATATTCCTTTTTCGAGAAAAAGGGCGTTTCTTCGTCCCATGAGGGAGCCGTTGAGCAAAAGAGGCTCGGACCTGCTGTCTTAATCGCTGATAGGCATGAATATCAGATTCTTATCGATCACTTTATGTTGCAGGAGTAGAAAACACAACAGCCCTTGACCATTTTTCTTTACTGCGTTCCTGCGTATTATACCTTTTAACAGTCATGTAATTGGACTGCTTTATTTCACTTGCCTTTTACTGATTCGAAAACAGTGGCTATTATTCAAAACTTTACCAATGTAGGTACTACTACCATGTTTTTAAAAAAAAACCTTTATTGTGAAAATGTCAGTATACAAATACGGGCCTATAACCACGTGGGCCGGCCACGGAGCAAACTGGAATCGTATATGATGAGGGCACATTTACACTGTAGAAGAACGTAACGGGCGACCCATTAGATTGCAAGAACTAAGGTGTCTACCATTTGAGGAATCGGTGGACGTACATTTTATAATTAAAGTACGACAGGGCCAGTTACAATAAAATTATCTAGATATACATTTGCGGGCAAGTACCATGGGTGACGTTAATTCGAACTTTCAATAGTACAGTAATCAATAACACATCAGAACTTAATATCAATAGGGATGTCAAAATGTTCAATCAATTCTCGTCCCTGCTCGCCATGTGCTTCAAAACTGCATACGTAGCTCGTGATATCAAGGTTGGGCAACCAGTACACAACAAGGAGTTACGAGTCCCATTTATACCGGTGCCATTTTGTGCGCGGCCGGGCAGGTCCAGGATATAGTCAAACATAACAAATGAGGCTGACGTCTCTGAAGCAGTTGACGCACAGCAGGACATAGCAAATAAACATGAAGTCTCTGAAGCTGTTAACTCACTGCAGGACAAAACAAGTGAACCTGAAACCTCTGGAATAATTGTCGCTCAGAAGAACAACACACAAAACTCTGTAGTGTCTGAGGAAAGTAAAACAGAGAAGGGCACTGTAGTTTCAGACACACTTAACACTAATGACTTAACAAAGATATCGTCTGTCTATGAAGCAGCTGTCATGTTCACAGAATTGACAAAGAAGTGTGCAGACACCAATGCTATTAAGAAACACAAGGAAATCCCTAACGCATCTGCATTCTCGGAAGAGGTTGACACAGATGACATCTTAAGGAACAAAGAAAGACAAATTAAGAATGAGGAAGTTGTCAGTTTAGTTTTTTCATCAGCTAGCGACAGCAACAAACACATTGTAATGGATATTAGAGAGGCTACGGATGGGTGAATAAATTATCAAAAGAAATGGCGACTCCCCCCTTTAGCAGATTAGCTAAATCTTTGCGTAATTTGGGCATAAAAGTTATATTATTGGAAGTAGATGGTTATAGTTCTGGTTAATTTCCATTCAGAGTGTCCTACACAGCACCACTCTAGGTAAACACTACTTTATGTAAAACCTGGGACATAGCACTCATTGGAATGTTTGTGATCTTTCCTATTAAGTTGCATCATAAGTTATTTTAACCATTCCATATGAAGTCATGCATAAAAATGAATACACAGACACAAATAACATGTGTATCCAAAAACAAAATACAGATTTCGGCCTTATTTATTGCCTCTAGTTTTCAAAGGCAAATTTCTGTGGAAAACATGCACATTAACGGTTGCCTTTCCTTAAACCTTTGTTTTTAAAAAAAAATTGGAAGAAACAAAAAGTCTTCCCTTCCATAAATAACCCAAGACTTTTATTTTGTTATGGCAAGGGAACGAAATAGAGAATAAACTATAGTTGGTCACCATGGGGTTTAAAGAAGGGATGGTTCTTCACCAGATTAGATATTTACCCAGACCCTCATTCTCCAATGTGATGAACTAGGCTAAAATTCTTCTGGTGCCTGCACCCTGTCACAGAATATCACCCCAAAACATGGAAGCGCCCAAACACCAGATTGAGTTGAACCCCACAGTAAGCCTTATTTCTTCAGGGCCTCAGAATTTCTTTTGCTTTGCTCATGGAAATTGTGGAATATAGGAGAGATAAGGTGTCACCATTAAGAAAGGGTAGTATTTAAATTTGCATATCAATTATGTTTAACCTTTTAGACATATGATATACTAGCTTGAACTTATGCTTTACATTTGAAGCCGAATTCAACAACTTAAGTAAGTAGGTTTTCGTAGTTGTAACTTTAAAGGGTGATCTAGCAAGCTGTAAAGATTTTCTAAAACAGTGGAGCGTATTTAGTTTTTTAATGTACATGTTTATGAAACGATTACACAAATGAAACATTTGTGAGTTTTAAATTTCCGGAGAAGTATAGTTCACCAATAGTTTTCTCTGTAGATGTTTTTCCATTAACAATCCCAGTTCCATCACCCGCCCAGGATATCACTACTGTTCCCCATGTCATAAAACCTTAGGATGTTCAGTAACTGAAACAGCTAATTAAGAAACACAAGGAAATCCCTAACGCATCTGCATTCTCGGAAGAAGTTGACACAGATGACATCTTAAGGAACAAAGAAAGACAAATTAAGGATGAGGAAGTTGTCACTTTAGTTTTTTCATCAGCTAGCGACAGCAATAAACACATTGTAATGGAGATTAGAGAGGCTACGGATGGGTGAATAAATTATCAAAAGAAATGGCGACTCCCCCCTTTAGCAAATTAGCTAAATCTTTGCGTAATTTGGGCATAAAAGTTATATTATTGGAAGTAGATGGTTAAAGTTCTGGTTAATTTCCATTCAGAGTGTCCTACACAGCACCACTCTAGGTAAACACTACTTTATGTAAAACCTGGGACATAGCACTCATTGGAATGTTTGTGATCTTTCCTGTTAAGTTGCATCATAAGTTATTTTAACCATTCCCTATGAAGTCATGCATAAAAATGAATACACAGACACAAATAACATGTGTATCCAAAAACAAAATACAGATTTCAGCCTTATTTATTGCCTCTAGATTTCAAAGGCAAATTTCTGTGGAAAACATGCACATTAACGGTTGCCTTTCTATAAACCTTTGTTTTAAAAAAAAAAATGGAAGAAACAAAAAGTCTTCCCTTCCATAAATAACCCAAGACTTTTATTTTGTTATGGCAAGGGAACGAAATAGAGAATAAACTATAGTTGGTCACCATGGGGTTTAAAGAAGGGATGGTTCTTCACCAGATTAGATATTTACCCAGACCCTCATTCTCCAATGTGATGAACTAGGCTAAAATTCTTCTGGTGCCTGCACCCTGTCACAGAATATCACCCCAAAACATGGAAGTGCCCAAACACCAGATTGAGTTGAACCCCACAGTAAGCCTTATTTCTTCAGGGCCTCAGAATTTCTTTTGCTTTGCTCATGGAAATTGTGGGATATAGGAGAGATAAGGTGTCACCATTAAGAAAGGGTAGTATTTAAATTTGTATATCAATTATGTTTAACCTATTAGACATATGATATGCTAGCTTGAACTTATGCTTTACATTTGAAGCCGAATTCAACAACTTAAGTAAGTAGGTTTTCGTAGTTGTAACTTTAAAGGGTGATCTAGCAAGCTGTAAAGATTTTCTAAAACAGTGGAGCGTATTTAGTTTTTTAATGTACATGTTTATGAAACGATTACACAAATGAAACATTTGTAAGTTTTAAATATCCGGAGAAGTATAATTCACCAATAGTTTTCTCTGTAGATGTTTTTCCATTAACAATCCCAGTTCCATCACCCGCCCAGGATATCACTACTGTTCCCCATGTCATAAAACCTTAGGATGTTCAATAACTGAAACAGCTAATTAAGAAACACAAGGAAATCCCTAACGCATCTGCATTCTCGGAAGAGGTTGACACAGATGACATCTTAAGGAACAAAGAAAGACAAATTAAGGATGAGGAAGTTGTCACTTTAGTTTTTTCATCAGCTAGCGACAGCAACAAACACATTGTAATGGAGATTAGAGAGGCTACGGATGGGTGAATAAATTATCAAAAGATATGGCGACTCCCCCCTTTAGCAGATTAGCTAAATCTTTGCGTAATTTGGGCATAAAAGTTATATTATTGGAAGTAGATGGTTATAGTTCTGGTTAATTTCCATTCAGAGTGTCCTACACAGCACCACTCTAGGTAAACACTACTTTATGTAAAACCTGGGACATAGCACTCATTGGAATGTTTGTGATCTTTCCTGTTAAGTTGCATCATAAGTTATTTTAACCATTCCATATGAAGTCATGCATAAAAATGAATACACAGACATAAATAACATGTGAATCCAAAAACAAAATACAGATTTCGGCCTTATTTATTGCCTCTAGTTTTCAAAGGCAAATTTCTGTGGAAAACATGCACATTAACGGTTGCCTTTCCTTAAACCTTTGTTTTAAAAAAAAAATTGGAAGAAACAAAAGTCTTCCCTTCCATAAATAACCCAAGACTTTTATTTTGTTATGGCAAGGGAACGAAATAGAGAATAAACTATAGTTGGTCACCATGGGTTTAAAGAAGGGATTGTGGTATTGGGTTCCTAAGGTCTACATGTTCCGCAGAATACCCACTTACACCATAAGAACTGTTGGCACGGAAACTGAAAAGTACAAAAGACAAGTTTATTAAGACCCCATGGGGTGGTGGTACATTCCTACAGCACCCTTCGGCAATGCAAGAAGTATCACACCGAACATCGGTGCGAGTCCTTCTTTTATACACATTTACAGTAATAAAAAGGTAGGTGGTACATGGTTACAGAGTTTTAGGTACATATATGGTCATTTTTGGAGCACAGCCAATTCATGGGAGGGGTTACAACACCGCTGGTCAGTTTGGCAGGACATTACTAAGGGGTGACTGGTCAGATGAAACTGCGCATGTACAAGCTTGACCACTACTAAAAATAGCCTGTTGCTGGGCAAACTCGAGTGGTCAGTAACACGGACAAAGGACTAAAGGGCATGCTGACCACGAGGCGGCTCATTCTCTAAAATGGCCGCCGTAACATACAAGATGGCGTTTCTCAAGTAAGGCCAAGATAAGGGAAAAACGTGTAGCAAAGCTAAGCCCTAACCCGGCCATTGTCAAATTACGACAGGATGGCTCTTCACCAGATTAGATATTTACCCAGACCCTCATTCTCCAATGTGATGAACTAGGCTAAAATTCTTCTGGTGCCTGCACCCTGTCACAGAATATCACCCCAAAACATGGGAGCGCCCAAACACCAGATTGAGTTGAACCCCACAGTAAGCCTTATTTCTTCAGAGCCTCAGAATTTCTTTTGCTTTGCTCATGGAAATTGTGGGAAATAGGAGAGATAAGGTGTCACCATTAAGAAAGGGTAGTATTTAAATTTGCATATCAATTATGTTGAACCTTTTAGACATATGATATGCTAGCTTGAACTTATGCTTTACATTTGAAGCCGAATTCAACAGCTTAAGTAAGTAGGTTTTCGTAGTTGTAACTTTAAAGGGTGATCTAGCAAGCTGTAAAGATTTTCTAAAACAGTGGAGCGTATTTAGTTTTTTAATGTACATGTTTATGAAACGATTACACAAATGAAACATTTGTGAGTTTTACATTTCCGGAGAAGTATAATTCACCAATAGTTTTCTCTGTAGATGTTTTTTCATTAACAATCCCAGTTCCATCACCCACCCAGGATATCACTACTGTTCCCCATGTCATAAAACCTTAGGATGTTCAATAACTGAAACAGCTAATATGGGTTTACTTACAGGGGACATCTTTTGTTCTGTTTTGTAAAGTAAAACTATTGTGAACGCAAGTATTATACACAGTAAGTGTTTAATATAGCATTTGTCAGTCATTGGTTAAGCAGCTAGGACCTGTTCACTCTTGACACCCCAGGTGCTGTGTATGTTGCACTATAGTGCTGCATCGGGTACATTGTTCTATTGTTTTCTACAGCACCCTCAGTGCATGAACAACTATAGCAAGAGTAGAAAATATGATCATTGCCTTTTAGTCTAGACTTCATTTTATGTGTTTTGAGTGGGAGAAACTCAGCTGGACACGCCGTCTTTCGGTGCAGCATTGTAGGATGGCCACACCAGTGCGGCAACTTGCTGGACACCACCTCGGTGCCATCCGGATCTCATCGCGTTGTGCTGCCTTCGGCGTACTGGAGCAGCAAGAGTGACCGCAACTCAGCTGGACACGCCGTCTTTCGGCGCAGCATTGTAGGATGGCCACACCAGTGCAGCAACTTGCTGGACACCACCTCGGTGCCATCCGGATCTCGTCACGTTGTGCTGCCTTCGGCGTACTGTAGCAGCAAGAGTGACAGCAACTCAGCTAGACACGCCGTCTTTCGGCGCAGCATTGTAGGATGGCCACACCAGTGCGGCAACTTGCTGGACACCACCTCGGTGCCATCCGGATCTTGGCACGTTGTGCTGCCTTCGGCCTATTCGCACATCGGTCCGCTACTGACGCCGCCTCATGGGCCAACGGGTTTTGTATGCTTTTTATAACCCAAAGCCGCATAACAGATCATGTGACTTGTTTATAAAACTTTTCATTGGTTCATTTTACTTTTGGTTTCCTAATGATGGGTAAGGCTTGATCATATGACCTAAAAATAACACTTTTCATTGGATTAAAACATTTTTTTTTCCCAAACGATGAAAGACCCACCTTTTTTTTTCTCACTCGGCAATCAAAAAAGGTTCCGTTAGATGACAACAGAGGGGACAGGCAACAAGAACCATCACTCAAAAAAGGGGAGGGCAAGTTCTTCCCTACCGGGTCACGTTGGGGCTCCACCGGAACTCATCGAATTGATAGTCTACAGTGTTTCTGGATGTTTCAGACTGAAGCTGGCGTCAGCATGAGAGCACCACCATCTCGTAGCTCCGTCGTGGCCATTCCGCAAGCAATCATGGCAGCCGCTCCCCACCGGAAGCCTGCGGGAGTCGGGGGCCCCCAAGACTTTTGTAGAATCTTCAAGGCTGAGGGGACGCTTTCGAGAATGGGGCCCAAGCCCTAGCAGACAAGCGTCCGAGTTCCAAGGTGTCCCAGGGCCATTTTAGTGGACCACGCCCAAATCCGAAGAGCCGGCCGCCATTTTAAGAGTCCTGTGGCAGCCGCCTATCGCTGCACCGCAAGAGTGGGAGCAACTCAACTACATGGTGAGCGAGACGCTGTAGCCGCAAGAGCGGGCGGTAAACAGCTGAATGGCGGAAGAGGCACAGTGTAGCAAAAGCAGGCGGAATGTCAACTGAAACGGTAAAGGGGCGCCCCACTACAGCAGACGAGCCTCCACCTGGGGAGGCCCATTCACGCCGCCCCACGCCGTTTTTCGGAGCAGCATTGTAGGATACCAAAACCAGTGCGGCAACTTACTGGACATCACCTGGGTGCCGTCCAGATCTCAGCGCGTTCTGCTGCCTTGGGACTATTCGCACAACAGACCGCTACTGACGAGGCACAGTGCAGCAAAAGCGGGCGGAAAACCGCTGAATGGCAAGTGAAACGCTAGAATAACGCTAGAATAACCTCTGGAATAATTGTCGCTCAGAAGAACAACACATAAAACTCTGTAGTGTCTGAGGAAAGTAAAACAGAGAAGGGCACTGTATTTTCAGACACACTTAACACTAATGACTTAACAAAGATATCGTCTGTCTATGAAGCAGCTGTCATGTTCACAGAATTGACAAAGAAGTGTGCAGACACCAATGCTATTAAGAAACACAAGGAAATAATAACGCATCTGCATTCTCGGAAGAGGTTGACACAGATGACATCTTAAGGAACAAAGACAGACAAATTAAGGATGAGGAAGTTGTCACTTTAGTTTTTTCATCAGCTAGCGACAGCAACAAACACATTGTAATGGAGATTAGAGAGGCTACGGATGGGTGAATAAATTATCAAAAGAAATGGCGACTCCCCCCTTTAGCAGATTAGCTAAATCTTTGCGTAATTTGGGCATAAAAGTTATATTATTGGAAGTAGATGGTTATAGTTCTGGTTAATTTCCATTCAGAGTGTCCTACACAGCACCACTCTAGGTAAATATGCTGCCTTGGGACTATTCGCACAACAGACCGCTACTGACCATTGTTGCTTCTGTTTTAATAAAAAATGTTTTAAGGTGTTTACTGTTTTTGTTGCGATGTATATATTTATAAGTTATTAAAGTGTTATAATCCTACTACTTTGTTGGAGTGCTATATATTTTTAATGTGACACATAATTGTGAAGACTTTGATGTACAAAAAGGCATCCCTGGAATCTTCCGCTTCAGGCTCCCACACACCCTCACAGTGAGAATCCCCTCCCCAATCACAATACAGGATGGTTATCAGATAGTAGGAACGCGTGTGGTGTGACGGATCTCATCGGGTGGGGGCCTTGATCTACTGTAACTCCTTTGAAGAGGGGTGATTCTTTACAGTTGAGGCCATAAACTATATCCGCAGGGCTACGTGATAGCCTGGGACCGGCCTGGACAATCAGACACAAAGGAAGACGAATGTCAGAGGGTGCGGTAGTGAATAGGGTGAAAGGGTGGTGTCGGGCGGGCACAGGGTGTGATTCTCAGGGAAGAGCAGTGCAGATGGGGGGAGGTTTATGGCCCATGCATAAGACAGGGAGCGGGGGTGACCAGTGCTTGGGGGAGATGCTTGCGAGGGTGGGGAGCCATGCTGAGGATCGGCAGCGTGCAGAGAGTGGGTCTGGTCAAGGCATCTAAAATGGCTGCCGTGCACGACAAAAGTGTGACATTGGAAAAAAAGCAAGATGGCGCAGACAATGTTTATCAATACGAATTGATTTATAACAATTATTTTTAACAATATATTTACTCGCAGTGACAAAATGGCGGTCAACACTTCCTGATTTCCTTCGAATCGAACGTTAACAGACGTCACGATCGGCGGCGTGCAGAGAGTGGGTCTGGTCAAGGCATCTAAAATGGCTGCCGTGCACGGCAAAAGTGTGGCATTGGAAAAAAAGCAAGATGGCGCAGACAATGTTTATCAATACGGATTAATTTATAACAATTATTTTTAACAATATATTTACTCGCAGTGTCAAAATGGCGGTCAACACTTCCTGATTTCCTTCGAATCGAACGTTAACAGACGTCACGCAGCAAAAAAAAAAAAAACGCTCACGCGCAGCCGCTGGAAGACAAGTATCAACATATATGAGCCTCCTCAGCCACCCTCAGAAAACATAGGGGGTCAGGATACGTCTCCCGTACCCCCTTATACCCATTTCTCACATTGTTTTTCCTCCATCTTGTAATTTAATTAAATCAAAACACAAAATGGCGAATTCCCGTTTCGCTACCAGTTCGCGACCCGGTTCGCGAACCGGGAAGCGCTTCTACCGCAAAAAATCAAATTTTTTTTATTTGCCCCACGGGACCCTTTATTAACCCCAACATCATTCCTAGGGGGTCAAGAGGGGTCTACCTTGCCCCCTTTTATTACATTCCCCGTTCGTTTTTCTCCTCCTCTTGTCTCTCGATCCTACCGAGAGACAAGATGGCGGCCGCTCCGGACTGTTTAGAATGTTGACAGACACCGGAGAGCCAATCAGCTTCGCTATGCAAAGTTCCGTAACGCGAAAAGTACGTGAACCGGATCGCTACCCGGGACGCTGTCAAAGATATATACATTTTTTAAAACGTTAATTTCTCAAAATCCACTGGAGCATATATATTGAGACCCAGCAAAGGCACATCGGGCTAACAGTCCCTACAATTTTGCCAAGTTTCGTGCAAATCCATTCAGCCGTTCGAGCTAAAAGTGAGGCCAAACACCCTATGGAAAACTCAATGTTAAAAACGCATTTTGGGACCCCCCTTTTTTCTCGGCCCCCCCTTGACGAAACCCCCCCTAATTTTTAGAGGCTGCTCAGAAACAAAATGTGCCATTTTCCTGAACATTTCAGCCGATTCCGTCCACAAACGCCAAAGTTATTAGACATAGAATTTTCAAAAGTTACATAGAGAAAAAATCCTAACTATATATACCTACTGGCGACCGCCAGTAGGTAATATACATATATATATATACATATATATATATATATATATATATATATACACCAAACAGTTTGCCACAAGTGAGGTGGCCACGCGGAATTGGGCGTCTTTCAATGAGGGCCCCAACAGGCTCAGCAAGCCGTTTCCATCGGCAAGAAAACGCTCAACATGTTTCGGGCCGCCGCCCTTAATCAGGAGCCTCACCAAATGAAGAACTTGGAAACTCTGAGTTTGAACATATGCGTATATTTATTAAAGTCCGCCTATGTAGGCGTGTAATTCAATTAAGTTTTTGATTCGGCACCCCAGTGCCTGCTGGTACTTGCTGTTCAACTCTAATCAATGTTTCACCAGTGGGTAGCACCAAGTTCTGGATTCGTAATTAAAATCCCCAGTGGGTCCGAGGAAAGCAGCCTGGTGGGTTAGTTAGGTTCCCTAACCCCTCATATTGACAACATTCCACTCCATTCGGTACCCGGCAGTTCCCGATACCTTGATCCGCTTCACAGCGCCGGGCCAACCTCGCGACCAAGCCTGGCCGCTAAAATACACCAAACAGTTTGCCACAAGTGAGGTGGCCACGCGGAACTGGGCGTCTTTCAATGAGGGCCCCAACAGACTCAGCAAACCGTTTCCATCGGCAAGAAAACGCTCAACATGTTTCGGGCCGCCGCCCTTGATCACGAGCCTCACCAAATGAAGAACTTAGAAACTCTGAGTTTGAACATATGCGTATATTTATTAAAGTCCGCCTATGTAGGCGTGTAATTCAATTAAGTTTTTGATTCGGCACCCCAGTGCCTGCTGGTACTTGCTGTTCAACTCTAATCAATGTTTCCCCAGTGGGTAGCACCAAGTTCTGGATTCGTAATTAAAATCCCCAGTGGCTCCGAGGAAAGCAGCCTGGTGGGTTAGTTAGGTTCCGTAACCCCTCATATTGACAGCATTCCACTCCATTCGGTACCCGGCAGTTCCCGATACCTTGATCCGCTTCACAGCGGCGGGCCAACCTCGCGACCAAGCCTGGCCGCTAAAATACACCAAACAGTTTGCCACAAGTGAGGTGGCCACGCGGAATTGGGCGTCTTTCAATGAGGGCCCCAACAGACTCAGCAAGCCGTTTCCATCGGCAAGAAAACGCTCAACATGTTTTGGGCCGCCGCCCTTGATGACGAGCCTCACCAAATGAAGAACTTGGAAACTCTGAGTTTGAACATATGCGTATATTTATTAAAGTCCGCCTATGTAGGCGTGTAATTCAATTAAGTTTTTGATTCGGCACCCCAGTGCCTGCTGGTACTTGCTGTTCAACTCTAATCAATGTTTCCCCAGTGGGTAGTACCAAGTTCTGGATTCGTAATTAAAATCCCCAGTGGGTCCGAGGAAAGCAGCCTGGTGGGTTAGTTAGGTTCCGTAACCCCTCATATTGACAACATTCCACTCCATTCGGTACCCGGCAGTTCCCGATACCTTGATCCCCTTCACAGCGGTGGGCCAACCTCGCGACCAAGCCTGGCCGCTAAAATACACCAAACAGTTTGCCACAAATGAGGTGGCCACGGGGAATTGGGCGTCTTTCAATGAGGGCCCCGACAGACTCAGCAAGCCGTTTCCATCGGCAAGAAAACGCTCAACATGTTTTGGGCCGCCGCCCTTAATCACGAGCCTCACCAAATGAAGAACTTGGAAACTCTGAACATATGCGTATATTTATTAAAGTCCGCCTATGTAGGCGTGTAATTCAATTAAGTTTTTGATTAGGCACTCCAGTGCCTGCTGGTACTTGCTGTTCAACTCTAATCAATGTTTCCCCAGTGGGTAGTACCAAGTTCTGGATTCGTAATTAAAATCCCCTGTGGGTCCGAGGAAAGCAGCCTGGTGGGTTAGTTAGGTTCCGTAACCCCTCATATTGACAGCATTCCACTCCATTCGGTACCCGGCAGTTCCCGATACCTTGATCCGCTTCACAGCGGTGGGCCAACCTCGCGACCAAGCCTGGCCGCTAAAATACACCAAACAGTTTGCCACAAGTGAGGTGGCCACGGGGAATTGGGCGTCTTTCAATGAGGGCCCCAACAGACTCAGCAAGCCGTTTCCATCGGCAAGAAAACGCTCAACATGTTTCGGGCCGCTGCCCTTGATCACGAGCCTCACCAAATGAAGAACTTGGAAACTCTGAGTTTGAACATATGCGTATATTTATTAAAGTCCGCCTATGTAGGCGTGTAATTCAATTAGGGTTTTGATTCGGCACCCCAGTGCCTGCTGGTACTTGCTGTTCAACTCTAATCAATGTTTCCCCAGTGGGTAGCACCAAGTTCTGGATTTGTAATTAAAATCCCCAGTGGGTCCGAGGAAAACAGCCTGGTGGGTTAGTTAGGTTCTGTAACCCCTCATATTGACAACATTCCACTCCATTCGGTACCCGGCAGTTCCCGATACCTTGATCCACTTCACAGCGGCGGGCCAACCTTGCGGCCAAGCCTGGCCGCTAAAATACACCAAACAGTTTGCCACAAGTGAGGTGGCCACGCGGAATTGGGTGTCTTTCAATGAGGGCCCCAACAGACTCAGCAAGCCGTTTCCATCGGCAAGAAAACGCTCAACATGTTTCGGGCCGCCGCCCTTGATCAGGAGCCTCACCAAATGAAGAACTTGGAAACTCTGAGTTTGAACATATGCGTATATTTATTAAAGTCCGCCTATGTAGGCGTGTAATTCAATTAAGTTTTTTATTCGGCACCCCAGTGCCTGCTGGTACTTGCTGTTCAACTCTAATCAATGTTTCCCCAGTGGGTAGCACCAAGTTCTGGATTCATAATTAAAATCCCCAGTGGGTCCGAGGAAAGCAGCCTGGTGGGTTAGTTAGGTTCCGTAACCCCTCATATTGACAACATTCCACTCCATTCGGTACCCGGCAGTTCCCGATACCTTGATCCGCTTCACAGCGACGGGCCAACCTTGCGACCAAGCCGGCCGCTAAAATACACCAAACAGTTTGCCACAAGTGAGGTGGCCACGCGGAATTGGGCGTCTTTCAATGAGGGCCCCAACAGGCTCAGCAAGCCGTTTCCATCGGCAAGAAAACGCTCAACATGTTTCGGGCCGCCGCCCTTGGTCAGGAGCCTCACCAAATGAAGAACTTGGAAACTCTGAGTTTGAACATATGCGTATATTTATTAAAGTCCGCCTATGTAGGCGTGTAATTCAATTAAGTTTTTGATTCGGCACCCCAGTGCCTGCTGGTACTTGCTGTTCAACTCTAATCAATGTTTCACCAGTGGGTAGCACCAAGTTCTGGATTCGTAATTAAAATCCCCAGTGGGTCCGAGGAAAGCAGCCTGGTGGGTTAGTTAGGTTCCCTAACCCCTCATATTGACAACATTCCACTCCATTCGGTACCCGGCAGTTCCCGATACCTTGATCCGCTTCACAGCGCCGGGCCAACCTCGCGACCAAGCCTGGCCGCTAAAATACACCAAACAGTTTGCCACAAGTGAGGTGGCCACGCGGAACTGGGCGTCTTTCAATGAGGGCCCCAACAGACTCAGCAAACCGTTTCCATCGGCAAGAAAACGCTCAACATGTTTCGGGCCGCTGCCCTTGATCACGAGCCTCACCAAATGAAGAACTTAGAAACTCTGAGTTTGAACATATGCGTATATTTATTAAAGTCCGCCTATGTAGGCGTGTAATTCAATTAAGTTTTTGATTCGGCACCCCAGTGCCTGCTGGTACTTGCTGTTCAACTCTAATCAATGTTTCCCCAGTGGGTAGCACCAAGTTCTGGATTCGTAATTAAAATCCCCAGTGGCTCCGAGGAAAGCAGCCTGGTGGGTTAGTTAGGTTCCGTAACCCCTCATATTGACAGCATTCCACTCCATTCGGTACCCGGCAGTTCCCGATACCTTGATCCGCTTCACAGCGGCGGGCCAACCTCGCGACCAAGCCTGGCCGCTAAAATACACCAAACAGTTTGCCACAAGTGAGGTGGCCACGCGGAATTGGGCGTCTTTCAATGAGGGCCCCAACAGACTCAGCAAGCCGTTTCCATCGGCAAGAAAACGCTCAACATGTTTTGGGCCGCCGCCCTTGATGACGAGCCTCACCAAATGAAGAACTTGGAAACTCTGAGTTTGAACATATGCGTATATTTATTAAAGTCCGCCTATGTAGGCGTGTAATTCAATTAAGTTTTTGATTCGGCACCCCAGTGCCTGCTGGTACTTGCTGTTCAACTCTAATCAATGTTTCCCCAGTGGGTAGTACCAAGTTCTGGATTCGTAATTAAAATCCCCAGTGGGTCCGAGGAAAGCAGCCTGGTGGGTTAGTTAGGTTCCGTAACCCCTCATATTGACAACATTCCACTCCATTCGGTACCCGGCAGTTCCCGATACCTTGATCCCCTTCACAGCGGTGGGCCAACCTCGCGACCAAGCCTGGCCGCTAAAATACACCAAACAGTTTGCCACAAATGAGGTGGCCACGGGGAATTGGGCGTCTTTCAATGAGGGCCCCGACAGACTCAGCAAGCCGTTTCCATCGGCAAGAAAACGCTCAACATGTTTTGGGCCGCCGCCCTTAATCACGAGCCTCACCAAATGAAGAACTTGGAAACTCTGAACATATGCGTATATTTATTAAAGTCCGCCTATGTAGGCGTGTAATTCAATTAAGTTTTTGATTAGGCACTCCAGTGCCTGCTGGTACTTGCTGTTCAACTCTAATCAATGTTTCCCCAGTGGGTAGTACCAAGTTCTGGATTCGTAATTAAAATCCCCTGTGGGTCCGAGGAAAGCAGCCTGGTGGGTTAGTTAGGTTCCGTAACCCCTCATATTGACAGCATTCCACTCCATTCGGTACCCGGCAGTTCCCGATACCTTGATCCGCTTCACAGCGGTGGGCCAACCTCGCGACCAAGCCTGGCCGCTAAAATACACCAAACAGTTTGCCACAAGTGAGGTGGCCACGGGGAATTGGGCGTCTTTCAATGAGGGCCCCAACAGACTCAGCAAGCCGTTTCCATCGGCAAGAAAACGCTCAACATGTTTCGGGCCGCTGCCCTTGATCACGAGCCTCACCAAATGAAGAACTTGGAAACTCTGAGTTTGAACATATGCGTATATTTATTAAAGTCCGCCTATGTAGGCGTGTAATTCAATTAGGTTTTTGATTCGGCACCCCAGTGCCTGCTGGTACTTGCTGTTCAACTCTAATCAATGTTTTCCCAGTGGGTAGCACCAAGTTCTGGATTTGTAATTAAAATCCCCAGTGGGTCCGAGGAAAACAGCCTGGTGGGTTAGTTAGGTTCTGTAACCCCTCATATTGACAACATTCCACTCCATTCGGTACCCGGCAGTTCCCGATACCTTGATCCACTTCACAGCGGCGGGCCAACCTCGCGGCCAAGCCTGGCCGCTAAAATACACCAAACAGTTTGCCACAAGTGAGGTGGCCACGCGGAATTGGGTGTCTTTCAATGAGGGCCCCAACAGACTCAGCAAGCCGTTTCCATCGGCAAGAAAACGCTCAACATGTTTCGGGCCGCCGCCCTTGATCAGGAGCCTCACCAAATGAAGAACTTGGAAACTCTGAGTTTGAACATATGCGTATATTTATTAAAGTCCGCCTATGTAGGCGTGTAATTCAATTACGTTTTTTATTCGGCACCCCAGTGCCTGCTGGTACTTGCTGTTCAACTCTAATCAATGTTTCCCCAGTGGGTAGCACCAAGTTCTGGATTCATAATTAAAATCCCCAGTGGGTCCGAGGAAAGCAGCCTGGTGGGTTAGTTAGGTTCCGTAACCCCTCATATTGACAACATTCCACTCCATTCGGTACCCGGCAGTTCCCGATACCTTGATCCGCTTCACAGCGACGGGCCAACCTTGCGACCAAGCCGGCCGCTAAAATACACCAAACAGTTTGCCACAAGTGAGGTGGCCACGCGGAATTGGGCGTCTTTCAATGAGGGCCCCAACAGACTCAGCAAGCCGTTTCCATCGGCAAGAAAACGCTCAACATGTTTCGGGTCGCCGCCCTTGATCACGAGCCTCACCAAATGAAGAACTTGGAAACTCTGAGTTTGAACATATGCGTATATTTATTAAAGTCCGCCTATGTAGGCGTGTAATTCAATTAAGTTTTTTATTCGGCACCCCAGTGCCTGCTGGTACTTGCTGTTCAACTCTAATCAATGTTTCCCCAGTGGGTAGCACCAAGTTCTGAATTCGTAATTAAAATCCCCAGTGGGTCCGAGGAAAGCAGCCTGGTGGGTTAGTTAGGTTCCGTAACCCCTCATATTGACAACATTCCACTCCATTCGGTACCCGGCAGTTCCCGATACCTTGATCTGCTTCACAGCGGCGGGCCAACCTCGCGACCAAGCCTGGCCGCTAAAATACACCAAACAGTTTGCCACAAGTGAGGTCGCCACGCGGAATTGGGCGTCTTTCAATGAGGGCCCCAACAGACTCAGCAAGCAGTTTCCATCGGCAAGAAAACGCTCAACATGTTTCGGGCCACCGCCCTTGATCACGAGCCTCACCAAATGAAGAACTTGGAAACTCTGAGTTTGAACATATGCGTATATTTATTAAAGTCCGCCTATGTAGGTGTGTAATTCAATTAAGTTTTTGATTCGGCACCCCAGTGCCAATCCCCATACATAGCAGTTTGCTATAGCTTGGCGAGAGCTGTAAGCTCCTGCCAAGCAAAAGCTAACACTCTGGTACCAGCTGGCAGGAGCTGTCAAAATGCTCTTGCCCACTATACGTGGATGTTTTATCTTTTTCCCTGCTTGCAGACATGCGTGCAGGGGCACCTGCACACAGGGAGCTGCATTTATGGTCAGAAACAAGCAGAAAGAAGCAAGCTAAAGGAGAGAAATAAGCAGAAAGAGGAAGAATAAAGGAGAGAAACGAGCAGAAAGAAGCAGAAAAAAAGTCAGAAGGGAGCAGCAAGAGTCATAATAATGGTCAGAAACAAGCAGAAAGAGGCAGAATAAGGCAGAATAAAGGTCAAAAGAGAGCAGCAAGAAAGGTCATAAACGAGCAGAAAGTGGCAACATAGAGGGAAGGAGCAAGCAGAGAATAGGTGCAAAACTAGCAGTGGAGGCACAAGACTGAAGGCAACAGAGGGTAGAGGACTACAGGCAAGCTAGATAAGAGGACCATCACAGGGGAAGCTGGCACGAGGACCTGCTCCCATGTGCATCCCCTACTTTTTAACCACACACCCACTGATAGGCCCACTTATGCACTCACATACCCACTCAGACACTCATGCACCCACTCATGCACCTACTCAGACACTAATGTACCCACTGACAGATCAGTTCGAGCACTCATTCACCCACTCAGACCCACGGAGAGGCTCACTCACAAACTCAGACTCATGCACTCACTCTGAGACTCATGCACCTAGTCACTGATTCAATTTGAATGGGTCTGTGCCTGGGTGAATGAGTCTTTTATTCACACACTCACTTACAGACCCTTGTGCAGCCGCTAAGAGACCCACTTAGACACTCATGCCCCCCACTCACAGATCCACTGAAAGTAATGCACCCATTCACAGATCTACTCACTCATGCACCCACTCACAGATCCACACAGGCAGTCTGACACCTACTTGCACAGCCATGTACACATTCATACAGTCACTCACCCACCCACTCAGACCCAGCCACTCACACACAGTCACCTACCTATACAGCCACTCACACACCCACTCTCAAAAGTTACAGGTTACAGTTCGGAAATAAAATGTGTAAAAACGTTGAATTTCATTGGAAAAAGAAAACAAAGGTTAGAGGGATGTTATAGTTCAGAAATAGAATTTTTAAAAAAATTAGAAATTTCACTGAAAAAACCCAAAGGATACAAGTACATTCTAGTTAGGGTCTCACAAAACCAGCTAAGTTCAGCA
The DNA here is from genome assembly GCF_964263255.1 of Lissotriton vulgaris. Classification (NCBI taxonomy): domain Eukaryota; kingdom Metazoa; phylum Chordata; class Amphibia; order Caudata; family Salamandridae; genus Lissotriton; species Lissotriton vulgaris. Next base: position 1,515,860,130 of record NC_141689.1, on the reverse strand, counting down.
GTTATAGTTACCGGAGCCAACTATAACTTATGCCCCAGCAATGGACTGCTTAGTACCTCACATATTACTTCACTCATGACATGGTAAGTGACATCCGATTAGTCGAGGGGACATTTTTCCCATGTCGGAAGCTCTCTTTGACTGGCTCACCCAAACATGAAGAGAAATGTTGCGGCTCCCACTTCATGTTCCTGTGTCCCAAAAACGTTTTAAAAAAATTGAAGTACATGGGGGCAGGGTAGGTGTATCCTGACCCACTAGATCATGTTGGGGGGAGGGGGGATGACCCCAAAGGAGCCCTACCCGGCTAAAAGTAAATTTTGTTTCTCCACACTCCCACAGGAACTAGCAAGCTCCTGGAGTCCCACAGGAACATCGGGCGTCGCTGGATTCTGTTTTAAATAAAGGGGGCTGGGCACTGGGGGATTGGTTACTCAGGAGTCTGGCTGCAGGCCAGGCCCTGTGGCTAACCCCACACTACACTGGGCCAAAAGGAGTGCTGATTGTGGAGGTTTGGACACAGTGCTGCCACGCACGTGGTTTTGCTTTACATTTGCTAATAAAATGACAGTGTTAAAAAAAATCATAGAAACTCACTGAAAAAGAAAGGTTAAAGTAACGTTATAGTTAGATTTTTTTTATAAATCTGTTTTTATTGTTCTAAGATTACACTCAGTAATAAAAGGCAATGCATACAGAAGTTCACAGTCATGTGAAATTTGTTAATCAATACATGGGCGCGTGGCCCCCTTATTTGAACATATGATTAAACCACATTGTGTATAAGACAGGGAACGCTCACTCAGGAGCTAGCTGTATTGCATACTGCCGGTTCTTATACAGCCTTAGAATTACAGTAGAAAAGCGGGGTGTCAACCTCCCGATCGCTTGTGTAGTCCAATGCTGATCGTCTAGCTCGATCAATGAAACAGATGCTTAACAAACAAAACAAATGAACAATAACTGTGGCAGCTCAAACCGTTTGTGCATGCAAAACTCCCCCCCTCTTACCTTCACCCCCACCCCTCGCCCCCAGGACCCCTTACAGGCTCCACAGTGACAATCGTATTAGTGTAGTTGCACCCACGCCCAAGTAGGATAGGAGAAAATGGGACCAGTCTATCTCATCAGTACAACAGCCTGTGCCATGCATTCGTCTGTGTGGTCATTACCGGTTTCCCCCAGATGCCTCATGTGACCTTCCCCATCCAGCCACTGTAGCGCACAGAGCATCTGTTCCCAGTGGGCCGCTATAGGTTCCTTCCTCAACCCTAATGTTTCCTCTCTACGGATGGCAGTCCCCTCCGCCCTAGCCCATGCCTGAAATGAGGAACTCCATGCTTGTATGTGCGGCGGGTCGTGCGCCTTCCACCTCTTTGTGAGGAGGCGTTTTGCTACCACGAGCCCCAGATCCAAGAATCGGGACTGTACCTTGTATTTGGGGGACCTCCTAAAGTGATGCAAGATGTATTAGGGCCAGTCAAAGGGTATGGTGCGACCCGTGCTACCCTGCAGCAGCCCACTAATCGCTCGCCAGTAGTTACCTAACCCAGGACAGCTCCACAGCATATGGAAGAACCCCGCCCCCAGCTCACCTCACCTATGGCACAGTGCATCAGTACGGTGAAAATACCGGTTGATCAGCTCTGGTGTGAGATAAGCCCTGTGGACAATGAACATCTGAATTTGGCGAAACCGCATATTTCTGGGGATGCGCACAGGAATTTTGAGCAGTCTTTCCCACTCCCCATCCACCAGGGGCCGCCCCAGGTCTAGTTCCCATTTGCATCGAAGTGGGCCTCAGCTGATAGCCGCATGTTCCAGCAGCGATGCCGCGAACCAGCGAACCAGGTGCCTGCCTTTCCCCATGACATGCAGGTATTGTATGGTTGTGTGCTGATCGGGCTCCATGGTCATATCCCCCCACTTGGCAGTCAACCTAGGCATCAGGGAGCGTACGCCAAGAACCCCGCAGGCGGGAGCCCGTCTTCTGCCACCAGAGTCTCGTACGGTATGAGCTCACCATCCCGGTATAGATCTCCAATCGTACAAACATCATTCTCCCACCATTCCGCAAGCGCAGGAGCCGCAAGCACCCCTCCACCACTCGGGGAACCCTCCAAAGGTATAGCCGGTGCGTACGGAACGGTAGCGTGGGTAAGATACAGGGCCCTTCGGTAGCACTTGTATGCCACTGAAAATAGGAGCAAAAAAGAAAAACCAAAGGGGATGGACGGAGCGTTGACAATACAAACACTCACCCCCAGTCAACTGATCTGGGTTTAATTCATCACAGTTCTTTAGCTCACTCTGCCACCCCAGTTCAGACATGGCCATATGCAAATCAGTCTGACCCTGTGCCTCATGGGAACAGTCCAGCCCGAACTGCCAAGCCATGTCTTCCCTGGACCGGAATCAAGCTTCCCTGGACCGGTTTCTGGCATTACAGCCGTCTTCAGCCGGGCTTGCTTGAATCCAGTGGCAAAGTGAGCAAGGAAGGGCATCAGCCGCGTAACTGTAGCAATGGGATGGAAAAGTCTTGTTATATGTTCTAGTGAGTAAGGCGGCTGTGTTGTGGCGGTATCATCTCTTCCCCTGTCCGCCAGCCAGTGAGCAACCCAGTGCAGTTGAGCGGATAGATAATAGTGCTCGAAGCAGGGAGCAGCCAGGCCACCCCGGTCTGTCGGCAGGAATAATTTAGCAAGCGCCAGCCTGTGTCTAGCTGTGCCCCGGACAAAGTCCCACAGCATCTTATTGAGCATGTTAAAGAAGGGGGACGGAATATATTGCGGTAAATTAACAAAGTAGTACAGCAGACGGGGAAGCATGAACATTTTGGCAAGCGCCACCCTACCTGTAACCATCAATGGAAGTGTACTCCAAAAGCGCACCTGCAATTTAAGCGCCCTGACCGTCCTTCCCAGGTTCCCGTCAAACAGGTCAGCTGGACTACGGTAGATTTGTATGCCCAGATATCGGAAGGTACCCTCTGCCCACTGGACCGGTGCACCGTCAATACAGTATCCCGGGCCCGCCGTCTCTGCGCTAAAAGCGTAAAGACAGGATTTACCCGCGTTCACGCGAAGCCCTGAGATAGTGGCGAAGGTCCTCAGCAGCTAGGCCAGTCGCCCCGGCATGCACCCCACATCTCTCACTTACACCAACAGGTCGTCAGCATAGAGCGACACCTGATGAACCGCATCCCCAAGTGGCATGCCATCCTCCAGAGTCGCCCGCAGAACTACCGCTAGGGACTCAATGGCTAGCGCGAACAGCGACGGGGACAGAGGGCACCCCTGCTGAGTGCCCCGGCCCACCGATACTGCTTCAGAGATGTAAGGGCCCAACCTCACACGGACTGTGGGGTTCTTGTAGAGCAGGCCGACCATGTGGAGGAACCCCATGTCCATCCCGTATCGCAATAGCACTGCCGACAGGTAGACCCATCCTAGGCAATCAAACGCCTTCTCCAGATCTAGAACAAGACATCCCGCCCTGGGCCATTCATGTGCAGCCTCGGCTGCCACCCTGAAATACCTCCTACGGTTCAATAATGTGGACCTCGCAGGGACAAACCCATTCTGGTCTGCGTGCACTAAGTGGGGGACTACCGGTGCCAAGCTTTCTGCCAGTACCTTAGCGAGGATTTTATAATCCACGTTAAGCACTGCCAGGGGCCTATAGGATCCTAGGGCTGTAGGGTCTCTGTCCGGTTTAGGCAGGGAGACCAGGAATGCCTCCAGCATTGAAGGGGGGTAACGATCCTTCCTCCACCACACTGTTGTAGAGCGCATGAAGTAACGGTGCCAGGGACTCACAATATGTTTTATAATACTCAGCTGGCAAACCGTCCGGCCCCAGCATTTTCTGGATGCCATTGATTGAATCGCCTCCCCGATTTCCTCTAGTGAGAGAGGTGCATTAAGCACTTCCCTATGCTCCTCGGAGGGTGTGGGCAGCTGGATAGAGTCCAAAAACTCCTCTAGCAGATGTCTGGGGCCAACACCCTTGGCCTTGTACAATTGCTTATAGTGGTCAGTGAGGGTCCGGTGGATTTTACGTTGCGTATACACCAGCACCCCGTCCACCCCGCGAATTGCTCCTTTCGGGACATGGCGTTCCTCCTGGCATATCAACCAGGCCAGTAGGCGACCTGCTCTGTCCGCCCTAGCATGTGTTCTAGCCGTGTGCGCCACATAATTGTGACATCTGAGTCGCTCCATAAGCACCCCATGTTGGGCACGGAGATCCTCCAACCTGCGTGAGTGTCTGCCGCCTCCCTCTCCCTCCCGCTCGTATTGCAGTAGCTCATCTTCTAAGCACGCCAGGGAGTCGGTAAGCGTCTTACGTATATTCCATGTGGGCCCCAAGCAGTGGCCCCGGACAGTCGCTTTGTGGGCGTCCCACTCCACTAATGTATTGCTCGCTGTTCCTTCATTAACGTCAAAGTACGCTAATATAGCCGTACCCAGGAAAGAGCGAAATTCCGGGTCCTCTAGCGCGCTAGGCTGAAGTCGCCACGTGGGCACCGGCAAGTGATCCGCCTCCCAGCCGATCTGAAACCACAAGGGGTTATGGTCGGAGTGCGTCTGCCCCAGGTATTCTGACTGCGTAATAAGCGGGAGTAATGATTGGGAACCCACTATCCTGTCTAAGCGGACATGCAGATCATGCACTGTGGAGTAGTAGGAGTAGATCTTATCTGTCATCGTATCTGTCAAGTCTAGTACGCGCAACAGGTCCTGCAGCGCCCAATGTGAGAGCCAGTCCCTAAACGCCTGCGCGTTGGACTCCGTCACTGCAGCACGGAGGGGGGGGAAGATCTGTCTAATTGAACATCCAGCACCATATTAAAGTCTCCCCCTAACAACCAAGGGAGCCCAGCATAGGGGTGTAGGAGCTGCGTCAGCCGCGCCAGAAAGGACGGTTGGCCCACATTGGGTGAATAGAACGATCCCAGCAACATCTCCGGACCATTTAGCTGCCCCGCATTAGTGTGTACCTGCCCTCCCGATCCACCTCCACCTTTTCCCAATTGAAGGGAATGCCCGCCCGCACCCAGATCAGTGTGCCCCGCGCGTGTGCGGAAAAGGTGGTGCTGTGTATTTGCCCTCTCCAACGCCTGCAAAGTTTCTCAAGCTCTGTCTTTTTCATGTGTGTTTCCTGCAGGATGGCGATCCCCACAGAATGCGCTGTAGGTAGGAGAAGATGGAATAACGCTTCGACGGTGTGTTCATGCCACGTATGTTCCAGGTCACAATATTAGTGTGTGTGTCGTCGTAAATCTGGGTATCGAGGCAGGGCGTGGGGTACAGTGTCTCTACACCAGGGGGTTTGGGCTGCGGCCCGAGGGGAGTATATCAATGCGCTGCCATGTGGACAATATAAGAACTGCAAACATTGTAACAAATAGGGCGTATCCCCGAGTGGGCATTCGTCCAAACCTCAAATAGAAAACCGTCAGTTAAAGGTGAGCTATTCCAGCGTGGTGCCTGGTGGGATGCTTGTGATAGCGGTGACTAGTCTGCACTGTTCCCTCTCCCATGTTTCCCCTGAGTGCGGGAGGTGCAGTAACGTGGCATAAGTTAAACTAATGCGCATGTGTGGTGCAAGTCTCAGTGGGAGGAGCCCGCAAGTGCAGACAAGAGTATCATCCAGCGCCCCGCGCCCCACCCCCACACAGCAGGCCAGCCACTGCTGATACATGAGCGCCCCGGTAGGCCCCGAGCACCACCCCAGTACACAGTACAGGTTAAAGAAGTGTGCACAAACATATAAACGGTGGAATAGCACTTCTTGGCCAGCGGGCGGAAACCTTGTCTGAAATTAGCACTCTGACATAGTATCACACAATGTGGTCAGCAGTCTGTGGGGTAACCACGGGCAGGTGCGAGTCTTCGGAGATCGCTGTGGATGGAGACAACACGCTGCTGCACCCCGGAGCACTGCCCATGTAGGCCTCCATGCGGTCACTGCCATGTATTGTCCCAAGGGTCGCCACCGCCTCAAGTACCTCCTGCCGCTCCATTTTGATTTTCTCCGGGCTGGGTGCTAATGGGCTCGGTCTTGCCAGTTGGTGTGCCCCCCCCGGAGCCAACGCCTTCTGGACCGCCTCTCCGGCCGACTGCCGGCCTCTATATCTGAAGGTCTCGTTCCTGTCTACTGCCCCGACTCCTCCAGCCAATCCCACACATCCGCCAGGGAGTCGAAAAAGTGGGTTCCCTCCTTCGTGACCACTCTCAGCCGGCCCGGAAACAGCAGGGAGTAAGGCAGCTCCAGTTCCCGAAGTTGACGCTTCACCGCCATGTAATTACTTCTCCGCTGCTGCACAGTTGCTGTGTAGTCCGGTAAAAACATAACCCAGCTGCTGCCCACATGCAGGTCACCAAGTTTCCGAGTTTCACGCAAGACCACGACCCTGTCTCGGTAGTTAAGAAGTTTGAAGAGGAACGGGCGGGGTCTGGCCCCCGGCTTGGGCCTCTGTGTCGGTACTCTATGCGCCCTTTCCACAACGAATTGTTGGGAGAGCACCCCCTGCGGCAGGAGTTCACGCAACCAGCGCTCCACGTACTGCTCCGGGTTTCTTCCCTCCTCTCCCTCCGGAAGACCCACCACGCGGATATTATTGCGTCGGGAGCGCCCTTCCACATAGTCTATCCGATCTTCAAGTGCATGGACCCGGTCAATCATGTCTTGCAGTGCTGCGGTGTGACTCTGGGTGACGGGCTGGAGCTCCTGAAGTGTTTGACTATGTACTGCAACTTTCTCAGCCAGCTTGCGGTGGTCAGCGTGGAGGAGGGTGAAGTCCGACATGACCTTGTCGATCCTTGTTTCAAGGGACTCCTTGGTTTGCTCCAGGGTAGTGCCAATCCTCTCCACCGCCGCTAGTACAGAGTCCATCTTGGCCGAAATGGCCGCTGTTTGCGGCTCCATGTCCCCAGTGTGTCGCCCTTGTGGGGGCGACAAGCTCCCCGCGTGCGTCTGTCCTTGCTGCGACTTGTCCCACAGCCGGCCCATCACAAGTTGTTGAGCAGTTGGCATCCACAAGCTGTTTGCAGGCTATGAGGGCACAAACAGTTGCAGTTGCTCAGGACCAGAGCCCCTCCCGGAGCACCATGCCCCGCGGCTAACAGATCACTTCACTGAAGGGTCCCCCCTCTTCCTGGGCGACATCTTCACTGAAGGGTCCCCCCTCTTCCTGGGCGACTTCCAGAGTCACAAGGCCCATCCCTCAGGGGCCCGGCTGGGGAGAACCATCTACTTTGTGCCAGCCACAGGTACCAGAGGGTCCTCAAGCCGCCGTCAGCGTCTCCTAGTCAGTGCGGGGGTTCTCCTGCCACTCCTTGCTGATTCTGGGGCACCGCACCTCTGTCTTTTCTTCTCAGGCGCACTACCCGGCAGGATCTCCCGTGCTTCTCACTAATGGCGTGCAGCAGAGCCAATACAGGCTTGCCTCGACCCCCCCAGGTACACCAGATAGGCGCCCGCCTGGAGGCCACACAGTCCCTGGGCACTACAGCTCTATAGCTCCCCCCCTGCGTGCAGTACCACCACGACAGGGGCTGCACCTGGGGAGGTCCCGATTGGTCCACTTGTGGCAGCGCGGTAGGTCAGCGCCCGACAGGGGTCTCACTCTCCTGGCAGTGTCTCCCAGGTCCCAGACACACAGAGTCCCACTAGGGAACCTTGGGCGCCCCACTTACTATCATCAGGGGAGTCCTCAGTCCTCAGGTTCGCCGCTTGCGCCAAGGGCGCTCCACACCAGTGCCAAACCCACTCAAGATGGCGGCTCCTTTAAAATGGCGCCCGTTCCCTACCGCGCTAATCTGTGGGGCTGCAGAGTCTCCAGGCCCGATGTCAAACAGCTCCCTTCAACTCCTCCGTGGCCTCCGATTCCTTCAGTCACTTCAGGCACACCACCTTCTAGGCCCTGCACACTGGATGGCCACTCCAGGGTTTTGCTTCCAGCTACAACGTGTCATCCAGCGGGGGGCGGGGGTCAACCACTTATTCCGCCCCTCGCCCCGCGATTAATGTGCGCCAGTCTCTGGGGTACACTTCAATCCTCCCAGGGGCCCAGGCCAGTCCTCAGCCGTCCTCACCTCACCTTAGAAGGGGGCCCCGCAGCACACTCAGGTCTCCGTCCTCGCCTCTCTACCAGCAAGTCAAGGCCGTCGAGTCCCTGCAGGTTTCCGCAGCTCACTCAGTCTGCGCAGAGCCCGCACCTATCACAGGGCCTGCACCTGGCCGGGACCCCTGCTCACTGTCCGCTGTCCCGCTCCGCAGCTCAGATGGCAGTTTTGCAGGCCGCAGCTCCACTCCGCTCCACAGCCGTCAGCGGACCCTCCTGGTGCAGCAAGCCCTCAGAGCGCCTCACCGTTCGCGGGGGACCGCACCTCACCCAGCTTCTGTTCCACACCTCGGAGCCCAGCAGTGGTGCCAGGCAGACAGCGCCTCCGGTCCGCAGCGGGGGCAGCACCCAGGACGCCGCGCTCACAGGGCAATGTTGTCTCAGGCCGCAGCCGCTCTGGACCTTTTTCGTTCCTTTTGCCTCTGGGCCGCGCCTCTCTTGGCGCCCCGTCCAGCACTTCGCGACCCGCGAGTCACCGGGTCATGCAGGCTCCTCACCACTTCCCTGCACCAGCCTCGCACCAGGTGGGCACAGCTTGCACCTCGGCAGGAGAAATCCCAGGAGAAACCGGGGGTATTAGTCGGAGCTTAAGTGCCTCGCGTCCGCCATGTTGCCCGGCTGGCCACGCCCCCCAACGTTATGGTTAGATGAAGTTTAATTGACAATGTAATGTTTTATACAAACAAAATAACCCACAAAAAAAACACTGAAATTCACCAGTTAGTTATCACTAGTAACTATATTTTGCGTCCTCATTACGCACGGCTAATTACCCCATATATTACATCACTCGAGACATGTTCTGTGACATCATTGATAACATGACTGCAGCATCTGAAAGGACATTGATGAAAAGAGTGTGCACGGCGGGGAGCAAGTTAGTTGCTTTAGCGTACGAGTTATAGTTACTAGAGCCAACTATAATTGGTGAATTTCAGTGGTTCAAGTTTAAAATGTTACATGGTCTCTGAAATTTTCATCCAATTATAATATTACTTTAACCTTTGTTTTTTTCAGTGAAAATATATAGATATATCCACACACACTATGCGAGTGTAATATTCTATTTATTGCTTTTGAATGTGCTGAGTAGCCACGTTGAAACCTGACTGTCTGTGTTGCCCAGTGGATCATATGTGGCAAATACACCCAGAGGTGGCACAAGGAGTCTTCCAGCTGGGTCTGGTGGCTCAGTGGACTAATGTGTCCACTTCAGGGGCTGTTGTTCGACCTCATGGTCACAGGTTCAAATCCTGGCGAGTCCACTCAGCCTTTCATCCATGTGAGGTCAATCAAATAAGTACCGTTGAGTAACAATAAACATCTGTTATTCAGCGCCAAGATACCTCCAGGTGAACGTGCTCTTTACAAATACACGTTATGTTATGTTATATGAAGCCCCCTGGCTTGATAGTTTTGTGACTGCCCAGAATGAACAGTGTTCAAGCTTTTGCATGCTGAAGTTTAAGGCAAGTCTCCTTCACTTCGAGTGGAGCTGGGGACTCCTGTATGCCTTCCCACCTCTACCTCTCCTGCCCAAAGCTCATAAAAAGATCATGAAGAACTGGGTTAACTTAGTGGCTCTGGATTGAGCCAGGAGAATGTGGTATCCGGAACCTCTGGGTACAAGCACTTGTTCCCTTAAAATGCTGCTGCTCGAGGGGGAGCTAATGTTTCAGCAGAAGCGCTACACCCATGTCTGCATAACCCACACCTCACTGTGTGGAGACAGCAGACTGCAAAGATGACATCCACTATCTTGGGATGGAGGTTAATAGCAGACAGACATCCTTCCACAACAAAACATTTATGCTGGACACAGATAAGTTTGTGGCTTGGTGTATTTAAGTTCTCAGCTGATAGAACTGTTGCACCCAAATGGTCAGATGCGTTGCTATTTATAGTAGGTTTAGTCCAACAAGTAATTGCTGTGGCCACGGATAAAGGTAATCTATCAGTATTTACATTTACTGGACCAACCAGTGTTTAAATCACCTGTTGTGAGGAGTTTTCTAAAAGGATTGCTCCGCATATGTCTCCACCCAAATCATTTGTGATGCCAAAGTGGGACCTTAAGTTGATTTTCACATACTTCAAGCCTTCAAGTGTATTCTGTGCACAGCTGCCCAGTACATCTTTCGGCTCTAAAGACGGTCTCATAGCGATCACACAACTAGGCACGTGAGAGAGTTACAACCATTGTGTCCAAAAACCACACACCACCTTTTACCAGACAAACTGGTTCTACGGACTAGGGAAGCATTCCTGTAAAAGTTGTGACACTTTTCCATGTCGGACAATCCATCACATTTTTGTTTTTTTTGCTTCATCTCTAACCTTGAAAGAAGAAGAAAGGCTCCATTGTTTGAATCCCCAAAGTGCTGTAAGCTTTTACATAGATTACACGAAGGACAACCAGGTAGATAATCAGTGCATTGTGGGGGTTGCAGGAGCAAAGAAGGGCAAAGCAGGGCCAAAAAGAACCATTTCAAGGTGACTAGCTGTCTGTAACAACATCTGCCATACACTGGCTAGGAAGCTGCCCCCAGAGAGTTTTAAGGGCTTATTCCACCACAGCTAACAATGTTCTACTACTCAACTGGCACACAGATTGCCAGTCTTCTACATCTGTCAGGCTGCAACATGGGCATCAGTTTAACGTTCGCATAGCACCTCTGCCTAGATAGGGATGGGCACTTCACCTGTTGAGTATTGCAGGACATTAGTCTGCACCATTCCACAGACCCCAGCACCTGGGAGCTAATGCTTTGGTATCAATTCACAAGGTGAGGAATCTGTTGCTAGAAGTATCTATCGAAATATACTTACCTTCATTAATTCTCTTTCTGGTGGATACTCTAACGACAGATTCCTTACCAATCCTTCCACTTCTCCGTTCTGTGGCATAGACGCCTTGCTCCAACTTAAAAAGTCCCAGTTTAGAGATCTGTACACTGTCAAATCTGATTAATCAACAGTTCCACCTACAATAGCATGAGCACAGTTCAGAAAAAAACATACGTCAGGGTGCTGGGGTGGTGATTATCTCCTGCATAATTTCCAGGCAGGACAGAGTAGAAACTGAGCTGCAGGACGGTGCCTGCCAGAGCAGGAGGGAATTTCTAAAAAAATATTTCCATTATTTATTCTGGGGGCTGTGGGTCTTCACATGGTAAGAAATCTGCAGTAAAACAGTATTCACCCGCAAGAGCATTACCAAAGGGAAGTAAATTATTTGTTTTGAATCAGTCTAGTGAAAAGCAGCAATGCTCAGGAAGGAGGTAATCCAATCATTGGGGTCAGAGAGAAATAAAATGAAAATTGAAAAGTACTATAGCTCTCATTTCACGGAGAAGCGGACAGTCATTTTGCACCCAATTACACCAGGAGTAAGTACATTGCAGCCACTACATTGGAAGTCATATTGGAATACCTTTACATCACAACTTCACAGGTAAGTTTCTAATTTTGTGTGCATCTACGTGTGCGTGATTAAATATTTTTTTAATTCTCTATTGTATTTGAATATAAGTAAACCAGCTAACCTGCTTGTATTTTTACATTTTAGTTCAATTATTTTAAGGTTTTCTATTATAACAGAATAACTCTGTTGTTATAGTCAGTGTTACCGGAGATGGGAATTCCACACATTTTTTCACCATTAATACCTTTGCACCCGTTTGACGAATCTCCACAAAACTTTCCAGACCTATAGAGTTTTCTACATTGGCAGAGGATAGAAAGTTTCAGTGATTGGTCAAGGGGTGCAAAGATAAAAGGGATGGGGGCGGGGCCAAGAGGCGGAGGAGGGAAGAAGCATGAGCACAGAGCTCCGCGCTGATCCCAGCTGTAATCCTGAAACGGGACATCGCAGAGGACTAGTATTGGGAGTGATCCCCGAAGGCAGCAGAGACCCGGCAAAGGGCAAAAGGGCAGAGTGTGTGAGCTGGCGGCGGCCATGATGAGCAGCGGCACTGGTGGGTGAGGTGCGCGACTTGCGAGCAGCCATGTGGTGCTAAGGAAGTAGCGGCGATGGCGGGACTGCTGTGAGCCCTGAATTCACTACTTGTACTAATAAGTGGCTGTGGGGTAGATTGCCAAGAGCAGGCGCCGCAGTGCTGACGGGACCTGCTGCCCTCAACCCCTGAAACAGTGAGGCAGATGAAAAGTGTATCAAGTGGAGCAATACAGCTGCCGGGAACAGAGCACTGAAGGTGGGGGCTTGGGGATCAGTCCAGATAGGAGCTCCTCGGCGGAACAGCAGCTTGTATGGCCAGCAAGAGCGAAGACAACTAAGAGCTGGAGCGGGGTGCCAGCAGTGCTGGGCGAGTTTGGAGGACGGCAGCTGTGCAGTGCATGAACTGGTGTTGGGGGAACAGAGCAGAGGCGGAGGAGATGGTTTGACTGCCTGAGGAGCGGACGCACAGCCAGGGGTCGCCACGGGAAATTTTGGTACTGAGGAGCCTATCTCCTAGACGGATCTCAAGGGCTAAGTAAAATATGGGGAAGCCCAGAGGGAAGCAAGCAGGAGCGCCAGCAGAACAGGAAGAAGACGCAAGTACCCCAGACATGCGCAAGGGATCCCAACACCGCCCGGAGGGGATGCTCCAACAGGTGGACCAAATCCTGAAAGCCATCAAAGATACCAAGGAGGCCTTGCAGCTGGATATCTCGCATGTGACGCAGGGCCTTGGGCTGCTCCGAGCCGACCACGCCAAACTAGCCGACAGGGTCCAAGAAACAGAGGTTGCCCTGGAAGTCCTGGAACCGGCCCAGAAGTCAAAGGCAGCTCAGATGACAGATTTTCAGCACAGACTGCAAACCCTGGAGTGGAGAACAGAGGATGCTGAAGGGAAGTATCGAAGAAACAACATCTTGGTGGTGGGGCTGCCGGAGGGAGTGGAGGGGGCCAGTATGGTTGATTATTTGGAGGACTGGCTGAGGGGGACCGGCGCTCCGGAGGGCCTGTCATCCTTCTTCCCCCTGGAGAGAGCCCACAGGGTGCCGGCCCGACCGCTGGCCCCCGGGAGGCCGCCCCGGCCGGTGGTGGCTAGGCTGCTCCATTATAAAGACAGACCCCGTCTGTTAAACAAGGCCCGGACTGCAGCCCCATACACAGTGGGCAACAGCAAGGTGACATTATTTCCGGACTATACACTCTAAGTTTAGCGCTGCAGGGTATCGTTTGTGGTAGTCAAGAGAGCACTCTAGGACGAGGGCCTCCAAGACTCCTTGATGTTCCCGGCCAGCCTGAAGTTAACTGTGGATGATAAGATGTATTTCCATGGCAACCCTGAGGAGGCCTGGGGCTGGCTGGAGATGTATAAAGCGGGCGCTGGAGAGGCAGGGTGAGGAGCAAGCACACACACGGAGGGATCTCGACCACGCAGATCGCGGCTCAACCGAAGACAATAGCCTGCGGCTCAGAGGCCAACATTGACCCAGACAGAGAGGAAGCACTCCGCTGCTTTGCAGGCTGTCTCGGCCATCTCACAGGAGGAGGGGATAGCATCTCGAGAGGAGACAGAGTCAGAAGGGGGATCCCAGGAAGCGGAAAATGGAGAATCGGACACAGGAAGCTTGCATCTACCTCATGTGACGGCTGGGACTGCGGATGAGATCGTAACAGGGTGATATGGCGGTCTACCGGGCATGGGCTGAGGAGAGAGCGGGGTGACAGCCCCGATGGGAGGTGTTCCCCTTGAACTTGGCTGCATGACGTCTAGATATTGAGGGTGGGAGGGGCTGACCGGGTCGGCTGAACATATATATGTATGGTCCCGCTGCACTATAGCCATGAAGGAGGCTAGCTAGACATCAGGGGGGTTGTGTGCAGGATGCTGGTACACAAGGTCAAATCTCTGAAGCTCGGGGCACACCCCCTTCAGTTTGTGTGGGTATAGCTCCTTAGGGTTTCCTTAAAGGAGTAGTCTGAGCATAAGTTTGGATGGGTACTAGTGTTGTAGCGTTTGTTCTGGGGGGAACAGTTGGGTTGTGATAGGGAGGGGGTGGGAGTAGTTAGTGTCACTGGTGTGTTCCTATGTGTAGGGAGTGAGCTAAGGGTGAAATGGTCACGTTACATGATTTGAAATGTATTACCTGGAATGTACGGGGTCTCCATACAATACAGCAGCGTCACAAGGTGCATGCCTATCTGGTGCGGCGGGGGGTGCACATAACGTTTCTTCAGGAAACACATCACACGGTCTGAGGGGTTAGCTCTGAAGCGCAGCTGGAGGGGGCAACTATTTACCATGCCTTATTCAGCTTTTGCCAGGAGCGCTTTAGTATAGGTTAGAGCGGGTGTCCCTTTCCAGCCGACGCAACAATTGGTGGACCCGGAGGGAAGGTTTGCAGTCGTGATGGGGCGGCTTGATGGAGAGGAAGTTGCGCTGTGTAGTGTGTATGCCCCCAATGTGGACCAACTCTTGTTCTTCGAAAACTTATCAGGAAGTTTAGCGCCATACTTGACCAATTCAACAATAATGGGAGGAGACTATAACGATTTCGGACGCGGAGAAGGATAGATCTCAACCCCCGCTATCTGGCGCCCGGATACATAGATTATCCAAGGCGAGAAGCGCATGGCAGAATAATTGGGGGTTGGTCGATACATGGCGCCCGCATCACCTGGAGGAGTGGGATTACTCATATTACTCTGGCCTCCATGACCTGCATGTGAGGCTCGATGCAGTTTTGTGTACCCAGACGTCCACTCCAAGGTGATAGATAGTGAATATTTAGCTAGAACGATATCGGACCATACATAGTTGTTGGTGCGAATACAATGGAATGGAGAGAGGGTGGGGATTCTGACTTGGCGGCTCCGACCGGAGGCGCTGGAGGACCCGGGTCTTCTGTGAAGAGCTGGGGATGAGCATTGGTCAGTATTTTGAAGAGAATGAAGGGACGGCAACGTCGGCAGCAATGGAGTGGGATGCATTTAAGGTGGTGGTTCGGGGTGTTTGCATTGGTAAAATGACGGGGGTAAGGAAAACATTGCTGACCGATTTAGAGGGGGCAGAGAGCCGGCTGAGAGAGGCTGAGAGAGCCCGCCCTCGGGATCCAGGGGTGCAGTCCGAGATATTGGAGACTAGAAAGGCAGTGGCGGTACAGGTGGAAAGATTGTGCTCTTTTGATTAAAAGGCTTACAGGGCAAGGATGCACGCGGAGGGGGACAAGTCGAGCACCCTGCTGGCGTGGTTGGCTAACCTGAATCCCAGGGGGGCGCCGATATTGGGGCGGATATCCCTAACAGGAGAAATGGTGTGCATACAATCAGGGATAAATAGTCTATTTCTGGACTATTATACCGAGCTTTACTGTAGCCAATTGAATCGGGCGCGAATAGCATAGGACGTGGCCACTTTACCACACTGTACTCCACTCTATGCAACTCCTTCCATGCCGCACCACCCAGTTAATCTACTCTGAGACACTACTCTACTATTGCATTCAACGCCACTTCAATGTACACTACTCTATGCCACTCAACTGTACAACAGTCTATCCCACTCCACCGTACTACATTCTACTCCACTGTACAACACTTTCATCCACTCCGACACTCCACTTTACTCCACTCTGACACTTTCCACCACTCTACAACACACCACTTCAATGTACCACCCCACATTTTACTCCACTGTATACTACACAATTCCACTATACTCCAGGCCACTCTACTGTAGAACATGCTACTCCACTCTATAACACTCCACGCTATTGCACAACACTTTACCCCACTCTAAGGCACTGTATAACCCTCCACGCTATACCACCCCACTGTACCTCACTCTATTCCACTCAATGCAAATCCACTCTACAAGACTACTACTATATAACACTGTACTCTATTCTATGGCCCTACACTACACAACCTTCTACTCCACTCTATGTCCCCACACCCCAATGTACAACATTCTACATCATTTTCCAACACTCTACAACACCACTCCACTGTAGTTCAAAAACATTTACTTACTCTTTCTCTCCAAAACATACTTAAAATACAGACCTTACAAATTCTAAAGTTAAAGTTATACCTTCAGTTGGGAGAGCGTGGCTGAACACTGATGGAGTGAGACAGGAATTCTGTTGATCCCAGCAGGCCAACCCAATCTGGTGCCATCCTACGGAGATCCGGAGCCGAAGAGGCCCCTGTACTGCTGGAGTGTGCCTTACCGTCTCCCTGGCGAGCAGTGGTGGCAAGTTTGCGGGCCCCAGCCAATGTGAGGGAGCTGAGGACTGGTGAGAGACAGGAGCCGCTTTCACAAAATGACGGTTGTGAGATGGTTCCAGCACTCCCAAGGCGAGGCCGGCCTGATTCCAAAGAGTTTACTGAGCAGAGCCAAAGCTTTTGGCACCAGGAGATGGAGAAGGCGGGAATTCGCCCCTGGCTGCTGCGCAAATGGTGGGGGCTCTGATGATGTGGTCCTGCGGCGTGGCAGTATGGCTGTTGTCCTGTGGAGTGGCAGTATGGCTGTGGTCCTGCGGCGTGCCAGTTTGGCTGAGTCGCAGCCTGGTAGAGAGTGAGAGATACAGCCCAGCCTCTGCGGCAGGAGACATCTAGTGGGACAGAAGCAGCCCAGGTGGCCCCTCCCAGAAAGAAAGGCCCCCATGTGAGCCCAATAGACTAGTGATCACTTGGTCGGGCTTCCAGATGTATGCGCAGCTGGCAGGGCTATAAAATTGTGCAAGAGCCCAGATTGGGACCTGGTGACGGGGTCCACAGTGCGTATATCTGCCGACTGACCAGAGTTGAACCTGGGAACCCCAGGAGTGCCTGCACTGAAACTAGAAAAGCCCCCCGCCCCCCTCGGGTCAGTTCCCGCAAAGTGAGTAGTGCAGAATTGGAGATGGGGGTTCACTCAGCGTTCCTGGGATTCCTTGTGGCAGTGCACACACAACTGAACAGAGCTGGGCCCACCACCGCCCATGTAAGCCCTGTGGAAGTGCTGCTGTAGATTGGAAGAGCGGGTGTTGCGGCCCATCAGCAAGCAAGTGAGTTGGGGCAAGGTTTTGCCTGGACGTGGTGAGAGTGCACCCTGTCCTTGTTGCTAGGTTTGTCTTGCAGGGAGGAGAAAGGAGGGCAGCCTTGGAGGAAGCTGGTGCAGGGGATTCACCATAGTCCTAGGGGTTATGGTGCCCTCATGGTATTGTTTCTTCGGTAAGGAGTTTGGGGTGGTCCCTGCAGTCTATGTGACGGAGACTGGTGTGACCCCTGAATACTCCTGTTGTGCATTTGGAAATCAAACCCTCCCCATCTTGAGACCCATGCGGCTGGGTCTGGGCTTTTGATTCAGACTTTCCCCAGTCGAGAGTCTCCATGGATAAACCTTCCAAGAAGAAAGGTGGCCGCCATGTCACAATCTTCCGTGGGACCTAGAGACACCGGGGGTCGACAGGTCTGTTGATGTTGGGGGGGTCGCACCGAAGGCAAGGTTACACTGGATGGTATCCTGCAGGTAATTAAAGACTCCTGTGAAGCCCTCAAATTAAAAATGGACACAGTTGTGGCAAATATGGGGATTCTCCTGGACGATGAGAGGTGCTTGACAGAACAGGTTACTACAGCAGAGGTTACCCTACTAGGGTTGCATTGGGAGATAGATTGCCTGAAAGAAGAGCTTACCACCATAGAGAACAGAGTCAAGACCCTGTGGAGTATAGGGACAAACACTCTAAAAATGGGGCAGAACGGATCAATGTTTGCCTCATAGGATTGCCTGATTGCTCCAAGGCCCTAACATGTTGTTATTCCTTGAACATTGGCTGAGGGAGGAAGTGGCTTCATTATATGGATAGAGACCATATCTTGTAACAGGCCATACTGAAAGATGACCTGAAGGCGGAGAAGAGTAGAGTTATGATTTTTCCAGATTTGACCTGTGGGATCCAGAAACAGCAGACCACCTGCTTAGATGCTAAGCGACGACAATGCCAGGTGGGAATACAATACACAATGTTATTTTCTGCCAGAGTGAGTGGTCATAGTTGCAGGCACAGTTTTTCTGTACCCAGCAAGAAGTATGGGACTGGATAGACCAAAGACCCAATGCTGCGGCTGCCCCTGCTCCACTAGTTTGTAAGCCTGCATGGAATAGGCCATGCCTTTTCACCTTCTAGTTCTATTTCCCTCTGCTCTTACAGTCCGTTCAGTAGCAGGACACTCCTTAGAGTAGCCGCGCGCTTTAGAAATTCCATTATTCATTCATATTCATGGATGCGTGTAAGGATGAGCAGCGAGGTGGCCCTCTCCAGGTCGGAGGCCCAGCAACAGCAATTAAGTGCAGTAAAGGTGGCGGTAGCACTGGACAGAGTTGGAATGCGCCTCTCCATGCACAGCGCAGGGGTGATGTCACGGACTAGGACTCGGAGCAAGGGTAGCACTTGATGTTGGGTTCAGACATTGTATTGCCCACGATGACGCCACGGGCAGCGGATGATTTGATTTGACTGGTGGGCTGTCATTCAAGACCTTGAGACTGCCATGGCTGAAGATCCTTTGGTTTTATAGGTATTTGTGGAACCACGAATGATGATTGTTCCCTCGGCTCCCTGAGATGACTAATTATCATACTAGGTGGCAGTGCGGCTGGCCAGGATGCATTTCAGGTGATGCATACTCCAATGATGGGTTCCTGTATGGCTGGCATGCGTGTGATGTTGCCTTCTTGTCCACGGATCCAGGAGCTGGGTTTACTGATATGAGGTGCTCCAGTGGAGTGCTCAAATTCTGGTTTTAGGATTGGGAGAGGGAGGTACTGGGCGGCAGCTAGCCTCTCATATGACTGCTGGAGGGAGAACTGTTTGTTTGGATATGTTTGGTTGTTTTGGTACGGCTGCCAGATTCCTGTCCAGGAATGTCCGAGGGCTGAACAATTTCTCCAAGAGACAGGGTCCATACCCATCTTAAATGGCAGGGAATCCATCTCGCTCTCTAACAGGAGACTCACCTCACAGACTAAAAAGGAGCAGCACTCCACGAGCGCTGGACTGGACATGCTGAATACACCACATATTCCGCCATTGCTGTGGCGGTGGTCCTTTACATGGGTGCGCCCTCATCCAGGAGAACTGGTGCACCCGGCAAGTCTGTACGTGGAGGTATCAGGAAGACTGTCGAGTCGTGACTTGGCGATAGTCAATTATCTAGTGGCAGTCGCCAGTAAGTAGTTATAGTTAGGACCTTGTTTCAATTCAAAAAGTGTTTTCTCTTTTGCCAATATCTTTGGCGCTGTTTGACGAATTTTTGCAAAATTTTCAAAACTAATGGGCGCTCCAGTCAGCTCCTGTCTTGAAAGTTTCAGGGTGATTTGTCAGGCGGGGGCTGAGTAAAAAAGGGGTCCCAAAACTTGTTTTCTCAGTGTTAATTTCCATAGGAAACTTTAGACAAGGCTACAGCCCTAACTGGTGAAAAGAATGACACCAAATTTGGCAAAAAGGTAGGTCTTTATTCAGAAAGCAACCTTTTTTTTAATGGTGTAAATCCGTTCAGTACTGCCTGAGAAATGTATACATAAAAAATTATTAGTATCTGGTGACCGCGGTGGATCTGCGAACCCTCCCGATCACGAGCTGACTTCTGATTGGCTACTAACACTCCTTACTAGGAAGTGTTGGCAGACATCTTGTGACTCTGTTAAACCGAGTAACAAGAAAAAGGTGAAAAAAATGAGAAAAGAGGGCAGGGTAGGAACACCCTAACCCCACTAGGGGTGCTCATGGGTCCCAGAGGGACTCCAAAGGCCCACAAAGCATATTTTCTTAAAGAAATTCAGCGCTATTCACGTAGGGTCCACGAATCTGGCCCAAATTATTTTTTTTAAATAAAGTGCGGTCTTCATTACTTCATTTTCTTGGAAGCCCCCGGGTGGGCTAGGTCCCTGGGGCAATGCTCAATTGTGAATTGTGAATGGGGGCCCACAGGGCCCCCGCAGCCCCAGGGACCGCCACCTCCTCGGGTTATTGTAATGATATGCAGGGGACTTCACGGGCCCCTCGCAGCCCCTGGGACCACCACATCCCCCACACTTCCTCAGGGACCACAACTGGGGACCGCCACCACCCCGGGTGCTTTATTAATTAATGGGCAGGGAGAACTCGTGGGCCCCCTGCCAAGCCCCAGGGATGACCACCTCCCGAGTCTTTAATAAATTGTGGGTGGGGGCATTGTGGCCCCCTGCAGCCCTGGAGACCGCCTACCACCTCCCCAGGGCATTAATTAATTAACATATGGGGTCCGTAGCAGACCCCCAGCCCCAGGGACCACCACCTCCCCGGGGCTGGCTCCAGCAACGTCCCGGGAGCCCACCCCCGGGACATTGCAGTTTGCTATGGCAGGGCGGTTGCAGTAGCAAACATCTGCTTTGCTTCATGAGAGAGGAGTACAAAAACTGCTCTTGCTTCCATGAAGCGAAGCAGAATTGCTTTTGGGCAAAGGGAGCTGCATGTCAGCAGCTCCCTTTGCCCAAAAGCAATGCAGGCTCCTGCAGGACACGGGCAGCCGGCAGGGACCGTGGGGGCATTTGGACTCCCCAACAGTGAGGCTGTGCCCCGGGGATGGGATCGCCAGGGTTAAAAATGGCCAGCGAGGGGCCACTCAGCCCCCCTCTGTTTTTTAATGTTTTAGTTTTTTTAAATTTAAAAAATAAGGCCGGGCCCAGGGGGATGGGGTGCCTGGGGCCAAAATAGGCCTCAGGAGGGGGGCCAGGTGAGCCCTCTCCAAATTTTTTATTAAAGGACCGGGCAGGCCCCGGGGGATGTGGTCCCCGGGGCCAAAAGTGGCCCAGGGAAGGGGAGGCTGCACGGCCCCATCTCCTTAAATATAAAATCATAAAGGAAGGCCTAGCTGCAGGGGATTGGGTCCCCAGGACTGAAATCGGCCTAGGGAGGGGTGGGGCTGAGTGCTCCCTCCCTTTTTACTTTTTCTTAAATGAAAAATGGGTCAGCCCCTGGGAGATGAGGTCCCCAGGCCCAAAAGAGACAAGGGAAGGCGGGCCACACAACCCCCCTTCCTACAATAAAAAATGAAACCGGCTACTCGCCGAATGCCCCGCTCGCTCCCTGCACAACTCTCCAAACGTGCCTTCTGGCGTGCTCTGGGTTGGGGATTAAGCCCCCTTTGATCCTAAGGGTCCTTAGGGGCCAACTAGCCCACCAGGTACCTCCAGTAAGCTCCACACTGTGGGATTGCTGAGAGGTGGTCCGAGGCCATGCCACTTTTTACACCCCTCTGCAAACACGCCTCTTGGCACACTGCTGTTGGGGCGATGAGGTCCTGAGGACCTCAGGACTGAAATGGACTTCATCCCCCAAGCCGCAATACGCCAGGAGGTGTGTTTGCAGAGTGGTGTAAAAAATGGGCATGGCCTGTGTCCACCTCTCAGCAATCCCACTGTGTGGGGCTCACTGGAGGTAACACATAGATTTGCTGGCCCCTAAGGACCCACAACAGCAAAGGGGACTTCACTCCCCATCCAAGAACGCGCGTTTGCAGAGTGGTGGGAAAAGGTAGCATGGCCTTCTATGACAACTTAGCAATCCTGCTGTGTGGGACTTACTGGAGGTAATAGAAGGGGTAGTTGGCCCCCAAAGATGTCCTTGGGGGCCAACTACCCTTCCTGTTACCTCCAGTAAGTTCCACACAGTGGGATTGCTAAGAGGTCTTCGGAGGCCACGCCCCCCTTTCTCCACCACTTTGAATGCACGCCTCCTGGTACACTGCTGGTTGGGGGATGAAGTCCACTTTACTCCTGAGGAACTTTGGGGGCCAAGAAGCCCTTGTGGGACCTCCTGTAAGTACTACACAGCGGGATTCCTGAGCGCTAGTCGGAGGCCCAGCCCCCTTTCTCCACCACTCCGCAAACGCAACTACTAGTTTAAGAAGCATTTGCAATGTAATGGGTTTCACATTTACGAGAGTTAGAGCTATTAGCGTTGTAAATGTTTTTTACTAATGTTTTTGGGAGTGAAGTGGCTGCACGTTGTGTGTAATGGATTTATGTGGTATGCTGTGCAATAAAATTATGTGGATAGAAAGTATGTGATATTTAGTGTATAGGAATTATGTAGAGTGGGATTATGTGTTATGGAGAGTAATTATGTGGTATGATAGTCTGTGCTGTGGAGTGAAAACCTCAGGTTTAGTCTTCCTTGTTTCCATAGAAGCTAAACAATTAACTCAATGAGACAAAAAGAAGGAACAACTGAGGAGCACTTCTGGACCTAGTCAGAGGTATGAACAGGGCCACTGGAATTATGCGACTGTTCAGCTGCACGCATAATTATACATTTTCCGCATTTGCCACATTATCCATCATCTGCTGCATAATCTGCAGATTTGAAGAAAAAAAACGTGATTCTAACTCAAACGTTACCAAAAATGCAGCGTGGTGGAAGGCCCTTTACAAAGCTAGTCACCTGTTACTTAGGTGTTAAATTGGTACTAATGGTACGCAAACCACTCTTGCTTCTCTGTGCCTCTCTTGCCTCTTTCTGCACCTCTTTTGCTTCTTTCTACACTCCTCTTGCCTCTTTCTGTACCCCTCTTGCCGCTTTCTGCACCCCTCTTGCTGATTTCTGTACCTCTTTGTTGCCGCTTTCGGCACCTCTCTGTTGCCGCTTTCGGCACCTCTCTGTTGCCGTTTTCGGCACCTCTGCTGCCGCTTTTTGCACCTCTCTGTTGCCGTTTTCTGCACTTCTGTTGCCGCTTTCTGCACTTCTGTTGCCGCTTTTTGCAGTTTGCTTGCCGCTCTCTGTAGTTCGCTTGCCTTGTTCTGCACCCCTCTTGCCTTGTTCTGCATATCTGTTGCCCCTTTCTGTAACTCTTACCCCTTTCTGCACATCTGTTGCCCCTTTCTGCCCCCCTCTTCAGACTAAGCGTGGGCGGAAAATCCGTTCCGCTCGCGGATTTTGCGGATTTTCGGGAAATCCGCAATCCGCGAGATTTGCGGATTTCCCGCAAAATCCGCAAATTCGCACGCAGCGGATTTTTTTGGCGGCGCGCGGCGTTGGTGATACAATTTTTGCGGCGCGCGGCGTTTATCATCGTTTGCCGAGTTGTTTTTTTCGATAGTTTGCGAGTGCTGCGCCATTTTGGATCTTGCTGTGTGATCCCGCGGGAATTGGCGAGCGCGATTACGTCATCGCGGCTTGCCAGCGATAGTTTGTCAACGCGAGTACGACGAGATCACGTCTCGCGGTACTTCGCAATTGCGAGATTTGAGATCCGGCGAGCGAAAATATAAATTTGCAATTCTGCACAAGAAATCCACCAGCAAGCAGCATAAACCTTCTAGAAATGATGATTTTTATGTGAATAACTCCTTAGTTTGACATTTGCCTGCACTTTTTTAGCGAGGAGTCCATTTTGGGGAGGGGGGCAGGGGGGTGGGAGGAAGGAAGTGCCCCATAGTCTTCAACTTCCTGTTCCTGTTCAGCAGGCTCCTCCCAGTGCTTTGTCCATCTCCTGGTCACTTTTCATTCGGATGTGGACCTGGAAGGATTACTTTTTGTGGATGCTGCTGGATCTTTGGATTTGAGGCCTTTTTGACTTTCTTTGGATCACTGTTGGATTAGAAATTTTACAAGTAAGTTTGTTTGGGGCATTACAGTTGCTGCAACTAAAATTTTGGGATTTTCGATTTTTGGGCTGTTTTGGGGCCTTTTCCCCAGGGGTACTCAGTGGTGGGTGGACTGATTCTTTCTGTGGGTTGTCTTGAACTTAAACATCATGGAGGCCATAGATGAATTGGGATTCTGCTGATTTTTCTGTGTTTTTCGATTTTTTTTTTTGTAAAATTTTGTGTTTTTCGATTTTTGACCTGTTGTTGGGGCCTTGACCAGGGGTAGTGAGTGGTGCATGGGCCTAGTCTTTCTGTGGGCTGTCTTGAATTTAAACATCATGGAGGCCATGGATGGAATGGGATTGTGCTGATTTTGCAGTGTTTTTCGATTTTTGGGCCTGTACTTGTGGCCTTTTCACCAGGGGTATATGAGTCTAGCATGGGCCTAGTCTTTCTGTGGGCTGTCTTGAATTTAAACATCATGGAGGCCATGGATGGAATGGGATTGTGCTGATTTTGCAGTGTTTTTCGATTTTTGGGCCTGTACTTGTGGCCTTTTCACCAGGGGTATTTGAGTCTAGCATGGGCCTAGTCTTTCTGTGGGCTGTCTTGAATTTAAACATCATGGAGGCCATGGATGGAATGGGATTGTGCTGATTTTGCAGTGTTTTTCGATTTTTGGGCCTGTACTTGTGGCCTTTTCACCAGGGGTATTTGAGTCTAGCATGGGCCTAGTCTTTCTGTGGGCTGTCTTGAATTTAAACATCATGGAGGCCATGGATGGAATGGGATTGTGCTGATTTTGCAGTGTTTTTCGATTTTTGGGGGTGTTCATGGGGAGGGACATGCCATGTGGCTGGTGGCCATTTTGAGTGCAGCTACAGGCACTGGCCATGTGCTGGCAGGCAAGTGGCCATTTTGAATGCAGGCTTTGTTGTTAGGCCTCCAACCATTTTGCCTACTTTTCAACCTTTATTTATGCCCAGGGGTAGTGAGTCTTGCATGGGCCTAGTATTTCTGTGGGTTGTCTTGAATTTAAACATCATGGAGGCCATGGATTGAATGGGATTGTGCTGATTTTGCAGTGTTTTTCGATTTTTGGGCCTGTACTTGTGGCCTTTTCACCAGGGGTATTTGAGTCTAGCATGGGCCTAGTCTTTCTGTGGGCTGTCTTGAATTTAAACATCATGGAGGCCATGGATGGAATGGGATTGTGCTGATTTTGCAGTGTTTTTCGATTTTTGGGCCTGTACTTGTGGCCTTTTCACCAGGGGTATTTAAGTCTAGCATGGGCCTAGTCTTTCTGTGGGCTGTCTTGAATTTAAACATCATGGAGGCCATGGATGGAATGGGATTGTGCTGATTTTGCAGTGTTTTTCGATTTTTGGGCCTGTACTTGTGGCCTTTTCACCAGGGGTATTTGAGTCTAGCATGGGCCTAGTCTTTCTGTGGGCTGTCTTGAATTTAAACATCATGGAGGCCATGGATGGAATGGGATTGTGCTGATTTTGCAGTGTTTTTCGATTTTTGGGGGTGTTCATGGGGAGGGACATGCCATGTGGCTGGTGGCCATTTTGAGTGCAGCTACAGGCACTGGCCATGTGCTGGCAGGCAAGTGGCCATTTTGAATGCAGGCTTTGTTGTTAGGCCTCCAACCATTTTGCCTACTTTTCAACCTTTATTTATGCCCAGGGGTAGTGAGTCTTGCATGGGCCTAGTATTTCTGTGGGTTGTCTTGAATTTAAACATCATGGAGGCCATGGATTGAATGGGATTGTGCTGATTTTGCAGTGTTTTTCGATTTTTGGGCCTGTACTTGTGGCCTTTTCACCAGGGGTATTTGAGTCTAGCATGGGCCTAGTCTTTCTGTGGGCTGTCTTGAATTTAAACATCATGGAGGCCATGGATGGAATGGGATTGTGCTGATTTTGCAGTGTTTTTCGATTTTTGGGCCTGTACTTGTGGCCTTTTCACCAGGGGTATTTGAGTCTAGCATGGGCCTAGTCTTTCTGTGGGCTGTCTTGAATTTAAACATCATGGAGGCCATGGATGGAATGGGATTGTGCTGATTTTGCAGCGTTTTTCGATTTTTGGGCCTGTACTTGTGGCCTTTTCACCAGGGGTATTTGAGTCTAGCATGGGCCTAGTCTTTCTGTGGGCTGTCTTGAATTTAAACATCATGGAGGCCATGGATGGAATGGGATTGTGCTGATTTTGCAGTGTTTTTCGATTTTTGGGGGTGTTCATGGGGAGGGACATGCCATGTGGCTGGTGGCCATTTTGAGTGCAGCTACAGGCACTGGCCATGTGCTGGCAGGCAAGTGGCCATTTTGAATGCAGGCTTTGTTGTTAGGCCTCCAACCATTTTGCCTACTTTTCAACCTTTATTTATGCCCAGGGGTAGTGAGTCTTGCATGGGCCTAGTATTTCTGTGAGTTGTCTTGAATTTAAACATCATGGAGGCCATGGATTGAATGGGATTGTGCTGATTTTGCAGTGTTTTTCGATTTTTGGGCCTGTACTTGTGGCCTTTTCACCAGGGGTATTTGAGTCTAGCATGGGCCTAGTCTTTCTGTGGGCTGTCTTGAATTTAAACATCATGGAGGCCATGGATGGAATGGGATTGTGCTGATTTTGCAGTGTTTTTCGATTTTTGGGCCTGTACTTGTGGCCTTTTCACCAGGGGTATTTGAGTCTAGCATGGGCCTAGTCTTTCTGTGGGCTGTCTTGAATTTAAACATCATGGAGGCCATGGATGGAATGGGATTGTGCTGATTTTGCAGTGTTTTTCGATTTTTGGGCCTGTACTTGTGGCCTTTTCACCAGGGGTATTTGAGTCTAGCATGGGCCTAGTCTTTCTGTGGGCTGTCTTGAATTTAAACATCATGGAGGCCATGGATGGAATGGGATTGTGCTGATTTTGCAGTGTTTTTCGATTTTTGGGGGTGTTCATGGGGAGGGACATGCCATGTGGCTGGTGGCCATTTTGAGTGCAGCTACAGGACCTGGCCATGTGCTGGCAGGCAAGTGGCCATTTTGAATGCAGGCTTTGTTGTTAGGCCTCCAACCATTTTGCCTACTTTTCAACCTTTATTTATGCCCAGGGGTAGTGAGTCTTGCATGGGCCTAGTATTTCTGTGGGTTGTCTTGAATTTAAACATCATGGAGGCCATGGATTGAATGGGATTGTGCTGATTTTGCAGTGTTTTTCGATTTTTGGGGGTGTTCATGGGGAGGGACATGCCATGTGGCTGGTGGCCATTTTGAGTGCAGCTACAGGCACTGGCCATGTGCTGTCAGGCAAGTGGCCATTTTAAATGCAGGCTTTGTTGTTAGGCCTCCAACCATTTTGCCTACTTTTCAACCTTTATTTATGCCCAGGGGTAGTGAGTCTTGCATGGGCCTAGTCTTTCTGTGGGTTGTCTTGAATTTAAACATTATGGGGGGCATGGATGGATTGGGATTGTGCTGATTTTGCAGTGTTTTTCGATTTTTTTGTGCTCTATAACTGAACTGATGTTCCTCTGTCTTCCATTTTTTTTAGGTGCACAAGACTCAAGAGAACCACCAGTGCCAGGAAGAAGTCCTGCAGCGGTGTGTGTGTGCAGCATAACGTCACGCGACGTCACGTCTGGCCTCAGACAACTCTACAATTCGTGCAACTGCGGCCTGCTGTCTGACCTGCTCTGAAGAAGATGGCCCCGCCCCCAAAGAAAGTTCTCCGTAGCTCCTCTAGCAAGAAAGTTGCTAGTAAGGAGCAGAAGAAGCAAGTTACCAAGGAGGCTGGTGTGCCACCCGCCACTTTTTTTGGGAGCAAAAAAAAAAGTACGCCTGCAGCAGCAGGATCTGCTGGGGACCAAGCTGAGAGCAGCACCCCTGCTCCATTGGGTTCAGTGCCTCCACCACCACGCCAACTTAAGTCAAAGCCCTTGAGTGCTTCAGAGGCAGTCAGTGTACTTCTCCAATCACCATCGACCAGTGATGTTGGCTCATCGCAAGAAAGTAGCAGCAATGTCCCTGAATCAACACAGGTTGTTGTAACTCATCTGACAAGTGTTGAACAACCACAGCCGCAACAACAACACCATGTGCAAGTACACGCCCAAGTACATGTGGAAGGAGAGGCAGCAAAAGGAGATGCGCAAGCAAAGGTGCATGGAGGTTCACAAGTGCCCACAATAGTTGTTCCTCCCGAAGTAGGGGCACATTTGGAAATCGACAATGAAGCTGAGGTATCATTGGAAGCCACTTCTCCTGATGATCATTCATTGTCTTCCACATCCCTAGCAAGGAAAAGATCAAGCCCACCGCCTTCTGATGATCTGGATGACGAATGGGTACTACCACGGCAGCCTGAGAGTGAGGCACACCATGATCTGACACCGGTACCTCCTAAGCGTAAAAGGAAGGTCGTCCAAAAACTCAAACCTATGGAGTGTGATGAGGCTCAACAAGAAGTGACAGATACTGTTGGTGATGAAGCCTCTCACGATGACGACGAGCCAGTCATCACAAAGGTCACTGCAGCCCCACCGGGCATGCAGCAAAGAGACATTTTGACCCTATCCCGAGAAGCTGCTGAGCGTGATGATGATGTCGGCGAGGAGGCAATGGAAATGGAATCATTAGATTTGGAGTTAAGTAGTACACCAAAACCTACCGCTTCCATATTTCTTCGCAAGAAGGTACCCACCTCGTCCTCGACCTCAATTCGTGGTGGTGAAAGTGCAAAACGTACTGAAGTTCGGCAATCCACATCCTCCACTTCATCTGTCATTAGCAGCAGGACCACCACCACCAGTATCGCCGCCTCCTCCGGCCCCCGAAGACATTTCAAGTCTCCAGTTTGGGACTTCTTTAGTGTTTGCCCAAAAAAGGAAAACGTAGCCATTTGTAGCCTTTGTAAGCTTCGATTTAGTCGTGGTAAGCTTGGTTCTAACTATGGTACCGGAGGCCAGAGAGGTCATCTTGAGAGAAGGCACCCTGTCCAATGGTTTCCGCACCTAGAGGCGGTCAAGAAAGCCGGAATTGCACGTAATGAAAACGTTGATTTGTCATCTGCTGATGACGAGGAGGTAGAAGAAGACGATTCAAACACTTCACTTACACCCAGTTCCCATGTCAGCAGCACACCCCATGGGAGCCACACTAAGAGTGTGGGAGAGAGTGAGACATCAATGCGGAAATGTTCATCAGCGAGCGTAACTGGGTCGAAGAGATCATCATCATCCCGTAAATCATTGGTCCAGGGCAACATTAAAAAGATGTTGTTTACAGAAGCGCAATATGAACGCAACCACCCAATGACCCGTCTGTATAACACTAAGCTGGCTAAAATGCTAGCTCTGGACCTTCTCCCTTTTTCTTTTGTAGAAGGGGTTGGTTTTCTAGAATTAGTGACAGCGCTCTGCCCTAAATGGAAGGTTCCTAGCCGGTTCTATTTTGCCCGAGTTGCGGTTCCAGCACTACATGAAGATGTTCTGAAGGTGATTGGGGCAGCTTTGCAGAAGAGTGCTGTTCACACTATACATCTGACAACAGACATGTGGACCAGTGGCGCAGGCGCTGATTACATGTGCATCACTGCACACTGGGTCTCTTTTTCAGGGGCTAAAGCAAAGCTAAACTCAGGTGTTGACACTAACATTGTTTTTAAAGGTGCTCGGAAACATGCAACACTAGCCATGTTTGGTTTGGAGAAACGTCACACAGCAGAAAACATTTTGGATGTCTTTAACACAAAGGTCCTTAACTGTCTGTCCCCACTAAAACGCAAGGTTGGTTATGTTTCCACGGACAATGGCTCCAATATAGTTAAGGCCATGAGGGACGGTTACTATTTCAGAGTGCCGTGTTTGGCGCACTGTATAAACCTGGTTGTCCAAAAATTCTTGGGTAACAAACGCAGTGCAGCGTACAGTGTATTGGAGAACTGCCGAAAAATTTGCAAGCATTTCAGGCATTCTTTTAAGGCCCGGAAGCAGCTGAGGAGCATGCTATATCAATGTCAAATGCCAGTGAAAGCACTCATCCAGGAGGTGGTAACACGTTGGAACTCAACCTTCTACATGCTTGAGCGTCTGTATGAGCAGTATACGCAACTCGATCAATATTTCTTGAAAGAGGGTATAGAGGAGCTGAGGATGGGTGGGCCGCAATGGAACATAGTTGAAAGCCTAACACGCATGCTTCGTCCTTTTGAGGTCTTCACGCGTGCAGTCAGCAAGGAGGACTCTAATTTGGGAAAAGCTATCCCATTGTTGTACATGCTGGAGGACCAACTGAAGGAGGTGTGTTCTGTGTTTGGAAAAGATGACAAAAAGAAAGACTCTTTGCTTCTGGCTGAGCAATTATTACAGCTCCTACAAGGTGATGAACGTCTTCAAAAGATCCACTCAGAACAGCATTACATTTGTGCTACTATTCTGGATCCACGCTACAAAAAGGCGCTGGCAGGCAGAGCATTCTTTCCTTTTGGTGATGAAGATGTTACAAAGTACAAACGTTGGCTAGCCTTGTCAGCCAAGAAGTTTGAAACAGAACGGCTGGAAATTGAAGGAAATGGCAGTACATCAGCAGGCCATCCCCAGTCAAAACAATCCACTTCTGCACCTGTGGCTGTGGCACAAGTGACCTCTCAGCCGTTAAAGACACCGGCAACCGGATCATCTGCACGAAAGACAACAGAAACATTGGAGGCTGAAGAGAATTGGCTAGCTCTGCGTGGGTTTGGTTCTCAAAAGGTCAGAGGCACAGCAAGAGCTACGCAAAGTGGAGGAACCTTGGAGGAGGACCTTGAGTCGATGGTGAAGGACTATCTGAATGACTCCACAGAGGTCTATGTTAATTCTGACCCATTGGCGTATTGGCATGGGAAAAAAGAATTGTGGCCACAGCTCACCAACCTGGCTTTAAACTACTTGTCTTGCCCACTCGCAAGTGTGTCTTCTGAACGGGTTTTCAGTGCGGCTGGTGGGATTGTAACTCCCAAACGGAGCCGCCTCTCGCCCAAAAATGTGGAGAGGTTAA
Source organism: Lissotriton vulgaris (assembly GCF_964263255.1). Taxonomy (NCBI): domain Eukaryota; kingdom Metazoa; phylum Chordata; class Amphibia; order Caudata; family Salamandridae; genus Lissotriton; species Lissotriton vulgaris. Next base: position 1,515,829,401 of record NC_141689.1, on the reverse strand, counting down.
CAATGATCAAGATGAATCAGCACCTCATACCACCAGATATAAGAGTACGAGAGAGCGTGCCGGATGAAGAGGAGGTGGCCAGCACCATAGATGAGGGAATTTCTACTCTGTCAGGTGCCACTGACCTCACCCTGGCTGAATTCGCAGAGTATGATGACGAAGCCTTATTCTTATTCCTGGACCGTGATACCGACTTCGAGCCCTGAAAATGAGACAACGAATCAATAACTTTCTTTTTCATCCTTATTCACTTTTATTCCTGTGTGTCTGTCTTTCTTTGTTGTGCACAGTTAATATAATTCAAACTTTAATCAGATAATCACAAAAACAAGCCCATCAGCAGAACTGTCTTCACTTGTTTGCTAATTTATTTGAAGGTGCCGCAGTCTGCATTCCTCAGGTTCACAAGTTCAGAAGAACATGCTCCTCTATCCTCCTCCTCCAGACTCCTATTTCCATCAAAGCAGAGGGCTGGTTTACGCCCAATGAAGAAAGACTCAGCACTTGTGGGGGTGTTGTTCTACCTCTTTGCAGGTGAGTTGACGGGTCTGGGGCCATTGCTGGGAAGCACTAAAAGTGGTTTGTGCCAAATCCGAGGCGGAAAATTTTTTGTGTTTTTGATGACTTGCTTGCCTTTGAGGTGCTCTTAGGGGGGGTTCCGTCTGTTTGTGGGTGCGTTTCGTGGTCTGAGAGTATTGCTGGGACACTCTAATCTTGATTGCATTTGCTTTTCAGGAAATCCGTCGTGCCAACCCCGACTTATGGCCTAGCTACGCAGCGCGTTTGGACCGAAGGCCCAGAAATATTGCAAGTATGAGATTTTGCTTTTGGCCTGTTTGGGGGTGTTATGCTTCTTGGCGGGTGGGTTGCCGGGTCTTGGGGCATTCCTGGGAAGGTCTAATACCGGGTAGAAGTGGTTGGGAAAAAATCCAGGCCGATTTTTTTTGGGCTATTTCTGACATTTTGCTCTATGTAGCGTTTTCGGGGGCCTGTTTGGGGGGCTTCCTGGTGTTTGTGGGTGAGTTTCGTGGTCTGGGAGCACTGCTGGGACACTCTAATCTTGATTGCATTTGCTTTTCAGGAAATCCGTCGTGCCAACCCCGACTTATGGCCTAGCTACGCAGCGCGTTTGGACCGAAGGCCCAGAAATATTGCAAGTATGAGATTTTGCTTTTGGCCTGTTTGGGGGTGTTATGCTTCTTGGCGGGTGGGTTGCCGGGTCTTGGGGCATTCCTGGGAAGGTCTAATACCGGGTAGAAGTGGTTGGGACAAAATCCAGGCCGATTTTTTTTTGGGCTATTTCTGACATTTTGCTCTATGTAGCGTTTTCGGGGGCCTGTTTGGGGGGCTTCCTGGTGTTTGTGGGTGAGTTTCGTGGTCTGGGAGCACTGCTGGGACACTCTAATCTTGATTGCATTTGCTTTTCAGGAAATCCGTCGTGCCAACCCCGACTTATGGCCTAGCTACGCAGCGCGTTTGGACCGAAGGCCCAGAAATATTGCAAGTATGAGATTTTGCTTTTGGCCTGTTTGGGGGTGTTATGCTTCTTGGTGGGTGGGTTGCCGGGTCTTGGGGCATTCCTGGGAAGGTCTAATACCGGGTAGAAGTGGTTGGGACAAAATCCAGGCCGATTTTTTTTTGGGCTATTTCTGACATTTTGCTCTATGTAGCGTTTTCGGGGGCCTGTTTGGGGGGCTTCCTGGTGTTTGTGGGTGAGTTTCGTGGTCTGGGAGCACTGCTGGGACACTCTAATCTTGATTGCATTTGCTTTTCAGGAAATCCGTCGTGCCAACCCCGACTTATGGCCTAGCTACGCAGCGCGTGCGTTTGGACCGAAGGCCCAGAAATATTGCAAGTATGAGATTTTGCTTTTGGCCTGTTTGGGGGTGTTATGCTTCTTGGCGGGTGGGTTGCCGGGTCTTGGGGCATTCCTGGGAAGGTCTAATACCGGGTAGAAGTGGTTGGGACAAAATCCAGGCCGATTTTTTTTGGGGCTATTTCTGACATTTTGCTCTATGTAGCGTTTTCGGGGGCCTGTTTGGGGGGCTTCCTGGTGTTTGTGGGTGAGTTTCGTGGTCTGGGAGCACTGCTGGGACACTCTAATCTTGATTGCATTTGCTTTTCAGGAAATCCGTCGTGCCAACCCCGACTTATGGCCTAGCTACGCAGCGCGTGCGTTTGGACCGAAGGCCCAGAAATATTGCAAGTATGAGATTTTGCTTTTGGCCTGTTTGGGGGTGTTATGCTTCTTGGCGGGTGGGTTGCCGGGTCTTGGGGCATTCCTGGGAAGGTCTAATACCGGGTAGAAGTGGTTGGGACAAAATCCAGGCCGATTTTTTTTTGGGCTATTTCTGACATTTTGCTCTATGTAGCGTTTTCGGGGGCCTGTTTGGGGGGCTTCCTGGTGTTTGTGGGTGAGTTTCGTGGTCTGGGAGCACTGCTGGGACACTCTAATCTTGATTGCATTTGCTTTTCAGGAAATCCGTCGTGCCAACCCCGACTTATGGCCTAGCTACGCAGCGCGTTTGGACCGAAGGCCCAGAAATATTGCAAGTATGAGATTTTGCTTTTGGCCTGTTTGGGGGTGTTACGCTTCTTGGCGGGTGGGTTGCCGGGTCTTGGGGCATTCCTGGGAAGGTCTAATACCGGGTAGAAGTGGTTGGGACAAAATCCGCGCGGAAAAGCCTTTAGTTTTGGCACTTTTTGTAACTTAGGGTTCGTTAGGGTTAGCCCTAGCAGCAGGATTGCATGTGTATCGGGGTGTTCTAGATTTTTCAAACTGAGTTCTGGGGTCTTAGAGCACTCGTGAGAATGTGTAATTTTGGTTGCAAGTCATTTGAAGAAAATCCATGGTGGGAAAGGGGGGATTTGGCATAGTTAAAGAAAGCCTTTGCCACTATTCTTAACTTAGGGTTCGTTAGGGTTAGCAGTATTTCTATTGCATGTGTTTGAGTGGGGGGGATTTCGAGTCTTGGAGCGATGCTGGCTATGGCTACTTTTGCTTGGTTGCTTGCAAGTGGTTTGAATGCAATCCACGGTGGGTAATGGGTAATTAGGGTACTTCGGCCTACTTTTACTTTCAAAGTAAGTTTTGTCACCAGTTTTCTGCTAGGCCTCGTTTTTTGAGATTTGATTGGGGGTCTTCTACATTTTTGCGACTGGCTTTAGTAAGGGTCTGGGTGGGAGCACTGCTAGGAAGATCTATTTTTGTTCTAAAACACAGTTTACAGTACACCTAGCTTGAAGGGCAAGATCCGCTACATTAATTTGCCCATACTTATTTATCCTTCAAAAGGTGACTCAGAGTACGCACTTTCAAAAACATTGTACTGTCTACTAGGAAAAACAAATTGTGACTTTTTGCACTCCACAGCCTACATACCTTATATTTATTTATCAGTGGTGTTGTAATATTATATCACTTCCTGTTTTTCGTTGAATAATTACAGGCCGGGTTTCAGTCTCTGCAATGGGGAAAAAAGGATGGAGTCAGGCTTCACAGTAGCGAGCCACAATTCAGCATCAGGCAGGCAGTGGACAGGGTGTCTTCTGGTGACCAACATCGGTGGACGAAGCGTCGGCTGCAATGGAGGAGTGCCGCTAATAGGAGGATTTTTTTTCTGCGGGCAACTTACTTACCACTTCCAACAGGACCACTACAACCACATAGATACAGTATCCCTTGCCTTTTTCTCTGACTGTGACTGCATTTCTTGGCTCTCTCTCGGCTTCTACATTGATCCCTTAACACATCACTTAGTCCACTCCACTATCTGCACCACACATAGTCATTTGTAAGTGCTCCTACGTAATCGCAAGTCGCAGCACGCCCCAGGCCGTAGAGGACTGGGATGGCCCCAATGATGAAGCATGTCACCAAGGGGCAACCCTGGTGAGTGAGGGGACACCTAGAAAAAAAGCAATTTCTCCTTTTCTATCTACTATACCTTCTGTCAGGTTACGCAGCCCCTAAGCGCCTACCGTACTATGAAACTACATTTCCCATGAGTAGGCGGGAGACTTGCAGACTATTTAGTGAGACTATATGAGAGTACCCTTGTATGTTAGGACATCACTTCATTGATGCCTGTCTTGTCTTCTCTTACAGGTATCCTTTCCCTGCTGACCCTACCTTTACCCATCCCACATTTTTTATTTTAGTTTGTTATTTTTCTCCCCCGCCTAATGCCTCGAACACCCTGTGTTTACACTTCTGGGTGTTGGTGACATTTGGAGGTGGAACCATATTTGCATCGACTGGATCACGGGGAGTAAACCTGACACCTTCCAGACCAACCCCATTGAGTGTTGTTGTGAATGGATTTATAGTGACCAGCAAGGCTCTCGGGTATCTGGCTACAGAGACCTTATGTTGAATATCGTTATCAATAATTCCACACAGGCCCTGTACTGTCGCATTCTTTCTTTCCACAGTTGTCGATGATATATTCTTACTCTGCTTGACAAAGAACCATTGCTAATGTGAAAGAACTTCAACCGAATTAGTAGTTATACTTTACCATTTGTTAGGCTACAATGTGGCACTGCTCTACTGTACTTCTGTCACCTGCTATATTCTCAGTTGTACCGTTGAATTGCTCAGGAGGACAAACCAGATTTCATTTTCTTTTTTTTCATAGGCATGCAACTGCCACTGTGTCACACCACTAGTACCACCGCTATGAGGAAATTTTATCCGACCAAGATTGCCAACGTTATTCGGTGTTTCCCGTGGAGCCAGCCCTGGGCCTAGCCCTACTTTCAAACACAAATTACAGGTAAGATAAGCGTTTGGTGGTTTGGGGGTATAATGGAGTATTAGTACGAGAGACGAGAGACTGAAGGTAGTACTACTAAAGTCCTAGGACTCTTGGATTCACTTCACTTAGTCTGTGAGAGGCACTTAGTGTTGAAAACATTTGGGCATTTACACTTAAAGGAAGAAAATGGAACTAAACTTTCAGGAAAACAGTCAACGTTAAACCCCCACCCACCAGGCAAGCAGTAAAAAACAGGTATGCTCAGATAAAGTTTGAAAAAGTATATTTATATCCCTAACAAAATAATCTCCCGCAAGACCCTCCCTAACCCCAACGATTGTCCTTCAAAAGTCCCCAAAAACCCAACTCCCAATTCCCACCCCCCAAAAGTCTCTAAAAAAGGGGCAAGGGACACTATGGGTGGATGCTGTTAACTTTTTGGGCCAGGGCATCATGCTCCTCGCGGAGCAAGGCGAGCTCCTGCTGAAGGCGGGACACCATCAGGGTAGTGCGGCGCAGGCGTGCCTTCACTGCCTTGCAGGTGCAAGGCCTGTGAGAAGCAGCTGTTGGCCTTGCTGCTCGGCGGTGGCGTTTGCCTTTGGCAGCCCGGCTCAGTCTCGGTGGACCACTGTGCTGGGTGGCAGCCCGTGGGGCCACGGAGGCCGATGCAGACGACGTTGTCGTAGTTGTCGACTGCACACTTTCCACGTCCTCCAGGGCCACCAGCCGCCGATATTCCGCAACAGTGGCCTCGATCCTCCGTTGCCGGGCCGCTCTAGCCAGCTCCTTCCTCCTTGTTCGTTTGGAAGGAGAACCTATATGAAGAAAGAAAGACATAGTCTGTAACCAATGCTCTTTAAGATTAACTCAATCATTCAGCAGAAATTTGTGCTGCAGTACAACTAGCAACTTGCAAGCGCATTACATAACTATTGAGGCCAGTATCTATCTAACCTCACACTTCTTCATCCTTGCTCTAACATTAGTGGGAGTTTAAGGAACAAATTCTATGAGCACTGTGGACTTCCATTGGAGTCGACTATGAAAGTACACCAGTCTTATTCTTCTTCTTATCTCTTGTTTTGGAAAATTGGTACGTTATTTTCTGCAAGCCGGCATAATGCCAGCGCGGTAAACTTGCACCCGAGAAAAAGAGACGCACGCCATGAGGAGTGACCTAGACTTGCGTTGCCGTTGCGTTACTGTACCCGTCCAGTACATGCAGGTGGTGAATCTCTTACTTTTCTATTACGGGTGGCACTGAGAATACTCTGTTACAACTCAAGGGCTACTGCTTAATTAATTTAACTTTCACCCTACAGTGGAAATGAGTACTAGAAATGGAAAATTGAAGAAGATAAATAATCTGATTATCTATCACTTCACATGGGATGTTTTTGCTTATATATGGGATGACTTTAGGTGCTTTGCTTTTTATTGAGTGACCAGTGATACATCCACACATGAATGACTGAGTACTACTAAACTTATTAAGAGAGGTAGGGAGTGGCCACCATAATAACCGGATCTATGCAGTGCTTGCAATACAAACTACTGCTACTATTTATGGTAGTATTTGGACAAAATTAAAAGTTCTTTTCCTTGCCTTTCCTACACTGGAACGGACGTGCGGGTGCAGTGTTACATGCTCTTCAAAGTTACACTTAGTTCATCCACTGACCATCTACTCTCTCTAGATCATGGGTACTCACAAACTTTCTCTCAGGGGCTACATTTACAGTGTAGTTTGGGGCCGAGGGCCGCACTGGTGGGGGCGGAGTCAGAGGGGGCGGGGCTAAAGCAAAACGATAACTTGTGACCATGAGGTTGCACACAGGTCCCTGCAGCAGATGCCCTCATCCACTGAGCCACCAGACCCAGCATTTACATACATCTCTCTCCCTCCTGCTCTCCCTCCTGCCCTCCCTCCATCTCTCTCTCCCTCCTGCCCTCCCTCTCCCTCCCCCTCTGTCATCTCACTGTGTGTGTGTCAGCCTTCAGCCCGGGTTGAGACCGCTTCCTCAACGCGCACACACAGACAACAACACCAAAGTACTTAACAGGTCTTTAAAAGACCATTAACATATTATTGAGGCTTTGTTTGTTTTAGCGCCCCTGCTTCTCCACCCTGACAATCACTGCTTGCCCGGCCCCACAGAGCAGAGGCTTTGTTCTATTTCACCTCTTTGTGGCCTTGCATCTCCACTCTGCTCTGTGGGGGCCGGGGGAGCAGTGATTGTCAGAGTGGAGATGCAGGGGCGCTAACAGGTGAAATACAAAAAAGCCTCTGCTCTGTGGGGGCCGGGGGAGCAGTGATTGTCTGCAAGGTCTGCGCACCGCCAACGAAGGCTTGCCGGGCCACCACCGGCCCGCGGGCCGTACTAGGAGTACCCCTGCTCTAGATACACATATGCTATCTAAGAGTCAGATAGTAGCATGATCCAGGTATATGGACACATACAGTTTCTGTGTCACCCACCCAGGCTGTTGTCCTTCCACCCATCATTGCTTCATCATTCACCCAGCCATACATCTCATATTCTTGCCTTCCCAGCTAGTCTTCAATCTCAATAAGTAAGGAATATATAAGAGCTTACCTCTGGCCGCCACCACCACCGTCTCAACTCTCACAGCTGCCGCCGCCGCCTCCTCCCCTGAAGAATCGCCCTCCGTGTCGAGCACCACCACCTCCACACTGGCCCCGCCACCAGATGTTCCACCTACAAAGTACATTTAGGAATGTTAGAATGAAGCACTCACTAGTCACTAGTATTTGGTCTAGGAATGAAGACATGTGAAAACAATGTAATTTGTGACTGTCTACGTTAAACTTAAAAAAAATGTCCCTTTTTCCAGGGAAGGTTGTCTTGCTGCACTTTTAGGCACAACTGATGAAATCTGTTTTTTTAACACGCACCATTTTTCTCCACACAGACAGAAGATGGACTTCTAACAACAAGATCAAGTTGAAACCAGGTGAGAGCTCGGCTCGACCACAAGAAATGTCTTCAATTAATCGTCAGCACTAACCACTTTTCCATTATCAGTTAAACGTTTAGTTTTATTATGACTTCATTTTAATAAATGTGTTTACTTTTAATAAAGCTTTTAAACTGAAATACAATCTGTGTTTTTTGGTCCAGACTAGAGTGACTGAGCGAAAGGTTTTGCAATTTTTGCAAGCATGAGTCCAGATAGAACAGTTCAAAAGACATTATGGACAATCCCAGAGGACTGCACTAAGTTGATAGAGCTATTGCTGACTAGAATCATGGGAGTTTCGCCAACTGTGCAATCTTAGTTAGCTACACAGACAGACTAATAAGAATAATCTAGTAATACCACAGGGAGTCATAGTAGAGGCAGGATAAGAATTTAGATACAGTCTACAAGAAGAGCAAAGACAATTTTGAAAAAAGTCAAATGAGGAACGCTAGGAAAAATGGGTACTAGTCTAAAATGAAAACTTACTGGGGCCAGCAGAGGAGCCCTCGCCTGCCCGATCCTGGCCCTGTTGATGAACAGCATCCGCCGCCTGCTGCTCCTGTGTCCTCCTCTCGCCCCTGGGGGGAGCTGACGTACAACATGAAAGAAAGAACAGAAAACATGGATGATTGTTGCTTGTCAATGTCAACCAAATCAAACATTTCAAAAGAACAATAACAAAATATTTCTGCGAAATTATATTGATTATGGTTACTTTTCATTTATTTGCGGACCTGTGACTTCGAAAGTCACGTAACTCACTAAACAAAGTACTGAAACGTTCACCTAGGACTGGCAGGCAGCAGTCCGCAGGCAAGACGCAAAGTGACAGACAAACTCCATTGTGATTTCAGTCAGATCAGTGACAACACTAACAGTTGCCTGCTACATTACCAGTCATTTAAATAGTCAAACTATCAATCCACCGCCACTATTTTTCTTATTGTCAGGGTTACAAAGGAAGGGGCAGATTTAAGCCCTTGCGGCTCTTTTGCGCCGTTCTTGCGTGACTTTTGTGACGCAGCAGCTAAACAAAAAAGGGCGCCATGGTGCGGCGTATAATATTATAACAACGTGACGCGTTTGGGAGATGCATCCCGTTATAAAGCCCTGCGCCATCAGGGGGCGTTCCGGCGCAAGGGAGGGCATTCCTGCGCTGGAACACATCCTAATAGTGGCTGAGGGAAATCTACAAAATATCAATCAGTCACCTTTAGGACAATGATGCGTCACACAAACCCTGCACCTGCTTGAAGCAGACGTACGGCTTGACCCAGCATTGGGGAGATAGGGTACCCCAGAGCATTGATGGAGCTGCGCCATCGTTGCGACGCAACTCCAGCAGTAAAGCTTCGGTGACGTTTTGGGCCCATGGTGCGCCGCATTGCAAATACGGTGCACCATGTTTGGTGGTGGTAGCGGGCCGCACAATTAATGGCGCATCCCTGCTACTTTGCAGGGATGCGACGGTAATTGCAATTCTGCCCCTTAGGGGCATACTTACTTACGCGTTCTGGCGCATCTCCAGAGATGCGCCAGATCAAATGCGTCACGCAAAACTACCCTTGCGACACGGCAGAAGTGCCTCATTTACAATGCGGCGCGCCCTGGCGCAAGGGTAGGCACTTGCGTGAGGCATCTCGTCACGTAAGAGCGGCGCATCGCTGGAGTCACGTCGCCAACGCAATGCAACTCCAGTAATGCTCAGGGCCACCCAATACTTAACATGCTGTGTCAGTCCTTTCGCCTGCTTCGAGCAGACATAAGGAATTGAATTGACGTAGCAGCGTCGCAGAAGTGCCTGCGTTAAATCTTGTACATTTCACGCAGGCAATTTTGCGAGGCGCACAGCCGCTGGACCGCGGCGCCCACCCTGCGTACTAGGAACGCACCCATTGTGGTGCAGGCCCATGGCTTTATAACATGACGCATCTCCCTAGATGCGTCATGCTGTAAATGACTCGCAGGGATGCGGCACGTTTACGCCGCTGTTGCGTCACGCAAGGCAACGTAAACGTGGCGCAAGGGGCTTGTAAATGTAATCTGCCCCCTAGTGTCTAGCATTACGCAGTTCTGTAAAGTACACTCATACATAATAGTTACTCAGGCCAATGAGACCACGAAATAGAAAACAAATAAGCATAGTAGCAACGCCACTGAGAAGGAGAGCAGTGCACCTGAAATGCACAGAAGATTTTGAAATATAATTTAACTACAATGTAATCGTCATCAGCGGCATTATTGGCTTGCTCCATGTAAAAAACAAATATTTGCAATACAACAACACAGAGCAGGAGAAAACATCATAGTAGTGAGTGATTAAATGGCTACTACTACTCACCAAGCCCGGGGATCTCCAAGCCGAGCTGGTCCAGCAGGTCGCGCTCGCGGTCCAGGAGGTCCGTCCAGCGATGGGTGACCTGGCTGTAGGTGCGCTGGACCCCGTAGAGGTGGGATATGGCCCAGCACACCTTCTCCCACCGCTTCCGGCGCTCCCGCATGTTGTAGCCGCCGGCCGCGATCCTGCCGCCTCCCGCGATGGTCCTGGGCAGGCGGCGCTGGACGAAGTAGACCAGCGCGCCCACTTCCTCCGGGCTGAAGATCTCCCGTCGCGTCACCTGCTCCCCCCTCAATCTCCCGCATGCTGTCCTGCCACTGGGTCCAGCACTACTCCCCGCCGCCGCTGCGGCCCTCAAGTGCCTGGGCAGCTTCACGGCGCCTGGCTTGACCATGGTCTGGGCAGGTAAGGTAGGAAGAAGTAGAAAATTAAGAAAGAATAGGATAGGGAAGAAGAAAAGAAAAGAGTTTAAAAAAGTAGTTTAAAAGTAAAGAAAAAAAGCAGAAAAGACAAAAATATACAGCTAGGAAAAGAGAGGGATAGATAAGAAGCAAAATCGTAAAAAAAAAACTGAAAACAAGCAAAGGATGGCAAAGATACCAAGAGGATTAAACACCATGCCCAGACACAGGAAATGAATGAAAAACAAGATGGCCGGCGCCCGTTCACGAGCGCGAAAGAAAGTTCGCGCGAGATTTTCCTCGCGATCTCGTGCGAACCTGTAGATTTCCCGCGCGATCTCGTGCGAACCTCTACTCGCAATGCGCTTAGTGCGCGAGATTATACATAGCGGGCGGAAACGGAAATACGTCACGGAAACAAAATGGCCGCGCCCGTACTCGACCTTGGGGTAAATTCGCGTGTTGCGCTGCAAGCGGCTCGCGAATACTGCAAAAAAACTCGCGAAACAACAAGCCGCAAAAAAATAAAATGCTCATTCGCACGAATTGGCGGCTTCCGCGGTCGGTTTCGCACGACGCCGCGCCCCGCGAATAGCGCGAAAAAAATCGAAAAACGATTTCAGCAAAAGCAAAAGCAATGAGCAGGTGCAAAAGGTCAACCTCATGATTTGTAACGATTCTTTGTAGTGCTTCCTGAGGGGGCCCTCCAGAATTCGGTTGCCTGCTTGCAACTATTTTGTGTGACCCTGCTCTGACCTTAACTGTATGCCACAAAGGTCCTGATTTACAGCTAAAGGAGCAGACAAGCAGGTGCCAGGCTGGAACTTTAAATTCTTTCAGTGACACATTAATTAGCCCCTAATTCATTATTGTCAGTTGGGGCAGGGCAGGTGTTGTAACTAATTTTGCAACAATGAAAGCACTTAGCAAGTGCAAAAGATCACTAATCAGGGCGCACTAAGGAAGCAGGTGCCAGCTAAAAAAATATTCTGTGACACATTAATCAGCCCCAAATTAATTCAGGTCACTTGAGGCAGGGAAGGTGTGCTTTGCTTTGCCGAAAATAATGTACACTGGACAACCAGAGGGTGTGGTGATGAAACAGAGGGTGGCATGGGTGGGCCAGAGGCTGGCATGAGTAGTCAGAGAGTGGCAGTGGTGACAGAGAGTGGCAGTGATGAAGAAGAGTGTCCCAAACAGGCTGGACATGTAGAAACAACAAGTTCGCAAAACTTGCGACCCGACAGGTAAGTTCGCAAATTGCGAAATTGTAAAAACCCTCGCGAACTGGCAGAAACACGGGCAAACACAAAAAAAAAAAAAATCCGCAAATTCGCGGGAATTCGCGGATTTTGCGGATTGCGAATCCGCAAATCCGCAAAATTCGCGAACGCGAGATCCGCAAAATTCGCCCATGCTTACTTCAGACCCCCCAGGATATTGCGGCATAGATTTGCAAATTTAGCGGCACACAAATGGAAATCTAGCGGCACAAAAATGGTAATTTAGCGGCATTATTGCGGCACTTTATTTTACTCGTAATCATTCCTTTTCAGCCTTAAATCAATGTAAACTGATTTAACAGGGAATTCCACGGTCAAACTGGCATGTTTAAAGAGTCTGCGGCTCTACAGAAGCACAGCTCCAATCAGCATCTCGTGAGAGGGGGCCCTATTTCTCCCTGGGGTGTTCTAGCACCCATATATGCACCCCTGCTGGGACAGCGCTGCCTCCTGGACCCGTCCATTTTATAAAACAGTAATTTCTATCACCCTTTTTAACATTGAAAATATATTGATAATACAAATATGACCCATACAGGAAGTCTTGCTTTGCTGCTAAAGCGCTTTACTAGAAAGTAATGCAGTGAATTAAGTGTGGCAATTTAAGTGACAGTTTGTGAGTGAACAAAGGCAAGGAAATCCATAAAAAAACTATCCTCTTATCTGAAACCCAATGGTCTAAAAGGGCCTTAAAATATCCCCAGCAGTTCTGAAGCGCTGCTATAGCTGCCAAGGTTTCAGATTGCTTATGTGACATTTTCATAAATTCTGTGTAAATATGAGTGACATTCAACGATTATGAGTGACAATTTCTCCTGAACATAATCAAGCAATGAAGTCTAGGGAAACAAATAAATATCAGAAATACCCCCATTTAAGCAATTAGAAACTCTAAGAATATCTTGAAACTGCAGCAAAGTACCAGAAATGGAAAGACACTAGCCTAGTGCCTTTGTAACCTGATACATGTACTTTGCAACAGGCATAATAATCCTCTGCCCTACTTTATCATGACAAAACGCTGATCTTGCAACTGCAGGAGCATTATTCAGCAGTTATTGTTGCATGAAAACTCCTGGACTGAAAAGGAATTCAGCGCCGTGCTGCATAAGTTCCACAAGCAAACAAAAGGATCTCTGTGAGAAAAACAATAACTCACAGTTATCCTCATAAAATATGGTTTTGCAGATATGCGTGCTACATGTGATCACAATTACTACAGACCATAAAAGACCCACCGAGGCTAGCTCCAGAGTTTCTTTATTGATGGTGCACCTACATTTTTAAGTTCCTCCTCAGGCTCTGCAATCCATCCTCACCCTGTCCCCTTATCTCATTACCTTCCGATCCTCCATTTTTTACCCCAAAGATTTGCACTTGTGCCTTAGTAACTGTCCCTGTGAGGAAACTGCTCCAAAAAAACTTGAGTCTCCGCTCCCCACTAAGAGTGTGTGTTCTTCAACAAATAACAGTTTCTCCTGTGCACTCAATGGTTAATTTACAAATGGATCATTTAGTGTTTCTCTGTATGGTTCGAACCCCCTCTTGACCCCCTAACCGAAGACCGGCCGGGTATATGGTGCCTCAAAGCATTTTCACTTATACTATTTGCCTTTTGCTTTGAGCTGTTTACCAGGAGGGTGGTGTCTGTATGCCTTTTATCATTTAATAATTAATTAAAATATTTGTATTATATAGCACTGAGCTTGTAGTTTGTTGACCAGTCTAGAGAAGTTAGTTACAACGAAGCATGGCTGCGTTGTTAGCAGATTTGACGTGTGGTTGCTAGTATCAAAATAAAAATTCCAGAGAAATTCAGCCTTTATTGTTAGATGGGCTAACCATAACTCGGCCCCCGCAATGCACTGCTGATATCGTCATATATTACATCCCTCATGACATGGTCAGTGATATCACTGATAACATCTCAAATGACATGACTGATGACATCATCCACTTAGTATCTGATGCACCTCCTCATACTCGAAAATAACCTTTCATGCACCCACTCTAAAATACAGACTACCATTTTTAAAACCATAGACACATCAATACCAGTTAGTACATACCCACTCACTGATTCATAGATCTACACACACATCCACTCACTCGCCCATACAGTTACTCATATACACAGTCACTCATCAATACAGTCACTGATATATGCACTCATACACCCATACAGACACTCACCCATAGAGTTACTCACACACCTGGAGGAGAGGTGTGGTGCAGCGGCCACGACAGCTGACTTCGGAGCACACGGTTCACGGTTCGATCCCCTGTTCCAGCGCCAGCTCAGCACCATGTGACTCAGGGCAATAGCTCACTTAATTTACACAACGGCACCCAGCGCCTTGAGACCCATAAGGGTGAGTAGTTCGCCCTTTACAAATACGGGTTTACATTTACACCTAGTCAGTCACCCAAAGAATCAATCACACTGCCATTTACTCACCTATAAAGTTACACACATCACCTCACTTATTCATACAGATAGTAACACATACATACTCTCTTCTACAATCACTGACACACATATAGCCACTCTCACACTCATTCACAGTCACTTATATACTCCAACACTCACATATACTGCAACACTCACATATACTGCCTTTCACATATGCAGTTACTCACCCATATACCACTGAGACATCCATACACTCACTGAAACATCCATACACTCACCGACACATCCATACACTCACTCAACCATACCGTCCCTCACAGATGCACTCATGAGCCCATACACCCAGGGATTCACCCACTCAGATCCATGCAGAGAGTCACACAGCCCCTCACCCACCCACACAGACACTCAGGTACCCATACAGGTACTCCGACAACTAATCAATAACCTATATAGACACTCATGTACCTACCCAGCAACCCATGCAGCCACTTACACACCAACAGACAGACTGATATACACATTTACACAGATTAGTCACTCAACCATACATGCACTAAGACGCGTTTAATCACTCACAGTCACGTACCCAACAAATCATTCATACACTCATACACCCATTAATTCTTCGAATACACCTTGGTGTATATATATATACCGGGTTTACCTGGTTGAAACGTGTCACGCTGCTGTTAATGGAGGAATAAAGCACAGCATTTTCATTTCACTTATTGAGTGGTCTGTACCTGATTTTGCGCTACCTGCACGGCTTCAGGATTGTGATATATATTTTTATATATATATATATATATATATATATATATATATATATATATATATATATATATATATTACCTACTGGCGGTCGCCAGTAGGTATATATAGTTAAGATTTTTTCTCTATGTAACTTTTGAAAATTCTATGTCTAATAACTTTGGCGTTTGTGGACAGAATCGGCTGAAATCTTCAGGAAAATGGCACATTTTGTTTCTGAGCAGCCCCTGAAAATTTGGGGGGGTTTCGTCAAGGGGGGCCGAGAAAAAAGGAGGATCCCAAAACGCGTTTTTAACATTGAGTTTTCCATAGGGCGTTTGGCCTCACTTTTAGCTCGAACGGCTGAATGGATTTGCACGAAACTTGGCAAAATTGTAGGGACTGTTAGCCCGATGTGCCTTTGCTGGGTCTCAATATATGTGCTCCAGTGGATTTTGAGAAATTAACGTTTTAAAAAACAGATATATCTGTGACAGCGTCCCGGATAGCGCTCCGGTTCGCGAACTTTTCGCGTAACGGAGCTTTGTGAAGCAAAGCTGATTGGCTCTCCGGTGTCTGTCAACATTCTAAACAGTCCGGAGCGGCCGCCATCTTGTCTCTCGGTAGGATCGAGAGACAAGAGGAGGAGAAAGTGAAGGGGGAATTTAATGAAAGGGGGTAAGGTAGACCCTTCTTGACCCCCTAGGAATGATGTTGGGGTTATTAAAGGGTCCGGTGGGGCAAATAAAAAAATATTGTTTTTTTGCGGTAGAAGCGCTTTCCGGTTCGCAAACCGGGTAGTGAACCGGGACGCGAAACGGGAATTCGCCATTTTGTGTTTCGATTTAATTAAATTACAAGATGGAGGAAAAACAATGTGAGAAATGGGTATAAGGGGGTACGGGAGACGTATCTTGACCCCCTATGTTTTCTGAGGGTGGCTGAGGATGCTCATATATGTTGATACTTGTCTTCCAGCTGCTGCGCGTGAGCGTTTTTTTTTTTTTGCTGCGTGACATTTGTTAACGTTCTATTCGAAGGAAATCAGGAAGTGTTGACCGCCATTTTGACACTGCGAGTAACTATATTGTTAAAAATAATTGTTATAAATTAATCCGTATTGATAAACATTGTCTGCGCTATCTTGCTTTTTTTCGAATGGCACACTTTTGTCGTGCACGGCAGCCATTTTAGATGCCTTGACCAGACCCACTCTCTGCACGCCCCCGATCGTGACGTCTGTTAACGTTCGATTCGAAGGAAATCAGGAAGTGTTGACCGCCATTTTGACACTGCGAGTAAATATATTGTTAAAAATAATTGTTATAAATTAATTCGTATTGATAAACATTGTCTGCGCCATCTTGCTTTTTTTCTAATGCCACACTTTTGTCATGCACGGCAGCCATTTTAGATGCCTTGAGCAGACCCACTCTCTGCACGCCGCCGATCCTCAGCATGGCTCCCCACCCTCGCAAGCATCTCCCCCATGCACTGGTCGACCCCGCTCTCTGTCTTATGCATGAACCATAAACCTCCCCCCCATCTGCGCTGCTCTTCCCTGAGAATCACACCCTGTGCCCGCCCGACACCTCCCTTTCACCCTATTCACTACCGCACCCTCTGACACTCCTCTTCCTCTGTGTTTGATTGTCCAGGCCGGTCCCAGGCTATCACCTAGCCCTGCCGATGTAGTTTATGGCCTCAACTGTAAAGAATCACCCCTCTTCAAAGGAGTTACAGTAGATCAAGGCCCCCACTGTAGAGTGCTGCTCAGCCTGTGCGCGTGTGTATGAATGTTGATTGCATGAATGTTCGAATGGTGTGTTGATTGTCAGTTGATGTTTGGGCTGAGTTACTTTACACCCACCTGATGAGATCCGTCACACCACACGCGTTCCTACTATCTGATAACGATCCGGTATTGTGATTGGGGAGGGGATTCTCACTGTGAGAGTGTGTGGGACCGAGCCTGAAGCGGAAGATTCCAGGGATGCCTTTTTGTACATCAAAGTTTTCACAATTATGTGTCACATTAAAAATATATAGCACTCCAACAAAGTAGTAGGATTATAACACTTTAATAACTTATAAATATATACAACGCGTCAAAAACAGTAAACACGTTTAAAAAATTTTTTTAAAACAGAAGCAACAATGGTGAGTAGCGGTCTGTTGTGCGAATAGTCCGAAGGCAGCACAACGTGCTGAGTTCTGGACGGCACCCAGGTGCCGCACTGGTTTTGGTATCCTACAATGCTGCTCCGAAAAACGGTGTGGGGCGCCCCGGGGGGGGGGGGGGGGGGGGGAGGCGGCGTTAACGGGCCTCCCCAGGTGGAGGCTCGTCTTCTGTAGTGGGGCGCCCCTTTAGCGTTTCACTTGCCATTCAGCGGTTTTCCGCCCGCTTTTGCTGCACTGTGCCTCATCCGCCATTCAGCTGTTTACCGCTCGCTCTTGCGGCTACAGCGTCTTGCTCACCATCTAGTTCCATAGGACTCTCAAAATGGCGGCCGGCTCTTCGGATTTGGGCCTGGTCCACTAAAATGGCCCTGGGACACCTTGGAACTCGGACGCTTGTCTGCTAGGGCTTGGGCCCCATTCTCGAAAGCGTCCCCTCAGCCTTGAAGATTCTACAAAAGTCTTGGGGGCCCCCGACTCCCGCAGGCTTCCGGTGGGGAGCGGCTGCCATGATTGCTTGCGGAATGGCCATGATGGAGCTACGAGATGGTGGTGCTCTCATGCTGACGCCAGCTTCAGTCTGAAACATCCAGAAACACTGTAGACTATGAATTCGATGAGTTCCGGTGGAGCCCCAACGTGACCCGGTAGGGAAGAACTTGCCCTCCCCTTTTTTGAGTGATGGTTCTTGTTGCCTGTCCCCTCTGCTGTCATGTAACGGAACCTTTTTGGATTGCCGAGTGAGAAAAAAAAAGGTGGGGCTTTCCTCGTTTGGGAAAAAAAAATGTTTTAATCCAATGAAAAGCGTTATTTTTAGGTCATATGATCAAGCCTTCCATCATTAGGAAACCAAAAGTAAAATGAACCAATGAAAAGTTTTATAAACAAGTCACATGACCTGTTATGCGGCTTTGGGCTATAAAAAGCCTACAAAATCCGTTGGCCCGTGAGGCGGCGTCAGTAGCGGACCGATGTGCGAATAGGCCGAAGGCAGCAGAACGCGCCGAGATCCGGATGGCACTGAGGTGGTGTCCAGCAAGTTGCCGCACTGGTGTGGCCATCCTACAATGCTGCGCCGAAAGACGGCGTGGGGTGCCCGGGGGGAGGCGGCGCGAACGGCCCTCTTCCGCCTCCCCTGGTGAAGGCACCTCATCTGCAGTGCGGCGCCCCTTAGCGTTTCACACGCCGTCCAGCAGAGTTGGGCCCACACTTGCTGCTACAGTAGGCCGAAGGCAGCACAACGCGCCGAGATCCGGATGGCACCGAGGTGGTGTCCAGCAAGTTGCTGCACTGGTATGGCCATCCTACAATGCTGCGCCGAAAGACGGCGTGTCCAGCTGAGTTGCGGTTACTTTTGCTGCTACAGTACGCCGAAGGCAGCACAACGCGCCGAGATCTGGATGGCACCGAGGTGGTGTCCAGCAAGTTTCACTGGTGTGGCCATCCTACAATGCTGCGCCGAAAGACGGCGTGGGGTGCCCGGGGGGGGGGGGGAGAGGCGGCGTAAACGGAGCTCTTCTGCCTCCCCAGGTGAAGGCACCTTATCTGCAGTGGGGCGCCTCTTAGCGTTTGGCTCGCCTTCCAGCTGAGTTCCGTCCGCTCTTGCGGTACAGTGACTCACTCGCCATCCAGCTGAGTTCCTCCCGCTCTTGCGGTACAGCGACTCGCCCGCCATCCAGCTGAGTTCCGGCCGCTCTTGCGGTACAGCGACTCGCCCGCCATCCAGCTGAGTTCCGGCCGCTCTTGCGGTACAGTGACTCACACGCCATCCAGCTGAGTTCCGCCCGCTTTTGCGGTACAGTGACTCACCCGCCATCTAGCTGAATTGCGGCAACTCTTGTGGTGCAGCGATAGGCGGCTGCAACAGGACTCTCAAAATGGCGGCCTGTTCTTTGGATTTGGGCCTGGTCCACTAAAATGGCCCTGGGACACCTTGGAACTCGGACGCTTGCCTGCTAGGGCATGGGCCCCATTCACGTAAGCGTCCCCTCTTTTGACTGATTGTTCTTGTTGCCTATCTCTTCTGTTGTCATTTAACGGAACCTTTTTGGACTGCCAAAAGGGGTTCTGGTCCGACCGCTGGTTGGTGGAGACATTTTGATTTGGTGGATAACCCCCGACCTGCAAGTACATCCACCAATGAAGTGGCAGTGACAGAATCAGAGGCAAGGGAAACGGTTCTAAATCTTCAGAAGAACTTTGGACAAATGAAAATGACATGTTTAACTTGCGGCAAATTAATTTCATGTGGAGAGAGGAGTGTTAGTCTAATCAATAGAGCTTATGAACATCATCATAGTCGCTGGTTGGTGGAGACATTTTGACTATATCCTGGACCTGCCCGGCCTCGCCCAAAATGGCGCCGGTATAAATGGGACTCGTAACTCCTTGTTGTGTACTGGTTGCCCAACCTTGATATCACGAGATACGTATGCAGTTTTGAAGCACATGGCGGGCGGGGACGAGAATTATTTGGACATCCCTATTGATATTAAGTTCTGATGTGTTATTGATTACTGTACTATTGAAAGTTCGAATTAACATCACCCATGGTACTTGCCTGCAAAATGTATATCTAGATAATTTTATTGTAACTGGCCCTGTGGTATTTTAATTATAAAATGTACGTCCACCGATTCCGCAAATGTTAGACACCTTAGTTCTTGCAACCTAATGGGTCGCCCGTTACGTTGTTCTACAGTGTAAATGTCCCCTCATCATATACGATTCCAGTTTGCTCCGTGGCCGGCCCACGTGGTTATAGGCCCGTATTTGTATACTGACATTTTCACAATAAAGGTTTTTAAAACAAAACATGGTAGTAGTACTTACATTGGAAAAGTTTTGAATAATAGCCACTGTTTTCGAATCAGTAAAAGGCAAGTGAAATAAAGCAGTCCAATTACATGACGGATAAAAGGTATAATACGCAGGAACGCAGTAAAGATAAATGGTCAAGGGCTGTTGTGTTTTCTACTCCTGCAACATAAAGTGATCGATAAGAATCCGATATTCATGCCTATCAGCGACTAAGACAGCAGGCCGAGCCTCTTTTGCTCAACGGTTCCCTCATGGGACGAAGAAACGCCCTTTTTCTCGAAAAAGGAATATATTTTACTTGCAGGACAGTTGTAAATTTTCCGGGAAAATACATTAGTCTGGAACATTGTTAGTGGTAAACTGTAAATGCATCTGGGTCCTTTGCTTTACAAGTCAGAGTGAGAAAAAAAAAGGTGGGGCTTTCATCATTTGGGAAAAAAAAATGTTGGAAAGCAATGAAAAGTGTTATTTTTAGGTCATTTGACCAAGCCTTTCATCGTTAGAATAACAAAAGTAAAATGAACCAATGAAAAGTTTTATTAACAAGTCACATGACCTGTTATGCTTACGTAACGCGCTGCGCTCTGGATCGTTTCCGGGAAGCTGCGCCTCGCGCACCGGAGCACTTCCGGGTGTGCTAACGCGGCGCGTCATATGACGCATTACGCGACAACGCAGGTGCAGAATATAGTCAAAATGTCTCCACCAACCAGCGGTCGGAACACAACCTCTTTCAGCAGTCAAAAAAGTTCTGTTAAATGACAACAGAAGGGACAGGCAACAAGAACCTTCAGTCAAAGAGGGGAGGGCAAGTTCTTCTCTACCGGGTCACGTTGGGGCTGATCGAATTGGTAGTCTACAGTGTTTCTGGATGTTTCAGATTGAAGCTGGCGTCAGCATGAGAGCACCCCGTGGCTACGTGGTGGCCATTCCGCGAGCAATCATGGCAGTCGCTCGCCACCGGAAGTCTGCGGGAGTCGGGGTCCCCGGTGACTCTTGTAGAATCTTCAAGGTTGAAGGGACGCTTTTGGGAATGGGGTCCATGCCCTAGCAGTCAAGCGTCCGAGTTCCAAGGTGTCCCAGGGCCATTTTAGTGGACCAGGCCTAAATCTGAAGAGCCGGCCGCCATTTTGAGAGTCCTGTTGCAGCCGCCTATCGCTGCACCGCAAGAGTGGGCGCAATTCAAGTGGATGGTGGGCGAGACGCTGTAGCCGCAAGAGCGGGCGCAACTCAGCTGGTTGCGTGAAGCGCTGGGATGTACCTGAGAAACCTCCACCCGGGGAGGGGAGGCTCGTTCCCGCCGCCTCTCCCTTCTAGTGCATCCCACGCCGTTTCCTGGTGCAGGAATATGTGATGGTCGGACTAGGGCACCGCAGGACGTGTCTTCAGGTCGAACGGATTGTGGGACAAGGTCCAGAATGGAAGAGTCACCAAAAGGCAAAAAGTTCCGCTTGACCCCGGGAGCCGGCCGTCTATGTCGGGGGCGATCTCAGGCCACACCAGGGCAACAAGACTTGGGGAGGGGGTCGGAGCCAAGCGCCCCCTCCGAGTCCGTGCCATCACACCGCCCCTCGGGGGCCTCCGTCAAGCGGTTCAGGGAGGCACCGCATCACATTGTTTTCCAATGCAGTCAGGTCCACAAACAGCCCCCACTTACTTTGAGAATAGTGAAGCTGCAGCAGGTGCAAATAAACTTCAGACAGTGTTACAAGCGCTGCTAAGAACTCTGAACTATGGCACCCAACATCCAGGACTTATGCCATTTGTGCAAGGCAGTGACATCGAAGCAACTCAGGGACCAAAACCATGAACATACACTCATGTATGAAAATCTTACTATTGATGCTTGACTGAGACCAAGGAGATCAGAGTGCATGAGTCTCATGCTCGATCGATTGAGCTAGCCGGATCGGGCAACAAAAAGTATAAAATAGTTATGTAAATAGTTATTTAATAAAATGTTTTACCCTGTTACTTTGCTGGTGTGTTGTATATATTTATAATATTTGCATTGCGTTTGTCGTTATTTTGGGCGGGGTGGGTGGCGGAGCCGAGATGTCTTGCAGCCATCATGGTGTGGAGCTCAGTTCATCTCACTAGTTTCGTATTTCTCATGAGGGGTTGTTCCTAATGTTTCTATTTTAGCGAGGTCAAAAAGAGATCCCATTAGTGGCCTACTGATTTTGCTCGATTCCTTTTGTTTTTTTAAACGATTTTTTACTATCTGCAAAGACTAAATAGAGTATTGCGACTCTGTGCTTGTTTGTAAATAGAGAATGAACCAAAGAGAACCAATTCTAAAACAGTAAATGCTTGGATAACAATCAATCAAATGGAGAGAGAAGCAGGCACAACGGATTACAACGGGGGCAAAGGCCTGCGTTAACTACCCTTCACTATCTGCAAAGAGAGAGTACTCCTAAGAGAAAAGAGGGGGGGGGCAGCGTTCAAAGCACATCAGCATGCATAAACACGAAAATGTTTTTACCTATCACGTACTTGACATTTGACAGCTTTTGATATTTGCTATTAAAAAACCATTGAAATTCACTGAAAAAACCATAGGTTATAGACCATATATAGTTAGGAATTAGCATTTACAAAACCTTGAAAATTCACTGAAAAAACCATAGGTTATAGACCATATATAGTTAGGGATTAGCATTTACAAAACCTTATTTTACTCGCACAAAACCATTGAAATTCGCATATATAGTTAGTTGCGCTAACTATATATTGCGCACCCGCAATCCACTGCTGATCATGTCACATATTACATCATTCATGACATGGTCAGTGACATCACTGATGACATCACTGATGACATCTCAAATGACATCACTGATGACATCACTGATGACATCTCAAATGACATCACTGATGACGTCACTGATGACATCTCAAATGACATCACTGATGACATCACTGATGACATCTCAAAGACATCACTGATGGCATCACTGATGACATCTCATTTGACATTACTGATCACATCACTGATGACATCATTCATGTGATTATACGATGAACCTCTTCAGACTCTAATATAACCTTAGATACACTCAGTGTAAACAGACACTCACAGACTGTCACACATCCATGGAGTTACTCACACACCTAGTCAGTCATGCAAAGAATCAATCACACCTCCATTTCCTCAACTATACAGTTATACACACCTTACTTATTCAAACATATACTAACACATATTTACTCTCTTATACAATCCCTGATACAAGTTCACAATGATCCATACAGCCACTCACACATTCACTGGCTCTTATGCACAGTTATTTATATATGACAACTCTCACATGTACTGTGTTTTACATATGTACTTACTTTGACATGTAGCACTGAGATATCCATTCACTCACCAATACACTCATGCACACAGTCAACCGCTAATACAGCTGTTTCCACATGCACTTTTGAACCCATACATCTAGTGAATCAACTGCTCACACATCTATGCACAGTCATACACCTCCCAGCCACCCACACACACACTCAGTCTCCCATACAAATACTTGGGCAACCAATCAATAACCCATATAGTTACTCATATAGCTACTGATCAACACATGCAGCAGTTTACAGAACAACAGACATAATGATGCACAAATTAAGACAGTTTAGTCACTAACCCATGCAGTCAGTGAGACACATTTGATCACTCACTCATACAGTCAGTCATGCACCTACTAAATCCTTCATCCAGACACTTATACATCCACCCATTCTTCAATATGTAAAACATATTTAAACTTTACAGAAACATACAGTCACTGGATGATGTCATCAGTGATGTCATTTGAGATATCATCAGTGATGTCATCAGTGATGTCACTGACCATGTCATGAATGATGTAATATGTGACATGATCAGCAGTGGATTGCGGGTGCGCGATATATAGTTAGCGCAACTAACTATATATGCGAATTTCAATGGTTTTGTGCGAGTAAAATAAGGTTTTGTAAATGCTAATCCCTAACTATATATGGTCTATAACCTATGTTTTTTTCAGTGATATATATTTCTTAAACTTTTTTAGAAACACTCACAGGATGATGTCATCAGTGATGTCACTGAACATGTCATGAGTGATGAATTATGTGACGTTATCAGCAGTGGATTGCGGGGGCGCGAGTTAGTTAGCTCCCCTCACTATAACGGCGAAATTTCTCGGGTTTTGTACGAGTGAAATGTCAGCCTAACTATAACGCCCCTAAAACCTGTGTTTTTTTCAGTGAATATATAGATGCCCTGGATGTAGACCAGTTGAGTTTTCTATAGGAGTTGTCCAGGGTAGTGGTGCCTTACTTAGTGCACTCAGTACTGCTGGGAGGAAACTTTGTGTGGCTGACCCCGCGAAGGGCAGATCACACCCGCCACTGAAGGATTCACCAGTTGCTCGTAGATTTGCGGAGTGGCACAGTTGTTGGGGCCTAATGGACTCATTGCGATGTCTCGACCAACAACTAGGGACTATTCATTTTTCTCAGGCCTACACGAGCTCCATGTGCACCTTGATGCCATCCTGTTGAGATCCATGGAATGGTATAGGCTATTGAATACTTGATGAGAACACTCAGATCATAATCCGGTGCTACTATCCCCTCCTGGCGGCTGAAGGTTGAGGCGCTAGAGGTACCGCGCTTTCAGCACGCGATGGGGAAGGGCATGAGGGAATACTTTGAGAACAATCAGGGAATGGCATCCATGCCGCAGCTCGAATCAGAGGTTTTTAAAGCAGTGATACGAGGAAATATATAGCAGAGGCATTAGGAGTGCGCTGCACGCTGCTGCAGGGGGTAGAGACTCATGGGGAGGTGTTGAGGGACATAGAAAAGAGGAGACCTGGGAACCCAGACTTGCAGTGAAAATTGCTGGAAACTCTTAGCGAGCCTGCTAGAGAAGCTCTGGTGTGTCAACCTTCGAGCATATATGACCCAAGACCATGCTGAGAGGGATAAGATTGGCTCACTTCTGGCTTGACTGGCCAATCCCACAAAGAGAGGCTCCATGATATTGGAAGTAGAATAGACCAGAGAGAGAGGTTATATAGACATGGTGCTATCAACAACAGCCTCAAACATTATTATGCATACCTGCACGAGGATGCACAAGCCCCACCCCTGCATCAGGTAGATGCCGATCTGGAACCAATGCATCTGCCGACACTCACACAGGAGGAAGCAGTGAATATAGGAAGCGATATAACACCGTCGGATATACAAGCAGCCTGAAAAATATGGCATTGGGCGGCCTCCCAGGTGAATTTCACAGCTTATGCAGAGTCACTGGTGCCTAAGCAAGTGGAGATGTACAAATCTGCACAGAACATGGCCAATTCAAGACTACCACACGTATGGCATTAGCGATTCCTCTGTTAAAACCTGGCTAAATATGACACCCCACCCCCCAATGACAAACACCTACAGGCCGCTATTGATGTTAAACATGGACTATAAAATCCTAAGTCAGCTACTAGAGTCTATGCTCCTGTCGTACATGATGAAATTGGGGCATCCAGACCAGGCAGAGGTTTTATACTGGGCAGAAATACGGCGATTAATATTCAGCGGCTTTCAGCGCTGATGAGGGATAACTCTTATGACAGGCAGCTGGCAGCAGTCCTTGCGGTAGATATTGAAAAGCCTTTAATAGCTTAGAGTGGGGTTTTCTGTGCAGGGAAATGCAGAAATTGAAGATGGGGGACAGATTTATCAGATGGACCAGTCTGTTGTATACTGGGCCTACGGCCTGGGTTAAAATGGGAGACATAATTTTGCAGGAATATGAGATGGGATGGGTACGCGGCATGGATGTCCATTATCCCTGTTGCTATTTGCATTAGCAGTGGAACCTTTGGTGTGCAGCACGAGGGATGGGCTGCATTATTGTGGCCTTGAGGTCCAGAACTCTATATGTTTATTTATTTATCAAGTCTTGTATAGTGCGAACTTTACCCAAAGGTGTCAGAGCACTTTACAGAGATGGTAATAGCAGCAATTTCACAAGATACATATGTAGGAAATATAGATATATAGTGGCAGCATGTAAAAGAAGTGGATTGGTGTCAGTACAACGCGATGTATTACAACGCGTTCCGTTACAACGCGTTTTTTACATCGCAAATACCATTACAATGCATGCCATTACAACGCATGGCATTACATAGCAGATACTTTTACAACGCATGGCATTACATCGTAAGTATAGGTAAGTATATCTTTTTTTAAAAAAATGTAATAAAGTTAATTAAATTAATTTAAAATAATAAAAATAATATAACATTTTTAAAACAGTAATTAATTTAATTATAGTAATTTAATTAATAATAAAATTGATATTAATGTAATATATTTAAATTAATATAATTAATGATATATAAAAAATGTATAAATAGAAAATAATATAATGTAATTAATAACAATAAATATAATTATAATTTAATTAAGTTATAAATAATACATAATATAATTATATTTAATAAAATTAAAAGAATTTAATTAATTAAACATTTTTAAATAATATAATTTAATTATAATCGTTTATTAATACAATTAAATTAATAATTGTAAATATAGTTATTATTTTAATTAAATTAAATAAAATTAATTTAATTAATTTAATATATATAAAGTCGTAATACCCCTGTACCCCAAAAAACAAACCCAGCCCTAAAACCTAAAAACACCCCTGTACCCCAAAACCCAAACCCTGCCCTAAAACCTAAAAACACCCCTGTACCCCAAAACCCAAACCCTGCCCTAAAACCTAAAAACACCCCTGTACCCCAAAACCCAAACCCTGCCCTAAAACCTAAAAACACCCCTGTACCCCAAAACCCAAACCCAGCCCTAAAACCTAAAAACACCCCTGTACCCCAAAACCCAAACCCTGCCCTAAAACCTAAAAACACCCCTCTACCCCAAAACCCAAACCCTGCCCTAAAACCTAAAAACACCTCTGTACCCCAAAACCCAAACCCTGCCCTAAAACCTAAAAACACCCCTGTACCCCAAAACCCAAACCCAGCCCTAAAACCTAAAAACACCCCTGTACCCCAAAAAACAAACCCAGCCCTAAAACCTAAAAACACCCCTGTACCCCAAAACCCAAACCCTGCCCTAAAACCTAAAAACACCCCTGTACCCCAAAACCCAAACCCTGCCCTAAAACCTAAAAACACCCCTGTACCCCAAAACCCAAACACTGCCCTAAAACCTAAAAACACCCCTGTACCCCAAAACCCAAACACTGCCCTAAAACCTAAAAACACCCCTGTACCCCAAAACCCAAACACTGCCCTAAAACCTAAAAATACCCAAACACCCCAAAACATATACATCAGTACCCCAAAACATATACTCCTATACTCATACTTATTTTAAAAAATACTTAAATTAATATATTTAATTTATAATATTTAAAAACGAAATAAATATTTTTAAATAATTAATAATAATTAAATCAATTATAAAATATTAAATAAAATAAAAAAATAAAAATAAATACTTACCAATACTTACGATGTAATGCCATGCGTTGTAATAGCATCTGCTATGTAATGCCATGCGTTGTAATGGCATGCATTGTAATGGTATTTGCGATGTAAAAATCGCGTTGTAACGGAACGCGTTGTAAAAGATGCGTTGTAGCGGTAACACACCAAAGAAGTAGGTGAAAGACAGTAGGATATATAGATGATATAGTTTCGAGGTAGGTACAGTAGATATAAATAAAGCGCTTTATGGAGTAAGAGTAGCAGCAATGACACGAGTTACATGTGGCGTAAATAAAAATACAGAGCAACAATATGAAAAAGAAATTCATGATGGATAGTAGTATAGATGGACGATAACGTTTTTAAGTAGCTATGGTGGGGTGTTGCAAAGGTGGGGAGGGTAAAGGCACAGCCCCTCCCGTCAACCCCCCACCACCCCCACTCACCCAGAGGTAGTAATGCTCTTTTTTGTTTTTAGAGAGCGTTGGATGGGAGTAAACAGATCAGTCAGATGATTTAAGGGGGTGTTTGTTGAAGAGAAGTTTGTTTCTTTTTTAAGTGAGGGAATGACTGCTTGTCACATAAATCCTGAGGCAGCAAGTACCAGATTCCAGGAGGGTTCCCGGAGAAGGAGCGGATGCAAGATTTTTCTTTCTTAAATTTTGGCGGAATCAGGAGTAAACTGTTAGAGCTTCGAAGAGGTATCTTTTGACCGTTTATTTGAAAGGTAGACTGGTTTTCCAATTAGAGAGCTTTGTGGATTATGCAATCAGTTTTGAGTATAGATCTGGCCTTAATTGGTAGCCTTTGAGGTTCTTGAGAATGGGAGTGATGTGGTTGAAGCGACTCTCCCCAACAGTAGTCTAGCTGCTGTATGGAATGTGGCTTTCATAGGGGCTAGGTGTGTTTTGGATTGCCCGTGATTGTTGTGTTACAGCAGTCCAGCTTGGGAAGGTCTAAGGATTGCACCACAGTCTTTAGGTTGTGTTATGTTATGTTATTTGTACTTGTAAAGCGCACTGCTACCCTGGGGTGTCCTGGCACTGCGTACTGGTGTCCTAGGGAGCAACAGCTGATTAGTGTGAGAAGAACCATGTTTTCAACCCCTTACGAAAGGAAACTAGGTTTGGCGCATTTCTAAGATGGAAGGGAAGCTCATTCCAAGCTTTGGAGGCATCGTTTAGGTCATCGTTGGGGATGAATGGTTTGATTTTAAGGCATTTTAGTATGTAAAAGACCCTTTTAGAAGAGGTGTAAATAAGCTCTTTCATGTTCAGAGGTTTGTTAAGTGTAATCCCCAGAGATTTGACAGAGTTGGCGATGGATAGTTTGCAGTTTAATGCAGTGAGCTTGTCGATCCAGATAGCAACGGTAATGGATTTTTCTTTCGGTTGGAAAAATAGGAGTCCAGTTGGGTTGGGGTTGAGCTTAAGATGGTTGCTGGTCAGCCAGGACTGAACCGTGGAGGGAGTAATATTTAGGTGTTGGATATCTTTCAGTGACTAGACTTTCATGTAGATTTGGGTGTCATCTGCGTAGAGATGGGCAATTCTGGCTTGATTGATGTTAGACCTGGCACCATTGGCGTGGGTCTCCCTTCCATTTTTACTGTTGCTTCATGTGTTTTTGCTGTGTTAAATGCTTTGGGCACTGTGCCACTGCTATCCAGTGCCACAGTGCAAGTGCTCCCTATTGTCAATTGATGTACTAATCAGTGGTTCCATGTTTGGCTATTTGGTTTACTTGTCAGACCCTAGTCTAGTGCACTGAGTGTGCCAGGGCATGTAATCCAAATTCTGCTAGGGGGCCTGCAGCACTGGTTGTGCCACCCACAAAAGTAGCCTTGTAAAATGTGTCTAAGGTCTGCCATTGCAGAGCCTGCGTGCAGTCTGGTACTGTCATGCTGACTGGGCAAGTGCACCCACTTCCCAGTCCCTAAACCTTCCCTTTTCTTCATATCAGTCAACCCTATGGTAGGCCCAAGGGCAGGGTGGCATTGTAAGTATAAGGTAGGACAAGCCCTGATGTGTGTGGCATGTCCTAATAGTGAATTACAGCCATTTTCGTTTTTCACTATTGCAAGGCTACCTGTTCTCCATAGGCCAGATTGGGCTTTTAGAATTGTTACATTTTACAATCCTGACAGGCTCGGGGAACATGGTAGAAATTAGAGTTTAGTATGCCTCAACTCAGAATAATAAAATACAACTTTTATTAAAGTTTATTTTAATATTCTGTGTTTGCAAATATCACTTTTAGAAAGTAGGTATTTGCTTGTCTAACCATTCAAACCTGCCACTGCTAGGTTGTGTATTCCTATGTCTGGTTTCTGTGAGTGACAGGGCTGGGGAATTCCAGGAGACAGGCTGATGGAAGGGAGGAGTGTACCTGAACTCTGAATAGAGCTGTGCCTGCCTTCCACAATGCTGGCTCCACCCCCTGGGGAGCGGCTGATGTCTCTGCCCTGCACACTGAAAGAAGATAAGGAGTCCTGTAAACAGAGTGCTCCAGGACTGTACTCGTCTTCCACAATGCTGGCTCCACCTCCTGTGGGGCGTCTGATGTGCTTGCCCTGCACTGTGAAAGGAAAGGAGAAGTCTGGTAAACAGAGTGCTTCAGAACTGGTTTGGACTGGGCAAAGGCCCATCTCCCCTCAGAGAACAAAGGATTTCTGGGTATAAATATTGGGACCCTGCTCACATGAAATTAGATCATTTTGGACAACAAGAAGAAACCTTTACTGAGGAGAGGAACCTGAAGAAACTGAGGAGAGACTATTCCCAAGCTGAAGTGCTGCTTGGGGGATTGGCCTGCAGTGGTTGCCTAACTGCCAAAGGAAGGAGAAAGGAACTTTGTGTACTTTGCTTTCAACTTGTGAAGGATCTCCAAGGGCTTGGAAAAGAGCTTGCCTCCTGCTGAAGTCTCAGGGACAACAGACTTCACCTCCCAGCTCCCCAGAGTTCTTTTGGAAGTGCCTGCTGCTGTTTTGGACCTTCTGAGGAACTGCGTGTCGCAAGGAGCTGAAAGCGCGACTCAACGAGAAGCGTGTTGCCGTCGCTGTGCCTGCCATCGCAACTCCGGAGAAAGGAGGGTGTCGCCGCTGGAACTGTCGCACTGCCCCGCATCGGAGAGAAGCGTGCCGCAACGAAGAGGAAGCATGTGGCCGTTGCTGCTGCTGCCGTCGCAACTCCGAAGAAGGAGGGTGTCGCCACTGGAGCTGTCGCACTGCACCGCATCAGGAGAAGAATCTCGCAACGAAGTCGGAGCGTGTCGCCGTCACTGGGCCTGCCGTCGCAACTCCGGAGAAAGGAGGGTGTTGCCGCTGGAACTGCCACATTGCACCACATCGACCAAGAGCATCTCGCATCCCCGAGATGCGCGCCGCCATCGGAGCTGCTGCCATTGCATCTTGGATTTCGCCGCTGTAGTTGACGCATCGAGCGGAAGCTTCACGCATCGTGGGAGAAAAGCGTCGCCGCTGGAGCTGTTGCCGTCGCATCGTAAGGGTGTCGCCGCTGCAATCCACGCTTCGGACCGAGAGCTTCTCGCTTCCCCGAGAAGCGTGCCGCATCTGGAAGATTTTCTTGTCTTTATTTCTTTGCACCTGAACTTTGCCGCATTTCCCATCGCTGCGACATTGCTTGTCGTGGAAGCGCAGCGCAACGCAACTTAAGGTACATTGACGCAGAGTGTCGCATCTAAGAAAGTAACTGAACTAAGCTTAAATCTACCATCTTAAAGTAATCATAGTCTGTATTTTTGTCGTTTAACCCCTTCGATGCTGCTGACGGAACAGTTCCCTCATGCACGTCGGGTGAGCTGTGCGGATGACGGAACCGTTCCGTCATGACTCCGCCCGCGCAAGGCGGAGTCAGCATGGGCGGGGAATTCGCGCCGCACGGAAGCGGTTAATGGTCTTGTGGTAACTCTATATAAAGTCTACTTATTTTTTTATATAAAACCTGTGTGGTGTCCATTTGTAGTGTTGTCACTGGGTTACTGTATGTGGTCACAACTGCTTAACTTACAAGGCCTCTGAAATAAGCCTTGACTGCTCGCGCCGCACAACCTAGAGGGTGAGCAGGGGTTATTTTAGGAGTGTAATCCCCTTGTCCTGACTAGAGGAGAGGGTCCCTGCTTGTCACAAGTACCTACCTGTGCCAACCAGAGACCCCCAAATCTAACATTGGTGGCAGCGAAAGGATTCTGGATTTGCATTTGTGACTCATGTAGAGTGACTGGTGAACACTACTTAGTGAATGCAGACCATAACGATACCACATGCTTTCTGGTAGATTCCTTTTTGAATTTTTGGATTGCCTATTTTTTTTTAAAGATGTCTGGTTCAGTAGAGAGAGCAGAATCAGTAGCCTCCCTTAATTGTGAATGGGAAGAAGAGAGGCTGGAATGCTACACAGTAAAGCAGATGAAGTACTTTTGCGAAAAGTTCAAGGTTTCCACTTCTGGATTTAAAGTGAAGGAAGAGTTCTACAAGGCGCTGAGGGACTGTGTAGGTGCAAGGAAAACTCCTGTGATTGAGGAGGATGATGATGATACAATTGTGCAACAGGAAGAGCCATTGGGCTCAGGGGGAATGAAGGTACCTTCCCGTGCAGGTAGCATTGGCTCTAACAAAAGTCTGTGTCAAGAAGAGTTGGAAGACAGAGAGAGGTCAAGAAGGCATGAAATGGAATTGACCAAGTTCAAGGTGAATAGGCAACTGGAAATAGAAAATAGAACGTTAGATCTTGAAGAAAAGAAAATGCAGTTTAAGCATGAAAACGTTTTGAGGGAGTTGGAGTTTAAAACCAAAAGTTTAGAAGTTACTCCCTCTGGTGGCAGCATACCGTCAGTACATACAGAAAGTAGAGTGTATATTCCCAAGGATGTGGTGAAAGAGTTTTACAAAAATGATGATATTGGTCAGCTGTTCAGAGCCTATGAAGTAGCCATGTCTTCCCACCGGGTCCCTGAGAGAGATTGGGGAGCAGGGTTGTGGGGAAGGTTCCTTAGTGAGGGGCGGGATACATTGTTAGACTTGCCTTCTGAAGTCCACAATTCATACAGCCACATGAAAGATGCATTGATATCTAGATATGGTTGGACACCTGGGGCCTTATTTATGAAGGCCTTGCGTCAGTTTTGCGCCGCCGGTGCGTCACTTTTTGTGACGCACCAGCGACGTACAAAATGCACCTTGTTGCGCCATATTTAAAAAGTGACGCATCTAGGTAGATGCGTCACTTTTTAAACCCCTGCGCCACATTATACCTGCGTCAGGTATAATGTATGCAGAGGGGGCGTTCCCCCGCAAAAAACCTCGTAATAGTGATGCAGTGAAATCTATGAGATTTCACTGCGTCACTTTTAGGATGCTGTTGCGTCAAAATCTTGCGCCTGCCTCACAGCAGGCGTAAGACTGACGCAATCCCCTTTCACATGGGGCTTTCCCCATGTGAAAGGACGCATTGCTGGAGTTGCGTCACTTTTGTGACACACTCCAGCAATGCGTCACTTTTGCGCTTACAGATGCGTCAGAAATACTGACGTATCTGTAAGTCCTTGCGACATGATGCGTCATACATTAAATATGACGCATCATTGGTGTCGCAAGGAGTGCGCAGTGAAAAGTGACGCATCGCTGTTTTCACGCAGCGATGCGTCACTTTTCATAAATGAGGCCCCTGAGCTCTATAGGCAGAGGTTCAGGAAAAACAAAAAGTTAGAAAACAGTACTTGGGTTGAATATGTCACTTTCTTTTGCAGCACAAAAGAAGAGGGACTATACAGCCCTGTATCCAAATGCACAGCTTCGTGCCGCTAGATTTGCGTGCACTTACTATTCACTCCTTAGTTCATTTTAAATTTCGTCAACCTTTTTTATCCATAATTAGACTCTTCATGACATTTTGATTCATTCTTTCCATCCACGAATCGGGTAGGGTGCCAATTTTCAATCTTTAACATTCAAACCGTGCCAAGCCAGGCCTTCAAGAAAGAATGCGATGAATGCAAGAAGTCCTTCACAAGTGGTCGTTTATTTATGTAGTTAAAAAACCCAATGCATTTCGGGCCTCCAGGTGCCCTTCTTCGGGGGTCACTACAAATCAATGATAATACAAACAAAATTAATCACATTCTGTAAAAATACTCCTGATTACAACGCACTTTCCACATTACAAACAAATTACAATAATTGTGACATTTTACCCTAATGCGCTGCGTTCTTGTGTTTACCCTCCTTATTTCTGAATCCTCATGTACTTGATCATCAATATGCGGGGTATGGAAACCAAATGTATTTCCTGACAGTACTCTTACTAATTATGCCAATACTCAAATAGCTTGCGCACAAACAGAAACCCCCCTGTGCCTCTCCATTTGCAAAAACAATACCTCCGCTAATAAAACTTTACGCGCTGCTGTATACCGAGGTTTTCACTGTTCCACAAGAGCTGTGCTTCACTCTTCAACTATATACTATAGGTTGTGGAGTCGATTATTGACAGATGCATGTTTGCATAGATTGCCACATAAATCAGTACTCTTGCTCCCTGACACTTACTTGTATCAACGGACCGCTAACGTCTCCCGGCCTCATTTTGGTTGTTCAAACCGGTGTGACTAATCCTTTCCCACCCACGCTATTTGAAATGCTCACCCCACGTGTTCCCTCTCCCATTCCCCATGGTCCTAAAACCTGCCATAACATGAAGACCATTTCCCCACGGTAAACCACAATTCCCAGACTGCATCATTTTTTAAAAAAAATTTCACGTTGTACTTTAACATGCAGGATTTAAAGAGTCACTTTAGGTGTGTCAACTCGTTTCTCAGATCTTAATAGAAAACAATGCATGTGATTGATTTTCTTGTGAGGGACTCCGATGTAACCTCCGATTGTGTGTTTTCATGAAATTGTATTCCACCATTCGTCATAAATTCTTTTCGTACGGGTGCAATCCTGTGTTTTGGGCACTAGTTAAGACGGTTCATCATAGAGGGGGATGCACACCAGTTTTTAACCAACATTTTTAATTCATTCAGTTCATCCATCCTTCGTTAGAATTGCGTGCAGATGCGATTTATAGGCATGCCCTGCTGCCATCAGTTAAGAAACACAAAAGAAGAGGGACTATACAGCCCTGTATCCAAATGCACAGCTTCGTGCCGCTAGATTTGCGTGCACTTACTATTCACTCCTTAGTTCATTTTAAATTTCGTCAACCTTTTTTATCCATAATTAGACTCTTCATGACATTTTGATTCATTCTTTCCATCCACGAATCGGGTAGGGTGCCAATTTTCAATCTTTAACATTCAAACCGTGCCAAGCCAGGCCTTCAAGAAAGAATGCGATGAATGCAAGAAGTCCTTCACAAGTGGTCGTTTATTTATGTAGTTAAAAAACCCAATGCATTTCGGGCCTCCAGGTGCCCTTCTTCGGGGGTCACTACAAATCAATGATAATACAAACAAAATTAATCACATTCTGTAAAAATACTCCTGATTACAACGCACTTTCCACATTACAAACAAATTACAATAATTGTGACATTTTACCCTAATGCGCTGCGTTCTTGTGTTTACCCTCCTTATTTCTGAATCCTCATGTACTTGATCATCAATATGCGGGGTATGGAAACCAAATGTATTTCCTGACAGTACTCTTACTAATTATGCCAATACTCAAATAGCTTGCGCACAAACAGAAACCCTCCTGTGCCTCTCCATTTGCAAAAACAATACCTCCGCTAATAAAACTTTACGCGCTGCTGTATACCGAGGTTTTCACTGTTCCACAAGAGCTGTGCTTCACTCTTCAACTATATACTATAGGTTGTGGAGTCGATTATTGACAGATGCATGTTTGCATAGATTGCCACATAAATCAGTACTCTTGCTCCCTGACACTTACTTGTATCAACGGACCGCTAACGTCTCCCGGCCTCATTTTGGTTGTTCAAACCGGTGTGACTAATCCTTTCCCACCCACGCTATTTGAAATGCTCACCCCACGTGTTCCCTCTCCCATTCCCCATGGTCCATTAATGTTGGTTAAAAACTGGTGTGCATCCCCCACTATGATGAACCGTCTTAACTAGTGCCCAAAACACAGGATTGCACCCGTACGAAAAGAATTTTTGACGAATGGTGGAATACAATTTCATGAAAACACACAATCGGAGGTTACATCGGAGTCCCTCACAAGAAAATCAATCACATGCATTGTTTTTTATTAAGATCTGAGAAACGAGTTGACACACCTAAAGTGACTCTTTAAATCCTGCATGTTAAAGTACAACGTGAAATTTTTTTTAAAAAATGATGCAGTCTGGGAATTGTGGTTTACCGTGGGGAAATGGTCTTCATGTTATGGCAGGTTTTAGGACCATGGGGAATGGGAGAGGGAACACGTGGGGTGAGCATTTCAAATAGCGTGGGTGGGAAAGGATTAGTCACACTGGTTTGAACAACCAAAATGAGGCCGGGAGACGTTAGCGGTCCGTTGATACAAGTAAGTGTCAGGGAGCAAGAGTACTGATTTATGTGGCAATCTATGCAAACATGCATCTGTCAATAATCGACTCCACAACCTATAGTATATAGTTGAAGAGTGAAGCACAGCTCTTGTGGAACAGTGAAAACCTCGGTATACAGCAGCGCGTAAATTTTTATTAGCGGAGGTATTGTTTTTGCAAATGGAGAGGCACAGGAGGGTTTCTGTTTGTGCGCAAGCTATTTGAGTATTGGCATAATTAGTAAGAGTACTGTCAGGAAATACATTTGGTTTCCATACCCCGCATATTGATGATCAAGTACATGAGGATTCAGAAATAAGGAGGGTAAACACAAGAACGCAGCGCATTAGGGTAAAATGTCACAATTATTGTAATTTGTTTGTAATGTGGAAAGTGCGTTGTAATCAGGAGTATTTTTACAGAATGTGATTAATTTTGTTTGTATTATCATTGATTTGTAGTGACCCCCGAAGAAGGGCACCTGGAGGCCCGAAATGCATTGGGTTTTTTAACTACATAAATAAACGACCACTTGTGAAGGACTTCTTGCATTCCTCGTATTCTTTCTTGAAGGCCTGGCTTGGCACAGTTTGAATGGTAAAGATTGAAAATTGGCACCCTACCCGATTCGTGGATGGAAAGAATGAATCAAAATGTCATGAAGAGTCTAATTATGGATAAAAAAGGTTGACGAAATTTAAAATGAACTAAGGAGTGAATAGTAAGTGCACGCAAATCTAGCGGCACAAAGCTGTGCATTTGGATACAGGGCTGTATAGTCCCTCTTCTTTTGTGTTTCTTAACTGATGGCAGCAGGGCATGCCTATAAATCGCATCTGCACGCAATTCTAACGAAGGATGGATGAACTGAATGAATTAAAAATGTTGGTTAAAAACTGGTGTGCATCCCCCACTATGATGAACCGTCTTAACTAGTGCCCAAAACACAGGATTGCACCCGTACGAAAAGAATTTATGACGAATGGTGGAATACAATTTCATGAAAACACACAATCGGAGGTTACATCGGAGTCCCTCACAAGAAAATCAATCACATGCATTGTTTTTTATTAAGATCTGAGAAACGAGTTGACACACCTAAAGTGACTCTTTAAATCCTGCATGTTAAAGTACAACGTGAAATTTTTTAAAAAAATGATGCAGTCTGGGAATTGTGGTTTACCGTGGGGAAATGGTCTTCATGTTATGGCAGGTTTTAGGACCATGGGGAATGGGAGAGGGAACACGTGGGGTGAGCATTTCAAATAGCGTGGGTGGGAAAGGATTAGTCACACCGGTTTGAACAACCAAAATGAGGCCGGGAGACGTTAGCGGTCCGTTGATACAAGTAAGTGTCAGGGAGCAAGAGTACTGATTTATGTGGCAATCTATGCAAACATGCATCTGTCAATAATCGACTCCACAACCTATAGTATATAGTTGAAGAGTGAAGCACAGCTCTTGTGGAACAGTGAAAACCTCGGTATACAGCAGCGCGTAAAGTTTTATTAGCGGAGGTATTGTTTTTGCAAATGGAGAGGCACAGGAGGGTTTCTGTTTGTGCGCAAGCTATTTGAGTATTGGCATAATTAGTAAGAGTACTGTCAGGAAATACATTTGGTTTCCATACCCCGCATATTGATGATCAAGTACATGAGGATTCAGAAATAAGGAGGGTAAACACAAGAACGCAGCGCATTAGGGTAAAATGTCACAATTATTGTAATTTGTTTGTAATGTGGAAAGTGCGTTGTAATCAGGAGTATTTTTACAGAATGTGATTAATTTTGTTTGTATTATCATTGATTTGTAGTGACCCCCGAAGAAGGGCACCTGGAGGCCCGAAATGCATTGGGTTTTTTAACTACATAAATAAACGACCACTTGTGAAGGACTTCTTGCATTCATCGCATTCTTTCTTGAAGGCCTGGCTTGGCACGGTTTGAATGTTAAAGATTGAAAATTGGCACCCTACCCGATTCGTGGATGGAAAGAATGAATCAAAATGTCATGAAGAGTCTAATTATGGATAAAAAAGGTTGACGAAATTTAAAATGAACTAAGGAGTGAATAGTAAGTGCACGCAAATCTAGCGGCACGAAGCTGTGCATTTGGATACAGGGCTGTATAGTCCCTCTTCTTTTGTGTTTCTTAACTGATGGCAGCAGGGCATGCCTATAAATCGCATCTGCACGCAATTCTAACGAAGGATGGATGAACTGAATGAATTAAAAATGTTGGTTAAAAACTGGTGTGCATCCCCCACTATGATGAACCGACTTTCTTTTGCAGAGCATTGGATGGTTGGGTAAAGGGCAGCAAGGTTAATGATTTTCAAGGTCTCTTTGATTTGATTGCATGGGAGCACGTGTCTGATAATTGTTTTCCAGAGCTGCGCTGCATCTGATAGATAGCAAGCGGACTAACCCTATCCTTGCTGAGGAGGCGGACCGCTGGGTCAGTACCAGGGTCCACATGGGAGACTCAGCCAAACGTGGGCTGGGTCCCCAGCAGAAGAGTGGGGGGGACAAGGGTAAACAGAAGGAGTTCCGAAAAGGGCCCCAAAGTAATCCCCAAAGGAACCCCGTGAAAGGTTCCCAGCCTCCCCCTCAGAGAAACCAAGGGGCCTGACAGGTAGTCCTGTTCCCCAGGGGCCCCTGAAATGTTACAAGTGTGGTGACCTGGGTCATAAGGCGAATGATACCAGGTGCCGCCTGTTTGGTAAACAAGCACCCATTGGTGCTCCGCCCCGGCAGATGGCTAGTGTAGCCTTGGGGGAGGAGATTGATGTCGAAGGTGGGTGGGGTCCCGTACAGATGACCCTAGTCTCTTTAGGAGACAGTGAGATGGTCTCAGAAGCTCAGCAACCCAGGAACACTAAGAAATATGGGCAGCGAGTGACCATCAATGGCCAAAGGGTGGAGGCTCTTAGAGAAACAGGAGCCAGTGTGACAGCTGTCAGGTGTCACCTGGTGTCTCAAGAGCAGATTGTCCCTCATGCATTTTGCCGAGTTGTTAACGTCGACAACACAGAGAGTCATTGTCCAATGGCTTAGGTTCCCTTAGAGTGTGGAGGGGGGGGTCTCTGGCACTCTTCAGATAGCTGTGAGGCCCGCCATGCCTGTTGACTGTTTGTTAGGAAATGACTTGGAGAGCTCCCCTTCGGAAAAGGTGGAGAAGAGTACTCACTTGAAGATGGTTGGACTGCCTGACTGGGCGTGCGTGACCACCCGGTCAATGTCAGCCAGTAGGGCTTCTCGAGAGGACCTGGAGCCTGAGAGGGAGGCCCATGAACCTGCTGAAGAGAGAAGTGGCGAGGGGCGCTGGAAACCGGCCCCTGAAGTTCCCACGGCCCAGGAGGAGGTAGACCCTGAGGGGGATGCCCTGGAGTCTACCGGGGAACAGATAGCTGAGCTGGGAGACATGCCTGAGCTGACCCATTGGCAGCAAGAAGGAGGTCCCTCAAGGGAAGACTTCTGCAAGGAGCAGAGAGAGTGCCCTTATCTTGTGAGCTTGCGGCAACAGGCTGCAAACCAGGCAGCAGGTGATCAGTCAGGGTCACACTTGATTTACTGGGAGAATGGTCTCCTGTATAGTGAGCCTAAGGTTGCTGAATCTGGGTCAGCCCGTGTGTTGGTGGTACCCCAGAAGTTCAGAGCCTTCCTACTGGGACTGGCTCATGATGTGCCATTAGCAGGACATTTGGGGCAGGACAAGACCTTTGAAAGGCTTGTCAACCACTTTCATTAGCCCCAAATGCGCAAGAGTTCTGACACTCATTGCAGGACTTGTCAGATTTGCCAGGCAAGTGGAAAGAGTGGGAGGAAGCACAAGGCTCCTCTCCAGCCATTCCCTGTGGTTAGTACCCCCTTTGAGCGGGTGGGGATTGACATTGTGGGGCCACTGGACCCCAAAACAGCCATGGGCAACAGGTTCATCCTGGTCTTTGTGGACCATGCCACCCGGTACCCAGAAGCCATACCTCTGAGGACAGTGACGGCCCCCGTGGTGGGACGAGCACTGATGGGATTTTTCTCCTGAGTGAGATTCCCTCACAAGGTAGTGTCTGACCGGGGAACCAACTTCATTTCCAAGTATATGAAGTCCCTGTGGCAGGAGTGTGGGGTAACCTACAAGTTCACCACTCCTTACCACCCCCAAGGAAATGGGCCGGTTGAAAGGTTCAACCGGACCCTGAAGGGCATGATAATGGGTCTTGAGGAACCCATGAGGCGTAAGTGGGACGTCCTCTTACCATTCCTACTGTTTGCATACTGGGAGGTGCCACAGAAATTTCTAGGGTTCAATCCCTTTGAGCTTCTCGATGGACACCCGGTCAGAGGACCTCTGAGTTTGGTTAAAGAAGGCTGGGAGCAATTTCCCAGGAAACCTCCCCAGGATGTATATAGCTACATGCCGCCCTTCAGGAACCAGACCAGGCGCTTCAGTGAACTCGCTCAGGCGAGTCTGGAGGCCAGCCAGGAGGAGATAAAGCGCTGGTATGACCAGAATGCCACTCTGGTAGAGCTTCAGCCTGGACAGAAAGTGTGGGTCATGGCCCCAGTGGAGCCCTGTGAGCTCCAAGATAAGTGGACCGGACCTTTTGAGGTTGTGGAGCGCAAGAGTCCAGTTACCTACTTGGTGGACTTGCGGTCTCCTAGGAAACCCTTGAGGGTCTTACATGTCAACCGCCTTAAGCCCCACTTAGAGAGGTCTGAAGTGGGCATGCTCTTGGCAACAGATGCTGGAATGGAGGAGGAGA
Source organism: Lissotriton vulgaris (assembly GCF_964263255.1). Lineage (NCBI taxonomy): Eukaryota > Metazoa > Chordata > Amphibia > Caudata > Salamandridae > Lissotriton > Lissotriton vulgaris. The sequence continues at coordinate 1,515,788,672 of NC_141689.1, read as the reverse complement.
CTGAGCCTCTTCCTGACCTCCTGTCAGCCTCAGAGCAAGATGGGTCAGTGGATGGTGTTAACCACTCTTCCACACTGACCCATGAGCAACAGAATGACTGCCGCCAGTATCTGGGACAGTTTTCTGATCTGTTCTCCCTGGTTCCTGGTGTCACAGATTGGTGTGTCCATGATGTGGACACAGGAGACAGTCTTACAGGGTATCTGACAGGGTGAGGGCTTGCATCAAAGAGGAGGTCTCAAAGATGCTTGCACTTGGGGTGATTGAGTCCTCAAGCAGTCCTTGCGCCAGCCCAGTGGTCTTGGTCCAGAAGGCTGCAGCACCGGGTGCCACACCCAAACTCCGGTTCTGTGTGGACTACAGAGGGCTCAATTCAGTCACGAAGACTGAGGCGCACCCCATTCCCAGAGCTGATGAGCTCATTGATCGGCTTGGGGCTGCACGGTACCTCAGCACGTTTGACTTGACGTCTGGGTACTGGCAGATCCTTGACTGATGGGGCCAAGGAGAGGTCAGCATTCTCCACACCAGATGGGCATTTCCAGTTCTGTGTTATGCCCTTTGGGATGAAGAATGCCCCTGCCACCTTTCAGAGGTTGGTCAACCAGGTGCTGGTTGGGCTGGAGGAATTCATTGCCGCCTAACTGGATAACATTGCAGTGTTCAGTGTCAGTTGGGAGGAACATCTGCCCCACCTCTGGGAAGTGTTGATGGCACTGCGGAAGGCACACCTCATGAGCAAGGTGAGCAAGTGCCAGATCGGGCAGGGTTCTGTGGTGTACTTGGGACACCAAGTTGGAAGCGGCCAGGTGGCGCCCCTACAACCCAAGATCGAAACCATCCTGGCTTGGGAGCCACCCAAAACCCAGACAGAGGTGAGAGCCTTTTTAGGACACACAGGGTATTACAGGAGGCTTGTCAAGGGATATGGCAACATTGTTGCACCCTTGACAGAGCTGACTTCCAGGAAGCAGCCCAAGAAGGTGATCTGGACGGACACCTGTCAGAAAGCTTTTGAGGCCCTGAAAGCTGCCATGTGCACGGCGCCCATGCTCCTGGCACCCAACTTCTCAAGAAAGTTCATTGTCCAAACGGACGCTTCAGAGCATGGTGTGGGGGGTGTTTTGTCACAGATGAATGAGGATGGCCTAGATCAACCTGTAACCTTTATCAGTAGAAGGTTACTTCCACGGGAACAGAGGTGGAGTGCTATTGAGCGTGAGGCATTTGCTGTGGTCTGGGCACTGAAGAAGCTGAGACCATACCTGTTTGGGACTCACTTCCGGGTTCAGACAGACCACAGGCCCCTCAGATGGTTGATGCAGATGAGGGGTGAGGGGTGAGAATCCAAAGCTGTTGAAGTGGTCCATCTCCCTACAGGGTATGGTGAAGTACCAGGTTTTTAAGAACCCAGCGGTGTCAGGGAACACACCCGAAGACTTCGAGTCTTTCCTGTTTTAGACTACAGAAACACAGAGTCTTCTAGGTGAAGTCAAAGATCGAATTTATTGGCTGCAGCCAGTAACAGGTATCCTAGAAGTACAACACAGTGTATATTCTCAAGAGACTGCTGAACTTACAAAGCCAGCCTTCTCTTTTTATACAAAATATTACGCTTTAGGCAAACATTCCTTATTTTACAGTTGACCATTCACATATTTTCACTACAAATAAAAAGCAGCGTCATGATGACAAGCCCATATTTCAGTTTGTCCAGCCCACAATCAATTACCCGGCAAGGCCCAGTATTTTCATCAGATATCGACGGACCCCTAATAAAAACGGGCACCTCCTCCTCGTAAAGCAAGTCATAAAGAAACAAACAAGGACAGGTGTGTGTAAGATTAGGCATGGTTTGTGTGCGATGAAAGGTTTATGATATGTTGTGCCTTGATACTAATCTCACTCGGCCACTGGGAAAGGAACTTGCCGAACAGGTTTGGCTTCAGGCAGTGGAGTCAGCTTGCCCAGGTCACAGGGGAGTCAGCAAAGGTGCATGTGTCCTTCAGATGCGTAGATGGCCTTAGTCATTGGCCTATGTGAGGGCAATCACAAAGTGGCTGCCGTTCACAAAATGGAACCCAAGGGTTCAGGACGGAAAACTCTGATTTCAGGGCGATTTCGTCACCCGAATATGACGAAAATGTTTGTGCATAGTATACTCGTCATTTCCGGTCTGCTGATACCAAAATCGTCTCGATACGACGATGTTTATAACACGGGTCCAGAATTTTCAGTACCACAGACCCTCCTTTTGCCCTTACATAGGCAATAACCTATACTCATGCTAATCTGAGTCCAGGTCTATATTCATAAAGTAATTGAGATGTTGCTGTAGCATCATCCTATTACTTAGCTCGTCTCTTGATGCAGGTTTCCTTACACATGATGTAGCAGAAAGGCCACATATTGCAGGAGCACACTGTGCGCACAGACAGAACAGGAAAAGAATGGCTAAGATCACCCCAATGACCATCAGAATTTTCCAACCCCAGGCGGATATCAGTCCCCAGAACCACCCCAATAATGACCAATCTCCTTTATCCACGTGAATAGATTCAGAGATTTTATGCAGTTTGGAAATGGCCTGGAAGACTGACGGAGCGTTGTCTGGAATGAAAACGCAGCAGCTTGATTGAATCAGTTTACAAACTCCACCTCGATCTGCTAGTATGACATCAAGGGCAACTCTATTTTGGAGTGTCATAAGTCTATCCGACTGGAGCTCAGCAGTCAAGTTACTAAGGGCACCGGCAGTTTCGACTATGGTGGACTCAACTACTCTCGTCAACTGGCGAATATTCCTGCTATTAGCCATCGGTCCCCAGAACGGCAGAAAACCCTTAAAGAAATCTCCCAACTCTTGCCCTGCAGTATCTTCCTGACTAAAGACACCTCTAGCAATTCTCGTCTTATGGTAATCTGCTGCAGCTGTAAAAGTGGGAGGCAACAGGAAAGAAACAAAACATGTGCCCGAAAAATCAGGGGGCAACCATGTATACGCTTTGTCATAACAAACAAAGTAGGTACCCCTAGCAGCTAAAAATGCTGGGGAAGACTGGGACGTAAATACGTAGGTATCAGTACAAACGCTCTTCCCTAGCTGAGCTCTCGGGTTCTTGCCATTACCCTGCAGACAATTGCGACCCTGATGGGGCACTATCCAAATCGGTGGAGAACTTTTCGCACGCTGGTTAACACTCAGACTAACTCCATATCCAGTAATATCCCAACCACTATATGGTTGTCTCTCATCCATCGGGATAGTTTCAATGACATTAGTCCCTTTAACCATGTCGACTATGCCTCTAGCAACAGCACTATTCTTCGGATTGTCCTTCGGTGAACGTAAGGGATAAACACTATGGGCATAGATAAACATCGTTCTGTAAGCCCAAATCGAACCATTTAAACTAAAAGGCAAAACTAAATACGGAATACCCTTATCAGTTGTGTGGGGCATTAGACCACAGATCCAGCAGTTTGTCGTGTTCATCACTAACTGGTGTTGGTGCAAAAGTTGAATAAAGGAAATATTCGCAAATTCCAATCGTCTAACTACCTCATGTTCAGGCAAAGGATGAAAAGAATGAGAAGAAATAGTCGGTGGAGGTGTAGGTTGCACAGTGGGGACAAATGTTACCTTAAAAGAGAATGTCACATAACCAATTATGAATGTCATCAGGCTCAATAGCAGAAATAAACACGGTATTAAAAAACATTTCTTTGAAATCAATTTGCATACTTTCTTTCTAAAAATCATTGTCCGTGCAGGTCTTTCCAACTCGAAGAAATCCATCCTAAACTAAATATGCTGCTCGCGATGGTAGGGTGTTCTATGCTAAGGAATGCTTCTGTCAGTCCAGGGCAACTCCCTTAGACCAACCAGAACCTTCAACCTAGTGTCTCAGGCTTGCACTCCAAAGACTTTCGGCAACCGCGACCCTACCGCTGAACCTGGATGGCGGTTCGAAAAACAAAAATGAGTAGATCCTCGGTGGAAAGTTAACCTGCAAACAGAAAAATCATAAAAACTTTATTTGTGCTTTATTTGTCCATGACTCTCGCTCGCAAATTATAGCGGCTTCTTCCAGGCAATGTCTGGTCCTGGAATAAAAGTTCAGGCTCTGTAGTGTTCAATTGAATTGATGGTGGCACAGCTCCTTGCAAAATATTGTCGCTTTCACGTTCTGAATTTGTTCCTTTTACACGTGCATCGCTAAAAGGCAGAAAACGAGGCACAGTCTCAGTCTCAGAGTCAGCGATCCCCTCCTGGACCCAACGGTCGTACGGCAGAGGCAAAGGGACCCTCTTGCAGTGACTACCGTGGATCCAGTTTTTCTTTCCTTCCACTCGAACAGCTAATCTCGTTGAGAGAAGGACTAGATGGGGGCCGGCCCACCGGGGCTGGTCATTCTTTGTTCGCTGGAAATTCTTAACCAGCACCCAGGATCCAGGATCGATCGGATGTCCTGGAGCTTCAGAGACCTGAGGTAGAGCGTCGTGCACCTGTTGTTGTAAAACACGCAATTTAGCCGTCAATTCATACAAGTAATCAAGCAAGACAGGGTGTAAGATTTCACTGAATTTGGTGGGCCTTGGCACTCCCCATATGTTGGCCGGGCGGCCGAACACAATTTCATAGGGACTAAGTCCCACTCGTGAATGCACAGTCATTCTTGTTGCTAGGAGTGCTAAAGGCAGAGCGTCAGGCCATTTAAGACCAGTGCTCGCTTGAATCTTGGCCAATTTAAGCTTTAATGTGCCATTATAGCACTCTACTAGTCCAGCTGGTTGGGGGTGATTTGCAGCGTGAAATTTTTGTTGAATTCTTAGCCCTTCACATACTTTCTTCATCACTCGACCCACAAATTCACTCCCATTATCACTCCAGACCATTCTCGGCATTCCAAATCTAGGGAAAAATTCTTTGACAAAGGCTTTAGCTGTGGATAAGGCAGTGTTGTCTTTTAGGGGATATGCTTCTACCCATCTTGAAAAGGCACACACAACAACGAGTACGTATTTCAAATTGTTGCACCTTTCCATGTGGATGAAATCTAGCTGCAAAACCTCGAACGGATACGTAGGAGGAGCAAAATGACCAGCTGGAGTTGGGGTGCCCTACCAGGGTTGTATTTCAGACACGCCATACAATTCTTGACCACATTCTCTGCACACTTAGGAATTCCAGCGTTTTGCCATACCGGAGCCAACAACTTGCAAATCCCTTTCACGCTAATGTGAGCCATTCCATGCGCCATTGTAACCACCGCAAGCACATACGCGTCGGGTAACAACCATCGCTGATGCTCTGACAATTCAACCCAACAACCATTTGCATCCAATTTACCCATACTCTCTCTCGACGCGTTCAACTCTTTCTCTGTAGCTTCAGCTTGAATAGATCTCACACTCTCTATCGTATCTTCACACATTCCAACGTCACCAACCCATCTTGCAGGGCCTGCAACATACATTCTGTTCATCACATCTTTTGCTGTTTCTTTTGCGACTTCTTCAGCAAATGCATTGCCACAACCAACATCATCAGTCACCTTTTTATGGGCACTGCATTTCACAATCGCAACTTGTAATGGCAAAGTAAGTGACTCAAGAAGCTCATTCACCAACTGCCCATGCTGTATCTTAGCTCCATGCGAAGTCAGGAACCCACGTTCTTTCCACAATCGTCCAAAACTATGAGCCACACCAAAAGCATACATGCTGTCAGTATATATGGTCATTTTCATTCCTTTCGACAACACACACGCTCTTGTGAGTGCAATCAACTCTGCTGCTTGCGCTGAATTATGTGGAATACGTGCAGTTTCAACAATCATATGCAAAGTTGTGACAGCATATGCCGCAGTCGTATCACCATTCGGAAGCTTGAAGCATGAACCATCAACCCACAAAGTACCATCACACTCTGGAAGGGGAGTATCTTGGAGGTCTATCCTCCCTTTCGTTTCTTCCTCAGTTCTAAAGAAACAGTCATGTTGTTCTTCAACACTCTCTGTCTCAACTGGAATCGGCAACAACGTGGCTGGATTCAACGTATTGCACCTCTTTATGTGCACATGACTCGCTAACAGTGTTAACTCATAACCTGACAATCGAGCACTAGTTTAGTGCTGTGTCTTGGTCCTGTTTAACAACGTGTCCACTGCATGTGGGACCATCACAATTAACATGTTATTCATCACTAAACCAGCAGACTGTCGAATAGAAACAGCTGTTGCTGCCTTGGCTCTCAAACAACTCGGCAACGCTTTAGCTACCGGATCCAAAGTCGACGCAAAAAACCCGCATGGACGTTGCTTGTCCCCAAAAGACTGTGTCAACACTGACAACGCACATCCCTCTCTCTCATGGACATACAACGTAAAAGGCTTACTGTAGTCGGGGTTACCCAACACAGGAGCTGAACACAATGCATTTTGCAATTCGGAAAAACTTTTCTGACACTCTTCAGACCACGGAATGGGATTCGGCGTATCTTTACAAGTTAATGCCACCAAAGGTTTGGCTAGCAGAGAAAAATTCGGTATCCATTGTCTGCAATAGGTTGTTGTATAGCTTTATTTCGAAATGTTTCATTTCATAAAAGCATTACAGTAAAAATCAATGTGAGCATAAAAACAGTTATACATCAAAACTGACAAAATCTCAAGAAGGGTGCTAAAAATATACAACCTAATAGATAACATCCTTTCTAAAAACATTTGTGCAAGTATAAAATTATCAATTTCTGATAGGAATGATGGTGAAGGGACACATACAAAAAGCAACCAGGCCACTGGAATGTAGATTGGCATCCTTACTGGAGGATCTTTCTCCTCGCGGTTCTTATCCTCCAAGCCCACCCCAGAAATTTTGCCAGGCCACAAGCAAATGGTGAGTGAGGGTCTGATCTTAACAGCTGTAAGGCCTCCAAATGTGACCGAGTGCCCAGCCTCGCGCAGAGCGGTTTCAGCCATCTGCGACGGGGAGCAGCGTAGGCTGGGCATTCGAACAACAGATGGGGGATAGATTCATCCCTAGTTGTACAGAAAGGGCAAGTTTCTACGGTTTGCCATGGTGGTTTCCATTTGGCTGTCCTTGTGCCTAAGGGCAAAACCCCGGCCCTGAATTTGAAATACAACGCCCTATCTGATGGATTCAAGATCACATCAAGGTAGGGTTCTCTGAAGGGACGGGATTTGGTAGCCAAAAACTCCTTAGCTGATCTACACAGGTTCGGTTGGGTCACTCTCTCGTTATCCACCCACAACCAGAATATTTTCTTTAGCAGCTGTTTGGGTGGCGAAGATCTACTGGCCCAAGCATCATCCAGGCCTAAGTCACAAAGGAGGCGCTTTACACCAAGGAGCCAACCAATTTTATGCCAGCCCGGGGTTGAAAGAAGTTCGCTTAGTGCATCCGCATAGCTTGATAGTTCAGGGACATTCCATATACGGGCCCACAGAAGGAGGGGACGTAGCTTGGCCTGATCAGCTATGGATTGTAATGCCCAAGAAAGCACGTACTTCTCTATGTGTCCTTGGCACACTCTACTTTGCAATTGCCTGAATTCTTTCTGGGGTCAGTTTCCTTCCCTCCTTCGATAAGAGATGACCTAAGTAGGTCACTTCTTGTCGACAATATTGCAGCTTTGAAAGAGACACTTTGTGATGTAGATCAGACAAATGACGCAACAACGACAAGGTGGCTTCTTTACAAATTTCCTCAGTATCTGCAGCGACTAGCAAATCATCGACGTACTGAATAAGTGTAGCGCCATCAGGTAAAACAATTGTATCAAGCTGTGTTTTTAAAGGCTGACTATATATTGATGGACTTTCACAGTAGCTTTGAGGAGAGCGTTTGAAGCGGAAGCTTCGGCCTCCTAAACTGAAGCCAAAAATATCCCTGCTTTCCTCGACAATCGGGATGCTGAAGAAAGCATTCTTTAAGTCAATCACCGAGAACCAAGTGGCTGAAGCTGGAATCATAGTCAATAGGGCAGTGATATCAGGGACAACTGGAAACTGTGGCACAACTATTTTATTTACCTCTCTAAGATCAATCACAAACCTGTAAACAGGAGGCTGGGAAGGGTCAGTACGCTTCAAAACAGGCAGAACAGGACTATTACAAACGTTGCCTCTTGTCTCTTCAATTACATCTTTTTCAATCAGATCATAAATGATCGCTAACAATGCCTTTTCACCTTCGCTAGAGATCTTGTATTGGGGAATGCGCGGCATTCTAACATTGGCTTTCAATGTCACAACATATGGTGGAATTTCCAAAAGACCCACATCATTAGGACCAGTAGCCCAAAGAACATCTGGAAGAGAAGACAATTCGGCCGGAAGTTTATCCTTGGACAAATACATCGGAGAGATCACTTTCTTACCCAATGTAAGTTGTACTCCCGAAGGAGAACAATACAACGTCGCATACAATCTTTTCAACAAATCCAATCCTAACAAGTTTTCACCACAACCTGTTGTTAGAATGAGGGGTGCTTCCAATTCACAAGGTCCAACGGAAAGGGACATAGGACTAGAAATCGGGTTCCTAACCGGGGCGCCAGAAAAACCTACTGAAACATTCATTTCGCCAGACAAAGGTGCGCCAGGGAGCTTCGAGTGCATCATAGAACTCTTTGTAGCACCAGTATCCAACAGAAAAGGCTCTGACACACCTGATGTAATCACCTCAACATAGGGTCCATTCTGATCTACTGGAACTGAAACAATTCCCTCTCTTTGTCTATGGCTGTCCTAGCAATCAGTACCTTCCATATTCTCATCTTCTGCATAGTAGTCATCAGCATAGTACTGAGGTGTCCTACCAGACGCATTATTTTGCTGATCAAAGCTGTTCATTGAATTCTGAGACGGAAAGGAACGCGCGTTCTGGGGGAAATTTCTACGTCCTCTACCTCTAGGAGCTTGTTGAACACCTCGACCTCTTGCACCAGAAACACCATTCATATGCTGTAACAAAGCAGGACAGTTATTTTTAAAATGACCCTCTTCTTTGCAATATGCACACTGGTTAGGGCCTACAGGGAAACATTGTTGAGAGGGCTCGAACCTTTGCGAACTTATCTGAAACTGCTGAGGCTGCTGATAGTCATGCTGATTATTGCGAGGCGGATACCCCTGCTGTAAAAGAACCTTTGTCTTTAACTCTTTAGTTTTCTTGTCTGCTCTATCCTTCTCGTCCTTATCTCTATTTTCGTAATACTGCACAGTAGCCAGTATTTGCGCTGAAGAGGAAACGGCCCAAGAACTCTCTGAATCTTTTAATTTCTTACACAACTCAGGACGCAAATTGTGTACAAATTTGTCAACGAATAACCGTTGACCACCTTCTGTACTCATATCTTGACCACTATGGTCGATAAACGTTTCTTCGAACCTAGTAAAGAAACCAGACACTGTTTCCTCTTTCTTCTGTTTACATGCAGACAATTTATCCCAATTTACACGCATCGCAGGCATCAAAGTCTTCATATAAGTAATGATTCTACCAGGCAATTCAGCAACTAAAGGCTCAGGTTTAGCGCCACCAACTTGTCTGTCATTCGCAGCGCTAATATTAGTCCATGTGTCACCTAACTCCAGTGCATGATCCGTTTCACGAATCAAACCCCACAAAGGCTGTGGAACAACATTTCCAAACAACATGTCTATATCAGCTAGATTCATAATACATGAGTCTGCAGTCTGAGATAATTCCTTATAGTACCCTGCAGGGTTTTTGCGGGGATCAGGTAAAGTCTGTTTAGGAGCCAAGACTTCAGTTCGCTTCCATGGAACATGTACCCAAACACGCTGAAAGTGCGCCGGTGCAGCTAGAATACCATGAGCAGCATCAGCCTGAACTGCTTCCTTCCATACCGGGGGAACTTCTCTCATGGGATATTGCTGTGCTTTTCTCCTAGCAGAAGCGTCATGTTCAAACAATGGTTGGGAAGGAGACTCACACCTAAACGACAACAACGTCGCAACTGCTTTCTCAACATCGGAACCCACAATAGTTCCCTTCGCAAATTCAGACTGTATATTGACCAACTCAGAAGGAGCTTGTCCCACATCATCATCTTCCCATTCCTCACGAAGGAAAGTACACACTTTATCAAAACCATATCTCTGCTTCAGCGCTTCCCATTGACGGAAGACATCCATAACAGATTCCACATCATATCTTAAAGGACGAATGACCCATTTACGCGCCAGGCAGTCCAATATTTCTTTCTCTCGCGAATCAGGCAGTTGGCTACGCAACTGTTTACGCTCTGCTTCAGGGGTCGTGCTAGGTGACCCAAAGAGAAAAGGAAGAAGACTAGTAACAGTGTTTGTCATCCTCTGTCGGACAGAAGGAGAGGTCGACAAGGCGGGAGATAAGGCGGATTGAGAAAAGGTCAACGTAGGAGCAGTAGTAGGGTAGGTAGCAAGCACAGGTGGAAAGGTTGCAGTAGTTAGAGGTGGAGCAGGTATCGTAGCAGGTAGCAAAGTCAGTGGCCCATGAGGGGGCTGGACCAGAGGAATAGGAGCTGGCTGAAGAGGAGCTGGCGGCTGTGGGATAGCAAGGGGCAAAACAACCGAGGGTTGCACAGCTAAAGGTTGCGGAGGTGCTGTAGCACTCTGCGCATAAGGGGGTGGCGAATTCAATAAGTGTGACATTAAAGGGTCATTTTCAAGTTCTTTTGCTGCACCTTGCTGAAGAGGCGGCAAAACTGGATAACATTTATCAATCGCCATTTTACATTGCCTGTGCAACTTCTCACTTGCCTGTTCTTCTTCATTATCTTTAAACTGCGTGGCAGCTTGCATTATCGAGATACCCCTTTCTCTCTTATTTCTCTTTGCTAATTTAATTTCTTTCTGCTTGGCTTCCTTTCGCCATAGGCGGAAAGAGTCAAACTTGCCTGCCGGGCTTTCTTCTTGAACAGTTTAACCTCCAGATTATCTAATATCTCTGTGTGAAAACTACCGTATTGGGGCCATTTTAAAACACCATCCTTTCTGGTGTATCAGATCCATACTTCATTATAGGTGATGGGGCCTACGCCATGTTTCACATACAATTCATAGGTTGGAGTTCCAATCGGAGGAACCGGACACAAATCCTCCAATCAGGAATCCCTACTACAACCAAGACAAAACAAATTTCCAAGTCTACTAAGACCAGGCATCTTCGCTCACTAGTCTAGCTTCAAACTTCGAAGGATTATCGAATACGATAGTTTCGTGAATACACGAGTCCCTCGGTTTTGGCACTTGCAAGTTCCAAACAAAACGATCCCAAGGGGATACCCAAAACTAAGAACCAAACTAAGGACTGGGAGATGCTCCACTTATACTTAACTGAGGTATCGATGATGTCACCAGAAGACTCGTCTATCGTTTCGCTCTACCAATCATCAAGGGTCCAAAACAGGGCGATAGTCAGGGCAGCAGTCCTTCGTAGCCATCGGGAAGCGGGGAACCTCGCAGCAAAGACTTTCGGACCACGTCGACATACAGGGGTCGATGAAGTGGTTGGCCGTCCTCCAGAATTTTCACACGAAGCTCCTCACGAACCTCTGGCTTGGACCGGTACCGCTGAAATCGCCCCACGTGGGGCGCCAACTGAAGTACTGGGTTTTTAAGAACCCAGCGGTGTCAGGGAACACACCCCAAGACTTCGAGTCCTTCCTGTTTTAGACTACAGAAACACAGAGTCTTCTAGGTGAAGTCAAAGATCGAATTTATTGGCTGCAGCCAATAACAGGTATCCTAGAAGTACAACACGGTGTATATTCTCAGGAGACTGCTCAACTTACAAAGCCAGCCTTCTCTTTTTATACAAAATATTACGCTTTAGGCAAACATTCCTTATTTTACAGTTGACCATTCACATATTTTCACTACAAAGAAAAAGCAGAGTCATGATGACAAGCCCATATTTCAGTTTGTCCAGCCCACAATCAATTACCCGGCAAGGCCCAGTATTTTCATCAGATATCGACGGACCCCAAATAAAAACGGGCACCTCCTCCTCGTAAAGCAAGTCATAAAGAAAGAAACAAGGACAGGTGTGTGTAAGATTAGGCATGGTTTGTGTGCGATGAAAGGTTTATGATATGTTGTGCCTTGATACTAATCTCACTCGGCCACTGGGAAAGGAACTGGCCGAACAGGTTTGGCTTCAGGCAGTGGAGTCAGCTTGCCCAGGTCACAGGGGAGTCAGCAAAGGTGTATGTGTCCTTCAGATGCGTAGATGGCCTTAGTCATTGGCCTATGTGAGGGCAATCACAAAATGGCTGCCGTTCACAAAATGGAACTCGAGGGTTCAGGACGGAAAACTCTGATTTCAGGGCGATTTCGTCACCCGAATATGACGAAAATGTTTGTGCATAGTATACTCGTCATTTCCGGTCTGCTGATACCAAAATCGTTACGATACGACAATGTTTATAACACGGGTCCAGAATTTTCAGTACCACAATGGACTTTACGGTGGAACACCGCCCTGGTACAGAACACGGCAACGCTGATGGTCTGTCCAGATTTTTCCGCCTTAGTGAAGAGAACCACAGGACTTAGGGTAGTTCTCCCCACTTTTCTGCTGGAGGGGACACTTGTTAGACCTGGCACCATTGGCATGGGTCTCCCTTCCATTTTTACTGTTGCCTCATGTATTTTTGCTGTGTTAGATGCTTTGGGCACTGTGCCACTGCTATCCAGTGCCAGAGTGCAAGTGCTCCCTATTGTCAATTGATGTACTAATCAGTGGTTCCATGTTTGGCTATTTGGTTTACTTGTCAGACCCTAGTCTAGTGCACTGAGTGTTCCAGGGCCTGTAATCCAAATGCTGCTAGTGGGCCTGCAGCACTGGTTGTGTGTGCCACTCACAAAAGCAGCCTTGTAAAATGTGTCTAAGGTCTGCCATTGCAGAACCTGAGTGCAGTCTGGTATTGTCATACTGACTGGGCAAGTGCACCCACTTCCCAGTCCCGAAACCTTCCCTTTTCTTCATATCAGTCACCCCTATGGTAGGCCCAAGGGCAGGGTGCATTGTAAGAATAAGGTAGGACAAGCCCTGATGTGTGTGGCATGTCCTAATAGTGAATTACAGCCATTTTCATGTTTTCACTATTGCAAGGCTACCTGTTCTCCATAGGCCAGATTGGGCTTTTAGAATTGTTACATTTTACAATCCTGACAGGCTTGGGGAACATGGTAGAAATTAGAGTTTAGTATGCCTCAACTCAGAATAATAAAATACAACTTTTAGTAAAGTTTATTTTAATATTCTGTGTTTGCAAATATCACTTTTAGAAAGTAGGTATTTGCTTGTCTAACCATTCAAACCTGACTCTGCTAGGTTGTGTATTCCTATGTCTGGTTTCTGTGAGTGACAGGGCTGGGGAATTCCAGGAGACAGGCTGAGTCACCCAGTGGTGCATAGAGAGATCTTCATCTTGATGGGAGGGAGGAGTACACCTGAACTCTGAATAGGGCTGTGCCTGCCTTCCACAATGCTGGCTCCACCTCCTGTGGGGTGTCTGATGTGCTTGCCCTGTACTGTGAAAGGAAAGGAGAAGTCTGGTACACAGAGTGCTTCAGAACTGGGTTGGACTGGGCAAAGGCCCCTCTCCCCTCAGAGAACAAAGGATTTCTGGGTATAAATATTGGGACCCTGCTCCCATGAAATTCGATCACTTTGTACTACAAGAAGAAACCTTTACTGAGGAGAGGAACCTGAAGAAACCGAGGAGAGACTATTCCCAAGCTAAAATGCTGCTTGGGGGATTGGCCTGCAGTGGTTGCCTTACTGCCAAAGGAAGAAGAAAGGAACTTTGTGTACTTTGCTTTCAACTTTTGAAGGATCTCCAAGGGCTTGGAAAAGAGCTTGCCTCCTGCTGAAGTCTCAGGGACAACAGACTTCACCTCCCAGCTCCCCAGAGTTCTTTTAGAAGTGCCTGCTGCTGTTTTGGACCTTCTGAGGAACTGAGTGTTGCAAGGAGCTGGAAGCGCAACTCAACGAGAAGAAGTGTGTCGCCGTCACTGTGCCTAACATCGCAACTCCGGAGAAAGGAGGGTGTCGCCGCCGGAACTGTCGCACTGCCCCGCATCGGAGAGAAGCGTGCTGCAACGAAGATGAAGCGTGTCGCCATCGCTGCTGCTGCCGCCGCAACTCCGAAGGAGGGTGTCGCCGCTGGAGCGGTCACACTGCACCGCATCAGGAGAAGAATCTCGCAACGAGGTCGGAGCTAGTCGCCGTCGCTGGGCCTGCCGTCGCAACTCCGGAGAAAGGAGGTTGTCGCCTCTGGAACTGTCGCTTTGCACCGCATTGACCAAGAGCACCTTGCATCCCCGAGGTGCGCGCCGCCGTCGGAGCTGCTGCCGTCGCATCTTGGATGTCGCTGCTGTAGTTGTCGCATCGAGCGGAAGCTTCACACATCGTGGGAGAAGAGCGTCGCCGCTGGAGCTGTTGCCGTCCCATCGTAAGGGTGTCGCCGCTGCAGTCCACACTTCGGACCGAGAGCTTCTTGCATCCCGAGAAGCATGCCGCATCTGGAAGATTTTCACGTCTTTATTTCTTTGCACCTGAACTTTGCCGCATTTCCCATCGCTGCAACGTTGCTTGTCGTGGAAGCGCAACGCAACTTAAGGTACATTGACGCAGAGTGTCGCATCTAAGAAAGTAACTGAACTAAGCTTAAATCTACCATTTTAAAGTAATCATAGTGTCCATTTATTTCGTTTAATGGTCTTGTGGTAACTCTATATAAAGTCTACTTATTTTTTATATAAAACCTGTGTGGTGTCCATTTGTAGTGTTGTCACTGGGTTACTGTATGTGGTCACAACTGCTTAACTTACAACGCCTCTGAAATAAGCCTTGACTGCTCACGCCACGCAACCTAGAGGGTGAGCAGGGGTTATTTTAGGAGTGTAATCCCCTTGTCCTGACTAGAGGAGAGGGTCCCTGCTTGTCACAAGTACCTACCTGTGCCAACCAGAGACCCCCAAATCTAACAATTGAGTATCATTGTAATGGGTTCCATATAGCAGTTGAACAGGGCAGGAGATAAGATTGACCCTGTGGGACTCCTTGTGAGACTAGTGTTGCTTTTGAGGTCGAGTTGTTTTGTTTGATTAGGTGTGAGCATTGGTTCAGGAAAGAAGAAAACCACTGAAGGACAGTTCCACGGATGCCTGCATGCTGTAAGAGGGTGTTTAGGAGGATGTCATGGTTGACCATATCCAAGGCAGCAGAGAGGTCCAGGAGTACTAGGAGGCAGGCCTGGACATCATCCAGAGATCATCTATGACTTTTTGGTCATCTATGATTTTTAGTACTGCAGTCTCTTTACTGCAGCCTTTCTTGAACCCAGATTTGAAGGTGGTGTGCAGGTTGTATTTTTCAATGTGCTTGTTGAGTTGTGTCAGCACACATTTCTTGATGGTTTTGGCAAGGAGAGGGAGGCTAGCTCTAGATCTGTAATTAAGATTGTTCTGATCGGCGTCTGGCTTTTTGATGAGGGGATTGACTTGGATTAGTTTGAGGGGGGGTCGGCATGGAGCCCTGCGATAGGGAGGCGTTAATGATTTTGGTCCTTACAAGAGAGATGGGACTGATTTTTGACCAGCGCAGCAGGGAGGTGGTCTTAGATGTGCGATGGTGGTGTCATCCAAGTAAGTAATTTGAGGAATTCTTTACGGATATGGTTGAATACAGTCCAAGTTGCATCATTTTTCAATTGCAGGGCAGGGGTCGAGGTTGGTGGACTGGGTTATTGAAAGGGGGTGAGTGGGGAGAGAGCCCTCAGTTGGAGATAGGGCTATGTGTGGACCCACTTGGCAAAGAGGGGCCCCCTTGGTGCAGTGTTGGGGAAGTGGGTATATATATATATATCAGAAGAAACCCGACCGCTTCTAGTCGCGGTCACAAGCGGGCGCAGACCACCTCTCCTCCAAAGTGTATTTTGAATAATATCAAAACGCCATCACACGATTAAAGTGTCAGCAGTGCAAATTTATTGCTTTCCATAGCAGAGCAAGTGCTCTCCCTGACGTGTTTCGCTCCGCGGTCGGAGCTTGATCACATGACGCGTCAGGAGTAGGCAGAGCAATATACAGTGATTAAAAGCCCAAGCGCCTAAAGAAACAGGACGCAAGGGTAAAAAACGATACAATCAGGCATAAAAATAACTGTTTACATAGTTTATTGGCAAACGAGGCAAAAGAAAGAATTATAGCATAGTGCTTTAAAATTCCATTTAAAATCATTATTCTGTGGTGCAAGATGGTTTCCAAGATCGAATATATAGAGGCATAGAAATACTGAATAAAATATCCAATAATTCATGTCAAATAGATGTTACTACCTCAATTTCAATAGCAAAAATAAATTTCAAATACAAAAGTGCTAATGCATAAATATGTACATTGCTACAAATGAGGTATAAATCCAATAGATTAAAATGCTAGTGCATAGAGGTAGCTGTCATATTACCCAAATCATATTCAATTCAACACATACTTGTTCATATGCCTCATGCCAACTACTTAATGCTTGATTTTGTAAAGTGCAAGTGCTTAAAATGTGAAACAAAATTCATAATAGAACTAAGTTATTAAAAACACATGCGGCTGATGGCCCTACTTGAACTTGAATTATGTCATTTACTCTATTTCTCAAGAGCACATCCTACTTATGAATACATATGTATCATTGAATTTAGTTTTCAGCAATGATTCAATAAGACAATGTCCACCACAGGAAAAAGAAAGAAAAAAGAAAAAGAAAAAGAAATAGAAAAAGAAAAGCAAGGGTTGAAATAACATCAAACATTACAAATAATGGTGTAATTCATCAATAACATTCAAACCGTTAGGGGATCTCGAATCTAGCAACAAAATAAAATATGCTTCCCTCTGCCTGAGTAATCTTTCTCGGTCACCACCCCGTCCGGGGTTAGGGACTGAGCACAGTAAAGTATATTTTAAATCCTTTAGTTTGTTGTCATGCACTGCCTTGAAGTGGCGAGCCACCGGGTAGTTTATGTCTGAATTCACTATTGCGCGTATGTGCTGTAAAATGCGCTGGTTGGCTGGCAACTTGGTGCTCCCAATGTATGATAATGCACATGTGCATGTCAGTTGGTAAATGACATATTCACTTCCACAGGTTAGATGTTCATTTATTTTTATAGGCCTATCGCTGAACGCTGATGTGTAGTGCATGCCATTAACAGCAAATGTGCAGGCCCGGCAAGACGTGCATCTAAAAAAACCTGTTTTAGCAAACCAAGGACTTTTAACAGTAAGCTCAGGCTTTTTATTTTTTTTTTATTTTAGAGAGAAAAATGCTGCAAATCCTTTGCAGTGCTTCGTGGAGTCATTGATTGAGTGTTGAGGGAAAGAGGAAGTTTGCTGTTTGATGATTTTAAGAGGTTGTTTGGTCTGTTCCTGGAGCGATTAAGTTGGTCTCGGGAGAAGGAGGATTTTTCTCTGAAGATGTGCTTTTTGTATTTTAGGCATTCAGCTCAAAGGATCAAGAGATTGGTTAGCGAGGGCTGTTGTCTCCAGGCTCTTTCAGACAATCAGAGTTGTAGCCTCTCTTTGTTCAGATCTTTATTGAACCAGGATCTGGAGGGGATACTTCTGGTCTTTCAGAGGGGCAACTGCTTCAACGAGTTCTGCAATTTTTGTGTTGTAGTAGGCAGTGGTCATCGGCGGAGGAGAGGTCAGGTCGAGATAGGATTTGGGAACCGACTGATACTTCAAACTCTGCCTGGGGCATTCAATTCATGTTCCTCACCCAGTTTTTGGGATGCATAGATTGGGGGAAGGCCTTTAGTTAGATGGTCTTGAGGTTGAAAAGAACAAGATGGTGATCTGTCCAGCCAGAGGGTAGGATAAGGTTGAGGATAGGGTGCTATGCTTAGAGATGATTGCATCAAGGATATAGCCCTTATTGTGAATTTGTTTATTGCAGTGTTGGGTAAGATCGTTTGCTTCCAGGAGCATGGATAGGGCTTGTACTGTAGGGTCTACGGTATTATTCAGGTGCAGGTTTAGGTCTCCTAGTATAATGTTTGTGTTGCCTGTTAGAGAGTTTTGTGTTATTAGGTCTGTTAATTCGTCAAGGAATTGTGGGGCATATTATCAAGGGGGTTTATCTCCGCTTTTTTGGCTTTAAAAGCCAAGAAAGCGGAGATAAAATGATCTACCTATTACCTAGCTGTCGCTAACACCAGTTAGCGACAGCAAGTAGGAGATAGCGACCATCTTGGGCTCCACTTTGCATGTCAGTGATATTTATCACTAATGACATGCAAAGTGGGCGTGCCAAGATGTTAGCGACTGAAAACAGTCGCTAACATGGCTATCTCCTATTACCAACGTTTGGAGATATTCGCGCTAAGCACGAATATCTCCAAAAGCTAACACCTGCCCTGAGCAGTTCTTAGCCATGTTATCCAATGGGAGGTGGATAACATGGCTAAGAGCATTAGCTCAGTAATGCATGAATATCGCTGACTTTTCAGCGATATTCATGCATTGCGGTGATTTTTATCGCATTTGCGATAAACCTTGGTAATAACAAGGTTTATTTGCGGTAAAAATCGCCGCAGCTCAGCGGTAAATTTTTGTCTCTAACCAAGCAATAGCGATAATTATCGCTATTGCTTGGTAATATGCCTCTTTGATTTTTCACCTGGAGGGTGATAGCCAACATGACATTTGATGGGGTTGGTACCTTTGGTGGACAGCTTAACTCCTGAATATTCAAAGGTAGGGTGTTTGATATTCTGGAAGGGGGTTAGGTAAAGATAGTGTTTGTGTTTGATGGCTAGTCCACCACAAGTGTGATGCTTGTGGTCGCAACAAATGAGAAGCCCAGCAGGGTGAGAAGATTAATGAAAGGGAAAGAATGACAATTCAGCCAGGTTTTCGTTAGGAAGCAGATGTCAAATGTGTGTCGTAGGATTGTTTCAGCTATTTCAATGGCATGCTTGGCTGCTAATTGGCCGTTTAGTAGCATGCAGCAAAGCATAGGTAATGATCTCGGACCAGGCCATGTAGGTAGGATGGTAGTTGGTTGGACAGGCTGCCTGGGAGGGCGAGTGGTGTTTGGGTTCTATTCATGCTAAGGATGACCGAAATCTGGTGGTTGTAAGGTTGTCTAGGTGCATTGTTGCATGTATTGCTCAGCATTTCAGCCTCCCGTTGTGACATTCCAGTCGGGGTGTGTCTAGGATTAAGGTGGTGAATGGTGTAGGGGATAGTTTGCCTAGGAGTGAATAGGGTATTATGATTAGGGCTCCCGGTTTTCAGTTTTTACGGATATTTACATATAAATACAGACGGAAATCTATATTTCCTTTGTCTGTATTTATATTTAGAAACGGCAAAACACTGGCAAATGTTGCTGCGCTGCTGCTGCCTGAATTCATTTTAATTCCTTCCAATCAGTCTTTTGGCGCCCTCGTGTGGACAAATTGGCACAGGGTCTTTCAAGGATAGCTTTTCACCTGGGAAACAACAGTTACAGCGCAACTTTTACAACGCATTCTGTTACAACGCACACCATTACAACGCAGGATCCGTTACAACGCATGCCTTTACAACGCATGACATTACATAGCAGATGCTATTGCAACGCATGCCATTACAACGTAGGTATTGGTAAGTATGTCATTTTATTTAATCATTTATTTTTAAATGTAAATTAAATTAATTTATTTTAGTAATAGTATATATTTAGTTTTGGGTTATGGGGTACAGGGGTATTTTTAGGGTTCGGGGCTGGGTTTGGGTTATGGGGTACAGGGGTATTTTTAGGTTTCAGGGCTAGGTTTGGGTTTTGGGGTACAGGGGTATTTTTAGGTTTCAGGGCAAGGTATGGGTTTTGGGGTACAGGGGTATTTTTAGGTTTCAGGGCTAGGTATGGGTTTTAGGGTACAGGGGTATTTTTAGGTTTCAGGGCTAGGTTTGGGTTTTGGGGTACAGGGGTATTTTTAAGTTTCAGGGCTAGGTATGGGTTTTGGGGTACAGGGGTATTTTTAGGTTTCAGGGCTAGGTATGGGTTTTTGGGGTACAGGGGTATTTTTAGGTTTCAGGGCTAGGTATGGGTTTTGGGGTACAGGGGTATTTTTAGGTTTCAGGGCTAGGTATGGGTTTTGGGGTACAGGGGTATTTTTAGGTTTCAGTGCTAGGTTTGGGTTTTGGGGTACAGGGGTATTTTAAGGTTTCAGGGCTAGGTATGGGTTTTTGGGTACAGGGGTATTTTTAGGTTTCAGGGCTAGGTATGGGTTTTGGGGTACAGGGGTATTTTTAGGTTTCAGGGCTTGGTATGGGTTTTGGGGTACAGGGGTATATTTAGGGTTCAGGGTTAGGTTAGGCATATTGGTTACAGGAGTATTTTTAGGTTTCAGGGCTAGGTATGGGTTTTGGGGTACAGGGGTATTTTAAGGGTTCAGGGCTGAGTTTGGGTTTTACACTAACTGGATTTAAAATATTATTTTTATACACCTACACTATTTAAAAAAATATTTAAATATATTTACAAATATATTATTAAAAATATATATAATATTTAAAATAAAGTCAATATTTATTAATTACATTTGTTAAAAAATAATTAACTTACATATACTTACGTTGTAATGGTATGCGTTGTAATAGCATCTGCTATGTAATGTCTTGCGTTGTAAAGGCTTCCGTTGTAATGGTTCCTGCGTTGTAAAAATTGCGTGGTAATGGTGTGCGTTGTAATAGTTTGCGATGTAACGTCATTCATCCCTTTCACCTGAGCCAATCCTCGTCAGAATCAAGCCTATGTGAGTGTGGGCGTGCCAACACCTACGGCCTCACCCTCATAACTTTTTCCCTTTATATGGGGGCTCACAGTCATCATGTGGGTGAGGGGAAGGTGGGGGCTGTTTATTTTTTGTAAATTACTGTGTGTGCTGAATGCCACAGGGTGCCTTAGTTTATCGCGGTGGTGGAGGGAAAGGAAAGGGCCCGCCGTCGCGCCATTCCACGATTGATGGCCTACTTAGCATGAGGTTAACAGGCTGGAGGGCGGCGTGACAGGGGTCAGACCTACAGCTGTTCGCCCTTGAAAATCGAGTGAATTACTAGTTCTGTCCTCCAGCCTGTTAGCCTCATGCTAAGTAGGCCATCCATCGTGGAATGGCGCGATGGTGGGCCCTTTCCCTCCACCACTGCATAAACTAAGGCACCCTGTGGCATTCAGCACACACATAACAAAAAGACGGCTGGGGTGACAGCCAACACTCACCGGGTAAGTATTTCCCTCTAACATCTTTCGTGCTCGCAGGTTAATACAAAGATCACATGAAGATGTTCATGCTTATATTTTAATATGGATCCCTTCTTTTAAGTGAACAGGGAATCGCGCGATTAGAAGGTAATTGTAGTTTTCATGCTGGAGTGTGTCACATACCGGCTCCCTAATAGAGCCGCATTTAAACAATTTTCTTTTATTGGAATAGCTGCCAAGGTTTCTGATTGCTATGTGTGACATTTTCATAATCATACCTAGCCCCACAGCCAGCTGCACAGATCGCACCACCAGCAGGTTGGCAGTGACACAGAGCTACACTAGGCTTTGCTGATAACTTAGCGACGTTGCTGCCAGCCTGACACTGTCAGTCACAATGCTCAACCGGCCCAAAAAGAGTTTAGTATGGCTGTATGTGGGACCCGTGGCTCGGAGTCATCGCAGGCAGCTGAAATACAGTCAGTGACTCATCAGACTTGCAGACCAATACTCACTTCGACTCGCCCATAAAATATTATACCGCGGTTCGCCGCTTTCCCCCCTGCCTCGGATGCAGAGATCACACCACAGCAGGGCAGGCTCGATGTCACAGAGAGCTATCCAATGCTGCTCTGCTAAGGGACGCTGCTGGCAGGCTCCTGTCAAGTACTGTGTGTGAACTTCTGTTCAATATTGACATCGCTATAACCCTCGCATGTGCCTACTCAGTGGGTCAACCGTCTATACTTACTTGCCGGTCGGCATCTGCATACATCCTCCCTGTCCTCCAACACTCTTAACAAATAATGTCAGCCAACAATCTCAGTTCTTGGTGATGGTCATTGTTGGCCGCAGATTTATTAATATCAATAATGATTATTAATAGCAATATTAATAACATATTAATAACATACTGGTTGTACAATCTTCATTTGCGAACTTTAACCATAAATCATGCACATCACATTACAGTTTATGACACCTTCCCCTGGTACAGGTGTCTGTCTCTCGTGCACCCCTCAGTTCGTAAATGGCACTTGTGTACAACCAGTTCTTAATCATTTTCTTGGTGTTCCGGTAGTTGGTTGGCCACACCCCCTTTTTGGGTGTCATGGAGGGGAGCTTCTTTGCGTGGAGTTAGGTCCCCAGCTCGCTACCATTTGCGCCCTGCCGTCCGGCCGGGTCTGGGCCGCGAGTGCCGTCTCCGTCTTTTCCTCCCCTCCTTTGTGCGGCCACGTCACCCTGCCGTGCGGCATTGAAAAGTGAGTGGCCCTCCTCCTACACACCGCCCACCGGTGTGTTTGGGTAGCCAACGATTGTAGGATTTCCGCCAACGCCTTCCCCACTGTCCAGCACTGTGACTCTGCTGTTCCTCAGGTGTGGGTGGGTGGGCTTCAAACGATGTCGTTGTCGCGCCGCTCTCCCAGCTCCTTCGAAGACGTTGTGCTTCTGGTTGGGGAGCGGCGGTGTTTAAATCCCCTTGAGCCCCCTACGGGCTTCAGGTGAACCCCCTTTGATTGGGGGGTTCAAAGGTAGCAAGGTTGGCCATTGGTCGCCCCCCATGGGCGCCAAGGTCACAAGGTCACTTCCTGTCGGGGTGGCTGGTGCGCACCCCGTTTCCGCTGGTCCTGGCCGCTTCGGGGCGCCCAGGACCAGTTCCATCTCCCCCTGTTGGCACCGCGTGGGTTATGGCGCCGGCCCTCGAGCCTCCCCCACCCTGCGGGTGGGTGCGGCGGCCTCTGCAATAACCCTCGCATGTGCCTACTCAGTGGGTCAACCGTCTATACTTACTTGCCGGTCGGCATCTGCATACATCCTCCCTGTCCTCCAACACTCTTAACAAATAATGTCAGCCAACAATCTCAGTTCTTGGTGATGGTCATTGTTGGCCGCAGATTTATTAATATCAATAATGATTATTAATAGCAATATTAATAACATATTAATACCATACTGGTTGTACAATCTTCATTTGCGAACTTTAACCATAAATCATGCACATCACATTACAGTTTATGACACCTTCCCCTGGTACAGGTGTCTGTCTCTCGTGCACCCCTCAGTTCGTAAATGGCACTTGTGTACAACCAGTTCTTAATCATTTTCTTGGTGTTCCGGTAGTTGGTTGGCCACACCCCCTTTTTGGGTGTCATGGAGGGGAGCTTCTTTGCGTGGAGTTAGGTCCCCAGCTCGCTACCATTTGCGCCCTGCCGTCCGGCCGGGTCTGGGCCGCGAGTGCCGTCTCCGTCTTTTCCTCCCCTCCTTTGTGCGGCCACGTCACCCTGCCGTGCGGCATTGAAAAGTGAGTGGCCCTCCTCCTACACACCGCCCACCGGTGTGTTTGGGTAGCCAACGATTGTAGGATTTCCGCCACGCCGCAGGGAGGCTCACGTCTTTCTGCGGCTCCCCCCTCTGCCCCTTGGTTCGTGGCTACCTACCTTCCCCCTTCTTTTGCTCCTTTTTTTTTTTTTTTTTTTTTTTAACAACAACCCGCGAGCGTCATTGCGCCCCACAAGTTGCCCCAGAACACCTCCATTCCCTTGTCGGACAGATGCACCACATCTTGTCCATATAGCTCTGGGCGGCCTGGGTGGATGAGGCCGTGCCGGATTGATTCCAGGCCGTTGGTCGAGCAAAACTTGTGCATGGCGATATTTAACTTGCGCCTCGCGTTATCCACCGCTTTGTTGGAGTCGGCACCCCTCCAGTGCCTCCTGCTGATCATCTCCGACCACACCACTGTCGTGGTCCCCAGCCATGCCGCCGCTTTGGCGATGTCCTTCTGGATGGCTTGGCCCACCGCCTTGCGGCCCAACCGCGTTAGGTCGTTCCCTCCTAGATGTATGATCAGCACATCCGGCAGCCACGCTGAGTCTGCCATGAGGCCGTCCAGGGTCGGTAGCAGCTGCTCCCATCTCATGCCGGGCCGTCCGATCCAGCGGATGTATGTCGCCTTGGGTCTGTTTTCCTTGTGCCCCACTCGCCTCCACCAGGACTCCATTCTGGATACGAATGAGTGTCCTACGACCCATACCAGTTGTGGGCGTCCTCCTGCCGAGAGAAAATGCTCCGTTAAGGTGGCTTTCTGCGCACCGGGTGTGGACGAGGAAGGGGCAAGAAACCCTGCCGTACGGCATCCCAAGGTGGCTGCTCCCCCCCCCCCCCCCACTACCCCTCTCCCCTTTCTGCTTCTCCTTTTCCTTTTTTTTTTTTTTTTTTTTTTTATATGAGATGCGGGCGTATGTAAGACTTGTAGGCCCTGGACCGCCATCTGCCCACGGCCTGTATCCTGTCCTCTGGCATGCCATACTGCGATGCCGAGGTCGCCGCCCCGATCCTGAAGGAGTGCGGGGCAAATGATGTTGCCTGGAGCCCCGCCTTATTGAGGCCCTGGCGCATTACGGCCGTGAACTGGAACCTGCTCAAGTTCCTTCCGTCTTGGTGTACAAAGAGGGGGCCATCCCCCGCCGGGCGAACCGCCATGTATTGATACAGCCAGCACACTGTGCAGCGCCCCACCTCTGGAATACAATGTAGGCGAATCGTCGCCCCTTTCCCGGCCCTATCCGTTTTGGATTGCCTGAGCGTGAGCTCCACAGCTTTTACCATCGGCTTGATGTCCCTTGCCTGTAAGCAGCGCTGCGCCGGGCCTGACCTGTTGGGGGCCACTATTTCGCTTACCCGAAATGCCCCAAAGAAAGCCGTGGTGAACGCGGCCCCAAAGAGTAGCCGCTCATACCTGTCTGCAATGATGCTGGATAGGGCGCTAAGTAACTGACCCAGCTTGTCATAATCAATGGGGCGTCTGGCGTCCTTCTTGGTCCCCTCAATTTTCCGCCAGCCTTTCATGGCTGCTTTCAGGTAGACAGTTGCCGTGGGGTCCTCGCCTGTGTGGAGCCTGGCAAAGTATGCTATGGCGGCCAGGTGCGCCTGTGCCCAGGACCTTGTTTTCTTAGCGTCGAATGCCCATTGTACGAATTTCTCCACCGCTGTGCGCACTTTCGCTTTGTCTTCCAGTGACTCTATGCCCCCGATTCTTATTACTGTGGCCGCGTATTTCCTGTATCTCCTGTGTGCCTCAGAGGTGAGCGAGTGCCCTATTAATCTGGACAAGTCAACCCCCCCAGGTCCCACAGGTATGGTGGAAAGGTGGTCATCACCTCGTCCGCACCGGGCAGCAGTTGTTTGAACCGTGTCATCTGGGACCGGGATAGCGCATCGGCGACCGTGTTCTCTGTCCCCGGCACGTGTCGAGCCTTCAGCTCCAGGTTCCCCTCGAGCTGCAATTTAACCAACTCTCGCATTAGCCTCAACATGCCCGGGCATCTTGCTGCGCCTCTGTTAATGGCCTGCACTACCCCCAAGTTATCCGACCACAGGGTGAGCTTTAGGTTCCTTATCTCTTTTTTCCATACCGTCAGAGCCACTACTATTGGGAATAGTTCGAGGAACGTGATGTTTTTCGTGAGCCCCTGCGCATGCCACCTGTCTGGCCACTGGCTGGCACACCATCTGGTCCCCAGGACTGCCCCAAATCCCAGGCTCCCGGCTGCGTCTGTGTATAGGGATAGCTGATCCGCTGTTACCCAACCCTCTTTCCATATCAGCACGCCATTGAAATCCTGCAGGAATTCGTCCCATACCTGTAGGTCCTGCCTTACACCCGTGCTCAGCCGGATGTGGTGGTGCTTGTGGGTGACGCCAGCCGTTAGCGCAGTGAGGCGCCTTGAAAAGACCCTGGCGGGCGGGATGACCCTCGCCGCAAAGTTCAGCCTGCCTATCACCCCCTGGATATCCCTGAGGGTGGCTTTGCGCCGGCCCCGTAGTTTGGCTATTTCTTCCCTGAACTCCTGCACTTTCTCCGGGGGGAGCCTGGCGGTCCCCGCCGTGGAGTCCAGCTCAATGCCCAAGAACGTCAGTCTAGTCGTTGGGCCTGTCGTCTTCTCCTTCGCTAAGGGGACTCCGAGTGTTTCGGTCAGGTCCTCGAACGCCGCCAATGTACTGGCGCACGTCGAGGCTCCCGCCGGTCCTGTGAACAGGAAATCGTCCAGGTAGTGCAGCTTCCCGCCCCCCTGATGCCTGTCGTGGAGGGCCCATTCCAGAAAGGTAGCGAATTGTTCAAAATAGGCGCAAGATATGGCACATCCCATGGGCATGGCTTTATCGACGTACACGCCCCCATCCCATTGGAAACCGAGTAGGTGGAAGCTGGTCGGATGTACCGGTAGTAAGCGAAAGGCAGATTCGATGTCCGCCTTGGCCATGAGGGCCCCCTTCCCTGCCGCTTTGACTAGTGCGATCGCGTCATCCACCGACGCGTAACCCACAGAGCATGCTTCCTGGTCGATGCCATCATTTACAGACCCCCCCTCAGGGTATGACAAGTGGTGTATCAGCCTGAATTGGCCCTTTTCCTTTTTTGGAACCACTCCTAGTGGGGAGATGACTATTCCTTCGCACAATTCCTGAGGGAGGGGGCCCTCGATTCTACCCAGGCTCTTCTCCTTTTCTATCTTCGCGCTCACCACCTGGGGATGCTGCTTCGCTGATTGTAAGTTATTCGCTCCCGTTAATGGCAGTGGGCCTTGAAACGGGATAATGAAGCCTTTTTCAAAACCCTCTACTAGCGTCCTGGCGTCTGTTTTGTTTGGGTACCTGTTTGCCAAAATGCGCAGCTGTTGTGTATTAATGGGGGACCTAGCCAGCTGGCACTGTTGAACGTTTACTAGTGTCCTGCCCCCACTGGCCTTCGGGCTAGTGCTTCTTGTGTTTCTCTTTCTTTTCGCTCTTTGCTTCCCGTTTGGAGCCTTTGCATGTCGCTGCAGCGTGTTTTCCCCCGCAGTTTGAGCATGCATGTTGGAATTTGCACGAGGAGCCCCATGAACAGTCCCCCGCATCGTATCTCCAGCATATGGCCTTGGTCGCGGGGGGGGAGCTGGACCGCCCAGAGGAATGCTTCTGGTAATTTCTGTTCTTCCCCTTGTGGGACAAACTCCGAAAGGACTGGTCGTATTTCCCCGTCCAGGCTCTCACTTCTTTGGCAGCGAGCATTTTATGAATAAAACCTGAAACGTCCTCCTCATTCCACTCCATCTCTGGGTGCCTCTGCATCTTTAACCTGAAACCCTTATCATATTCCAACCATGCATCCCCGGGGAATTGCCTCTGCGCAGAATGTATGTTAGCCTCATACAGCCATAGGTCAGCTGCGCAATGGGGGAACCTCTCTACTATGATGCACGCCATGATCCTGAAAGCGTCTAGCCAATTCTCGAAGTTCCGCTCCTTTCTAGCCCCTCGCCTCTCCCTTTTTTCATCCTCTCTCCTGTCACATGTGGTCAGGTCGAGGCCCTCTAGCTGTATTTCTAGGAGCGAGAATATATCGATGAACTCCTTGCGCCATATCCTCTCTTTTACTGCGAGAGGAATAAGGCACGCCAGCCCCGTGGCTTTCGTCGTCAAGGAGGCAGGGCCGGGGGATGGTCTGGCGTACAGGTCACTGCCTAGCCCCCCCGACCCCGGGCTCCCGGACCCAGTATTGTACCCCCACCCGGGTAATGGGGAAACCTGATCCCCCTGCGGGGATAGGCCCACCTGCTCCTGCACCCTTGACTGCCGGGCCCACCCCGGATCCATCATGTGCCACGTTAAGCCCCCTGTCTCGTCAGTGCGTTGTTCCCTGGGCCCCGCCGCCCCCTGCCCTGAGCTGTTCAGTAACGTCGGAGCGAGCGATTTCAAACATTCTTTTACAATGGTACTAATATGCTCACCATTAACCGTTCCGCCGTTCGTCTCACCCTTCTTGCTGTCGTCCGACCTCAGCGGCGGGAGCTTCTGGCGCACTTTCCTTGGGGGATTCCTCTTGTACGTCTTCTTCCTCGGCGTGGTCTTAGGCTTCTTGGGTGCTGACGGGCCTGCTTCCTCTTCTACCTGGCCGTCCGGCCTATTCTCCTTCCCTTTGGCCAAATGGGGCTGGAGCCATTCGTCGCCGTGTACTGCCGATATCTCGCGGATTTTCTTCAGCACTTCCGCCATGTCTCCAGGCTGATCTTCCGCCATGTTGTCCCCAAGGCCTAGGTCTGTTTTCTGCGGGCTGGTCTGCGCCGCTGGGTCGGAAGGAATTCCGGACCCGCCTTTGAACTGCCTTACCCGTGTGTGCTGTCCGTCCGATGAAAGCGGCTCACTGCGCGCTCCAAACCGGACAGTTGCTTGCCGAGCTGGAGCTTGGCCAGGCCGCCAAGCTCGTCGTCCTCCTCCGTCGCTTCGGATTCCCGGGGAGCTGGGTGGAGAACTTGACCGGCGCGCCGCTCTGTGTGGTCGTTCTTCTGCTTCGGCCGTCCTTCGCCGCCTCCTGCCGCAGTCGGTCTTCTCTTCAAACGATGTCGTTGTCGCGCCGCTCTCCCAGCTCCTTCGAAGACGTTGTGCTTCTGGTTGGGGAGCGGCGGTGTTTAAATCCCCTTGAGCCCCCTACGGGCTTCAGGTGAACCCCCTTTGATTGGGGGGTTCAAAGGTAGCAAGGTTGGCCATTGGTCGCCCCCCATGGGCGCCAAGGTCACAAGGTCACTTCCTGTCGGGGTGGCTGGTGCGCACCCCGTTTCCGCTGGTCCTGGCCGCTTCGGGCGCCCAGGACCAGTTCCATCTCCCCCTGTTGGCACCGCGTGGGTTATGGCGCCGGCCCTCGAGCCTCCCCCACCCTGCGGGTGGGTGCGGCGGCCTCTGCAACAACTGCTAATGTAAAACCTGGTACAATTGCCAAATAAATGTAGCAGGGACAGATTAATTATACACACTTCAGGGGGGCACTGTGACGCCCACTTACTTGACG
The DNA here is from genome assembly GCF_964263255.1 of Lissotriton vulgaris. Classification (NCBI taxonomy): domain Eukaryota; kingdom Metazoa; phylum Chordata; class Amphibia; order Caudata; family Salamandridae; genus Lissotriton; species Lissotriton vulgaris. The sequence goes on along the minus strand of NC_141689.1, from coordinate 1,515,759,559 downwards.
AGGCTCTGCAGCAATTCCGTTACGGGCCGCCTCCTGGACGGAACACCTCCTGCTGCGAACGCGCCGCGGCCTTTCATCTAACACCGTCTTCTCAGTTAGACACTGTGACCTGGACATTCCTTCAAGGCCTCCCCCGTCCCAGGGTGACAGAAACGGAAGCTGTTGAGCTTGCATTGAAAAGAGCTGGCCATAAAGACCTGTGGCTGGCAAATACAATGCAAGTCCGCTCCTTCCGTGGCCTGCCCTCCGCCCAGAGTGCCAATGCCACAAGAAAGCAAGAGCTAATGAAGGGAATCAACAGTACCTACTCTCTCACCACAGGCTACAGGTGGAGTCCTCTGCCTCAATTTGTGTTTGCCACCGGCACTCTCGCGTACTGTTCTCTATACTGTGCTTTACTGCTTGTCACACTGAAGAGATGAACAAGAAGCCCATATGTTGTATTTGGGTTCTAGAGATGGGTTTAGGATGGCCTACTTAGCATGAGGTTAACAAACTGGGGGAGAGGGGGTGGGATAGAGGTCAGACCGACTCGAGAGCCATGATGATTTTGTCCCCCACCTGCCTTAACACAGCTACGGCCTCGCCCTCATAACTTTTTCTCTTTATTTGGGGGCTCACCTGACTCTATTTCTTCTTTCCCTGCCCACATGTGCTTGTACTACAATGGCAAAGTTTTCAAATGAATGTATTGTGTTGACCAATAACAGCCGGGCGCAGGTGTGCATTGTCAATTGAAATAAATGTGGAAAAATACTAGCTGTAGCTTTGTCTTTTGCTTGTGGCAAAAATAAATGTGGATAAATACAGAAAAAATGCCCCAAAAATAAATATGGATAAATACAGACGGAAATGGCAAAAAAATAGATACCATAAAACCGAGAGCCCTAATTATGATATAGATTTGTGATGGGATCGGTACTCTCCAGAGATGCGAGAGGTTGGGGCAGGATATGGCTAATCCTTGCGTCCTTATGTAGTGACACAATTTTATCCAGAATGGCATTGATTTTGAGTTCTAGACAGGATATTATATGGATCAATTGAAAGGCGGTAGGGTCTGAAGTGGGGAGTAAGGTAAAGAAGGTGCTCAACAGGATCTGGGGTGAGGGCTAAGGTCACATCCAGCCTGCTGTGGTTGGAGGCCAGAGAGGATTTGGGTGCGATAGATAAATCAAGTTGGGTAGAGGATGTGTGCCATGGGGGGGGGGGGGGGGGGGGAATTCTGGTAGTGAGGTCCAAGCTTCAAGGCGTCTGAGAATGGAATAATCTAGGAGGGAGGTGGAGTTAATACAAGGGTTGGGGGTGGGAGGTTCAGCTGGTAGAGGAGAGGGTGACAGGGTGGAGGGGTAGAGACGGGGGTGGATGGCATGGAGGTGCAGAGGAGTAGAGAGTGGAGGATCAGCAGGTAGAGGAAAGGGTGCCTAGGTAAGGGCTCTAGGAGAAGAAATTAGTAGAGAAAGGAGCGGATGACAGAGGCACAGAGAGCAGGGAAGTTGCAATCAAAAATTGTTAGGTTTTGTTCAGAGGCTTGGATTAGGATGTTCCGGTTTCTGTAAATCGTTCTGGACATTTCTCAACTAAAGATCTGGGATGGGGTTAGAGTGAGTTTAGATATGTAAGGTTCGCTAGTAGCATTAGTTACATGGAGGTGCTGTAGGAAGTTCTCTCTCCATTTAGTTGATTTCTTAAAAGATGAAGATGAAGTCAGTTTTAAGGCCTCCGTGTGCTGGTCTGTAGAAGATGTCTGTTATCAGCCTCTCTGGATGTTTGTGTTTGAGATTTTTATTGGCATGTTTGGAGAGGTTCGGCTGAAATGTAATGCAGTATGAGTTGGGGCCTTATCTTTCCATGACAGTGTTGCGGGGGACATTGACCTAGCAGTAGTTTCTCGAAATTGCTAAGATACTCTGAATTCATTTTCGGAAAAGACCAGTAGAGGGGGTTTCTACTAGGAACGTGAGCCAAGTCGTGTTTAACTTTTGTGTTTCTGAAGCAAAAAATTGTCTTTGTTAACACAGTAAGTCACATTTCTGGAGATAGCAAATGAGGAAATATGTTCAAGTGGGTTTTGTGGGTGATAGAGGTGACTCAGTAGGATCCTACTAGGAAGTAGCCCAAGCAGGAGCAACTTATCTTCGCAGGGCGATTTCCTTGTTATTATGTTGATTATTCAAATTATGACCTCATATTTAAAGGTTGTATACTCTCTCAAACAGGATAGATCCAGTATCCACAGAGACACTACAAGGGCCAATAGGACGTGGTTGGTAGAGGTCCTGTTGAAAAGCCCAAGCAAATTATAGTTGAGGGGGTAGCCCAAATCCACTTCCTAATGAGGAAGAAATCTAAACAAGATCCTGCTGATGGGGTAGCCCAACGATCCTACTGAGGAAGTAGCACAAACAATTTCCCAATCTTGGGGCATCTATGCAGAAGCAAAGGTAGACTTCAACATCACCCCAGGCTGTGCTCCAGTTTCCTGTGGGGCAACCCTTGAGCTGAGGCAGGCATTCATAGATGGAGGTGGCCAGGTGTACGAGCTGCCATCTTGTCAGAGGGTTCTGACTCCAAGGGATTCACAGCGCAGCAACCCACAGGTAAGCTGCTCTCACTTGCACTGCATCAGACCTCTCCAGCAGCCTCTCTAAGGGGCAGTAGGCGGCTGCTGCAAGGATGGGGAAGCAGAGGGCTCACTGCCCAGTTGCCAGCTGCTGCAACACCAGCAATGCAGCACCACCCTCAGGGCACACCCATCAAGAGCAAGGCTCACCCTCATGTCCGCTAACCCTGAACTCCTCCGACACTGCCACGGAGTCCAAGTCCCAAGATGTCTGCCATCACTTCCTGGTTGAAGTGTTGGCAGCCAATCAGATCTCTGCAAGAGATCGGGAGGATTCACAGAGAGCTCACGTTCCTAGATATACAAAGTTGGTTTGCTTTAAATAACTAAAAAACTACAGAACAGAAATAAAAAAACACATTCACAGAATCAGACACTAATGCACTCACTTACAGACCCACTCACACTCTTCCACCAACTCACAGAGCAACTGAGAGACTCACAGGCTCACACAGACACTCATGCACCCACTCACAGACCGTCTGAAACAGTCTTGCACCTATTGTCATACCCACTCAGACACTTATGCACAGACCCACTCAGTCTCGTGCACTTACTCACCCGCCCACTGTGTCTGTCACACACATACTCAGAGACCTACTCAGACACCCACTCGTAGACCTACTGAGACACTCATGCAGATTATTTCAGGTCCACACGTGGTAATGGCTATGGTGATTGGGTGACTGCAACCTGTGAAGTAAGTTGCTTCCCCCATCTTGTATAATGGGGCACGGTCCAGGGGGGCTTAAAATAAATATTGAAAGCTACAGAAGGGTTTTCGGGTACAGGTACCCTGACCCCATGGATGCAATATAGGGTCTTTGAGGATCCCCTTATGTGTACAAGATATCATTAGGATTTCTAGTCCTACCCCAGTAAGTGTGCCTAGGCCATTGTCACCACAGCGCACAATCATGAGGTCAGGATGTTGGCAATCAGCAATGTTTTCAACCAAAGGCAGCAATTGATGCCCATTTAATCCTCACTGGCCAACCCAAGTAATGTCCACATTTGGCAAACCCAAATCTTGTTAAATACCTCTCTTTCTAGCATACTCTCCAGCCCAAAACACAAAGTTATGACCCACAATCCAATCTCTAACCATTTTGAAGGCAAGGAGGAGTAGCACAAAGGTGAAGGATGGAGCTGAATGAGACAGTTTTGAAAATGAAAGGCAGTTAAAATAGAGGTCTGGATTTGGTTTAAAAAAGACAGTTGATTGGATGGTGTAAATACACAGGTAGCTAAAATTAGGTAGTGATTTTTAAGGAAAAGTAAGTAAATCTGTGATTGGCTCTGGTAAAAGAAAATATGCAATGCTATTTTTGGACATGCGTTTAATTCCAAACAGTCAACCACACCTGCTGCAGTTGATTTGAAGCGCACGAAAGGAGTTAGGTCCTTAGTGGGGCTGAGGGAGGGCTGGACCGTTATACAATATATATATATACTAAAGAATGCCCCCTTCTCACTTTACAGTGTGACTTTTAAAGCGACTGAACTCAAAAACTCAAAAACATCCAACAAAACATAACAATTCATCATTTTGTAATTTGTGCAATTCACTAAATCAATTATTTGATTCCAATTCCTAAACAGAAAAAGATTTCATAACAAGAGCAAAACATAACAATTCATCATTTTGTAATTTGTGCAATTCACTAAATCAATTATTATTTCATTTAAATGGACATTGTAGCTCTTGTTATGAAATCTTTTTCTGTTTAGGAATTGGAATCAAATAATTGATTTAGTGAATTGCACAAATTACAAAATGATGAATTGTTATGTTTTGTTGGATGTTTTTGAGTTTTTGAGTTGTTTGTAAATATATTCTTTTGTACATGTTTTTTTAGACTGAAATGTATTTTTCTCTGTCAATTGAAAAACTTTTTTCTAAAAAACAAACAAGTAGAAGGTATAAATAAACATACCAGACCGGATTCAATTAATGTGTTTATTCAGTCGCTTTAAAAGTCACACTGCAAGTAAAGTGAGAAGGGGGCATTCTGTAGTATATATGCAGTGGATTTGAAGCTAATATGCTCCTTCTAGAATGTGTTGTGAACCTTTGACCTACTGGTTCAAGAGAGTGTTCCAAAGAGGGTTGCTATGGAAACTCAGCTAAGAGACTGTGGGGGGGAGGGTAATAAACAGACCGTAGTGTGTTATTTCAAATTAGCTTTGTTTACTGTCCTTACTTATTATAGAGAGTTTATTTTCCCATTCGAAACGGTCTTATAAAAAAAGTGCATTGTAGTTTAAGACTACAGTGCTAAATACTTTTGCGGACTCCCCTGGGTATTTACAAATCCATTGCAAAGTTACACAGAGAACTGCGCTGAGCATCGCAATGAATTCGCGAATCTGCCCCGAAAGACTACCAAATTGGGCTTCATAACAGAAGTGCAAGAGAGGGTTAATGAACACTGATCACTGAGAAGTGGAATAACAAACAAAATACGAAACGCATGTTATGATTTGGTAACTAAGCTCTCAGTGATACTGAGAAAGTTGAAAAGGTTGCCATTAATGGTTGCTTGGTATGAGGGTGATATACAATTTTTATACTTAGATTTCACATTTACAGAGAAGAATAACTGATTCTGTCAATAAAAATTACAGACCAACAAACTCATTTTAAAAGATGTGTATTTTTTAGAGAAATGTGTTTGAAAATGTGTGTAGATAAGGTGGATGAAACTGTGTGTGATGTATAGAAATGTATAGAATGTCTGAGCTATAGCCAGAGAGGGACTGATACTTATTCCCAGGTGTATTTAAGTACTGATACTCCTAGTCAGTGATCCAGACTACTAGGCTTTTAAATATGCTTTCAGCCTGCTACTTGAGAGCCTGTGTGTGCAATGCTACTGCCAAATTGACTTGGCATTGATAACTTCTTGCCAAGCCTTAGACTGCCCATCTGCTTCATTAAAGGCACCTCTGAGGTAGGTTGTATGTAGGCCACAGGGCAGGGTGATATGTACTTAGAAGGTAAGACCAGTACTTTGAGGTTTCAGCAAGTAATATTCACACTTCCAGACCCTCATGCCCAGTTATACTTCAAGTCTCCCTCCCATACTTCGAGTCATATTCTGATTTACCAAGAATAATGCTACTCACCCACCCAGTCAGACACAGAGGAAGTTATACATTCAGGCACACACCCACACAGCAGTGATATAGGCAGCAGTAACAGAGCCAATTGCATGCACAGTTACATACCCCAACACTCACTAATACAGCCAGTGAGCAATTCATACAGTCATGTACATACACATATACAGACCCATCGACATATTAAAGACAGCCAGACAACGTGACATATTTACATACAGATCCAATGGCACACTCAGAGAGGGACTGAAATACTCATTCAGATATGTACTCAAGTATTGATATGCCTAGTCAGTCAGTGATCCAGACTAGTAGGCCTGTAAACATGCATTTGGCCTGCTACTGCAGAGCGGTCAAGTTGGTATTGAAAACTCCTTGCCAAGCTTTAAACGTCCCTTCTACTACATATAAGCTACCCCTAAGGTAGGGTGTAGGTAGGTCACTGGGCAGAGTGCTATGTTCTTAGAAGGTAAGATATGCACTTTGAAGTTTTAGTGAGTCGCATGCATACTTGCAGACATATGCATAGTGAAACATCCAGTCTCCCACCCATGCTGCTAGTTACACACGTATTTACAAAAGCATAGAGGCACTCACCACCCAGTCAGAAAGAGGCAGAGGAACTTACATGTTCAGTCACATACAGTACTTATGTATCCAGCAGTAACAGAGCCAGTTGCATACACACTTCCGTACCCCAACACTCAGTAATGAAGCCAGTTAGTAATATGTACAGCCACTTACATACATATATAGAGACCTATACAGATCCTAAGACAGTGAGTCATATAGCGAGATAGTTACCTACATATCCAGTGACACCTTCAGAGATACTGATACACTCATTCAGATATGTACTCTAGAAGTAACAATCTAAGTGACGTATTCAGACAAGTAGCCCTTTAAACATGTGACAGGCTTGCTACTGCACAGCCTGTATGTGCAGTTTTACTATCAGGTCGAGTAGGCATGTAAAACCCCTTGCCAATACTTAAACTCCCTTTTTTTCTACATAAAAGTCAAGTCTAATGTAGACAGTAGGTAGGTATCTACTGATACATACACTGACACACCCAGACACACTTGAATGCATAAAGTAGCACACCCAGGCACACACTAAGGCATACACTAACACCCTGAAGCACACACTCCTGCGTACACTGACACACCCAGGCATACACCAATGCATACACGGACACCCCTAGGGACATCCCAATGTACACGCGGACACACCCAGGCAGACACCATTGCAGACATGGACGCACCCAGCTAACCCTAATGCAGCCAATAAGACACCCAGGCACACATGGAGGCATACACTGACATACCCAGGAAAACACTCATTCATACACCAACAAACCCAGGTACATTCTGATGCATATAGTGACATGGCCACACATACACTAATGCCTACACTGACACACCCAGCCACACACTGATGATCACACAATACACCTACGGGCACACTGACCCATACACTAAGACACCCAGTTACACACTGATGCATACACTGGCACACACTGAGACACCCAGGCACACACCTACGCATATACTAGCACACCCAAGTACACTCTGATGCATATAGTGACATGGCTACACATACACTAATGCATACACTAAGACACCCAGGCACACACCGATACATACACGGACGCCCCCAGGCAGACAGTGATGCATATGCTGGCTCACCGATATACATTCAGATGCACACCAAAGCACACTCTGATATAGACACCAACACAGCCAAGCAGACACTGATGGATACACTGACACACCCAGGGACACACTAATGCATACATGTACACACCCAGGCAATGACTGGTGTATATGCGGTCACACCCAGGCACACACTGATGCATATGGTGATACACTCCGGTACACACTGATGCATACACTGACACAGCCAGGCAGACCGATTTAAACAACTTAGAGTGGGTAAAACAGTGACATAACTGTTGGTGTAAGTACTTAAATGCTTAATTTATGTTATTTAATAGTGTATAATGAGAACCTAACGTATTGATTAGTTTTTTTCTTTCCATACATCTACTTGTATTTAAAAACAGTAACAAGACTGACAAACAAACAAAAAAGAAACAGAAGGATACCATCTCCGTGCGCCAGAGAGAAAAGGGGCAAAATGTGAAGAATATTGGTTAAAGAGAAAGGAGCCGCTGGTAAGAAAACAAAGAAGTTTCTTAAAAAAATATGTGGAAATATGCGAAGTGAGCAAAACCATGCAAAGAAAAAAAGAAGGTTTCAAATCAGTTAATAAAGGAGAAAAACTAAGTGACAAAGAGAAATATATCTTATAAAGAGGCAGATAGTTTAACAAGGAGACAGAGGCAATTTAAGGAAATAAGATTCAGAAAGTTTCATAGTAGGGTAATTCAGATGTTGGTATGAACTACGAGGCAGTATGAAAGGAGAAGAGAAGCAGTCAAACAAAAACAACATATTGAGGTTGTAGTGGATAAGGCATTTTCCCTGAGGAGGAAGCTATTCATTTTGATACGGAGTAGAATGAGAACGCCGGATAAAGCAGTGTTATCTATGAAGATCAGCCAAAAAAGACTTGTGACTAGAAGTTATTTGTGAATTTTCTTTTAGAGGAGAATGGAAGCATTCTTCCAGAACTGAGCATTTCTTTAATAAAGACAGCTACTTTCGAGAGAATACATTCGTGCATTCAGTTGAAACAACTAATCGATTTTATGAGTAGAAAAATGGTGCTTCTCCTGCAAAAGAGAAGATGGTGGCTACAAATGTTGAGGAAGTGATAGCTGAAGAGGTACAAGGAAGATGTAGACCGGCCCCTGTGTATAAATAGAATTGTTCAGTAATTGTCACTAATCAATTGACATACTAAGTCATGTTTAAGATCAATTTCCAGATAAAAAAAGTGTCAAGTAGAAAGTTGCTACTTTGCAAGGATTAGATCCATGTAAAGTGAGGAAGTACACTTATTTAAAGGACATTTACTGGCTTGTCTAATCAAGAAAGTGTGCACAAGGATCTTTAATCCCTTCAGGATATACGCTGTTCACTCCAAAATCCAAAAATTAGTTGGTAGACTTTACTTTGTCAAACTCCTGCGTTACGTTTAGGAGAATTGAATAGAGCACTTTTGCATGGTACAGTAGCAGAGGTAGAAAAAGTTTGTGAAGATGTTTAGTTTAGTTTCTTTTGTCCTGAACAGGAATCTAGGGAAAATGAAGAGTTGGTTAGTGTAGGTGTAGAGGAACAGGACACAGGCATAAGTACTGATTATTTTACACAAGAGATTGCAAAGTTTAACACAGTGGAAACCAACATGTTTGTATTTGTTGATGACGCACTAACTACAAAAGCCAATCTCGCAAGGGGAGAGGTGCAGCGCAGTGGCCAGAGCGGCTGACTCTGGAGCGAAAGGCTCACTGTTCAATCCCCAGCACCAGCATCATGTGACTCTGGGCATTAGCTCACTTAGGGCCCGATGTAGGTAAAACCGAAATACAGAGTACATAATAGCGAATTTTACCGATTCGCTATTAAGAACTCTGTATTTCCGATGTAGATAAAAAATAAACAAATAAATAAATAAATTAAAAAATCGCTAAAAGTTAGAGATTCTGTAAAAATCGCAAATAAAAATACCAAATCCTTATTACCGAATCGGTATTACTGAATCTATAATACCGATTCGGAAATTACCGAATCCAGTATTTCAAAAAAATTGCAAAGCCGTGAATTAGTCAATCCTGTGCTACCTGATGACCTCACAACCAGGAAGTGGCCACACCCATGCAGCTGCACTGATCCTGAAGCTGTTGGAGAGGCAGGGAGCAGGAGCAAAAGCGCAGGAGCAAAAGCACAGGAGCTGCACAGCCACCACCTAGCTGATAAACAAAAACAGAATCATGGACTCACAGGAGAAGAGGGAGGATGCTGGAGAAAGAAAGCGCAAACACAAGTTCTGTGGGAGGGAGTTGGAGGTCCTTATATAGGAGGTGGTGAAGGATCACGATCAGCTCTTTGGCAAAAAATCCCTGCATCTACCTGAGGCACAAAAACTGAGGATTTGGCTGGTGATCCAGCAGAAAATCAATGCCATTGGCGTCACCCATTGCTCAACAGAGGACCTCAAGAAGCGATGGTACAATCTCCGGAAACGTGCCAAGGAGAGGGTAGCCGAACGGCTGAAACAAGCCAGGAAGACAGGTGGGGGTGACATCTACAGCGCCTGCACCGACAGCATTAGAACAAATGGTGGAGTCCACCCTCCAGCTGGAGAGCGTCAGTGGCATCGGAGACGTGGACCGTTCAGCCACAGAGTCCAACAGACAAGGTAAGATGCATGCACAGGATGCTGTGCCTCCTCCCTAACCCCAATCCCCCTGCAAGAATCCCACTCCAGACCATGTTTTGCCTGAAATCTGTAATGCATCATGGGAGATGTAGTCCCTATCAACTAATAGCAAATCAGTCAGTCCCCAAAAACAAATGAATTTCACACACGTCAATAGATAAGCAAGCGGGGGACAGACAGTTAGATTGGCAGTTGTAATTTATTTGTAGGCAAATGCTACCAGACAAGTGAGTAATAGTACATTCTGTATCCACAGGTGAAATATCACGCCAGCCTGCAGAAGGGGAGACAGGAGAGACTTTCAGGGAGCAAAACACACTGGAGGAGGATGTCCTATCACCTGCTGACACTACACCACCATTATGAAAATGGGGTAACCCAATAAGGTTCAGGGACCTGGGTAAATGACGTTATATTGAAAACAATGGTCCCAACCAAACAATTCCTTAACAGAAAAATCTGTACAATAATGAATTCCTTTAGTGAGCTTCCTAAGTTAACCACTCAATTGAATTAATCAAAATTACCACTCTGGTAATCTATACATCACATAGTTTTTTATACAAAACCTGACACAAACCAAGGATTTATTTTGAAAAAACACAGGAGTTTTAATGATTTACTCCATTTCAATTCACTATTTTTATATACATTTTTACAATTTATATACAATTTCAACTTAACGGTAAAAAGAAGAGCAACGCAGCTTCTAAAGTAGTGCAAGAAAAAAGAAAGAAAAGAACGTGATTGTGGTGACGAAAGGGTGCAAGCCTCAGAAGATAGTGACACGTGAAAAAAGGGGGGTTTATTTACAGATACAGCGATACTTGGTATTCAGCTGTTCTCACAGAAAGAGCCACAATTAATTACTATTGTATTTTATACATTTATACAGTCAAGCAATGGCGTGTATAATGATTTTCAAAAGTGGTCCTATCTGAAATGAAAAGAAAGGCGTCGACGTTTCGACCCGTCTTTTGGTACATGGGCAAGTTGGAGCCTCGACCTGCGGGTCTTCCTCAGGACGAAGATTGCACACACGTTTTTACCGTAGGCTATTCAACGAATGGTCCAAGGTTAATGGGCTGCCAACGTCCTCCAGTGTTGGGATAGACGGGTAGTCCAATGGATCAAAAATGGGACACCATAAACTAGGTGGTACATCGACTGTCTGGATATTCAGGCGTTTTTAGGTCAAAGACACTCAATACAGGTGTTTTCCAAATGGACCACCCTAGACTGGATGGTGTGGCATCCGTATGGGTGTTCAGGATTTAGGGTGACCGCCACTCGCGCAATAGCGCCCAAACACTTCTAAAGCGCCGTTTGTCACGAATGTCACCCAAGCAGAATAGGTTCGTTGTTCGCCAATTTCCTCCGCAGTAAGGCGATAGGGATCGCGCTTTCGCTATACCGCGTTGTTGTCTGCCTTCTAACACCGGGCCGCCATGTTGAGATCAGGCGAGCAACATGGCGGCCCGGTGTTAGAAGGCAGACAACAACGCGGTATAGCGAAAGCGCGATCCCTATCGCCTTACTGCGGAGGAAATTGGCGAACAACGAACCTATTCTGCTTGGGTGACATTCGTGACAAACGGCGCTTTAGAAGTGTTTGGGCGCTATTGCGCGAGTGGCGGTCACCCTAAATCCTGAACACCCATACGGATGCCACACCATCCAGTCTAGGGTGGTCCATTTGGAAAACACCTGTATTGAGTGTCTTTGACCTAAAAACGCCTGAATATCCAGACAGTCGATGTACCACCTAGTTTATGGTGTCCCATTTTTGATCCATTGGACTACCCGTCTATCCCAACACTGGAGGACGTTGGCAGCCCATTAACCTTGGACCATTCGTTGAATAGCCTACGGTAAAAACGTGTGTGCAATCTTCGTCCTGAGGAAGACCCGCAGGTCGAGGCTCCAACTTGCCCATGTACCAAAAGACGGGTCGAAACGTCGACGCCTTTCTTTTCATTTCAGATAGGACCACTTTTGAAAATCATTATACACGCCATTGCTTGACTGTATAAATGTATAAAATACAATAGTAATTAATTGTGGCTCTTTCTGTGAGAACAGCTGAATACCAAGTATCGCTGTATCTGTAAATAAACCCCCCTTTTTTCACGTGTCACTATCTTCTGAGGCTTGCACCCTTTCGTCACCACAATCACGTTCTTTTCTTTCTTTTTTCTTGCACTACTTTAGAAGCTGCGTTGCTCTTCTTTTTACCGTTAAGTTGAAATTGTATATAAATTGTAAAAATGTATATAAAAATAGTGAATTGAAATGGAGTAAATCATTAAAACTCCTGTGTTTTTTCAAAATAAATCCTTGGTTTGTGTCAGGTTTTGTATAAAAAACTATGTGATGTATAGATTACCAGAGTGGTAATTTTGATTAATTCAATTGAGTGGTTAACTTAGGAAGCTCACTAAAGGAATTCATTATTGTACAGATTTTTCTGTTAAGGAATTGTTTGGTTGGGACCATTGTTTTCGACACTACACCACCATCACCACCACCACTACCACCACGACCCAGGGGGTATACAGTGGGTAGCCTTCAGGAGATGGAGGGCACAGAGGATGAGAGCCAGGGAGCACAACAAACCCCGCAGGAGGATGAAAGATAGGCATCTGTAACACTGTCCCCCATGGAGGTTGGCAACACAGGTGCACGTAGAGGTAGACAAAGGGAACGCAGTCCTGAGGCAGAAGAGTCCAGTGTCTTCTCTGGTCTGGAGGGGCAGATGCTCAAAGTGCAGCGCCTGCAAGGAAAAACAATGAAGGCAATGCAACCCCAGATGGTGGCAAACAATAACAAGCATTAGAAATGCAATCGGGCTCGGATTTATTTGAGTTTGAGCTAATGGCATTGTAAATGCCAATGTATTGTTGCTATGTGTTATGGAGTGTGTTCATGTGGTGTGTACTGCCAGTGATCTCCTTGTGAGTGTGAGAATATTGCACCGTTACTGCCTGTGATGTCCTTCTTGTGAGTGTGAGAAGCTTGCACCTCTGCTGCCTGTGGTCTCCTTGTGAGTGTAAGAAGCTTGCACAGCTGCTGCCTGTGATGTCCTACTCACTACTCTACTCACTACTCTACTCACTACTCTACTCACTACTCTGCACTCACTACTCACTACTCTACTCACTACTCTACTCACTACTCACTACTCACTACTCTGCACTCACTACTCACTACTCACTACTCTACTCACTACTCACTACTCTACTCACTACTCACTACTCTACTCACTACTCACTACTCTACTCACTACTCTGCACTCACTACTCACTACTCTACTCACTACTCTACTCACTATTCACCACTCTACTCACTACTCTGCTCACTACTCACTACTCTACTCACTACTCTACTCACTACTCACTACTCTACTCACTACTCACTACTCTACTCACTACTCACTACTCACTACTCACTACTCACTCTACTCAGGTTCAGGTTTCAAGTCTTTATTTCGATTTTTGACAAATCATAAAAGACACATTATAATACATTAATAAAACAAACAATAAGTTTAAAAAACTTTTTCAAAGAAGGGAATGCAAACGTTAGTGGGCGAAAACTATGTAAACAAACCATATAAACCATACAATATTAACCTTAAGTAGGTTGATTTTAGAATTTTTTTTAAAAAGTATTAAACATCTAGAAAGAGAAACCTGATTTAAAAACATGATGTTTTAGTAATACATTTCGAATCATGTCGATCAATAGGAAACCATTTCATGCTTAAAGTGAAAAAAGTGCAGATAATAGAAAACAGATGTTTTAAGCAGAAGACAGGATATATCACTTTATAAAACACTATGTGCGGGCTCTGGCAGCTTTGACATATGTTTTAACCTTATAAGCCAGGCCCAACCCAAATATTTAGCTAGACTCACTACAAAGACCTCAGAGGTATTAGTCTTTAGCGCCCTGATGGCTTCGACAGATGTTCTAAATGGTAAACGCTGAAACAGTGGTTTTAACCATTTCTTTCGAGGCACTGAATAACTGGGGCAAGCAAAAAGAAAATGACCCTCTGATTCTTTCTGTCCCGGGCAGCTTTTACAGAAAATCGATACCCCTGTAGACCATTTGTTTATAAAAGTATTCAAAGGCAGAGCACCCACTCTGAACTGATGGTACGATTTCTTGTCCAGCGGTTTGGTTATAACATCCCAATAAGGCTCAAGGGACAGATCTAGCTTGAATGTTAGAAACCTGCCCGTGAGACTGACATTGCTAGAGAGTGAGACTCGATTTAGACGAATCGAAGCCCAATACAAGGTTTTGAACTCTTGTTTAGAGGGGAAAGCATTGGATAAAGGGGATATCCAAAGCTGTTCTAAGCCCATGTCAATGAGTATAGTTTTTACAGCTTGAAGCCATGGAATTTTCCCAGATCCACTGATTGACCTGACTTCTGCTAGTTCTTTTGCGAAAAGAGACAGGTCAGGAGAGGTCCATATTCGCCTCCAGAGGGCCACCAACCTAAATCTAGCCATCTCGTTGATCGGAGGGCGCCCCAAATCCAGACAAAGGGGGATTGAAGGAGTCGACTGTGGTAGGCCTGCAAGGTTCCGTAGGAACTTGCATTGGGTTTTATAGAGGCTAAGGAGATCCATATAGCCCCAAAGATCTGCGCCATATAGGATAGCAGTAGTAATTTTGGCGTCATAGATCTTGAGAGCTGGGAGGACCCGCTTGGTGGTGGATCTCTTTTGCTCTTTAATGAGGCAGCCCGTTAACCGTGCAAGCTTGAGATGTTGAGTGTTAATTTGGTCTTTCCATCTCAAGCGGCTGTCAAGGGTGACCCCCAGGTAGGTCATGGATCGACTTGCTCGAGAATAACTCCATTCAACCTCACGGAGCTCCGGACAGGATGGTTTCTAGAAAAAACCATGAACTTAGTTTTCCCCACATTCACCGCAAGATTATTAATGGCACAAAACTCCTCAAAGCGGTCCAAAGCCCGCTGCAGCCCACTGCGTGTTCTAGAGAGGAGTAACGTGTCATCGGCGAAGATGAGCAGTGGGAATCTCGTCCCTGCCAACATTGGGGCATCAGTAGGGGTGTCCATAAAAAATTTCACCACTTGGTTGATGAATAAGAGGAAAAGTGTTGGTGCCAGGACGCACCCCTGACGGACACCTCTGGTTACGGGAAATGTCTCCGTCACTTGTCCCTGGCCTCCCCACCTCACCCTCGCATAATTATCCTCATGGAATTTAATTATGAGGTCAAGTAGTTCTGGTGGACATCCTAAGTTTTCCATCACTCCCCACAGTTTGTCCCTTGGCACTAAATCGAAGGTGGATTTTAGGTCAATGAATGCAGCAAAGATGGTACCGCCGCCAAGCAAGACCACTTTCCAATAGATCAGGCAGAGTCTAAACACCTGATCTATGGTGTTTATTCCTGATCTAAAGCCTGCCTGCATGGGAGATAATATGTCCTCTGTTTCAATCCAGCCCTGGACCCATCCCAAGACCATACGTGCGATGATTTTTTGTATGGAATCAATGAGACTGATAGGGCGGTAATTCCCTGGCTTGGACCTATCGCCTTTTTTAAATATTGGAATTATCTCCGCTCCCTTCCAAGATTTTGGGATCGTGGCTCCTTTAGCTAATGAATTAGCAATCATGGTTATATAAGGAAGCCACAAAGCTGGATTAGATTTAAATAAGTCCGCTGGTATGAGATCCATGCCCGGAGCTTTCCCTCGCAAGGTCAAGCCCAAGGCCAGCTCGGCCTCTGATCCTGAGAAAATGAGTTGCTCCCCAAGGGTGTGTAACGAAGGTGACCTACCCGGGGATTGTAAGGCTGTGGAGTCATCAGCTCTGAATTGGGCAGAATAGAATGTTACCCACTCATCTAGGGGTACGTGGTTAGCCGGGGTACTCGAGTCCGGATCCTTCCCCCACTTAACTAGATCCCAAAACTTTTTCTGGTTGTTTGAGGTGGAGGCATCCAAGAGATCTGACCAAAACCTGTCCTCCCACTCCCGTTTGGATTCCCACTGAATTTTTCTATAATGGAGCCTAGCCGCTTTGACTGAGACCATGTCCCGGGATTTAATAGTTTTAATAAGATCAGAATGGGCCTCCCTGCATTTTTTGTTATACCATTTCTGGGGAAGGGAATTAGCTTTGGTGGAAGCACTCCGGCAAGAGAGGGAAAGTAGGGACTTTAGATGGTCAAAGCAACTAATGTGGAGATTAATAACATTGTTTGCCAAGCCCGGGCTTCCCCCCAGCAGATCAATTTTTAACATGTCATTATACACATTTTTAGCCATTGTGTTAACATTGTCCCATATGGATTTATCCTCCATAATCCGGGACCATTTCAACCTCCTCCTGTCATTGGTTAACAAAACGTCTCCTGTTTGTGAGGTGGTGGGCTCCTCTAGTCTCTTTAAATCTGGTAGTTTCAATGAAAATAACAGCGGATTGTGGTCACTTTCCGGGCGCTGTATTACTACCATGTCTACTAGTAAGGACCAATGTTCCAGTTTTAACAAGACATAGTCAATGCGGCTCCGCCTTAGGCCATTATCAAAAGTACAATTGGCTTCTTTATCCGAACTTGTGCGGCCATTACAAGCTCGGAATCCCCTGTTTAGGCAAAGTGCCATCCAGTTCACTGCCGCCTCGGTTGCTTTAGCCATTTTATCAACTGTTAGATCAGGGATGTCCCAAACAGCATCCTCAGCCGAGCTCCAACTGCCCCCCATATCAAACAATGGCTCTATGGTGCAATTTAAGTCTCCAGCTAAGATGGTGACATTCCCACTGCCCATTTCAACAAGTTTATGGTCGATAACGTTCAGCAAAGGCGGGCTACGGCCACCAGGCATACCTCTGGCATATATGTTGAAGATGTACAGATCCCGTTGATTAGCCTTACTCAGTTTAATTGAAAGGAGATCCGGGTGCTGAACAGGTAGCACTGTTGGATAAAGACCCAATGACTGTTTCACCCAAATCATTAAGCCACCTGAGGCACGCCCTTTGCCCCCTTTAACCGCAGGTTTGAAGAAATTGGCATAGCCCAACTTGAAGACTGGTTCAGTTGCCCAGGTTTCTTGGAGCAAAATAATGTCATATTTATCCACAAATTCCAGCCAATCTACAGAGGACAAGCGGGCCTTGATTCCTGCGATATTCCAAGATAAGATTTTCAGATTGTCAGAGATTGGAACCACAGGGGGAAGTTGCAGAGGTGAAGCTAGAATAGGTGCCTGATTATGCCCCCTATCCTTCTTATTCCCCGTGAGCTTGGCATTATCCCTGGGATCAACATTTATCACAGCCTCTTGATCATCTCTGGGTGCAGATAGATTAGACGCCCTAGTATCTAGGCCTCCCCCGACTGCATCTAAGTTATCTATTGGATGCGGGGTCTCCATGCTACACCCTATTAGCTCGTTGCCATCTACTTTAGCAGGGGAAGACTCACTAGATGTTGTGTGAAGTCAATCTATGGCCTCAAGGTCGGAGAGGGGGCCAAAGTGGTTAAAGAGGAATGTGCGTTGGCGGTCAAGAGGAGTTAATGCCAAGGGATGTCTTATGGCTGGGGCCTGACGGAGGGTGGGGTATGGTTGAATGGGTCTTTGCCTATGAGGGTAAAAGTACGATAGGCCCAGAGTTTGTACATCCCCCTGTCTAGCAAATCTGGCTTCTCTTCGGATGGTATCTACCACCCATGGGTCCTTAAACGAGATCAAGATGCAATCTCCCTCCAGGTCCTTAGTCCCATGACCCACCCAGTCCACTCTTTTTACAAATAGTATCTCAGTGGGAGAGGAGGGGGGTAAAGGTCGGTTTTTATTTAACCAGAAGATTACTTTGTTACGGAGATCCCCATATGACTCCTTGCTGCCAGGTTTTAGTGGGGCAACACCTGTCAAGACTATTGTGTGTGGAGTTGCTTCGATCGGTAGATCAGCGCGAGCGGTGGTGAATCTTCTGTGACTCCCCTCCCTATGATTGGTGTTAGTGCGTTGGCCAGCAGTATCTCTATGTGGGCGGGGAGGTGCAGGGTTTATTTTAATTTGATAGGATGGTCCCGTACTTTGTTGCCCACAGGAGTTGTGTTTGTCCGTGATCTTTGTCTTGGATGCCTGTGTTAAGGTACTCGTACCTGGTTTAGATGATGTGGCTTTTTGCTTCTCCCCCCCCTGTGAGCGTGTTAGTAATAGGCCCTACAGTTTTATTATGGGATGAATTGTTTATTGCCAAATTATTACTAACTAAGTTTTTTGGGGCTGTTTGTGTTTTGCTAACTCCTATGTGACTAGTGCCAGATAGTTTTTGTAGCATAGCATGGTTTGAGTTAATTATAGCCTCCATGCTGTCAATTTTTGAGGTCATTAGCCTTGCCCGCTCCAGAACAGGTAGTAGTAAAGTTTTAAACATGGCCTCCATTTTTACTAACAGTATTTCGTCGCTGTTAAGGCACAAAGGGCAGGTGTTTGAAGAGCCCAATGTAGTGAGAGAAGGGCACAACATATTAGAAAACACAGAGGGGTTTTGTGTGTCAGAAGGATGCTCAGAGTCCTGGCTCCCTTTATCTGAGACATCGTTTATTTTAGGGATCTTTCGTTCTCTCCCCCCCGACAGTCTAGAATCTTGCTTTCTCTTTTTGTTATTAAGGTCAGTATTGGTTTTTGGTGAATCTGTGGTTTCAGCAGTGTTAGAGACATTAAGGGGAAGGTATCCAGATATCTGGCTAGGTTCGAGCCCCCCGCTAGGCAGTAGATCACCCCCGTGGCTATCTTGTGAGTCTTCTGTACTGTACCCATCTTCCTCCAAGATAGGGACAGTTGTACTCACCCCCACGCTTTCTAGATGGACGATCGCGTCCGTAGAAGAGGATTGAACACAATTAAAGGCGGCATGTGGGACAGGGCTGGTAATGATGGCTAGTCCCCCCAGCGATGAGCGCTTTCCGCTGATAAGGTCGAGCGAGAGTCTTTTTTCGACCATGGCAATTTCCTTCTCCAATATCCCCGTGGCCCGTGTGCTAAAGGCGTCAAGGGGGCCTGATACAACTCCCTTGGTGGTATGAATTTGAACTGTTCGTTCTTTACCTGACCTTAAGGGCATTATAAAATGTAGGTAGGATAAAAGATCTCACAGTTATTTTTTAAAATGACCTTACAGAACCAGAAGGCAGAGGTTAGTATGGTAAGGGCCGCCGCCTACCTTAGATGCCTCCAAACGGCCAAGAGGGGTGGGCCCGGGCCGGACTCTGCCGTACTCGAACGGCCTCAAACGGCCCGCTCTTTGCCCGGTCTTCGCCCCGGTCGCTCCCACGCGCTCCCGCGCAGCGGTAACTCCGCCTAGTTAAATAGGGCTGGGGCAGGGCTGGGGGCGTGGCCGGCAGGGAGAGCGGCCACAGGTGTGACACGCAGGGACTCCTGGGCAATGGAGTCCCTGCTAGGCTGCTCGCAGCCCTGCCGGTTCACGAGGGCTTAGTTCTTCTTCTGCTCCACTCCCCGCAGTGACTCCTGGCGCAGCGGGACCCGCGCAGCGGGTCCGGCAAGATGCAGATTCCTCCCCTCAGCACGGGGCACAATCCAGCGACGGCAGGCAGAGATTCTTGATCCTCTGGGCAGCAACAGTAAGCAGCAAGGTTTCCCGCAGTGTCACAAACACGGGCTGCTTTTACGATGTCGGGGGCGTGGCCGGCAGGGAGAGCGGCCACAGGTGTGACACGCAGGGACTCCTAGGCAATGGAGTCCCTGCTAGGCTGCTCGCAGCCCGGCCGGTTCACGAGGGCTTAGTTCTTCTTCTGCTCCACTCCCCACAGTGACTCCTGGCGCAGCGGGACCCACGCATCGGGTCCGGCAAGATGCAGATTCCTCCCCTCAGCACGGGGCACAATCCAGCGACGGCAGGCAGAGATTCTTGATCCTCTGGGCAGCAACAGTAAGCAGCAAGGTTTCCCGCAGTGTCACAAACACGAGCTGCATTTACGATGTCGTGGGGCGTGGCCGGCAGGGAGAGCGGCCACAGGTGTGACACGCAGGGACTCCTGGGCAATGGAGTCCCTGCTAGGCTGCTCGCAGCCCTGCCGGTTCACGAGGACTTAGTTCTTCTTCTGCTCCACTCCCCGCAGTGACTCCTGGCGCAGCGGGACCCGCGCAGCGGGTCCGGCAAGATGCAGATTCCTCCCCTCAGCACGGGGCACAATCCAGCGACGGCAGGCAGAGATTCTTGATCCTCTGGGCAGCAACAGTAAGCAGCAAGGTTTCCCGCGGTGTCACAAACACGGGCTGCTTTTACAATGTCGGGGGCGTGGCCGGCAGGGAGAGCGGCCACCGGTGTGACATGCAGGGACTCCTGGGCAATGGAGTCCCTGCTAGGCTGCTCGCAGCCCTGCCGGTTCACGAGGGCTTAGTTCTTCTTCTGCTCCACTCCCCGCAGTGACTCCTGGCGCAGCGGGACCCGTGCAGCGGGTCCTGCAAGATGCAGATTCCTCCCATCAGCACGGGGCACAATCCAGCGACGGCAGGCAGAGATTCTTGATCCTCTGGGCAGCAACAGTAAGCAGCAAGGTTTCTACTCACTACTCTACTCACTACTCTACTCACTACTCTACTCACTACTCTGCAATCACTACTCACTACTCTACTCACTATTCACTACTCTACTCACTACTCTGCACTCACTACTCTGCTCACAACTCACTACTCTACTCACTACTCACTACTCTACTCACTACTCTACTCACTACTCACTACTCTACTCACTACTCACTACTCACTACTCTGCACTCACTACTCACTACTCTGCACTCACTACTCTACTCACTACTCTGCACTCACTACTCTACTCACGACTCACTACTCTACTACTCTACTCTACTCACTACTCACTACTCTACTCACTACTCACTACTCTACTCACTACTCTACTACTCTACTCTACTCACTACTCACTACTCACTACTCACTACTCACTACTCTACTCACTACTCTACTCACTACTCACTACTCTACTCACTACTCACTACTCACTACTCTGCTCACTACTCACTACTCTACTCACTACTCACTACTCTGCACTCAATACTCACTACTCTGCACTCAATACTCTACTCACTACTCTGCACTCACTACTCTACTCACTACTCACTACTCTACTACTCTACTCTACTCACTACTCACTACTCACTACTCACTACTCTACTCACTACTCACTACTCACTACTCACTACTCTACTCACTACTAACTACTCTACTCACTACTCTGCACTCACTACTCACTACTCTACTCACTACTCTACTCACTATTCACTACTCTACTCACTACTCTGCACTCACTACTCACTACTCTGCTCACTACTCTACTCACTACTCTACTCACTACTCACTACTCTACTCACTACTCTACTCACTACTCACTACTCTACTCACTACTCACTACTCACTACTCTGCACTCACTACTCACTACTCTGCACTCACTACTCTACTCACTACTCTGCACTCACTACTCTACTCACTACTCACTACTCTACTCACTACTCACTACTCTACTCACTACTCTACTCACTACTCTACTCACTACTCTACTCACTACTCACTACTCTACTCACTACTCACTACTCTACTCACTACTCACTACTCTGCACTCACTACTCTACTCACTACTCACTACTCTACTCACTACTCAGTACTCTACTCACTACTCACTACTCACTACTCTACTCACTACTCACTACTCTACTCACTACTCTGCACTCACTACTCACTACTCTACTCACTACTCTACTCACTACTCTGCACTCACTACTCTACTCACTACTCACTACTCTACTCACTACTCACTACTCACTACTCTACTCTACTCACTACTCTACTACTCTACTCTACTCACTACTCACTACTCTACTCACTACTCTGCACTCACTACTCTGCTCACAACTCACTACTCTACTCACTACTCACTACTCTACTCACTACTCTACTCACTACTCACTACTCTACTCACTACTCACTACTCACTACTCTGCACTCACTACTCACTACTCTGCACTCACTACTCTACTCACTACTCTGCACTCACTACTCTACTCACGACTCACTACTCTACTACTCTACTCTACTCACTACTCACTACTCTACTCACTACTCACTACTCTACTCACTACTCTACTACTCTACTCTACTCACTACTCACTACTCACTACTCACTACTCACTACTCTACTCACTACTCTACTCACTACTCACTACTCTACTCACTACTCACTACTCACTACTCTGCTCACTACTCACTACTCTACTCACTACTCACTACTCTGCACTCACTACTCACTACTCTGCACTCAATACTCTACTCACTACTCTGCACTCACTACTCTACTCACTACTCACTACTCTACTACTCTACTCTACTCACTACTCACTACTCACTACTCACTACTCTACTCACTACTCACTACTCACTACTCACTACTCTACTCACTACTAACTACTCTACTCACTACTCTGCACTCACTACTCACTACTCTACTCACTACTCTACTCACTA
Source organism: Lissotriton vulgaris (assembly GCF_964263255.1). Lineage (NCBI taxonomy): Eukaryota > Metazoa > Chordata > Amphibia > Caudata > Salamandridae > Lissotriton > Lissotriton vulgaris. The sequence continues at coordinate 1,515,736,902 of NC_141689.1, read as the reverse complement.
TTCACTACTCTACTCACTACTCTGCACTCACTACTCACTACTCTGCTCACTACTCTACTCACTACTCTACTCACTACTCACTACTCTACTCACTACTCTACTCACTACTCACTACTCTACTCACTACTCACTACTCACTACTCTGCACTCACTACTCACTACTCTGCACTCACTACTCTACTCACTACTCTGCACTCACTACTCTACTCACTACTCACTACTCTACTCACTACTCACTACTCTACTCACTACTCTACTCACTACTCTACTCACTACTCTACTCACTACTCACTACTCTACTCACTACTCACTACTCTACTCACTACTCACTACTCTGCACTCACTACTCTACTCACTACTCACTACTCTACTCACTACTCAGTACTCTACTCACTACTCACTACTCACTACTCTACTCACTACTCACTACTCTACTCACTACTCTGCACTCACTACTCACTACTCTACTCACTACTCTACTCACTACTCTGCACTCACTACTCTACTCACTACTCACTACTCTACTCACTACTCACTACTCACTACTCTACTCTACTCACTACTCTACTACTCTACTCTACTCACTACTCACTACTCTCTACTCTCTACTCACTACTCACTACTCACTACTCACTACTCTGGACTCACTACTCACTACTCTGCTCACTACTCACTACTCTACTCACTATTCACTACTCTACTCACTACTCTGCACTCACTACTCACTACTCTGCTCACTACTCACTACTCTACTCACTACTCACTACTCTACTCACTACTCTACTCACTACTCACTACTCACTACTCTGCACTCACTACTCTGCACCCACTACTCTACTCACTACTCTGCACTCACTACTCTACTCACTACTCACTACTCTACTCACTACTCACTACTCACTACTCTACTCACTACTCACTACTCTGCACTCACTACTCTACTCACTACTCACTACTCACTACTCACTACTCACTACTCTACTACTCTACTCTACTCACTACTCACTACTCACTACTCTACTCACTACTCACTACTCACTACTCTACTCACTACTCCGCACTCACTACTCACTACTCTGCTCACTACTCACTACTCTACTCACTACTCACTACTCTACTCACTACTCTACTCACTACTCTACTCACTACTCACTACTCACTACTCTGCACTCACTACTCACTACTCTGCACTCACTACTCTACTCACTACTCTACTCACTACTCACTACTCACTACTCTACTCACTACTCACTACTCTACTCACTACTCTACTCACTACTCACTACTCACTACTCTGCACTCACTACTCTACTCACTACTCACTACTCACTACTCACTACGCTACTACTCTACTCTACTCACTACTCACTACTCACTACTCTACTCACTACTCACTGCTCACTACTCACTACTCACTACTCTACTCACTACTCTGCACTCACTACTCACTACTCTGCTCACTACTCACCACTCTACTCACTACTCTACTCACTACTCACTACTCTACTCAGTACTCACTACTCTGCACTCACTGCTCACTACTCTGCACTCACTACTCTACTCACTACTCTGCACTCACTACTCTACTCACTACTCACTACTCTACTACTCTACTCTACTCACTACTCACTACTCTGCACTCACTACTCTACTCACTACTCACTACTCTACTCACTACTCACTACTCTACTCACTACTCTACTACTCTACTCTACTCACTACTCACTACTCACTACTCACTACTCTACTCACTACTCACTACTCTACTCACTACTCACTACTCACTACTCTGCTCACTACTCACTACTCTACTCACTACTCACTACTCTGCACTCACTACTCACTACTCTGCACTCAATACTCTACTCACTACTCTGCACTCACTACTCTACTCACTACTCACTACTCTGAGGTAATATGAATTTTTATGCTCAATTGTGTCCCCTACTACGTACCCCAACGGCTACATGTATGTGCTCCAAGTGCATGTAATTTCCCTCTACAATTGAATCTGAAGACGCAAATACATATGCGTCCACCGTTAACATGTCCTCTTTCAGATCCGCCATGAATGGATCGATAATTGAGTTCCTAAGTATGCCTACCCAACGTCTCTATATGGTGCATGTATGGTCAAATTGCACCCGTTTCTAAGGCTCCGCAAGGCCCAGATGCAAGTCCAGGCCTCAAGCCTCCTGAAACGCTCCGAAGCTGCAGCCCCCACCTGCATATCTGAACTCTGCCTTCCTTCCTGCCAAGCAGCGCGGGGCCTGGCTCAGTCCGGCCTGCCTGCCAAGATGGTATTTTGCCTTTATGTTATCAGTTCTGCTCCGTAAATCCACATTCCTAGCTAACGAGTAGGATAAACATATCCTGCCTGCAATAGATACAGTCCAGTCTTTCCGTCTCCATGCAAGTGTATTACTGTACCAATTTCCATAGAAAACTCCAGTTACTTAAAGAAATATATGCATCTCCTAGCCTTAGTGACAAGTAACCTCTGTCCCGATAGCCTTTAGTTTCCAGCAACATGTACTCCAAACACAAGATACCAGATATGATTTAGGAACAAGTTGATCTGACCCACCAGACTTCTGTCTCTAATCCTAGCGCTAAATGTCAAGTCCCCTGCACCCTCCAGTTTCACGTCAATAACACGTCATGCAGCTGCGCGCGCATCCATGCCATAGTTTCTGCTGACACTGCAAGATTCTGCTATGTATCCACCCACTTGTGACACTTTTATGTGACGTTTCTAGTACACACCCCCGTGTACGCCCTAGTGCACGCCTTCTGATTACGTAGTGCTACGCACATGTTTCCTATCTCGCTTCTCTCAGCTGTTACGCCTTCTGCATGAATGAACTATAAATATTGTACCTTGTTAATAAAGCTTTGCTCTGTCCCTTCCTGAACCCCAGTGGTGAAAGGAACATGATATCCTGGTCCGGACCATACAATTCCATTTTATGGAATAAAACCCCTTAAAACTCAGATGCCACGGACTCTGTGTCCCTTATTTTGATTGAGCTATTTTATTGAATTTTACCGCATAGAAATTAAGTACTAGGTAATTTTATTTACCACATAAATTGGCACCCCAGATGGGACCCTCCCCCACCTTACTCGCCGGCGGTGCGTTGCAGGCCTAGTCCCCTGCCACAGCCGGACGGACACTCATGCGCATCCGCAGGATTTCCTGTATCTCCCTCAGGCCAACGGAGGTGACTGAGACTGCGATCGACACCCAGACGAGGCGGTGAGGAGTGCGGAGGATCCCAATCCGAGTCCAGCCGAGAGTGCAAGGTTCGAGGTGTCTTGAGGCCCACCAGTTCCGAAGTTCCGAAGTATCTACGTCGCGAGTCCAGTCCAGTCCAGGGTCCAGTCCAGTGTCGAGTTTTCCGAGGCCTTCCGATTCCGTGCTTCCCGGTGAGTACCGTTGCTGGGGACGCATCTAGACGGGTGCATTAGTTTGCCCCGGTCAAGACGAGTTTGGGTACACAGACCCGGTCTGCACTGTTTAGCAGTGTATCTGTGCTGTTTAGCAGTACATCAAGTAAATGTTACTAGTTAATATGTGGTTTTCTGTTCGAAATGTTTAAATGTGTTTTAATGTTGTGGTATGAGTGATTGTTTGATCTGCATTACTGTGTATATTGTATTTATGGTGTTCAAGTTCGAGTAAGTATCAAGTATCAAGGTTCAAAAATGCCGCTGTTCAGTAAGTTACGACAGATAGGAACTAGAAAGGGGATTCTAGAAGAAGCAGTGCCTGTTCCACCTAGGGACACTCCAGGGCACTTTATGTACCACAAGCATGGCTTAGATGCCATACTGTACTTAGACTTGTGGGTCAATTATACCAAACACTTAGAAGAGAAATATAGATGGCCGGTTTTAGGAACATGGGATGCCGAGTGCATCATGAGAGTAGAGGAAGCATTATTGAAAAAGAAAGCCCGACTGTCACAGAAAGACGCCATGGAATTATGGCGTTAAGAATCACATAGACGTACAGAAAAAGAAATTCATCAAGCAGAGAGAACTAGACAAGGTCAAGGCAGAACAGGCTGATAGAGAAAGAAATGCCGTTGTTACTGGTCCTCTCAGAAGAACTAGCTAAAAGTGACCCCCTCAGAAACACCCCGTAAGTCGCGAATGGCACCTGTACCTTTAGAGTATGTAGAAAGAAGCCGACAGCATCAGAGGCTTTTATTTCCGCCTATCTAGAAGAGCCCGCACCGGACTACGTAAACGCAGATTTCCCTCCGCCCCCATCAGCAGACCAGCTCCAACAGCTTCAGCAGGTCGTGGAAGATGTAGCAATTCCCCACTGTATATATGATCCAGAACCAGGAAAGGGTTCAATGCTCGTAATTTCACTAAGACTAGGAAGATTTGTGTAGTTTCTTGTAAATAGCTCCTTGTAAATATGGCTTGTGAGGAGCATATTCTCATTTAGACTTGTTGTGTTCCTTGTGCATTTCGCCTTGTAAATATGCCTTGTGAAGAGCATGTCATTTTTGGACTTGTTGACTTTCTTGTAAATATGGCTTGTGAATAGCGCCATGTGGATATGGCTTGTACAGAGCATGTTATCATTGCGTTAGTCAGGAGAGAGCTGGATCTCTTTCAAGTGCTTGGAGAAAATGTTTTGAAGAAGGGTTAATTTCTTGGATTGAGAAGGCAGTATTTGTTTTGACAAGGTGTTGAGGAATTTTAGCGTTTTTTGGTGTTTGGGGGGGGGGCGTGTTTTTGAGCGGAAATTCGTACCCGTTCCAGTGGAGGGATTTGGTTGCTTTTTGGTGAGGATTTAGGGAATAGCTTGGACTACTGTGATGCAAAATTTGAAAAGGATCCGAGCTGTGGAAGTGGTGGAAAAAGCATGTTTTGTGCGGGGGTGCGATTTGCCATGTTATCCAATGGGCGTATTCAGTTTGCAGATTGAATGGTAAAATGTTGCATGGAGGGTAAAGGAGTGTTTTTGTGAAGGGTTTTGTCTTGGAATACTTGATTTAATGTGTTTAGCTCAGAAGACGGTAACGTTGTAAATAGACCAGTCGAATTGAGATAAGGGTTTTGCACAGAGGGTGCTTAGATGTTTTCAGGGTTGACAAGAAAATATAAATCAGACCCTTCATAGAATGCGTTTTTATTAGTGTAATAGAACAGTGTGTTTTTTAAATAGGAATGTTTCTACAGAATATTTTTCCCAATGCAAGCTGCCCTTTAGAATAGCGTGTGACAGTTATCCCACTCAATTAGGAAAATGGCTATCTGTGAAATTAATGAACATGGCCCTTTTTGATAGCTATAATACACTACCATCTTAATGTATTGCTATGTGTCCCCTACATTAGTTTAATTTGCATTTAGTTTTAAGACTGACCTATGTACTTTGACAGGCTGCTTCAATTGATGTGTGCAGAGAACAGTCCCCACTAAAATTAGAAAACATGGCCTTTTGAAAAAGTATGAATCTGGCCCTCTTAATAGGTAGAATAGAAAAGTTTGCACACTTACTTATGAAAATATTGGTTATGCAATGCAGAATTAAGGAGTTCGACATGTTATTTTCAACAAAAAAAAGGGTAAAATATGGTGTGTTTCCATGCCATGAATGTTTTGTTTCCCTTGCAGCTAGTAGCAGTACAGAATTATTTTTAAAATGCTAGCATGTCACTCAGTTACAGAAAAATATATGTCTTTATTAATTAACGTTTTAAAGGTTTGCTTCAGTTAAAGTTAGAAAAGCTCTGGCCTGGGAAGAGATATGTTATGACGTACAAGGAATGTGTTTTTTTAACCTTGAGACAGTCCGTCCGAGACCGAGATGGCCTGGTTCCCAGTAAATGATGTTTATATAAAGGGAGGGCTACTGCCTCTTGGAGCCATCCTCCAATTCTTTTCCGCTGACAATTATTGGCTGTTCTCCAGCTGAGTCAGGCTCTTCCTTGCAGCCAGCTTCATTGACTTCAGATAAGAGCATGCTTGCAAATGAATAGTTTTTCCCTCAGTAGTGTAAACAGGATAATTGGCAGGAAGCTTTGCTCCTGCGATGAGATCAACATTTGGCAGTCATTCAATTTTAGATCGCAATGAAGCTCGGCTTCTACTTGATTATGCTTGGATCAGATTCAAGCTCTGAGCGCGAACATCTTTCTAGAGGTGGGGGCTGCTTCTCAGAGTATTGAGGCAGTATATGCAGTCAGACTACCAATCTTTCTCATGAAACAGCCTAGAGAGGGTAGAGTAAGTGTCAAAGCCAGTTTCCCTTGGAGTTGGTCCACTGTCACGTGCCACAGACTTGGTACTTACCAAATCATGTCCAGAAAACTTGCTAGGTATAAAGCACCTATGGGCACAAGGTCCAACTGACGTAGATCACATGAACATAACACCACACCGTGTCACTTTCAAAGCAGGAGTAGTACTCCCACGTATACGACAATACAAGGTACCACCTGATGCCATAGTGGCCTTATTAAAGATTGTTGACGAACTCATTGCACATGGGGGGGTGGTGAAGACTGACTCAAATATATGTAACTCACCTGTCCTTTCTGTCCTTAAACGATCAGACCCTAATGCACCACCAGTTTACAGACTAGTGGTTGAACAGATGTGTAGTACCACAATACCCAGTGGTCCCAGACATTTCTTCATTACTGACTGCTATTGATTCTGAAGCATCATTCTTTACAGTAACTGACCTGAAAAATGCTTTTTTTCAGTGTTCCAATTCATCCAGGTAGCCAGTATCTCTTCTGATTCAGTTTAAGTGGACGTAGCTTTAAATTTTTTAAAGGTTTTACAGACTGTCCCTTTCAAAGTGCACAGCAAGTGGTGTGTACCTTGTACACTTGCTGTCCAAATGGGGGAGACAGCTCACACCTGACCGCATCCAGTTAATTGTAAATATGCCACAACCCCAGACACAAAAGGAAGTGCGAGCCTTCATAGGCCTCACCTCGTACTGCAGACAATGGATTCCCCAGTATGCATTTCTAGCTAAACCACTCATTCAGTTGACAACACAGGAGGCAGCGACTTCGACTGCCCTCCCTTGGACTCAGGAACATACACAGGCCTTTGAGGAATTAAAGAAAGCTTTATGTCAAGCACCAGTTTTAGCGACACCATGTTACAGCAAACCTTTTACACTTTTTGTTACTGAACGTGACGGTACAGCGTTGTCTGTCCTCACTCAAGATCAAGCAGGTTCACATAAGCCTTGTGCTTATTTTTCAAGTACATTGGATTCAGTAGCCCAGGCACTCCCTGCGTGCTTAAAGTCAGTTGCAGCGACAGCCCTAGCAATCAGACAGAGCGACTCAATTGTATTAGGACATCCATTGACAGTACAAGTTCCACATTCTGTAGAGGTTCTTCTAAACCGAACCCAGACTCAACACTTGACTATAGCACGACTGACAGGTTATGAATTGACGCTATTTCAGCCACACATAGAAATCAGACGCTGTAACACATTGAATCCAGCTACACTTTTGCCATTAAATATGACAGACCCTTTGGCACATGATTGTGTCGAAGTCATTACCATCACGACGAAACCCAGACAAGACTTGACAGACACCGCATTACCAGATCCAGACCTGACACTTTATGTGGATGGTTCAAGTATGAGAACAAGTACAGGAGAGTTAGTGGCTGCATATGCAGTAACAACAGAAACTGATGTCATAGAAACACATCATATTGACACCCTGTCAGCCCAAGCGGCAGAGCTGATTGCTCTGACCCAAGCCTGTATTCTAGCCAAGAACAAGAAAGTTAACATATACACAGATTCCCTTTATGCATTTGGAGTCGTACATGACTTCGGTGTACTCTGGCAAGAAAGAGGTTTCCTGACCTCTCATGGGGCCAAGATCCAACATGGTTCCCTTATTCAAGCTCTGTTAGAAGCAATACATTTGCCTACAGCAATAGCCATCATGAAGTGTAAAGCACATATTAAAGTCACTGACAACATTTCCCAGGGCAACGACCTGGCAGACCGAACAGCCAAGCTTACAGCACAGACTCACACACCTGACTTGACAAAGACAATAGTCCCGACGCCAACTCATTGCATGACAGTTAAGGATCCCGCCCTAGATGTAATTGACATACAGACACATGCTACACCAGACGAAATCAAGAAATGGACTGAACTAGGAGGGATCCAGACAGAACAGGGATGGATGACGAAGGGAAAAGACACATGGTTTCTCCCCGACTCTATGGTTCAAGTTATCATTAACACAGCACATAGTCCTGCACATTTAGGAGAAAAAGCCATGTTAGACAGTATTCAAAACCTTTGGTTCAATAAACATTTACGAGCAGCAGCAAAACAGAAAGTGCGTACTTGCATGATCTGTTGTCAGTTCAACCCAGGTAAAGGCATTCCCGTAGAGCAAGGTGGATTTCATCCTCCTGACCATCCTTTTGAAGTCCTCCAGATGGATTATATCCAAATGGACAGATGTAAAGGTTATAAGTATGTTTTAGTAGTGTGTGCACTAACCAGATGGACAGAAGCGTACCCAGTCCCAGATTATACTACAGCAAGCCTTGTAGCAAGCCATAATCAGACCATTCCAGAACAGCCCATTCCAGAACAGGCCTATCCCCTATGCCAAGATAATATCTGATGTTGACCATAACATGCTGACAGATTACCTGGCTTCCTTGATGTCTGCACTACTCTCTCTTCATTCACAGGTTGCCACCGCCTTCCCTGACAACACCCAAGTCCAGGAGCCTGCCATAGTCCCTGGAGATGTTATCTATGAGCGGAACTTTGGACCGATCAAGCCCCCTTAAGCCGCATTGGAGGACGCCGAAGCCTGTGCTACACACCACGAGGACTGCTATCCGGCTCGAAGGACGAAAAGGAAATTCTATGGACAATTTGGAACTTTCTCTTTGCCCAAATCTTTGATAACACCCAAAAGACTGCCTTGAAACCAGTGACTCAAAATCCCCTTTTCTAGAAAAACTCTGCATCAGTAAAATTAATCCAAATTACGGTCTAGTAAGTCAGACAGTTTAATTGTTTAAGTCCTCCTCAGGTGAATCGGTTAAACCTGATTCTGACATGTTCCCGCTAGACCCCGATAGAGAGAGAGATAGACAGAAACAGCTCAAGAAACGTGAATATTGTAAATCACTCCGCAGTCACTGCATAGTGACATTATTGATTATGTTTTTTCTGAGTCTTATGATTATTGCTGCAAGTATACTGTTAAACTTGTACTACCCTATTTTCAAGCGTACACATTCTACTTCAAATGTCACTATCGAGCACACTTTCAGTGAATTACCCCCGCATAAATTGTCATACAGACTTGCGCTGCGCAACAATACATTCATTAGTATGTTACGCCATTCCCATCAGACCAGCAATGCTACCAATTGTTGGATATGTGGCCGACTCCCTCCCTATCAGAAGTACAAGGGAGTTCTGCCCCTCTTTCCGTACCCGTTCACACACAATGGCACCTGTGGTGCATGGTTTAGTCTAATTAATTCCGTAGATTCTGATTCCATAGTTTACCAAGGCAATTGGGTATGGGGAAATCTGAACACTGTTCTACACAAAGTATGTTTCCCTGACAAGGAGGGTCTTCCCAAAAGGACAGGGACCGATCTAGAAAACGAAGTATATGGATTAGGTAATTTTACACTTAACCTCATGATTCTGAATGTTCAGTCCGAAGCCGAATCAGTCCTGCCCTTTATGTCAGTATTACCAGTTAAGGGTGAATTATGTGTCAGAAAGAATGGTTCAGTACACCTAGGTCATAGCGAATGTACTACTGTAGTTGAATTTAGTGATAAGGGCAAGTCTACATTCAAAGCTTCCCGTCATTCTTATTTTGTTTGTGGCCATACAGCATACATAGGTTTACCCCTAGATTGGGATGGTACTTGTTACATTGCATTCCTTCTGCCACCTGTTTTTCTAGCCCCACCTGATTATCATAGGAACTCCCACCTAGTACATACTAGACACAAGAGAGAACTCCCGATTGTTGATTATACTGAAACGGCATGGGAGCAATATACAGATTTCAATAAAGGTTTCTTTCCCTACTTAGGTACTGTCTAGAATAGTAAACTGATACGTAGATTGACCAGAACTCTTGAAGCTGTAGTGAATGAAACTACCTCTGCCCTAGGTAACCTAACAGAGGAACAGTCTGCTATGAGACTCGTAGTTCTTCAAAATCGTCTTGTCCTTGACGTCATCCTGGCCGATAGGGGCGGGGCTTGTACCGTCATCCACTCGAGCTGTTGCGTTTTCATTCCAGACAACGCACCATCGGTTTACAAAGCCATCACTAGGCTTCACGAAATAGCTCATCTGATACATCAGAATCCAGGCTCCTGGACATGGTCCGGTTGGTTCTGGAATGTAATCTCTGCATGGGGATGGAAAGTACTGTCATTTCTAGGTATCATATTGCTCATAGTATTCAGTAGTTGCCTATGTTTACAATGTGGGCCATCGATTTGCGGATTGTGCGCCACATCCTGTATTCCACGTTCTAGTCCAAGTTCACGTTCTAGTTCCCGGTTAAAGAAAGAAGAGCAAATGATGTTATATGAACAAATAGATGGATTAATGAAGATTGATATATCATGAAGGGTCCGTAGGGGACAAGGAGGGAATGAGGTAATATGAATTTTTATGCTCAATTGTGTCCCCTACTACGTACCCCAACGGCTACATGTATGTGCTCCAAGTGCATGTAATTTCCCTCTACAATTGAATCTGAAGACGCAAATACATATGCGTCCACCGTTAACATGTCCTCTTTCAGATCCGCCATGAATGGATCGATAATTCAGTTCCTAAGTATGCCTACCCAACGTCTCTATATGGTGCATGTATGGTCAAATTGCACCCGTTTCTAAGGCTCCGCAAGGCCCAGATGCAAGTCCAGGCCTCAAGCCTCCTGAAACGCTCCGAAGCTGCAGCCCCCACCTGCATCTCTGAACTCTGCCTTCCTTCCTGCCAAGCAGCGCAGGGCCTGGCTCAGTCCGGCCTGCCTGCCAAGATGGTATTTTGCCTTTATGTTATCAGTTCTGCTCCGTAAATCCACATTCCTAGCTAACGAGTAGGATAAACATATCCTGCCTGCAATAGATACAGTCCAGTCTTTCCGTCTCCATGCAAGTGTATTACTGTACCAATTTCCATAGAAAACTCCAGTTACTTAAAGAAATATATGCATCTCCTAGCCTTAGTGACAAGTAACCTCTGTCCCGATAGCCTTTAGTTTCCAGCAACATGTACTCCAAACACAAGATACCAGATATGATTTAGGAACAAGTTGATCTGACCCACCAGACTTCTGTCTCTAATCCTAGCGCTAAATGTCAAGTCCCCTGCACCCTCCAGTTTCACGTCAATCACACGTCATGCAGCTGCGCGCGCATCCATGCCATAGTTTCTGCTGACACTGCAAGATTCTGCTATGTATCCACCCACTTGTGACACTTTTATGTGACGTTTCTAGTACACACCCCCGTGTACGCCCTAGTGCACGCCTTCTGATTACGTATTGCTACGCACATGTTTCCTATCTCGCTTCTCTCAGCTGTTACGCCTTCTGCATGAATGAACTATAAATATTGTACCTTGTTAATAAAGCTTTGCTCTGTCCCTTCCTGAACCCCAGTGGTGAAAGGAACATGATATCCTGGTCCGGACCATACAATTCCATTTTATGGAATAAAACCCCTTAAAACTCAGATGCCACGGACTCTGTGTCCCTTATTTTGATTGAGCTATTTTATTGAATTTTACCGCATAGAAATTAAGTACTAGGTAATTTTATTTACCACAACTCTACTACTCTACTCTACTCACTACTCACTACTCACTACTCACTACTCTACTCACTACTCACTACTCACTACTCACTACTCTACTCACTACTAACTACTCTACTCACTACTCTGCACTCACTACTCACTACTCTACTCACTACTCTACTCACTATTCACTACTCTACTCACTACTCTGCACTCACTACTCACTACTCTGCTCACTACTCTACTCTCTACTCTACTCACTACTCACTACTCTACTCACTACTCTACTCACTACTCACTACTCTACTCACTACTCACTACTCACTACTCTGCACTCACTACTCACTACTCTGCACTCACTACTCTACTCACTACTCTGCACTCACTACTCTACTCACTACTCACTACTCTACTCACTACTCACTACTCTACTCACTACTCTACTCACTACTCACTACTCTACTCACTACTCACTACTCTACTCACTACTCACTACTCTGCACTCACTACTCTACTCACTACTCACTACTCTACTCACTACTCACTACTCTACTCACTACTAACTACTCACTACTCTACTCACTACTCACTACTCTACTCACTACTCTGCACTCACTACTCACTACTCTACTCACTACTCTACTCACTACTCTGCACTCACTACTCTACTCACTTCTCACTACTCACTACTCTACTCACTACTCACTACTCACTACTCACTACTCTCTACTCACTACTCACTACTCTACTCACTACTCTACTCACTACTCTGGACTCACTACTCACTACTCTGCTCACTACTCACTACTCTACTCACTATTCACTACTCTACTCACTACTCTGCACTCACTACTCACTACTCACTACTCTGCTCACTACTCACTACTCTACTCACTACTCACTACTCTACGCACTACTCTACTCACTACTCACTACTATGCACTCACTGCTCACTACTCTGCACTCACTACTCTACTCACTACTCTGCACTCACTACTCTACTCACTACTCACTACTCACTACTCTACTCTGCACTCACTACTCTACTCACTACTCACTACACTACTCACTACTCTACTCACTACTCACTACTCTGCACTCACTACTCTGTACTCACTACTCTGCACTCACTACTCTACCCACTACTCACTACTCACTACTCACTACTCTACTACTCTTCTCTACTCACTACTCACTACTCACTACTCTACTCACTACTCACTACTCACTACTCACTACTCTACTCACTATTCACTACTCTACTCACTACTCTGCACTCACTACTCACTACTCTGCTCACTACTCACCACTCTACTCACTACTCTACTCACTACTCTACTCACTACTCACTACTCTATTCACTACTCACTACTCTGCACTCACTACTCACTACTCTGCACTCACTACTCTACTCACTACTCTGCACTCACTACTCTACTCACTACTCACTACTCACTACTCTACTCACTACTCACTACTCTACTCACTACTCACTACTCACTACTCCCTACTCACTACTCACTACTCTACTCACTACTCACTACTCTACTCACTACTCACTACTCACTACTCACCACTCACTACTCACTACTCTGCACTCACTACTCTGCACTCACTACTCTGCACTCACTACTCTACTCACTACTCTGCACTCACTACTCTGCTCACTACTCACTACTCACTACTCTACTCACTACTCTACTCACTACTCTACTACTCTACTCTACTCACTACTCACTACTCTACTCACTACTCACTACTCTACTCACTACTCTGCACTCACTACTCTGCTCACTACTCACTACTCACTACTCTACTCACTACTCTACTCACTACTCTACTCACTACTCACTACTCTACTCACTACTCACTACTCACTACTCTGCACTCACTACTCACTACTCTACTCACTACTCTGCACTCACTACTCTACTCACTACTCACTACTCTACTCACTACTCACTACTCTACTCACTACTCTACTCACTACTCTACTCACTACTCACTACTCTACTCACTACTCACTACTCTACTCACTACTCACTACTCTGCACTCACTACTCTACTCACTACTCACTACTCTACTCACTACTCACTACTCTATTCACTACTAACTACTCACTACTCACTACTCTACTCACTACTCTGCACTCACTACTCACTACTCTACTCACTACTCTACTCACTACTCTGCACTCACTACTCTACTCACTACTCACTACTCTACTCACTACTCACTACTCACTACTCTACTCACTACTCTACTCACTACTCTACTACTCTACTCTACTCACTACTCACTACTCTATTCTCTACTCACTACTCTCTACTCACTACTCACTACTCACTACTCTACTCACTACTCACTACTCACTACTCTACTCACTACTCTGGACTCACTACTCACTACTCTGCTCACTACTCACTACTCTACTCACTATTCACTACTCTACTCACTACTCTGCACTCACTACTCACTACTCACTACTCTGCTCACTACTCACTACTCTACTCACTACTCACTACTCTACTCACTACTCTACTCACTACTCACTACTCTGCACTCACTACTCACTACTCTGCACTCACTACTCTACTCACTACTCTGCACTCACTACTCTACTCACTACTCACTACTCACTACTCTACTCACTACTCACGACTCTACTCACTACTCACTACTCTACTCACTACTCACTACTCTGCACTCACTACTCTACTCACTACTCACTACTCTACTACTCTACTCTACTCACTACTCACTACTCACTACTCTACTCACTACTCACTACTCACTACTCTACTCACTACTCTGCTCTCACTACTCACTACTCTGCTCACTACTCACTACTCTACTCACTACTCACTACTCACTACTCTACTCACTACTCTGCTCTCACTACTCACTACTCTGCTCACTACTCACTACTCTACTCACTACTCACTACTCTACTCACTACTCTGCTCACTACTCACTACTCACTACTCTACTCACTACTCTACTCACTACTCTACTACTCTACTCTACTCACTACTCTACTCACTACTCTACTCACTACTCACTACTCTACTCACTACTCACTACTCTACTCACTACTCACTACTCACTACTCTGCACTCACTACTCACTACTCTACTCACTACTCTGCACTCACTACTCACTACTCTACTCACTACTCTACTCACTACTCTACTCACTACTCACTACTCTACTCACTACTCACTACTCTACTCACTACTCACTACTCTGCACTCACTACTCTACTCACTACTCACTACTCTACTCACTACTCACTACTCTACTCACTACTCACTACTCACTACTCTACTCACTACTCACTACTCTACTCACTACTCTGCACTCACTACTCACTACTCTACTCACTACTCTACTCACTACTCTGCACTCACTACTCTACTCACTACTCACTACTCACTACTCTACTCACTACTCACTACTCACTACTCACTACTCTACTCACTACTCTACTCACTACTCTACTACTCTACTCTACTCACTACTCACTACTCTCTACTCTCTACTCACTACTCTCTACTCACTACTCACTACTCTACTCACTACTCACTACTCTACTCACTACTCTGGACTCACTACTCACTACTCTGCTCACTACTCACTACTCTACTCACTATTCACTACTCTACTCACTACTCTGCACTCACTACTCACTACTCACTACTCTGCTCACTACTCACTACTCTACTCACTACTCACTACTCTACTCACTACTCTACTCACTACTCACTACTCTGCACTCACTACTCACTACTCTGCACTCACTACTCTACTCACTACTCTGCACTCACTACTCTACTCACTACTCACTACTCTACTCACTACTCTGCACTCACTACTCTACTCACTACTCACTACTCTACTACTCTACTCTACTCACTACTCACTACTCACTACTCTACTCACTACTCTGCTCTCACTACTCACTACTCTGCTCACTACTCACTACTCTACTCACTACTCACTACTCTACTCACTACTCTACTCACTACTCACTACTCTACTCACTACTCACTACTCTACTCACTACTCTACTCACTACTCACTACTCACTACTCTGCACTCACTACTCTACTCACTACTCACTACTCACTACTCACAACGCTACTACTCTACTCTACTCACTACTCACTACTCACTACTCTACTCACTACTCACTACTCACTACTCACTACTCACTACTCACTACTCTACTCACTACTCACTACTCTGCACTCACTACTCACTACTCTACTCACTACTCTGCTCTCACTACTCACTACTCTGCTCACTACTCACTACTCTACTCACTACTCACTACTCTACTCTACTCACTACTCACTACTCTCTACTCTCTACTCTCTACTCACTACTCTCTACTCACTACTCACTACTCTACTCACTACTCACTACTCTACTCACTACTCTGGACTCACTACTCACTACTCTGCTCACTACTCACTACTCTACTCACTATTCACTACTCTACTCACTACTCTGCACTCACTACTCACTACTCACTACTCTGCTCACTACTCACTACTCTACTCACTACTCACTACTCTACTCACTACTCTACTCACTACTCACTACTCTGCACTCACTACTCACTACTCTGCACTCACTACTCTACTCACTACTCTGCACTCACTACTCTACTCACTACTCACTACTCTACTCACTACTCTGCACTCACTACTCTACTCACTACTCACTACTCTACTACTCTACTCTACTCACTACTCACTACTCACTACTCTACTCACTACTCTGCTCTCACTACTCACTACTCTGCTCACTACTCACTACTCTACTCACTACTCACTACTCTACTCACTACTCACTACTCTACTCACTACTCACTACTCTGCACTCACTACTCACTACTCGGCACTCACTACTCTACTCACTACTGTACTCACTACTCACTACTCTACTCACTACTCACTACTCTACTCACTACTCTACTCACTACTCACTACTCACTACTCTGCACTCACTACTCTACTCACTACTCTGCACTCACTACTCTGCTCACTACTCACTACTCTACTCTGCACTCACTACTCTACTCACTACTCACTACACTACTCACTACTCACTACTCACTACTCTACTCACTACTCACTACTCTACTCACTACTCACTACTCACTACTCTGCACTCACTACTCTGCACTCACTACTCTGCACTCACTACTCTACTCACTACTCACTACTCACTACTCACTACTCTACTACTCTTCTCTACTCACTACTCACTACTCTACTCACTACTCACTACTCACTACTCACTACTCACTACTCACTACTCTACTCACTATTCACTACTCTACTCACTACTCTGCACTCACTACTCACTACTCTGCACTCACTACTCACTACTCGGCACTCACTACTCTACTCACTACTCTACTCACTACTCACTACTCTACTCACTACTCACTACTCTACTCACTACTCTACTCACTACTCACTACTCACTACTCTGCACTCACTACTCTACTCACTACTCACTACTCACTACTCACAACGCTACTACTCTACTCTACTCACTACTCACTACTCACTACTCTACTCACTACTCACTACTCACTACTCACTACTCACTACTCACTACTCTACTCACTACTCACTACTCTGCACTCACTACTCACTACTCTACTCACTACTCTGCTCTCACTACTCACTACTCTGCTCACTACTCACTACTCTACTCACTACTCACTACTCTACTCTACTCACTACTCACTACTCTCTACTCTCTACTCTCTACTCACTACTCTCTACTCACTACTCACTACTCTACTCACTACTCACTACTCTACTCACTACTCTGGACTCACTACTCACTACTCTGCTCACTACTCACTACTCTACTCACTATTCACTACTCTACTCACTACTCTGCACTCACTACTCACTACTCACTACTCTGCTCACTACTCACTACTCTACTCACTACTCACTACTCTACTCACTACTCTACTCACTACTCACTACTCTGCACTCACTACTCACTACTCTGCACTCACTACTCTACTCACTACTCTGCACTCACTACTCTACTCACTACTCACTACTCTACTCACTACTCTGCACTCACTACTCTACTCACTACTCACTACTCTACTACTCTACTCTACTCACTACTCACTACTCACTACTCTACTCACTACTCTGCTCTCACTACTCACTACTCTGCTCACTACTCACTACTCTACTCACTACTCACTACTCTACTCACTACTCTACTCACTACTCACTACTCTACTCACTACTCACTACTCTGCACTCACTACTCACTACTCGGCACTCACTACTCTACTCACTACTGTACTCACTACTCACTACTCTACTCACTACTCACTACTCTACTCACTACTCACTACTCTACTCACTACTCACTACTCACTACTCTGCACTCACTACTCTGCACTCACTACTCTGCACTCACTACTCTACTCACTACTCACTACTCACTACTCACTACTCTACTACTCTTCTCTACTCACTACTCACTACTCTACTCACTACTCACTACTCACTACTCACTACTCACTACTCACTACTCTACTCACTATTCACTACTCTACTCACTACTCTGCACTCACTACTCACTACTCTGCTCACTACTCACCACTCTACTCACTACTCTACTCACTACTCTACTCACTACTCACTACTCTACTCACTACTCACTACTCACTACTCTGCACTCACTACTCTACTCACTACTCTGCACTCACTACTCTACTCACTACTCACTACTCACTACTCTACTCACTACTCACTACTCTACTCACTACTCACTATACTACTCACTACTCACTACTCACTACTCCCTACTCACTACTCACTACTCTACTCACTACTCACTACTCTACTCACTACTCACTACTCACTACTCACTACTCTGCACTCACTACTCTGCACTCACTACTCTGCACTCACTACTCTGCACTCACTACTCTACTCACTACTCTGCTCACTACTCACTACTCTACTCACTACTCTACTCACTACTCTACTACTCTACTCTACTCACTACTCACTACTCTACTCACTACTCACTACTCTGCACTCACTACTCTGCTCACTACTCACTACTCACTACTCTACTCACTACTCTACTCACTACTCTACTACTCTACTCTACTCACTACTCTACTCACTACTCACTACTCTACTCACACCTCTACTCACTACTCACTACTCACTACTCACTACTCTGCACTCACTACTCTACTCACTACTCTACACACTACTCTATTACTCTACTCACTACTCACTACTCACTACTCTACTCACTACTCACTACTCTACTCACTCACAAACCAAGGACAGAACAACCCACTGACAGCACTTGAACACCACCAATAGCATTATCACACTCTCTCATGCCATGGGCTAGTAGTCGCACTCTACCAAAACACTCTCAGACCCCTCAAAAAATAGTTTTAAAAAAGCTGGCAGGTATGGTGGTAACTAAAACTGCCTCTTCGCTAATTGGTTAGATTGTGTGTGCATTATTGTGGGTGAAGGCAAGAATGAAGCAAAAGAGGATGAATAGATGAGTGATTTGAGTAACTGAGTGCAGGGATTGTGAGTGTGTGGCATGCTGGGGAGTGAATCAGACCTGTTTAGTTTTCTATAGTTTGTTAGATTATATGCACCGAGCTTTTTTGCTGCACTGTCAAGATCAAAATGGAAATATGCAAACAGGTAATTTGTGGGCAGATTTAGAAATCCGAGATGGCTCAGTCGGGCACCGTATGTTCTACCGTAAGAGGTGAAATACATTAAGCCACCAGACGTATAAGCTGTTCGTAAACACATCATTTGCCACGGAGAAAAGAGGAGCAGTTAATGGTCCATGACCGTTTCCTCATTTCCTCTGTAAAAATTGCATTACTTGAGAATAAAGCAGACTTTTTCTTCGTGGATCTGCTATTTTCACCGTGCCTAGTTTGCCAGTGGAACCGCTCCTCTCCGCCCGCGTCTAAATTGGTTTGAACAGTGAGAGAGCGGCCTGATACTGCTGAGCAAGGCCTCAGGGCCTTTGAAACGGCGTTTCTAGCTCTGCTTTTCACGAGGTCTAAACTGCGACACCATGGCATTTCAATTTTAGGCTCTGGTAAACCAAGAATCTATAGTTCACGGAATGTTTCGATTGAACTCGGTGCCTGGCCCAGCCCTGGGAAGTTATTTTCCAATTAGAGCTACTTTCATGCAAAAAGGGAGTTAGATAAAAAGTCTTGATGCAATGCAATGGTGAGCGCGCACGCACCATCTGCATTGCATTACACGGGCACTCTGACAGCTCCTAATTAAGATTAATCACTCTGCGTGCTCGTTCGCGCACAGAATATGCCATGAAACTAACATCAATGACGGACGAAAAGTAAATATAGCCTATCACGTCAAGGCTACTAAATAGACAGCACAGCGAAGACGAATCACTAGGCAGATGCCATAAAACACTAAGGAATGTGTCTGCCCAGAGCCCTAGAGATACCTTTTTTTTCTTTAACATTAGGATCTCGGAGCTCCGCCTCCCCTGCTGACGCAGGGCTGACGAAGGCCGAGCCCTAAAAACTTCAAGGACATGAAGGAGGCCATATACTGCCTCAACAACGCCGTGGCAGAGGGCATGAAGGAGAGGTCTGATGCTGTGAGGCTGTTATGCAGCAAGCTTGATAGTGACCAGGGTGCAAGAAGCAGGGACAGACAGAGACGGGAAGGGCACACTTAGGCAGTTAACAGGCTGTGTGATGCCACCCGTGTCCTCAGCAGGTACTCAGTGGCCATGCAAATGGAGATGGCCAAGTGCAGCCGTGAAGTCACTCAGGGATTGGTAACAGTCACCAGTGCTTTGGAGGTGCTTCAGACCAACCAAATTGCTGCCACAGGATCGGGGATGGGGCTGAGAGTGAGGAGGCAACAAGCTGCAGTAGCATCACCCCCCTCCCCCCTTCCCCATTACAGGAGACCAGGAGGTGCAGTGGTAGGCACGGTTCATCCGCAGGACACAGCACTGGTGAGGACAGTGTGCCTGCTGAACGCAGCAGTGCTGCACGTGGGCGCAGGAGATGAACACTGCCATCACATTCCATTGTGTGGTGGGTGACGTAATCCATTGGACGCAATGATGGGACTAGGGATGGTGCATGGTGGAGTGACTATGCCATGTTTGGCTTGACCAGGCACTGTGAGGCCATCATAGTGTTGAGGTGTGCTGTACAATTGCCTGACTGAAGGTCAATTAAAATCTGTCACACTATTGCTGTTACTAACTTTGTCTCATTACTTACTCAGAAATAGTTGTGTGTGATCTCTGCCCGTCTGTCTCCAATCTGGTGCAGCTGGGACGCCTGCAGCGCTGTGCTGTGTCCAGGGACATTCCTCATCCTCATCCTCTGATTCACTGATTTCCACAGGTGTCCCCCTCTTTGTGGCAAGGTTATGCAGCATGGCACATGTAGCTATTACTTTGCAGCAGATCAGGGGCCGGTACTGCCGTGCACCTCCATTTCTGTGGAGGCAATGGAACCTGCTTTTGAGGAGTCCAAATGAATGCTCCACCACATTGTGCGTAGATTTATGTGCCACATCATATCTCCTTTCACTTGGGGTAGATGGGTTGAGGTACGGGGTCAGGATGAAGGCACGCACCGCATATGCGCTATCACCTAAGTGTCAAAGAAAGGAACATTATTCACAGTCAGCAATCGTTGCATTTAATGTAAACCTCAGGGTGCGTCACATGGATTTACCTAGCAGGTAGCCTTCTCCAAATTCACCCGCAACAAGATGGGTATAAATCCCACTGTTCCTGAATATGTAGGAATCATGCGTGCTCCCTGGGACTTTTGTGACTATGTCGGTGATGATGTGAGAAGCATCACATATTACCTGTACATTTATTGAATGGGTGGATTTGCGGTTGCGGTAGATGTACTCAGTCGCAGCGGGGGGCAGATTGGTATATGTGTCCTGTCCATGTACCCTATGACGTGTGGGAACTGGGCCTTCTGATAAAAGTCCATCTTGGTCTTATGCAGTTCTGCCTGTGGATATAGTGTGGCATCCTTTGCAACATGGCGTCCAGGAAGGTATTGAAGAAACGTGACAGGCAACTCTATGAGACTCCAGCTGCCACAGCTATTACCTCCTGATGACTGCCAGATGCCAGTAGGTGCAAGCAACAGAGTACCTGTAAATGTGGAGGTATTGCGTGCTCCCTTGGTGTCTGGTGCTCCAGGATTGTGTGCAGGTCCTGTATCAGGTCCAGGATGGTGTTTGGGTGAAGCCTGTACCCTCTCATGGATTTCAGCCTCTGAGTTGGAATAAGGTGAAGAGCAATCTGTATACACATTCCTGTCGTCTCCAGATCCTTTGTGCTGCAGCTCGTATCCTTAACCGCCTTGCAATGACAGAGGGCCGCCATTGTGTTCAGGCTGATGCATTCTGGGGCTGTTTATATGGTGTCCACTTGGTTACCACCTGCTTTGAGTTTGTGTAAATTTGTGACTCATAATTAGCGATTTATTAAGGATTATGTAATAGCGAGTTTGTGTACATTGCTTAGCGATTTTCTTTAGTGATACCTTCTTTTCCTAATCGGTTAATAGTTAGTCGGTGTGGCATTTTCGCTAAATAAGGAATCGCTAGTTGTTTTCCGTTGTTTTTAGCGATTCCTTATTTAGCGATTCGGTGTTTCAACCTCTACAATTCACATGGTTTATTACCGATTGCAAACGTTGAAACTCTGCGATTTTCAGCATTAGCGATTGGTATTTGGCCACCTACATCTGGCCCTTAATCTCCTCGACTGCCACAGCGCCTTGAGATCCCTATGGGTAATTAGTTTACACTTTACAAATACCAGATGTATTTTTTAAAATGTATTACTAATTTTGTTCTGCACTCATAAACGTAAAAGAACAGAGATAAGTGGCTAGAATTTGCTGTATATTTATTTGTAGAGGAACACTTTGCTTTGTCCACACAGCAAATTATATGTAAGTATTGCTATGACAAGTTAGATAACAAAATGCTAGCCAGAGCAATACATAACTAGTTAGAATTAGTATCAATTCCAGAAGAACTTTGAGAACTTTGAGAACTTTGAGAATGACATTTTTATGAACCAATTTTCATACAATATATACACCCTTTTCAAGCAATAGATCATATGGAACCAAAGACAGGAAAATTACCACCGACAGCTACAGAAAAGCCTTAAAGGAAGGGTTGTCTGCTTACCTTTAGATTTGAAACAAAATATTGAAACTGTAGGGACAGAGAGAAATATTGATAAAGCACTTATCATTCTAGTAAATGGCATGCCTACCAAGAACAAAATAGTCTAGCAAGAAATAGTGGATGTTAATAAAATTGAACGCAGCAGATCAGGGGCCGGTACTGCCGTGCACCTCCATTTCTGTGGAGGCAATGGAACCTGCTTTTGAGGAGTCCAAAAGAATGCTCCACCACATTGTGCGTAGATTTATGTGCCACATCATATCTCCTTTCACTTGGGGTAGATGGGTTGAGGTACGGGGTCAGGATGAAGGCACGCACCGCATATGCGCTATCACCTAAGTGTCAAAGAAAGGAACATTATTCACAGTCAGCAATCGTTGCATTTAATGTAAACCTCAGGGTGCGTCACATGGATTTACCTAGCAGGTAGCCTTCTCCAAATTCACCCGCAACAAGATGGGTATAAATCCCACTGTTCCTGAATATGTAGGAATCATGCGTGCTCCCTGGGAATTTTGTGACTATGTCGGTGATGATGTGAGAAGCATCACATATTACCTGTACATTTATTGAATGGGTGGATTTGCGGTTGCGGTAGATGTACTCAGTCGCAGCGGGGGGCAGATTGGTATATGTGTCCTGTCCATGTACCCTATGACGTGTGGGAACTGGGCCTTCTGATAAAAGTCCATCTTGGTCTTATGCAGTTCTATATTTATTATGAAAATGTTGTTGTTATAGATGTAAAATGTATGTAGTATGAGATATTAACATCAAGTGGACAGACTGAAAAGTGGCTAGATCCAGATTAGAAGTTTACGAACACTACTGCATCCATCCCCTGCATTCTAACTACGTTATTGATGATGATATTGCTCTCTTTCAAATAAAACAAGCAGATGGAGCTCCCATGAGTGCGTGGAAGAAAAGTTTAGAGGCTCGCTGTTTTCCATAACTATTTCCTACTAGAGCAGATGGCCATTATGGTGACTGCCCCATACAAATACCAGCAGCTGGATACCGGTCAACCATTTTATTTAGAGGATACTAGATTTTGATAGTGTATTCCACACATATCCAATCTTCTGTTTGAGAGCGACTTGTCTTAACTATCATATGCTGTAAACCACATAACTGAAGACAGCAATTCACCTTCAAACCCTCTCTGAAAAGTAATTCATTGACAAAGTTCATGGGAAGGATGGGAAGTTAGAATACAACTTGATAATTTGATGGGAGTGCCAATGTGGAACAGAGTATTGGTATAGTCGTCATGGAGAACTGAAACCTAGGTGCACCTACTTGGTTTCTGACACTCAGTGGTAAGGAGTATGCACGAGATGACTTGCTTGATTTTTTTAGAGAAGCAAAGTCAAACATTAAGGACATCAATGTGAAGACAGCAGGAGCACTTTGCTCTTTGGATCCTGCTAATGTTTGTAGATATTTTACCTATTGGTTTCAAGCCATGATGTCCCATTGTTGATATCAGAGTTATTGTCCACATCAGGTATCACCCTCATCAACACCCCCCGCCCCTTCACCGTCCAATGGCAGCCTGCCCCCCTATATTGAGTAAAACGGGGATTGTCGGCCATGATCCAGCTTTCCAGCTGGTCTTTCGGGTCCATATATCCAGTCACTTAGAACCATGAGGTGAGAGGCGCATTAGTACAACACATCAGTCATCCAAGTCAAAAGTGGATCTGCAACATTTAGTAAAGGCCACCTGCTACTCCCAGACAAATGTCGTAAGAAACGACGTGAATTTCACCAACATCAACTTAAATGTATAGTAGGGATAGTTTTGCACAGTATAGAGCAACCCCGGAAGAGTCATCTCAGCAGGGCGACTTGCCCAGTGATGGAGGGCAGTGAAGATCATCTTTGTTGGTGGGTCCGTGTCACAGCAAATGGGGAGGTGAGATTCTCTTATAGTTATAGAGTATATATATATATATATATATATATATATATATATATATATATATATATATATATATGGTTTCCACACTCAGCCGCCAATCAGCAACAGAAACGAGTGAAACGGACTCTTCAAATGTCTTCCAAAAGCAGGTATTTATTTAAATCTTCATGTAAAGTGCAAAGACGTGTCTACCAAACGCGTTTCGGCGGTCCCTGCCGCCTTGCTCGCTGGTAATTAGTGCTCATGACTACGTTACAATTTAAATCACCTTCTACCAATCATATGAGAATACACTTTCTGGTATAGGTATCAACAAGGGACTACAGCATTGACGATGTCAATAGTAAACAGACTATTTACAAATGGAGCATGTATTACATGTTATTCTCGAGTCATAGTCTCAAAAAATCATTTGAAATGTTACATATATCTAGCCAAATATGTAGTACAAATACTTATATATTAAAATCATTTAGATTGGCAGAACTGTACATTATAGTTGATTACTGCATAATGCAAGGTGTGCCATTGATACCTTGTATAATCATCCATTTTATGTAATCTCAAAAATGGTGCAGTTGCATGTCCAAAATAGTGCTAATATAAAGTGCAAAGTGTAAAAATTTAGGGATTTAGGCGGCAGTACTTCTCGAAATAACGAGAAGGACAGATATCATCATAATCCTGCCATTTGACACTGCGCTGGGGACTCTATGAAGGCCTCACTCTGGTATCTCTCCCTTCAACCAGACTAAAAGCAGTTAACCCTGAGCCTTAAGTGGCTTCCGAATGTGTCGAGCAACTACATGATCTTGGTCCTGGTAATATGGAGGCGGCCAAGGTATAATCAGAAGGTCGTCCACATAAAGTGAGATCCTGTCTTGGCAACTCTTGGATGATTGGAATCCATCCAGCTCGGTGTCGGACCTTCTAAGGTGCACCAACAGCTCTGTCATGAGGGCAAACAACAGGAGCAACAAAGGGCATCCCTGTCCAATCCCCTACTGCAGTACCAGCGGTGCCGACATATTGCCTCCCACCTGGACCTGAGCCCTTGGGCTGCAAAAGAGGAGCTTGATGTAGTACAAGTAGTAGGGACCGAATCTAGATATTCAAGCAGTTCAAACATAGGGTCATAAGACACTATTGAATGTCTTTTTGATATTGATTTGTAGTTTGGCGAGCAGCTGGCTCAGGCGATCAGCCATTGGCAAGGCACTGTGTAGTCACTGAATGTTGTGTTGCATTGACCTATAGGGCATGAAGCCACTCTGGTCTTTGTGGACAAGATCCATCATGGCCAAAGCACATCACATGGACCTTGGCTAGTATCCTGCTTTCAGAGTTTCTGTGCTATAGGTCTGTACGAGGAGCATCTCCTCGGGGGCGGTCAGGTTTAAGGATACCTACAATTTGTGATTCCTCCAGTTCATCCAGGAGCTGACCCCTTTTTCTGGCTTCTGTATAGAAATCTAGTAGGATTTGAGTTCGGATATGTTCCAGGTTGAGAGAGAATTACCAGTCTCGTTCTCCATGGAGGACAGTTTCTGTCTGTAGGTTGGTCCAGTCAATGTACCAGTTTGCCCATTTTGTTGCCATATTCATAGAGGCGGCTTTGAGGCACCTACCAAATATTTCTGGTCTTATCTACCTGAATTCAATTGAGCCCACACCAGAGTACGCTGTATCCTGGAGAGCTCCCTGGTGTATTTAAGTGCACTAAACGTCTCGTGCTGCTTGATCTAAATCCGCCATTCTTTGCAGTTTTTCCAGTTTATCACGGGCCAGCCGCACGATCACCTCCCCATTAGTCACAGTGCCATAGACGCTCCATAGGGTGATCGCTGAGTCCACTGCACCATTGTTTCCACTGAAGAAGTGGGGTTGAATCATCAGAAAGAATCACAGAAGTGTTGTTGGGTCAATCAACAGGAGCTAAGCATCCGCGGTGTCTTCACCGCAGATGAGGAGTTCTAAGGGGAAAAAGGTCTGACAGGCTCCAGGCATGGATTTACGGCAGACACTGAGGCTAGGTGTGTGGTGGGTACCAGGACATAGTTAAGGTAGGAAAGGGTGCTGTGGACGCCAGAGAGAAAGTTGTGTCTGCCCGGGTTGTGATGGTAGTGGCTCCATACATCCATCAGGCCCATGAAATCTCTAAAGAGGCTTAGCAGGTTACGGGGAAAACATTTTAGGGAGGGGTAAAGGCTACTTGAGTGAAGTCCCCCATGCATGTAGAGTTGTGGGATACAAGGTCTCAGCATGTATAGCGAGTCTCCAAGAAAGAGGTCCCTAGGAGTCAGATTGCATAGTGCACCTCCCCCTCAAGGGGGCAGGAAGCAGTCTCATCTCCAAGTGAAATCAATCGGGAAGGATGCCTCTTCAGGCAGGCGCATCATTACTCTGGTTCTTCATCCCAAGACTGCCGAGGGGAGCCTCCTCCGTACGAGCCACCATGAAAAGAGTGTAAGGTATCATGTCTGGGGTGGGCTGAACGGCTCCTGGTAGATCCTAGTCTCAGAGAGGCTGCCAGTCTCAAGGACACATTCACAATTTTCAGGGGACCTTGAGTTCGAGTGTCTCCTATCCACAGGGGTAGGGTCACCTCTACCACTGAGCATCACTCCAAAGAGGCCCCTTCTCCCCCGCAGCAGTTTTTCAGTCACCACTGTTTCTGGACCTCCTTGTTGTATTCTGGGAAAACCATAATGACTCAGGATTTGTTGTGCCCAGCCCCCTTTTGTCTAATTGTGTGCAACACAAGGTAACTGTCCAGGTAATTTAAGAATTGCTTTGTTTGGTCTAAGTGGAGCCCAGGGGAAGGGATGGTGGAGCCTGGGTCCCAAGGCATCGGAGATCACTCAAAGAAAACAGGGAGATTTCTCATATAGGGTGTCATGCCAGGTTAGCAGAAAGTAGTCCAGATACGGCCCCTCCTCTTTCTCTAAGAATCCCACAAATTACAAGCTGTTTCGGCAGGATTGGTCCTCAGTGTCCTCCATGAACAGCTGAAGATCAAAGGATTCTGCCGATAGCTAGGCAACTGTGTCCCTGAGCTCCCGGAGGGTGTCCCTGACCTTAGAGACTTTCCCATACACTTCCGTGATGCTCACCACTGCATTTGCTAGATCTTGCGTGAGGAGGGAGATGTCAATAGCTACCTCCTCCATCTTGCTTTCAAGAGCAAATTTAGAATCCATGATGGCCTGGAGCCTTAAATGATGGGTGTCATCATGTTTGCTGATGCAGTTCTGCCACAGATTTCATAAGGGATCTGAGCCCCAGCATCTGCAAATGACAACAGGCTGGTCACTTGCTGTCAGACAATGGTGCAGGCAGGCAGGCAGCTGCAAGGACCACCTTTCAACCCAGTATGTTATAGGATTATATGGGTAGTGGTTGTTGTGCTGTTAAACTGCGTCCTCCATGTTGGTTGCGTAGCCACCCCACCCCAAAATTACAGTTCTTTTAAGACCAAACTTGACATTTCTACCTGTTCCAAACCAAAAGTTGGCACTTACTAAATGAAATCAGGGAACCCCCATTCTATCCTATGGGAAAGATAGGATTTACAATAGTGGGTAAAAACAAATTAGGAGTATTTCACTACCAGGACATGTAAAACTTAAAAGTACATGTCCAACTTTTTAAACACTGCACCATGCCCTAAGGACTGTTTAGGGCCATTTAAAAAAGGTGGCATATGGATTAAAAATAGAGCTTCAGGCTTTTGCCTTAGTCAAAATCGCAGTTTAAAATTGCCCACAGGCTGCAATGGCAGGCCTGAGAAATATTTTGAAGGGCTTTTCAAGTGGGTGGCACAATAAGTGCTCCAGGTCCACTGATAGCATTTAATGTACAGACCCTTGGTACCACTGTACTAGAAGAGTCTAGGTAAATTAAATGTGCCAATTCAGTGTACTCCAGCTTTACCATGTTTAAGGGAGCCCTATAGCACTAGTTAGCAGTGGTAAAGTGCAAAGAGTTCTAAAAGCCAACAAGACAGGTTCAGAAACCATGAGGAGTATATATAAATGGTTTGAGGAGACCCTGCAGAGAGGGCCAAGTCCAAAAAGAGGCACAACTCTGTAAAAATAAATAAAGTTAAGGCCTAAAGTGGTTGTCACACTTGCTAGGCCGCATGACATCATATACAATATTTGTGCTCGAACACCTGTGTCTAAAATTGACAACACTTCTGTTTCTAGAATTTTGGTACCAGAAAAAAATTATATAGGAGTACGGTAATTTCCAAGGTATGCTCTGTTTGAATGTAAGGCAATTGTCATTACACTCTATCCAGATCCATTTTCTAAATATATTGTGTAGAGACATGATGTAATATGCTCTCCCTCGTATAAAAATGAATAAGACTATGGTGTACGTTTTCCCAGAAAACGAAATCTAACCAGCTTTAAAGTTGGAAATTGTGTATTAATTTTAGTGCCATCTGCGCTTCATCTTTGTAGCATTAAGATGACATATTTACTGCCGCAACTAACACTTAAAGTTGGTAGAACATTAGCTCTACAGAATTAACCTACTTTAATTTGCACAGGGCTTTTTTCATAAATATTTCAAACGTCACAAATGTGCAATCGGTTATAGTTATACATTTCTACAATGGCTAACCCTACAATTAGAAAAAGATATAAGGAGGCCCCCTTTCTTGGTTTGTTTGGGACCAGGGGGAATACGTAGAGAAACAAAGAGTGTCCCGTAATGCAAATAATGCGCTATCCTATATAACCAAAAAATATCAATCTAAGGATCTGCGGGCGTTTGATCGGAATTTAGATAACTTAAAAACAATGTGTGTGGAAGGTATACACACTGTCCGGGAGAGCCACCGGTCTTTGGAAAATACTTCTAAATTGTTTTTCATTTATATGGTATAGGAATCACTGTAACCAAAGACAGTCTTCTTGGAGCGTCTACCGGCTCATAAATCTTGGGGGTTGACCTCCCTTGTTTTTTATGAAATTAAAATACCACGCTTTTGAAATGCGCTCGGCCTCCCTGCTCCTCTCCGAACAGCTTCACCGTTTCGTCTCTTCGTTGTCCTTCTTTTTCGACAACGAAGAGACGAAACGGTGAAGCTGTCGGGAGAGGAGCAGAGAGGCCGAGCGCATTTCAAAAGCGTGGTATTTTAATTTCATAAAAAACAAGGGAGGTCAACCCCTAAGATTTATGAGCCGGTAGACTTCCCCGGACAGTGTGTATACCTTCCGCACACATTGTTTTTAAGTTATCTAAATTCCAATCAAACGCCCGCAGATCCATAGATTGATACAGGGATCCGTAGGCAGTATGAAACTTCAGTATACAACTGAGTCCTATTAATTTTGTTTTTAAAGGCGAGAATCTGTCCTGAAGAAGGTGTTTGTATTGAGAAAAAAAGCAGAAACTCTGCGTCAACATTTGTTTTTCTGATTCTTGTTTTATTTATCCTACAAATTTTGTATTGATTGTTAAATTCTGCAATTTGTATACATTCATGTTTTTATGTGTTCATGTTTTTAATGCATTAATTTTACCAAACTGTCTACTCAAATATATGTAATAAAATATACATGTGATTTTTTAAACTCTTGATAATAGCCCTTTTTGTTCGTATTATAAATATTGTGTTGGGATTTAGATTTGACCTTGTCTTTTAGCAACATCAATACCACTTGCCTCTCCCGTAATTATTAGAATGATATTTTTGGTTATATAGGATAACGCATTATTTGCATTATGTAACCCTACAATTAGAAACTCTTGAGCATCTTAAGAATTTACTGTAAATTGTGTAACACTTGTAGAAATGTCAACACATTCATAAATACCTGTCACAGAACAAGATCCATGTTTCTCAGCTCACTCAGAGTAGACAGTGAGTTACTTGTGGTAACAGAAATAGGAAATGCACCATTACATTTCAATCGCAATTTACTCAAGATACTTTAGAAAATTGACATCCTGCTATGTCCTGGTCATCCTCTGCTTTCAATTTTTCATTCTCTTCTTTGACCATGTCAACTTTTCTGAAGTTCAAACTTTCAAAAACTTTACTAAACTTACGTTTGGGATAGATGCCACGTTTTGCATAGCTTGGTGATGAGGAGCGTACAGTCTTCTCAAGGAATTGCACTCTCTAACACATTTGCTGTGTGCATTTACTTTGTACTCATTAAAATCTACAAGGTACTGCCTTAAAGGGACCGAACACGTGACAGTGCAACACAAGACATCCAGGACAGGGTAAGTAAGATACACACCCTAAATTAACCTGTCCTCGCCCTCTGGTAGTTTGGCACAGAGCAGTCAGGCTTCACATAAGAACCACTCTGTAAATTAGTTGTGCAACACTTCAAACAGTAAAACAGTGAAAACACCACATAGAAAGATTCCACACCAGGTTGGGAAAAATTTGATTAATTTAATAAATAAAACAAGACCAAAACCACACAAATCCAATGAGTAGAACTTGCAATATGCATGTTTTTTAAAATAACCCTAAAATTTAAAGTAACTAAAAACTAAGGGGCAGATGTATCATCCGTTTTTTTTGTCGCAAACGCTGCGATTCGGAAAATAGCAGCGTTTGCGACAAAAAAAACGGGATTTGGAATGTATCATTCAAAAAGCCTCGCAATATTAAGGAATCGCTAATTTAGCGATTCCTTAACATTGCGAGGCTTTTAAGAAAATGCAAATTGCGATTTAATATTTGAAATGTATCAAGCATTTCAGTGGACTAAGAATTCGCAAATTACCATCAACTTGTAGTTGGTGGTAACTTGCGAATTCTTTTCAAAAAGCACTTTTTTTAAATTCTAAAGGTGCCATATGACGCTCATACATGCCCTTAGGGCATGTATGTGCGCCATATGCGTACACATATCAAATTCAGGGGTGCAGCAGGGTGTCC
This sequence comes from Lissotriton vulgaris, assembly GCF_964263255.1. Lineage (NCBI taxonomy): Eukaryota > Metazoa > Chordata > Amphibia > Caudata > Salamandridae > Lissotriton > Lissotriton vulgaris. The sequence goes on along the minus strand of NC_141689.1, from coordinate 1,515,704,944 downwards.
TTAAGACACCCTTGCACCCTTGAAATTATTCTCAATTTGCGATTAGCTAATTGCTAATCGCAAATTGAGTATAATTTTACATTCATTCCTATGGGCCTCCTGGCCCATAGAAATGAATGGGAAATTATTCCTTAATTGCGATGAGCAATTTGCTAATCGCAATTAAGGAATTCTAAGGAATCGCTAATAAATAGCGAAATTCTACATACATACCATTTTGCACTTCTCAAATAGCGATTCCTTAACAATCGCTATTTGAGAAGTGCAAAATGGTATCTTGATACATCTGTCCCTTAATCCCTTCTAGAGATTGTGATCACATGATGCGATTTAAAAAAACCTCCACAGCTCCTTTTAGTCTTTACGCCTTAATCTTATGTGGTATGAGCAGCGTTAACAGATTTTATTTATGTATGTATTATTTGATCTGGGTTTGAAAGCATGACTGTCAACCAGCCAGTATATAAATTGACTTTGGGTCCACCTCTTCAACCATTGGTGTTCTAGATCAGTATCTCTCACCTATTGACTTAAAACTGTCAGTCATATGTTGGATCACCCCAATGTTATATTTTACCCTGACCTCATGCAACTGGAAACTGCCTTATACTGCCATTGGCTGATGGGGTGTATCCTTACAGCTACCTTATGCTTACATTATAAAGTATGATGGGCTATTTTACAGCTATCGGCCTCTCCCTCTGTGAACTCCTAGTTATTTATTTCCATCTTTAACTTTGTACTCAGGCGTCCACCTGTTTGTTCCCTCCTACGCATCCCTCTTCCCTGTGTGTCACCCCTCATGAGTCCCTCCTGCCGACCCTCCTTGTCGCTTCCTGTGAAACCCTTCCTCTTTCTCACAATGTCTTATTTGAAGCTGCAGGCAGCTACTCACCATTGCATCATGTCTGTATATTTTTTAAGTGGAGGACAAAGGAATCTTTATCATGTTCTGTTTATTTCCAAGGCTTCATTCTTATTCCATCTTCATATTAAAGTCTTCCTTGTCTTCATGACTTTCTAATTTTTGTGTCGATTTTAACTGGGCAGCTCCGAGCGGATCAAGTTTTCCATTCACAACAAAGAGAATTTGTGACAACTATCCGGATCCTCGAACATTCAGTGGCCAGACAAGGAGGATCCGAGCTGCTGCTCTGGTGTCCTGTTTCTAATTAGGAATATCAGCTTCCCTGGAGGTCTTGGTGCCAGCGCAGAAGGCTATTGATGTTCAGATGTGGGAGGTTAACCGCAGACCACAAATACTGGAACTAAGGGCTGAGGATGCCAAAGGGCGTAACAGACGAAATAACATATAGGAAGTAGGCCTTCCAGAAGGAGTGGAGGAGGACAACATGGTGGATTATCTGGAGCACTGGCTGCAAAAAGAGGTGGCCCCAGAGGGCCTGACGCCATTTTATACTCTGGAGAGGGCGCACAGGATGCCGGCCCGTCCGTTGACTCCTGGGAGACCGCCCAGGCTGGTGGTGGGACGTCTCCTTCATTATAAGGATAGGGACCTTCTGCTCCAGAGGGCGTGCACTGCGGGCCCCTACAAAGTTGACAGTAGTAAGGTGTCCCTGTTACCAGATTATACTTTTTAGGTGCAATGCCATCGAGCTTCGTTTCAGGCGGTTAAGAAGGCCCTCCGAGACGAAGGCATCCAGTACTCATTAATGTTCCCAGCACGCCTGCGGGTGGTGTTGGATGGCAAAACATTCTTCCAGAATGACCCGGATGAAGCATGGAGTTGGTTGGAGACCTACAGGGCGGGAACAGATGGAGCGGGAGGTGCTGGAGGACTGCAATCGGAGGCGCCCCTACCGCGCCGCGTGAGGCGCAACAGAGGAAGACGCCATGGGACACAGAAAACTTCCACGTCGCAGAAGGAGAGATTGGCAGCCCTGCAGGCCGTGTCTGAAATCTCGCAGGCGAGTGGTGCTTCGCAGATGGCGACAACTGACTCAGAAAAGGGGTCAGCGGGATCGGACTCGGAGGCGACAGACGCAGGGAGTACCGTCATGCCACATGTCACGCCAGGGACAGCAGATGAACTGGTGGATGCCTGAATTTATGTCAAGCGTTAAAAATGAATATGTGGGGCGGGTGTTGTTGGTGTGGGGGCGCCGGGGGGGGGCGCCGGGGAGGGGCTTGGCGGTTGGAAGGGCTTGGGTGAGGACATGTTGGTGCCGGACGGATAATGGCAAGACTGGATGTGAAATGGGGAGACAGACTAGGTCTCCTAGGTGTTAGAGGTTCCCCCCTAGTTTCACTATTAAAGTGAACTCCTGGTAGCTACCAGGGAGACTGTTAGTGAGTGATTTGGATGGGTGCTAGCTGTTTAGAGCCTGTTCTGGGAGGGGAGGTGGGGGGTGTTGTTGAGGGTTGTTGTTCATTTTGAGGTTTTCCGAACCACCGGTATGCCAATGCAGGGAGTATGATTGTGGGATAAGTTTAACCAGCGACATGGGTACATTCCCTGAATTAAAATGTGTTACGTGGAATGTACGGGGATGCACACGATGCTGAGGCACCATAAGGTCCATGCTTATTTGGTGCGTAGAGGGGTACAGATAGCTCATCTCCAAGAAACTCATTTAGACCGTGGTGAAGGTCAGGCCTTGCAGCGCCGTTGGAGGGGCAGGTCTTTTATACCACATATTCTGCTTTTGCTAGGAGTGCGCTTGTCTGGGTGAGGGCGGGGGTCCCCTTTCAGCCGACCCAACAGATAGTGGACCCTGAGGGGAGGTTTGTGGCTGTCCAGGGGAGGTTGGATGGGAGAGATGTGACGATATGCAGTGTGTACTCCCCTAATGTGGACCAGAAGGCCTATTTCGCCCGGTTATCGGTCACGGATATTGAAATTGATAGGTCGCATCCGCCACTGCCCCGAGCGCATGTCCATAAGCTCTCTAGGCTTCGGCGAGACTGGCAAGCAGAGTGGGGCCTCATTGATACTTGGCTAGTGCAACATCTGGGCGAACGGGACTATTCATATTATTCCGCTTTACATGACTTGCACGTCCGGTTGGATGCAGTGTTGTGTTCTCAGGATGTCCACGCACTGGTCCGCCATAGTGAATACCTGGCAAAAACAACATCGGATCATAATCCGCTCTTGGTGGTGTTGAGGTGGTCCAGGGAAAGGCCTGCAATACCTACTTGGCGACTATGCCCTGAGGCATTGGAAGACCAAGTATTCCGGGCAGAGGTGCAGGAGGGCATAGAGCAATATTTTTTTTGAAATTAGGGGAATGCTTCGACTGGGGCCCTGGAGTGTGATGCTTTTAAGGTGGTGGTACGGGGCCTGTGCATAGCTAAGTCGGCAGGAGTACGGAAGACTCTGAAGGCGGATATAGAGAAGGAGGAGCTGCAACTGCGTCACGCGGAGAGAGTCCATTCGGAGAACCCAGGAGTGCAAGCCGAAGTGCCGGCCGCGAGAGAAGGGGTGGCGGCACAAGTAGAGAGACTGCGCTGCCTTGATTACCAAGAATATTTGGTGTGGGCGCACGCAGAAAGGGACAAGGATGGCTCCCTGTTGGCTTGGTTGGCCACTCTGGCTCTGAGGGGGTCACGGGTGCTTGCTCTGTCCTCCCTGGCGGGTATACCGGAGTACACCCAGCGAGAGATCAAGGAGTTGTTTCTGGAATACTATACGGACCTCTATGAGATTAAATTGTGAGATCCAGGTGAGGGATTGGAGGAGTTCTTGGCTGAGGTGCAGCTGTCGCATCTTGAGGACGACCAAAGAGTGGAGTTGGGGCAGGAGATCACAGTGGGGGAAATACACCGTGCAATAAAACATATGACACGTAAGAAAACCCCAGGGGCAGACGGCCTACCGGTGGAGTTTTACTCTACTTATGTTGATGTTCTGGCCCCCAAATTGCTGTTGGTTTATCGAGAAGCCCGGGAGGTAGGGAGGCTACCGGACTCTGCTTGTGAGGCCATCATTATCCCCTTGTTGAAGCCGGGTAAAGACCCATTGGCTAGATCGTCCTACCGTCCATTGTCCATGTTGTCAGTTGACTATAAAATATGGAGTGAGATTCTGGTGGCTCGACTCCTCCCTTACATGACACAACTGGTCCATTCGGACCAGGCGGGTTATATCCCAAAACGCAATACTGAGACAAATGTACGACGGCTGCTGCGGATATTAGGGGAAGATCATAGGGAGGCCCGACCGCGGTGGTGCTCTCAATAGATATTGAGAAGGCGTTTGACAGCCTGGAGTGGCCATACTTGTACAGGGTCCTCCGCGAGTTTGGGCTTGGGGACGTCTTTGTGGGATGGACGGAACACCTTTATAATTCGGCGACAGCTCGGGTGAAGACGGGCATGACAATTTCCTCTTCCTGCAAGGTGGGGCGGGGCACGCAACAGGGGTGCCCGCTCTCCCCGTTGCTATTTGCATTGGCCATTGAGCCGCTGGCTTCTCATGCGCGACTGGGGAGGTATTATCCGGGATTATTTCTTCGAGGGGCCAAGCAGTTTATTTCCCTTTATGAGGATGATCTGTTGTTCTTTCTCGCCAACACGGCCGCGGCTTTGGAGGGGGCGCGAGCCTTGCTTGGGGCGTTTGGACAGCATTCGGGGCTGAAGGTGAACTGGGAAAATACCTGTTTATTCCAGGTGGCACCGGGGGTGCAGAATCCCCTACATGTGGCAGGCATCCGCTGGGAACCCCGTTGTTACCTTATTTAGGCACCAACGTTTATCACACCCTGGAGGATTTATTTGAGGGTAATTTAGGCCAGGCAATACGCGGTCTCAGGGGTAATTTCGAGTTTTGGAGTACACTGCCATTGTCGGTAGCAGGACGGGTGGCATTCCTGAAAATGGTGGTGCTCCCGTGTTAATTGTATTATTTTCGGACGTTGCCGGTCTGGGTACCGGGCTCCATTTTTTTCGGCAGCTCCGCTCTATGGCAGTGGGGTTTATCTGGGGAGCGGGAAGACGGCGAGTTGCTATGGCTACAATGATACGTCCGAGAGCTGACGGTGGTATGGCCGTGCCGGATTTTGAATGGTATTATCTTGCTGCACAGTTGCAGTGGCTCACCCAGGCTGTGGCTCGGGAATTCCGTGCGTGGCCCGGATGGCCCAGAGGGCGATGGATCCCGAGATACGTTTTATCTTTTCTACTTCTCAGACAGAAGATGCGGCTTGAACCGCTCACTGTGGAGGAGAAAACGATACGGTTGTGCTGGATTCGTAGCCAGACGAGGGCTGGATTCAACCGGCCGTACGCCCTGGAGATACCACTGGGAATTTGTACGGCCTTACCGCATGGCGGGGACTGGTCGGGTGCTGGGAGACCTCTATGAAAATGAAACTCTGTTGCTGTTTCAAACCCTCCAACAGAAATTTGACCTACCACAGGGAGACTACTTGCTGCATACAGCGCTTGTTTCCGCTATACAGCGTTATTGGGGGATGGGCCTGTCGGAGCCGCGCACATCCATGGTGTGCCAATATGTGGTGATGGCAGCGGGAACCGTTAAGGCCATTACATGCCTTTACAGGCGCATGTTAACTGAAACTCAAGAGCCACTGCGTACAATGCAAGGGAAATGGGAGCGAGACCTAGGTAGAGAAATTCCGGAGACAATGTGGGACCAGCTAGTTAGCAGGGCTTGCAAATGTACGAGAAATGTTAGATTCCAACTGGTACAGTTCTACATCCTGCACAGGGCGTATTTGACACCGGCCAAGCTCAATCAATACTTTGGGGCAGTAGCTGCTCGGTGCCCGAGGTGTAATTTGGAGGGAGCCGACATTCAGCACATGTTGTGGGGATGTAAAAGCCTAGGAGAGTATTGGAAGGGGGTATTGGATCTACTGTGCCAGGTAACGGACTGGACATTAGAACTAGATGTGACGTTCATTTGTTACATTGGTTCCCAGCATACCACCAGAACGAAAGTGGCAAGTAAGTTTATAGACCTGAGCTTCGTATTGGCTAAAAGAGAAATCACAATGCACTGGAAGTCGGCAAGGGGCCAGGGTTGGGAAGGTGGTGGGCGGAGGAGCTAAAATGGGCGCAGAGTGAAGGTGCGATTAGGCTACAACAGGCCCTGAGAATGAAAAATGAAAAAGCGCTGGAGGCGGCGAGGGGGCGGGAGGCTTTGGAGGGGCTATTGCGGATCCCAGCATCAGAATCAGGAGAGGGGTCAGAACTGGAAGAGGAGCAAGACCCACAAGCAGCGTTGATTCAAGGTGAAGGAACCGGGACTTGATTAGTGATTGAGTAATAATGTTTTTGACCTGTACTATAACACAACCGTTTCACGATCATTAATACATGGGATACTAATGTCCAATAATAGCTGAAAGATTATGCTATAGAGGCACACCAGTGGTAGGGGGAGGGATACGGGAGGGGGGATGTACCAATACTTGATTGATGGTAACGTCAGTAGTAATATTCAATGGATAATGTATATGGTACATGGGAAGATCCGTTTATAGTATGATATTGTTTGGAAAATCAAGAAAAATATGTTTAAAAAAAATCAGTGTACTTCTGAAATACAAAATATGCCCTAATGTATTCATCGAAGAGGGGGGTCTGGTTGAGCTGTTTACAGAGTCACATTGATAATGTTACCATATTACATATTACAAATCTCTTATGGGAGCCTATATCACACTGCTGTTACATAAAATATGTGATTTAAAAGTCTTAAAATGGTAAAAACAGGTTTAACTTTTAAGCCTCTTGAACGTACTTGTATTTATGCATCACATCATTTCTCAAATCAGGCTCTGAATCAGATTAACGCCGGAATTACAAGGACCTGCCCAAAATGCATCCATGTGACACCAGCTTCCAGGCCTAGCGTCTCAGCAAAGCACAGAGTATTCTGGGACATGTGGTTGTGTAATTTCAGGTTTTACATTACAATCAGGACCTATAAGGCAGGCCTGTCTAGAATTAAAATTACAGTTTGAAAGAAATATAGCTAAGGTAGGCTGAAGCGGTTATATAGGACATGGGGTCATCTGACAGTTATGTGACAGTGCGAACTAGGATGCTTAAAACCGCCCAGCTTGCTCTTATTATTCAGCTACCCTATCACTGACATCAGCTTCATAACTATTAAGTGGAGCCCTGTCACGTACTATTGTTACTTAGTACTTATACCTGCGCAATGGCACAATCACCATGCTTTCTATAATAAAATCTAAATTTTAAAAAAGGTGATTGCCCAGCGAGACATTTATGGCCATATTTAAAATGGTAAAACCTGAAACTAGCAGTCCCAGACTGCCAACCACCCTCTCATAAACTGGCAGAATCCTTTAAACTGTTGGGAAAAAACTATATGGACCCCTAGCTGCCCGTATACACATAAGTCCCTTGGACTCGTCATTACTTTCCCCACTATGCATACAAGAAGCTAAGGCAACATCTTTATTCCCACAGTGCACAGGATCAGGAGAATCGTATAGTATGTGCATGTATGCCACTGAATTTGCTGGCCCAATTGTTCAGTTGAGGTATACCCCAGCCTGCACAGCAACAATGTGTGCTACAGTAAAAAACCCACTCCTGCTGTAATGATGGACATGCACACACACGGGGCACTTGGACCTGCCCGAGGGAGAACGAGGGAGAACGAGGGCGGGCGCAGAGGGAGGAGCCAGGGACTGGGGACGGTAGTTAGCCGATGAACGAAGAGGAAGAAGGATGTGCAATAAATATGCTACCCTCTATACCCTGTGTCCGTGTCTCTATGCCAGTAAGGACACTACATCTGGCGACGAAGGTACAAAGAACCTGTGGCGAGCTAACTCGGTGCACGTCCCTGGAAGCTCAGCTTTTGGGAAGCATCCAGCATTGTGGGACAGGTGACCGTGTGGCGGCCGAGTCACGGCGCGATTGTCCTCGCGCGCTGGGCGCTCAACCCAGCCATCCGGAGGTGTTTCACCTGCCCGGAGCTCGCCCCGCTGCACCTCATGTGTGTCTGGGGGCTAGAGCGCAACGTCTGCCTGCTCGCCGGGAGCCCACCCCGGCGGCGGAATAATCAAGAAAGGCTGCCTCACCTGGTGCTCCTGCAATGACGCCCGCCTGAGAAGAGAGTGCGGGCTGACACCGATGATCGGTGAGTGAGAGGGAGCTGCAGTGAATGCATTCGTGTCTCCGGTAGAAAGCCAAATCTCGCTGTACACGAGATTCTCGCGGCGGCCATCTTGAAGTCAGGCAGCTCGTCCAATCCCCTGTCAGGGATCTTCGGCGGCCATCTTGGGGTCAGGCAGAGAGCCTGAAAGCAAACAAGCACTGGTGAGTGCAAGAAAAAAGTAAACAAGCACTGGAAAGTGCAAGGAAAAAGCAAACAAGCACTGGCGAGTGCAATGGAAAAGTAAACAAGCACTGGCAAGTGCAATGGAAAAGTAAACAAGCACTGGCGAGTGCAATGGAAAAGTAAACAAGCACTGGCGAGTGCAAGAAGACAGTAAACAACCACTGGGGAGTGCAAGAAGAAAGTAAACAAGCGTTGGCGAGTGCAAGAAGAAAGTAAACAAGCACTGGAGAGTGCAAGAAAAAAGTAAACAAGCACTGGCGAGTGCAATGGAAAAGTAAACAAGCACTGACGAGTGCAATGGAAAAGTAAACAAGCACTGGCGAGTGCACAAAGAAAGTAAACAAGCACTGGCGAGTGCAAGAAGAAAGTAAACAAGCGTTGGCGAGTGCAAGAAGAAAGTAAACCAGCACTGGAGAGTGCAAGAAAAAAGTAAACAAGCATTGGCGAGTGCAAGAAAAAAGCAAACAAGCACTGGCGAGTGCAAAGAAAAAGTAAACAAGCACCGGTGAGTGCAAGGAAAAAGTAAACAAGCACCGGTGAGTGCAAGGAAAAAGTAAACAAGCACTGGTGAGTGCAAGGGAAAAGTAAACAAGCACTGGCAAGAGCAAGGAAAAAGTAAACAAGCACTGGTGAGTGCAAATCCAATCAAAGAACTGACAGAAAGGACTTTTGTCAGTACGCATCGAATTAACGGGATCGCGCGATGAGTGACCCCGGTCCCATCGGTGTGTTGGGAGTCTTGTTCCTGCGCCCTCTGGAGCCCCTCACTCTTGAATCTGGCAGGGGTATGGGCTTGCGGTGGCAAGAATGGCTAGAAGATTTCACGGACTTCATGAAAGGGTCCCATGTAACTGATGCTGGACAGCAATTGATCGCTCTCAGGAATCTATTCGGCAAAGAAGTTGGACAGATCATAAAAGAGATGCCTGCTGAGTCCGCTGCCTCATACGAAAAGGTCTGTGAAGCACTTAACCGAAAGTTCTTGCACAAAAAGAATGTCGATTATGAGCGATATACATTCAACCTGGCATCACAAGAAAAAGGTGAGCAAATGAGTGTATTCATCACACATATGAGACGCTTAGCAAGATATTGTGACTTTGATAATTTTTCCACTAAGGATGCCCTCCGATTGAAAATTATAGAAGGCTGTCTGTCCGAGCCGTTGAGACGCAAACTGCTCAAGAAAAGCTACCCGCTAGACGAGATTGAAGAGATAGCAAGAGTCGAGGATCAAGCTGATGAGCATGCGAAGAAGATGGAGGCCGGGAGAAGCGAGAAACGTGAGCAGGCATTCAGGATGCAGTCTCGACAAGTGCATGGACGGTCCCCATCACAAGCACGCTCCTCCAGATCGAAAAAGCAATACCACCTGTCAAGTCGTCGGCGCAGAAGTACGAGTCGCACCAAGAAAAGATCAGAACGACAACTAAAGTGCTACCGATGCGGCTACAACTTCCCACATGCAGACACATGCCCAGCACTAGGTCAACGATGTCGGAAGTGTGGTAGGGACGCCCACTTCGAAAGCAAGTGTGGGACTTCCCACAAGGATGATCAACGAGAACCTACCAGGCAATATCGTCCCTCAAGCAGCCCTCACCATGTCAAAGCAGTACAGGACAGACGAGACTCATCCACTGGGTCGTCACAATCCAGCTGTCACTCCTGCCGAACACACCAATCCCGACGGCCGTCATCAAGAGGATCAAGATCCCTATCACCCATCTCACAGGACCGCAACGAATACATATGTTTTGTGGCAGATCCTGATCGTCTAAAAGAATATACACGGCTCGACATCCGAATTGGTTCTCACCACGCCAAGTTTGTGCTGGACAGTGGGGCGTCGCTAAATTATTTACCTGTAGCGGAATATCAAAGAATGAGAGCACCTCCCAAATTGATCAACGCACATGTGCGAGTATATACGTGGATGTCAAAGAAACCACTCCACTGTCTTGGGAAGTTCGCGACCGAACTATCCTATCAAGATCGCACCATCCAAGCCTACATCCACGTCATTGATGGGCCTGAGGCGGACTGCTTACTGAGCCTGCCCACCGCAGAAGGACTAAGGCTGGTGGACATACTATACAAAGTGGATGACAAACTAGACATTACTCAGAAATTCCCCAAGTTTTTCCAAGGCCTCGGGAAGATGAGAAACTGCCAAATTAGACTCCACATCAACGAGCAAATCGCACCAGTGGCAGAACACCTCCAGAAAATCCCATTTCATCTACAGGAAGCCATGGAGAAGGAGCTTCAAGACTTACTCGAGGTTGACATCACAGAGAGAACTGATGGGCCAACACCCTGGGTCTCCCCGGTGGTAGTAGTCCCAAAGAAAGGAGAGCGGACCGAGTCCGTCTATGTGTGGACATGAGAGCGCCCAACACCGCAATAGAGAGGGAGAGGCGCCCAGGCCCCCACATCAGTGACATGATCACGTCACTCAATGGAGCAAAAATATTTTCAAAATTGGACCTCAGCAAAGGATACCATCAACTGGAGCTGCATGAGCGGTCCCGATACATCAGAACATTCTCAACACATCTAGGGCTGTTCAGGTACAAAAGACTCAGTTTTGGGGTGTACTCAGCTGCGGAGATTTTCCAGGAAGCAATCGGAGAACAATCCATCATGTTCCTCAGGTACTGAACTACAGTGATGACATCCTGGTATATGGAGACACCACGCAAGAACATGACACCGCGCTAGATCGAGTCTGCCATGCCCTGTTGGAAGCCAACCTCACGCTCAATCAGGACAAGTGTGAATTTCATAAGCCAACGCTGAAATTCTTCGGCCACGTCTTCTCTGGAAATGGCATTAACCGGACCCCGAAAAGATAGCGGCGCTAAACGATACCCCGAGCCCCGGTGACGTTGGAGATGTGCGCTTGTTCCTGGTCATGGCCAGCTACTGCTCCAGGTATATACAAGACTATGCCACAATAAGTCACCCCCTGAGAACTCTCACAAAACAGTGGCAGCCATTTCAGTGGTCCACTCAATGTGAACTTTCAGAGATATCAAGGAAGCTGTGGAGTCTGCTGAAAACATGGCCTACTTCAACCCAAAAAAGAAGACAGAAATAACAGTGGATGCCAGCCCTGTGGGGCTAGGGGCCATTCTAGCACAGTATGACAGAGAGGAAGATCAACGTCACATCGTAGCATATGCCAGCCGGAGTTTCACAGATAGGGAGAGGGCATACTCCCAGCCAAAAAAGAAAGCCTAGCTGTTGTCTGAGCCTGTGAACATTTCCACATTTTTATCTTCGGAAAGCATTTCACCTTGGTCACGGACCATCAAGCTCCGATCAGAATTTTCGGAAATCCTCGAGCCAAAATGCCGCCACGAATAGAAGATGGGGCCTCAGGTTACAAGAATACACGTACTCCATTGTACACAAGCCAGGGAAAACTGCAAACCCTGCTGACTAAATGTCCAGACACCCCAGCCGGTCCAGCAAATCCAAAAGGTCGATTGCGGACGAGTACCTCCATTTCGTGGTTGATCAGGCCAGACCCCCTGCTGTTTAGCTGGAAGCAATCTGTGAGGCCACCCAGCTAGACGTCACCCTGCAGGAAGTAAAACGCCGCATACAGACAAATAGCTGGCGACAGTCAGAAAGTAAGGGACAAGGTGATCAAGAGATGTCCGCGTTCAAACACGTCATTGATGAACTCACAATAGCCACCAATGGTCTCATCCTAAGAGACACTCGGATTGTGATTCCAAGGCAGCTAAGACAAGGAGTCATAAATCTAGCACATGAAGGACACAGGGGCATAGTAGCCACGAAAAGAGCACTCCGAGAGTGGGTCTGGTTTCTAACACTGGACCTAATGGTGGAAACAACGCTGAAGGACTGCCCACAGTGTCAGCTAGTGAGCCGTCTGGACCCCCCGCACCGCTGCAAATGTCTCCACTGCCAGATGGCGTCTGGCAACACATTGCCATTGATTTCTTTGGGCCGCTCAAGTCGGGACAATATGTCCTGGTCATCATGGACGAATATTCCAGATTCCCCATTGCACAACTGTGCACATCCACCAAAGCCTCCAGCACCATACCAATTCTAGATTAAGTCTTCGCCGCCTGGGGCATTCCTCAAGTGGTAAAATCTGATAATGGGCCCCCTTTCAACAGCCATGACTTCGCCGAGTTTGCTCAACACCTAAACTTCAAACACCGGAAAATCACGCCACTTTGGCCACAAGCAAATGGAATGGTTGAACGCTTCATGGCCACGGTCAAGAAAGCCATTCAGCAGGCAGAGCTCACTCGAAAGAGCATTCAGACGGCGCTCAATGAAGTACTACGTGCCTACTGAAACACACCCCACTCCACCACGGGCAAAATGCCCGGCCACCCTCATGCTAGGCCGGTCAGTGCGCACCAGACTGCCCATGATGAATGTCCCGGTGAGTGGATTGTATCCAGATTCTGATCATGAGGAAATGGCGGCCCTGGATAAGCTGAAGAAGAAAAAAATGAAGGGATACGCGGATGAACGTCGACACGCCTCTCACGCTGAAATTCGGGAAGGAGACTGGGTGTTGGCGAGGCAAGAGCAACACAGAAAAACTGACTGCAAATACCACGAGACTCCGTTGAAAGTCGTTAAACAGAAAGGAACTATGATTACCGCGGAAACAGACGGAAGACGAATCACCAGGAATGTGACACACTTCAAGAAGTGCAGCCCTAGCGTAAAGGAACTATTGACTGAATTGCTAGTCAAGAACAATAAATATGAGACAACACTCAGCAGCAGCCAGGTGTTAATGGGGACTACCAATGAGCACGAGCGAGATACCTCTGATCCTCAGTTGCGCCCCAGACGGACCATTAGAATACAGTCTCGCCTCATTGAAGAACTTTAAGCCGTGACCTTCAGCGACGTGAAAGCAAAGGGTGTTGATACATTGCTGTATTTTGTTCTATTCACAGAGGGGGGAGATGTAATGATGGACATACACACACACGGGGCTCTAGGACCTGCTCGAGGGAGAACGAGGGCGGGCGGATAGGGAGGAGCCAGGGACTAGGGACGGCAGTTAGCCGATGAACGAGGAGGAAGGAGGATGTGCAATAAATACGCTACCCTCTATACCCTGTGTCCGTGTCACTGTGCCAGTAAGGACACTACGAAAAAACAAAAAAACAAAGGTGGTGATGGACGGAGCATTGACAATACAAACACTCACCCCCAGTCAACTGATCTGGGTCTAATCCATCACCGTTCTTTAGCTCACTCCGCCACCCCAGTTCAGACATGGCCATATGCAAATCAGTCTGACCCTGTGCCTCATGGGAACAGTCCAGCCCGAACTGCCAAGCCATGTCTTCCCTGGACCGGAATCAAGCTTCCCAGGACCGGTTTCTGGCATTCCAGCCGTCTTCAGCTGGGCTTGCTTGACTCCAGTGGCAAAGTGAGCAAGGGACTCACGTCTGAGCATACCCTGCCAACTTAGGGCGAACAAAGAAAAACCAAAGGTGGTGATGGACGGAGCGTTGACAATACAAACACTCACCCCCAGTCAACTGATCTGGGTTTAATCCATCACCATTCTTTAGCCCAGTAAGGACACTACACCTGCGCCCCGGAGCAACACGGTAGAGCCCGTGTTGCCTGGGATTAGCGCTCCCCATACACACAAATTAGTCTGGCCCACACACTTACCGTGGTTGAAGCTCACAATGCTCACAGAATTTAGTGACAGTATCCAGGCACAGTGGAGGAGCACCCTCTCTGTCCCAGCCGACCAGTGCCTGGGTACCGGGACGGGTGCAGCTGGCAGTGCCTCCCTGCTCACCGGAGGGCTGGCTATGATGGCCGCCTCGGTGCCCTGTGCTAACACTGGGCTAGGGCCTGCCTCTCTCCTGGCCAGCCTTCTCCGCCGTCGAGCGCCGAAGATTGAAGATCACTTTGTGCTTCTGCTGGTGCCTCAGTGTGCCGTTTTCTGTTTAGTCTGCCTCCAGCTGGCTGGAGGTGGAGCACCCCTGCCGGGCACCTGCGGCACGGAACAAGTGTAGCCTGCTGGTTCGGTCCAACTCAAATACGGAAGCTTAGGGATGAAAATAGCCAAGGTGGTTCATTTTTTGTGCTCTTTTGACAGGCATATATGGGAGCAATTCTGGCATACCAGAAGAAGGTTTGAAAGTAACATTACAGTTGTTTAATAAAATTAGAAATGTTTGCAGTTCATGAATTATGAACACAAAATGTCAGCTCTTCAGAAGGAAATGCGGGCTTCCTTTGCCAGCTTGTTTTGATGCTGCTTCCTAAAAACACTCTTATTAGGGTGAGTCCAGAGCACATGCAACAATCAGCACATCTGGCTCTGCCAAATAAGGTGAAAGGGCAGCATAGCGCAAAAATGCAGTGTTTTACCAAAGTGAAAGCGCAGCCAGACGGGGGTGGGTGAGAAGGGCAAGAAAGTTGCAGAGGGTTTAGAGAAGGGACAGAACAGACCGAAGAGTGACTAGCGGAGTGGGGTAAACCTGGAAAGAAAGTTGCAGAGAGGTTATCAAGAGAGAGGCACGGTTATTCGACCCAGACCGGCAGCAGATGCTGGTAAGAGAAAAACAAATGATGTAACTAGGTAGATTTTGCGAGATAGGCGCACAAGGATGTGCAGAGACCTAGTGGGAGAAGGCACTTAATGGGGGTTCGGCGTTAGACTGTTTATGTATGAACGTGGCCACATTTTTATGCAGTGAGATGCTAGGATGTTTCACTGATGCTATTACATTCATGTTTTATTAAAGCTGCCTTGTGCACACACATCTGCTGGGACTGCACCATCTGACCTGATAACGCGTTATTAAAAGCCAGGTCTGTTGGCTTAGTGGACTAATCCATTCACTGTAGGAGCCAGTGTTCGAACTCCTGGCCACAGGATCAAATCCTAGCAGTTCCACTCAGCTTTTCATCCTTCTGAAATCGATAAAATAAGTATTGAGTTGGGTAACCATAAACATCAGTTATTCAGCGCCAAGATACCCTTGGGAGAAAGTGAGCTTTAAAAATAAACGTTGTTATGAATTGGAAATCTTCATAGTGGTACCAGCAGTGAGGAACTCGGTTTGTGAAAGTCTTCGATGAGGCACTGGCAGGGTTAGAAAGTTATTTTGTGTGGCAAGGAAAAAGGCAGAAGCATGCCCACCCAGGTCCTGAGTGGCAGCCGGCATCCAGGGACTTTGATCGACTTTTATTCTAAAGGCCTTGCCATTCTGTTACCCTAAGGCAGATATTAAAAAGAAAGCTTTGGTCAGACACAGCGTTGAAGAAGAAGAACGAGAGGCAGGTATCAGTAGGGCAACAGGGGCAGTGGCACTGGTTCCCTGGAGGGCAAGGGGTCCAATGCACCCATACTACTGCTTTCGTTCACTACCCAAGCAAGGCCCAGTGGGCAATCTTCCTCCCTCAAAAGCATCATGCCCTATGGCACACTTGCGCACACGACGAGAAAGGAACCTTGTTCTAACAAAGTTTACAGCAGAAAATGAAAAAGGAAATAGGAGAAGGTGGATGAGTGAAGAGAGGAGGAGGCCTAAGGGGAAGAGGTGAATTGAACAAGCGTTGGCAAGTCCAATAGGCCTGGCTTTCACACTTAGTTCTATTAAGTCCTTACATAAAAAACCCTGCTGCATTGAAAAAAAAAAATCCAAATCAAAAACTATTTCTTTCTGAATGCACTGCATGTATGAGATACAGAATTTAAGGAGATAATTCAGTGCGCTTTTCAGATGCCAAATAGTCCCTCATACATACCAGTACAAGCACTTTATAGGAAGTGGAATGATATAAACAAAACAGCCTAAGTATGGGGGCAAGAGAGGAGAAACACTCCACAGGGTGGAGCCTAAGGCCAGCCTATGCACATTTAAAAGAATTGGTTACAATAACGCACGCGACGGGTGTGCGAATGATCTCAACCAAATGTAGATGGCCCGTTTACAAACGTTTGCGACCTCTTCTGCACGGTAAGCCTTTAAGTACTCCAAGCAGTACCTGCGATGCGGAACGTGGTGGGTACATGCGCCTCGAAAACTCCCGCCCTCCTGCCTGGAGTGTGTGCCAAGCACTGGGCGTGGGGTGTGGTTGTTTGGACACAAAGTGTCACTGTGTCTCTGATCAATGGGCGGGCAGCCTCCATCTGTGTCTGCTGCTGCAGCAAAATGCTGACGAAGCACAACATGCCCGAGTGTTGCCTTGTGTCGCCGGTGACGAGTGGGAGGCAACTGTTTACCAGCTGCAGGCAAGCAACACGAGGCAGCGCGCGCTCGGGCCCTGCTGCACGTCAGTGCGAGGCGGACACAAACACGCCTGCAAGCGTGCACCAATGCATAGATCAGCAAACCAATAGGTTACTTTGTCAGTCGGGCAGCAGGACGAGTGCATCAACAACAGGGTCGACGCAGGTTACTGGAAAGGCTACTGAAAACATTAAACACCGCTAAAAAGGAGTCATGCATTATGGAAGCACTCTGCCATTAATAGCAAGAAGAAAGCCAAATTAACGAGTTGGATCATTTAAACTACTTGTAACAACTCCAACTCTCCACGGATTACTCTCTGGGTTCACTACTGTGACCAGTGGTGGAAGAGCTCGCTTGTGACAGGGTTTTCCACATTATGAAGGGACTGCGCCACAACAGGGTCTCAAGTTCATAAATGATAAAACAAGTAGATGCTGGTAAGAGGAAAAAAAAGCGCAGGCGCCACGTGCTGAAAGTTAATAAAAAAGGCGAGACCTAAAAAGCAACGGGTGAAAGAGGAGAATACCTGAACGGTAGGGGAGACGCATGAAGGCTGCAGCAGTATGGACGTCAGAGGGGAAGAGAGAGGCGGAGGGGTGCATGGTTGGGGAAACTGAGAAATAAGTCGGGTGCCAGGAGGAGGGAGTGATTTAGGATGCGGAAGAGGTTGTGAGAGAGAGGGGGAGCAGGAGGTGAGCCCACGAGTGGTGTGCGCGCGCAGGCTTGGAAGAGCAGTCTTCGCTTTCCAAGCACTGCACTCGTGCTTGTGGGTTGCCGCTGCTCGCTCCAGCAAGGTGGATGCCGCCACAAGCACGAGTGCAGTGCTTGAAAAGTGAAGACTGATGGCTAAAGGCCCTCCTAGAGCAGCACATGTGCGCTGCCTAGGCAAGACCTAAAAAGGAAGAAAATAGCCCAGAATGAGTGAACAAGCCCCCCACCCCCTCTTTCCCCTTTCGACCGGGCCAACCCGCCAAAGTGAGGTGCCTGGTGTGATTGGTGTCTGTCAAGTGCCAACCACCTCACGTTGTCCCAGACTCCTCCTGCGCAGTGGGCAACAACCATAGAATGTGCAAATAAGAAGGGCACGTCAATTCCCTAAACTCTTTAGACAAGATGGCAATGAAGGGAGGCCAGATTTTCGTGTTTGATGAAGGGTCAGTGCCAGTCTCCATTCCCGGCAGGGATCGTAGCTGGTGGGAGCTGGTGGGAGCTATTGCCTGTGGTCAGGGACTTGGTCTGTGTCCCAGTTGGCTAGAAGAAGCCTGTGTGCAGCATTTAGGGCCCGTGCACTCTGACGTCCCCTATTGGACCGAAGAGGATATGTAAGTGTGTAAGGGAGCCCCAGGATGATATAAGCGGGGAACCGTGGTGTTTCAGTGTCAAAGGCTCTATCAATGTTGTCCAGTACTAGCTCCCAGAATCTAGAAAGCTTTGGACAGTGCCATAAAAGATGCAGCAGAGTCCCTAGGCTGGTTCCGCCCACCAGCATTGACCAACACACTGTATTCCATTTTTGGGTGCGTGCAGGAGTGTAGTACCAGTATGAGCTAACTTTGTATGCAGTTTCAGTGTGTTCTGTATTGTGTGCCACGTGGTGCACGCTATAAACAAAGTCTTCCCATTCTTTGTCTGAAAGGGCTCGACCAAGTTCTAATTCCCAGCGGCCTTGGGCCCAGTGGTCGCGATGTGCTTTCATCAGATGACAATAGATTAAAAAAATTAACTTCTTATCTTCTACTATAAAGAATAGCCATTTCTCAAAGGGGGTGATGGGTCTGCTGGCCTTAGGCTGTGTCTCAGAGTTATAGTTAAACAAGAATAGTTCTGTCGGGTAGAGCAAACGTGAGTAAGAGGTGCTTTTAATGCTATCTGGAAATTAGGTCCTCTGACACACAGCAATAGCATAAGTTACTTAATAATTAATGAATAGGGCATAGAGAAACCAAATGCTTTGACAAGGAAATTTATATCAGAATTAATTCATTCAATGATATATACAACACAATAATGTAGACTGTCAAGAGCAGTACAAAAAAGGGGTGACAAGTGTGCATGGTGCTTAAGTGGTGAACATTATATACAGTGTAGTCATTGTAGGAAGGTACATCCTGACTATGGTTGCCCCCAACTTTTTGCCCTGTGTTTTAGCTGGTTTTGGACATAGTCGCCCTGGGACCCTGCCAATCAGGACCCCAGGCCTACTGCTCTCTCTTTAAAATGGATTCCATGTACCCTAGGTACATTTCCAATTGGTGCTGGGCCACCTTATCAGACCCTGTAACTCAGGGCATAGGTGTACCCAGGGCCGCCAGGGGCTGTAGCATGTATTATGCCACCCCTGGCTGGCCTCCTAAATTTGACACAACTGGCTGCATGACAGCTGGGGCGAAGTCGTGTAATCACCCTTTGCTTTAGATATAGTAGTCCTATATCTAACCACAATGGACACCCGAGTTCCTATCAGTCACTCCTATGGCAGGCCTTGACAATCCTGAAGGCAGAGTGCGTGGGCTCATGTGAACTGTACTCTGGCCCGAGCCGAGCCCGGTTGCAGCTTGCGGACAAAGAACCCAATGGCTGTTCCATGATAACGCGTGCCATATCGGTAACTTCGGTGTCGCGTTATCAAGACATGTCGAGTAAGGTGTCATACGAATCGGGGTGCTGCCCTCTCACCAATTCTGGCGATGAGGTTAGCATTCCACCCTTCTAGAAGGACACGACATGTACGTAACTGTGAACCCCGGTTAAAGTTAACGAAAGCCTCAGCTCCAGAAAATGGATGCTGCCACCACAGACACGAGTCTGACCTCCTGCTGCTGGGAGTCCTTCCAGCGAGGAGCGCTTGGACAAAGGGTTTCCTGTCGAGGGCGGTGTTCGCACCGTCCCAGACAGGGTTTGTGTATTCTGGGTAGGTAGGGCTTTTGCGAGAAGGTGACTGTGGAGTGGCACCCCGGTGCTCACTACGCATCTGCCGGTTAGAACCAGTTCCAGGGGCGACAGCCCTGGCCTGGGGAAAGTCCGGCAGGAGAGAGGGGTGTAACTACCCCCCTTCCTGGTCCCACCCTTAGGGCAGGACCTAGTCATGTACCCGCCCCTTTCTTTAGGATAAAGGCCGGAGCGGGGACCCTTCCAAATTAGATCATCTTTGAATCAAGAACTACTTTCTACGAAAGGACCTTCAAGACTCTTCTCAAGATTTCTCCCTTGTGGCTAAGGAGTAGTCACCCTGCATCAGCGGGCACCATCTAAGAACTCTGCGGTTTGTTGTAAGTTCTTCCTCAAGGAATCCGACGGCCCAGCTCGACGAGAACCGGCTTCCCTGGCACCTCTGACCTCTACCCACGTCATCAGCTCAGCTGTGATCTGTGGGTGCGACGAGACCTCGAGGGACCGGCCATCATCAGAACCTGCACGCTCTTAAAGACCAGCACGACCATCGAGGTAACTCTCTGGTGAGTGCTCTGGGGTCCGAGAAGCCCCGACCCTGAGCCGCTCCAGCACCGAAGTGCAGTCTCCCAGCATCTCCACGATCTGCGTGGGGCCCTTCTGCTCGCTGCTCAGCACGTTGTCTGGTCACTAGCCGCTGGCTCGTGTCCTTCTGTGACGACATCCGAGAATCAACACTGCCGGTCTGGTTGCTCCAGACTGGCCCTTGCTTCCATCTCTTCGAGAAGCACCCCGGACCCTCCTGGTCCACTCAAGACGCCGACAGCGACATCCGTCGTGGGACAGCTCGCACCTCCACCGTGGTCGCCGACAACGCCTCCTGGTCCGTGAGACTGCAGAGCCTAGCGTCGCCCACTCCCCTGGTCGAGGTGACGGCCAACCGGTGCCTTCCTGGTACCCTCTGACTACTGGCTAGTAGTACGAACTTGGTCCCCTCTGCTTTCAGGTTTCTTCCATCTCCGATCCAGGCTTGGATCTCTACGAACTAAACACCACTGGTCGCCGGCCAGCAACTCCTTTCCTTCCGGCTCCTGGCTCGTCAGCGAAGACCCCGACGCCTGTAAGACTTGTGCAGCCGCAGCCCTCGTGGCTAGGTAACTCGGCATTTCGGTGCCTGCATAGCCTCCTTACTCTAGGGTCCCGAGTCCCTCGCTTCCGACTTGCCTTAACCTTTCCGTGTCCTCGGACACTTGTTTTAAAACTGTGCACTTGAAGTATTTACTAAAGAGATTTGGTTTGTGCTTAGTACCCTGTCCTCATAAAGAGTACAGGGCTGTTGTGATTCTTAATAAATATACTGTTTATTTTCATAACACTTGTGTGGTGTCCTTTCACTGGGTGTTCAAGGGGTACATGTGTGGTAAACAGCTGGCTTAACACGCCCTCTCGAGTCTTTAGCCTTAGACTGCTCGTATCCACGCTACTAGGATAGCTGGTCTATAGGTTGACTTACAACCAAACACCATAAGGGTCGTTGGAACGATACATAGCGGTCGCTAGAATAGCGAACGTTGCATATCGGGCCAACTTCTCACATTGGTGAGCAGCGGTTGGGATTTGAGCTTGCTGTTGTTTTACCACACGTATCCTAAGAATATCTTGTTGAAAGATCGCACAAGTACTGTTAGTACATATAACTAAAGCTTAGAATACTCTGAGTTCTACTGAACCAGCTGTTGTAGCTCCTCAAGGCTTAGCACACCTTGGCTACAACTCTTAGCAAGGGAAAAGTAGGTAAACACATAGTGTAGGTAGGTGCATCACTTACACCACACTAGAAACAGTATGTCGGACAAAGGTGGAAACTCCGGGTCTCCCCTTGTGTCAGTTGACCCTCCACAGGTCATCCCGTCAAGATATACTGCGCTTAACTTCCATGAGTTACGACAAGTATGTACCTCTAGGAAGATTAAGCAAGGGGCTAACCCCACCACCTCCTTTCTGATTGGTCTCCTAGAGACTTATGATGCCAGAAAGGCTGAGAAGCTTCTTAGCCCTTCTAATCCAGAAGGAGGCATGCCTCCCCTCGAGGGAACCCGGGACGATCCTGACCTCATTCACCTCGCAACTGAGAACGAAGATGGGGAGGAGGATGAGGATGAGGATCTCTCTGGGGATGAGGCAGATAAGGGACAGGTAGAAGTCGTCAGACTGACACGGTCCAACTTAAGCAGACATGATAGTGGTACTGGGGGACCCCCGGCGCTACTGTCAGGTGCGCTTAACATTGGGAATGGACGAGTTAGGTCTCTATCAAGAGGCTCTAACAGATCCCTTCGAACCAATGGCTCTCACAACTCTTCTCAAAGAGGGATGACGTCCCCTCAGAGGAGAGTGTACGAGGCTAAGGAAAGGGCAGCTAATCTGAGGATCGAAAGGGAAGAACTTGCCCTGGCCAAAGAAAAGCTTGCTTTTGCTAGAGAGCAACAGTTAAGTGGGGCAGTCCCCACTGGTGGCAGCAATGTACCTAGTAATAGGGAAAAGAGTTTCGACACGAAACACCTTGGTAAGATAGTGCCCCCCTTTAAGCAAGGGGACGACATCCACAAATGGATTACTGCTTTGGAGAGGGCCTGCACTGTGCAGGGTGTTCCCCAAAGTCAGTGGGCAGCTATCTTGTGGCTCTCCTTTGAAGGAAAAGGAAGAGACAAGCTCCTCACCACAAGGGTGGAGGATGCTAACGTTTACCAAGTCTTGAAAAATACACTCGTTGAAGGGTTCGGCCTAACCACTGAGCAGTACAGGGTGCTGTTCAGGGATACCCAGAAAACGCAGTCTCAAGATTGGTCTGATTTTGTCGATTGTGCCACTAAGGCTTTTGAAGGCTGGCTACTGGGTAGTAAGGTTACTGATTTTAAAGGATTGTATAATCTAATTATAAGGGAGCAAATCTTAAATAATTGTCAGAACCAGTTATTACACCAGCACCTGGTAGACTCTGATCTGACCTCTCCACAGGAATTGGGTAAGAGGGCAGACAAATGGGTCAGAACCAGGGTTAGGCCTAAAAACCAGGGTGGTGACCAGAAAAAGGAATCGACCAAGCCTCAAGAGAAGGGTGGGGATAAATCCACAGAGAAGACTTCCCAAGGGCCCCAAAACTCCAACAAGGGTGGTGGGTCCCAGAACACTCCTTCAGAACAGAAGAAACCTTATTGCCATACCTGTAAACAGGTGGGCCATTACAAAAGTGATGCCAAGTGCCCTAAAAATAGCAATAAGGAAAACATACCCCCAAGTAACACTCCCAGACCTCCTGTTACCACTAGTGGTAATCCCCCAGGTGGTGGGAGTGCCCCCAAGAATGTGGTGGGCATTACTTTGGGACAGCAGGAGGACTATGGCCTAGCCAGGTTCCCTGACCACACTCTTGTCTGTGAGACTGGCATGGGGTTTGCCAACTTCACTACTGGACCCCACATTTTGGGAAAGTATAGACAAGAAGTCTTATTGAATGGTCAGAAAGTTGAGGCATTCAGAGACACAGGGGCCAGCCTCACCATGGTGAGTGACCATCTGGTCCCCTCTGCTCAACTGACCCCTGGTTTTACTTATCAGGTGACAGACATTCATGGAATGAAGAGAAGGCATCCCATGGCAGTAGTCAAGCTCAGCTGGGGTAATGTCACAGGGCCCATGAGAGTGGCAGTGACAGATAACCTACCTGTAGATTGCTTACTGGGGAATGACCTGGAACTCTCAGCATGGGCTGAGGTGGAGCAGGAAACTCATTCCAGAATGATAGGCCTATCCAGACAGGTTAGTGGGGCAGTAATAGCTACAGCCCCAGTCCAAGCACCATTCCTCCCTGAAAAGGTTGGAAGGGCAGTGGTAGCCACTGCCCAGGCTCAGACAGACTTTCCAGAGCAGGATAGGAGAGCTGTGACAGTCACAGCCCAAACACAGACTGAGTGCCCTCCTGAAAAGGTTGGCAAGGTTGAAATGGTCTCAGCCTCTACTCAGACCGATAGTGAGGTTGTGAAGCCTGAAACAATGGATCACTCCACTCAAACAGAGAGCATTGAGGAGGAAGAAAAGTCTTCCCCCTCCCAGACACTAGGTGAGAGCCAGCCTCCTCAGGGAACTGACTCTACCCCTGTTGAAGGAACTGCCCCAGAGGTAGTCAGGCCTAGCCTGGCAGAGCCCCTGATGGCAGTGGACCCTTCCCAGGTGGGACCCAGTCTGGAGCAGGTAACCTGCACCTCTCTACCCTGCCTCAGTCAGCCCAGGGCTGAAGAGATCAGGGAGGCCAGTGGTGGACCCCAAAGGGCCCCCTGTCCAAAAGAACCCCTTAATCAGCAGATTAGGATCACTGAAGCTGGTAAACCTAGCCAAGTGAAAATAGAACAGACTCCTGAGGGATCCCCCTTAAAAGTAGTTAGGGAACTCCCACAGCTGGACACTGTTGGGCACAGCCAAACATGGGGCCTAAAAACCCCAGACCTGACCTGTCCCTCCAGTAAGCCAAACAGAGGGACTCAGCCTCCAGCGTTAGGTAGCCAGAGGCTGACCCTGAGAGCTCAGTGCATCTCAGCTAAAGAAAGGAAGGCACGCATGATGGATGGCGATTGGAGGAAGTTGAGCCCAAAGGTAGAGGAGCCTCACTTCAGTACTCCATCCCAGCATCAGCCTTCTTCTTTCCCAAGACACACCAGAGACAGAGATTCCCTATGGTGGAGACCCTCAGATACCCTTAGGGTGAGGGGTTGCCTAGTGGACCATGACGCAGGGGGAAACCAAGCCAGAGCTGGTCCTTCCTTATATGGCCACTTAGGTAATAGAGGCTTACCTGGACAAGGATAGCCTTATCTCCTTTCGTTTGGGGGGGGGTTGTGTAGGAAGGTACATCCTGACTATGGTTGCCCCCAACTTTTTGCCCTGTGTTTTAGCTGGTTTTGGACATAGTCGCCCTGGGACCCTGCCAATCAGGACCCCAGGCCTACTGCTCTCTCTTTAAAATGGATTCCATGTACCCTAGGTACATTTCCAATTGGTGCTGGGCCACCTTATCAGACCCTGTAACTCAGGGCATAGGTGTACCCAGGGCCGCCAGGGGCTGCAGCATGTATTATGCCACCCCTGGCTGGCCTCCTAAATTTGACACAACTGGCTGCATGACAGCTGGGGCGAAGTCGTGTAATCACCCTTTGCTTTAGATATAGTAGTCCTATATCTAACCACAATGGACACCCGAGTTCCTATCAGTCACTCCTATGGCAGGCCTTGACAATCCTGAAGGCAGAGTGCGTGGGCTCATGTGAACTGTGCTCTGGCCCGAGCCGAGCCCGGTTGCAGCTTGCGGACAAAGAACCCAATGGCTGTTCCATGATAACGCGTGCCATATCGGTAACTTCGGTGTCGCGTTATCAAGACATGTCGAGTAAGGTGTCATACGAATCGGGGTGCTGCCCTCTCACCAATTCTGGCGATGAGGTTAGCATTCCACCCTTCTAGAGGGACACGACATGTACGTAACTGTGAACCCCGGTTAAAGTTAACGAAAGCCTCAGCTCCACAAAATGGATGCTGCCACCACAGACACGAGTCTGACCTCCTGCTGCTGGGAGTCCTTCCAGCGAGGAGCGCTTGGACAAAGGGTTTCCTGTCGAGGGCGGTGTTCGCACCGTCCCAGACAGGGTTTGTGTATTCTGGGTAGGTAGGGCTTTTGCGAGAAGGTGACTGCGGAGTGGCACCCCGGTGCTCACTACGCATCTGCCGGTTAGAACCAGTTCCAGGGGCGACAGCCCTGGCCTGGGGAAAGTCCGGCAGGAGAGAGGGGTGTAACTACCCCCCTTCCTGGTCCCACCCTTAGGGCAGGACCTAGTCATGTACCCGCCCCTTTCTTTAGGATAAAGGCCGGAGCGGGGACCCTTCCAAATTAGATCATCTTTGAATCAAGAACTACTTTCTACGAAAGGACCTTCAAGACTCTTCTCAAGATTTCTCCCTTGTGGCTAAGGAGTAGTCACCCTGCATCAGCGGGCACCATCTAAGAACTCTGCGGTTTGCTGTAAGTCCTTCCTCAAGGAATCCGACGGCCCAGCTCGACGAGAACCGGCTTCCCTGGCACCTCTGACCTCTACCCACGTCATCAGCTCAGCTGTGATCTGTGGGTGCGACGAGACCTCGAGGGACCGGCCATCATCAGAACCTGCACGCTCTTAAAGACCAGCACGACCATCGAGGTAACTCTCTGGTGAGTGCTCTGGGGTCCGAGAAGCCCCGACCCTGAGCCGCTCCAGCACCGAAGTGCAGTCTCCCAGCATCTCCACGATCTGCGTGGGGCCCTTCTGCTCGCTGCTCAGCACGTTGTCTGGTCACTAGCCGCTGGCTCGTGTCCTTCTGTGACGACATCCGAGAATCAACACTGCCGGTCTGGTTGCTCCAGACTGGCCCTTGCTTCCATCTCTTCGAGAAGCACCCCGGACCCTCCTGGTCCACTCAAGACGCCGACAGCGACATCCGTCGTGGGACAGCTCGCACCTCCACCGTGGTCGCCGACAACGCCTCCTGGTCCGTGAGACTGCAGAGCCTAGCGTCGCCCACTCCCCTGGTCGAGGTGACGGCCAACCGGTGCCTTCCTGGTACCCTCTGACTACTGGCTAGTAGTACGAACTTGGTCCCCTCTGCTTTCAGGTTTCTTCCATCTCCGATCCAGGCTTGGATCTCTACGAACTAAACACCACTGGTCGCCGGCCAGCAACTCCTTTCCTTCCGGCTCCTGGCTCGTCAGCGAAGACCCCGACGCCTGTAAGACTTGTGCAGCCGCAGCCCTCGTGGCTAGGTAACTCGGCATTTCGGTGCCTGCATAGCCTCCTTACTCTAGGGTCCCGAGTCCCTCGCTTCCGACTTGCCTTAACCTTTCCGTGTCCTCGGACACTTGTTTTAAAACTGTGCACTTGAAGTATTTACTAAAGAGATTTGGTTTGTGCTTAGTACCCTGTCCTCATAAAGAGTACAGGGCTGTTGTGATTCTTAATAAATATACTGTTTATTTTCATAACACTTGTGTGGTGTCCTTTCACTGGGTGTTCAAGGGGTACATGTGTGGTAAACAGCTGGCTTAACACGCCCTCTCGAGTCTTTAGCCTTAGACTGCTCGTATCCACGCTACTAGGATAGCTGGTCTATAGGTTGACTTACAACCAAACACCATAAGGGTCGTTGGAACGATACATAGCGGTCGCTAGAATAGCGAACGTTGCATATCGGGCCAACTTCTCACAGTCATTTACTATGTACAGGTGATAAGGAAGGTAGGCCAGATGACTGTTTCAAAGCAAGGATTTCTATCTATTCAAGTATAGAATCCTGATGATGCTGGACCTATAACAAAGCGTCAACGTTTCGACCCTGTGGTGCCCCAATGGGTGGTCACGGCGGGTCTTTCTCAAGACAGGTGGGTGTGGTTGGGGGAGGGGGGCAGACAAGTTGTTTGGAAGACAGTTCTACTGGAGGCCGGGTTTTTCAGCCTGGAATAATAGACAAAAGAGGCGCAATGGCCCAGTATCCTGCTGGAGGCCGGGTTTCTCAGCCTGGAATAGTAGACAAAAGAGGCGCAATGGCCCAGTATCTTACAGTGCTTGATTTAATCAAAGTTGTCGGAGGAAGGGCCGAAGTCCCATCCTGGTCCAGCTTTCAGTCAGGACCCTGACTGAAAGCAGGACCAGCTTCAAATTAATCTTACTGCATCTAGCCACAGTGGCCCTGCATACAAAAAACTGAATATAATGGGAAATGAGGGCTCCAAGATGCAGCTTTTCCAAAAGCTCGGACAAAGACCTGACCTTGAGTTTGGCCTGTCCTGCTGCAGGAGATGGGCTGAATGGCTTACTGAAAGCCCATTGAGGGAAATGACAGGGCTTTCAAATTTGCTGGAAGCCTGCAAAAAACAAACAAAACTCTCAGCCCCCCTCCCCAGATTGATATTGACCCGAAAACCCATAACATGGCAGCAACTGCTCTGCACAGGCAGATGCATGCAGGTGTTTGAATGTCTTTCGTGCAATGAGGGAGGCCAAGGAGTTGCCTATTTTCTGTGGCAACAAGGTGGAAGAGCATCGGTGGGTGGCCATGAGCAGACTCAGGCATATGTCCGTCGCCACATGAAGGCTAAGCGTTGTGGCCATTCAATTTGATACATACTTGTGCTCCTCCCCATCACCCTTGCGCACCACTGTTTCGCTTGCTACATGACACTTTAATTGCAGCCTCTACTCTGCCCTGACTCTCAGCAACCCCAACTGTTCTTGCGGTCGCTGTGGCTCCAGAGGTGTGGCCCTGATGACCAGAAACAAAGGCTAAACAATGGGACTCAGACATGGTTTCAGTCTTGGACTTGTGGCCCCCTAGGGACGAGGCGGCCCATGTGAGTCTCACTGCAGGTTCCTCCTGAGCAGAACATCTCCGGATTAATGGCAACAAGCTGAGGGAAGGGGGCGGAGAGGGGCCGACGGGTGGCCAAGCAACATGGCAGTTGGTACGTGAGCTAAGGAGCTCTCACCCAACTGGAGGACATTTCCCCATGTATCCTGCGTAATCCTAAGGCCTCATTTATGAGGCTGTGCGTCACTTTTACGCCGCCGGTGCGTCGCTTTTTGTGATGCACCAGTGGCGTAAAAAATGCGCCTTGTTGCGCCATATTTACAAAGTGACGCATCTAGGTAGATGCGTCACTTTGTAAACCCCTGCGCCACATTATACCTGCGCCAGGTATAATGTATGCAAGGGGGGCATATTAACGCAAGGAAGGGTCGTAGAAGTGACGCAGTGAAATCTATGAGATCTCACTACGTCACTTTTAGGACGCCGTTGCGTCAAAATCTTGCGCCTGCCTCACAGCAGGCGTAAGACTGACGCAGGCCCTTTCACATGGGGCTTGCCCCATTTGAAAGGACACATTGCTGGAGTTGCGTCACTTTTGTGACACACTCTAGCAATGCGTCACTTTTGCGCTTACAGATACGTCAGAAATACTGACGTATCTGTAACTCCTTGCGACAGGATGTGTCATACATTAAATATGATGCATCAGGAATGTCGCAAGGAGTGCGCACTGAGAAGTGACGCATCGCTGCTTTCACGCAGCGATGCGTCATTTATCGTAAATGAGGCCCTCAGTTTTTAATGGTGAAGCTTGGCATCCAATAGCCTCACAAACTTGTGTAAAGTAGAAACCTGTACCAGATTCCCTCTTGCACCCAGCGTTGCAAGACTTTTGAACCCGCTGACTAATTGGGCTTAGTACGCTGGTGGTTTAGTGACTGTTCCGCAGCGTATTGCTCCCGGGAGCGAGGCCCGGTATGGATCCTGCCAGCAACTGTGGTCAGAAGGCAGCCTGACCTCTGGGTGAGAGATCGAGTTCTGCGTGGGACCACCGAGATTGAACCCCCTCCGATAGCCTAACTGCTCTGGGAGCCACACTAGAATATGAGACGTCCCAGCCCGGGCACTGTGGTTGGGATCCCTCTGACCTGAACCACAAAGCGGGGAGCCTCTGTGCCGGTGGCATCTGAGGTGAGAGGGAGCCGGCTGTCCAGCGAGCCTCGCACTGGGCAAATGAGGCAAGAGGCTGGAGGCCATGTTCCCTGTTCAGAGGATCCGGAGGGAGACGGCCTCGCCTGAAGACCTGGAGCAATCCCTGCTGGGACATAGCTGACTAGTGGTCCCCTGGCAATTGTGTGGGGAGCTCCAGGAGAAGGGGCGGCTCTAGGCTCATGGTGGCCCTGGGCAGGGAGCGTAAGAACCAAGGTATGACGCAAACCAATAATATTCGTCCTTATAAAAGAACCTCTGAACGGCAAACCAGGGTTGTCCTCTTTAAAACCTGACCCGCCGGCAGTGTATCCGTAATCAGCTGTACCCTCGTGAAGTTTTTCCCGGTAAGAGTCCGCGCCTGCTGTGTAGTTTAAAATCTAATTAAATCTAGACTATGGGAGCATTAATAGTTTGCACCTTTTCTTATCAGGAGTAACGTGCGCTCGGCACTAAAAAAGAATAGATATCACGACGCCACCGCCGGATACTTAAAAACCGGACCACGAGGGGGAACGGTACTGCGAGTAAACAGCGTTCTATCAGATGTAGGTAAACGGTATTCG
Source organism: Lissotriton vulgaris (assembly GCF_964263255.1). NCBI lineage: Eukaryota > Metazoa > Chordata > Amphibia > Caudata > Salamandridae > Lissotriton > Lissotriton vulgaris. The sequence goes on along the minus strand of NC_141689.1, from coordinate 1,515,675,308 downwards.
GATACGAAATACATTAAAATTTAAATGCATGTTTAGTTAAGTTACTTACATCCGCCCGCGCCGCCCCCCCCCCTTTAAAACTGCTAACTTTCATGGGAGAATGTTATCCCACATAGGTGTGGCGCTATATAACGAATGCAGACACCCTTTTGTTTAAAACAAACCTGCGCTAATGCGTAATACAATGGATATACTAAAAGGTTGAAACCCCCCCCCTTTTTTTATCAGGAGCAGTGTGTGAACGGCAATCGAATTGAATAGAAATCACGACGCCTACGCCATATATATTTTTAAACTCTACCACGAGGAAGGATTGGCACCACTAATAAACAGCGCTCTATGATATTTTGGTAAGCGGTAATTATACACGAGCCGCATTTATTTTGTAAAAAACGGGTAGTTTAATTCATAACATCCGCTTTTTTTCTGCTCATTTTATGTTCATTTTATATTGTCAGGACCCTATTTGACACAACAGTATATAGTCGTGGTGCCATACAGATAAAAAGACCCCAGATGAAGAACGTATCCTAAGTCTTTAGGGGTAAGATAATTACAAGCATGTCTCTCCTTAAAAATAAATAGGAATATAGTTGCCAATACCTAAAACATATGTTTTTACTTATAGGGAAGTGTCATCTTCTTGGATCTAAAATAAATCCATGTTATGAATGCTCCACATTGGAAACTGTAAACAAAGATATTAACATACACGCAAGGTGAGCGGTTATGTAGAAATTCTTTAGTGGATCCACAAAGCTTAAAAAGGGAATTTAGAGTATTTACCCGCGTGTTACCTTGTTTTTTTAGAAAATTGCAAATAAAATACTAAGTTTGGAACTCGACAATACAGCCCTGATACAGCCATATTACAGCTTCACTACAAGAGAACATTATTGCCCCTGTACATGAGTACAATTTTAGGTAAGAGAATCGAAATTTGCCTAGCTTACGTAACGGTAAGTTTCAATTCTATTAAGGACACGGAGGCGAGGATTATGCTATATCTTCCTTCGCTTTATTAACATAAAGAAACCACAGCAGCTTAGGAAAAGATATAATAAGAACAAAAAAATGCTTTAAACATAAAGCATTAACGTAATGTTCAACAAAAAATCAACAACAACTCCCAAGAGTCTCTTTCTCATAATCATAGTCCACAGTCCTTTGTCACTGTTCATCATCCCTATATAACCGGACTTCCCATCATCTTCCTCCTCTTTCTTCGCGCAGATCACGCTAAGCCTCATTGGTCCTGTTTAGCCCCGTCGTTGCCTGCCAAAAAAGGAACAGCATCAGCGAGGTGGCCCAGGAAAAGTTACAACAAGGCGAGGAGCATACAGTGAACAACACAGTATAGACAACGTAAAGGAAAACGCTTTACTTACTGCCATACGGGTGGGTAGAGACACCACCGTAGTCCGGGCGGGATAATCCTCGCCTCCGTGTCCTTAATAGAATTGAAACTTACCGTTACGTAAGCTAGGCAAATTTCGATTCTATGTCAGGACCGGAGGCTTCAGATTATGCTAGTTTAAAGCTTACTTACCACCAACTGAGCTAAATCCACCACTGGCTTAAAATAAAACCTCTTGAAGGTGGAGTCCGAGGACCAGTCCGCCGCTCGCATAAGGTCCTCCAGACGAGCACCCACCGAGAATGCCTTAGAGGCCATGGCCCCCCTGGCGGAGTGTGCTCCAAAGAGAGAAGTATTGATGCCCGCTTCCTGCATGACCCAACGCACCCACCGAGCAATAGTGGGGGAGGAGACAGCTTTGTGTGGCTTCCGCAGGGCTATCAACAACTGACGCTCGCCCGGAGGGCGCAGATCCAAGGTCAGGTCCTCATATGCTTTGAGGCATTGCACAACACACAACTTAGGAGTGTCAGTAAAGGCTGGATAAGAAATGGAACGCGACGACGTCTTAGTGCGTCGGCCCACCGTAAAAGTAACCCCGTCCGGGGAAAAAATGCGTGCAGAAACATCCAGCGCGCGCACGTCCGAGACGCGCCTACAAGAGACCAGACATAACAACATGGCTAATTTCGCCGAAAGCTCCTTAAGAGACAGATAAGAATTCGCTGGCCACGACAGGAACAGATTCAAAACCAAATTGACGTCCCAAAGGACGGAGTACCTGGGTTCTGGCGGCAGTGCGAGGCGAACCGCTCGCAGAAGCCGGCACACAAAAGGGTGTTCCCCTACCGGATGGCCATCGATGTTATCATGGCCCGCAGAAATCGCCGACCGGATAGCATTGATCGTTCTATACGCTAAACCCTTGTCGGCCAAATGAGCCAGGAAATTCAGCACGGGAACAAGGCCGGCGACCATGGGATCCAAATCCCTTCGTAAACACCAACGCATCCACTTAAGCCAAGCGGATCTGTAACGCTTCGTCGTACTATCGGCCCATGCCTTGGAGAGCAAGTGCTCAGCTGACCCCGAAAGGCCCGGGAGCGTCCAGCGTCTCCTGAGAGCCTCCACGCCACGAGGCGGAGAGTGTTCTGCATGACGAGAGGGTGAGGTTCCTGATCCGGGCTCGTCAGGAGCAGAGGAAACAGGGGGAGTAGGATTGGAAAATCCCAGGAAAGTTCCAGAAGAACCGGAAACCATACTTGAGACCTCCACAGCGGTGTAACCAACACCAGGTCCGCACCCTGGCGGCGTATTTGAGCCGCCGTTCGCATGATCATGGAGAACGGGGGAAACGCAAACGGCTGTTCCCGACTCCAATCCTGCAAGAACGCGTCCGTGGCCTCCGCCAGAGGGTCCGGCCTCCAGCTGTAGAACCGCGGCAGCTGGTGGTCGAGACGGGACGCGAAGAGGTCCACCGAGAAGGGGCCCCAAAGGGAGTGTAGCCACCGGAAGACTCCCGGATCCAGTTTCCACTGGCTGGCATCCCTGAGATGTCGAGAGTGCCAATCCGCTACTTGATTGGACTGGCCTGGCAGATACTCCGCCGTCACCGCAATGTGACGAGACAGGCAATAATCCCAGAAGTCCTTCGCTAAATCCGCCAAGGCGCGGGACCGAGGACCTCCCAGGTGGTTCACATATCGGACCGCCGAAACATTGTCCATGCGGAGCAGGACACAAGCCTTGACCGAATCCTTGGTCCAACAGCGAACCGCGAAGGAGCCCGCCAGGAGCTCCAGACAATTGATATGCAATTGTTGTTCTTCTGACGACCAGGCGCCGCCGGTGGAAAAATCCCCGCACCGGGCGCCCCAGCCCGACCTGCTGGCGTCGGATTCTATGACCAAGTCCGGAGCCGACCCGAAGATCGCTCGCCCATTCCATGCCTCCATGTGTGACAGCCACCATGACATTTCCTCCTTCACTTCGTCCGTGAGGGGAACCCACTGGTCGTAACACATCCCACGGCGCAAATGCTGTGCCTTCAGGCGCTGAAGAGCCCTGTAGTGCAGCGGGCCTGGGAAAATCGCCTGGATGGAGGACGATAGGAGGCCTACCACCTTGGCGACATGACGCAGTGACGTACGATCCTTTGCGATCGTCTGCCGAAGCAGGTGTCGTATCTTTGCGACCTTCCGACTCGGTAGGCTCAAGACCGCCTGAACCGAATCCACCACGAAACCTAAAAAGGTGATCCGCTGAGTGGGAACCAAGACCGACTTGGAGCCGTTGACAACGAACCCCAGCCTCTGAAGCAGGCCGACAGCCTGACGCAGCTGTCCCGCCAGCACCTCTGGGCACTGTCCCATGAGGAGGATGTCGTCCAGGTATACTATCATACGGACTCCCTGGCTTCTGAGAAACTCCACCACCGGGTGAAGGACCTTCGTGAAGCACCACGGGGCCGAAGAAAGACCGAACGGCAGGGCGGTGAATTCGAACACCTTGCCGTCCCACAGGAATTGTAGGAAACGACGATGAGGGGGGTGGATGGGAACGACCAAGTAGGCATCCTTGAGATCCAGTCGCACCATCCAATCCCGAGGGAGGAGCACGTCCCGAAGGAGGTGGATCCCCTCCATCTTGAAGTGACGGTAGACCAACCACCCATTGAATTCCTTGAGATTGATCACAGGCCTCTTGCCCCCATCCGTCTTGTCTACCAAGAAGACGTTGCTGAGGAACCCATGCGGGTGGCGCGTTGATAGGCGGATGGCTCCCTTGCGCAGCAAGTCCGAGACCTCCCCGTCTATCAATCGCGCGTCAGAATCTGTGAAAACCATTGGGCACGGGGGCCTCACCTGAGTTGGCTGGTCGTGAAATTCTATATGGAAACCTCTCACAGTTTGCAAAACCCAAGCATCGGCAGTGAGCAACTCCCACTCCCCGTAAAAGCTTGCCAGCCGCCCCCCAATCGGAACCTGATCCAAGCAAAGAACACTCACCGGGGGCATGTCCCTGTCCGGACTTCTTCTGGAATCCTCTTCCACCATAGCGTTGTCCCCTCGTGGGGTAGAAATTGGTGTAGTTGGCCGAGGTCTGGTACTGACCTCTTCCGGAGCCTTGTCCACGGTTGTTGGTCTGCTGACCACGGCCGATCGCGCGGCCCCTGCCGCGACCGGCCCCTCCAGAAAAACGCTGGTGAAACACCTTCTTGATGCTGGACTGGGCCTTGTCCAGCGACGTGAACGTGTTCACGAACTTTCCCAGCTCGCGGATGAAAGGTTCACCGAAGAGGCCACCCTGGGCCACTGCACCCGCCTCCGACGAGGCCAGGTCCCCCAGTTTCGGATCCAGTTTAATAAGGAGCGACCGCCGTCGCTCAGTGGACAGGGCACAGTTGGCGTTGCCCAAGAAGACGATCACCCTCTGGGCCCAGTTGGAGAGCACCTCCGGTGAAATGGCGGTGCCATTTGCTCGAGCCTCCTCTGCCATGTCGAGGATCTTCGTGGCGGGCCCGACCGCATCCAACAGCTTGTCCTGGCAGGCCCGCCAGGACCGATCGATCCCCTTCCTGGGGTCTTTCATGAATTTCGCCAGGAAGGTGGCCATCTTGGGGTCCAATTCTGGGGTCATAGCCACCTTCCCCTCCAGAGTAGGCCGCGGGCATTCCCCGCGCAGGCAACCCCTCGCTTCCTTCTCCAGGGGCTTGCGCAGCCGGCCCGCGACGAACTTCGCCACCGTCTCCCCCGGGGCCCAGGCCGCGGATCGGGGGTGGACAATCTCGTCCGGGTCCAGCATGCCCGACTCATCTCGGGGCATTTCCTTTCCCGAAGGCGCCGGGAGCCAAGATCGGGTCGACTCCCCGTCGTCATCCGTGTCCGGAGAATCGTAGATCGGGGAAGCGGGCGCCGTTGACAGGCCGCCCGAAGTGCCAGGGTCCACCAAGGGCGTCGGAGGCACCGCCGTCGCTTTGGCCAGGAAGGCGTCACGAAGACGCTCGAAGGCGTCCTTATCCACGCCCTGGGACTCCGATGAAGGCCCCTCACTCCGGGGTCTCTTCGGAGCGGGCGGCAACCCGCCGGACGTCCCCGGGAGCACGGGGGGCGGCGGCACCTGCGCCGCCGCCAGCTTGGCACACTCCTCCACGATGCGGGCCGAGAGGCGGTCCTCCATGGGCCCCACCACCTCCGTCACACAACGATAGATGGAGCTGTCCACCGCCTGATAAAACTCATCATCCTGCAGATAGGGGCAGGCCTCCTCCTCATACTCCCCTTCCATGTCGGAACCAAGGGCAAATGCGGGGCACCCAAGAGGGCGGCAACCGAGAAAGTTCTCGAATGTGGGCAGGCCCAGCGGCTGCGATCACGTTTTGGGCCAGCTGACGTGGCAGGTGGGCTGCACCAACCCCCAAGCACGCAGACCCTCCTCGCCGGGACCGGGTCTACGTACCCCTCAAGCGCGCTAGGCCACACACTGTTTAAAGAGGTGCACAGATCTCGCCCGAAGGCGATCCACGCGGTCGAAACCGCTATACAGGCCCCAGAGGGCGTCAAAATTGTGAAAGTACAGACCCGGATCACCAGGTGTCAGAGGGGTACGCGAGGGTCGGCCCCTGCGCAAGCAGACCCCACGGCGCGGCTCCTCATACTGCGGAGGCGCGCCGGAGGGTCGGCGAGACGACAGGCCGCCCCCTTGCGGTCTATGTACACACCGCACAAAAGTGGGAATAAAGTCGCGTAGGAACGAAGAACGTTCCCGCAACCAGGGACTCTGAAAGGGAATAAACCACACAAGGAGTCCCCAAAGACCGCAAGACAATCAAGTACAATAAAGAAGACAAAATAGAAAAACACTTATCTGGCTGCGGGAGCAGCGAAGAAAGAGGAGGAAGATGATGGGAAGTCCGGTTATATAGGGATGATGAACAGTGACAAAGGACTGTGGACTATGATTATGACAAAGAGACTCTTGGGAGTTGTTGTTGATTTTTTGTTGAACATTACGTTAATGCTTTATGTTTAAAGCATTTTTTTGTTCTTATTATATCTTTTCCTAAGCTGCTGTGGTTTCTTTATGTTAATAAAGCGAAGGAAGATATAGCATAATCTGAAGCCTCCGGTCCTGACATAGAATAAGAAATATGTTTTGTTTAGGTAATCAAAGTAAGGGTCAGCCTAAAACTTTGCATTTGCCTTTCCGTAAAAAATTTTGAGGCATAAAATAAACCTCATTAAACGGTTTATATGAATACTAGACAAATTTCCTGGAATATAGGTATTGAATGAAGAAATGTATAAAATACTATGATTCCCTTTCCTTACTATTTTTCTATCCCTTTACTTTTCTTGTACATAATAGTTAATAGGTTTTATGCTAGAGCAAAAGCCATATGTAAACGAGTGCAATTGAAATGAGGAAATGTATCATGAAGAATGAAGAATAACCATCAACTAAGTCATTGAATTTGATAATATGAGAGTAGTCCATGCTGATGCCAAAATGCATAAATATGTCCTAAGTTGAAAGGTGTTAATTTTATATCTTGGTAAAGAGTTTTTCTGCACTGTACCTCCCTGTTTGCACACACAAAACAAAATATGGCTTGTTCTTGAAAACTTCTTATATGCATAGGTGTTTGATATTTGTGTACAAAAAGCGGTATATCATAAATGTAAAAATAATTTCTTGCCAATAGAATGTTGTAACAAAAATGTAACTAGTTCGGTTGTATTATTTCACGATAGGAGGCCAAAATAGTAAAACACTGTTATGATCTTTCTTACAGAAATTTGATGGTTAAAGTCCTGATGAAGGCATATTCTTTATGTCGAAACGCGTCAACTGGATGCCATCTAACCTCTTTTTAATTCTTTTGTGAATACATATGTATCATTATATTGTTATTTTATCAAGCCTGATCAATGCACTGACTTTTATTATTCCTTTTTTAACCAAATTAAAAATGTATTTTTTCTAAACCGAATTAGTTTGTTTGTTTAATCTATTGTGTAATTGCTTTAAGTATATGCCTGGGAGCGTTACTTTACATATATTGTTTACCCTGTCCCAGGATATTGATCCGTATCAGGGGGTCCTTGTTGCCAACACAGAATTGTGTGGGGAGCTCCAGGAGAAGGGGCGGCTCTAGGCTCATGGTGGCCCTGGGCAGGGAGCGTAGGTAGGGGGCCCCAGAAGAGGGGTCCGGGCGGAGCATGGAGGCCAGTGAAGAGGGGAGGAGTGGGGGGGTCAGGGTGTTTGAAAGTGGAACAGAGCTGGAGGACGCCAAGTCCCTGCCAGGGGCCACCATGCAAATATGTATCCATTCTCAGAGGAATATTATATTAAGGATATATATTGGCTTGGGGGCCCCTGGGGTTTGGTGGCCCTGTGCAGGTGCACAGCTTGCACATGCCTAAGGCCGCCCCTGCCAGGAGCCTTGATAACAGACATCGCCCCGGAGCGAAGCAGTCCTTCCTTCTACCGGTTGGGTGAGGAGCCGCAGGATCCCTGTGGTGGACATGACCCTGGGCGGCACACGCCTTCCTTTCCCCGTTCTTTGCCTACCGTCGCAGAGAGAGGGCCTCACCTGCAATCTCATGGACCAGTGCCTTTATGTTGCCTGTCGTGGTGCCTTCACCAGGGAGAGCCCTGGAACTACTCCTTTTGCGATTGGAGGTACAGAGCACATGTCACACAGCCGCCTGTGGCTGCAATGAGTAATCTGGGAGATGTCCCGAGGGGGACAGCTGGTCTGTCGGGCCAGAGTGAACACAAATCAACAGGGGATCTTGACTCTGTTAGTTCCCTAATTGACTTTATCCCTCTGTCTAACAGACATATAACTAGATTAAGCAATTTCATTACACACAATTTGCCTTTAGTGATCATTTTCCGATTAGCATTACTTTTGAATTACCAACATATGACTCACTTGGTAAAATTAATTTAAAATATCAGGTACAAGATATTGACATGGATAAATGTAACGGATATAATATTAAACAGTCTGGAATAGACCCCCTATTGTTTACTAAGACAATCTTAATGCAATGCAAATCTGAATTCACAGTTTGCTTAGACAAAACTGCTGCGGATTCCGATATTTTTTTAATTCCTTTTTAGGTCGAACCTAGCACAGCGCATGCGCTGCAATAGGAAATTGACCTCTTTTAGACACGCTTGTGCATGTGGTGCCCACATGCTATTGGCCCTTGCGTCTGGTTGTAGCACGCAATTGGCCAAAGGCCTGTGAATGTCCCAGCTTTTCCTGAAATGTTTACTCCCAGAGCGTTTTGCTCTCTGGAACCCACAGGGGCCATCTGTTTTGTTTCAGGTTTCTTTGGGCTTTAATTTTGCGTGCCCTCCACCCGGCCAAGGGACACACCCCCTCCACATTTGTGCTTGGATCGTCTCTTGCTCAGCAGATTGCTTAAGTTTAAGACCACACACTTCATTTCTTTGTTTGCTGCTTGTTAAATGTTGTGGCCACCCTACAGGAGTTTGTTTTCCGAGCAGTACATTATTTCTCCACTTGTAACTTGTCAGGCTCATTGGGCTGAATGCAGAGCAATGCGTCTTAGCCTTTCGAACCCTCTGTGTACCATATGTAAACCATGCCCGCGGTTCCATCCTGATGCTGTTAATCGGAAATCCAAAATGCGCTCCTTTTCTGCAGCCACCCCGGGCTTGTTTTGTTCTGTTCTTGTTAAGTATTGCTTTCCGCTTTTTTGCTTCTGCTTTTCGTTTTTGGCAGGAATCAGCCAAAGTTTGCTATGGAATAACGATTTAATAATAAAAAAATAAAAGTCAGTTACATTTTTACATGGAGCTTTCACAAAGGAATGCCAATTTCCATTTTTAGTGACACCCTACGAAATCAACAGCTCTTCAGTACTACTGATATTTGTAGTCTATAGCCCGCAAAGACATTCGGAGGCGGTGAGACCTGTGGAGAAATGAAGACTGCCACATTTACAAGCAAGAATCAGCTCAGCGAGACAATAAATGTATGGGCAGAATCATTTACATTTCCGGCGGAAACTGGTCACGTAACTGACAGTCACTGCTCCTCTACCAGGCCCTCACTGGCTCCGTTCCCTCTGTTACCGTCCTTCCAAGGGCCTTCACCAGGCATGTACAAAATCCTAGCCAGTCCCAATGGCCTTTCAGAGGACTCTCGTGGCTAGTGACTGCCGCAACTCCGGCCCTGCTGGTCACTGCCACTACTTCAGCCATTTTTGCATTTCAAAGGGCTCTGTCAGTTTGACTGCAGTTCCCCAGCCCCACAGATCATTCAGGGGTTGTGTCTGACATGCAGTGTCAATGTGTCTACTAGGAATTAAAAACAGGAGTGCAGGGTCTCAAACCTGATGGATTCCTCCTCCCCCAATCATCTGCTCGATGTCTGCCAGCTTCATCCTACAACTCTGCTTAACAATGGAAACAGTTGAGAATCCTACACCAACTGCAGCACTGACCTTTTGTGCTCAAGATGCCACTTTCCAGCACCCCTGCCTCCTTCGGATGCTTTAACCAATTAAATGAATGCCGTATGGCTCAGTGAGTTATTGAATTCATTATTCCAAAAAGTTGCCGCAAGCTTCCCGCAGCGTTTTGATGTTAATCACGCCGATTTATTCATGTAGTAATCTAGATGCGATTGAAGCACCTTGGAGGTTGTGACGTGAACAATGAATCAATGAAGCAGCGGTGTGCTACGAAGGGAAATCCCTTTATAAACTAATGTTTACTCTGGGTTTTCCTTCTCTTACCACCACAACTGCGACTTTATTGACACAGATGGACTGAAGCACCAACACTCCGAGAAAGGCGGGGCCGGCATCAGCCCCACCGCAAGTATGGCGGGCGCACCGGCCCCCACCCGCTCTCTGGGGTGGGGCGCGTCCTGTCGCGTCACAATGAGGCAGAGGGCGCGCCTTAGCACGGATTGGACCCCGGGCCTCTTAGTGACCCAGAAGTGATTGAATTACTTCCGGATCACTGGGGAGCAAAGGCCAGGCCGGTTCGAACCGGCCTGGTTGGCAGGGGTTAAAAGGCCGGGGAGCGCGGGAGTCTGCCTCTTTGACTACGCGCTCCACGGCCTGTCCCCCCCCAGCCTCCAGGAGGCTGTAATTCTTTTTCTGTTTGTTCCTGCATTACAGGTTGCCGCCGTCAGGAAGAGCAGGCAGGAAATCAACGTGGAGTGTGCCGCAGGAGAATCTTTTTTCTTATCTTCTTTTGCAGGACAACATCGGGAGGAACCGTGAGCTGCAAAGGGACCGCCATGTCCTGGGAGCGTCTCCCGCCGGATTTGGGATTGCCCTTGGAGGACGTTGCACAGTTTTTTCAGCGATCGTCATCTCCCGTAGCGGTCAGGATGCCCGGACCAGCCTTTCCCTATCTGCTTCGTAAAGGTTCTGTTTTTCGAGGAGTGCACTCAGCACTCCTCAAAGGTATTGCGAAGGCCGGAGTGTTTGGCGGCGCTGCTCACATGCAGCATTTAACCCTGCAAGGCTTGTGGTGCTTTAGGCTCGCAGGTTCGATCACCGTACCGGCCCTTGTTTTTTAGGTCGCTAGCAAAGGCTCACATGATTAATCTTCTGTGCCTAACATATTGGATAAGTTTGTCTGTAAAAGGTGTTTGCAGGAGTGGGTGTTCTGGCAATTGACTGGCCAAGTTAATAATAAAGGACAGTGGGGTTGTGCATCTGTCATTATTAGAGGGGACAAAACTAGAATCATTTTAACCACAGCATTTATTGTGTAACTGCTGCAGGGTGCTGTTGTATACTTACTGTAGGGAGGGGGTAAATATTGCCCTGGGGGGCCAGCGGGTTTACAGAGAAGTACGGTCGAAGGGATACGGCTACGGTTTAAGCTGATATCAGGTATTTAACTTTCTCCTTGTGATACTTACAGAATCCTTATTCAGCTTCGGTGGTAAAGCCTCTCCACAGTGACACATCGGACGTACAAGAGGCATTACTCACAGGGGTTACAGACAGGCCTGCATTTCACTGCTTCTGTGGGTCGCCAGGCTCGAGATTACTCGCCTAACACCCAGGTTAGCTGGTGTGGCGCGGCTCCAGTTGCGTGGTGCTTACGACCTGTTTGTGTACCTCCAACGGTGCCCAGGTAAGGACCTGGTCATGTTTCCAAGCCAGGCAAATATTGTGGGGAGGCTCTCAGTGAGAGAAATCATTTCTGTACAGATAACATTGTATTCACAGTGTTATTGCCTTTCAGTTTATAAGTGACCTTGCAATTTTTTGGCACAGGAGTTATGGCCAGTAAGCGTGGAGCTAAGCGTTCCCACATGGAACACATGATGGAGTCTATGATGCGTAGAATGGGGACAATGGATAGGAGATGGGGAAAGCTTGAGAAACTGGTGCAGAGCCTTTCTGAGCTCAGAGAAAGAGTTGAAGGGCAGAGTGAGGCGGTGGGGAGGCCTAAGCGAACCATAGTGCCCCCAAAAGCCATGGGTGAACTAGATCCACTCCCCAGGCGGGCTAGGCCCAGGAAAGGGAAGAATCAAGAGCTAGTTCCCGTGCCAGTCCATCCTTTGGGAGAGGTTCCGTCGGGAGGGGCTCCTTCAGGGGTTCCATTGACATTGGTCCTAGTGGTCCCTACACCTATCCCAGTGGTCACTACAAGTATCCCAGTGGTTCCAGCACCCACACCAAACCAGGTGGCCCCCTCGCCAGCCCCGGTGGTCTTCACATCACTTTCAGTCATGCCCACATCAAGTCCAGTGATTTCTCCAGTATTGGGGTGTCTTTCATAGATTCACATGCTTGAATATTCCCCGTCGTCGGAGTGGGAGTCCCACGGTAAATAAAATAGCAATAAATACTATATATATATATATATATATATATATATATATATATATATATATATATATATATATATATATATATACATATATACCAATATATAATTAGAAGAAAAAAACTGAAATATGTCAAAAAGAGGCAAAGGTCGCCTGCCCAAAATTCTACATAGGAATGCATGGGAAAAGAAAAGACCCAATGCAGCCTATCCTTGTCATTATGTTGGTCCAATCTGCAGCCAATCAGGTCACAGCAGCCCTCTAGAACCTTCTCCTCAGAGCTCAACACCTCAGATTTTCTACCGCACGTCGTGTGTAAGGGTGTCTCCCTGAGCTCTGCTCAGTTTTCTATCTCTTCAGGTTTTTTCCTGTTCTTTACAATGTCTACTAGTAAGAAGTCTCTTTTCAGAGCATGTTCATCCTGTGGAAAGCTAAGAATGTTTCATGAGGACCCACACAGTAAGTGTATTTACTGCCTTTACCCTGACCATGAGGTGGGAAGCTGTAAGTTCTGTAGAACTTTCTCCACTAAGACTCTTAAGGATAGAGAAGGCCGCTTACTATTCTGGCTTCAGAGGCTGAAGGATAAAGACAATGTACTTTCTCATGCTGAAAGTTTCATTTCAGGCCAGTCTAAAGCAGCTTCAAAGCATGGTAGTGTGCAGGAGGTGCCTTCTCCATTTTTAAAGAAGAGGAAAATCTCTCTCACTTTAACCCCTGCGGTGTCTTCACCTTTGCCTACCACTTCTGGGCCCACGAGACATGGCTCTCAGGCTCCTTCTGCTTCCACTTCCAGTTTTTCTCTGAAGAAAACTGATTTTCCGTTGACGACGGTGGTTTCTACTCAGTCGACGAGAATAGCTGTCTCTGGATCTAAGTCGACGACGACAGTCACGACGACGCTGGCCTCTGGATCGTCGTCGACCCCTGCGTCAACGTCTTCGTCGTCGATGAGGGTTGTTCTCAGCTCCAAGACGGTTTCTTCAATTATTCCAATTTCGTCCTCGTCGACGAAGAAGCTTCAGTCGTCGACAGTCCGTTCGTCGACGAAAAGCTCGAAGATGCTGGTTTCGTCGACGCCCTAGACGACGAGTGTTCCGTCGACGGTTGTCCGGTCGACGAGAGTGTCTGCTTCCTCTGTCCCGTCGACGACTGCTTCGTCGACCACTGCTCCGTCAACCACTGCTCCGTCAACCACTGCTCCGTCAACCACTGCTCCGTCAACCACTGCTCCGTCAACCACTGCTCCGTCGACGTCGGTTCCATCGACCACTGCTCCGTCGACCACTGCTCCGTCGACGAAAAAGTTAAACTTGAAGGTTCCGTCGACGATTACGTCCATGAAGATTCCGTCGACGGCTCCACTGTCCTCGTCGACGACGATTTCAATAACAGCTCCTTCAAAGAAGACGACAAATAGATTGCCGTCAACACCGTCGCAGGAGGCGGTTTCAATATCAACCTCTTCATTTGCCTCACTGCCTTTGTTACCACTGCAGTCCAGCAAATCGGACCATTTCGGAACTTTCACAGAAGGGGAAATGGCTCTTCCACCCTCTCCTTTGTTTGCTACTGACTCAGATCAGGAGTCTGACGGCCAAGCTCATAGTCTTTCGGACTTGAATATAAAGTGCCAAGAATTCAGTAATAATGAGGACAAACAATATGGCCAACATCATGAAGTTCCCTCTCAAATACCAGCTGCGATGTTGCCTTTATCCATGATTTCGAGCCTCCAAAGCATGTTGGATGATTACAATCGGCGATTCCCGCCATCTCCACAAGTAACTCCTGTCCCATCGGTTGTGAACCCGATTACGGAACCGTCACCTGCTCCTTCACAACCAGCACCGCCTGTTACCATTCATAGAAGCACATCAGTGCAAGTTCACGCAACTCTTTATCCCGATGATGATGATGAGAATCCTCCACAGCGTGAGGATGGAGAAGTTTCGGATGTGGATGGTGATGATGAACAGATGGCGGAGTGGGATGACTATCGTGCTCAGACACCATCCCCATCTCAGGTGACACCTGGGGATTCTCCTCCGGTGGATATTGCCAGCTTCCACCAATTGATGGACAGGGCAGCGCAACTATTCAAGTTACCACGAGTCCAGAGAGAGGAAGATTGCTTCCTCTATGATTTTAAGAACCAACCGTTCAAACAGATTCACACTGTCCCGATTATAGATTTCATCTGGGCTGAAGGGGTAAAACTCATGAAGACCCCAAACTCTTTACCAGCACAATTACCAAGGTTGGAAAAGAAATATAAGGCGCCGGTGGGATCTCGGGCATGCCTTACAGGCCAACCTAAGGCTGATTCTGTCGTTACACAGGCAGCTCAGAGAGGATCGAGAAATCCAGCATCTACTATCACCGCCTCTCCAGACCGAGAAGGCCGGCGCCTGGATGCAATAGGGCGCAAGTTTTCCTCCATGTCCTCTACAACTGTACGAGTGGCTAACGCTATGGCCATTTTAGGTCGTTATGACCGTCAGGTTTGGGCGGATATGTCCGCCTATGTGGCGTTACTTCCAGATGCTTCCAAGGCAGAAGCGCAGCAACTTCTGCAAGAAGGTGAGAGAACTTCCAAAGAGCTAATTGATTGTGCAGTGGATGTGGCCTGCACTGGTTTTTGACAACTCGCTGGAGCGGCCGTCCTACATCGACAAGGTTGGCTACGCTCGACTTCTTTTCGGCAGGAAGTTCAAACAAGAATCTTAGATATGCCTTATGACGGCGAATCACTTTTTGGAGCGCATATTGATGAAGCGTTGCAATCCATAAAGAAAGACACTGACACTGCACGTGCCTTAGGTACCCTTCAATTTAAGAAACAGCCCGTTCGGGGTGCTCGAGGACGAGGCACTACCTCCACTTTTCGAGGAGGAAACAGTCAATATCGGTCCTATAATCAAGGCAAGCAACGTTTCACCGGAAACCGACAACAGTCTTCTCGTCAGCAGCCTGCCAGAAACTATTGAGGAAAGTCCACTTTCAGGGGAACTTCGAACAAACGTCAATGACTTGCCGGTCAATCTAAGAATTGGAGGTCAAATCTCTCTGTTTGGTTCTCAATGGTCCTCCATTACAACAGACCGTTGGGTACTCGATATTGTGGAAAAAGGCCATGCATTGGAATTTCTCGAAGTACCTCCTCCAACGCCGCCTTCCGGACTACCACCTCCGCACCTCACGGAACTATTTCATCAAGTTTGCCTTCTCATTCAGAAGGGTGCCGTAGAAGTAGTGGAGAAGTGTGGCTCACTGGTTAGAGCAGGCAGACCCTGAAGCAGAGGTCAGACCCGGGACCAGGGTTCAATTCCCGACGCGGCAGGGTCTTGAGTTCAAATGTCCACGGACTCGATAATTCTCGCTTCGGTGCCTGACCTAATCATGGGTTCACACTCTACAACTCTGGGCATTAAGCTTGCTTAATCTCCACAACGGCCCCCGCGGCGGGATGCCTGGCTTTCACATTGGGGATGCCCTGTAGGGGCTATCTCACAGGGAAAAGCCAGGATGCGTTCCCAAGGCAAGCGCTTAGAGACCCCTGGGTGATAAGCGCTATATAAATCCAATATACAATACAATACAATACAAGTAGTGCCATGGTCTCAGAGAGGGAAGGGGTTTTATTCCTGATTTTTCCTTATTGTCAAGAAAAACGGAGAATGGAGACCCATATTGGACTTGAGAGCGCTCAATCAATATCTCAAGGATCAATCCTTCCGTATGCTGACGCTTGCAGAAATCTTGCGTTTATTCTCGGTCGGAGATTTCATGACAACCATCGACCTCCGAGACGCCTACTTCCATGTCCCAATACTCGCAGGTCATCGGAAGTTCTTGCGCTTCAAGGTGGGGCACCTTCATTTCCAGTTCAAGGTTCTTCCATTTGGCCTCCGGTCGGCCCCCCGAGTCTTTACCAAGATATTGGCTCCGGTCATGGCCTTCCTTTGCCTCCAAGGTATACAGATATTCCCATATCTCGACGACTGCCTCCTGAAATCGCAGTCCCGCTCACAACTGCTGCACCATACCTCCATTTGTCAGACAGTATTTCGTTCCTTGGGGCTGTCCATCAACCTGGAAAAATCTCAATTGCAGCCAACAACTTGCAAGGATTTCCTAGGAGCCACGCTGGACACCAAGCTGGCAAAGGCTTTTGTTTCCCTGGAACGTCAAAGGATTCTACGCCTAGTCTTGCTTCTACTGACAAAGAGGTGCATTTCAGTCCGTCTGTTGAAGTCCTTTCTAGGGATGGCTTCTTCGTGCATCGCTCTTATCCCTCATTGCAGACTACGGGCACAACCTATTCAAGAGGGACTGGACGGGCAGTGGCGTCAAGTCACCGGCTCCTTCAACGATCAGATCTCTATCACCATTCCCATGAGGAAAGCGCTCAGATGGTGGGACAGCCACGTCATCTTGCAGCAGGGATGTCCTTCCTGTTCAACACCCCAGATCTGACATTAACTACGGATGCATCTCTGGAGGGTTGGGGAGCGCACCTCCAAACCTGACCGTCAAGGGAAAATGGACTCTGCACCAGAAAGCCTGGCACATCAACAAATTGGAGCTCATGGCTATCTTTTTAGCCCTGAAATCGTTTCAACCCTTGCTGCAGGGAGAGTCTGTCCTCATACAGACAGACAACACAACCTGCATGCGCTACATAAACAAGCAGGGCGGAACGAAGTCTCCGGTGTTATCCCGCCTAGCACAGGCGATTTGGGACTGGTCCATCAATCATCAAATCACAATCACTGCAGTTTACCTTCCGGGGTTATCCAACCTCCTGGCAGAATCCCTAAGCAGATCCCGATCATCCACCCACGAGTGGGAACTACATCAACCGACACTCAACATGATCTTTCGCCGCTGGGGTCACCCAGCACTGGACCTCTTCGCAACTCCAGAGAACCGCAAATGCCCCGCTTACGTAAGTTGGCATCCCCACAAAGGGTCACAGGGCAATGCCCTTTTGATGGATTGGTCGAATCTCTTTGCTTACGCCTTTCCTCCAATCCCTCTGGTGCCGCGAGTGCTTTGGAAGATACGGAGAGAACCCTGCCACATCCTTCTCATTGCTCCCAGGTGGCCACGGCAGGCGTGGTTCTCGGAGCTGCTCCTCCTGTCTCAATGCAAGCCCATCCTTCTTCATCCTCGGATGGATCTTCTTTCCATGGACAGGGGTCTAGTCTACCATCCGGACCCCTCTTCTCTGAGCTTAGCAGCCTGGAACCTGAGCACTGTGAATTTGCACACCTAGCCATTCCTCAAGAGTGTTGTGACATCCTTGCTCAGGCCAGAGCTCCATCAACTATAAAGACTTACAAGTTAAAATGGAAACGCTTCTGCCTTTGGTGTGCTGACGCTGGGGTGCATCCCTTGCGTGCCACGCCCGCTGATCTCCTCCCTTTCTTTTTTCAACTAGCTCAGTCGGGTTTGTCTCATGCTACTGTAAGAGTTTTTCTGGCGGCAATCTCACGTTTCCGCCATGATGGCTCCGCGTCCCTATGTTCCTCCAGTATAATACTCCAATTTTTCAAGGGGCTCTTTCTAACATTTCCTCCAGTTCGGCGTCCCCCTCCCGAGTGGCGCCTCAATATTGTCTTATCACAGTTAATGACTGCACCATTTGAACCAATACATAGAGCAGACCTCAAGTATATCACCTGGAAGGTCGCGCTTCTTCTTGCTTTAACGTCTTCACGTCGAGTGAGTGACATGCATGCATTCACTATCAAACCACCTTTTCTTCAGTTTAAACCGGATTCTGTGCTGTTACGCACTAACCCTACTTTTCTTCCAAAAGTACCTTCAGACTTCCATATTAATTAGCCTGTTATCCTGAAGTCTTTCTTTGCTAACCCGCAGTCTCCTGCGGAACAACGCTTGCACTCCTTAGACATTAGAAGGTGCTTGAAGTTCTACATCAGCAAAACAGCCCAGTTGCGAAGATCGGATCAGCTCTTCGTGGCCTATGGCCGCTTTCAAAGGGGACGACCAGTCACCAAAACTACTATAGCCCGATAAGTGGCTTCAGCTATTGCTTTCTGCCATCAGAAGGCGGGAAAGCCTTTACAGACTGCAGTTCGAGCCCATTCCACCAGATCTATGGCGTCTTCTACTGCACTCTTTGCCGGTGTCCCACTGCATCAGATTTGCAGAGCAGCCACGTGGTCCAGCAGGCACACGTTCACGAAGCACTACTGTCTGGGTGCCATGGCTGAAGGGGATACCGCAGTAGGACAAGCTGTGCTCCGTAATATTTTTCAATAAGGTGAGCCTCTGTTCTACCCGCCTCCTATTAGTTTCCATACGATTTATGTCTATTCATTGTGTATACATATGTATATACATATTTTTCTATTTCATGTGTTCTTATACCTTGAAATTGTTTTTTCAGTCTTTGCTTATGCACTGTATTATGGAAACTTTGGGTTATAGTACGGACTACTAACTATTCTATATTCAAGCATGTGAATCTATGAAAGACACCCCAATACTGGAGAAGAACAATTGTTACTTACCTGTAAACAGGTGGTTCTCCAGTATTGGTGTCTTTCATAGATTCACATGCGACCCTCCCCCCTCCCCTCAGAGGCTCTCTTCTCCTCAGACTCTTTGGGTCACTCTGTGCTACGAAAATCTGAGGCGTTGAGCTCTGAGGAGAAGGTTCTAGAGGGCTGCTGTCGCCTGATTGGCTGCAGTTTGGACCAACATAATGACAAGGATAGGCTGCATTGGGTATTTTCTTTTCCCATGCATTCCTATGTAGAATTTTGGGCATGCGACCTTTGCCTCTTTTTGACATATTTCAGTTTTTTTTCTTCTAATTATACATGGGTATATATGTATATATATAGTATTTAGTATTTATTGCTATTTTATTTACCGTGGGACTCCCACTCCGACGACAGTGAATATTCAAGCATGTGAATCTATGAAAGACACCAATACTGGAGAACCACCTGTATACAGGTAAGTAACAATTGTTCTTCTTTTCCTACCCCGGTGGTTCCTACGCCTGTCACAACGCCAGCAGACTTCAATCAGGTCCCACAGGAATTAGTGGCACAGATAGCGGCAGTTCTCCAGTATTGGGGTGTCTTTCACAGATTCACATGCCTGAATCGTTCCTCGTCGTCGGAGTAGGAGTCCCACGGTACATAAAAAAGCAATAATATGCCTATAGAAACACCAAAACCTTGGTAATAACAAACCAGGAAGTAAAGTAGCCCAAGCTACAGTACAAAAAACTTCAGCACTCATGACTATTAGTCATTTTGTATAGACCAAACTGTAGCCAATCAGGCGACAGCACCCACCAGAATGTTCTCCTCAGAGGCTCAGGCTCTCAGATTTTCTACTGCACGTCGTGTGAAGGGAGTCTCCCTGGGCTTTGCTCAGTTTCTTCATTACTTTGATTGGTTTTTACCTTCTAAAAGAGGTCTACTTCTAAATCCCTCTACAGGGCTTGTGATTCTTGTGGGAAGCTGAGGCTGTTTAAGGAGGATCCTCACAAGAAATGCATTTATTGTTTATATCCAGATCATGAGGTAAAGGAGTGTAAGATCTGCAGAACCTTTCCTCAAACGACCCTCAGGGACAGAGAGGGTCGTCTTCTCCTGTGGCTCCAGAAGATCAAGGACCAGGATAACCCTGTTTCTGAGGTAGGAAGTATAGCCTCGGGGTCTATTATGTCCTCTAGAAAGAGTAAGGCTGAGGTTGAGAAGGCTTCTCCTGGGGCAAAAGTGTTGAGGAAAGCCCAATCCTCTCAGGATTCTGGCGTGCCTTCTACTTCTACTTCAAAAAAGGCTTCTCCACCTTTTAAATCTGGTCCTGGTACGCCCCTAAGGAAAACTGGAAAATCTTCATCTTCAAGACAGCTTCTCATAAAATATTACCTCAGAGAAAGACCTCGTCGACTTCAGCGTCGACGACGGCTCCACCGTCGACGTTTCTTAACGTCAACGCTTCTTCAACATCGACGGTAAACATTCTCCTCACCAAGACCTGAAATGGTGATGTCTTCAGCTTCCTCACCGTCGACGCTGGTTCAGGTAGCGGTTCGTCCCATCTCGTTGACGAAGATAGTGCCATCGAGCGTCGACGCCCCTCCGTCGACGAAGATTTTGAAGGTACCGTCAATGAGCGATTCGTCGTCGACACACGAGTCGACGAAAGTCATACCGTTGATGGGCTCTTCGTCGACGAAGATCACCCTCCCGTCGACGTCATCCTCGTAGATGAGGATTACCATACCGTCGACTATGTCATCGTCGAAGAAGACATCCCCGTCGACGTCATCATTGACGAAGAAGACACTCTCGTCGACGACGTCATCGTTGCCGAAGAAGACACTCCCGTCGATGACGTCATCGTCGCCGAAGTTTACATCGTCGACAGCCACACCGTCGACGAAGATTACCTCATCGTCGAAATCACTGCCTCGTCAGCGAAAGTATCGTCGACGCCGACGAAGATTGCTGTTCCACAGACAGTTACTGGTTTTTCTCCATCCACGACACCTACGGTGGCAACATCGATGCCTCCACTATCAACTTGTACAGAACTGCAAGTGTGGTCAGCTAAGCAGTCTACAGTCCATTTACCTTCACCTCTACGACAGCTTCATTGCTAGAAAGACGTGGATCATCCTTAACGGCTCTATCACTGTTAAAGTTGCCGGAGCAGTTATTAGACTCTGAGGAGGAGGAGGAGGAATGCTACGAAGATGAAAGTTTTCGTGCAGCCAGAAGCCCATCTGAGCTGCTTAAAAATATCAGGATGAAGATCACAAAGAAGAGGAACAGTTCCATGAGCCTTCTGGTCAGGCTCCAGTGTCGGTGCCTACCGCACAGATGCCATTGGATTTACTCAATAACCTTCAATATATGTTGAGTGATTATTACCACCGATTCCCACCTTCCGAGTCTGGTGATTCACGCCTCTCAACGCCTTTGCCACAAACATCTACGGCACCATTAAGACCTCCAAGACAATCCTCTCCGCTGCCAATCTCGGAGATACAACCTACAATACCTCCTTCGCCGGGACCATCTCATCACACCCAGGATGATGTTACTTCTGATGAGGAAAGAGAAGAAGGTGAAGTAGATGACAAATCAGTACTGTCGGAGTGGGACGATTATCAAGCACAAACTCCCACCTACGGCGGACTCTCCGCCGGTAGACATTGCGACTTTTCATCAAATCATGGACAGGGCAACGAAAAGATTTCTCATCACCATGGAGACAAAACAGGATGAATGCTTCCTGTATGATTTTAAAGATCAACCACAAAGGCAGGTGAAGTCCATCCCAATAATTGACTTTATTTGGAAGGAGGGTTTGAAGATAATGGCTACGCCAAACTCTCTCCCGGCAGTTCTACCTCGCGTAGATAAGAAATATAAGGCGCCTCTCACTTCACCTGCATGCCTTTTTGGTCAAGCTAAAAACGGACTCAGTTGTCACCCAGGCGGCTCAGAGGAGGGCCAGGAATCCTTCTTCGCAAGTCACTGCTCCCCCTGACAGGGAGGGGAGACGTCTCGATTCAATTGGCAAGAAGGTCTCAACTATAGCGGCAACTACTGTCCGTGCTGCAAACTCCCTAGCGATACTTGGGAGGTACGATAGGCAGATGTGGTCAGACATAGTGCCTTATTTTGAGAAGCTTTCGGAGCCTGATAAGTCTGAAGCCAAGAAGATATTACACGAAGGTGAATGTTCGTTGGCTGAAATAATTGATGCTGCTGTGGACGTGGCGGCTACAGGTTTCAGACAGCTGGCGGGTGCAGCTGTTTTGAGAAGACAGGGATGGCTCAAATCTACGTCCTTTCGCTTAGAAGTCCAGACTACAATCATGGACATGGCCTATGATGGAGAGTTCCTTTTCGGCCAACACGTGGATGAGGCTTTGCAAGCCATAAAGAAGGACACGGAAACGGCACTATGGCTGGGAACTCTGTAAGTCATCCTTTCGTGGTGCAAAAGGAAGAGGCAATTTCTCCAATAGAGGAGGTTACTCTCAGCAGCGTTCATATAGCAACACGCAAGGTAACCAAAGATACCAACCGTACAGGCAACAAACGTACAGTCAGAGAGGAAACAATTATTCCAAGACGAGGAAGAGACACCAACAAGAGCAAGTGAGACGACAACCTGCCAACACTTCTACCCAAGCCAAATTTACAAATTGGAGGAAGAATATCCCACTACTTATCAAATTGGTCCAAGATTACTACGGACAGATGGGTCCTGGACGTTGTATCCAGGGGCCACATTCTGGAATTTGTCAAAGCCCCTCCAAATTCTCCCCCAAAAGGTCCACCACCAGCTCATCTCAAAGAGCTGTTCTCCCAAATATATGCCATGATTCGGAAAGGAGCAATCGAAAAGGTACCTCAATTCCAAAGAGGGAAAGGATTTTATTCGAGATTTTTCCTTAGACGCAAGAAGTCGGGAGAATGGCGTCCCATCCTCGACCTGCGTGCCCTCAACAAATACCTCAAGAAATTATCCTTCCGGATGTTAACACTTCATGAAATCCTCCAGTTTCTCTCAGAAGGGGATCACATGGCAACACTCGACCTTCAGGATGCTTACTTCCATGTGCCCATCCTTCCCAGGCACAGGAAGTTTTTAAGGTTCAGAGTGGCTGGCAGGGACTTTCAGTTCAAAGTTCTCCCATTTGGACTGCATTCAGCTCCCAGAGTTTTTGCAAAGATATTAGCTCCGGTAGCAGCTCATCTTCGTTTGGAAGGAATTCAAATGTACCCATATTTGGATGACTGCCTTATTAAGGCCAGTTCTCTAGTCACAGCAGAAGCTCACGTTCAAAGGTGCCTGTCACTATTTTACTGGGGTGAATGTATGACATTGTTCTGCATTCTGTCCATCAACTGTTGTTTTTGCAATTGTCACCCCGAGGGGGATGGGTATGCTCAGACGTGAGTCCCATGATCTCAACACCACTGGTGTCAAGCTATCCTGGCTGAAGATGGCTGATAGCCAGAAACCGGTCCTAGGATGCTTGATTCCGGTCCAGGAAAGACCTGGCTTGGCAGTTTGGGCTCGACTGTTCCCATGTGGCACAGGGTCAAGTCTGATTTGCATATGGCCATGTCTGAACTGGGGTGGTGTGGAGTGCAAAAAAATTATGGATTTAGGCCCAGATCTCTGTACTGGAGTGAATGTATGACATTGTTCTGCATTCTGTCCATCAACTATTGTTTTTGCAATTGTCACTATTTTAGAGCCTGGGTTTCTCAGTCAATTTCAAAAAGTCCCATCTAACTCCATCTCGAAGGAAGTCTTTCTTGGGAGCAACGTTGGACACGCAACTCGCCAGAGTTTTTGTTTCAAAAGAAAGGCAGATAAAGATCCACAGGATGGCTTCCATACTGCTGAAAAAAGAGTGTGTTTATGTTCGCAAGTTCAAATCTTTCCTAGGTATGATCTCTTCATGTATTTCTCTCATCCCCAACTGTCGTCTCAGGATGAGGCCCTTGCAGGAAGAGCTCAGGCTTCAGTGGATGCAGGTGGTAGGATCATTCGAAGACATGATCAACATAACTCCTCGGATGAGAAACTCCATTCAATGGTGGATGCAAAGATGCAACCTACAAGGGGGATGTGCATTCCTGACAGAGGTGCCCAGATTTATCGTTACCACGATACTTCTCTGGAGGGATGGGGCACACACCTCCAGGGAATGACAATCAACGGAAAATGGAACGTACAACAGAAAAAGTGGCACATAAATCTCCTGGAACTACGAGCCATCTTTCTAGCTCTGAAGTCTTTTCAAAGAATCATCGATGGTTTCACGGTTCTAATTCGAACAGACAATACAACCAGTATGCATTACCTTAACAAACAGGGAGGTACAAGGTCGGCCCGGCTATCTAGTCAAGCACAAGAGATTTGGAATTGGGCTCTGGATCACAACATTTCTTTCAGCGATCCACGTTCCAGGGGTCTCCAACGTGCTAGGGGACTCCCTCAGCAGGTCTGCTGTATCCAATCAAGAATGGGAGATCCATCAGCCGACCCTGGATCGAGTATTCCGAGAGTGGGATCACCCCGACCTGGATTTGTTTGCGACGAATCAGAACCGGAAATGCCCACGCTTTGCAAGCTGGATTCCCCACAGGAACTCATGCAGGGATGCGCTCTCGATGAACTGGTTTCAGACATTTGCATACGCCTTTCCACCAATTCCTTTAGTCCCCAAGGTCATCAGGAAGATGAAGAGACAACCAAGTCACCTAATCCTGATTGCTCGAAGGTGGCCTCGACAATATTGGTTCACCGAACCTCTCCTCCTTTCGGAGTGCAGTCCAATCCAGCTGCCACAAATACCGAATCTCCTGACCACTCAAGGGTTTTAAGTGTGCCATCCGGACCCAGCTTCCTTGAAATTAGAAGCTTGGCTCCTCAACACAATGAGTTCGCCCACTTCGACATCCCTGCAGATTGTCAAGAAGTTCTGGCCAATGCTAGAGCGCCAGCAACGATTAAGACCTAGAAGCTCAAATGGATGCGATTTGGTGCCTGGTCTCATTCTGCTGATCTGCATCCCATCCATGCTAGGCCAGAACAGATCTTGCCTTTCTTCCTTCATCTGGCTAGATCAGGTTTATCGCATTCAACTGTAAAGGTATTTCTGGCAGCCATTTCCAGATTCCGGCAGGACAGATCTAATTCTCTTTTTTCTTCAAGGATAATTCAACAATTTTTTAAAGGACTATTCCGTATGTTTCCTCCAATTCGACGTCCTCCTCCATCTTGGTGCTTGAATGTGGTGCTTGCTCAACTCATGCGTGACCCCCTTGAACCCATTCATAAGATTGATCTCAAATTCCTTTCATGGAAGGTCTCTTTGCTCTTAGCATTGACATCAGCTAGAAAGGTCAGTGACATTCAGGCATTCACTTTGAAATCTCCTTTCTTGCTATTTACTTCAGATTCTGTGGTGCTACATACTAATCCTAGGTATATGCCCAAAGTTCCATCTGACTTTCATCTTAATGAGCTGGTAATTCTCAAAACATTTTTTCCAAATCCACAATCAGCAGCTGAAAGGGCCTTACACTCTTTAGACAACAGGAGATGTCTCAAGTTCTACGTTCAAAGAGCAGCCACTATTTGCAACACAGCCCAACTGTTTGTGGCCTATGGAAAACTGCGCCAGGGATGCGCTGTATCCAAACAGACTATAGCCCGGTGGGTCTCCTCAGCAATTGAACTCTGTCATCAACAAGCAGGAAGACCTTTACAGTCTTTACCAAGGGCGCATTCTACAAGAGCGGTATCCTATTCTACCGCTCTTTTCGCTGGTGTGCCTCTTCTTCAGTTCTGCAACTTGGTCCAGCAGGCACACCTTTACCAAGCACTACTGTTTGGACTCGGCCAGTGATGCAGATGCTTCGGTGGGAAGAGCAGTTCTTCGCAATCTTTTTAAATAAGGTGAGCCTCTGTTCTACCTCCTCCTCTATGCTCTTTTTAGACGCTTCTAACATGTTTTTCTATTTTATTATTATGCATGTATACTGTAATGCAGATAGCGTCTAATGAGCTTTATGTTACTGCTTTCTACTCTGATTCAGGCATGTGAATCTATGAAAGACACCCCAATACTGGAGAAGAACAATAGTTACTTACCTGTAATCTGTGGTTTTCCAGTATTGGTGTATTTCATAGATTCACATGCAACCGCCCACCTCCCCTCAGAGGCTCCTTCGCGCGATTATTTGGTTTCACTCCTGTGCGAGAAAATCTGAGAGCCTGAGCCTCTGAGGAGAACATTCTGGTGGGTGCTGTTGCCCGATTGGCTGCAGTTTTGTCTATACAAAATGACTAGGATAGTCATGAGTGTGGAAGTTTTTTGTACTGTAGCTTGGGCTACTTTACTTCCTGGTTTGTTATTACCAAGGTTTTGGTGTTTCTATAGGCATATTATTGCTTTTTTATGTACCGTGGGACTCCCACTCCGACGCCAGGGAATGATTCAGGCATGTGAATCTATGAAAGACACCAATGCTGGAGAACCACAGATTACAGGTAAGTAACTATTGTTCTTTTCCCTTGGTTAGGGAGGGGAGGGATGTTGCCATTGTCAGTGGGGGCAAAAGAGGTAGGGGAGGACCCTTTGGCTGAAGCGAAAAAGATGGTGGCGAAGATTATTTCAACAGGCGAAGGGCCTGGTACTCCATCTCTCCCGCAACCAACAGGGGGGTTCCTTTAGCAGGAGACAACAAAGAGGTGTCAGTGAGAAGCAATGGAAAAGACAAGGTGATGGAGCCAGTTGGAGTTGTGGCAATAGGTAAGGAAGTGACATTGATATTACTGGGCGCGGGTGTGCTACCCACAGGAAGGGAACATTTGGCCAGACATGTAACACGCAAAGTGAAATAATTGGTATGGTCCGGTGCTTACATTAATATGTTCTCCCTACTTGTAGATGACAGGGAAATTGAGTATTCAAGGAAACAGAAAGATTGGATGCCTCCTAGTGAATGGCGCGCTGAACTGTTGAAATTCAGGGTAGAGGAGAATTTGAGCAACTGGATAAGGGCTTTTTTTGTATTTATGGCAATAATAGCTGAGCGTTCACCTAACTTACAAGCAGAGGTGGCTAGTTACCAGAGCAGGACTACTATGTCTCATGACAAATATGGGGGCGTAGGGTGGAAGGATTATGACATGAATTTCAGGAAGGCCAAGGCAGTCGACCCATCACTTTCCTGGGACCGAGTCTACACGATCTCATGGTTGGATCAGTTTGGGCCAGGGCAGCCAGGTAACGAAGTGCAAAACTTGAACAAGGGTCACACATTTCACGCGTCTCAGCCCTTTCAGCCACCTCAAACCACGGGCACGGCACCTAGTCGAGGGAGCGGGGGGACGGAAGGGGACATGTTGGGATTTTAATAGACGGACATGCACCAGGGCACAAGGCACTTGTAAGTTCAGGCACGCATGTTCTATCTGCAACAACCCTTCTCATCCAGAATCAAAATGCCTAAAAAAATCAGGGTATAGGGGAAAAGAAGAAACAGGAGTAAGGAGGGGACACAACTTTTAATGCACTCACCCATTGACGTTATGGCTAAGACTCCTTGGTTAAACAAGTACCCAGATCATGCCACAGCTAGGACTTTACAGGAAGGTTTTTTGTATGGCTTCAGGATTCCCGCATTTGATTACACAGGGACACCAGAGTGTAAGAATCAGCTTTCTGTGAGGACCAACCCTGGAGTGGCAGCAACAAAAATTGCAAAAGAACTACGCTTGGGCAGAATAGCTGGTCCTTTTGATCACATCCCTGTTCACAATTTTGCTTGCTCGCTCCTTGGCGT
The DNA here is from genome assembly GCF_964263255.1 of Lissotriton vulgaris. Lineage (NCBI taxonomy): Eukaryota > Metazoa > Chordata > Amphibia > Caudata > Salamandridae > Lissotriton > Lissotriton vulgaris. Next base: position 1,515,647,725 of record NC_141689.1, on the reverse strand, counting down.
GGTCCCTAAGAAGGAGGAGGGAGAGTTCAGGTTGATTCATAATCTGTCAGCCCCTAGAGGCAATTTACTGAATGACGCCATCGATGAGAAAACCTGTAGCGTGAAATATGCTTCCTTTGACCAGGCAGTGGAAATGCTAAGGGGTCTGCTAGCCAAATCAGATATTGAGTCTGCCTTTCGTCTGCTGCCTGTACATCCTCTTGATCACCACCTTCTGGGCTTTAAATTTCACTACAATTTCTACATGGATATGTGCATGCCCATGGGTTGCTCTGTTTCCTGCGCTTACTTTGAAAAATTCAGTTCATTTTTGGAATGGATTTTTAGGCAGGCGACAGGGCACCAATATGTCATGCATTATCTAGATGACTTTCTCTTTCTGGGGTCGGCGGGCTCCTGGGAGTGCGCTTGAGCATTGCAGGAATTTTGCATGCTCATGCGTACCTTCGGGGTTCCTCTGGCACCAGGGAAGACAGTGGGTCCAGCAACCACAATTTTTAGGCAGTGAGTTGGACTCAGTGCAGGGGTGTTTCCGGTTACCTAAGGAAAAAATTGTGAAATTTAGAGCAGCACTACAACAACGCTTCACGAAAGATAAAGTAACCTTACATCAGCTGCAACAGACAGTGGGTCAGTTGAATTTTGCACTAAGACTCATACCTATGGCACGACCATTCTCCAGCTCAATCTCACAGGCCATGACAGGTCTCCAAGAAAAACACCATCACACAAGACTGACGTCTGAGGTTCGCCAAGACATGCGTATTTGGATGGCATTTCTGGAGGATTTCAACTGCAGGGTAGTGTGGCCCGGTCCCCCGACTACTTCTGCAGAGTTGGGTTTATGGACGGACGCTGCGGGTAGTCTGGGATTTGGTGCCATACTTGTGAACGAATGGGTGGCACAACATTGGCCGGCTTGGTGGATGGAGAATGGTGTGACAGCCAACATTGGTTTCCTGGAACTCTTTCCCATCTGGGTGGCACTGACTATCTGGCCTCATCATCTGCGTAATCAATCTGTGATTTTCTGGTCAGATATCATGACGGTGGTAGAATGCATCAACTAACAGGCTGCACGGTGTAAAATGATTCTCCGCCTGTTGAAAGAAATAGTATTGTTGTGTATGAAGCTGAACATACAGTTTAAGGCTAAGCAAGTCCCGGGGTGTGAATAATGCTGCTGACGCACTCTCTCGCTTCAAGATGCAGGTTTTCAGGGAACACCTACTGTGAGAAGTTGGCCTGATATATAATGTTCACTATTCTAGTGAGCACTTTGTATCAGTCCAAACAACCCTTATTGATGATTGGTTGTAAGTCAACCTTATAGACCAGCTATCCTAGTAGCATGGATACGAGCAGTCTTCGGGCTAAACTCTAGAGGGCGTGTTAAGCCAGCTGTTATACCATCACATATACCCCTTGAACACCAAGGGAAAGGACACCACACAAGTGTTATGAAAATAAACAGTGTATTTATTTAGATCACAACAGCCCTGTACTCTTTATGAGGACAGGGTACTAAGCACACAACGAAACTCTTACGAAAATACTTGAAGTTGCACAATTTACACAAATGCCCGAGGGGCACAGTTATGGCCGGATTTTCTGCTTAGATGGGATCAGCCCCTAGGGGTCCCTCTAACCCAGCCAGAACGTAACCACATCCCTCCTCAGGACCATCTATCCAGGCACCTGGGTACCTACCTGAGGATGGGGAACTCGCAATATACAAGCTCATATTATTAGAAACACCACTAAATCTATAGGGATACTAAGAATACTCACTGATTACTAAGGATATCCATGCCCTACACCACACTCATACCTTATAGTCTCGCGGCCACTCAGACCCAGACTAATCTACCCTGGGGCAGATATGACACACAATCTGGCGTGTCTACACACGTGGGTCTGCAGCCCCAGTGCTCTCCTTTTCCAAACGGTTTACAATCCGGCAAACCTACACGCTGGTAATCCCCCCCAGCGCTCTCATTAACACACGGGCCGCAATCCGGCAGCCCTACACGCTGGTAATCCTCCCCAGCGCTCTCATTAACGCCGTATATCAACGACGACCACATTCCTATGAACACCTTCAGTTTTCTGTCTCTTCACTAAGGGTCTGCTACTACAATAATATTATGGGATAGCCGAATTACTTAGTGTCAACAATTCCCTAGCTCAAGGGCTCCCTGTTCTCCCTATTTATTCAGACTTACCGGATCAGGGGCAGCATCTGTTCTGGCTGTAACATCTGACTAGGAGAAAAAGGTTACCTATGCTTTGGAACAGAAGACGCTGTTTACAGGATTATGGGATGGTGTACTAACTTTGTCCCTTAGTTGCAGGTCTCCTATATCCCTAATTATTCACTATTACTTACCTGATCAGGGGTAGCATCTGTTCAAACAGTAATACTGGCTAGGAAAGGGGATTACCCTCACTGTATGGGGACAAAGATATACACACTATGTGATTGAGTTATTCCTTGATTTAAGCGCTCCTACTCCCTTCTGATCCATCAGTGGCTCAACGGCAACTGGCTAGAAGATAGGCTAGCTTTATCATAAAAAAACTCATGCACTGTAGTTCACTAATTAATGGGGATGTTTATTGTAACAATAATAAAGTATACATACACAAAACTATGGGGTCTCTATAACTAGCAGTAACTTTAACACACCGCTGAAAGAAAAGGATTAGACATACAATTTATCTGCGGGGTAACAGGAACTTTTAACACACCGCTGAAAGGGAAAAGATTAGACATACAATAGCCTAGGGAATAAGAACAAGATTAAGGTGTAAGTGTAAAGGGGACTAGTTCAGACTACCTCACCTATTAGAAGGAAGATTTCTCTCTGCCTCTGGTGGGATTAGGGCTCTCTCTGTCTCTCCCTCCTTCACCACATCACCACGCCTCTGGTTCAATTGCTCCAGCTGACAGCCTTCTTTGATGCTCTCTGCACTGCTCTCTCTCTCCTCATCTTCAGCAATCGTCTGCCTTCTTTCTCCATTCCAGAACTGCACTCTATTCTGCAGCTCCAGCAGACATCCTGTTCTCTCTCCAAGCTGAACTGAGCTCCAAGCTGAACTGAGCTCCAGGCTGAACTGCACACACGCTGGAATGAACACTCCTCCTTTCCTGCAGCTCGCTAATATCGATTCCTCTCCCCTCATGGAAATTTCCACCAGAGGGCTGCCTCCTACCGAATTCCTGTGCCAGCTCCCAGGCTTCCACGCAACCGCAGTGGCCAGCTGCTTGTTACGTCTGGGCCCAAGAGAAAAACACATTCCTCGGATAAGAAGCAGTCCTAACCGGTCTTCCTCTAGCACACAAACAGCCTTACTGTAAACTTTACCTTTCCCCCTGAAGCCTCTCAGCTCCATCAAGATGGAGTCCCTCTAGTTCTAGGCCTGTAGGCCTGAAAGGGGTGAAATACCCCTTAGCTCTGTCAGAATACCTACATAAACCATCAAGTATGTCAAAGCCAATAGGCAATAGACAGATTAGAGTCAAGAATAAGGGATCTATCATCATATTAAGCAGCTATCTTCTTCTAGGTCTGGAAGAAAGGGCTTAAAAGGGCCAACACAAGCTAAGAATACCTATCCTAGATGTGAGCAAGATTAAAGTCTATATCACTGCTAAATAGAGCCAAAAACCCTGCCATTACAGGCACGAAAAACCATATACTCTAAAAGTGGAATGCGAAATTACTAGCAGGTAAGTACTAATCTCATAGGGTTTGGAATCGCTAGGATTGGGCTACTGAACCTTCAGATCGCTAGCAGGAGGCCTAGGGGACTCGGGTGAAGAGTGTGCACTCTCACGCGGGATGCGGGACAAAGTCTATGGAGGCTAGTAAAAGCAAAAGTTAGTGTTCTCGGGTGAACCCGACTAGTTAGGCTGAAAACGAAAAAGGATCTGGACCCTTGGATAGTGAGGCTATGCTGGGGCACCGAAATGCCGAAGTCTGATTAGCAGGCCCACAGCCAGAGAAGTCGTAAACCAGTGAAGCAAAAAGCAAAAATCTGGGGTGATCATAGGATTGCAGACCCTACTCTCCTACATGACCCCCCCCCCCAAACTTTGGGACAATAAACTAACCTTGACCAGGTGAGTCTTCTTGCTCTAAGTGGAAATACCTGGAGAGCCCATCTGCATTGCCATGATCAGTGCCAGGTCTATGCTCCACTGTAAAATCCATCCCCTGTAGGGAAATGGACCACCTAAGCAGTTTGGGGGTTTCACCCTTCATCTGATTTAGCCACAAGAGGGGCTTATGGTCGGTCTGAATCTTGAAATGAGTGCCAAACAAGTATGGCCTCAGTTTCTTCAGGGCCCAAACCACAGCAAAGGCCTCCCTCTCAATAGCTGACCAATTTTTCTCTCCGGGGGTCAGCCTTCTGCTTATAAAATCAATGGGCTGGTCATGACCATCAAAATTCAGCTGAGATAGAACAGCTCCCACACCCAACTCAGAAGCATCTGTTTGGACAATGAATGGTTTGGAGTAGTCTGGACTCTTTAGGATAGGTGCTGTGCACATGGCCTGCTTTAGGTCATCGAATGCTTTTTGACAGCCTGCTGTCCACTGAACTTTCTTTGGCATCTTTTTACTTGTCAGTTCATTAAGTGGAGTCACAATTGATCCATAATTCCTGACAAACTTTCTGTAATAACCAGTCAGGCCCAAGAAAGCTCGAACCTGAGTCTGGGTGGTTGGAGGAGCCCAATCCTTGATGGATTGTATCTTGCTCTCCAGTGGCTGAACCTGGCCTCCACCTACAAGGTGGCCCAGGCATACAACCTGTGTCTGCCCTATCTGGCACTTTGTGGCCTTGATAGTGAGACCTGCTGCTTGCAGTGCCTCTAACACTTTCCTCAGGTGGACCAGGTGATCCTCCCAGGTGGAACTAAAGACAGCTATATCATCTAGATATGCTGCACAGAAGTCATCCAGCCCAGTGAGAACTTGATTCACCAGCCTTTGGAAGGTGGCAGGTGCATTTTTCAGACCAAAGGGCATTACCACAAATTGATAATTTCCACCAGGGGTTGAAAATGCTGTCTTGGGCTTGGCATCCTCAGCTAACCTGATTTGCCAATACCCAGCTGTCAGGTCAAATGTACTTAAGTAGTTGGCAGAAGCCAATCTATCTATAAGTGCATCTGCCCTTGGTATTGGGTGGGCATCAGTCTTAGTGACTGCATTGAGACCTCTGTAGTCTACGCAAAACCTCATCTCTTTCTTACCACCCTGGGTGTGAGGCTTTGGCACTAGAACTACTGGACTAGCCCAAGGGCTATCTGAGGGCTCAATGACTCCCAGCTCCAACATTTTCTGCACTTCAGTTTTGATGCAGTCTCTAACATGATCAGGCTGCCTGTAGATTTTACTCTTAACTGGCAGACTGTCACCAGTGTCAACCTCATGGGTACACCAATTGGTTTGACTGGGTGTCAGAGAGAACATATGTCTGAAGGATTGAAGAACTTGTTTGCAATCCTTCTGTTGATGGTCAGAGAGGCTGCCACAAAAGACAACACCATCTACTGATCCATCATCAGGATTCTGAGTGAGCAGGTCTGGGAGAGGGTCACTCTCTTCCTCCTGTCCCTCATCTGTGGCCATGAGCAAGCTCATGTCCTTCCTGTCAACATATGCTTTGAGCCTGTTTACATGGAGCACCCTGTGGGGGCTCCTGGGAGTTCCAAGGTCCACCAGGTAGGTGACCTCTCCCTTTTGCTCAAAGATTGTGTGGGGCCCAGACCATTTGTCTTTGAGTGCTGCTGGGGCCACTGGCTCCAACACCCACACCTTCTGTCCAGGCTGATACACAGTCAGGACAGCCTTTTGGTCATGCCAAGCTTTTTGGAGTTCTTGGCTGGCCTTAAGGTTTTCAGATGCCTTTTCCATATACTCAGCCATCCTGGAGCGGAGACCAAGTACATAGTCCACTATGCTGGTTGCAGGCTTTTTGAGAGGTCTCTCCCATCCTTCCTTCACCAAACACAGGGGTCCTCTCACAGGATGCCCATACAGAAGTTCAAAAGGGCTGAAGCCTTAGCCAACCCCCTTCTGTGGGACCTCTCTGTAAGCAAACAAAAGGCAGGGAATCAGGACATCCCATCTACGCCTGAGCTTTTCAGGTAGTCCATGAATCATCCCTTTTAGGGTCCTGTTGAACCTTTCAACAAGCCCATTGCATTGTGGATGATAGGGTGTAGTGAACTTGTAGTTGACACCACATTCCTTCCACATAGCAGTTAAATAGCTTGACATGAAGTTTGCACCTCTGTCAGAGACAACCTCCTTAGGGAAGCCCACTCTGGAGAACACTCCAACTAGGGCTCTTGCCACAACAGGTGCTGTAGTGGTCCTAAGGGGAATAGCTTCAGGATACCTGGTGGCATGATCCACTACCACCAGTATAAACTTGTGCCCTGATGCTGTCTGGGGTTCCATTGGACCAACAATGTCAATCCCCACTCTTTCGAAGGGCACCCCCACCACAGGCATTGGTATAAGGGGGGCCTTTGTTGTGCCACCTGACTTACCACTGGCTTGGCAAGTGACACAGGAGCGACAAAACTCCCTGGTATCTCCATTCATGTGAGGCCAGTGAAAGTGTGAGACAAGCCTGTCCCAAGTCTTTGTCTGGCCTAAGTGTCCTGCTAAGGGAATCTCATGGGCCAAGGTAAGAAGGAAACCTCTCTGAGACAAGGGGATAACCAGCCTCCTGGTTGAACCAGGTTTGGGGTCTCTTGCCTCAGTGTACAGGAGTCTATCATCCCAGTATACCTTGTGGGTACCTGTGGCGTTCCCTGCAGCCTCAGCAGCAGCCTGCTGTCTGAGGGGTTCAAGGGAAGGGCAGTCTAACTGTTCCTTCCCCAGGTCTTCTCTTGAGGGTCCCCCTGAGCCCAGAAATTCAACTTGATCAAGTTCAAATTCTTTAGGCTCAGTTTCCCTCAGTTCCTGTAGGTCAGCCTCCTCTGAGACTTGATCCTCAACCTGGGGCAAGGGGGAAGGCAATGCCTTAACCCTACTGCTCTTCTCCTTGGAAGGTGTCTGGTCCATTGTTCCAGGATCCAGCACCTGTTCAGTGGGGCATTTTCTGGCCTGTGACCTAGTCACAGCAAGCACATGTGCTGGCAAGCCTAACATTTCCATGTGAGTCCTCTGCTCCACTTCTGACCATTGTGATGACTCCAAATCATTGCCCAACAAACAATCCACTGGGAGGTCTGAACTAACTACAACCTTCTTTTGGCCATTTACCCCTCCCCAGGAGAAAGCAACAATCGCCATACTATGACTGGTAGTGACGTTGCTGGCATTGGTCACCAGGAAATCTGTACCTGGCATGATCTGTCCAGGGTCCACAAAGTTAGGTGTCACCATGGTGACACGGCACAAGTGTCCCTATAGGCCTGAGCCATTTAGCCATTTATCAAAGGTGTCTGCCTGTATTTGCCCAAAGTATTGGGACTGACATCAGGGGATATATCCACATCCCCTGTACAGACAAGGACAGCCTGAGTGAGTGTGCCAACTAAGTTGTCATACCCCTCAGAACCCAAGGTTAACCCAACTAATCCCTTGGGAGGTGCACTACCACTGCTGACTGTACTAGGGGGTGCAGTTGCCTTAGGGGATGCAGTGGCAGGAGTTTGCCCTCCTTTCTTGGTGCACTCACTAAACCAGTGAGTTTTACTTTTACAGTATTGGCACCACCTTTTAGACTGGCCTTCTTCTGGGAAGCCTGACCCCCACCCTCTTTGGATTGTTGGGGACCTGTTGAAGACTTCTGGTCATTTTGTTCACCTTTGGTATCTTTACCCTTCTGGTCTGCTTTCTTCTGACCACCCTGGTTCTGGCCCTGGTTCTGCTTGACCCTTGTTCTGACCCATCTGTCTGCCTTCTTTCCCAATTCTTGGGGAGAGGTCAGATCTGAGTCAACAAGGTGCTGATGCAACAACTGGTTCTGACAATTGTTTAAAATCTGTTCCCTCATGATCAGATTATACAATCCTTTGTAATCAGTAACCTTACTGCCCAGCGACCAGCCCTCCAAAGCCTTAGTGGCACAATCTACAAAGTCAGACCAATCCTGAGACTGAGTTTTCTGGGTATCCCTGAACAGCAACCTGTACTGCTCAGTGGTTAGGCCAAACCCATCTATCAGTGTACTTTTCAGGACTTGGTAATTGTTAGCATCCTCAGCTCTAATAGTGAGGAGCTTATCTCTACCTTTACCTTCAAAGGAGAGCCACAAGACAGCTGCCCACTGACTCTGGGGGACGCACTGGACAGTGCAGGCCCTCTCCAAAGCAGTTATCAATTTGTTGATATCATCCCCTTGTTTAAAGGGGGGCACTATCTTACTCAGGTGTCTAGTATCTAAACTCCTGTCTTTTTCTCTTGGGAGAATGCTGCCACCAGTGGAATCTAGTCCACTTAACTTTTGCTCTCTAGCAAAGGCAAACCTCTCTTTGGCCAGGGCAAGTTCTTCCCTTTCAATCCTCAGATTGGCTTCCCTCATCTTAGCTTCATGCTCCCTTCTCTTAGGGGATGACATCCCTCTATGAGAAGAGGTCTGAGAGCCATTGGTTCGAATGGATCTGTTAGAGCCTCTGGATAGAGACCTATCTCGTCCATTCCCAATGTTAAGTCTGCCTGAGAGTGGCCCTGGGGGTCCCCCAAATCCATTCTCATGCCTACTTAAGTTGGTCCTAGTGAGTCTACTGACTTCTACCTGACCTTTGTCTGCCTCATCCTCTGATAACTCCTCTTCTTCCTCCTCCTCAGCATCATCTGCTGCCTGGAGGTGGTGGTCAGGGTTACTAAAGGGTCCCTCTAAGGGGGGCAGATTCCCATCTGGATGAGAAGGATCTGTGTTAGCAGCCCTCCTAGCATCATAAGTCTCTAAGAGACCAATCAGAAAAGGAATGGTAGGGTTAGAACCCTGTTTTAGCTTCCTGGATGTACAGATTTGTCTCATCTCCTGGAAGCTAAGAGCAGCATATCTGGAAGGGACCTGTGGAGGGTCCACAACCACAAGAGGGGTCTCTGAAGACTCTCCGTGGTTAGACATGCTTCTAGTGTGGTGTAAGTGATGCACCAACCTACACTATTTGTTTGCCTACTGATCCCTTGCTAAGAGTTGTAGTCAAGGTGTGGTAAGCCTTGTTGAACTACAACAGCTGGTTCAGTAGAACTCAGAGTATTCTAAGCTAAGTTATATGTACCTTAATACTTATGTGATCTTTCACAATGATATTCTTAGGATACGTGTGGTAAAACAACAGCAAGCTCAAATCCCAACCGCTGCTCACCAATGTGAGAAGTTGGCCTGATATATAATGTTCACTATTCTAGTGAGCACTTTGTATCAGTCCAAACAACCCATATTGATGATTGGTTGTAAGTCAACCTTATAGACCAGCTATCCTAGTAGCATGGATACGAGCAGTCTTCGGGCTAAACTCTAGAGGGCGTGTTAAGCCAGCTGTTATACCATCACATATACCCCTTGAACACCAAGTGAAAGGACACCACACAAGTGTTATGAAAATAAACAGTGTATTTATTTAGATCACAACAGCCCTGTACTCTTTATGAGGACAGGGTACTAAGCACACAACAAAACTCTTACGAAAATACTTGAAGTTGCACAATTCACACAAATGCCCGAGGGGCACGAAAAACCATATACTCTAAAAGTGGAATGCGAAATTACTAGCAGGTAAGTACTAATCTCATAGGGTTTGGAATCGAGGCTGAAAACGAAAAAGGATCTGGACCCTTGGATAGTGAGGCTATGCTGGGGCACCAAAATGCCGAAGTTACCTAGCCCAGGAGCTGCGGATGCATAGGTCTAGAAAGGCGTCGGGAATCCTCGTTGCAGTCTATGGAGCCTGAAGAAAGAAGTTGCTGGCAGGCGACCAGTGTTGAAGTTCGAAGTGATCCAAGCCTGGATCGAAGATAGATGACACCTGAAAGCAGAGGGGACCAAGTTCTTAATCACTAGCCAGTGATTGTGTGGGCACCAGGATGGCACCGGGCGAAGTCACCTCAGCCAGGTGAGTGGGCGACGCTGGGCTCTGCAGTCTCACGGACCAGGAGGCGTTGTCGGCAACCAGGATGGAGGTGCGAGCTGTCCCACGATGGTTGATGCTGTCGACGCCGCTGGACCCAGGATTGGGGCAACAAGTCTTGGCAAATTCAAGCCCACGCGGTGGACCTAAAATGGCGTCTGGAGTGGACCAGGAGGGTCCGGGGTGCTCCTCTTTTGGAAGGGAGCAAGGGCCAGCCTGGAGCAACCAGACCAGACCAGCAGTGGTGATGTCGTCGGTCGTCGTCGGGAAGGCCACAAGCCAGCGGGCTAGTAGCCAGACAACGCAGTGAGCAGCAAAAAGCAGAAGGGCCCCACGCAGATCTCGTGGATGCTGGGGGGCTGGACTTCGGTGCTGGAGCTGCTCAGGGTCGGGGCTTCTCGGACCCCAGAGCACTCACCAGAGGATCCCTCGGCGGTCGTGCTGGATAGAAGTCGTACAGTTCCGATGATGGCCGGTCCCTCGAGGTCTCGTCGCACCTACGGTTCTCAGCTTAGCTGTAGAGGTAGGTAGAGGTCAGAGGTGCCAGGGAAGCCGGGTCTCGTCATGCTGGTCAGTCAGATTCCGGAGGAAGGACGTGCAGCAAACCGCAGTGTTCTTAGATGGTGCCTGCGGGTGCAGGGTGACTACTCCTTAGCCACAAGGGAGAAATCTTGAGAAGAAGTCGAGAGTTCCTTTCGTAGAAAGTAGTTTCAGGATTCAAAGATGATCTAATTTGGAAGGGTCCCCGCTCCTGCCTTTATCCTAAAGAAAGGGGTGGGTACGCGACTAGGTCCTGCCCTAGGGGTGGGACCAGGAAGGGGGTGGTTACACCCCTCTCCCATGCCGGACTTTCCCCATACCAGGGGCTGGTGTGCCCCTGGAACTGGTTCTAGCCGGCCTATGCATAGTGAGCACCGGGGTGCCACTTGCAGTCACCTTCCTCTAAAGCCCTGCCTACCCAGGATACACAAAACCCTGTCTGGGATGGTGCTAGCACCGCCCCTGACAGGAAACCCTTTGTCCAAGCTCCCCTCGCTGGAAGGACTCCCAGCTGCAGGGGGTCAGACTTGTGTCTGTGGTGGCAGCATCCATTTTGTGATGCTGAGGCTCGAGTTAACTTTACCGGGGTTCACAGTTACATACATGTCGTGTCCCTCTAGAAGGGTGGAATGCTAACCCCGTCGCCAGAATTGGCGAGGGGTTAGTATTCCGTATGACACCTTACTCGACATGTTTTGATAAAGCAATACCAGAGTTAGCATATAACCGCGAGGATTATAATGCACTTAAGAGTATATGGTATGCGTTATCATGGAACAGCTATTAGGACTTGGTTCCGCAAGCTGCAAACGGGCTCAGCTCATGCCAGAGCACCATCTCACACGATTCCAAGCACTCTGCCTTCAGGATTGTCAAGGCCTGCCATAGGAGTGACTGATAGGAATCTGTGTGTCCATTTTAGGGTTAGATATAGGTATACTATATCTAAAGCAAAGGGTGATTACACCACCTTGCCCCAGCTGTCGTGCAGCCAGTTGTGTCAGATTTAGATGGCCAGCCAGGGGTGGCATAATACATGCTGCAGCCCCTGGTAGGCCCTGGGTACACCTATGCCCTGAGTTACAGGGTCTGATAAGGTGGCCCAGTACCAATTGGTAAATGCACCTAAGGTACACTTGTCAATTTAGTGAGAGAACAGCAAGGCTGTGGGTCTGATTAGCAGGCCCACAGCCAGAGAATTCGTAAACCAGTGAAGCAAAAAGCAAAAATCTGGGGTGATCATAGGATTGCAGACCCTACTCTCCTACACCTACCCTCTGTGGAGGCAACACCAGCACTCTTCCCAGATGTACTCTGGCAGATTGGTGCCCCAGCTACAGAACCTCGTGGCAGCTAGCCTAGCTCCCAAGACCACGAAAGCTTATGAAGGGGCATTTTGGGCTTACTGATCTTTTTGGGGGCAGGATTGGGCTAGAAGCTGGCATGAGACTGGGGCATTCCTGCGGTATTTAGATACTTTGAATAAGGAAGGGCGCCCTGCGGCGACAGCCAGGCAATATCTGGCAGCAATCTTTCTTCGCACAAATCAAGGACAGCAGAGATCCCACCAATAATGTCATTGTTAGAAAGGCACTGTAGGGGTGGCGACGCCTCCAGGGGTCAGCACCAGACACAAGACGCCCAATTGGGATAGAACTGCTGACATCTCTGCTAGCAGTTCTTGGTGGCATTTCCAGCTCAACAGGGGAAACGTTGCTATTCAGAGCCGCTTTTTCACTGGCTTTTTATGGAGCCTTTAGGATAGGGGAGCTGGTGGCGCAGAATAAGCAGGACGTGCAAGGAGGTCTGCAGTTTGACCATGCGAGGGTACAGGGCGACACTTTACTAATATCGATAAAAAAATCCAAAACAGACCAAGAAGCCTGTGGCGAAGGGATAGTACTTCACCGCGCACAGGATAATCCTTGCTGCCCCGTGACTCAGCTAGAAACATTCCTACGACAGAGGAATAGTGCAATGGAGTGAGCGCTACTGATACATGCTGACAGTACCCCACTCACCAGGTTCCAGTTTAAAAGGGTCCTTGACATGGCAATAAACAGGACAGGTTTGGATCCAAAGTGCTTTGAAACACATTCGTTCAGAATAGGGGCTGCCACAGATGCAACAGCTAGAGGTTTGTACAGCAACAGGGTGAAAAAGATTGGGAGGTGGTCCTCCAATTGTTATAAGCGCTATGTGCGGTTACACATGCTGTGAGTGTGGCGCTTCTCACTTGTACTAATGCATGTCCCATCTCTGCTTCCATTTCTTTTTACTTTACTTTTCCAATCTTTATTTCGGCCATTTGGCCATAAAAGAAAACAGTACACATATACAGTTACAATAAGTCAAAACATTAAAACATTGGAAGTACATATATAAAAATACTATAAAAACGGTGCGTCTAAAATTTTAAGGGGGGCCCAACACTTTTAAAATACGGTTGCGCATATGCCAAACATTGGTAAGAAATTTTGATAATGCGAGGACAGTCGGGCCAGAGAGATCAGATTTTAAAATCCTGTACATTGGAGCATATTCCCTGCCACCCATATTCCTAATCAATGGGAGAAGCCAGTATTTCCGCGCTGCCCTGTTTCTCAAACTTGTCACGCAGGGGTAAAACTGGCGTCGGCGCACCAGCAGCAAGATACAACACATCGACGGGCACATCCTCAGGACGCAGGAGCACATGTTGTTCGGGTAATTGGTCACTCGTATGTTAAACGTTTGAATTCAGTTTTTCTTTCAGGAAATTACAGACACAGAGCTGAGCAGGACAGTTTTAGGGTATCTTTCCATGGAAAAGGGGGTCTCTGCCTTAGTCAGTTCAGGGGTTTCATTACAGATCTTTTGAGTAGACACGGGGCTCCACCCAGGATAGTTATTCTACACTTGGGGGGGAACGACCTGGTGAATCTGGGTAGAAGAGGTTTGATGGAGGACATAATAATTAGCTAAGATGTGCCAGGGCTGCACCATGGTATGGTCTCAGATGGTACCCAGATTTAAATGGAGGGGGGAGATTCTGTCAAAGCGTTGAATCACTCAGTAAGGAGGATCAACAATAAAATAGGGAAATTGTTCAGGTCTCCTCAGCTACAGACAATCGCACACGGGTGCATCAGGGGGGAGCCGTGCTTCTTAAAAGACGGGGTCCACCTGACTAGGGTAGGTAATGAAATCCTGTTAACTACGCTGGCCTGTGGTGGTAAGGTCATGATTGGTGAGCAGTAAATGTAAGGTCCTTAGAGGGCGGCGCCATTCTTGAGCGAGGTCGCCCAAGGGGAGGGATAAGTGGTCTCTCCTAGAACTCCAGGGGCAGTACAGCCTGCTGACTGGATGGGTGCGGGGAGGCGGAGTCACACTTTCTCTAGGCTGGTTGGCCACCCCACACGTGCAGAATGACGTCAGTAAACGGCGCAGAGATGCAAGGGCCCCCTTTAATGGAGTTAATAGAGTGTACGGGGGTAACCAGGGGGGGGGGGGAGTACCTTCACGGTAATGCGCTCCGACTGGAGGGCGTGGTTAATTGATAAGGATCTGCCACCAGCTAGTGACCTTGCCGTAGGCCCAAATAGGATAGGCAGAAAAGTAATTACTGTATGATTATGGTTCATATGTTAGATTCGGATAGGAAATACCTTGTACTAGAATAATGTTAAGGTTAGACATGTGATATCTGTATATATATCAATTGTAATCAAATGTCATGGAACGTTTTCTGCGTAATTGTGTAAATAGTGTTTATTTCAATTTTTGGATTTGTGGTTCTGAAAATTCCGGACCCTGCCATAATGGTGTACCAAGGCCTAAACACTCGTGCAGAAAATATCATCATACCACGACGAATTTGGTATCAATAGACCGGTAATGATCAGGACATTATGCCTGTGTATTTTCATCACGATACAATGATGCATGCAGGAGTTATTGGCAAATTCATTCTGAGCCCACAGGCTCTAGGTTGTGAACAAGCGTCCATTTTAGTTGTTGCCCTTTACATAGGCATATACATGAGCCAATGATTCTTAAAGGACACGTATTCCTTAGCTTGAGTTCTTCCTGACTCCCTTTTGACCTGAACAGGCTGAATCTGCCTACGTGATGTTGGCCTCACCAAACCAGTCCATGCCCTCTAGTCAATCTATATTAAAGATCTGAGCAACTTGTTGTGTACATTGGCCTGAGCAAGATTAGAAGGCCGAATACAGTAGCCATGCCTGTTTATGACCCACAAGCATCCCTTATCCTACATTTCTATCTTCCACACCTGGCTCTGTTTCTCTGCTTCTGGGCTTTTACAATGGGGAGGTGACTGTTTATATGATGGGGAGGAAACCAGTTCTATGGTGAGCTTCTCCGGCCTGCACAGGAAAATATGTGAAGTTTGACATATGTTCATGATGGAAGATGGGTTGGTCAGTTTGGGCAAGTAGAATGGAATTCATAATTATAGCCTGCTTTGTTATGGTACCATGGGAGCGACCTACAATGATGTGTTCGTCAGCAAGAATGTGAGCCTAGGGCCAAACTTTTTGTATAAAAGGCCTGCCTGAGAAAGCTCAGGCAGGCTCCCTCTTTCAATTGTAAAACTACGGTTGGACGACGAAGCCTCATAATTAATTATAATAAAGATGTCTTTTAATTTTACAGATTGGCTGTCAATTCCTTTGCTGCTTTATTATGCAAACTGTTGCATAGATCCCTGGTGGGGAGAGTGAGTCATTTTCCACTTTTCCTCAGTTGGCTGCCCAACTCGGGGCCTTATCATGGAGTGGTTATCTGCAGGAGTGTTTTGTCAAAGAATGGAAAAACTACTGGAGGCAGGACAGAATTCTACCAAAAAGAGGTACTCTGGGCACAGGGTTTTCTGGGGGATTATCTGTCTCTGTGGCACAGTACGTTTTTTTGATTTTTCTGACTTAAAACTCTCCTAAAGATGTCACTCCTGACTAAGGAACCCATTCTTTTTTTGCTGTAAGTATTTTTTAACAGACTGTTAGTGCAGTGGGGAATTGACAGTTATAATCTGGACAAATATTTGTGTATATGCAAATTGCAATTTGTATAGGCAGTTGAAGAGATATTTTCTCCATCTGTTTTAGTTGAAGAATAAAAATGGGTCGCTCCCAGTCCTTTTTTCTTTTTTGGTTCTGAGTCCTTAGTTATTTATTGGTCGCAGAAATGTGACGCAGTCCTTAGTTATTTATTGGTCGCAGAAATGTGACGCTTTGGTTTGGGTTCCGGTACATTTGGTTCAGTTGGTAGGCCTTTTGGTTGCTGTGGTTCAGATTATCGTTGGATAATCTTCCTCAGTATTGGTTCCTTGGTTTTATTTGAACACTGCAGTATTCAAAAACCGTGGGTCACGTACATTTGCGTGTATATCGTTGGAGATAGCCCCATGAAGTTTGAAACCCGACTAGTGAGCGCAGATGCCTGGTCGCGGTATTTTGTTTGGTATTAGTATTGACTAGGTTGCAACAAAGGATTCCCGGTTGGAGGATTCGCGTCTGATACCTCCAGTTGGAACTCCAATTTATGAGCTCTCTTTAAAGGTCTGTGAGGCTGTCTCTTTTGCAGCCTTCTGGAAATCTGTTGAAGAATTTAAAAAAAATAGGAACTAAAACGTTCTTGTTGTAAATATGGTTTACAACTAGTTTTGGCAGGTTATTTTTTAACACAGTCTGTAGGCTGTTCCTTGTTCCTGTCCTAAGTGTTGACCTATGGGTTAAAATGTGTGTTTAAATGTCTATGTTGTTTGTGGGTTTTGTTGTAAATTGCGACTGCGCGATTTACAAGAAATGTTTAGAGCGCGCTGCTTTGTGTGTCCTGAGTGTTTGACCCCCCTTCTGTTTTGTGTCTGGAATGAGCTCAATGTATGTATGTGTATGGGTCACCTTCAATAGATGTAAATAAGGCTCCAAAGAAAAAAATGAAAAAACGAAATTGCCTGTTCTTTAGACGCACAGTGTTAGATGTTCACAGCCAAGTCTTTTCAGCTGCAGTATATCCCAGTTAGGCAGCTGCGCCTAGGCTTGTGTGTTAATATGTATCTAAATAATAGGCAAGGGATGTAGTGAGCATTTTATATGTAGAACAGTCACAAATAGCAATAATTAGGCTTCATCAGAAAAAAAATAATTATTAATTATGAAAAATAATTATTAAAAACAAAGTGCTACAAAAATCGTTTTTTAATATTTGTGAAGCTTAACACTCATACTATGACCCCCTAGCATTAAAATGTTTGATTTAGGTTATGTTGTACCACGAAAATGACCAAACACTTCTGTGCGCAATTTCCCTTACCCCAGGCGCAAACAAGCTCATTTCTATAAGGTATAACTTAGTATTTTCAAAAGCATTTCTCGTAAATTGGGTATTAGACATTCTAGTAATACCCATTAACCAATAAAATATAGAATATTTTTTTTCTTAGTATCCAGAATACAAAAGTCGATTTTCACATAAATAGACTGTTTTAAATGGTTTCAGGGCCCCTGTTTAAAGTGTCTCTTTAGTAAATACATACATTTAGATCTTAATATATATATTTGCAGGTTGTGCCTTCTTAGGATTCAGCGAGGCAATGTGTCATAGAAATTGTTTTAAATATAGTGAAATATTGCAGGTTATGTGGAAGTGGTTAAACCTACTGGCTTTGTCAGCTTCAGTTACCACGAGCAGGGGACTGGCAGGGGACTGGCAGAACCTGTATAACGTGTTCCAGCAGTAGTGGCTGAGATGTTATCTTGTAAGGCTGTCTTGTTGACATTTGTGACCTTTTAATTAGGGCCTCGCCTGTGGAATGCAGCATGACATGGTTAAGCATGCATCAGCTGCCTCTTTGTATTTAAATCCCTGCCCATGCCACGGTCCTGACCTGAGGTCACTTGAATAGCCTGACTTGTTTAAAACTGTCTTCTTAAAGTGTTACAAATTTGACATTAGCTGGGATGGGGTTTTTGTTTTTGAACTAAAATGAGCAAAGGATGCAGGGCACATGTACAGCAATGATGATTGCATTTTAGCCAAAGAATAAATAATAGCTCTAGCATGTTCCCACAAAACGCTTGTTGTTCGGTAAATTATGTCATCAACACATTTATCTCAAATTAGAAATACGGCAGGGCTGACACAGCATTGCATCCCGCTAATAATAATAAAAGGAACACTATTTAATTTGTAAAACTGCAGCCTCATTTTTCAATACCCTGAAGGATTGTAGAGCCCACACGTGGTTTGCATAGCTCCCAGTTGCTTTCAAAATGTTGCACACAAGCGCTTTATATGAGATGTAGTTGATTGTATATGATTTAAATATGTAACCTTCATTCATTGCAGGCTGGCTTGTTCTCATTTGCCGCATTCACATTACATCTGCGTTAAAAGCGCACATCTGAGATAATAAACAAATAGGAAAGGTATTCCTCATGCAAAATTGTAGCACCTGCACTTCATGTCTTACAAATTAAGCACTGTGTAAAATGAAGGAACATGATTTAAAAAGGGCAAATGCAAAAGTGATTTCTTTGAGAGGACAAATATCAAACATTCTGCTAAATGATCTGTAGAACTGGTATATGTGTGTCTCCATGCTAGGAACGAATTTTTTTTAGTTAAGTTTATTTGACAAAAAGAAAAACGAAGTGTTACATTGAGTTTTAGATAGGCAATAAGTAGAAGCCCTTCCCCAAAATTCTGCAACTTAAAGGCCTTAGGCCTGAGTGAGAATGGGCGTTTTTGCAAGGTACATGGAAAATAGGTTACAGGTAAGTAATGAAAAGTTTTTGTATGTCACGTTGTGTCATGTTTTGTAGTCTGATAAAAAGGGTTATAATTGATGTTGTTATGCAAAATGTGTGTGTTGTGTATCTTTTCTGCTTCTTCCTACAGATAATTCATGGATTAATTCACAAGACACGTGAGTTGGCTGGGTGAAGAGAAATGTTTTTTTTTTTGCGTAACCTCTTTAAGAAAAAATGTGTGTGTTTATGTTTCATTTATACATTTGGTCCACTGAAACGCGTTATTTGACACAGCGACACTATATTTTACAGCAGAGTATCAATTACCTGATGCCCTGCTGTCAAAAGAAGGGCATGTGTCATGGAATTATGTCTGGGCTGTTTTTCTTTGTGTTTTATATACAGCAAGTATATCTGATAGCTTGATATGTGTATTTTTTTTAATTTTTTGTGTGTATGTTCTGTTCTATGGTGCTACTTTGAATTACAAGTTCCCCTGTGTTGTGAAAGAACACATATGACGATATGCATTGTTTCACAATAATTTGGATGAATTTGTATTAAGATAAATTTTCACAGATATGGATCTCATACTGTGAGCAGTAAGGCAGCAGTTTTTCCAGTGCACGCCTAAAATTTGGCTGTAATAATTTTTTTAAGAAAACTAAAATGATATACTGGATCATAGATTGCCATCCGTTGTTAGTCACTTAACTGCCTTTTTGCTTAAGGACAGGCAGCTCTGCATTTATGTATCCTTGATTGGGCCTAAGGATGGAATTATAGATCCGTGACTAAAGGTGGCCTAATTTTGATATCGCATTTTTTGATCGCATTTTTTGATTCCTGAATAAGCCTATGGATTCATTTTTTTTTTTCGCTGAAGAGACAACTGAACATTAGTTAGAATTATCATGTAGGGTATAGATTGTCAGCGGTAGAGTTAAAATTCTGTAACATTGGTCTTTTCATGTATCCCCGTGCTCTTGGTGCTGTGTCACATGCCTTAGGCCACCCAAGCAAACTCTTGTCCTTCCTATAGATTTTTCTTTTTGCTTCTTCCCTGACCAATGTTGCATCATGTTTAGTTATTGAAGATTTTAGTTGTGTCCTACTTCCATTTTTTTCCCTTCTCCATCTTCCTTTCACCAGTCAGCCCATTTATTATTATGGGTGTATTGTTCATGTTCACACTTCAAGACTGCAGTGATGTAGTAGGAACCCCCTTATGCCACATACATTCCCTTTTGATTGATAAGACTAGTTTTCAAGAATTTTCTTTAGGCCCACTTCAAATGTCTTTTTCAGACTGACTGTCAGGATAGTGATAGCCTGGTTAATTGACCCAATACAAGTTTTCCATCTCAATAGGAGATTTTCCATCTCAATAGGAGATATCTCAAGTTTACATTCTTTTTAGTACGGCATATTTTTATGTCTATTTTTAATTTTTCAGTTCCCTTCTGTTTCTGCTGTTTCAATTTTTAATAAGATGTGTTCTAATCATGCAGATACCAGGACTCTCTAGTTCTTGTCCTCTTGTCTGCACAGTTGATCATTAGCCTTTGTATTACATAGCGCACTTGATGCACATTGTTTTAAAAAGGGACTTTTCTTCATGTCCTTGATAATGTGTATTATGCCATTGCTCTATTTGAGATGTTCTAGATAAGGAGTTTAGGAACACCTAGGCTTCATCATTAAGGAGAATATGTATTTACCCCATTAAATAATGTATCCTATTAGATAATGCCACTGTATGAGGGCATCCATTTAGGTTGCCATGACGTATTGCCACTCCTTTACAGATTGCAGGCCACTTGCTTGCAGCCCTCTTGTCAAAAAACAACCCATGAACTGTTTTTATATCTGACTTGAAGGAAACTAACAATTGTGTTACACTTCCTATATCACTAGGTTCTGCGGGAATCTTCCAGAGTCAAAAAGGAAGAATGTTATCCTGCAGACCGGTGATCAAAAAAGCCTGGTCCCCATCAGTAAACATGGCAGACGACTACAGACTTCTTGGCCTTGCAATTCCTGACAGCAATCAGCAGCATGAACAGCAATCAGCAGCGTGACAGCAATCAGCAGCATGAACAGCAATCAGCAGCGTGAACAGCAATCAGCAGCATGGGCAGCGGTCATCAGCGTGGGCAGCGGTCATCAGCATGGACAGCGATCATCAGCGTGCCTCCAGTGGTACCTCCTAAGCAAGCCATTTGTTTCATCAGAAGGCGTTGTGAAAAGAAAAGAAAAAAGGAGCTGATTTTCTGTTTTGCCTCAGAAGTTCAGTGCAAAGATGCGAAGGATCCCTGCTTTTGATGGCAGGACTGTCATCCACTTTGTGCAATTTGTTCAAACTGTCATGTGCTTGAACCTCTGGCAGCGCACGGTCCCCTGACCCCCTTGGCCTGAGTTTTTGGCCTTTCCCCACACACACCTCTTTTCCCTTTGCTCCAGCAGAAAGGCAGTGCACCTGAGAATCCAAGTTTGGAAAAGGCACTACATTCCGGTGCCCATGAGAAGAGCAGCTTGATCGTCCTCTGACACTAAATGATGAGTGTTGGAGTCTGAAAGGAGCTACTGATCTTGAGAGGTTGATTCTCAGTGGTGCTTGTTTCTGCACAAGATGTTTTGTGCCCTTGATCAATGAAGAGCACATTTCCTGAGGTGTCACAGAGAAGAGACACTGGTGCATTTGTTTTAAGACATTGAGACTTTGAATGAACTGTGGGTGTTCCAGGAGGGCACTCCTACTGAGCATGAAAAGGCCTGGATCAAGAGGCCCAACGCGAAGAAGACACTGGAAGCGGATTTGATGGATAATAGAAGCCTGCCAGGAGAGGCTTTGACGGACTCTGGGTATTTTCTGTGAGCTTGCATAGAATTGGAGTTTGGAAACTAATTTTTGCTGCTTTGCTGGCATTTGTTTTAAAGTACTATTCTGTTTAGTAAAAGCAGAATGAAGTCTCTCTGTGGAAGTGTATCCCTTTTTCATCTGAGAGCATTGATCAGGAACGCCACTGTTTCACTTGAACATATAATAGATTACTGAAATGCATAGGAAGCTATATAGAATGTTATTAGATAATTCTAGGATTTGCCTTCTGTTTAGGATTGTGGAAAATTATGATTTCATTCGTAATAATGGTCACTACATCCTCCCGTGGTCTATATGTTCTCAACAACGTGTTTACTAGTGTCATTCTAAAATGACATTGTCTTTTGTGGGTGGGATTGTTCTTGGTGCTACCCAAATTGACATCTGTACCCACCTTCCAACCAATGTCTCTTCCTACTATTACTTCTTTGCATTTGACTTTTGCTTTTCCTTTTCTCTTGCTTTTTCTGAAATTGTATTATGGTTTTTTGTTAAATTTTTGATTGGTTACCATTTGCCAGTTGCAGGGTCACGTAGGAGTACCGACGGTTCAGTTTGTGACCTGAGTAGTGGCAGTAGGCCTGCAGGACTTGCAGTGTCCCTATGACCTGCTAATAATCACAGCTGAAGTACTCTATCAAGATCGCGTGAGCGACATTAGAAAATGGAGATTGTATTGAGGAATGACGATAAAAAAGCAAGAGATGAAAAACCGAAATTATAGAATATTGTTCTCTAAGTGTGGTATAACTTTATCTATTTTAATACTTTTATGTATTCTATTAGTTATTATATTACGTCTGCACCAACTTCTCAACCTACTCTTTCTTTACTGTTTCTTCACATGACTTTCATATTTTACCTGAACATACATTGGTTAGGCCAGAGTTTACTGATAGACCCTTCTGTACAGCTTCTACATCAACACTAGAACATCACTAATTGTTGGGTGGATGATCTTATACCACATACTACAGATAGAGGTGTCCACTATTTGGTCCTGCCATATATGGCCTTTGTACCACTACGTGTGTAAGAAGACTTGTCCCGAGAGAGTTGCTAAGTAGTAAGATAATACTACAGCAACCCCTTTGATGATCTGATAAGTATAGATCTAGATTCAGACTGACATGGGTTTAGGTTATTGCCTATATAAGGGCAAAAGGGGCGTCTGTGGTTCTGAAAATTCCGGACCCTGCCATAATGGTGTACCAAGGCCTAAACACTCGTGCAGAAAATATCATCATACCACGACGAATTTGGTATCAATAGACCGGTAATGATCAGGACATTATGCCTGTGTATTTTCATCACGATACAATGATGCATGCAGGAGTTATTGGCAAATTCATTCTGAGCCCACAGGCTCTAGGTTGTGAACAAGCGTCCATTTTAGTTGTTGCCCTTTACATAGGCATATACATGAGCCAATGATTCTTAAAGGACACGTATTCCTTAGCTTGAGTTCTTCCTGACTCCCTTTTGACCTGAACAGGCTGAATCTGCCTACGTGATGTTGGCCTCACCAAACCAGTCCATGCCCTCTAGTCAATCTATATTAAAGATCTGAGCAACTTGTTGTGTACATTGGCCTGAGCAAGATTAGAAGGCCGAATACAGTAGCCATGCCTGTTTATGACCCACAAGCATCCCTTATCCTACATTTCTATCTTCCACACCTGGCTCTGTTTCTCTGCTTCTGGGCTTTTACAATGGGGAGGTGACTGTTTATATGATGGGGAGGAAACCAGTTCTATGGTGAGCTTCTCCGGCCTGCACAGGAAAATATGTGAAGTTTGACATATGTTCATGATGGAAGATGGGTTGGTCAGTTTGGGCAAGTAGAATGGAATTCATAATTATAGCCTGCTTTGTTATGGTACCATGGGAGCGACCTACAATGATGTGTTCGTCAGCAAGAATGTGAGCCTAGGGCCAAACTTTTTGTATAAAAGGCCTGCCTGAGAAAGCTCAGGCAGGCTCCCTCTTTCAATTGTAAAACTACGGTTGGACGACGAAGCCTCATAATTAATTATAATAAAGATGTCTTTTAATTTTACAGATTGGCTGTCAATTCCTTTGCTGCTTTATTATGCAAACTGTTGCATAGATCCCTGGTGGGGAGAGTGAGTCATTTTCCACTTTTTCTCAGATTATCTGTATGTTTTAATAAATACGGCCGAGGGTTGTACGACCCCCGCCTCCAAAGAAATCCCTCTCATGTCAATTTGTAATAATGTTGGTTAACGAAAAGGGGGGGTTCCGGTAGTCCCTGGCCATAGAGAAAGGCGGGGTCGGCATCGCCCCGCCGCAAGTATGGCAGGCGCACCGGCCCCCACCCGCTCTCTGTGGTGGGGCGCGCTCCGTCGCATCACAATGACTCAGCGGGCGCGCCTTAGCACGGATTGGACCCCGGGTCTCTTAGTGACCCGGAAGTGATTTAATCACTTCCGGGTCACTGGGGAGCAAAGGCCAGGCCGGTTCGAACCGGCCTGGCTGGTGAGGGGATAAAAAGGCCTGGGAGCGCGGGAGTCTGCCTCTTTGACTCCGCGCTCCCAGGCCTGCCACCTCCCCCCCCCAGCCTCCAAGAGGCTGAAATTCTTTTTCCCCACCCACCATCCCCTAAAGCAGATGATTGGTATTGTGTTTTATGGAGGTTGTTTCACAGGTGTGTTCCAAATGTATATGATGACAGGTGTGTTGTGCTAATATGTTTTGTTCCTTAGAACTTAATCCCATTTACAGGTCATCAATCATCATATTTATTGCTATTCCTTGGTCAGGCGGTAAGGTCATGATTGGTGAGCAGTAAATTTAAGGTCCTTAGAGGGCGGCGCCATTCTTGAATGGGGTCGCCCAAGGGGAGGGACAAGTGGTCTCTCCTAGAACTCCAGGGGCAGTACAGCCTGTTGACTGGATGGGTGCGGGGAGGGGGAGTCACGCTTTCTCTAGGCTGGTTGGCCACTCTGCACGTGCACAATGACATCAGTAAATGGCTCAGAGATGTAAGGGCCCCCTTTAATGGAATTAATAGAGTGTACGGGGGTAACCAGGGGGGCGTGGGTGGGGGGGATGAGTACCCTCACTATAAACGGGCCCTCTGCGTATGTGCACTCCGACTGGAGGGCATGGTTAAATGATAAGGATCAGACACCAGTTAGTGACCTTGCCGTAGGCCCAAATAGGATACGCAGAAAAGTAATTACTGTATGATTATGGTTCGTATGTTAGATTCGGATAGGAAATACCTTGTACTCGAATTATGTTAAGGTTAGCCATCTGATATCTGTATATATCAATTGTAATCAAATGTCAAATGGAATGTTTTCTGCGTAATTGTGTAAATATTGTTTATTTCAATTTTAGTTTTATTTTATGTTTTAATAAATAAGGCCGGCGGTTGTACGACCCCCGCCTCCAAAGAAATCCTCTCATGTCAATTTGTAATAATGTTGGTTAATGAAAGGGGGGGGTTCCGGTAGTCCCTGGCCATATGCAGGAAGACAGGAGCTCTCCCTCATCACACCAAGCCAGAGACTTCATCCATCACTGAGAGAAACAAACTTTCCCTCCTGGCCCAGCCTGCTGCAGCGTGCGCCTGCTCCTGCCCTTACCTCTACAGGACCCAGGAGAAACAGCGCCTCGATCCAATTGTCAGAGAAAATACCTTTATTTGTCCACATGGTTCTTGCTGCTATCGTGACCTGCCCAACCCTCCCAATTCCAGTACTTTTAAAGATCAATGGTATATGGCAGGGTTGGAATGGGATTTATTGTTTAAAGGTTCTGTGAAAGGCAGGAATTATATTAACAGACCAGAGTATCTTTTAAAATCGTCTTAGATCATTTTTAACATGGCTTTTATATCTTTGTTTACCTTATCAGTAGGGAACAGTGCCTTAAAGGTCCCAGCACTCACTTCTACTGAGTACCGGCACTTATACATTTTCTCCTCTTAAGAAATGAAACTTCTCTGTGCAAAGGAGAGACAAATGTATTGTCAGAATAAAGTGCATATTGCAGCACTTTTAGTCAAAGCATTAACTCTGCTGCTGATGAGCGGATCAGTCATTTACCAGAGCTCATTTACGTTCACTAGGGGGCTGGAAGGGGCAGTCCCCTCAGAACAGTTTCAGGGCAAAATTGTCCCAGAATAGAGATTAGTTAATAAGCTGTATTTATGTTTGAACATACAGTCATTTGATTTACAGCTATTCTAGTTGCCAGTAGCGGAGTCGATTGCGTGCATGTCACAGCGCCTTGAAAACACTATGAGAAATATTCAATGCACTTCAGGTGACAAATTGAATCCTAGCGAGGCAGATTTAACTTTTCATCCTTCTCATGTTTGGAGAGTGAAATCTGAGTAGCAGTACCCGTTATTAAAGGCATTCAAGTGCAATAGAAAAACCTATATACAAACAAAAATGCTGTTTTGTTTCTCAACAGGAACAGTAAATCCCCTTTATATAATCCATATCTGTAACGCAATGCTTGTTTACAACTCCCATTCAGTTCCATTAAACATCCCCTAAATGTATTTGATTTTTCCAGAGGTTTCTATAATTTTATTTTTTATGCAGCTATCAGGTAGTGTGAATTTCTTATAGAGCAGTGGGTGATAAAAGTGTTAATACTAAATGCATATCCAATCCTTGGCTTCACAACAGAGAACAATGGTCAGTTATGTGCAGGGCTGCTGTATTCATGCTGCACCTCACAAGCATCAGTGCAGCACCCTCATCTTAACAAACAAGCATTACAACATGTATAAAGAATTTGCCACTAATGCAAGGACGAAAAATATATAAACATTATTTATGATAAATAATTTTTAATAAGGTCTTCAGTTGTACACAATGTCTTCTAGGTGATACATAAAGTAACAAAAATGCTTATAATACTTTTTATTATAACTTTTAAGCATGGGGGCGCTAGAGGGCGCACTGCGGGATGGCTGACTGCTAAGTCAGCTCCGCCGGACGAGTGCGTTTTCACGGACCCCTTGGCCCCAATTTCATCCTGTTCTCCGTGAAAAACAGCGGAATGGATGCTTAAGTGATCCGGCTCAGTAATGTATTGACGCCGGCCAGTAAATATGCAGCGCGACGAAGAAATCGGTGAAAATCCTCCCGGCGCTGGTAGGCTGATCAAGATGGCGGCGCGCGGTCGCGGCGATCACAGCTGAAACTGAGCGCTGTCGCCCTCGGAGGACCACAGGACTCTCCCCATCCCGGCGCACAGTCGGTGAGAAACGGGAACAGGGGTAAATCAGTTTCGATATGAATGTGCACTGGACAGATCTTTTAATATGCACTGTGCGTTCCACGGCAACAAAATGGCGGCGGCGGTGACACGCAAGATTGGTGACTCTGCCCCAGGCACTGCCGGCCCCCCGTTCCACGGCGCCAGCAAGTGAACAGGTACCGGAACGCAACACAGCGCGGCTAAGGGGGCGAGCAGAGGAGATAGGCGGCAGGGGGCTCGCCGGCAGAGGTGGGGTGGTGCGAGGCTTCCCAACGCTACAACGCGCCGCACCAGTGGGCGCGAACCAGAACCGCCGGCACTAACGGGACCGCCTCACACGGTCTGGCTGTTGCATGGAGCGCACTGCAGCCCCCTAAACACATCCACCTTCGCGAGACGCGCCTGCGTGTCACCGGACGCTGCCCTGGGCCAGTATGTGGCTAAGTGGCCATTCCAATGAATAGATCCCCAACGCAGGGGGTGGCCAGAGCGCAATCGCGACGCACACGGACAACGACCAAACCAGCAGCCCCAACGAGCCCGACAGTCGCTAGCCCAGCCGCACCCGCGGGCGCCATGGGGAAGCCCGATAGACAACAAACGAAACTGCCTTTCGAGGCGAAAAAGCAAACGGCGAAAACGGGAGCTGCTCTGGACACTGACGGAGACCAGGCCCTGGGAGACGGCGCCGGCATGGAGGCAGTACTGAGGGCCATCCAGCAGAGCTTGCACGACATGAACAACAAAATGGACAGCGTTGTGGCAAGGGTGGACTCGCTGTCGCACAAGCTGGAAAATCACGGCGAGCGGCTGGGGGAGGCGGAGCAGAGGATCTCCTCGGTGGAGGACCACACCAGATCCATAGCGAAAACACACAGCGCCATTGAAAAGACCCTGGAAACCCTGAAGGCGAAGGTGGAGGACCAGGAAGCGAGGTCCCGCCGCAACAACGTACGCATTTCGGGCCTGCCGGAATCCACCAACACAGGCAGGATGGAGACGTACGTGGAGAACATGCTGAAGGATATCTTCGGGGCTGAAAGCTTCTCTGACGTCTTCCTGGTCGAACGGGCACATCGTTCCCTGGCCCCGACTCCAAAACCGGGGGCTCCGCCTCGGATAATCATCGCTCGAGTGCTCAACTACAGGGACAGGGATGCCGTACTTCGAATGGCGAGGGAAAAAGGCGCCATCACTCACCAGGGCAACTCGCTGGAGTTCTACCCAGACCACACCATGGCGGTACAGCAGGCAAGGAAGGAGTTTGCTCCAGTGAAGAAGAAATTACGGGAACTAGACATTGGTTACGCGATGCTGTACCCAGCAAAACTTAAAATCCTAACGGATGGCAAACCGGTGGTTCTCACGACGGTCCAGGCCGCGCAGGACTACATCAAGACCCTCACCAAACGTCGGAAAAATCAGGAGACTGCGGCCAGAATGAGCGACAACGACTGAAGACAAAATAACTGCTCTGTGCGCGACATTGGAGTACTTTCTCGGAACTGGCAGCGGGCGACGGACACTTCTGACAAAGTGCACCTGCACGTCGAGATCCACAGGACTGGTGTTGTCGCTGCTGATGAACTATGGAAGGGAGACGCCATCGGCAGTATCGCAGTGAGTACACTTGGGGAGTGTTGATGCAGAACCCGGACACGTGCTCTGGGTCTCGCCAGATTAGAGACATGCGGCCGGCTGGCTGTACTGACTGCTTTATCACCGTGCTACCCTGAGACACTAACTTCGAGGGTCTGTGACACTGCCTGCATGGGTATTGAAACCTCGGAGGGACATGGAGTGAATGACGCTGATCATGTTATATTTGCGGGGGTTTGGAGGCGGGAGGAGGGGACTAGGGGGTGTTTATTGACGTTCTCGTTAACTAGAGATCGCACTCGTCCACATCCACTATGTGGGTGGTGATGTGTGCTTCGGGCGGCACCCCCAGGAGGGTGTTCCCCACAACATGTTTAATCACAGTTCTGAAGTTCGGGGGGGAATGGCTTTGGCAAAGTTTGGGCGCTAAAGTGGGAGGCGGGGGGTTGGGGAAGCTGGGTAGAGTTAATATGTTTGCACTGTGTCTGAGAAGCATTGCGACCTCTTTTATTGCCTGTATTATGTATGCTGTAAATGAGCTGTTCCACAGGTGGCCACATAGAACACGCGACGCACAATTTCACCTGACCACGTACTAATGGCACGCTCTGACACACTCAATTTCATCACATGGAATGTCAGGGGGCTGGGGAATCCGAAAAAGAAACGGCAGATGTTTGCGTACTTTGACAGACTTCAGGTAGATGTGGCATTTCTACAAGAAACACACATGGCACCCAATTCCACATCCGGGCTGGGCTCAAAATGGGCGGAATCAGCTACAGG
The DNA here is from genome assembly GCF_964263255.1 of Lissotriton vulgaris. Lineage (NCBI taxonomy): Eukaryota > Metazoa > Chordata > Amphibia > Caudata > Salamandridae > Lissotriton > Lissotriton vulgaris. The sequence goes on along the minus strand of NC_141689.1, from coordinate 1,515,618,801 downwards.
CGCATATTACTCGACGTACTCCCGTGGCGTCAGTATCTTGATCAAGAAAGGTACACACTTCAAGATTAACGACACGTACACTGACACAGGAGGGAGATATGTTATAGTGGCAGGCGAGACAAGACACCAGAAACTAGCCCTTGTGAATGTGTATGGTCCGAATGTGGATGATGCGGGTTTTTTTGAACGGTTGTGGCACACTATAGCGGATATACAAGCGGACAATGTCATCTGGGGAGGGGACTTTAACGTGACACTCAGGGACGGGCTCGACAGAGCGTCACACACACCTGAGCAACATACCAAGGCGAGGGAAATGCTGCTGGACGCAATGTCCAATCTACATGTCAGCGATCTGTGGCGGCTACAACACCCGGGGGAGCAGGTTGCCACGCACATAAATGCTGCAAATAGAAGCTGGTCCAGGTTGGACTTTTGGCTGGCTACACAGGACGTCCTTGCATGGGTGGAGCAGATAACACATCTCCCGAGAACACTGTCGGATCACGGCCCTGTACTTTTGAGGTTGCGGATCCCACACTTTGTCCCGCCACCCTACACCTGGCGCTTTAACGCACAGGCCCTGCGTGATCCGCTATATGTCGACACAATCCAAAAAGCGATCACTGACTACTTTGAACTAAATGCCCCCACCACGGAGGACCCGTGCCTCCTATGGGAAGCATTTAAAGCAACTATACGGGGCGTGTGCATTACCACGTCCGCTGGCATATTAAAAGATATTCGTCGCCAACTTAAAAGGAGGGAGGAGATGCTTCAAGACCTGGAGCAGAGATACACAAACACTGGAGACACGGCACTGCTCAGTGACATTCAGACACTGCTATTAGAATATGACACATTTGCTGATGACGAACTTAAATATATCTTCAGGAGAACGACGGCTAGGAGATATGGGGAGGGAGGCAGACCGGGCAGGGCCCTAGCAGAAAAGATTTGTTCGGGGAGGGCGCCACAGCACATAGCGACTATACATACCAAACAGGGCACTCGTGCGCATGACATGCCGACCATTCTGGGTGAATTCAGAGACACCTACGGGACACTATATGGGGCCAGAGCTCAAATATCTCGGGAGGAAATTTTGGAATACATGGCTGACGTTGAAATCGCCTGGCTGGCTGACGGGCACAGGGAGTATTTGGCTAGGCCTCTCACGACACGAGAAATCATAGACACTATCAAACGACTCCCCAATGGCAAGGCGCCGGGCCCAGACGGCTTCGTCATAGAATTCTATAAAACATATGCAGACACGCTAGCACCCCATCTGGTAAATCTATACGAGGCCGCACACGAGGCCCAAACACTGCCACCGTCCATGAGAGAGGCGTTGATCGTCGCCCTACTGAAACCGGGCAAAGACGAAGAACACTGCGACTCTTACCGCCCCCTCTCCTTGATAAACATAGACACCAAGATACTGGCCAGCATCCTAGCAGACCGACTGAAGCCACTAATGCCGTTGTTAATAAGACCTGACCAGGCTGGTTTCATTCCGGACCGATCGACCACGCACAACACTCGCACCCTTTTCGCGCTGGCACACTACTTGGCCCCAGATATTAAAGCTGTCGCTGTCTTGTTGGATGCGGCTAAGGCATTCGATACAATTGATTGGCCGTTCCTTCACGCAGTCCTGATCCGGATGGGATTCCCCCCGTTATTCATCGGATGGATTACGATGCTGTACTCGGGCCTGTCGGCCCGCATACGGGTTAACAAGCATCTGTCGTCCCCTATACCCATCGAGCGAGGCACTAGACAAGGGTGTCCTTTATCACCAATGCTGTTCGCCCTTATACTGGAACCCTTGGCTTGTAAAATAAGACAACACCACCACTATTCAGCTATTCAGTTGCCTACGCGACCCATACACATAGCCTTATATGCAGATGACATGGTCCTGTACGTGAAAAACCCTGAGACGAATCTCAATCCACTTCTTAGGGAATACATTAAATTCGGCCAATACTCGGGACTCCACATCAATTGGGGCAAATCCCTCATACTCCCGCTGACGGACGGAACCCGGCCCTTTGTGCTGGACTACCCCCTGGAATGGCAAGAGGAACCGACGAAATATTTGGGCGTTTGGTTCCACAGAGACCCGGAGCTGGTCATTCGCACCAACTACGGGAGGACTGTCTCCACGCTAGAAGATAAGGTCAAAAGATGGATTGGGCTACCGCTCTCACTGGCAGACAGACTTGCCATTGTGAAAATGGTACTCCTGCCCAAATTCCTATATCTCTTCAATAATATACCTATTAAGCCGCCGGCCGAGGTGTTCCGCAACATCAAATCCCTCATGCTCTCCTTGATATGGGCGGGGAAGCAGGCTAGGTTGGACCTGCAAACTCTGACTCTCCCATTCGCTAAAGGGGGCTTCAAGGTGCCGGATATTTACCTATACTACCAGTGCGCTCAGGCGCAATTCGCGCACTATTGGTTCCATGAGATTCCTTTTTTAACGCACGTAGCAGTAGAACATGGAGACGCTGATCCCATCCCACTAACAAGTATATTAACGCACAAACGTCCCAGGTTACACGATCATGACATCAACCCAGTAAACACCACGATAGCGGCATGGCAGACACTGAGTAAGATGGCGCGCTGCACACCAATTTACGCACCGGCACTTCCATTGGCACACCATCCGGCACTATCTGTCACACAAGAACGGGTGGGGATAGACCTCCTGAAACGCGCTGGCATAGACACCCTAGGTGATCTATATAACGATGGGCTGTTTGTGCCATTGGACCAACTGACATACATTCAGAATCCAACTCTGTTATTTAGTTTCAACTATTACCGATTACAGAGGGCGGTGAGGGAGCATTATGTGACTTTCCCAGCGGAACCACAGGCACTCGCACCACTGACACTTGTGCTCAACACCCCCTCAGCGTCACACTTGGTGTCCCGACTATACCGCAGTGCGCAAGCTAGTAATGGGGGCAACACTGCCAGAGCCAGGGAGAAATGGAACGCAGCACTGGGGGATGACATTACGGAGGAGGAATGGGAGGCCACCTGCATTCTAACGGGGATGCTGACACCAAACGGGAATCTTAGACTGATTCACTACAAATATTTGCACCACATGTACCACACGCCTGCTAGGCTTCACAAATATGGGCTGAGGGACAACTCTAACTGCACTAGGTGCGGCCAGGAACATGCAGATTTCATTCACTTGGCGTGGCACTGCGATGCGGTGGCACACTACTGGGATCAGGTGGTGCGGACACTCAACACTATACTGGGGGCACAATTGCCGTGTACAGCTAAGGTCTGTCTCCTGGGATTAGTGCCACAACTGAGGGCGAGACGGCGTAAACTTTGTGTGATTGCACTACTGATGGCGAAGAGGAGAATATCCATACATTGGAACAGTAAGCGGAAACCTACAGTAAAAAATTGGTTGGAGGACTTGGCCTACTGTAGAGACACTTTAGTCACGTACGAGGAAGAGCTGCCTATGGGATCCCGCCCCAGAGACTTCTGGGAACCATTACAACAGTACCTGGTGTCAGTGGCCGCTGTCAATGACGCGTGCTGAGCGCTCAACTGCCACAAGATGTTTGCCACTCTGGGATACTTTTGGCGGGGCGATGAGGGAGGGAGAATGTTGTGACACAGTGCTTTAAGTTTTGTAAGGGGTTCTTACTCTGTTGTTAGCATCATCCTCCCTAGTTTATGGGGGGTTTGGTTGAAAATACTGAAAATGTAAGACTGACCTGGCGTATATTCTATGCGGATGCATTGTTCATAAATAACGAGACTACCATGATACCGAGCGAGCGCCGCCGGACCCATGGTTGTCGGCTGATGGGCTGTGTATGACTAAGTCTCTGATTCGATCAAGCGTGCTATGCATAGCCGGCCTTCTCAGGTTGTAGGCGTAATTGATTGTATTATTATTGTGACAATGTGCAATAAATGTCTTACCCAAAAAAAAAAAAAAAAAAAAATTATAACTTTTAAGCATGCTGTGCAGCAGCCACAATACTTTACAACATAGCTTACAAAATTTGGCAAAATTAATAGGTCTAGCTAAACACTTACAAGGTCCCAAAGGCGAGACCTATTGGCTATGCCAACGCTTGTTAAGTCTAGCATCAGTGATTAAGAAAAATGTATTTGTCGAACTCAAAGGAAAAATAACTCCGTTCTAAAATGGGTTGGTTTGACACTAACTGCTCTAAAGCCCATGCAGCCTGGAAAAAAGTCCTACAAAATACAGTCAGAGACCAGGCTGAAATTAAGTTGGCTCGAAAAGCGTATAGACCCTCCCTTAATGCTCGTAAGGAGGCTATTTATTTTATTTATTTGTTTGTTTGTATAGCGCTAGAATCGACCCCCGAAGGGGTATCTCTGCGCTTGGAGCAGACTGTGAGGATATAAAGCAATTCCAGAAGGATCAGCAAGTGCAGAACAGGAAGGTCTTGAGCAGCTTTCTGAATTGTAGGTGATCTAGACACTGTCTTAAAAGCAAGGAGAGCTTGTTCCAGTAGCGGGGGCCGAGATGGGAGAGAGCTCTTCCTCCTAATCTTGCCTTTCTTACTCTGGGTACCACCAGAAGATGTTTAGCACTCAAATGGAGGGATCTTGATGGTACATAGGGCAAGAATTTCTCAGAGAGATAGGATGGGCCCAGGTTAAGCAGTACCTTGTGGATGGTGCAGCAGGTTTTAAATTTGACCTGTTGACAGATAGGAAGCCAGTGCAGCTTTACGAGGAGAGGGTGGGAGGGGCTCCGAGCGGAGCATTAAGGACCAGCCGTGCCGCCATGTTCTGAACTACCTGCTGTCTGCTAAGTGAGGCATCATTAGCTGAGACCAACAGACCGTTACAATAATCTAGGCGGCTTAGTACCACTGCCTGGACTAAAGTTTTGCGGGTGGAATCAGGAAGCAAAGGAAAAACTCGGCGGAGCAGGCCTATTACATGAAAACATGAACCAGCTGTCTGAGCAACGTGCTCCTTCGAACTGAGGGCTTGATCTAGGCGAAGACCCAGATTTTTAACTGTGAGCTTGGGAGCGGGATGAGGGCCCAGATCAGTTGGCCACCAATCTTGTGTCCATAGGAGGGAGACTCTACAAAGAGCATTATCTCGGTCTTTCCCACATTACACTGGAGGAAGTTGTTCTTCATCCAGTCTGATATGGCCCTCATTCCATTAGAGAAGGCCATCCGCACCGATGAAGTGAGTTTGTTGAATGAGAAGAGTAGCTGGGTATCGTCGGCGTATGATATGGGGATGAACCCATGTATCCTCAGAAGATTGGTCAAGGGAGCAATACAGATGTTAAATAATGGGGGGCTCAAACATGAGCCCTGGGGTACTCCCTTGGTCAATTCCATAGGGGCCGAACGATACGAGCCTAGGTTAACAATCTGAGAACGATCAGATAGAAAGCTCTTCATCCATAATAAGGCTGAGTCTCTTAACCGAACCTCTTCCAATCTTTTGATCAAGATACTATGGGAAACTGTGTCGAACGCTGCGGATAGGTCCAACAGCACCAGAATCATTGAATGGCCCATATCTAGGGTCATCCTGATGTTATCTGTGACTGCAAGTAATGCTGATTCGGTGCTGTATTTGGACCTAAAACCGGACTGTGACTGATCTAGACATGCAGTCAGTTCGACATAGTTGGAGAGGTGAGTATTGACATGTTTCTCCATTAGTTTGCTCAAAAATGGACGGAGTGAGATGGGACGGAGGTTGGAAAGGTCCGTCCATGGAGTTTTAGTATTCTTACGAATTGGTCTGACCTGAGCAACTTTCCACTCCTGCGGTACATGGCCCTCTGTAAGCGAGAGAGTGATAAGAGATTGCATCAAGGGAGACAGATGTTTAACCAACGATGGAATGACTTTAGCTGGAATATGGTCAGAGGGGGACCCAGACTTTATCTTATGGATCAGTGCTTCAACCACGACTAAAGTAATAGTGGGGAAGTTCTCTAGCAACTGAGAGTTAGCCATATTTAGTTGATCCAAGGCCATAGGAATCTGCTGCAGATTGCCTGCTGCAGTAATTTTTCCATAGATAAGCACTATCTTTAGAGTAAAAGATAGAGCATTATCATCACACAGCTGTTGGGAGGGGGCCTCTAAGCTTTCACATGCCTTGGGAATAATAAAAGACTGAAGGATTTGCTGCAGGGTTTTCGAGGAATTGCCAGCCTGGGTTAACTGGGATGTTATGTGAGTTTTCCATGCTATTTTTATGTTTTTATGATAGCTGGACAGAGTCAAATGGTATCGATCTCGGTCCGCCTCATTATGAGAGGCACGCCAGATTCTCTCCAACTTCTTGCAAAGCTGTTTTTGAACTCGCAAATGAGTCGAGAACCAGACTGCCTGTAGACGATAGGGATAGCTCAAGGAGGATTTCAGAGGTGCAGTGTGATCAATGGCTATTGAAACAGCCGAGTTATATTTAGACAGTGCTTCTTCAATATTGTCTGATGCAGAATATTGAGGTCTCCAAAAAATCACTTTGGAAGTTTTCCGCAGAGATTTTCTGCCACTGCCTACGCAAATAAGATATAGCTGGTTTAGAGATTTAAGGATCTGTGAGGAACTGAATAAAAAAATTCAATAACTCAATGATCTGACCAGGTGAGTTGTTGGGGGGGTTCGCACTTGATCTTAGCGGAATTAGAGAATATAATAGTCGGGCCTTCATTAAGCTTGGAAAAGCCTAGAAGGGATACGTCAGCCAAAAGAATCTGAGCATCTGAATTGGAGAGACATTCACTGTGGATATTGAAATCTCCTAACAGTAAAAAATTATTACATACGTTCACATACGGGGCTAGTAGTTCTGAGAAGTCTGCCATGGGTCCTGGGGGGCGATAATTTAACGCCCCTTTCCAGCTAGCCTGCAGAGAGGAGTCTATCCTAAAGACCAACATCTCCATAGTAGCATCACTACGTTGGTCTAGGACAGAGATACTGATTCCATCTTTTTGTACAATGGCAATACCACCCCCAGTTTGTATGGTTCTGTCCAGTGCAACCATTTTGTATCCCTCTGGTATGCCTAATGATATAGCAGGCACAGAGTGGGGCTTTAGCCAAGTTTCAGTAAAAAAGCCCAATTCAGGTTGAGCTGAAGACACTAGGTCCATGAGTGTTTGGGCATGGCTTGAATATTACACAGCACATTTTTCCACCCCTTCTGTGAATTATCCACGGAAGAGTTAATAGCCCAACCAGGAGAGATAATTTGCCTGAAATCGGCATGCTCGGCAAGAAAATGGACCTTCTGGATAAGGCCAGAATTTCTTTTGGTAAATAGGGGATATGTTGGTCTGTAAATCAATGAGCTCTTGTCTGGTATAGTATAATTGCATGGGGGAGCTATAGTTTGTAGGAAATCGACCAGGGTCTCTGGCTCCTGGTGACGTCGTGGTGCGTGTGGCACTCTGGTAAGGCCCAACACGTGGGTGAGAGATACTACTGAATCACGACACATACACAGGATAACGGTTAGCCGGAAAGACCCCGAGCGGTCTTCCGCATGTTTATTTATACCCCGGCGCGAGCCCGCCCCGGGGTGTGCGTGCGTGCGTGCAAGGAAAGAGATACATTGTAGGAGAGAGCCCGGGTGGCTCTCTACATCCCTCCCTTGATTTAGTTCTGTCCATACTGCACGCCCTGGACTTCACTTTTAAGGCGATGTCCAGGCAAAGTCTCCCATCCGCTGGTTAGGCCTTGGGTTGGGCCTCAGACTGTATCTGGGATTCCGGGTCCATGGTGATTCGACAACCCCAGCCGGGGTTGCCCCCGTGCTTTCACTCACATTAGTCGCCTTTGGTTGACCTTGCTCTGCACCCGGGTCCTGTGGTGTCGGCCTGGGCTGATTCTCACCCCGTTGTTGTACCACAGTTGGCCTCGGGGAGCTCCTGCGGATGTCCAGATCTTCATACTCCCCAGCTTCCACTCCTTCTTCCACTCTTCGTCCTCCAGTCGTCTCTGTTACTTTTCTGAAGCATGACACGTTCCGTGTCATGACTTGTCCATTCCTCTTCGCGGTTACCATTGTCCCTTGGACCTTGTCTACTCTCCACACTTCCAACTCGAATGGAGCTCGGAATTTCCAAACTGGATGGTGATCTTTGACGACCACCAAGTCCCCTTCCTTAATGTTCGGTTCTTTGGCATGGCGATACACGCTCGCCTTGATGTTGGTGTTCTGTCTCCTGGCTTGAGTAGCCTCGGCATTTCTCTCCTCTGGCACCCATGTGCTAGCGGTCGGGATGCTGTCCCTGGGTGCACGCTTAAACAGCACGTGGGCAGGAGCGCACTTTGTTGTTGAGTGAGGCGTTTGTCAGTATGCTCCTAGGAATTGGTCAAGGGCTGTCTCCGGGTCTTCCCCATTGTCCACCGCAATCCGGAGGGCCCTATTCAGTGTTCGCATTAGTCTCTCAACTTCCCCATTTGCCTGGGGCCACAGCGGGGTGATCTTTCTGTGTTTGACCCGGAGGGCCTCCAAGTATGACTGAAATTCTCTCCCTTGAAAAGGGGGTCCGTTGTCGGACTTGATTTCCTCCGGGAGCCCCATCGTAGCAAAGACGCGGCTCAGCACCTTCTTAACCTGCGGGAATGCTGTTGATGGTATGACTTCAACTATTGGAAATTTTGAGAACGAGTCGACTAACACTAGCATGTGTCTTCCGTCTGGAAAACTACCAAAGTCTATGCTGAGGTGTGTCCAGGGTGTCTGAGGTGCTTCCTCCGTGATAACCGGTGCCGGGGCGGGTTCTCCACCCATGATCGTGCAGGCATGGCAGGACCGTATTATGGCGTCCACTTGGCTGTCCATGGCAGGAAACCACACTTTGCTCCTTAGCCGTGCTTTTGTCTTGGCCATGCCTTGGTGTCCGACATGTGCTAGACTCAAGGCTCTTTGTTGGAGGCTTTCCGGTATGACGATGAGGTGCCCTCGTAAGATGATTCCTTCATCTCCCATACTTAATTTGCTGCGTACCTGCCACAGTTGCTGTCTTGCGTGGCTCACCTCCGGCCGGAGGCTTGAGGCATCATCGAGGAAGTGGGCCCAACGATTTTCCTCCAGGGCTCGGCGGACTTTCGTCAGAGTCTCGTCCACGGCGGTGGCTTCTCCAATTTCTTTGAGCGACATGTTCTCCGGACAGGCGGCCTGCGTGATCATGTGGACAATTTCCTCCACCTCTTCTCCTTCTTCTTTGGGCGGACACTGGTTGATGACATCCGGGTGCCGGGACAGGTAATCGGCCGGGTTGTGGGCCCCTGGGCGGAACACGATTTTGAAGCGGTAACCTTGCAGCTGAACTGCCCATCGTTCAATGCGTGGGGGTGCTAGCCGTGATGACCCCGCAAAGAGGGGTAGAAGTGGCTTGTGGTCGGTTACCACCGTGAATTCCTGCCCACAGAGGTAGTGGTGAAAGTGCTGGCATGCCCACTTGATGGCCAGGGCTTCTCTTTCTATTTGCGCGTATCTGGTCTCGGTGTCAGACAGTGCCTTGCTGGCATAGGCAACAGGCTTCCACTCTTCGGACCCGTATTCTTGCAAGAGGACTGCTCCCAGGCCTACGGGACTGGCGTCAACGATCAACTCGGTCCGACGACGTGGCTGGAAGTAGGCCATAGTGGTGTCATCCAGAAGGCTGGCCTTGATTGCTTGAAATGCTTTGTTTGCGGTTCCAGTCCAGTCCCACTTCTGGTCGGCTCTGGTGAGGGCTCTGAAACAGGGGCGTAGCTAGAGCTTGTGGCGCCCGGGGCTATCCTTCAGCTTGCCGCCCCCCTGGGGTGGTGCTGGGGAAAAAGGACGGGGAGCACCTGAAAGAGGTCCGAGAGACACGTAGTATCGCTGCTAATAGTTACCTCAATCATACAAATTACATGTACATACATGACACGGTCCAGGGCCCCCGTCCCCAAAATAGTGCCGCCTGGGGTGGACCGCCCCCACCTAGCTACACCGCTGAAGGAGAAGCAGAAAAAAAAAAAACTTACATCAGTTCTACCTACCTTGTTTGTGACATCTCACTCATAACATCACAGCTTGTTATGAGCCGCTAAAAGTAACCCTAGAGCTACCCCTAAGTTGATGCCCAAACACACCTCTCCACTTCCCACATTTCAAACCCTTGCATCCCAATACATTTACGTGACACCCATTCATAAACAAATTGTTGCCCAACAGGTAAGTCACCCCGGAACTTTACCTTCTAAATCAGCTTCCATAAACACCTCACGATTGAAATACAAGCCCCCACGTACTGCATGCTTTCCTAAACCTGTGCTTTTAACAGCTGTTCTCACCCTCCTCCTTTTCGTAACCACCTCCGTTAACCCTATATCTCCCTCTTCCATGCTTTGTTAGGCAGTAACATTTCTTTTCATATACTTCATAATCATTAGTGATTTATTTAACGTTCTGACGTCTTTTCACAATAGTAACCTCCCCTTCATCTTACCCTGGTAACCTTGTTACAATCGAAGTGACCCGTCCTTCGTGATATTTGCCAAAATCTAAATCTACTACATATCCCAAAATACACTGCTTGTGCCCAGGTAAAATGCGTCAGTGCTTTGCCTATCAAGCTGCATAATTTACACTTCCTCCCCCACTGCGCATCAAACCTAACTGCCCTGCCCAACCTAAGATGACATACAACATAGCTGCCCAAAGTTTCAGATTGCAAAGTGTGACATTTTCATAACTTCAGTGCAATTTTGAGTGACATTTCAATGACTAGGAGTGACACTTTCTCACACGCAAAATCAAGCAATGAAGACCAGGAAAACATAAATATCAAGAATTGCACCCCAAAAAAAACTATTTAAGAAACTATTTACGGAAACGACAAGCATGTCACAAAACAAATTAAACCACATGTTTGTGTGCACACTGTTATGCAACAACAATTATTTCACATTTCATCACCCTGTTTTGGAATCAAAATGTTTTATAGCTTTCGTGAACAAGAATTTTCAATTCAATAAGGCAAAGATTATTCCTTCTCCTCTTTGCTTTATTGAAACAGCAGCCATGTAAACAAACACAGAATAACCATAGTTATGCTACAAAAAACTTCAAAACCCAGAGTTCCAACATGAATTCCAACTTCCAACATTAAGGCCCGATATTCAGACAGTGCCCTTGAGCCTAAATAAACAAGCTGATTTACATAAGCACCTCCTCTCCCTGCTGCAAGTGATTATTCTGAAGTACTGACATTCTGAGATTTGTTAATCTATTTTACACATAGTTTGCCTTCTATCAAATACATTACCCAGATGCACACTTTCATTGACGCTTTCCCGCCGTTTGTGTTTGCTTCGCCCACTTATTTAATGTGCTTCCAATTTTTATGCGCTCTTTGGAAACTGCCTGATTGCAAAATACACGGCTGGCTTTCTCTTCAACACATCCGACTAACTACCGCTTGCCCTGCCTTCGCGCCCAGAGACAATAAAAGTATACACTGTTAGGTGCATTCACGTGACCTCTCCATGTCACGTGAATGCCAGTGGATTTGCAGCAGCGCTTACACTTCAAACGGTGGCGCAGCCGCCCTCAAAATAGTGCCGCCTGGGGCGGACCGCCCCCCTCGCCCCCCCTTAGCTACGCCGGTGCTCTGAAAGGTTCTGCGATTGCGGCTAAGTTGGGTATGAACCGACCGCAGTAGGTGGCCATGCCCAAGAAGCTGTGTACTTCGGTTGGGTTTCGGGGAGTGCTGGCTGCCTTGATCGCCTCCGCTTTCTTGGGGTCTACTTTCAGGCCCTCCCTCGTGAAGATGTACCCAAAAAAGTCTATCGACTCCTGGTAGAAGGAGCACTTGGCTCTGTGCAGGGTCAGGCCACTGTCCGCAAGTCTTTGTAGGGCTGCCCTCAAGTTGACGTGATATTCTTCTAGGGTCGCGGAGTACACCAGAATATCATCGCTGAGGTTGATCACCCCCCTCAGTCCCGAGAGTACCTCTCGAATGGCATTTTGGAAGACCTCCGCCGCGGAGGAGACACCGAAGCTGAGCCGGGTGTAGCGTCGCAACCCCACGTGGGTCGAAAAGGTGGTGATGTATCTGCTGGCTGGTTCCAACTCGAGCTGATGATAGCCCGAGTTAAGGTCTAGCTTTGAAAACCATTTCGCCCCGTTGAGGTCTGCTACTATATCATCCATGGTGGGAGTGATATGTCTTTCGCGTTTGACGGCTGTATTGGGGAGCCTCATGTCCACGCATAGACGGATGGCCCCTGGCTGCTTCGGCTTTGGTGCGACAACCAACGGGGAGACCCAGGGTGTCGGGCCCGACACTTTCTCGATTACTCCTAGGTCTTCAAGCTTCCGGAGCTCCTCTTCGACCTGTGGCCTGAGGTTGAAGGGCACCCGCCGGTGTCGGAGTGCTACAGGCCTGACTGACGTGTCTATGTGCAGCTTGAATCTTCGCCCCTTTAGTTTTCCTAGGCCCTTGAACAGCTCCGGAAAATACTTCAGCATGAAATCCGCCTGCGCCTGGTGCACTTGATTGGCAAAGAATACCAGGCCGAGGTCTTCTGCCGTGTGGCAGCTCAGAAGAGTGCCTTTCTTTCCCTCAGTGATGTGAAATTTGGTTTCCGTGGAATACTCTCCGCTAACTACGGTCGTTTGGATTACTCCTCGAAGGGGTAGCGGTTCTGTTCCCCCGTAGGTGTAGACCCTCACCGCGGAGGGTGTCAGTACGGGCTTCGGGGACATCCTCTCGTATTGGTCCGAGTCCATGACATTCACGGACGCTCCCGTGTCTATCAGGGCGCTGACTTTGTTGCCATCTACTGCTATGGAACACATGGGCGGCGGCCTCCTTCTCGTGGACGCTCTGCTTACATAGGAGACGACGTATACTTCGTAGTACTCGTCGTCCTGGTACCTGGGTCGTCTCTCCTGGGCTTGAGTGTCCGGAGGAGGTAGTTCCTGGTCGAGGGACAGCTGTCGTATGCGCTGCGTCACTGCCCTGGCACCTGGGCCTGCTGATCTGAACTTCCCACCCCGACAGACGGCAGCAAAGTGATTCATGCGCCCACACTTGAGGCACGTTTTTCCTTTCGCGCCACACGTGGCCGTGGCAGGGTGATCTTCTCCGCAATACCCGCATTGGTTTCCTCTTGGCGGGGCGTTCCGCTGTCTCGCTGGTGGGAATCTCCTCTGTATCGCGTCGACCCTTTCTTCCTTGATCGGCGTTGTTCTCACAGCAGGCGGGGCAATCACCGGCGTGCATAGTGCTGCCTCCATTTCCTCTGCCCTGGCGTCGGACAGTTCGTGCGACCTGGCTAGGATTAGTATTCCGTCGAGTGATATGCCCGGTTGTCTCAGGATTAGCTTTCTCAGCAGCTTTGATTTGCACCCCACTATGATCTGATCCCTTATTTCTTCCCGTGGGTTAGTGAACGGGCACGTGCTCGCTAGCCGGCGGAGCCGGGCATAGTACATATCAACAGACTCGGAGTCAGTCTGCCAGGCGCGTTTAAACTTGAACTTTTCAAAGTCATTATTGAGCTGGGGATCAAAGTGCGCATTTAAGGCCGCGACTGCGGCATCGTAGTCGTGCTCAGGCCCTGTGTTGGGGAGCGATTCAAACAGATCGTAGATTTCAGGTCCCCCGTATAAAATGAGGAGCGACCTCTTCACTGTACCGTCTGTTTCCCTGGTGCCCTTAAAGTAGAGGTTGAGTCTCCCGACCCACGCCTTCCACCGAAGCGCCGCTGTCGCCGGGTCCGCTGTCTCGCTGAAGGGCGGGATGGGCGCTGCGCCGGAGTGGAGGTGGGCAGGCACCGCTGGCATGGGGGCTCCCGCCTGGGCTTGGGCCTGCGGAGGTGGCGCTGGCACTCCTGGCGGCGGCTGGACCGCTGGAGGTGGGACCTGACCTGCCCCGTCCTGGGCCGCCCCTGTCGCGTCCTGATTCATAGTGTGGCCTAGAGTATGTGGTCCTGGAACCTTCCGGTGTCGTGTCGTCGTGTGGTGACAGGGCCTTGTCACAGCAGTGGGAAGCGCCCGCTATGGCTCAACAGAAAAGTCACTTGGTTTTGCCAGTGGTTGATGTGGTGTGAGACACCATGCAAGTGAAGACAGCCGATTGTGTACACCTTCCTTATGACTGTAGACCAAGTGTGTTGCAGGATGAGTGCCTGGGAAGCCTGGTGATGGCAGGCTTCGATTTGCACTAGCCAGTGCTTGTTTCCGCTGAGTAGTGCAGTCTGGAGCGGAGCGCGCTGAGGCTCAACGAGCAGACTTGGGCGCACACGTGGTCTGGGGCGCAGTACGCGCGATTGCAGCCCAGGAGAGGCGGGGTCCGCGGGAGGCCTCGGCCACGTGGTGCGGCCGCAGAGATCTTCCCTCGCGGCAGGCGGGCGCACTTCCTCCGCGCAGGCCGGGGGAGGGACACACACGGGTGTCGCACAAGCGGGCAGATGGCTGACTCACCCGCAGGACCTTCAGATGGCACGCCGACCCCCTCGAGCCCCGCCAGCTGAAGGCGCTCCCTCACGGAAGACGCGTGGGCGGGCCTCGGGACGAAGGGGCTTCACAGCAACGTGGGTGGGCACCGCAGCTGGAGGCAGGCGACGCGGTGCCGCAGGACACAGTCGGGCACGCGTGGAGACAGACCGGCCTCGTCGCCAATGTGGCACTCTGGTAAGGCCCAACACGTGGGTGAGAGATACTTCTGAATCACGACACATACACAGGATAACGGTTAGCCGGAAAGACCCCAAGCGGTCTTCCGCATGTTTATTTATACCCCGGCGCGAGCCCGCCCCGGGGTGTGCGTGCGTGCGTGCAAGGAAAGAGATACATTGTAGGAGAGAGCCCGGGTGGCTCTCTACAGCGCGGACGGGCGCAGACAGGCTTGCCTTTGGCGTGCCTTCAGCGTGCCTCGGCGCGCCCGCTGCGCGCTCCACTCTGCATGCCTATTTATGTCAGAATCAGGCTGAGGACTAGATCACCAACCGGAAGTTGCTTCCCTCCACACAAACAGGATCAGGACCCACGGTGGACCGGGGAAGTGAACCGGAAGTAAGGCTTAGAAGGGAGACGTCGATACAACAGGTATTTCCCTCGTAGATTTAAAATATATACAGGATGTGTGCACAATAAAATAAATGGTGATAGTTTTAAAACTTAGTAGCAACAAGCGTCATACTACTAGCGCTGGGCAGTGTCAGAATGCAAACATGCAAAACTACCTCGGGACCTCCAATCAGCATCAGAGTTAAAAGATAGTACATCCTTTTGGAAAGCTGTGAATGCCCCTTTTTTGGCCCCCAAAAATTTGCCTTCCATCGAGATCGCTATTGGTGCAGAGCAATGGGTGACACACTTTTCAAATTATATTCTAAGGATCCTGGTGATACCTCCAACCCTGATCTGGGAGTACAGTCCCCTAATTTCCTCCCTTTAGATATTAACTTTATGGTGGAGGAAATGAAAGACAATTAATGCAAATAAGGGAAGGAAAGCTTCTGGGCCGTATAGCGTTCCCATGGATTTATATAAATTGAATCCTTTCTTATGGGGCACGGTGTTAACATCTGTTTTGAAAGCCTGCTGTAAGCAGGGATTTATCCCCACTTGGTCGGAGTCAAGTCAAATACAGCTTTATTTGATTGCTATTTCATACAATCATAAAAGCACAAATTAAAAACATGTATATAGTTAAAGAGAAAAACGTCCTATATATATACACATTACTGGTTCAAATGATTATACATTAAGTGCAAAATCGTTTAAAAACTACATAAAATATTAAAAAGAAATAGCAATAGGAATCTGGGGGGCATATTATCAAGGGGGTTTATCTCCGCTTTTTTGGCTTTAAAAGCCAAGAAAGCGGAGATAAAATTATCTCCCTATTACCTAGCTGTCGCTAACACCAGTTAGCAACAGCTAGTAGGAGATAGCGACCATCTTGGGCCCCACTTTGCATGTCAGTGATATTTATCACTAATGACATGCAAAGTGGGCGTGCCAAGATGTTTGCGACTGAAAACAGTCGCTAACATCGTTATCTCCTATTACCAACATTTGGAGATATTCGCGCTAAGCGCGAATATCTCCAAAAGCTAACACCTGCCCTGAGCAGTTCTTAGCCATGTTATCCAATGGGAGGTGGATAACATGGCTAAGAGCATTAGCTCGGTAATGCATGAATATCGCTGACTTTTCAGCGATATTCATGCATTGCGGGGATTTTTATCGCATTTGCGATAAACTTTGGTAATACCAAGGTTTATTTGCGGTAAAAATCGCCGCAGCTCAGCGGTAAATTTTTGTCTCTAACCAAGCAATAGCGATAATTATCGCTATTGCTTGGTAATATGCCCCACGGGGTCATAAAAATACTTACATTTATCAAAGCAGCATCAATACCATTTTGCTATCATATGACCTTTAGACTTGAGTTACCTTCCAAGAAATAATAAAGGACTCAATGAAGCTGGACTATGCGTCAAAGATTCCCTGGTTAAATTACATTAAAAAAAATGTGTGTGTGATCTCAGTCATCTTATGTATTACTACTGTCCTGAGTCATTTAATCCCATCACTTGGAAAGAGTTAAAAAAAATGGGTATGAACCACCTGGAGGAAAATAGACTTGCACTGGAAATTAATAAGCAAACAGTTGTACAGCACCAATTGATTTTAATAACCTATGAAATTCAACCCTATTTATTATGCTGTTTAAATGGTTATGACAGATATGCGCTAACGCGTTTTAGACTTGGGATTTTTTATCGATTAATTAGTTATCCCAATAGAAATGACTGGTCAAGAGAGTTATGTTGCTGCCCCTGTGATGACCAATCCCCACAATCAACAATGCATGCGGTGCTCTTCAGGGCCGGACTGGGAACAGTAAAGCAGCAAAGCAGTGTGCGAGAGCCGGTTTCGGCCGATTTTGTTACTGGGGGCCGATATTGCCGACCCCCAGTAACAAAAAAACGCCCCCGGGGTCAAAAATCGGCCCCCACCCTAGCGGCCCACCGGGGAAACGCCCGGTGCCCGCTATGGCCAGTCCGGCCCTGGTGCTCTTCTGTAAACTATATGCAAAAAAACGAGCGAGATGGATCCTGCCTCTTTTGAAGACAGGTGGATGGAGGCAATGTCGACCAGCCTTTTTACATTTGCAATTACTGAATAGCTTTTATAGCGTTAGTGCATTGGTCAGTTTTTTAAAAAGTGTACTTAGAGCCAGGAAGCCTGTTAATGGTTAAATGTGAACTGGTTACTAAACTAAGTAATTTAAGAGTGAGGGCTCCAAAAGTTCTAAAATACGTGCAAACGTCCTCCTCACTTATACTTCCTGGCCCTGTTTATGGAAAATGAGTTCCTGGGAGAACAAATAAAACTGAAAATTTGTAAATATTTTAAGAGTGTTTGCATTTTTTTAACTTTGATGTTTGCTTTTGTGATTTTATATGACAAAAATCGAATAAAGATTTGTTTAATTGATTGAGTTACCATCCTTTTCCTGCGGTTAACAACGTGCTTTAAAAACATTGCTATCTTCCAAATGATATGTACGTTATCTAGGAATTGCAAAGCAATGAAAGCTGGCCTGCATTGTCTAATCCCAAAACATTTTAGAGTAGGAACAATCCACACGTTTCTCAGTTCACTGTAGAATTTGCAAAACAGCAGCACATGTATAGTAGATTGCTCGGACAAATTATCACATAAACACGGTTGCAATTGTCGGGTCCAGTCATTCATTTTTGGTAGACTCACAATTCTATGGAATATCCCCATCCTAAATCTGGTTAATAAAAAACGGTCACACCCCCCAGGATCTACTTTCAGGTATGGATGAATGTTACAAGTAATTAAAATGTGTTGGTTTAGCTGAACGCTAGTCTTCACACTCCCAGACGACAATCTTATGGCTTTGAGATGCTAGAGACCCTCTTTTTTTAGGTCCTTTCTCCGGACCTTTTGTAGGCTTCTTGGATCAGAGAAATACTCCGGGTGTCCCAGATCCTCCATGAAGTTACGGACGTATCTTACCCAGAGGATCTTTAGAGCCCCTTCCAGCTTCAGGCTATCCACCAATATGTCTCTATTTAGCCTGGCTTCGGTTTTTGTCCACACACTATGCCACAGGAGAATGGGCTCCAGTTTAATAAGATCTGATATGTGGGGCAGGACCATTTCCCCATGACAGACATATGAGGATGTGCTAGGCGGGACAGACAAAATGTATCTCAGGAACGTGTTTTCTACTATTTGCAGCGGGTAGGGATTAGCAAGGCCCCATAACCCTGCTCCATACATTGCTGTGGATACACTTTTAGCTTTATATACCTTAATAAGCTCCACATGAGGTGTCCTACCCAGTTTCCTTGAGAATTGTACAAAGGCCGTAGTGGTTCATGCAAAAGCAAGTTTTTTTGCTAAAACAGCTTGAGTCCAACCGACTTTTTCCTCGAAGAGTATTCCGAGATACGAGAATCTCTTTGTGGGCTCGATCTTTTGTCCATCCACATACATATTCTTGCACCTTTAACTACCACGCCCGCACCTCACAACAATGGTTTTGGAAATATTGACCCTAAGACCAAGGCCTTTCATAAAATTGGTAAAATAATCAAGCACCCTCCGTAAGCCTACTTGCGTTCGGGACATTAAAACTGCATCATCTGCGTAATGGAGGGCAGGAATGGGACGTCCGGCTTTCTGAGGGAAATCATGACCATTCATGATTAGTGCTTATTCGAGACCATGATGTAAAGGTTAAAAAGAAAGGGGGCCAGAACACAACCTTGTCTGAACCCCTCTTAATGGGAAATGGGGCAGTAAGTTCTCCTCTCAGACCATACCTAACTCGGCCCTGGGCATTATTATATAGGAGTCTAAGAAAAATAATTATTTGCGCTTCCACCCCTATCGCCTCCAGAATTTGCCACAGTTATATGTGTTGTATGGAATCAAAAGCAGCGGTGAGATCCATAAAGGCTAAAAACAACCTGCCCCCTTTTGCCTGTGTATATTTTCCTTCGAGGATGGCTAAATTTAAGCTCTGCTCCGTTTTCCCCAAGCCCTCGGTCGGAGTCCATACTTGTACCTATTTTTTAAAAAGGAGAGGTTAATGACCCATCTTGTTGTAGGCCAATTTCACTTTTGGATGCATTTGCGAAAGGGGCCGGCCGTGTCATTCTAAATAGACTGCAGACATGGGCAGAGAAGATGGGTATAATCTCAGAACTGCAATACGGTTTTCGGCAAGGTTTGGGCACTATTGAACAGTGCCTAAACTTAAATTTAATGTGGGGTAAATTTATTCAAGCCAAAAGGGGAAATCTGTTTTTGGCATCTGTTGACCTGAGTTCGGCATTCAATTGAGTTAGCCATGCCTAGCTTTGGTTTATTTTAGTTGGGATCGGTGTGGACCTGCATCTCATCAATTTAAGGCATTTGTATCATGATGCGCAGGCGAGTGTTCAATATGGTAGAGCAGGGGAGTGTAATCAGAATTTCCCCATCAGAAAGGGTGTAAGGCAGAGATGCATGCTCACCTCATTTCTTTTTACATTGAATATAAATGGTCTGGGTGCAGCATTAAGTAAGGAATATCAGGATACCCCTCGAATCGGTGGCCGTCCAATTGCAGTTATAATACGTGGACAACACCGTACTATTGTCAGGTACGCAAATAGGATTGCAAAATGCTGTTTATAGCTTTGTCACATTTATGTTAAAATTGGAACTTCAAGCCAACATACCCAAAAGATACGTGATGAAAAGAGGTAAAACTAGTGTAAAGTGCCAAGACGTCTTTGCTAATAACAAAAAACTGGAATTCACGGACCATTTTTCATATTTAGGAATAGTTTTTGAAAAAAAGTGGGTCATGGGCTAATGCTGTAAGAGCGAGATACTATTATTTGTATAAGTCCACGGCTGCGCTGGTGAATTTTGCGAGGAAGCTGGGTAAACGACCAATTGTAGAACAAAAGTATATAATGCTAAATTTGTTCCAGTAGCCATTTTTGGAGCCAGTATTTGGGGTATCATAGATGTACAGCCTCTACAACTTGCAGAATTTATTCATAAGATATCTTTTAGCAGTGCCCAAAAGTACAGCTACTTATGTCTGCCATGTAGAACTTGGTATGCCATATATCTCAGACATAATTAAAATCCAGCCAGTTTTATGATGGCATAAAATCTGGTCACGTCCCACCACTGGCCTTAATCGTGATGTGTCATTCTAAATAGACTGCAGACATGGGCAGAGAAGATGGGTATAATCTCAGAACTGCAATACGGTTTTCGGCAAGGTTTGGGCACTATTGAACAGTGCCTAAACTTAAATTTAATGTGGGGTAAATTTATTCAAGCCAAAAGGGGAAATCTGTTTTTGGCATCTGTTGACCTGAGTTCGGCATTCAATTGAGTTAGCCATGCCTAGCTTTGGTTTATTTTAGTTGGGATCGGTGTGGACCTGCATCTCATCAATTTAAGGCATTTGTATCATGATGCGCAGGCGAGTGTTCAATATGGTAGAGCAGGGGAGTGTAGTCAGAATTTCCCCATCAGAAAGGGTGTAAGGCAGAGATGCATGCTCACCTCATTTCTTTTTACATTGAATATAAATGGTCTGGGTGCAGCATTAAGTAAGGAATATCAGGATACCCCTCGAATCGGTGGCCGTCCAATTGCAGTTATAATACGTGGACAACACCGTACTATTGTCAGGTACGCAAATAGGATTGCAAAATGCTGTTTATAGCTTTGTCACATTTATGTTAAAATTGGAACTTCAAGCCAACATACCCAAAAGATACGTGATGAAAAGAGGTAAAACTAGTGTAAAGTGCCAAGACGTCTTTGCTAATAACAAAAAACTGGAATTCACGGACCATTTTTCATATTTAGGAATAGTTTTTGAAAAAAAGTGGGTCATGGGCTAATGCTGTAAGAGCGAGATACTATTATTTGTATAAGTCCACGGCTGCGCTGGTGAATTTTGCGAGGAAGCTGGGTAAACGACCAATTGTAGAACAAAAGTATATAATGCTAAATTTGTTCCAGTAGCCATTTTTGGAGCCAGTATTTGGGGTATCATAGATGTACAGCCTCTACAACTTGCAGAATTTATTCATAAGATATCTTTTAGCAGTGCCCAAAAGTACAGCTACTTATGTCTGCCATGTAGAACTTGGTATGCCATATATCTCAGACATAATTAAAATCCAGCCAGTTTTATGATGGCATAAAATCTGGTCACGTCCCACCACTGGCCTTAATCGTGATGTGATTAAAGACTGTCTTAACATGGAAGGGGAGTCATGCATACCTTGGCTTAATTATATTAAAAACTTTGTGACCAACTTGGGATGTCCACAATATTGGTCTAATCCCACCTGTATTGTCACTGTTCAAAGAAAAGTACTTAAGACTACTTGTATGGACTTCCTGGGGAATAACAGACAATCCCAAGAAGCAGTTAAAGTGTCTGTTAGAGAGAATCAACTGTTATTATCACAACCAGGGCTTCAACCTTATTTTGCAACTGTGAAGGGGAGTTATGGCAGGATGCTGCTAACTCGTTTCCGCTTGGATAACCTTTTTTAGAGTAATTACATTTCCTAACATGAATGACTGGTCTCGGCTCCTAGACCCTTGCCCATGTGATGATATTTTCTCTCAGTCTAACATACATGTTATGTTCTTCTGCAAATGTTATGATTTTTTGGTCAGAAGATGGATCTTGCCAATATTGAAGAGGTTGGGTCCTAGACAATGGTGGCCTGCTTTTCTTAAATTACAACTTTTAGATGAAGAAATCTTGTTCGAATGTCTAGTCTGAAGGGCATGATTAGAATTTGAAAAACAATGTAAACTTCTAAGTTTTTACTCGCTACATGGATGTCACCATTCTTACGTTTGTAATGTGCTTATTAAGTGAATATAACCTTGATGTGATGAATTTAATAACCCATGAATGTGCTTTTTTAAACTTGACTTGATTTGTGATACATTTTTAAAAATTATTTTATGTATCATGCTTTTATGATTTACGTTTTTAGAATCAATCATTTTATTATGTGGGAAGGCATCTTGATACACAGCCCAGCTGCCTACATCAGCTCGCCGGCAGGGCGTATTCACCTAACATCAATACAGCGTCTGGGCCTACACCCCGGAGGGTGGCCCCGCGTAAAGGAAGAAGCGATGTCGCCCCGCCTGAGCTATAAGCACCGCTTTTATATAGAAATAACTATGAAAAGCAAAACAGAAAAACAAAAAATCCCCCTAACCCACCACCCCCCCTTGCCGACCCACCACCCATTCCCTCCCCGCTCCGCATCAGCTTCTACCTACACCCATCACCCACCAGGGACCACCAGCTCTCTCCAATAGTAGGCCGACAACCATCACTCGGCAGGCGTTGCCCCCGCAGGCTCCAGAGGAATGAGCTGTAAGATTTGCAAGTATTTCGGACATGTCACCTCTCGAAGGTCTTTGGACAGGAGCTGAAGGAATGGGCCCCATAGCTTAGCATATCCCGAGCTTTTCCCATCCATGCCTAACGAGAGTCGCTCCATGGCCAGGATATGCCAAAGCCGCTGGATCCAGTCTCGAGGGTCAGGCACCGCTGGGGAGCTCCACTGTGCTAAGAGGACTTGCTGCGCCGCTAGAAAAGCTAATGCAATCTGTCTGCCCCTCAGCGAGCGCAAAGGAAAGAACTTAGTATGAGGAAGCCCCAACAGCACGTGCTCAGGCCCCCATGGAAATGTAATGAAATGCATCATCCAGATCATCTAAAATCGACTTCCAGTATTGCTCCAGTTTTGCGCAACGCCACAGCAAGTGCACCAGTGTCCCTGAAAGCCCGCACCCCCACCAGCAGAGGCCTGATTTCGTGGCATCCCAAGCCTTGACACGCGCCGGCGTATAGTACCAGTACGCCGCCACCTTATAGGCGGACTCAGTCCCTGCGTTATTAGAGGCCGTATGCTGCTGATTTACGTTTTTTAATCGAATAAAGCTTGTTCTGATCTGACTCTGGTAGTCCTCCTCTACACACTGACCCAGTAACATTACAAATGAAGTGAGCTGCCCACCATTTCAGCACCCAAGGTCAGCACCACATGCCTTCAGGGTGCTACACGCACAGAGACTGCAACTTTAGATCCTGGATGTGTCTGCATGGGAGGGGGTCGGCTGGGGGCTGCCATGCTGGTCTGCCGCTCTGAGCCCAGATGCTCCTGAGGCTAATGGTCACACACTGAAGGGCATTGGAGGGAGGGTATTGACTAATCGCTTGGCAGAGGAATATAGGCAGCAAGGGCAGCCTGGTGTGTCTGGACCACTGTTTTGCACCTTGCTCTGTTATCAGTGCTCCCTTAGTTGAGACATACCTTCGACCCAAGAATTTGTGCACTGGTGTGCAGCACTACAGCACCCAAACGAGAACCATGAGCAAAGATCATTATGCATGTTCCCAAGTGAGGAATTCCATCACACAATATACCACCCGAGACAGCTTCCCATAGGATAAGAAGGCAATTGGGTGATACAGAAGCAGGAGAATCGAGCGAACAGCCCTCTGAACCGTCGAGAGCGGACCTCCTTGTGGCTATTCAGGGAAGCGCACGGTGCTAGAACATAAGATAGAGATGGCATCAACTGATATCAATTTGATAAGAGGTGATCTACAAAAGGTTTCTGATAAGGTGTGCAATGCGAAGACCAACATTGAAAACCTGAAGAGAGAGGTGGTGCACTTGAAGAGTCAACTGGCCACAATGACTACCATAGTTGAGGATTTGGGTAGGAGAGTGGAGGATGCGGAGGGCCGCTCCAGCTACAGCAATATTTGCATATTAGGCTTCCCTGAGTAGGCAGAGGGATCATCTGCTGAATGGTTCTTGGAGGATTGAATTAGGACATCCCTGAAACCAAAAGAACAGTCAGACTTTTTCGTCACTGAGTGGACTCGCAAGGCCCTGGTTCCACTGCCTCGGCCTGGTCTGCCTGCTAGGGCCATCATTGCTATGGTCCTCAATTACCAGTACAGGGATTGATTCTTGAGGGCAGCTAGGGTACAGGAGGTTCCTCGATTTGCATACTGTAACATAGCTATCTTCCAGGATTATACCAAGCTGGTTCAAGAACAATGCTGGTCTTTCATAGCTGCCAAGCAAAAACTCAGAGCAATGGGGGTTAGATACATGTTGCTATACCTGGCTAAATTGAAAGTCATGCACAAGGCTAAAGCCCACTTCTTTGATAAACCTGAGGATGTCTGGGAATGGATAAAAGTTAGAACCGCCACCGTCTTCAAGTGGCACTACAAATCCTCGTCGAAATTGGGACACACACTCTAGAGGCTCCACTGCACAAACACATGGTGGCACTCACAATCCAACTTTGTCATCTGTAGCCACTGACAGGGTATGCATAGATGAAGATGGGACAAAGGAATTGACAGGCCTGGCTTCCCCCTGGGGGAGGGGGTATTGTCTCCGAAAAGGGGGCCTAATCTGTGGACATTGTCTAGGAGGCTCACAGCCCACTGATAGAGATTGTACCAGACACTGCTCTTCTCACAGATAGGGAGGGAGAAGACAGAGTAAATCGCATTGTAGATCCATACTTGGTTGCTCACCTGGGAGGATTTCTTGGTTGCTCTGCCTGGACTTTCCTTCACTGGGCAATGAGGCTTCCTGAATCTCATTGATGTGACTGATGTTTTATGCTAACTATTGCTTTATTGGTACAGGTAATTTTTGGCTCCCGGTAGTGCCTACATGTGTGGGCGCCCAGCATTTATTATGATGTATGAAACCATGTAATGATGTTTATGCCTGGTGCACATTTAACTGGGATACTTTTGGTCCCTCCTGGCTGGGAGGAGCTCAAGGGGGTAGGGGTCTGTAAGTATTGTTTCAGTTTAGTTATTAGGTTCTTATTGGGCCACTTGGGTAGTTGTGTTTGTTCTGACACGACAGTGGGTGGGCTCTAATAGTCAAATGTTAGTACTATAGTTGTCCTTGGGAGGGGTAGGGCAGGGTAGTTTGTTTTTAAGTTTTGTTTGAGAGCGGCAAGTGAGTTCTACCAGAGGGGGGAGCATCTTGGCATGCAGATGGTCCTTAGAGGCGCCATCTAAATTACAAGACACTATGCCAGTTAGTATGGATTACAAACATCTCCTGGAACGTCAGAGGGCTTGGTACCAGCAATAAACCATACAGGGTTGTATCTTTGCTCAAACACCATGGAGGTAGCATAGCGTGCCTCCAGGAGACCCACTTGATTGAGCCTGAAGTCAAAAAGCTTGCTAAAGAAATGGAGGGGCCAAGCATACTATGCAACTTATTCCTCATATGCTAGGGGCATACTGGTGTGGATAGCTCCTGGAGTGCTGTTTGCACAGACATATGTGAAAGCAGATTCATAGGACCACTACATACTGATACAGAGTAAATTAGGTGGTCAAGACATAGTGCTCAAACTCTTATGGTCCCAATACGGTTGATGAATCCTTTCATCCTGCACTCACAGAAGTGATGTCACTACGTCAGGACTGACACTTTCTGGGTAGACTACTTTACTTGTATGCCAAATGGTAATATAGATCCAGCCCCCCCCCCCAACAGTGCACTAAACCCTGGATGACAAATAGTCTCATTGAAGCCATGTCGCACATGGGGTTCAGTGATATTTGGTGGGGAAACTCCTCAGATTAGACCGCATAATTGTAAGGAGTAGTCCACCTCACACATTACTTATCAGATCATGCAAAAGTAGCATTAAGCTTTCAGTGGAGGGCTTGTCCCAGTTTCCCATGCTCATGGAGATTCACCACTGAGATTTTGCAGGACCAAGTGGATAGGGACACCATAGCAGAATCCTTGTAAGGCTATATTTATGACAACTGGACAACTACTCAGAGTTGATCTTCGAATTGGGAAGCGCTGAAGGCAGTCTTGACGGGTGCATGTTTGGGTCTTTCCTGCAGAGTGTTGCGTGCCCTACACACAGAGCTCCTCCATAAAGAGGAAGAGTTGGCAGAAGTGCAAAAATGTTCACAGGGGGAGGAGGGTAGAGAAGGAAACTGAGCTTCTGAGGCATTTGACCAAGACACGAGACAGGCTAAAGCACTTTATGCTAAAGTCATACAAACAACTACTTAACCAGGAGGGAGATAGCGTGGGCAGACTATTGGCCAGGATTCATCTGCGGGTAACTCCCAGAGGCACTGTGCTTCATCTTACAGACCCCATGGTGGGGGACTCAAGAACCCAGTATGACATTTTAGAAGTCTTTCAGAGGTATTTGGAGAGGGTGTATGCCAATCCAGGTGATCCAGATAGTGGTCACCTTTCGGGCTCTCTGGCGGAAATACAAATGCCACAGATAGGGGAATTGGTGAGACAGAAGCTTGATGCTGATCTCACCCTGGAGGAGGTCTTAGCAGCTACCAACAGGAAAAGCAACTGGAAATGATGGCTTTACGCCTGAATTTGATCAAACATTTACTTCAGTGTTGGTGTCAAATTTAATCAAATCAAATTAAGAAAACACTCCCTCCCTCCATGCGAGAGGGATCTATTGCAATGATTTTAAAGAGCCTGGTGCAGAGCCATCTGATCCGTCCTCCTACCGCCCGATCACTTTGATAAATATTGATATGAGATTATTATGCAAACTGCTGGCAACCAGATTGAACCCGGAGATTGGTGGACTGCTCCAGCCAGATCAGTGTGGGTTCATGCCTGGCCGGAATACCACTATGAATACTAGAAGGTTAATGCTTTTTATCCATGAAGTTGATAATAGGGAGGAGGATTTGGCCTATATCTCTATTGATATCGCCAAGGCGTTCAACACAGTGAACTGGCGGTACATGATATCAGTCCTGGAGGCGATAGTAATTGGGTCCACATTTAGACAAAGGGTGAGCAGACAGCTATGGTTTGGTTGGGTAGGCTATGCTCTGATCCTTCTGGGGATTGGTAGGGGCACACAACCGGGTTGCCCTTTATCCCCGTTCGCGCTGGTATTGGAACCACTAGCTCTCAGACGTAGGAAAGATATGGAGAGATGGTGAATAAAGATGGAGGGGACCAAACATTTACTCTCTTCTTATGCGGTTGACACGCTCTTTTATCTGATGGCCCCGGACTAGTCACTCCCTGTGCTCATGGAGCACATGAACAATTTTGGGGCTGTTTCTGGACAACGTATTATTATTAATATGAGTAAGTCTTTGATACTCCCCCTGGTCTGGCTGGCCAGGCAGGACCCCAGCAAGTTACCTACACTCTAAATGCGATAGGAAACCAACCATTTCCGCTACCTGGGATCATGGTGGCACACACCACAAAAGTGGAATCAATACAATATTAACTGAGTGAAAGAGGGCATAACTAGGTCAGTTCGTTTTTGGAATACACTTACCCTATCCCTCATGGGATGCGTGGTGGTGGTGACGAAGATAGTGTTCTTGCTGTGTTACCTCTACACTTTACAGCATTCACTAGATACACTGCCAAGGGCAATCTTTAAGAAACAACATTCTCCTTTAATGATGCTGGTATGGGCGGGAGGTCGATGCAGGGTCACCCGCAAGATTCTACACTTGCCCTTGTAAGATGGTGGATTAGCCGTGACGAATATGGAAATGTATTATTTAGCATCTCAATTACAGCATCAGCCCATTGGTTAACTGAAGGAGTCAACTGGAAAAAGTATCTACTTATGGATGACAGGAGGGAAGCAACACTTCCACAGTTGCTACACAGGGTGGTAGGGGACTTGCCACTCCACTGTACCTAATAAACACACATTCGGATTGTGGGAGCGTGCAGTAGAGATGGTGCTTTGATGAGTTTGTTTTCTGGGATCTCCCGACATTCCGTCAGCTGACTGCAGCAGTAGACACCAGTGCCTGGAGAAATGGAGGCTGTTCGACACTAGGTGATCTTTATCCTAATGACATTTTTATAACCTTTGACACAGCCTGTGAGACCTTTGGTCTCGCTGAGGGTCAGTTCTCGTTATATACAAGCATAGTGGCCATAGCAAGAAAAATCTGGCCCACCTACCCGGAGGTCTTGGCCTCGTCTGAATTGTTTAGAAAGCTCCTGGAATTTGGCTGGGGCAGGCATTTAGTTTCACACCTATACAGTGTAATGATTGCAGATCAACCCAAGAAAAAAATTTGGGCTAGGGCGGCATGGTAGGTGGACCTGGGCACTCCCCTGGAGGAAACGCAATGGAAAGGTATTTGTGCACTAGTTTAACAAGGGACCTGTAATGCAAGATTCAAATTAGTACATTTTAATTATATCCATCGAACATATGTCAAGCTGAAATTCCTCCATATGTTAGATCCCATCCCTCTAGAGCAGAAGGATGCCACTACTATCAGATTAATCCTGCAGACCTCCTCCATTGGGCTTGGTGTTGTCCCCTGGTACATGCTTTTTGGATTGCAGTGGTACAAAAACTGGAGTGTGTTGGATGAGTCACTGTAGTCCAAAGTCTGGACATTTGCCTTCTGTAGTCAATAAGGAAACTGAGGAAAGGGAAAATGGAAGTTTGTACAATTAGCACTAATGTTAGCGAAAATAGGACTGACCTTCGCATGGATGACTTCCCTAGGACCTGGGGAGCGAGCATTGATTAAAGATGTCATAGAATGGGCGATAGCCAAATAGGTCAGCCTACGTCAATGCAGGACGGTGAGAAAGCAGGGGAGGGCCTACAAACATGGAACGGACTCTTAGCCAAGTTTGGAAAGGAGGCAGGAGGCTCTGGGATAGATTGGCATGATTCTGAAGCCTAATAGCTATGCGGCCATGGGAAGAGGGGCGGATGTTCGTGGTAGTAGGTATGACTGGGAATTAATTCTACTATTTAAAAAAAAAATCCTTTTATGTTCATGAAGTTCCCTTCGCATGCAAGTACTCCTGTTTTAGTGCAGATCTGAGATGCTGTTTCACTCACATGGATTGTGAATTGGCACAATGTTTATAATGTACTTCTTGAAATAAAAAATAAAAAAAGTAAAAATGGTAACAAGCTAGTGCTCCTTTTGGGTTCCTCTGTAGTTCAACATGGAGGACTGTCACCTGAGTACTAGAAGCATTTAGGGGAGCTGCCAGTGTACACCACTATCTGCTTAGTTTGCTGTTCAGAGAACAGCAATTTCTCAGGGAGCAGAGGGCAAGTTAGTCTGGTGGAGTTCCTCTCACCTCTAGGTCCGAGTCACCCATTGGAGGTCAGTCTTCCAACATCTCCAGCTAACTACTACACAATCAGTTTTATATAAACAACTCGCCTGTGTGACAACTTCTTGTGGTTTTAGAAGATGACTTTCTCTTCCCTGTAGTGATTCCCAGACATTGCTTTTTAGTGATTTACCTACATAAGAGTCTCAAAGAGGCACAATGAGCTATTTTCCATAATCTAGAGTGTATTTGAATAGCTCTTGATTATGGATTATGTTTTATGCTAGAGATAGATGGTTACCCGATATTCTTGTAATGTTTACACCCAAGGCAATAACTAAAGCAATTCTTTCTGCTCAATATTCATTTCACTAGGGGGCGTGGCTAGCAACATGGCCGTGTGAGACGTGCCTCTGCACTGCTCCGGCAACTTCATTGATCCGGCAATGAAACTGGTGGCCCTCGGTCCCCAAAACAACTTACCTGCAGCCCAGTGGGTCCGTAATCCTCCTGAGAACAGATCGGGCCGTGTTTTGAAGAGTGGATCGCTCGCAATATGCTGCGGAGAAGGCCGAGCTGCTGATCGTGGCGAGTCTTCCAAAATGGCGGCGCCGCTAGCCTGAAAGGTGAGTCAGAGCGACTACGGGCATCGAGGCCGGGGAGGAACTGTCGACCTACCCCCCCCGCGCGAAGAGCCGCCGCTTCCCTGAGGCATACGTTGGAAGAGAGAGCGCTGGCGGAAACTCCTCCTTCCAGCCGCGACCCAGCCTGCTGATCGGGAGAGTGCTGGAGCTGCTCCTGGGACCGCAACGGCCGAACTCCAACAGCCGAGCGAGATCGCGGATGCAGGTGTAGGAGGCCCTGGGGACGGCGACACAGCAGGAGCAGGAGAGTCGGGGCGGAGGAGCGGTGAAGCCCTGGTGGGATAAGCTCGCTGCACCTGTGAGGTGGGTTGGTGCATTTGTGCTGCTCCGGGCGCGACCGCTTTGGCGCTGAGGACCGCAGCTGGGAGTGAGGTGATTGCTGCCTGTGGCACCGGCCCCCCAGGGATGCTGCACAGACTGAGAGGGAAACCGGCACTGTGCTTAAATAACTGGCGTGGCTGGGCGTTGAGGAGCGCAACGTCTTGGCAGCACAGTAGGGAAGTACCCCGAGGCACCTGGAGGAGGGCCCTGAACAAAGACCCTGCAGACTGGGAAACACTGGGGGAGAGATGGGCAGGGCTGCCATTCTGGGTCCAGAGGCCATCCAGCACTGGTGATCCCCTTGATCTTTCCTGCCCGGCTTGAGGCCCAGCCCGTTACAAAGACTTCACTGGGACTCTTGACTCGCAACAGCCGGGAAGCAACTGGTGGGCTTGCTGAGGGCCATGGAGCCCCTAGGTGAAGGAGAACGATGACGATCTACGCGGCGGCCGGTGGAAGGCACAGCCCCTGAGATCCTGCTGATGTGAAGGAGTGCCCGGATGGCCCCCTGCCTTCCTCCGCCCCTTAGAGCCGACCGGCGGTCCCCGCCACTGATGACCAGCAAGCCACACCGAGAGACGTGCAGGCCTGGTCCCCCGCATTCCTATTGCATGCCCCCCCCCTCGAGCTGTGCAGGCTGTGACTGACCCGCTGGGGTGCGACTGGACTATTCTGGTGGTGCTAGTCCCGGCCCACACCCTCTAGATTCGGGCCCGACTACTTGGGACTACGAGAGTACCTGCTTGGTTGCCCCTCGTCGCCCTCTGCCCCCCACCCTGCCGCTCTCTCTTCAGTGACGATTGTGTGCTGACGGCCCAAATAAGCATGCAGGACGACCTTTCAACCAAGAGGCCTGAGGGTGGTGGGTCGCAGGAAGGGCTTGGACGGCACTGTACTACAGAGGTACCTGGGGGTGCGTGCTGTGCAGCAAGGCAACATGGGCAGGCTAAAGGATAAAGACCCCAAGCATCCCAAGCAGGGGACACTAGATCGCTATACTAAGTCGGGCCCTGCTGGAGGAGGACACTGGGGCCACCCGCTCAGATACGGACCTGCTGATGAGCGCAATACAGGCCTTCCCCGAAGCCCTGGAGAATAAAATTGGAGCGGTGGGGTCGGACGTAACTCTCCTGCGACAGGACCTCCAAAATGTGGCGGCAAGGGTGACAGAAACGGAAACGACATTAGGTGACGTGGAGGACACACTGCACGACCTGAAAAAAGGGATGGAGGAGCTTCAATCATCCCATAAGCAACTACAGTGGAAGGTGGATGATGTCGAAAACAGGGCAAGATGCAACAACCTCAGCTTTGTGGGATTTAGAGAAGGAATCGAGGGAGCCAACATGGCGGAATTCCTGCACTCCTGGCTGATGCGCACCTTCCCTAAGGAGAATTTTTTTACCTGTTTCATCATTGAAAGGGCACACCGTGCACTACTGGCTAAACCGCCAGTGGGAGCGAGACCCAGGCCGGTCATAGTCCGCTTTCTAAACTTTTTAGACAGAGACATGATACTACAGGAGGCGGGAAACTCGGGGAAATCCGTCTTGATAATGCCCACATAATGATCTTCCCGGACTACAGCCAGGAAGTGCAGAGGCAGAAATGCTCCTATGACTCAGTTAAATCCAAACTAAGAGACTCCAAATTCAAAATATGCTACTGTTCCCAGCAAAACTAAAAGTGATCTATAAGTCAAGTCAAGTCAAGTCATAACATTTGTATAGCGCACTACATACCCAGAGGGTTTCAAGGCGCTTAGGAAGGGGAGGAGGATTATTTGTCAAATATCCACGTTTTAAGCTGCTTTCTGAACGCTAGGTGGTTCTGGGTGAGGCGAAGGTAAGCGGGGAGTGAGTTCCATGTTTTAGCAGCCAGGTATGAAAAGGATCTGCCTCCCATGGTGGTCTTGTTGATGCGAGGTACAGTGGCGAGGGCTTGGTTGGAAGAACGTAGTTGGCGGGAGGGGGTGTAGAAGGACAGTCGAGAGTTGAGGCAATCTGGTCCGATGTCGTAGAGTGATTTGTGTGCGTGGGTGAGCAGTCGGAAAGTGATCCTCTTATTGACGGGTAGCCAGTGGAGGTCTTTAAGGTGACCAGACATGTGTTCGTTGCGTGGGATGTCTAATATGAGCCTGGCTGAGGCGTTTTGGATTTGTTGGAGTTTCTTCTGGAGTTTAGCGGTGGTACCTGCGTAGAGGGTGTTTCCGTAGTCCAGTCGGCTCGTGACCAGGGCGTGGGTGACTGTTTTCCTTGTTTCGGAGGGGATCCAGCGAAATGTTTTTCTGAGCATGCGAAGAATGTTGAAGCAGGAAGAGGATACGGCGCTGACTTGTTTGCTCATTGAGAGTGAAGAATCCAGGATGACGCCAAGATTCCGTGCGTGGTCTGTCGGGATGGGTGCTTTTCCGAGGGCTTCCGGCCACCAGGAGTCGTCCCAAGCAGAGGGGGATGTGCCTAAGATGAGGACTTCTGTTTTGTCTGAGTTCAGTTTCAGACGGCTTTGTTTCATCCATTCGGCAACTTCTTTCATTCCTTTGTGTAGGTTAGTTTTGGCGGTGTTGGGGTCATTGGTGAGAGAAAGGATCAGTTGAGTGTCGTCCGCGTAAGAGATGATGTTGAGGTTGTGTTGGCGTGCGATGGCCGCGAGGGGGCTCATGTATACGTTGAAGAGGGTGGGACTGAGTGAGGATCCTTGTGGTACGCCGCAGATGACTTCAGAGGCCTCGGACTTGAATGGAGGAAGGCGGACTCTCTGGGTTCTTCCGGTGAGGAACGATGTGATCCATTCAAGTGCTTTTCCTTGGATTCCGATGTTATTGAGGCGTTGTAGAAGGGTGCTGTGGCAGACTGTATCGAATGCTGCAGAGAGGTCGAGGAGGATGAGGGCGACTGTGTCTCCATTGTCCAGTAGAGTTCGAATGTCATCTGTTGCTGCGATGAGGGCGGTCTCAGTGCTGTGTTTTGCTCGGAAGCCAGATTGTGAGGGGTCGAGGGATTTGTTGGCTTCGAGGAAGGCGGCGAGCTGGTTGTTGACGGCTTTCTCAATGACTTTGGCCGGGAATGGAAGAAGCGAGATGGGGCGGTAATTTTTGAGTTCGGTGGGGTCCGCTGTTGGTTTTTTCAGAAGGGCGGTGAGTTCAGCGTGTTTCCAGTCTTCTGGGAAGGTAGCGGAGTTGAAGGAGCAGTTGATGACGTCACGGAGGTGCGGTGCTATGACGGAGTCTGCTTTGTTGAAGATGTGGTGAGGGCATGGGTCTGTGGGGGATCCTGAGTGGATGGAATTCATCAGGCGGATGGTGTCCTCAGTGGAGATTGGGTTCCAGGCGTTAAGGGTGTTCACGGGGGGAAGATGGTCAGCAGATGGTAGGGTGGGTTGGTTTCCGGGTTGGTTGTCGAAGCTGTTGTGGATGTCTGCAATCTTGTTGTGGAAAAAAGAGGCAAGGGAGTCGCAGAGGGTTTGAGAGGGGGTGATGTCGTTGGAGTTGGCCGAGGGATTGGAAAATTCCTTGACGATGTTGAAAAGTTCCTTGCTGTTGTGGGCGTTGTTGTCAAGTCGATCCTTGAATGCTGTTTTCTTGGCTTTTCAGATCAGTTGGTGGTGAATGCGGGTGGCGCTTTTGAAGGCGTCCTTGGTGCTGGTGGTTGGGTCTTTTTTCCATGCCTTTTCAAGGGAGCGGCAGAGTTTCTTGGACTTCTTGAGATCATCGGTGAACCATGAGGCTTTCTTGCTGCCAGGTTTACTTTGACGTTTTTTCAGTGGAGCTAAGGTGTCGGCGGTGTTGGATAACCATAGGGTGAGGTTGGCGGCGGCTTCGTTGGCGTTAGAAGAGAGGGCAGGGGAGTTTCGAAGGAGCGATGCGGAGATTTGGTCCGTGGTGATTTTGTTCCAGTTTCTTTGCAGGGTAGGTTGGGAGTGGTTGATGGGTTTCGGCTTGTTGTAGGTGAAGTGAACGCAGCTGTGGTCGGTCCATAGGAGCTCCGTAGTGTGGCTGAAGGAGACATGTTTGCTGGAGGTGAAGATAGGGTCGGCACGATGGGAGTCTGGGGCCCCGGCGGTCGTTATGACAGAGAGGCTGGCAGGAGGCCGTAGAGAGGTACCGAGGCCACATAGCTCTCGACAGGGACGGGGGGCCCGCTCCCTGGTGGCGACTTCATACTCCACGGCTGGGCTTACAAGGCGAAGACATCGAGACGCGGTCTCCATGGATTCCCCCCGACTCTCGGGATCCCGTTATCAGTGTCTGGCGGAAAAAGCACGCTCTGAGGAGGTAGAAGATCCGCAAGGTACCTCATCTGAAGGAGAAGAGGCGGACGGGCAGTCTCTACACCCTTTGGCGTTAGAAATACATGAACTGGAAAAAGGACAGACACCAGACGCAGCGGCATCTCAGGGGGACCTCCTGGACTCTAACTCATGAAGCTAGGACCGAGTTGGCTGACCAAGAGATAATGGAACATGCCTGGAGCACGCAAGTTGGACACCCCCCCTTGCTTGCTTGTTTTGTTTCTCGAATTTGACTCTGTTTGCCTTTCTTTTCCCTATCTCTTTCTTTACTTTCTTTCCTTAGTGTTATAACTCCTAAAGTTCGCATCTTCAGGGCTCGTCCCTGATGGTTTAAGGGTACCCACAGGAGTTGAAACTTGTGGATTGAGCTTGCTGTGGGAGGGCGACAGACCTCCACCTGCCCTAGAGTCTACCTCCACGTCATGCTTCAGGGAGGGGGTCGCTGGAGAGGGGCGGGTGTGGTGGGGTGGGAGAGGGAGGGGGTTACAATGGGTTAGGGAGACGGGACCCTGTCGGATACTCACATGGAACGTCAATGGTTGGGGGGACAAGGTAAAACGAGGGCTGGTAACAACGTATATTAAACAATTGCACCCAGACATAGTCTGCCTCCAGGAGACTCATCTTAAGGGCACGAAGTGTGGATTCCTGGCACGAGAAGCCTACACAGTCCTGGCACATGCGGGATACACATCCGGGTCACAGGGGGTGGCTATCCTGTTAAAAAAATCCCCACCCTTTACTGTGACTCGAACCAAGGTCGATCTACAGGGGACCTATCTGGGGGTGACAGCAACATGGAGGAGACAACGGATCACTCTAGTCTAGGTCTATGCCCCCCCCCCCGAAACTACAGGCCAGGACACTGACCGGGGTAACAGAAATATTGTTGGACACGCCTGATATGCTACATATTATAGCAGGTGACTTTAATGATATTATGTCCACCCCCCTGGACCGGTCTGGGACAAGACTTGACAGCTTCCACGAGACGCCCCTAGCTAGGACCGTAGGAGTGATGGGTTTGACGGATGTCTGGAGACTGGTGCATTCCGGCGTGAAAAATTATTCCTACTACTCGGGGGCACACAACGTACATTCCCGCCTAGACTAGGTCTTCCTTCCCAGACATGCCCTATGAGCTGACGACGAAGCTGCGTATCTAGCACGGGGTATTTCAGACCACTCACCTTTGCTGGTCCGGCTGGGAGGGAGGCCGCGACCACAGACAGGGGGCTGGAGACTAACTCAATGGGACCTACAAAACCACATGATCTTACAGGGCCTCCGGGCCGATACAAAGGTTTACTTTGCCGAAAATCTAGTCTCCGTGCAGACAGGGGTGACCTTATGGGAAGCCTACAAAATGGTCCTTTGAGATAAGGCACAGAATAGGGTATCCTGGGAGAAACGGAAAGCCCAGGAGTAGTTGTGCGAACTGGAAACTAAAATTTTAGGCCTTGAACGACAGCACTTGATTGACAGAGAACTGCAGGTGCTCCGGCGCCTGCTTGATGCCCTGCAACAGTATAGGGACCTGGCCACCAATGAGGCAAAGGCACAGGCACTTGCAACCCTGCACAGGTTATGCGATGTCGGTGACAAATCTGGGAAGCTCCTGGCTTGGCTGAGTCGCAGACAGAGAGATGCACGATGGGTAGAGGGAGTGACTGATAGGCAGGGACGATTGCAGACGGGAGACTCTTAGATAGCCCAGGCGTTTGCCTCCTATTTCCGGGATTTTTATGCGGCTCGGGACCTGGGAGATACTGACGACATAGCGGACTACCTGGCTGAGATCCGCACCCCAGTCTTAACTGAGGAAGACAAAGAAACCCTTGAGGCTGATATCACGGCCATGGAAATAAGGGAAGCGATAACTAGGCTCCGACCAGGGAAGGCTCCAGGCCCAAATGGGCTTCCAGCGGAATTCTTTAAGAAAGGAGCTGGCCTTTTAATTCCCCACCTTCTGGCAATGTATGGAGACGCAGCCCAAGACGGTGAGCTCCTGCCAGACCTGAGAATGGCCACGATTGTACCAATATATAAACAGGGCAGGCCTCCAGAAGCCTGTGAGTCGTATAGACGGATCTCTCTCCTCAATGTGGAGGCCAAACTGCTGGCTACGGTTCTGGCCCTCCACTTACGCCAGGTAATCTCCGGATTGGTGCACCAGGACCAGACTGGGTTCCTACCGGATAGGGCGACAAGGCAAAACCTCTGACGGGCCCATAACTGGCTTATGGAGGTGCAGCACAGGAAAGACCCACATATGTTCCTCTCCCTAGATGGCGAGAAGGCGTTTGATGCGGTCTACTGGCCCTTTTTGGAAGCGACATTGATCAAGTTCGGTGTCAGCCCCAATTTTCGAAGATGGGTAGGTCTATTGTACACGGATCCTAGGGCCCAGGTACGAATCAATGGTGTAATGTCGGAAGATTTTCCCGTTCGGAGGGCGACTCGCCAGGGGTGCCCCCTGTCCCCGCTACTGTTCGCCCTCACGGTCGAAATAGTGGCATGTTATATCCGTCAAGCAGAGGGGGTGCACGGCTTCCGAATCACACAGGCGGACCTCCATGAGGAGAAAATTTTGTTATATGCAGACGATATCCTCCTATACTTGACACAGCTGACGATTATGATTACGACGCCGGAAGAAGATTGGCCCCCACTACCGGGAGCCCTACAGGTCCCCCAGTATGGATTTAAATTCCTGGGGGTCCACCTGACAACTGACAAACAAGTCTCCTAACAAAAAAACATACTTAGGGTAATTAAGAACTTTGTAGAAGACGCTCTCCGATGGAAGTCCCTACCTCTGACGATCCTAGGCCGAGCGGCAATGTTCAAAATGATTACACTACCACGATTTCTGTATGCCCTACATAATGAATATTTTCCCCTACCCCGCCAGACATTTCAGACAATTAATGCCGAACTGTGCGCCCTCCTATGGCTAGGGAAGCAACTTAGAATAGCCCTAACTACACTCCAACGAAATCAATACAATGGGGGGGGGGATCTCCCTGCCGGATATAGAGGCCTATTACTGGGTGGAGCATCTCGCACTGATAAATGAATGGCTACATGCACCGGCAGACCACCCAACCTATAGGCTAGAGAGGGACACCATGACACACCGCACCAGTTTGCACTATTTATACGGGGGAACTGGGAGGCGACGGCTGCTACCGGCCACACAGATTACCGTATATGAATGGGACAGGCCGACGAAGATGATGGGATGTACACACAAACAGACCAAGCAGACACCGATCTGGACCTGTACGTGGCTGAAAGAGCTGCACAAACTTACCGGCTTTGGTGGGTGGGACGCCATAGGGATTTCAACGCTCGGAGACCTAGTGGTAAAAGGAGAGCTTAAGACGTATGACTCCCTAAGGGCGGAATATGGGCTGACCCCAGCGCAGTTCTTTAAATATGCGCGTTTTGCGTCATGCCTGGAAGGCTGAGGTAGTGTCAATATCTCCACTACCGGAGTATGCCCCCTGGAGGGTTGACTATTACAAGAACAGGTCCCCAATAAACTGGTATCCTTGACTTATAAAACGCTGAACAATAATGCACCGGAAGGGTTAGGGAAACTGAGGACAATCTGGGAGCGGGACGTGGGCGACATGAACACCCTAGACTGGGCGGCGGCCCTGATGCACCACAGGTAGGTAGCGATCAAAACCCGACTACGTTTCATCCAATACAAAATACTGCACAGGGTCTATTATGACAGGGTTATAATGCACCGCATAGGCAGGGCTAGTGACCCTTGTTGCTTGAGATGCGGACTCCCCCAGGGTACATTTTTCCACACCCTGTGGGAGTGCCACATCATAACCACTTATTGGACACGTGTGAGAAGTTGGCCTGGTATAGGATGTTCACTATTCTTGTGAGCACCTTGCACCAGTCCAAACGACCCTTATGGTGATTGGTTGTAAGTCAACCTTATAGACCAGCTATCTTAATGGTAGCATGGACAAAAGCAGTCTTAGGCTAAACTCAAGAGGGCATGTGAAGCCAGCTGTTTTACCATATGCAATCCTTTTAACATCAAATGAAAGGACACCACACAAGTTATATATTATTAAATATATGTATTTATTACTAGAATAATCGCCTGTACTCTTTATGAGGACAGGAGCACAAGCGTTAAACAAAGAACTTCATAAAACATACAAAAGTTGCACAAATATGGATAGGCCCGGGTGGCCCCTAAAACCACATACTAAAATAGTGGTATAAGAACCACGCCACGAACAATGGTAAGGCCTAGGGCCTTGAGAATCGCTGGGGCTGCACTGGACTAATGAAGGTTAGGTCGGGGGAGACCCACAGGATACGGGTGCAGTGTCTATAGGCAACCGTGTGCACCAATAGAAGTCAATGGTGCGTAAAAGTTAGAAAGTTACTGATTTAGAAGTCTTCCGACTGGACTAGAACTTAACCACTTAAAACTAGGACACTAGAGGTGTAAACCACTACAGGAGCACCGGAGTACTCTCGTTATCTCACCCACAGGAAGCGGGTGCATATGTGTCAAAGTGCGTCGGGTTTCGTCGTGGAGTTCTATGGAGCCTGGAGGAAAAGATGCTGCAGGCGACCAGAAGAGAAGAGTCCGGTTGGATCCAAGGGTGGATCGAAGATGTAGAGTACCTGAAAGTAGAGGGGACAGAGTCTGGGTCACTAGCCAGTGACCAGGATGGAACCAGGAAGGAACCAGGCGATGTCGGGATGCGATCAGGTGATGTTGTGAAGTTTGTCTCCGCTGCCACGTGGACCAGGAAGTATCGACGACAACCAGGAGGTGGACACCGACTGACCCACAAAGGCTCTCGCTGTCGGCGGTGTCGGTTCTCGGATCGGAGTCAACAGGCCTTGGCAAATGCAACCCATGCAGGATTCGGAGATGGCTTCTGGATCGGACCAGCAAGGTCTGATCGACTGCTCCTTTTCAGGGGAGCAAGGGCCAGTCTGGAGCAACCAGACCAGCAGTGTAAATTTGAAGGATCGTCGTCACAGAGGCCACTAGCCAACGGGCAAGTGACCGGACAACGCGTCAATCAGGAAAATGCAAAGGGCCCCACACAGCACTCAGTGAGTGTGGAGAGGTGATCTTCGGTGCAAAAGACTGCTCGGGCTGGGGCTTCTTAATCCCTAATGCACAGCTTTGAGGGTGCCTCGGGAGCTGCACAGGAAGCACTTTGCTGGCTTTCCAAGATGGCCGGTCTCACGTCGCCTCCAGGGGTCTCAGCTTTGCTGGGACTGTGGATCGGACTATTGGAAGTCTGGGAGTCCAGGTCTTGTCGGTCTCTGATGTTCGAGCTTCGGCGGGAGCAACAACAAAGAAAACTTTTGAGTGCTGATGGTGCCTGCTTGTGCAGGGTGGTCACTCCTTGACCACAAGGGAGATTATTCAGTCTTCTACGTCGAGTAGGATGTCGAAGGGTCCAGAGTTTTGTATCAAAGTTTGAGACAGGATGATCTAATGTCTATGGGCACAGCTCCTACCTTTATTCCAAATCAAGGGGCTGGATCTCCTGCTAGGTCCCTCCTATGGTTGGGACCCAGGAAGGGGGTGGTTACACCCCTTTCCCTTTGTCCAGTTTCGCACCAGAGCTGGGGCTGGAGTGCCCCAGCACCGGTTTGAACTGGACTTTGCATGGGACACCTTGTGTGCCCCAGGCAGTCTCTAGTTTCATTCAGCCCTCCCTGCCCCAATCCACTATCTCCTGTCTGGGTGGTGCTAGCACCTCCCTGTGACAGGAAACCTTTTGTCCAGGCCTCCCCTGCCGGAGTTTCAGTTAGCAGCAGGAGGCCAGACTTGTGTCTGTGGCAGCAGCATCCATTTTGTGCTGCTTAGGCTCTGGTTAAATTTAACCGCGTTTAAGGAAAGTAACATGTCTTCTCCCTCTAGCAGGGTGGAATGCTACCCCCGTCGTCAGGACTGGCGAGGGGGTAGTATTCCAAAGGGTATGACACCTTACACGACATGTTTTGATAAAGTCAAACCATAGTTAGCATTTAACCGGGAGGTTCATAATGCACTTAAGAGTATATGGTATGGCAATATCCTAGAACAGCTATAAGGACATGGTTTCGAAAGCTGCAGACAGGCTCAGCTCATGCTAGAGCACCATCTCACATAAAACCAAGCACTCTGCCTCCAGAATTGTTAAGGCCTGCCTTAGGAGTGACTTATAGGTGTATATGTGTCCAGATATAGGTTTAGACATAGGTATACTATATCTAAGCAAGGGGTGGTTACTCCACCTTGCCCCAGCTGAGTAATCAGCCAGTTGTGTCAGTTTGGATGGCCAGCCAGGGGTGGCAAAAGATATGCTGCAGCCCCTGGTAGGCCTTGGATGCACCTATGCTCTAGGTACCTACAGTACACTGTACAGGGGCTGATAAGGTGACCCAATCCCAATTGGAGATGTGCCTAGGGTACATGGAGCCCATTTTAAAGAGAGAGCAGATAGTTGGCCTGGGATCCTGCTAATCAGGGCTCCAGGCTAAGTCGAAAACCAGCTAAACACTAGGCAAAAAATCTGGGATAACCATAGTCAGGTATCCACCTTCCTACACAACCCCGCCCCCCGCACGAAAGGAGATAAGGCTATCCTTGAACAGGTAAGCCTATATTGCCTAAGTGGCCATATAAGGAAGTGCCTGCACTAGCATGGTTACCCCCTGTCTCATGGTCCACTAAGCAATCCCTCACCCTAGGGGTATCAGAGGGTCTCCACCATAGGGAATCTGTACCTGTGGTGTATTTTGGCAAAGTAAAAGGCTGGTGTTGAGATGGAGTACTGTAGTGAGGCTCCACTAATGTAGCGCTCAGCTTCCTCCAATCACTATCCACC
Organism: Lissotriton vulgaris; assembly: GCF_964263255.1. Taxonomy (NCBI): domain Eukaryota; kingdom Metazoa; phylum Chordata; class Amphibia; order Caudata; family Salamandridae; genus Lissotriton; species Lissotriton vulgaris. Next base: position 1,515,577,410 of record NC_141689.1, on the reverse strand, counting down.
ATGGATGCCTTTCTTTCCATGACTGAGTTGCACTGTGCTCTTAGGGTCAACCTCTGGCTGCCTACAGGTGAAGGCTGGGTCCCTTTTCTTGGCTTACTGGAGGGACACGTCAGGTTTGGGGCCTTTGGGTCCCAGGTGTGGCTGTGCCCAACAGAATCCATCTGGGGGAGGCTCCTAACTAAGTGTAAGGGAGATCGCACAGGAGTTTTTGACTTTTTCACCTTGCTAGGGCTGCTCGCTTTGGTGCCCCTAATCATCTGATGGGGTGATTTTTGTGGACAGGGGGCCCTTTGGGGTCCACCACTGGCCTCCCTGACCTCTACAGCCCTGGGCTGACTGAGGCAGGGTAGAGAGGGGCAGGTTACCTGCTCCAGACTGGGTCCCACCTTGGAAGGGTCCACTGACATCAGAGGCTCTGCCATGCTAGGCCTGACTACCTCTGGGGCAGTTCCTTCACAAGGGGTAGGGTCAGTTCCCTGAGGAGGCTGACTCTCATCTAATATCTGGTGGGAGGGAGACTTTTCTTCCTCCCCAATGCTCTCTGTTTGAGTGTAGTGATCCATAGTTTCAGGCTTCACAACACTAAAATCTGTTTCAGTTTGGGCTGTGACCAACACAGCCCTACCAACCTTTTCAGGAGGGAACTCAGTTTGGGTGTGGGCTGTGACCATCACAGCCCTGGCAAACATTTTCAAGGAAGTCTGCCTGAGCTTGGGCAGTAACCATCACAGCCCTTCCAACCTCTTTAGGAAGGAATTCTGCTTGGGCGGGGGCTGTGGCCATCACAGCCCCACTAACCTTTTCTGGAAGGCCTAACATTTTAAAATGGGTTTCTTGTTCTACCTCAGCCCAGGCGGAGATCTCTAGATCATTACCTAGTAGACAATCTACAGGCAAGTTTGTAGACACTGCCACTCTCTTGGGGCCAGTGACACCTCCCCAGCTAAGATTTACCACTGCCATGGGATGATCTTTCTGCACTCCATCAATGTTGATCACCTGATAGGTGAACCCTGCTAAAAGTTGTCCTGAGGGAACTAGACTGTCAGTCACCATAGTGATGCTAGCCCCTGTGTCTCTGTAGGTTCAACTTTCTGGCCATTGATGTGGGGCTCCTGTCTGTACTTGCCCAAAGTGTTGGGACAAGCAGTGAAGTTGGCAAACCCCATGCCATTTTCACAGACAAGAGTAGCTGTGGTAGGGGGCCTGGTTAAGCCAGAGTCCACCTGAGTTCCTCATGTAAACCCAGCCAAATTCTTGGGGGCACTCCAACCACCTGGGGGATTACTACTAGTAGTAACAGGAGGTGTTGGAGTATTACTTGGTGGAACATTCTCCTTATTGCTGGCCTTGGGGCAACTGCTGTCAGACTTCCAGTGGCCAGGCTTTTTACAAGCCTGGCAATAAGGTTTCTTAACTGTAGAGGAAGGAGTTTGGGGCCCACCCCCATCATTGGAATTTTGGGGCCCTGGGGAAGTCTTGTCTTTAGATTTATCCCCACCTTTCTCTTGAGGCTTGGTAGAATCTTTCTTCTGGTCATTACCCTGATTTCTAGGCCTAATCCTGGTTCAGACCCATTTGTCTGCCCTCTTACCCAATTCTTGTGGAGAGGTCAGATCTGAGTCCACCAGGTGCTGGTGTAAAAGCTGGTTTTGACAATTACTAAGGATCTCCTCCCTCATACTCAAATTATACAATCCTGTATAGTCATGTACTTTGCTGCCAAGCAACCAACCTTCCAGAGCCTTAGTAGCACAATCTACAAAATCAGTCCAGTCCTGAGTCTGAGCTTTTTGGGTATCTCTGAACAACAACCTGTATTGCTCAGTGGTTAGGCCAAACCCCTCAATAAGAGCACTCTTCAGGACAGTGTAGTTTTTAGCATCCTCAGGTCTAACAGTGAGGAGCTTGTCTCTTCCTTTCTCTGAGAAGGAGAGCCGCAAGATTGCTGCCCACTGATCTTGGGGAACCTGCTGTACCATGCAGGCTCTCTCCAGAGCAGTCATCCATTTGTGGATGTCATCCCCATCTCTGTAGGGGGGCACAATCTTACTCAGGTTTCTATTATCATAGGACCTGTCTTTATCCTTGGGGATACTGCTGCCACCAGTGGAATCTAATCCACGTAATCTTTGTTCCCTTGCTGAAGCAAGTTTAGCTTGGGCCAGGGCTTTCCTCTTTCTCTATCTGAAGTTGGACAGCTCTCATCCTAGCCTCATGCTCTTTTCTCTGAGGGGAAGTCATTCCCCTTTGAGAACCCCTTGAGGCATTAGAGTGATTAGATTCCCTGGAAGGAGATCTGTCCCTTCTATTGTCTGGGTGAAGCCTACTATTAGGTCTGGAGGGGTGAAACCCTTCTCCATTCCCATGTAAGCTTAGGTTAGCCTTTTTTTTTGTGTTCAAACTGCTTTATTGCATGGTTTATGCAGTACACTGCTTTATGCGCCTATAACCCTGAGGCCGGCATCGTTGCGTGCAAATTAATAAGGAAGTTGTAGTTGGTATAACACAGCCTGTTAACCGGCATCCCGGAGGCCCGGTGGCGCACAATAGCAGCAGTCCGTAAATATCCTGTACATAGCGCAAAAAAATATATGTCTGAGAATACACTTCAGTAGAACAAGTTTTTCATTTTTATCAGTTTCCAACATTAAACAAAACTGTGAGGTCACTCAGACACACTTGGGAGTGGAATTCCGGGTCAACAGAGCGTCTTATGTATCGATGGACTTTCATTGTTATACATTGGTATCGTAGTAGTCACGGTGGTATGCATTAGTCTGGTGGATAAGGGCTATGTGCGTAACTGCGGGGAAACGTCAAGGATGGTGATGAGGGTGTATGGAATCGGCAAGGCGGTAGGACCTGTATAGTGAGCGAGGGCCTAGTGGCAATGTCTGCGTATACAGTGTCCATTGACAGCATGTGGGGGAGTATTGTGCAAGGTAGTAACCAATAATGTAACCTGTGGGATAACATACCGGGACAATTAGAAGTGAGGTGTGTATGCGCCGGCTGGCATTGTTGCTCGTTTTTAAGTGTTAACAGTTTAGCTAAATTGCTAACATGTCCGCCCTCTGGAACATCGCTATCATCCGCCTGGGCTAGCAGATAGCCGAGGAACGGGCCCCAAATATCCTTAGGTCGGGTAGGGAGGGGTAACAATTCAGTAAAGGTGATGTGTTGTTCCTGACAGTACGTCATGTCAGCCAACCAAACTTTGAATTTAGGTGCTCTGCCTCGGCCCCAACGGCATGCAACTCGTCGCCTCGCCAAGAGCAATGCAGTATCTACAAATTTTCTGCAGGATTTTGGGATGTGCGGCGTGTGCCCGAGTAGCGTTAGTAGTGGCTCAACAGATATAGGTTCCTTTGTCATAGCAGTGAGAGCGTTGGACACCTGCTGCCAGTATAAATGAACAGAAGGGCACTCCCAAGCTAAGTGCAGGAAGCCCGCATGCTCGGCATGGCAGCGCTCGCATCTGTCGTTGTCATTCAACCGAAACCTGTGTTTCTTCACCGGGGTATAATACAACCGCTGCAGGAATTTGTAGTGTATCATCTTAAGTCTACTACTGGCTGATATACGAGCCGTAAGGGCGCAGCAGTATTGCCATTGGTCGTCAGTGAGTTCAATGGCCAGGTCACGGCTCCAATGGGCTCGAGCTCCCGCCTCAGGCATCGTGGCAGCCGACCTAAGCTGGCGATAAAGACCAGAGACTAAGTGTGCCCCTTCTTGCGAGCATAACAGAAATTGGAGTGGGAATAGGGTTTCAGGTTCATCAGGGAACTCAGGCAAAATGTCCTTCATCCCTTGGCGTAGGCGTAGGTAGTAAAAGACATCGAGCGGGGTGCGATCATGGGAGGTAAAGAACAACTCTGCGGATTTAAATTTCCCGTTCGCGAATAGGTCGCCTGAGCAAGCTATCTGCAGTCGTTCACAAAGCATACGAGCAGCCTTGTTCCTGTAACAGGGCAAGGTTAGGGTGAAACGCCAGTGGCAGTTTAGGAGAGTACGGCAAACAGCAGGAAATCCTCCTGGCTATACGGCGCCATGCATCCAGTGTGCAGGAGACGGAAGTATTCGGTGTCTGAATTAATGACTCCGGGCAATGGAGCAGGCCATTAAGCGGGAAAGGATGCACGATCCAGTCTTCTACCGCAAGCTGAGGCATGAAGGGCGTGGGAACCAGTCAGTTATATGCATAATGCGCCTGCGCGCATTGGTAATAAGCCTCGAGGTCAGGGACAACAAAGCCACCTTTATCATAAGGCTGGATCAACGTGGACCATTTCAATCGTGGATTTTTGCCTCCCCAAAATAATCAACAGAGTTCTGATTTTAAGGTTTTAAAGAAAAAAGCACCCAGATAGTATGGGATATTGAGGAAGAGGTGTAGGAAACGGGGTAGAACCACCATTTTGATAAGGGACGCTCTGCCCGCCATGGAGAGCGATAGGGTGATCCAGCGATCCACTGCAGCCATGAGTTTTGTGATTGCTACTCCATAATTGGAGGGGAGTGTTTCATCTTTATTGCACGAGATCTGGATGCCGAGGTAACGGAGATCCGTACGACACCACTCAAGTGGATAGTCGAGGGGGAAGTCAGTGACCGCATCAGTAAGGGGGAAGAATTGCGACTTGAACCAATTTAGGTGCACCCCCGACATCCTACCGAACACTACAAATTCTCTTAATAGGGGGTTGAGGTGCAGGTCAGGGAATTTGACATAGAGCGTGATGTCGTCAGCGTATAAGGACACATCAATTCGGCGCTGGAGGCATTGTATCGCACCATCTCGATGCAACTGACGTAGCCTGCAGGCTAGGGGCTCAACCGCAATCGCGAATAATAGGGGGGATAAAGGACACCCCTGACACGTACCCCTGGTGATGTCAATGGAGTGTGAAAGGCGACCGTTGATGAGGACCTTTGCTGTCGGTTGTGTGTAGAGTATCTGGACCCAGGAGATGAAGAGTTTTGGGAATCCCATGCTCGACAGAACTGAAAATAAGTAAGGCCATTCTACAGAGTAGAACGCCTTGGAGGCGTCTAGAAAGACAGCCGCCACCGGCAAGTCGGGGTGGACCGTGCGAAGTAGAGAGAACAGGGTGCGTAGGTTATGAGAGGTAGATCGACCCGAGACAAAACCAGATTGATCAGGCAATACAATCCTGGTCATGAGAAGGGAAAGCCGAGTGCCAGGACCTTCGCAAGGATCTTGACATCGCAATTTAAGAGGGAAAGTGGGCGGTAAGAGCTGGGGTCCTTGCCAGGTTTCAAGAGCGAGGTAATGACTACCTCCCGCATAGAGCTTGGGAGGATGCCATCGCCAAGCGACTCTTCATACACCTCCCGGAGGACAGGAGCCATGATGTCTATATAAGCTTTATAGAACTCGGCGGGGATGCCATCCAGTCCAGGGGCCTTGCCGTTCTTCAGTGACCTGATGGCCTCTCGGACCTCATCCAGCTCGAAGGGGGCCGCTAGGAAGGCTCTGTCGCCATCACTGAGCCAGAAGAGTGCTACGTCACCCAGAAAGTCCGTGTAAGGTGTATCGGCTGTAGCATCAGTGGTGTAGAGTGTATGGTAGTGAGAAGTGAAGGCATCAAGCAGTGCATCTGAGTCCCTGTTTGTGCGCCCCTGATCGTCAATGAGTTCTAGGATGGTGTTGTGGTCACGTAGGGTGCGCGTCAGTACCGCAAGCGCCCTCCCCGGTCTGTCTCCCTCGCAATACTTTCTGGCTTGCCAATGTTTACCTCGGAATTTTGCTTCCCTATTAGCCTCCTCCTCATATTTGGACAATTTGTCTCTTAACTCTGCATGTATATCAGGACGGTCGTCTTCCACCATTCGGAGTTCCAGAGCTTTCAGTTCCCTGTGCAAAGTATGGATAGTGTTCTGTATGTCCCGTAGAACCCCAAAACTTTTAGATATGCAGTACCCTCTTATGGTGACTTTGAAGGCCTCCCAGATAAGTTCGACCGAGTCTACTGACCCTTTGTTCCTGGGAAAGAAAGCAGCAATTTCCTCTCCCAGCTCGACTCGGAAAAGGGTATCTAATAGTGCCGCTGGTTGTAATCTCCATTGTGGCCTAGGGCTATCCCATCCAGGAATACGCGTATGCAGCAGGACAGGGCTGTGGTCAGAGTATGTTCTTGGCAAGTGTGTAACTCCCAGGACCCCGGGAGTGATCTCCGTGGTGACGTGGAAGTAATCCAATCGTGCCCATGTGCCCGTTTGCGGGGTGAAATGTGTGCCCTCCCTCCCGTTAGGGGGCAGGCGCCGCCATATGTCCACCAGCCCGCCCTCAGTGATGACGCCCTCCAATGCCTCTCTGGCCCTGGGTTTATAGTGGCTCGCTCCGTCAGCTCCATCTAAGTGAGGTATCAATGCCAAATTAAAGTCCCCCCCCCAGACAACATGGCGGGATCCTACGTCCATGATTTTTCCCCAGAGTGTAGTAAAGAAAGCGGGCATGTCTAGGTTAGGAGCATAGCAATTAATGAAGGTAAATGTGTCGCGGCCCAGTCGCCCCCACAGCAGGGTGTAACGTCCTTCACTATCTATCGCGTCTCCGTACTTGTGGAATGGTACTGTGCGTTTAAGGAGGATGGTAACTCCCCTTGCATATGTGGAATAAGAGGAGAATATACGGACACCAGCCCATTTACTTGTAAAAGGTGGCCCGCACTTGCGGTGACAGATGAGTTTCCTGTAGCATGGCAACATATACATGGTGTCAGTTGAGATAAGCAATCACATTTCAACATTTTTTTGCATTGGTAAGCCCTCTAACATTCCATGACATGCAATTCAATTGTGCATCAGTTCCTAAGACCGCCATAGGTTACGAGGTATAAATTTATCCTATCCTAGTATCAGGAATGCTGCGGTTACTTCTCCACCTAGATGATACAGTTTAACATAGCACTCTGTGACTTGACCATCCACTCCGTGTGTAAATCCTCCCTCCCCAAACCGGCCCATCCCCCCTCCCACTACAGCATCCCAATCATGCCAGCAGCCGCATTTCCCTCCCCTCTTCTCCCCCCCCCCCCCCTCCCCCCCTCAACTTAAACATCTGAACATTTAGCATGGGGAGCACCTGTGAGCAGTGCTTAATTTGTAAAATATGAAGTGCAGGTGCTCAAATGTTTGTCAGAGGCCACACCTACTTTTCTCTGGCTCCGCCCACTTCATCCACTGGCTCCACCCACATTTTCAACTGGCACTGCTAAAAGTCAGAGGTAATATATATCTGGCTGATCCGAATTTCAACAAGGGAGCCTTCCTCATAGTAAGGTTTTGATAGGAGGTTCCCTTGCCCTGTGAACATTTTGAAAAAGATTAACTCAAAAGTGCATTTAAAGCACAATTTTGGACTAAATTAGCTAAAATCACTAATGCATTGAAAAGGGACAGTTTCAGTGCAGTATGTGCCTATTTGGTGAAAGGACAATTCTGGGGTAGGGTATGCCATTTTTAGCAGTCTATCATAGTTCTAAGGTACAACTTTTACATAGCTTATGTGCCAAAATAAACCAAAATGTTGTTAAAACACTCTAAACAGAGAAAGTGAATAACATCATGCAATGTACTTGAATTAGTCAGTCATGGCACTTCCAGTGGCCGAAGGGGTATGTGGTTCTTCAGTACAGTGGAGTATTTTGTTAGAGAAACAATTGAAAAAACGAGGATTACCAAGTGGGCTTGTTACTATAACTTAGTCCTATATGTGCATTTATTAGACACAGATTAGTTAAATAAAATATGGAACTATGCAGTTCTGTATCACACATACACAACAGATTACAAAAGAGGCATATATTCCAAATATGACTTTTTAATTAAAGATTTGTATCTTACCATAAAGCTCGGAAAAATGTAATCTCCACCAAAAGGACCTAGAGCTACCTAGGCCAAAGGAATAGGTAATGACGAGGCAGTTTGAATTTCACAGTATTGCAAGTAAGTCATAGCTATTAGTGCAAAATGGCCATAGTCAGTGCCATACAAAATCTAAACATATAAAGACAAAATAATGTAACATAAAACATATAAATACAAATAAATATGTTCTAAAATGAAAAAGCAAGGTAAGTCTTATAAAAACAAAATACATTATATGAAATATAATAAATATAACATCCAAACCAAGAGACAACTATAATAAAATATTAAATAAATTGACACTGTCAATCAATGCAAATAAATAACCTATATAAAGTACACAACAATTACATTTCCCCAAAAGTCCAGTAAAGCCTAACTTTTTTAAAACATTGCAATGACCCATTTTTCAGTTGGACTGGGCTAGCATCTATTTTTCTAGAAAAGCCCACACACAGTCTAAATCACTTGTGCATTCCAAGTCCTCCTCTTTCCTTGCTTTACTCCTAGTGTCATCAGCTGCTCTCCGTCCTTTTGCAAGCCATGACTGAACATAGGGGATTGGATTGAATCTCTTAAATGGTGGACCAACAAGATTTAAAAACATTAAAGAAGATATTGTTTCAGTCAGCAATGATGCTCTTGTAGATGTGCAAATAAGATTCATTTGAGAAAAGCCCCGCTCACATTCTGCAGTACTGATAGCAATAGTGTGCAAGGCCATCAAAAGCTCCTTGAACTGCCTTTTAATTTCTTTTCCTCCAGATTCTTTATACTCTCTGTACGCAAGTATAGTTTCTCGGCTGGCAATGTTGAATCTTTTACACAGAGACTCAATGTCACTTTCACCATAAAGAACAGGTAGCTCATCAGGCCAGTACTGTTTGTATAAAACTTTCACTTTATTAATCAGTGTATCATAGTCAGCCTTTTTGTCAGCAGAATTAGTACCGCCTGTAGACAACAAACAATTTCTCAGATTTTCTGCAAGGCTACGAAAAAACTGTCCCTGTTCAATGATTTTGTCAGTGGTCTTTCCTTTGTGCAGCATCACACCCTGGAATATATTTTCTTCCATTGCCTTTTTACACTGTGAGAAATGCTTCCCTTGCCTGTCTACCATTGCCTCAAACACTGCTATTTGCCGACAAATAGCCCTATGGGCATCAATGAGTGTAGAATCGCGTTTCTGTAACTCGAGTGATAACTCTGATAACTCCTGAAGAGCATCATACATGAGGCCAAGATTAGCAACAAACTGGATAGATGATAATCGCCTTCCTAGGCCTGTGTACATATTTCGATTGGAACTGTCACGGGAAGCATCAACAGCTGCACTAGTAAAATGCTTGTAGGGAGCAGGATAAGCATTCCAAACAGCCTCTACTGTTCTAAAGCTTGATGCAACCCAACGTGTATCTAACACTCTACCTATTCTGCAAAGCTGAATTTCAAGAACTTCTGCACACTCCTTTAGCTCCAAACGGTTTTTAACAGATGTGGCAAACAGAATATAGCTTGTCGAGTACGTTTTTGAAGTGATTTGTAGCGCCAATATCTTTCATGACATCATGAACGGCAAGTTCCAGGCGATGTGCTGAGCAGTGCCAGGCTACAATATTGGGAGAGATTTTTTCTTGCAACCTCTTTACAACACCACTGTGACGGCCAAACATCACTGAAGCTCCATCGCAGGCAACTGAAACCAGGCATTTGGAGAGAAAGTCCTCACTTATATTAATAGGATCTTTTTTTAGAGCAGACAGTAAACTGCTTACTATGCCGTCAGCTGACAAATCACTCAGCTCAATGAGGTCAACAAAAATATTAGCTGGGGAGTCCATGCCAGGTAGCTGCATTTGCATGTACACAATTAAAGAACTTTTCCTATTTAACGCAGTGCCTTCATCTAGTAAAATACTTATTTTTGGGGAAAGTTCAATAATTTGAGCAAATATCTTCCTCTTCATTTCTGAGGATATGTGGCGTTGTATGTTTGAGCAAGCTACATTGGAGTGCAAAATTCGACCCATATCCAGTCCATTTAACTGGTGGCAGTCTATCTCGGTTTCAAAACCATACACTGGCCTGTTCCGCTTTGCTTCCTTATAAGCTACACAGAATATTCTGGATGTTGATGACATTTGTAAAGATTGAGCTTTTGCAGTTACTTGCAATAAAGAATCTTTTTTTGCATTTTCTAAGATTTTTAAAGTTGCAACATGAGCCTTGCTTTGTGCATGTTCTCCAATCTTTTTTCTCAACGATTTTTGCTGTTGTTGTAGATTAGTGCCATATGCCTTCACAGTAGAGTCAGTCCATTCTTTGGACAATTTCATTCCCCTGGATTTCTCAGCACCAAGATCACGGACTTGGCGACACACAGAACAGCCAAGGTTAGGGCCTTTAACAATTAACCACGGATGCTTGCGTTGGAAATACATCTTTTGATCATGTTTCCAACCTTTAGGAAGAATGCCTTTCCTAAAAACTCTGTCTGAATGTGGTTTCAGCGATAATGTTTCAAATTGTTTGCTAGTGCTTGGAGTTTCCTCTGTCTCAGTAGCAATCTCCACAGCATGATGCTGGTCATCTCGGAGAGGACTATCTTGTGTCTTTTCTTCTGTAGGTGTGATAACACTGCTGCTAGTAGTGGTGTCCCTCTCATCTAGTGCCTTCTCTCGCACTTTATCTTCTGTGTTGTTCCCTTCATCCACCGGAAGTACATGGTCTTTTTTAGCTACTTTATTAGTAGGCTCCTCATCATCTTTGGGCTTAAATTTTGTGAAGTAGCTTGAAATCTTCTTCTGCCCACTGTGTGACATTCTAGGGAAGCAAAGTGAAATAAAACATGCTAGAAATGTGCGAAGTGTGATGTCAATTCATCTAAGTAATTACATGCACAATCATTTTTTTTTGCAGTTTGCTCCAAAGAAATTTCTGCATCTGCACATATATTACCATCTACAACTGACTACAAGTATAATCCAAATGGATCTTACTTTGCCCACCCAAATTCAGACCTTTTCCAATTCATACGCCTGCCTGCCCTACAGCATTCACTGAAAAGAGGCACAAAGTCTTTAAAGTTTGCCTCACTTTAAAGCTTTGGCTTCCTGTAGTATGACAACTAACGCAGGGTAAGGTGGAAGTGTGCAAAGTTAGTTACACACTGTGATTCACAAAAAGTATTCATTAATTGACATTCAAGGCCAGAATGGGAACCCAAAGCAGCCCTGGCAAGTTTTGTTAGACCAGCCCCCATACAGTGCATAGCAAGCAAGCTTAATGACTGCTAGAGATGTTTGCATGGGGGTCATTCTCCCCTCAAGAACATTTTTTAAAAAGAAAAACTAAAATGGTGCACAACATATTTTCTTAACATATTTAGCTGTATCAACTTTCAAAGCATAGTAAATCGTAAACCTAAATTAGGACCTGCATAGCCACCAAGGCCAGAAAGCATGGAAATGTGTGTCACACATAAGCATCCATTCCAGGCCATAAAGCGTGAAAATGTCACACATAAGCACCCAGGTCAGAAAGCATGGTAATCTCACACTTAAGTACTCAGACAACTTGGAAATGTCAGACAAAGGCACCCAGGCCAAAAATCATAGAAATGTCAGACAAAGGCACCCAGGCCAGAAATCATGGAAATGTCACACAAAGGCACCCAGGCTAGAAATCATGGAAACGTCAGACAAAGGCACCCAGCCTCAGGCCAGAAATCGTGGAAACATCACACAAAGGCACCCCGGAAAGAAATGATGGAAACGTACTAAATGCTAAGAGAGTTAAACTGCAAGCTATCTCAACTCAAGCCTCTCCCAGAGATGCTGTGCTGGCTGGCAGGGGTTCTTTATTGAGCTTCCTGCAGCAGCTATTAGGTCTGTATCATGAATGAGGGATAACTTTAATCTTTGTTCAGACTTGAGCACCTGTGCAGACTTATTTACCACATTAAAGTTACACATTTGAAAACGTAAACTTAAATGTAATGACATTTGGGAGTGAGAAACAAAGTCCTAAAATACTCTAGATAATTTGGACTACAGTTTAGTTGCAGGCTACACTAGAGAAATATTTTGTCTCCGGAGCAAAATACAGTACATTTTCACCAAAACCTTTGTGTCCTAAAAATTAAAAACATTGCTCAAAGTTGTTGAACAATCACCGACGTGTAACGCCCTGTTTGGGAGCATTATGTAGCGGAGTACCCAGTTTCTTCCATTAATTTAGTTTAATAGCGCCTCTCATACCAGTTTAAGGTGTCAGAGCAGTTTGCATCATGCATACATTGCATAAATACAATCCTATGTGTGTAAATCAGAGGGAATGTTACATCAGACAGGACTACAAGGTATAGGAGTCACATGTCATACATGTCCTACATGATTGTCATTGTAGCAATATAGTTTAGGAGTTCAAAGTCTGAAAAAGCGCAAATACAGAATTCAAAACATACCAGCATTGTTAGGGGTTCTCTTCAATAAGAAGTGATTTATTTTCTACCCACATTAGACCCTTTTTGCAAGATTAGGATAATGAAAGATTAGCCCAAAAAACATAGCTGTAAATATATAACTTGCCGTTTGCATGCAGCTTTTTGATGACAGACAGACTAGTTAATAGCTTGCTGTTCTATGGTAGCATTTTAACTTACAAACTGCAAGTAACAAAAGGATCTTTCCGACAGAAGCAGTAACCCCTTATTAGGCAATTCTGGCTCTGAGTCCACTAACTCTCTCTTGTAAAAGGCACCTGTATTGACAGGACTGGTCTGGAGGAGGTCATGGGGGTTATTAGCACCAAAATCGCTTAAACTGAAAGGACACTGTCTTTCTCTCAATTCTATTGTGTCCCTCCCTTCCTAGTTGATGACTACACCTTGCAATATAACAGCGCTATCGCCACCATTGTTCCTGCCTTCAGTGTATACTTGGTTTGTGTGTCTCTCTCACCTCACGCCATATCCATTGCTTCAGAAAACCCCAGCCCTGCTTTGCAAATGTTAATGACAGCCCTGCCAAGTGTCACGCATCAGGCGTGACGCTATCGCATGTCAGTGCTGGTGTCCGCATCACCGCACGAAATGCATTTGTCACGCATAATTAGGGACCCCCCTGACTACCCGCCCCCAGGCATGCTGTAACAAGAAGCCTTGGAAGCTGCATTAGCGAGCTCACTGTGCCAAGGAAAGCGTGCATGTGTCTGACGATGTCAGCAACTTTTGGTGAACTGGAGTGCAGCACAGCCTGGTTAATTAATATTCAACAGTACACCCAAGATGTATTTTGCAGCTCATCGTCGCTGTTTTTATGAAGGCGCGCTTCTCTGTGCTGCCCCTTTCGCTGCAAGGCAGAGGCCATTCGGGAGGCGGGTGGCAGGTTAGATTTTCCTCCGGCTGCCGGGTGCCCCTGGGTCTGTCACTGGACGGCCGCTCCTGGGACTCACTGGACTGGAGCCAGCCTAGAGGGCTACTATCACTGATGCGGCTGACAAACTATTACGGTGGCCATCGGTGGCCATCAGTGGCTCGCGGCCTAATTGAGCCTGTAGCCACTGCCTTGCAAAGAGATGCTGCCTTAGTCATTATTGGAGCCCTCATCGCCGCACTCCTTGGGACTCTGCTTCCGGCCCCGGCCCAAGTAAGTATCAGCCTCTGTAAGCTTAAATTAACATAAAGAATGACAGCGCTCAATCAGGAAGCAGCAAGAAATTTTAAATAAATCCTACATTGTGATCCCGTGATGACTGGGGCCTGAACTCCCGGGATCGCAGCGGCCGCGATGGAGCCCAGAGCAGGTCAGTACACCACTTATTCACGGACTGTGAATCATTGCCGGTTTGCCTCCGCTTGAAGAGTTGTTGTGGCTAGGACTGGAGGCTTCCACGGCCGAAGACCGAATTGTCACTCTGCACAGTGATAACGTATTCACTCCAACGAGCATGAGCAGGTATTGCAGCACAGACAAGCACTTAAAATCACTTGCTGTTTGCTCAGTGCACACCTTTATACTTAGGTCAGCACGGACAGCTTTCTCACGTCCTGTGCCTGCCTGGTATCTAGTTGCACTCAAATGGTATGAAAATGACTTCATTCCGAGCTGCCTTCCTTGCCCCTATACTCAAGCAATTGTGTCTTTGCTTGAGGAATGACTCGCTAGTGGACATTACTGTGTAGTTTAACTGAGAGGGAGGTGTAACAAGGAGCCGCGCTAGTTGGCTAATACTGCATGCAATTATAGTGCCCGGTGCCGGTCAATTACAGCGATATTTCTAGCAGAACTTGGCCGTCCCGCCGACCTTAACAGTGCTATAAGGTTACAAGGGAAGTGCCCTTCAATTTCAGATGATCTGCGGCAGTTTTAAAATATTTTTCTAGTTGCTTAAATGGATGTAAATTCTGGTATTTATATCATGTTTCCCTCTTCTGCGTTGCTTTATTTTGCTTGTGCGAGTGTCATTCATGGTCGTTGAAATGTCACTCATATTTGTACTGTAATAATGAAAATGTCAAACATAGGTAGCAATCTGAAACCTTGGCAGCTATGTAATGATTGTGTACAGTAAGAACATTTGCGCACGCTGCTTGCCTGGCACAGCCCCAACCCCCACTGACAGATTTTATGAGCGTGCCCGCCGCCCGGCCTGGCCTGAAAACGAAACTGAATCCTGCCCTGGCTGGGCCTGGCTGCATCCTGTAGTACTGATTCCAGGCCGTCCGGCCCGCAACTGCGCAACAAATAGCCAGTGCAGTCACAGAGTGCTGGCAACAAAACATGATCGTGCACATGGTGATGATCAAACTAGGGCATTTGAACAACATTTAAGCAGTGACGTGACCATGATGAACATTAAAAAGTAAATCTGTAGGCCTCACCTGCGCTGCTGCGCAGATTTATTACTTAATTGAATTCATGATATGTCTGCCGGCCTACGCCGCCTATCCCAGATAGCCAATCAACAATGATAATTTTAAAAAAACGTAATCCTGCGCCTGCGGCCCCCGCCGCCCCAGGCCCTGCCTGCCCTGCCCTCAGTGCCCTGCCTCGCCTCACCTGCCTGCCAGTGCAGCTCATGATGATAATTTCGGCCGGAGCCGGCCTCCCCCCTCCCTCCCCTCCCCACCCAGGCCATCTTGTCCAGGCCGCAGTGCTGCTGGTAGACCAATCAGGAATCAGGAACATGATTTTAACCTGACTGCTGACACCAGTAACTTAATCACCGTAACTAACCGTAACGCCCTGGCCCCTGCCTCGCGCCTCGCCCTCACCTGCTGAGCGCTCCCAAGTCCCAACTCCGACCGAGTCCAGCAACTTTGAAAGGCCGGCCGGCAGAATCTCCTAGATACTCGACGAGGCCAGGGCGAGGGGAGAGGTGCGGGTATGCTGGGGCGGGCAAAGAAAATGCGCGTCACGTGCATTGAATTGCATGCAATCTACGCACGCGTCGCTTCCTCTGGTGCGCATAGCCCCAACCCACTGCCCAACCCCAAAGCAAAGCCCTGCCCAGTGCCTGGCCTGGCCCCTGCAACATGACACAAACAGTGTCCCGCCCACTGGGGCCCTATCCGCGCCGCGGCCGGGCCGGGAACTCTTGCCTTGAAGAGAGAGTAGAGGTCGGAAATGGGAGCAGGCACGTGACGTCACGTCACCACCGACAGCAGTAAGTAGTACTGCATGCATCATCGACGACCTGGGCTGATCAGTGACAGTGAGTCAGTAGCACAGCCACACTCACCAGTGACACACACGCACGAGTCACGACTTAAAAAATCTAATTCTAAGGCAGGAGCACAGGTGCACTTAATGCCGCGTGATAGACCCGGCCCCCATAATTAAGTGCCGGTGCTGAGCACCGGCAAGCTCTGGCTCAAATTAAGCCCTGCCCGTGAGGGAAACAACATCAAGGGAGCACAGCCACTTCTCCCGCCAATGGCCTCCCAGACTATGTCACCCTCGGAGGAGGCCAAGGCAGGGATTGTGGTCCTTAGAGTACGTTACCACTGGAGAGCGCAGGCAAGTCTGTTCTGCAGCGTGAAGTCTACGACAAAAAATCTGGTCATGCCAAGTTCATGTGATCAATGCTCATCCTCTGCCGAGGATGGATCTTCATCTTCCAGGTCCGCCTCAGCATTGCGGCCACCTCTCCGAGCCTTGCGGATTGTCTTAAAAAAATCTTCAACTTTTTGGGGATTTGTGAAAGAACGATGCTTCCCCTGATGTGTGACTCGCAGCTTCGCTGGGTAGAGTAGGGCATATTCCAGCTGGGCTTCCCGCAGCTTCTTCTTCACAGGAATGAACTTTTGTCTCTCTTCCTGCACTAGAGGGGTAAAGTCAGGATATATGGAGAAAGTAAGACCATTGTATTGCAGGGTTTGCTGAGTCCGGGCTGCTCGTAGCGCGACATCCCGGTCGCGGTAATTCAGTAATTTAGCGATGATCGGCCTAGGCGGTAATCCGGGCTTGGGGACAGGAGCCAATGATCAGTGCGCCCTCTCAATAATAAATTGAGGCGAAAAGGCATCCTCCCCTATCGATCCTTTGAGGAGCTTCTCGACATAGAGTTCCATTTTGCCCGTGTCTGTGGATTCCGGAATGCCCGTGACGCGTATGTTGTTGCGTTGGCTACGGGCTTCCAAGTCCTCATTCTTAGCTGCTATGATCCGGAGCAGGTTGTCCATGCGGGCCAATTGTGTGGTGTGAGTCGAGGTGACATCGTCATTATCTGAGATTCGCTGCTCAGTGGACGTTATCCTTTCTTCATGATGATCAACCTTGTGAACCAGGGCGTCGAGTCTAGATGTCATCTCGTCTACCTTTTCCACTACAGTGGCAAATCCCTGTCTCATTTCTTGGAACAGGCGGTGCAAGTCAAGTTCCTTAGCGGGAGAAGCAATGGCCGCCGAGTTAGTATCACTGGGCCCTGGTTCAGCAGGCCCCGACTTCGTGCCTTTTTTAGCGCTGTCAAAGCTTATTTTTGTCTGGCGGTTTTCGGGGCGCACCATCGTTGTCTCTGATCATTTCTATCCCGCCACTCCTTGGTCCACCACAGTGGTCTCACTAGGTTCCACGTGCGGGGCGGTAATGCGGCAACAGCTGGCACCCTACAAGGCCGTAGCCCCTCCTCCCCCGCACTTAACTTTAGTTGATGGTGGTAGAAATCCCCACAGCAATCGTGAGCCGCGCCATGGGGGACATGAATCACCAGCCGTCGCTTGCGCTGCCAAAAACGTGAAGAGGGTGGGCACAGGCAGTCGTGAACAGTGGTGTTCGTCTATAGGCACTTCGCGTGCAGGTGGCTCCGATCCCAGCGATGTTATGTGAGGGCATAGGCTACGGGGTCATGGCAATGATATAGGTCAGAGATAGGCGCTGCAAAGCAGACCACACGAGGAAAAGAGTAATTTTAGTTCGACTATAAATCAGCACCAACCCCAGTAGGCCGCAACAGGGGGCATTGACCACAGTTCAGGGTGACCGGCGGATCATTAAGTGTCCAAGAGCCGCTGTGTGTATCATGAGTCGGATAGCATGTAGGTCCAGTATCTTTTCAAAGTAGCTAGCAGTAGGAATCCCAGGGAACCGCGCCCCAGCCCGACCCCCCACCGCCTTCCAGCAATCGGGAATCGAGTGACCGCTATCAGCTCCGGGCACTCCTCACCTTCCACAGTGCAGCGGCGGGTGTCGCAGGTGTCCGACTCCCCCCCAGCGCCAATGAGAGTCGTGGCGGCAATTGCAGCGTTTTCTCCGAGGGCCGGTCCGCCCGCCGGTCCGTGCAGGGGTAGAGGCAGCGCCTCCCAGGCGCCAGGCTCACAGGGAGAGGGCCGGGCATACGGGACAAGCCCCCGCAAGCAGTAAGTAGCTCTCGGCAATGTTCACAGCCCGTGCCTGCGTAGGGGATCAAAGCCAGGCACGTCTCGGGCGCCGAGACCACGGGCGCGGATTGGGCCCGTCGCCGCGTGGCAAGCACTGGTCTTGAGTAGTCCTCCGTGGCCGGCCTCCTCAATGCACAGTCTCCGGAGGCACCGTCGGCTAATTTTGCAGCGCTATTTCCGCCGGTTCGGATGTCGCCAGAAGCCCAAGCTTCGGGTCGAGTGTGGAGGGCGACCCACTGCAACAGATGGTAGGTAGCGTTTACGAATTTCTCGCCTGTGGCAGAGGATATTTGTAGGATAACAGGCCAAGGAGCGGGAGCTACACAGTTATGCAGCCATTCCACTTGCGCGCCCTCTAGCACCCAAGCTTAGGTTAGCCTTGCTAAGTCTCCTGACCTGAACTTGGCTATCCCCCTGATCATCTGACTCATCCCCATCTACCTCCTCAACCTCTGGAGTGATGGTTTCATCATCTATGGGGGCTCCTTCTCCTGCATTACCTGAGGGGCCTTCTCAATATCAGCTGTCTCCAGGATATGTATCAGGATTGGGATGGTGGGGTTATGACCCTTTTTCCGCCCTCTTGAGGTGCACAAGCCACTTAAGTCTCTGAAGCTGAGTTTTTCATAGCTAGAGGGTGCCTTGTGAGGGTCACTTTCCACAGTTAGAGAACTGGATGGTTCACCTGTGCCAGGCATGACTAGTGAGGTGTGGGTGTGTGCACCTACCTACACTAAGTGTTTACCTACTTGAACCGCTCTAGGAGTTGTAGTCAGGGTGTGCTAAGCCCTTTGGTCTACAACCACTAAGTTCAGTAGAACTTAAGTATTTAAAGCTTTGTTTATATGTACCTATGGTACTTGATGTGATCTTTCAAATGATATTGTCAAAAGATTACAATTGGTAAAACAACAGCAAGCTCAAATCCCAACCGCTGCACACCAATGTGAGAAGTTGGCCTGGTGTATGATGACCACTATTCTAGTGAGCACCTTGCACCAGTCCAAACGACCCTTATGGTGAGTGGTTGTAGGTCAACCTTATAGACCAGCTATCCTAATGGTAGCATGGACAAAAGCAGTCTTAGGCTAAACTCAAGAGGGCATGTGAAGCCAGCTGTATTACCATATGCAATCCTTTTAACATCAAATGAAAGGACACCACACAAGTTATATATTATAAAATATATGTATTTATTACTAGAATAATCCCCTGTACTCTTTATGAGGACAGGAGCACAAGCGTTAAACAAAGAACTTCATATAACATACAAAAGTTGCACAAATATGGATAGGCCCGGGTAGCCCCTAAAACCATATACTAAAATAGTGGTATGACAACCACGTCACGAACAATGGTAAGGCCTAGGGCCTTGAGAATCGCTGGGGCTACACAGGACTAACGAAGGTTAGGTCGGGGGAGGCCCACAGGATACGGGTGCAGTGTCTATAGGCAACCGTGTGCACCAATAGAAGTCAATGGTGAGTAAAAGTTAGAAAGTTACTGATTTAGAAGTCTTCCGACTGGACTAGAACTTAACCACTTAAAACTAGGACACTAGAGGTGTAAACCACAGGAGCACCGGAGTACTCTCGTTACCTCACCCACAGGAAGCGGGTGCATAGGTGTCAAAGTGCGTCGGGTTTCGTCGTGGAGTTCTAGGGAGCCTGGAGGAAAAGATGCTGCAGGCGACCAGGAGAGAAGAGTCCGGTTGGATCCAAGGATGGATCGAAGATGTAGAGTACCTGAAAGTAGAGGGGACAGAGTCTGGGTCACTAGCCAGTGACCAGGATGGAACCAGGAAGGAACCAGGCGATGTCGGGTTGCAATCAGGTGATGTTGTGAAGTTTGTCTCCACTGCCACGTGGACCAGGAAGTATCGACGACAACCAGGAGGTGGACATGGACTGTCCCACAAAGGCTCTTGCTGTCTGCGGTGTCGGTTCTCGAATAGGAGTCAACAGGCCTTGGCAAATGCAACCCACGCAGGATTCGGAGATGGCTTCTGGATCGGACCAGCAAGGTCTGATCGGCTGCTCCTTTTCAGGGGAGCAAGGGCCAGTCTGGAGCAACCAGACCAGCAGTGTAAATTTAAAGGATCATCGTCACAGAGGCCACTAGCCAACGGGCAAATGACCGTACAAAGCTTTGAGCAGGAAAATGCAAAAGAGCCCCACGCAGCACTCAGTGAATGTGGAGAGGTGATCTTTGGTGCAAAAGACTGCTCGGGCTGGGGCTTCTCAATCCCCAATGCACAGCTTCGAGGGTGCCTCAGGAGCTGCACAGGAAGCACTTTGCTGGCTTTCCAAGATGGCCGGTCCCACGTCTCACGTCGCCTCCACAGGTGTCAGCTTCGCTGGGACTGTGGATCGGGCGGTTGGAAGTCTGGGAGTCTAGGTCTTGTTGGTCTCTGTCGTTCGAGCTCCGGCAGGAGCAACAACAAAGAAAATCTTTGAGCGCTGATGGTGCCTGCTTGTGCAGGGTGGTCACTCCTTGACCACAAGAGAGATTCTTCAGTCTTCTACGTCGAGTAGGATGTCGAAGGGTCCAGAGTTTTGTATCAAAGTTTCAGTCAGGATGTTCTAATGTCTATGGGCACAGCTCCTACCTTTATTCCAAATCAAGGGTCTGGATCTCCTGCTAGGTCCCTCCTATGGGTGGGACCCAGGAAGGTGGTGGTTACATCCCTTTCCCTTTGTCCAGTTTCGCGCCAGAGCTGGGGCTGGAGTGCCCCAGCACCGATTTGAACTGGACTTTGCATGGGACACCTTGTGTGCCCCAGGCAGTGTCTAGTTTCATTCAGCCCTCCCTGGCTCAATCCACTATCTCCTGTCTGGGTGGTGCTAGCACCTCCCTGTGACAGGAAACCTTTTGTCCAGGCCTCCCCTGCCGGAGTTTCAGTCAGCAGCAGGAGGCCAGACTTGTGTCTGTGGCAGCAGCATCCATTTTGTGATGCTGAGGCTCTGGTTAGATTTAACTGCGTTTAAGGAAAGTAACATGTCTTCTCCCTCTAGCAGGGTGGAATGCTACACCCGTCGCCAGGACTGGCGAGGGGGTAGTATTCCAAAGTGTATGACACCTTACACAACATGTTTTGATAAAGTCAAACCATAGTTAGCATTTAACCGGGAGGTTCATAATGCACTTAAGAGTATATGGTATGGCAATATCCCAGAACAGCTATAAGGACATGGTTCCGAAAGCTGCAGACAGGCTCAGCTCATGCTAGAGCACCATCTCACATAAAACCAAGCACTCTGCCTCCAGGATTGTTAAGGCCTGCCATAGGAGTGACTTATAGGTGCATATGTGTCCAGATATAGGTTTAGACATAGGTATACTATATCTAAGCAAGGGGTGGTTACACCACCTTGCCCCAGCTGAGTGATCAGCCAGTTGTGTCAGTTTGGATGGCCAGCCAGGGGTGGCACAAGATATGCTGCAGGCCTTGGATGCACCTATGCCCTGGGTACCTATAGTACACTGTACAGGGGCTGATAAGGTGACCCAATCCCAACTGGAGATGTACCTAGGGCACATGGAGTCCATTTTAAAGAGAGAGCAGATAGCCTGGGGCCCTGATTAGCAGGATCCCAGGCCAACTAAGTCGAAAACCAGCTAAACACTAGGCAAAAAATCTGGGGTAACCATAGCCAGGTATCCACCTTCCTACAACACGTATCTTGGTTGAGCTGAGTAACATTTTGAAGGTGACATTACCGATGGACCCTAAGTTTGTGTTACTGGGAATAACCACGGAGATAGATCTGGTTTGCCTGCACCTGATCTTTGCCTTGCTGGCGCTAGTAGTGGCAAAGAGAGATTTAGCACGAGCATGGGGAGCACCATTACCTCCAAAGGTGGGAGATTGGCGGAGGGGAATGGACATGTACATGGCGGCAGAAAGAGTGACATATAAAGCTAGGGGCTACCCCCGAAAGTTTCATACGGTCTGGGGGAAATGGAGGAAGTACCATTGATTTGATGTGGGATTGGGGACTGATTGAAAAGCTTCTGGGCACATCGGCTAGGATGTTGCCTGTGGTCCACGGCTTGTGGTGCACGACACTGGGACCTAAGGGACCCCCCCTTGAAGGATGCCACATGTAGGGACTTGGTGTTTGATGGGCTAGGAATGGACAATGTTTAATTGCTGTTTGCAATATCACTGAAATGGAGGAGGGTCAGAGGGGCGGAGGGGTGCTTCATGGGGTGGAAATTAACTGTGATGTGCCAATTATGAGTAAGTTGATTCAAAATGCCAATAAAAAAAGTTTAAAAAAATATATATATATTCATTTCACTAGAATGGGGATTGGTGTACCCCTTCCCCAAGGTGCCCACAAGATGCAAACACTGTACTTGGAAATATTAACCCAACCTGTGTAACTCCCTTGGCTGTGCAAAAGTTCACTCGAACACATATGCTCCCTTATTGAATTGAATAGTTCCCCCTTGTAACGACGGCAAGTAAAGTAAATGAACCTTGAACAAACAGTATGATTAATCATTCACGAAGTTAGAATACCAGATGGACTGGCTGCTAGGTGTTTTAATTACTAGGGGGAAAAAGTCGGGCTCCATGACGCTGGAAGTTTAACCATGAAATACTTCTGGATAGTTGGAGTTGCACAGGTTGAAAACCATCTAACGGATGAAATCTTATTTGGCAAAAACCTTATCTTATCTATAATATGCTTGGACTAGAACGGATCACCCTATCAGGTTTTACCAAGTGTGGTTTGCTTACTACCCATTGGCTTCCGTCCTGTGGATTTCCTATACTGCGGGCCTCATAACTGCCAGCATTATTTGTTAATGCCCACAAAATCTCCTTAGGTTTTGAATTTCTGGTTCCCTTCCATTCACACCATCTGTATAGAAAAATGATTATGTAATATATGCATTCATCTAGGTCAATCCAATGCCACTTACTGGCCAGAGGTAAAGTCAAATATAGAGAGTTTAATGCACAAAGCAACAAATCTAGCATTATTGTTAGCAGATTATGTTACATACACACTGAGGACCTAATTCATTCTACAGTCAGGAACATTAAACAACAAATGAAAACTTCACGGGCAATAGTTTCTGAAAGACCTTCCATGGACAGACGTTAGGCAAGTTTGAATTAATTAATTTGTGAGCATTATACGCACATAAGTTACCTCATACATCAAATAAAGAAATAGTTAACCTTAAGCTTTCAGAAAAAGAAACCAGGGAAACCAAATTATGCTGTTCAGTGAAAATAGCTACCTCCTCTCATAGTACTAAGCTTTTTAAGAAAAACAAACAAATTCTCATGTTCTATGAGACAAAAAATATCAGTCTCGATTCCAGGTAAGTGGGTGGAGAATCTGCTGGATTTATATTAAAACAAATGACGTTTCCGAGATTCAGGCCACGGAACTAACCTGTCTACCATTTCCCATCCTCTTACCCCCTTCAAATAAACAAATAGAAAACTACATAACATTATACTAAGGGGAAATCCAGAGTTCTGGAGTGCACTTTTGGAACCGGGTTTCACCATTTACATCAGATTGTGAACACATACCTAATTTCTGGAAGAGCATTCATTATTCCAATCCAAAAGAAAAGAGATGGGTCACTCCCACAAAATCACATTCCAATTGCTTACCTGGAAGCAACAGGCACATTATTTGCTACAACCATTTACAGCATCTGTAACATTGGGTAGAGGATACCAACCTCTTGAACTGGGAGCAATTCGGTTTCAGAAAATAAAAACTAACCTAGAATTTTACATGTGGTATCCATTTTGCAACTCCTTCCAGGTAGTGTGTTAAAAAGGGACGGTTAATCTACACTATTTTTATTGACTATTCTACAGCTCTTGTGAAGGTAGGCATGCAGGCCCACACTACAGCAAAAGTTGACATTCCTGTAGACCTATTAATAATTCTGATCACTAAACATTAAGGAATTAGGCAAAGTACCAACTTGGGATTCAGATGGTGTAATAGGGAAAACAAATCTTGAAATGCTGAATCACAGATGCCTTTTGGGACCTATATTTTTGATTATATAGTTAAGATGTGCCCAGAATGTTTGATTATTAACAATCAAATATCAGTAACACTTGCTAAACAAAATTTTTTATCCAGATGTCTAGTCCTTGTTGAATTGATCCAGATCGACCTTCAGAGACTTATTCATGCATATGAAACTATTCTCATTCAAACTCTTTAAAAATGTAAGAAGAAAAATAGAATATCGTTTTTAATAAGTGCCCTCAAAACCCTGTAATTTTAAGTGGAAACCTGACAATACCCATCTAGAGCGTGCATCATCATAAATATTTGCCTACGCTCTAAAATCTTAAGTACAGCCCCCACACAATAAGTAAGTTTCTACCAAAGGCCTCGCTGTCTCAATAAGTATATTTTATGTATTTAACCTCTTGGCTGGTAAGGACATGCTGGACACCTCCTTACCACTAAGAAGTGTGCAACACATCCTAACACTAGTGACTAGAATCAAAAAATCCCACAGTTCACGCCAGAGGGATTCTCTTGTTTGTCTCTCAGATTGGGCTGCTGAGGAAGAGCTTAATTGGCAGCTTGAGGATTTTATTTTTTAAATGGCAATCTAATGTCATTACTATGAAAGTGAAAGTAAAAATCAGACACTAGGTTCATTTCACTTTCATTGGTGCTCGGGACATCTCTGCCTTTCCATTCTAATGATATCTATCCTCTTGGATCACCGAGCAGGTATCTACCACCTAGACACCAGGGATATATTTTTGAGGGTGAGGAAGTGGCCTCACTTGTTGTGAGCTAGTGCTTTCCCTTTCTCCCAGGTACAACAATCTTTCTGCCACCCCCGAACAGGTTCATCATTACCCACTATCTGCCACACCATGGGTGGGGCAGCAGGCTCACTAGACCCCAGAGAAGTTTTATTTTGGCAAATAAAGTTATGGTATAATTCCACCTAGGTGTCAGACCATGCTTCCATCTCAGAACAGGCGAAACAACCTTTCTGCTCCTACAGGGGTACCAAGCCATGAATCTAGTTCATTGCATGGGCCTCGGTTTTCTTTTTTTTTTGGTATATTCTCTTTAAACCCTAAAACAAATCCCGTTTGGCACACTTTTGTATAGATACTTCATATTCAGAATCATTTGGAGGATAAAAATATTAATTCTCGGGAAGGGACCATTCAAAATTAGAACTAAATGGTAGAACTACAGTACAACATTTAAGGTGATCAGAAAGTAGATTTTTGACTGAATGAAGTTTTAGACCCGCATCTTTTGAACTAATCGGCTCATACTATTAGAACCCAAGAAACACAATTTCCTTAAACAGGCAATGGTAACAACTTATTGTGTACCAGTAATCTAGTTACCCCATAATCACTTCTGCATCTTGAGTCTTGGATCCCTGACTCCAACTGACCCTAAAAAGTATTACATTTCAATCTTAAGCCACCGCAACCTGCACCATCCCTTAAAAAGCCTTGTGAGGCTACAGTTGACACAGGGGAGCCACAGCATGAGCCTCGGTTTTCTATCGCAGAAGCTAGACCCAGCCACACAAGTGAGGTACTGTTTTCTTTTGTTTTTAATATCGGCAGAAGTGTGGGAAAACCCTATGGTTGGTAGAAAATTTGGGGAAACCTGTAGCTTCTGGAACTTTCTCACAGCAATGTGAAGAAAATAGTTTTTAGCCAAAGTCTGGGGGGTTGCAGAGGTTTATGGGTAAGAAAAGCTAGTGAGCTAGTGAGCTAGTGAGATCCACACAAGGACTCCCCATCAGCAATGTCCAAGTCTAGCAGGATTCCATAGGTGGAGGATGAGCCCAGGTCCAAATTCCACGGGAAACGGACTTTACAACACGGCTTCAAGCACGCATTTCATTTCACCGCAAGCTGAACGCGCGCCTTAACCACGCATATGCCTGGTTCAGGCAGTTGGCGTTCTAGCTTACTAAGCAGGCGGGAGAGGAACTGGAAAGGAGGCCCTGCACGAAGGACAGGGATGTGGCGAGGTAAGTTGAGCTGGGGCTGGAGGGGTAGGTTTCAAGAGAGGGGACCGGTTTTAGGGCACAGGGCAGGGGGGCCGAGGGGGATTGGTTTTAAGTGAGGGGGCGATGTTAGGTCTCAGGGCAGAGGGCGGGGTCGGTTTTAAGGTAGGGGCAGAGTTTTAGGGCTCGGGCGGAAGGGAGAATTTCTAGGGCAGGGAGCAGTTTTTAGGTTTCAGGGCATGGGGGTTCGGGTAGGTTTTAAGTAGAGGCTAAAGTTTTAGGGCTCAGGGTGGGGGGGAAGGGGAAGTTTTCTGGGCAGGAGGGCAGTCTTTAGGCCTCAGGGCAGGTGGAGTCAGGATAGTTTTAGGTTTTAGTGGTGGGGTCGATTTTAGGGCTGGGGTGGTTGGGTTATAGGTCAGGTGCCAGGATTTTAGGACTCAGGGCGGAGGGAAAGGGGCATGAATTTTACCACACATCCCTTTACCAAACATGCCTTTACCACAAAATTGTGGGTAAAGGCATGCATTTGTTGTTGGGGCTGCATGGTAGAGGCACACACGGTTCAACTGTCATACATACAAATTCCGCAGCTATTCACATCGCCAAAAGGGTCCTTTTTCTCTTCAAATTTTGGGATGTCTCCATGAGGCATTTTCAGGCCTTTGTGTCACGGACTCTAGGCCCAGTCACACAAGTGGCCCTGTTTTTATTGGGAAATATGTGGGAACACTATTTGTTTTCAACTTGATTGCACCCCATTTTTGGCTTCCAAATGTATGTCAGTGTGCAAGAAAGGATACATTTTCAAAATGCCTTCGGAATCACAATAAAATGGGCTCTCCCAAATTCAATTCTTTACAAATAACCCCTGTTCCTAAATTGAGTATTCTGTGCACACTCCATAAATACATAGGCTTTCTTCATGACCATTTTTCATGTATTCAATTTTACCCATATGAACTACAGCATGGTCGGTACACAATGAAAAATATTATATGCTGCAGTTGAGTGGTTGTCTCTTGGTATCGTGTTTTGGCTATCACAACCAAAAGTTACAGATGAAAACACTGTCACTAGTAGCTTTTTTTTTTTAGTTCAACAGTTAGTTGATGTGGGAAAACCATAAGCAATGTACACAAATGACCCTTTGTAAACTTGGTATCTTATCTGATTTTAGGAAATGTATAGACTTCCGGGATCACCCATGGTTATAGCACCAGTTTCCACCACAAACTGCAAGAAGGTTAAAACCACAAAAATTAGACAGAAATGGACTACTACTTAGAAAAATGCTAAAACTGTGGTTAGATTGTAATTTTTTTTAACATAATTCTGCTTGTCCATTAAAGATGATGATGATCTTTGCATGGGTAGCAAATCGTTCATCAGTGCTATTATCAGAACCCCCCCCCCCCAAAAAAAAATGTTTACATCATTATTGCACAGAATTTTAAAGATTTTCCAAAACAAAAACCCTAAAATGTTGCTATATTTTAGCTATTACATTTTCTCTGTTCCCTCCATGGGAATCTACAAACCCCGAGAACCTTTAGAATCCCCAAGATGTGGGAAAAAAAGGTCGCAAATGTGACCTGGGTAGGTTTTGTGGAAAACCGTTATGGGGGGTCTCACACGCAAATTCCCCTGAACGTCAAAAAATGGCGTAGCCTTCTAGGAGGAAATGGTTTAGAAGCTAAGTGATTCATAAATACGGTAGTAAACAGTTAAATGCTCTCAGTTTACAATAACTGAGATACTGCCATTGATCCTCTATCACATAGAATATGGCACATAGGCTATTTTTGACTTTATTGAAAAAATCAATGCCACAATTCTAAGATTATTATTTGGTACTCGCAAGAATCCAGGAGATTCGTTTAGAAACTGGAATAGCAGCCTGCTGTTACAAAGCACAAAGTGCCATTTTGAGAAAAACTCATGACATTAATGACAATACCAGGGTCACTGTGATATCTGCTCATAGAAGAGCTCTAGGTTACTTAGGGGACACACTCCAGACTTAAAATAACAAAATGTAACTACAGCGTTTAACCTAGATTGGTTTCCACCTGGCTCACCCTTTTCTACTCTCCAGCAACCTTTTCACATTGTGAAAATCTACTGTAGTGCGAAATTTTAAGATTTGCAACCATACTTGCGCATTCTTTCCGACTAGGAGTTTTACATTTGTAGTAAATCTTGCTAAATGCTATCCTAAATGCAATCAAGGTATGTTTTGCCCCTATTTTGATCTAAGGCAACACGATCTTAAACATGTCCTATTTGTCTGCCTGGGCCTGTTCGTTATAAAGAAGCTGTTTCTAATGCAGAATATTCATATTAAATGTAATGTGCAATGCAGTGCATTTTGTGTGTAACCCTGTTACCAAATCTCAAGAATTTATAGGTTTTTATTAAAGTTTTATAATTTTATAACTGTTTTGCATAATATTTAAATGTTCCTCCTCACAAGACAACCTGAATTAGATTTGCATTATAGATATTGATACAAAGTAGTTTGTTTCCTCACATTATTGCGAACTTTTATAAAACGTAACATTTTATTTACAGAGTTGACCACTATATGTCAAAAAAAAAACAATGTCTCCTAAACATAGCAAGCAACGTTTAAATAGATCAAAGATACACTTGTTAAATCTGAAGCTTCGCAAACTTGCTACAAAAAGATGGATGCACTGCTTCCCCTGAGAAGAAATGAGCTCTCACTGAGGCAACCATGGACATGGCTGCATTGAAGAACTACAAAGCACTAGAAGATGAACAGAAGGAAAAGTAACTTCCCTGGAGGGGTCTATGAAAGAATTTGAAGTTCAAATTGTCTCTACAGAGCTTGACGTGGTTCTCTGAAACAGCAATTGATATCAGTCAGTACAAGACAATAAAGCAGTGATCCAGAGAAGTCGGCAATTTGAAGAGTGTGTGTTCACCTTGGTGTCACATCTTCAGCCAAAAATAGAACAATTGAAAAAAGGCTAAAATGTACATCTTGCGGCTATCATTTCCTTTCAGAAATTGTAGACTTGAGATTGGAGGTGGAACATTTACTTAATAACAAGGTCTTGGGGAATGACTATGTTCTTGCCAATGTGCTGGGCCCACTCCAGAAAGCAAGGGGCCAAGGTGGCAGCACTGAAATCCAAATTGTTGGTGAGGAAACAAGATTCACATGTTCGTTGACTTGAGTGTAGCAACCCTTAAGAGTAGACAGGAATTGCAGACCATGAAGAGGTTTTCTCCCCTTAGCATGGAGGCATTCCTCGGGTTACCTCCAAAATTGGGGGAAGATTACAGGGGCATATTACCAATGGCCATTATCACCGCTTTAGCAGGACTTTTTCCCGCTAAAGCGGTGATAATTTTATCTCCCAATTACCAAGCTGTCGCTAACACCAGTTAGCGACAGCTAGTAGGCGATAGCGATCATCTTGGGGCCCACATTGCATGTCAGCGATAATTATCGCTAATGACATGCAATGTGAGCGTGCCAAGATGTTAGCGACTGGAAACAGTCGCTAATATCGCTATCTCCTATTACCAACAATGGCTTAGTTTTGGAAATATTCGCGCTAAGCGCGAATATCTCTAAAAGCTAACGCCTGCCCAGAGCAGTTCTTAGCCATGTTATCCAATGAAGGTGGATAACATGGCTAAGAGCATTGTCACGATAATGTGTGAATATCGCTGTATTTACAGCGATATTCACGCATTTCGTCTGTTTTTTATCGTTTTAGAGATAAACCTTGCCAATAGCAAGGTATCTCAGTGATAAAAACAGGTGAAGGGCGGCGATAGGAATATTCCCGCTAGGCCAACTTAGCGATAATAATCGCTAGTTGTTGGTAATATGCCCCACAGATCTTTTAACCGGGAGGTGGCCATGAAGGTCCTCCCTCTGAGTCAGATGAACAAGAGTACTTGAGACACAATTGTAAATGTATTGATCTAGCATAGCAGCACACAGTTTGCTTATGTTGCTCTAGAATAAGCTTAGAATGAAAGATGTTCCCAATACATAAACTAAGGGTACTAAATGTCAGAAATGGCACTACATGGGCAAAGTTCAAGTGACATCTTCATGGGCAATATGTATTTATTTGTTTTAACATTCTGTTGTACACTTGTTGGGATGTTTAGGATTCTCTTCTCAGTCCATGCACCTACACCCCCTACCCATGCCCTCACATTAAGCTTGAGACTCTTGCCCAGGTTTGTAATTAGTGTACTATTGAGGTGTGTGAAAAAGTGGGTTATTAGTTGGCTTGGTTATGAGACCTCACCAAGTAATAATGTCACTATTCTGTATCAGGTACAGTTAGGTCACTTTGATTTGAACCTTAGCCCAGTCCTGAGTAGCCGGGGTAAATAAGGGTGATAAAATTAATGGATTGATGTGTCAATTAAATGTTCAATGGATGTAATGATGTAATGAAGGATGGATGGATTGGTAAAAGATTAGATGAACGGATCGATGTTTTGAACGGTAGAATGATGGTAAGGTGAAATTACGGACGAATGGGTGAGTCGATGGAATGACGGGAAAACAAATAAATAGAAAGGTGTAGGGACCTATACTAGAAAGTGTCAGGGTTACTTGCTTCAATTACTTGGCACCTTTAACGGTATGGTGCAAAGTGAGGGTTAGCGTAATATTCTGGGAAATCCCTTGTTTAGATTTCTGTGATACTGTTATGAAGCGCTGCATATACGACTTGTACTAGTTAAAAGGTGCACTTCAAATCAATAAACGAGATGTGTAAATAATGTAAGATGAATGAAAAAACGATAAAAAAAGTGAAAATTGAGGCGAGGATAAAATGTTCTCCAGATGCTAGTCAAAAAGCTCTAAGAAATTGACATTGTAATCAAACATCGCTGTCCTCCTATCCTTCAACAGAACGTTGCGACTTGCAGTTTCCTTCTTGAAATGCCAGCACTGGCCGACTAATCCCAGAATGCAAAGTGCTGCTTACTAAAAAAAACTGGACCCACTATAAGGGGCATGCATAGGAGGACCATTTGGCTGGTATGACTATAGAACTAGGACAACTCGTGATCCGTCATGGTATTAGTATAATCGGCTTAGGATACCATTTAATGTTACCAGCCGCACTAAACTAGCACATGGTTGTCAATTACTCCCACAACAATAGGGTGGCTATAATCCAGACCACAGTTCAGCCACCGCTTCGTCATAAGGGTTACAAGTGTAAAACCAAATGTAGCTACGTGGGTCTGTTTATGGTTGTTGGCTGAATGCCACCTTTGTGACAATGGGAAAGAGGACAACCATCCCCGCGGCATGCCATAATAAGCAATTAAGCTCCTGTACGCAGATAGCACCAAATGTACAGTTTACCAGAAACACAGCATATATAACACGTGGAGTCAATGTACTTACTTTGTGGCGTGGGACATCTAGTCCTGTGTATCCCATTATAAAACTTGGACTACAAGTCCCACAAAGCAAAATCCTGGCCTAGATGATTTGCTTTTGCACAGACCAGGTGACACAATAGCTCTGTAAATATCAATGATTAAAGTTCTCTCCTCACCTTGCCACCCCACCCAGGGCCGGACTGGGAACCAAAACTGGCCCTGACAAAGTGCTCGGCCGCCTCCTTTGCTCAATGGAGAAGTCAGGATTTAAACGTTTGCATACCACCAGCAGCGACCTTCAATATTTTTTCGGCTTTTGTAAAGGTTTGGTCCCAGGATTCAGCACGCAACCAAACTAGAATGGAACGGCCGTACGTGCATCCTGGCGGGGAACTCTCTCTGACGCAGGGAACAGGAAGGAAGTGAGATTGGTCGTTATAAAACGCACCGTGAGGTAGACCACTTGTCCTTTTATCAAGGGAGCATGGGGCATTTCAGTTGGAAGTGCCTAGTTGTTGTAAGTTAAAACTTTTAGGGTTCCCTTGCTCTAATTGAAACAGTTTCATTACGTAATTTAAGCAGAGATACTTCATAGGTTCCTTTAGAGTTAAATAATAATTATATAATAATAAATATTTATTTTCCCTCCTCTTTGTCTGTCATGGCCCCACCGCACCGCTCCTATTTGCAAGGACCGCTCCGTTTGGTCATGCTTCCACGCATTGCACATTAGAAACAGATTGCATGCAGTTCAGTATCACCATGTAAATTGTTCTCATACTTTATCCTTAACAGTCAGACACAGTGGCATAACATAGGCCCCTTCAGCGGTGCACGGGACCCCCAAGCTCCAGGGGCCTCCTCTGCACAGTACCCTGACCGGAGAGCTCCTGATTGAGTCCAGAGGGGGGTTCCTGAACGTACCTTGCAGGTGGGCCCCCTCAAGTTTCATTATGCCACTGGTTGGACAATGTGCAATGAGCACAGTACGTTATATCATAATAATACACCCTCTTTACATACATGCCAACAGACACAAATCAGGCAGAAGACCAAGCCCATAGCAGAAGTATATTTTTAGGGGTCATGGCTCTCAGCAATGGCCAAACATTAAAGCTGGGCCCTATAGTTGCATTATTTCTAAATACTGGTAGTACTATTAAATATCAGCACCCAGAACATCATGGAAAGTATATCGAAAGGGAAGTGCATATAGGTAAGTATAGATTTACTATTCCTAACCCCACATCTATATACCTTGAAACTATATATCACATGGATACATATATGTGGAGTAAGGTATTGAAAATCTATACTTACCTGTCGATACTTTGGATTCAATATTCGTTCCTCATTATTCTGTACCATCAATCTTCTGGTGTTAATATTCAGGGTATACACTGTGTGATTGTATGTCAAGGAATACATGGACTTACTTAACGTAAATATTAAAGCACGCCCAATCAACTTCCCACAATCCAACTTTAAATCCTATCAATTAGATGGGATTTAAAGTAGAAGGGTGCAAAGTGGAGCCGGCGCTCAGTGTTGTGTATTATTTAAACTGTTCACACTCTGTGAAAGGCACAGCTTATGGAGTTCTCTTTAAAAAAAATAAGCGTACATCATCGCAGAACGGTCCCTCCTGCACCTCTTACCTCAGGTAGTGGATGTCCAGCCTCCACACCCAGCATTTGTTTGTTGGCTAACGACCTACCAGGGACATTGTGCATCAGCAAATTATCACACCTGGAAGGCTTGAATGAATACACTTTATGTCATGTATAGTTCTGAAACTTATCTGCTTCATGAAGTGTAGAGTTTCCTAACCCGACCCAACTTTGTAAGTGAAGTTTTAATATAACTGACCACAAATTTTAAATATCTGTACAGAGAGTTTGAAGCATATCCATCGAGAACATTTCAGAAAATTAGTGGAGAACTGTGTGTTTTAAGCATTTTTGGTCCGCAACAACGTTGAAAACTATATAGAATGTAAATGTTATTTTACAGAAGTTGGTAAAGTCCTTTTATATTGCCAGGTTGGGCCCATGTAGCAAAGCAACTTATTTCTTACATTGCCCACACAGAAAACATTTCCAAGCTGTGACCTTTTGCATCCATTTGCACGCACAACAAAGTTGAATTAGTTTCTCTGAAATTAAACTTGTTTTGCTTCTAGCTTCACAAAACATTATCACAACGCCCTGAACATCATGTATAAGGTCTCATCACTATCTTCATCCACGAGGCGACAGGGCTATCTACATATCCACAGCATCACTAATCTATGCGTACAACGCAAGGCTGCTTTCCCAATAGATTAGTAGAGGAGGTACTTCCGCTGACACCGCGGGCCCTGCATGCTGAGAGATCACCATGCAGTAGTCTGACATCTCATGAGAGGTGTACAGTTCGTGACAGGAAACATCCTTTACAACGCAGAATTAACACCGCGGGGCCTTTACGACGCAGCCATCACAACGCAAGTCATTACTACGACTTGTGCTGGATGGCGCTCTTGCTTAAGGGATAGTTTAATTTTCTATTCCAACACCTTCCCTACTGTTACGTGGGCTGGAGTTGGAATAGAAAATTAAAATAACCCACTATCCAGTGCCCTCAA
This sequence comes from Lissotriton vulgaris, assembly GCF_964263255.1. Classification (NCBI taxonomy): domain Eukaryota; kingdom Metazoa; phylum Chordata; class Amphibia; order Caudata; family Salamandridae; genus Lissotriton; species Lissotriton vulgaris. The sequence goes on along the minus strand of NC_141689.1, from coordinate 1,515,543,610 downwards.
ACGCAAGTCGTTGTAACGACTTGCGTTGTGAAAACCGCGTTGTAAAGCACCGCAATCAAAATGATCACGTTGTACTAACATACATCCGTTCGTGACCAAGATGGGGTTCTTCACTCTATCCCATCAGGTAATGGGGTTGGATCATTCCCTTAGTGGGATTCTTGGTTTTACACCTATCCACACCAGAGGAGTACGCCTGATTCCTACCTTGTTTTATATGCCTGCATACATACATTTTCTCAGCACCATGGTAGAACTCTACCTTCTATTTATGCATTTGGTGCTTGTAATCACATTTATCTGCTTCTGTCTCCTAATCCCAAGAGGGCTGCAATTGCTTTTAGATCGTTTTATTAGTTTTATGGACTCTCTCGATTTATTAATCAATTTTAAGAAGTCATATTCTATGACGATAGGTGGGAATCGGGCGAAAAAGGCAAGATTTTTCTGTAAAGGCCTGGAACTCACTAAAGTACCAACCTTCCCATATTTAAGGATAGTATTTTATGAAAGAAGATCATGGGCTATGCAGTGCACTTTATAAAAGAATAGCCTATCTAGGTCTACGAGGGCCGTCTAGGGTTTTGCAAAGCGGATAGGTTCAAAGCCACTCCCAGCCCTTATGAAAATATACAGCGCAAAGTGTGTCCTCATGGCGCTATATGGGAGTGAGGTATGGGGCTACACAGATGCTAGAGAAATACAAATAGCAGAAAATATTTTTTTACGAAAATTGCTGTCGCTCCCAGCATCTGCTGCTACTTTTAACATACATGAAGACGTGGGTGTCGGCTATATTCAAGATCAGATTGCTGTGGCCCCATTATTAGGTTGGCTAAGAATTTGGGCACAGCAATCACCTAACCTAAACCAATTGATAATCCAGGACTGTATGTCCCTAGACAGAGCCCTTGACATTCCGTGGCTCAGGTATATTAAAACACAAATGGATATATTGGGCAGCCCGGACCTGTTTACAAACCTGAGGGCGCTAAGTAAGGTGGCCATTAAAGCCATAAAATCCCAGTTTCTAAACAGGTCAATGTTAATGAGGGAAGAAGGGGAGCTGGTCAAACCTTCAGTCAGGAGGTTTGTAATGCTGAGCACAGGAAGAGGAATTCAGCCATACTTGACCTATATAAACAAGCCATTTCATTTGTTTGTATTGACAAGATTCAAGTATAATATGCTCCCATGGCTATTATCCTTCCCAAAAGGTTTTTCCAAGGAGGGGGTTCTTGGGCCCTGCCCCTGTGATAATTTCTCAGAGCAGAACACTTTACATATGTTTTTTTTCTGCAATTTTTATGTTTTAATCCACAAGAAATTTATATTGCCATTGTTAAAGGGTTGTAACTTTGAGCAGGTTAGGCCGGCCTTGACATATTTGCAATGCGTGAGGTCCCCGTTGGTGTGCTTCGGGGTAGCTAGTTACATCACGGGGGCCATTAGACGAAGAAACAAGATGTAGTAACTGCCACACCAATTCCCCACCTTTGTACATGTCATGACTTTATGAATGAGGACATTTTATGGATACGAAATTTAATAAATGTTTAGGGAACTTTATAAAGAATACTCAATGGGTGACAATGCTTTTTAAATTATTTATTTGAACTCCAAGTATTGTTTTAACGTGGGGCCAGGCAACTTAAATGGTTTTTTTGCATTAACTATAAAATATGTATATTTGTAAATTGTTAAATATATATTCAATGATTGTATGTAGTGTATTTTCATTTCATGAAAATTGTGATGTACTGTGCTTTGATGGTTTTAACATTTTTAACCGAATAAAGCTTGCATTGACTTGTTATTTGTTATTTATGCAAGAATAACATTGGTTCAATAAATATTATGGAAAACGCTCCACAGTGTATTCTCTGTTTATTTCTCTGAAAATAAGTGAGCATGAGTGACTGACCGGAAGGTTCTGTACTGTTTCCACGATCCCAGAGGGGACAGGGTTGTCATGTTCAGTGGGTGCTAGAAAACATTCACTGCCTGTTGGGTATGGGGGGCTTATGGTGGCACTGTGAGCTAGCTGGTCTATGGACAACTGAGGTTCCTTAATTTTGATTTCAATTTACATTCAAACTTCATTTTGTGTTGCCTTTACACAGGATGCATGATTCACGAAGTGTCTCTGCCCTTTTGGACTGCAACCTGTTGAAAACCCCCTCTGTCCTTGTTTTGTAACTCATCTCAGACACCAGCTGGCCTAACTAATTCTTGTCTGGACCACCTAATCCCTGTATCAACTATCTGTTAGCCTTTGGCATTCTTCTCGTGCTGTATCCTATCTTTTGGCCTTCGCTATTCTCTCCCTGTGTTTTCCTATTCCACAACCTTTTCCTTTGAAGCACGCAAACATGTTCTGCCATTACTGAATGACCTGTAGGTGCTGTCAATTATTGACTTGTGGGGTTGGGCAAAAGCACGACTCAAGGGGGATGTTCTGGTTACATGATGCCTTGTTCTAAATGTTTTCCTGTTCGCTAATATTTAGCAGATCTTTTATGTCCATATTAGGCATTTTGCATGCTTGCAAAAGCTAGGACTGCCCCTTTCTTTTATGCTGAGTTTGTAACCCTAAGCATATAAAAGACCTCTGTGCTCTGTACTCTTTAGACTACCTCATTCAGTTGCTACGGCTTCTGTGTGACGTGGCCTCACTTAATTAAGTTTAATAAAGATGTCTTTTCATATTTCAGCTTCTGTGCCAAGTTCTTCTTTCTATTAGTAAGTATTCCCTGAGAATGAAGATTACAGTTCTTCAGATGGCGCGGCCAACGCGGGCTTCATCAGAGAAGTGACTTTCTGTGGGAGTGATCTTGTCAGAAGACTGAAATCTACTGAGGAGGACAGGACGGGACTCTACTACTCTGTGCACAGGAATTCTGGAGATTCTTCGTCTTTGCAGCCCAGTATATTTCTGCTCTTCCTGATTTTGATTCTCCACATGATGTCACTCCTGACTGAGAACCTTTTTTTGACGTGAGTATTCTAAAAGAGACCGTTAGGTCATTTAGAACTTGGCAGTTAGAATTTGGATAACCTTTTGAATGGTAAGAGTAAGGTAGTTTAGTAACCCTTACTGTAGCTTTGGAAGAGTAAGGTAGTTTAGTAACGCTTACTGTAGCTTTGGAACTTTGGAATTTGTGTTGGCCAACTTTTGGATTTGTATAGGTTTGGATATGCAAATTGCAATTTGTGTAGGCAGGTAATGAGGAGATATTTCGCCATTTGGTTTAGTTGAACGGTGCACGTACGAAAAGTACCTTAAGCACTTCTTTGATTATAATACTTGCGTATTCCGCAGTATTTTTGGCATGCCTGTTTTCAAGCTCACTTGGAAAAATGTGTTGCTTTTTTGGAAGGTACCATAGTGTGATGTGAAGTAAATTAACCGCCCCCCCTAGCAGGAAATATCTAAATAGGTTTAGATTTACAAACATATTTCTACCTTGGTGATTTTGTATCCCCAGGGAATTACAATATGGACATAATACATACAAGGATCCTTTGTTCTGTGCAATTTTATGAATGAAGATATGCAGAGTGATTTTTGGTGTTCTGCCAGCTAAAGCTAGTGAATTGAGTGTATTTTCGCTTCTTGGACATACATCAGTCTGTTGGCTGTTTTTGCAGTCTTTTGAGAGAGTCATCACCTTTTTGCCACAAATATTTTTTCATGTATTTAGGATTGTGTTTTTTAATTGTGTTTTATATTGTGATTATCTTTAATGTTATGTACTGTCTTATGGTTCTTTGAATTATTTTTAATTATATGTCTATTTTATTGAAATGATTGTGATATTTTATGAATTCTTGATATATTTACGAATAAACTCTATATTTCTAACCTCATTTTGAATTTGATCCCCTGTGCTTATAAAATTTATTTTGGCAAGTAGTTTGTCTGCTTAGGTTGTTGTTTACCTATTTTCAGTCTTTTGTAACACAATTGAGAAGCGTTTCTTGTAAATATGACTTACAACTAGTATTTACAAATGGTTTGGTTTAAGTACAGTCTGTGGGCTGTCCTTTATTTCTGTCCTGAGTATTGATATGTGGGTTAAATGTGTGTTTAAATGTCTATGTGGTTTTCCCATTAGTGCAACTTCTGTAAGTACATAGCGATGGCGCTATTTATGAAATGCATGGCTAAAGCGCGCCGTAGTGTGTGTCCTGAGTGTTTGACCCCTTTCTGTTTATGTCTGAAATGAGCTCAAATGTGTGTTTGTGTTTCTTTTTGATGTTTTCAGTTTATTAAGCAAAATGTCTAAATGCTTGAAAACTAAAATGTAAATTCACATTCACTAGGAATAAAAAAGCCCCCAAAAACGAAATTGGGTGTTTTGCGAAAAATAAATAAACTTACAGCATTTTTCTTAGATACATTGTATTAGATATTAACAGGCAAACACATCATCTGAATACATTGGTGTCATGCCCCAATTTCCCTACAACACTGTACCTTTAAATGGTACCACTATTTAAGACACCAAGACCCACGGAACGACGCTTTACGTTCTTGCGTCTAGCTCCGTCCGTTTTGGTGTTCCGTCCTGTTCCTGTATTGCCTGACTTCCTGTTTGGTGATTCCGTTTCTGAATACGCTGTGGGAGTGTTCCCGGCCCTCGCGTCCTTGTGCGGGCTCCAGCTTTCCTTCTCCCCTCAGTGTTCCTTTGGTTAGCTGGCGTCTCTATTTCTGACGTCCGCTTTCGTTTCATTACAGTTTGCGCTGTAACGTGTTCTTACCCCCTTCCTTGAGTCCCGCCCGGCGGCCGGGTTCTTCCCCGTCATCTGGCTGGGCTCAGCCTCTGTCCTTCTTTAATCCTAAGTTGCTCTGCCCGGCGGCCGGGCTTGGTCTCTGCCGTCCGGCTGGGCTCATCCTCTGTTCTCCTCCTTACCTGGGTCGCTCCGCCCGGCGGCCGGCCTTGGTCTCCGTCGTCCGGCTGGGTTGGTACTCAGGCCTCCATAGCTAGTTAGGTTCCCTTCCTCCCCTTTCCAATTACTTACTGGTGCCTCGCCCGGCGGCCGGGTCCTTCCCCGCCATCCGGCTGGGCACTTATCCCGCGATTTATTTTCCCTCACTTAATGCTAAATTCCTATTGGGCACATCTTCATTTTTACCCATTCCTTGGCCAGCTTCACATGTGTTTTGGGGTTCTTGCGTGGACCTGAGTGGGGTGCAGATTTCAGCCATCTCGACATAGAATCACGGTAACAGCGCTGTGCGCTGCATATATATATGTTTGTTAATGTGGTGGCTATAATGGAAAACCTGAATGTATGTCTTGTTTCATAGATTTCCATGCAACGATCCGTGGTGTTGGCACCAGCTCACTATCATATCCGTCAGAATAGTGGATGTCTCCCAGTAGCCTTCTACAACATACAGAGTGAGAGTTTGACACGTCAGATTCTTGACACTTACTTGTACAGGGTTAGAAGAAATTACTTACTATTGTTTTTCTGTCATCTTTGTAACAGCTTAAGACGAACCCCTAATATTATCCTACATATCAGTTCTGCGACATAAATAAAACAAATGTGGTATGTAGTGTTCATATACATAATATTAACAGGGTGTATATGTATATTGTGTATAAACTAGATAGATTGTATATTTACCTTTCTTTACAGCCCACCTGTTGCCAAGTGTCCACTCTGAGTTGCCACGCATCCACTCTGAAGACCACCATCAAGCTCTTTTATTTCTTCCCCAACCTTTCCTTGTTTTGTCTCCCTGTTTTCCCCTGGCGAGCCTTTCGATACTCTAGTGTTTGATAGAGTCGGAACGCCGTAGGGGAAGGCTGTGGAATATTCTTCAGATTCCTGACGCTCCTGCGGAACCTGCTTGGAATTCATTACAATTGGACCTTGCTGTATTGCACACGCATTTTGAAACTTGAAATGTCTTAGTTTTAGTTTTAAATAGACAGCCACCGTGCATATGTTACAAACATTGAGAGACAAGCTAAATAAATAGGAATATTTATTCAGCCAGGACTTTGCCCTCAGTTGAACGGGTGAATTTTTTCATTTCAGAATGTCGTTTTAAAAAGGTTCCAAAACTAAGGTTCATTATTTTGTATTATAGGAAGAAATTTCAATTAAGGGTTTTCCTTTCTTTAAGCATTTCTGTAAGCATATTCTTGGCTTTGTTGCTAAATAATATTTAACCCATGTAATGAAGAAACATTTAAAAAGAAAGAAACAGTAACAGATGCTGAAACAAGATAAGGCAAGTGCAAGGAAACTAAAAAGTTAACGATGTCTTGAACATTGATTGGCAATCTCAGATAAAGATCAGTCAGGGAAATTGGCTTTGCGAGGTCAGTTTCTTCCAGTTTATTTCAGAGTAAATCTGGTTAATGTATACATGACCTGGGGAGTCCAGGCCACCTTGTACGTCAGGCTATCTTTGCAGGCCTACGTGGCACAGAGCAAAAATGAAGTCAGATTCGAGGAATTACAGAACCTTAATATGTGGAATTATCAAAAATGATTGGGTTTATTACAAATAATTATTAATTGAGCAAAATAATTATTAAAAATAAGTGCTACAAAATTCGTTTTTTACTATTCATGAAGCTTAATACTTATACTGTGACCTCCTGGCATTATAATTTAATTTAAGTTGTGCTGCACTGCATAATGAGGACATTAGCATATCGAATTTCACCTAGCGCAGACATAAGAAACTCATTTTTCTAAGGATTTACATGAGATATGTCTAATGTCCAATCTCTGCAATGTGTAAAGAACATTCTGAGGATGATTAATAAGTAATGCAATTGTAGGATCTTTATTTTTAAGTGCCCCAAATATCAAAGTCGAATTTGGGTAAACTTTGGGCATTTTTGCCATTTACAATAGCTTTAAAGTGCTTTAGGCTTCAGTAAATGCATACATTTAGGTATAATACAAATTTACAGGTTGTTCACATTTGGGTTTACTTTTAAATGGCTCAGTGAGCCAATGTGCTTGGTGCAGAGGTTTGTGTTTAATATCAGGGTTGAAGGTTTTAATTCTAGCTGGATCCATTTAAGGTTGATGAAATGAGTACCATTGCAACAAGCATTTGTTCTAAAACTGGTATGTGTGTTATTAGGTTCACAGTAAATGTTGTTTAATAATATGAGAATAGAGATAATTTTTTTTAGCGCCTAAAAAGGAGAAATTATTCTTCAAAATAGAGTGAATTATTGCAGGTTAGGAGGAATTAAGAAAGCCTTTTGTCTTTGACGGCCTTAGAGTGAGTAGAAGGTGGGAGGGGCTAGGAGAGCTGCAGAGGCTGGGTAGCGCTGAGGTGCTATCTTTAGTTTCCCTGTAAACAATGGAAGGAGGCTGTCATGTCGACATCTGTGACCTCGTAAATTAGGGCCTTGTCTCTGTGAAGTGTAGAATGACCTTGCTAAACGGGCCTCTAAAAGGAAGGGTTTCTGGTTTCTCCGTAAGAACATCAATAAAATTAAAGAACTTAGGGGCATATTATCAAGCCTGTGCGCTAAAATTATCGCTGCTTTATCGGCCGAAAACGGCCGATAAAGCGGCGATAATCTGCTTGATAATATTCTCTATGGAATTCCAATCGAAGCACATGTTAGATGTGAAGACATCTAACATGGGCTTCGATTGGAATTCCACAGAGCATATTATCAAGCCCATTATCGCCGCTTTATCGGCCGTTTTCGGCCGATAAAGCGGCGATAATTTTAGCGCACAGGCTTGATAATATGCCCCAGTATTCCAAAGGGACAATATAAAAAAAAAGGTTTCTTTCAAAGTCCCAACATCATGCTAAATGCTCTGCAGAACTGATACATTTGTATCTCTGTTCTGGAAAAATAATGTCCGCTGGTTGCTTTATTTGACAGAAAATGAAGTATTGCATTAAGGTTCTTAGACAGAAAATAAGACAAAGCTTTTAATTGAAATTTTGAAGGCTACATGCCTAAGGGAGAACGATTTGCCAATTAAGAATTATTTTTTACAGTGGAGATTGTGGCACAAGGCTAACATGGAGTGTCAGTGAAAGAATTTTACTTTTGGAAAGTTAAAAGGGCTTCATGTTGCAAGGTGACTGACAAGATGGTAACAGTTAAGTAATGGAAATGTATTTTTGTGTCTGTTAATGTGTATCATGTTTTGTCTTCTGATTACAAGTTATAAAGGATATTTGTTTGTTATGAGAAATGTCTCTCTTTTGTGTGTTGTATATTTTTTTTTTGCTTCTGCTCACAGATCATTCATGGATTATTCTGGGTGATTTTAAGGCTGACAAGACACGTGAGTTTGGTTGGTTGAAAAGAGATGTGTTTTTATGTAATCCCTTTGGAAAGAAATGTTCTTGTGTTTTTTTTATGTTTGTGTATTTGGTCCTATCATGAATTGTTCTTGTTGGTCCTGTGTGTCAGAAGCGACAGTAAGTTGTATTTGACAGCCAAATCTCCACTACCTGGTGATCTGCTGTCAAAAAGAAGGGTGAAGATTTTAAGCCTGACAAATTAAGCAGGCCCGAATATTGGTAGTACATGACCTGGTGTTGTGCTTCACCGCTCATTTATATATGCTATTGTTTTGTCTATGCTTTTTGTGCTTGATATACAGCAAGTATATCCGATGGCTTGACATGTGCGTTTTGTACATTTTTTTTGCATGTTTTTGTTTTATGTTGCTGCTTTAGATACTATTACAAGTTCACCTGTGTTGTGAAGGGTTCTACATGACGATGTATATCGCTGCACAACAGTTGGGTGAATTTGCGCTGATACTAAATTTCACAGATATGATTTTTCATGCTGTGAACAAAACAGACAACACTTCAGCAGTGTATGTCAAATTTGGCTATATAGTATTGAAGTAAAATAAAAGAGATATACAGGATCAAAGTGTGTCACCTGCAATTAGTCACGATACTGTCCTCTTTCCTTAAAGGAACAGGCAGCCCTAAATTTATGTATCCTGATTGGACGTAAGGATAAATTATAGATTTGTGACTCTTGTACATAGTGACCTAATTTCTATATATTACATGAGTCAGTTTTGTTCTGCTTCCTAAGTAGTGTATGGCTTTGTACCATAAGGGAAACAAGGTTTAATTTTTCCCTGAAGAAGGAACTGGAACATTAGCGGAGATTACGTATATGGTTTAGCGGCCAGCGGTAGAGCTAACATTTGTGAACTATTTTTGATTTTTGTTCACCCAAGTAATTCCTTGTTCTTCCTATAGATTTTTCTTTTGTTACTTCTCCCCTGACCGATGTCGCATCGTGCCTAGCTATTGGGGTTTTTAGCTGTGTCCTAGTTCCATTTCGCTTTTCCATATTCCTTTCACCAGTTAGCCCTTTTATTATTTTTGTATTGTTCAGGTTCACACTTCCAGATTGCAGTAATGTACCAGAGATACTCATATTATGTATAATTCCCTTTTGTATGACCAGACTGGTTTTTAAGAATTTTCTTTAGGCCTACTCTGATGTTTTCCAGTCTGACTGTGAGGGTAGTGATGGACTGGTTAACTGACTCAATACTATAGTAAGATAAGTTTTCCACCTCAATAGGAGACACCTTACGTTTTTTTAAATATGACAAATTCAATGCCTATTCTAATTTGGTTTTTAGTTCCTTTTTTCTGCTGCTTTAATTTTTGGGGGATTAGATGTGTTCCAAATCATGGAAATACCAGGACTCTCTCGATCTTGTCTTTTGTTTCCACATTTTGATCATTAGCTTTTGTATTGCATAGTCCACCTGATGCACAATTATTAAAGGGAGGTATCTACATGTCCGTGATAATATGTATTATGCGATTTCTCTTTTGAGGTGTTGTAGATAAGGAATTAGGGAACACCTATATGTAATCATTGAGAAAAAAAAATGTGTTTACCCCATTAGACAATGCCACCATGTGTGAGGACATCCATTCAGATAGAATTCCCATGTCGCTATCTACCCTTAGATGGTAGAGGATATGCTCTCACATGGAAACCCAATTAAAGAGGCTAGAGGCACTGTTTTGCCTACTGCCTTTGTCTTTGTATTGCCTTTGAGAATGACAGTGTATTTTAGATCACAATAGTCCCATGGCGTATAGCCACTCCTTTGAAGATTGCAGGCCACCTGTTTGCAGTCCCTTTGTTAAATGAACTGTTTTTGTACTTAATTAAAGGAAACTAACAACTGTGTCACATTTCCTACGTCACTAGGTTCTGCGGGATTAAGTCATAATAACCTGCGGAACTCACCCACAATCCCATTAGTGACAGCTAACAGATGAAAAGTCCCAGCACCCAGACAGCGATCGCCAGCGTGCCATCAATGATATCTCCAAAGTATTGTGCTTTCTTCATCAGAAGGCGTTGAACAGCAGAAAAGAAGGAGGAGCTGGTTTTGCCACAGAACCAGAGTTTCAGTGCAAAAGAGCGAAAGAATTGAGGCTTCAGTTTTCCACCTGTCATGTGCTGGTAACCTCTGACAGTGTGCAGTCCCTTGAGCCCCTTGGCCTGAGTTTTGGCCACACACCCCCTTTTCCTTTGCTCAAACGGAAGTGCAGTGCACCGGAGGATTCGAGATTGGCAAAAGGCATTACATTATGGTGCCCATGAAAGAGCAGCCCGAGCATCCCCTGACACTGAATAGAGAGTGTTGGAGCCTGAAAGTGTTGCTGAGAGTGACAGTCTGTTGCTCTTTCCCGATTAATAGTACTTGGGTCTGCATGAGATGATCTGTGCCAATGACTAACGAAGAGCACAATATCTGTAGTGCCTGCCGCAGAGGAGAGATATTGGTGCACTGCATTGAGACATTGAGACTTTTAAGTGAGCTTTGAGTGTTTGCCAGGAGGGCACTCCAACGGATACTGAGAAACATCATTTTCATGAAAGGCCTGAATGAAGAGGCCCATGCGGAAGAAAACAACAGAAACAGATTTTGATGGACAATAGAAGCCTGCCAGAGAGGCTTGGACGGACTCTGGGTATTTCCCGTGCGATTGCATAAAATGGGTGTTTGGAGACTGAATTTATTGTTTTGCTGGCATTGTTTTAGAGTAGTATTCTGTTTAGTAAAAGTAGAATAAAGTCCATTCTCTATGGAAGAGTATCCCTTTTCATCTGAGAGCATTGATAAGGATCCCCACTGTTTCACCTGAGTATATAATACATTTCTGAAATACATAGCAGCCCTAAACATGTTACTAGATAATTTTAGGATTTGCTTTTGCCTAGGGTTGTAAAAAAATAAATGGTAATCCTGTTTGTAATAGTGGTCATTACTTTCTTCTTCTATCTAAATGTTGAATGTTTTGTTCTTTTTGTATTCCTGCTGATAGCTTACATATATCTGTTTTTATGAAATGAGTAGAATGCTCGCCTAAGCAAGGAATTAGGATTTGCCTGTGTAATGGCAAAAGGAGGGTCTGTGGTTCCTTAATTTTGATTTCAATTTACATTCAAACTTCATTTTGTGTTGCCTTTACACAGGCTGCATGATTCACGAAGTGTCTCTGCCCTTTTGGACTGCAACGTGTTGAAAACCCCCTCAGTCCTTGTCTTGTAACTCATCTCAGACACCAGCTGGCCTAACTAATTCTTGTCTGGACCACCTAATCCCTGTATCAACTATCTGTTAGCCTTAGTCATTCTTCTAGTGCTGTATCCTATCTTTTGGCCTTCGCTATTCTCTCCCTGTGTTATCCTATTCCACAACCTTTTCCTTTGAAGCACGCAAACATGTTCTGCCATTACTGAATGACCTGTAGGTGCTGTCAATGATTGACTTGTGGGGTTGGGCAAAAGCACGACTCAAGGGGGATGTTCTGGTTACATGATGCCTTGTTCTAAATGTTTTCCTATTCGCTAATATTTAGCAGATCTTGTATGTCCATATTAGGCATTTTGCATGCTTGCAAAAGCTAGGACTGCCCCTTTCTTTTATGCTGAGTTTGTAACCCTAAGCATATAAAAGACCTCTGTGCTCTGTACTCTTTAGACTACCTCATTCAGTTGCTACGGCTTCTGTGTGACGTGGCCTCACACAATTAAGTTTATTAAAGATGTCTTTTCATATTTCAGCTTCTGTGCCAAGTTCTTCTTTCTATTAGTAAGTATTCCCTGAGAATGAAGATTATAGTTCTTCACAACATATCCCGTGGGGGTGTTTGGAATCAGTCTTGACACCAAGCCCTTAGTTTATGTTGTCCAAACAACGCACTGGTCCTGCGAATCAGTAGAAACTACATGACATGGCGCCGCCAAAGCTTGTTAGGCACTTATTTAATGGTCAAATCTGAGTAGTTCAGTTGTGCTCTCTCAGAGACCCTTACTCACATTTGAAAGGGCGACGCCCGCAGTTGGACGGAAAATAAATACGCCTCAGCTGAGTAGGTATATGCTATGTATTGACTGTAGGTTAAATCAAGCTTGGAAAATTAGAGGTTTCCAAATTGTGCATACCATGTCTCCATAGGATTTTTACAAAATAATAGTACTGTGACAATGACCGAACAAGATGATGACATTGGAGAACAGTGTCAGGTGACTCAAGTCACTCTTACCTGCAAGGCTGTGCAATCTTACCTGTAAGGTGCTTGACGGGTTTTGCAGAGACGCTATGAGCCAAACTCCCTGAAAACCTATCCTACCTCTGGTGGTTAGTAGATTTACACGCCAAGATGCTGGATAGCTAAAAGGGAGAGTGGCCGGATCTGACGCTAGTGTGAGTTCTTGTAGTCGACCTGCAAAGCAACAAGCTCTCTTTAGTACTTTAATCTAGTAAGACTGACTCTCTCTCTTTTACTTCTTCCTATCCTGTAAACCTGTGAACCTTTTTAGTTTAAAAATCCTACCTGCGATCTACCAAGAATGGCTTCGCGTCCTGGAAGTGGTGTGGTGTGTTGATACGGGTTAGCAGAGGTGTGATGATGAAGAACGTTTAGTCCTTGAAGCTTTAGGCTGGGAGAAGTAGTTTCACTACAAAGATACAAATGCACAATTACACCAATTCTAAACGAAATATTCTAAACCAACTTCTTTTTCATTCACACTTACTTTTCTTGCTAACTGTAAAAACTTTCACCACTTCCACTTTTCTCAGATGACTTGATTCCCTGCTTAAAAAGAACTAAAAGATATATACATACAGCAAACAAGAAATGTACCATAAGCCTAATCAGAATTCACTGTCCACAGTAAACATATCTCAATTTGTATTCACATTGAACACTGTAAACAAATGTCTTCCTGTTGCAATAATTCTCCTCTTGAGTTTCAGAGAGAATATTCCCAAAAAATTGTCTTTCAAAAAAAAGGTTGCTAGCGATGGGCGCCAAAGAAGAAAGGGATTTGCACTTAGCTTTCGAAATGTCTTTGCAGCATTGTCCAGAGTCTATCCTTCAGAAGATGCTCAGCAATCCGGGTGCTCAGGAGGAATCCAGAAGGTTTTTCGCCGAGACGCGATGCTTCCTCTAGCAAGGCTGGAAGGCTAAGCGTCTTCCAGAAGCTTGGGTGTGGTTTTTATAGAGGGACCACACCCAAGCGTTGAGACGCACGCGTGCCTCCTGACGCTGTGTTTCTCTCCGAGCGCGGAGAGAGAAATGTAAACAAACGCGTCTTTCTGACAGAAGCGGAGCGCACGCGTTTTACTGAAAAGCAAATAAACGCGTATTTCCGCTTGTCTGTCAGAACGTGGCAGAAACCAAATACTTTAAGCTTAAGTTTAAACATTGTATACCTCTTCGAGTAAATACTTACAAAACGGATTAACCCCAGCTTAAACCACCGCCAAGAGTCACAAAAGCAGTTCAGTGTTTTAACATAGAATAATGCATGCACAATCATGTTACACCAACACTTACACACGGAGTGCAGGATGCACGGGATAGGGGTGGGTTTCTCAAATGAAATACAAGTCCTATGTGTAAACACGCAGGCTACAGGCTTTTTACTCCTATGGAGAATGACGTGCAGGCTTGATATCATGACAGTACCCCCCTCGTAGAATGCCTCCTAATACAGTAGGAACTGGTTTGGGCTTGTTAGGGTACTTAGCATGAAAGATTTTCAGAATTTTGGGAGCATTTTTTAGATTTACCAATGGTTCCCAAGTTCTTTCCTCGGGACCGTATCCTTTCCAGTCTACTAGGTAATGTAATTTTCCTTTCACTCTCTTGGAATCTAGAACAGCTTTGACCTCAAATTCTGGAGTACCATCAATTTCCACAGCTGGGGGATTTTTAAGACTTCTGGTTCCAGGATTACAGGGTTTAATCAAGGAGATGTGGAACACAGGGTGAATGCGAAACCTAGCTGGTAATGTTAACTTCACACAAACTGGGTTAATCACTTTTTCAATAGGGAAAGGACCTATGAATCTGGGGCGGAAAGTCTTGTGACATTTCAATTTGAGATTTTTAGTTGCCAACCAGACCTTGTCTCCTACGGAATACAATGGTGATTCAGAACGATGTTTGTCTGCGTACCTTTTTTGGGTTTCCTTGGCTTGTGCTAGATGTTGTTGGGCCTCTTGCTGAATACCTACTAAATCCTTTACATAGTCAGAAACTGCTGGAACTAAAGTTGAACACAAATCTGATCCTAGTATCTCCTTAGGATGATAACCAAAAGTGCAGAAGAAAGGGGACATACCAATAGAGGAATGGTCAGCATTATTATATGCGAATTCTGCAGCCCAAAGAACATCAGACCAGTCCTGATCATGAGTGACTAACAGGCATCGTAACAGTTGTTCTACAGTTTGATTTGTGCGCTCGGTTAAACCATCAGTTTGAGGGTGGTAACTCGTAGAGGTACGAATTTCCATGTTCAAAGCTTTCCCCAAATTTCGCCAAAAATGGGAAATAAACTGTGGACCTCTGTCTGATATTAAGACTGATGGTATACCATGTAATTTCACTACTTCTTTCATGAAAATTTGGGTTAGTTCTGAAGCTGTGGGAAGCTTAGAAAGAGGTATGAAATGAGCATAGCGAGTGAAATGATCCACTACAGTAAGTATCGTAGTGCATCCAGTCTTGGAGCGGGGTAATTCAACAATAAAATCTAGTGATACTGTATGCCAAGGCTGAGGTGGTAAACTCAATGGCAATAGGAGACCACTAGGAGCATGATGTACAGGTTTGTTCTGACTACAAACAGTGCAAGTATCTACGTAAAGTTGTATGTCTTTATACAATGAAGGCCACCAAAATTTTCTCTTGATCAACTGATACATCTTTGTAACTCCAGGATGTATCGACAGAGGAGTATCATGATACAATTGTAGAACCTTTTTCTGAAGAGATTCAACAGGTACAAAAACTTGATTATTCATGTACAAAACATTTTCTTTCCATTGTAACAAAGGATAAGCTTTACACCAAGCCTCCTCTGATTGTGATTGGAAGACTTCCTTGAGATCTAATACAACATCTGAATCTACAAGACCAACAAGAAAACGTTCAGCGGGAATAATCGGAAGTACAGGTTCTTGTCTTATGTTCATATCATCACTACCTCCAATTCTTGATAAAGCATCCGCTTTATTGTTTTCTTTTCCGGGACGATAGGTGATGATAAAGTCAAAATCATTAAAAAACAAAGTCCACCTTAGCTGTCGAGCTGACAAAGCCTTTACAGATCTAAGTGACTGAAGGTTTCTGTGGTCTGTGTAGATGGTCACTGGATGTCTGGCCCCTAGCAAGTAGTGTCGCCATTCTTTGAAGACAGCTTTAATGGCTAGCAATTCTCTATCTGCAATGGCGTAATTCTGTTCTGTAGGATTAAGTTTTCTAGAGAAAAAGGCCACCGGATGCATTTGACCAGTGTTCGTACTTCTTTGGGAGAGTATGCCTCCAATAGCGAATTGAGATGCATCAGCCTCAACGATAAATGGTTGGGAAGGATCAGGGTGTTTTAAAATCGGAGCGGAAGTAAATTGTATTTTCAATTTCTGAAAAGCTTTGTTAGCTTCGGGGTCCCAATCAAATTTCACATTTTTTCTCAGTAATTTAGTGATGGGGGTGATTATTTGTGAAAAATCCTTAATGAATCGCCTATAAAAATTTGCGAATCCCAAAAAGCTCTGAATTTGTTTAACGCTGTTTGGAATGGGCCAATCAATTATTGCTTGCACTTTCTTTTGATCCATCTCTATGCCAGAAGGGCTGAGGATATACCCCAAGAAATCCACGGTGGTAACATGGAACAAACTTTTCTCTAATTTCACAAATAAAGAATTCTGCAAAAGCTGTTTCAAAATGGCTCGTACTTGCTTCACATGCTCAGACATATTTTTGGAGTAGATGAGGATATCATCAATATAGACGATACAACAAACATCAAGAAATTCCCTTAAGACCTCGTTAATGAAGAACTGAAATGCTGCTGGAGCGTTGCAAAGTCCGAAAGGCATGACTTGATATTCATAAAGTCCAAACTTTGTGCGGAAAGCTGTCTTCCACTCATCACCCTCTCGGACTCTTACTAGGTGATATGCTCCTCGTAAATCAAGTTTTGTATAGATTGCTGCGTCTTTAATCTGATCAAGTAAAGTCGGGATTAAGGGCAACGGGTATCTATTCTTGACTGTCACGTTGTTAATTGCACGATAGTCGATGCAAGTACGCAATTCTCCTCCCTTCTTTGGTATGAAAAATAAAGGAGAGGAGACTGGGGACTTAGAATGTCTGATAAACCCGTTAGCAAGATATTCATCCAAATATGACCTAAGATGCTCGTTTTCCTTCTCCGTAAGTGCATAGATTCTACTGCATGGTAGTGTAGCTCCTGGTACTAGATCGATTTGACAATCATAATCCCTGTGTGGTGGCAAGGTATTGGCTTTCGTCTTGTCAAATACATCCAGTAGATCATGGTAGTCCTCAGGAACCCCTGTAATAGTTAGGACACTCGGAATTTGTTTTGGAAAATTATAGCCCTGAACTATGAGATCGGTACCTGGATAATGCCTAAAGCACTTTGCATGGCAGTAGTCAGATTTGAAGAGAATGGTTCTGTTAGCCCAATCTATGTAAGGGTTGTGAAGAACTAACCAAGGGATACCCAAAATTAAGCCAAACTGAGGGGCATCTATAATATCAAAGATTATATCTTCACTGTGTTTAGTTGCACAAATCATAGTCAAGATCTCAGTGTGATGTTGTATTGGCCCTGAGGTTAGTTCTTTTCCATCCACGGCCCTGACAATTTCTGGGGATTTTTTCTCGGTTCTTTGCAAACCTAGCTTCTCAAACAGTTTTGTGTCGATGAAATTGCCTGTGGCTCCTGAGTCTATCAAGGCATCCACAGACCATGAACGAGTGCTGTCTAATTGGGATTGAAGAAGAACTCTCATACAAAGATGACTATGAGAGATAGTTGGGGCATTAGAGGCCAAGCTAAGCTGTTTACCCGATAAACTGACCTCAGGGTCTACCGAGCTCACACGTTTTCCGCCTGCGATGTCGCATTGACTTCGACCGCCTTGGTTTTAGGTTTTGTGGGTCGAGTTGGGCACTCCTTAACAAAGTGCCCAGATTTCCCACAGTACATACACTGATTCAACTTTCTCCTCTTCTCTCTTTCGTCTTTAGATAGAGGACCTCTAATCGTACCAATTTGCATTGGTTCGGTTGGATCTTGTCTAGGCGTGGCTTCATGCTTAGGGTTTGTTTTGTCTTTAGATAAAAAGAATTTAAAATCTGTCTTTCCTTTCTCTCCCTTTCTTTCCAAAATACGATGGTTTAATTTAACTACCAGATCTATAAATTCTTCGCAATCAGTGGGGGGATCAAGAATCTGAGTGACCATGTCTTTCAAGTCATCTTTCAAACCCCTGTAGAACAAGGACACTCTTTTGTTCTCTGGCCATTCCGCTTCTATTACCAACCTGTTGAATGAGGAGATGTAATGTAAAAGATCCGAGGACCCTTGTTTTAAACTTAAAAGCTCGTAATCCGCCGACTGCACAAAGACATGCTTGGCAAATAGTTTTTTCATGGTATTTTTAAATCGCCTTAGATCATATAAAATCGCATCATTCCTTTCTACATAAGGTACAGACCAGAGAGCTGCCTCACCACCTAAATAAGAGAGGATAAAAGCCACCTTTGCCGAATCATCAGGGAACGCAGTGGGTTTGGCTACAAAATGCAAATGGCATTGATTTAAAAATATGGCAAACTTGTTGCAGTCCCCATAGAATCTCTCGGGCGGTGCCAAGGGTACAGATATAGGGGTAACCACCTGAATTTGGGTGGATGCAGATGGGGAACCAGATGTGTTACCACTATACAGGGTTTGCTGTGGAGGTTGGAAGGTAGCTGGCCTAATAGGAGAAGCCCATGAAGGTTTAGGAGTTTGCATATTGCTTTGTAATTCTGAGACGTCCCGACGTAACTCTGCATTCTCATGTCTAATTTGAGCTAACATCGCTGCTATGTCCTGAAGGGACACTTCACCTGTTTGGTCCATAGCGTCTGGGCAAAACTGTTTCCGTGGGCTTAGCCTTCTGTCAGGTGACTCAAGTCACTCTTACCTGCAAGGCTGTGCAATCTTACCTGTAAGGTGCTTGACGGGTTTTGCAGAGACGCTATGAGCCAAACTCCCTGAAAACCTATCCTACCTCTGGTGGTTAGTAGATTTACACGCCAAGATGCTGGATAGCTAAAAGGGAGAGTGGCCGGATCTGACGCTAGTGTGAGTTCTTGTAGTCGACCTGCAAAGCAACAAGCTCTCTTTAGTACTTTAATCTAGTAAGACTGACTCTCTCTCTTTTACTTCTTCCTATCCTGTAAACCTGTGAACCTTTTTAGTTTAAAAATCCTACCTGCGATCTACCAAGAATGGCTTCGCGTCCTGGAAGTGGTGTGGTGTGTTGATACGGGTTAGCAGAGGTGTGATGATGAAGAACGTTTAGTCCTTGAAGCTTTAGGCTGGGAGAAGTAGTTTCACTACAAAGATACAAATGCACAATTACACCAATTCTAAACGAAATATTCTAAACCAACTTCTTTTTCATTCACACTTACTTTTCTTGCTAACTGTAAAAACTTTCACCACTTCCACTTTTCTCAGATGACTTGATTCCCTGCTTAAAAAGAACTAAAAGATATATACATACAGCAAACAAGAAATGTACCATAAGCCTAATCAGAATTCACTGTCCACAGTAAACATATCTCAATTTGTATTCACATTGAACACTGTAAACAAATGTCTTCCTGTTGCAATAATTCTCCTCTTGAGTTTCAGAGAGAATATTCCCAAAAAATTGTCTTTCAAAAAAAAGGTTGCTAGCGATGGGCGCCAAAGAAGAAAGGGATTTGCACTTAGCTTTCGAAATGTCTTTGCAGCATTGTCCAGAGTCTATCCTTCAGAAGATGCTCAGCAATCCGGGTGCTCAGGAGGAATCCAGAAGGTTTTTCGCCGAGACGCGATGCTTCCTCTAGCAAGGCTGGAAGGCTAAGCGTCTTCCAGAAGCTTGGGTGTGGTTTTTATAGAGGGACCACACCCAAGCGTTGAGACGCACGCGTGCCTCCTGACGCTGTGTTTCTCTCCGAGCGCGGAGAGAGAAATGTAAACAAACGCGTCTTTCTGACAGAAGCGGAGCGCACGCGTTTTACTGAAAAGCAAATAAACGCGTATTTCCGCTTGTCTGTCAGAACGTGGCAGAAACCAAATACTTTAAGCTTAAGTTTAAACATTGTATACCTCTTCGAGTAAATACTTACAAAACGGATTAACCCCAGCTTAAACCACCGCCAAGAGTCACAAAAGCAGTTCAGTGTTTTAACATAGAATAATGCATGCACAATCATGTTACACCAACACTTACACACGGAGTGCAGGATGCACGGGATAGGGGTGGGTTTCTCAAATGAAATACAAGTCCTATGTGTAAACACGCAGGCTACAGGCTTTTTACTCCTATGGAGAATGACGTGCAGGCTTGATATCATGACAAACAGTTAGTTGGACTAAAAATTTCTGAAAATTGCAGACATGCAGTTACCATGAAAGTATTACAACATGGCCTCCCAGCAACAAATGGGGATGTTACTTTCGTGGTTGAGGCACACAAAGCATTCAGAACAGAAGTATTCTATTCTTGGGTTAAATTCCCTCCTGCAGATGCACACACACAAATGTTTCATGAATACATTGAAGATGAACCACCAGATCAGTATTTGCTATACGTGGATTTAGAAGTCCAGTTAATTTACCAGGAGCACGTTAATTGCCTTAAAGGCGCCCTACCTCATACTACAGAACACATAAGACTCAGTCCACTCAGCAGAGAAGGAGCGACCTGACCGGTCTTAGCTTCATAGGTACGCATCCGGAGGTTGCAGCCGTATCATCAGCAGGAATGCTGAAACTTTACTGAGATTTAGTACACATTTACAGAAATCTCACATAATATGTAATGAGAACATTGACAGTCCAACTTGCAGTGGCTGCTCAAGCTACACAACCACACATGGCTACCACAGGTATTAGCATGCAGACACTGAATGCAATTATTGTTAGTGTCAGTTTATATAGTGCCAAATCACCGGCAGGTCTTTGGTGGGAAAGTTTCCCACCAGTCGGGAGCAAATTCTGTTCTGGATAGCACAAAAAACATCACAGCTTGAAGCAGTATTTTCCCATCCAGGCCCACAGGAAAAACACAGAATACTGACAATTTACTGGTGAGGACACTGCTGCTGAATGGGGAATGGGCAGTGACGATGCTGGACAGTGCGGCAGAAGTCACCATAGCTCATCAGAACCTGATGGACTTTCTGGGGGTAGTAGTGCTGAGTGATCATATCACGGCGGAAACACCTGATACAAGGGTAAGTGTCCCACATCGTTTATACAAAATATTGCTCCAGATGGAGCGGGACATGCCCAGGAAAGTGAAGGGTCTCATTTGGGAGAACCTGACCTATGGTTACGACATTCTTTTCGCCAAGAAGGATTGGCCATCTAAGTTCATAATGGTTCGCCCCTATGGGGCAAGAAGTTATTTTACCAGCTTACTCCGACCTTGTACCAGAATCAGTTAAAAATTCCTACGCGCAGGAGTGGGCATTAGTCCTAGCTCCCGCACTTCTCCGCCAATTATGTTGGGTGGGATGATGAGTCACCTCATCACGAAATCCCAATAAAATCAATTCCTCAACTACAAAGACAATATCCGATCAAACATGGCTCAAAGAAACAAGTCAGGGAGATTTGAATCAACTTGAATACCAGGGTGTTAGAGAATTGCAACTCACCAAAGAATAATATTTTGTTTTTTCGTAATGCAACCCGATAATTCATATTGTCTAGTCTTAGATTACAGACGTTTAACGCATCTGCATGCACATTTGCGGTACAGAACGCATATAGGTCCGCACTGATGAGTAACATTGTGTGGAAGAAATACAAAACAACACTAGAAGAAATACAAAACAACACTAGATAAAATTGATTTATCTGCCAAAATATAGTGCCTTGAAGCAGATATTTGTCAGCATTCTTGGTGCTAGGCTCTCAACGCCAATTTTGTCATTTACCCCAGGGGTATAAGAATATCCCTGGGTTGTTTTCAGCCAGAGTAACAAAAGTTACTTAAACATTTTGACAAAGAGGCATTGTCATATGTAGATGATATCTATCTGATGGATGATGAATTAATGGAACACTTGGCCAGAGTGAACCAGATCATTCCTGGGTTTGCTCACCTGGGTTCCAAATTTAATCTAAAAAAAATCAAAAATTTCCCACCTCAGTGTCCTATTTCTAGGGTACAAGTTTTTAAGTGAAGGCAAAAGCCTGGCGGCACAATTTTTAGAAAAATGTGCACTGCTCCAACCTTCAACGACTCTGAAAAGACTACAATCCATTTTAGGATTCCTGAATTTTGGCAGAACATACATTTTGGGTTACGCAGAAAGGGTAAAACCTTTCTACGACTTAATTAGCCCTGATTTTTCAGTGTACCATGGACACAGGAACATACTGATATTCTACATTCCATACAAGATGACACGATAGCTTCCAAAGATTTACACACACGTGTCAATACGACTAACCTGGTGATCTGCGTAGTCGCTGAACAGACTGGGTACACCTACTTCCCTTTCAATGAAGGCGATATAGTACCTATTGCATAAAAATCACATTTGTACACAAACGCTGAAATGCGTTTTGAACCATATGAAAAAATACTCACAGCAGCACCGACTGCTGTAGTGAGAGAGAGAGAGAGAGAGAGAGAGAGCGCTAGCGCTGGGGAAGCGTATAATTGTCATCACCCCGGTACCAACCCTAGAGGCCGTTACAAAGGCAAGCATCCTGAATGCTAAATCATTACATCCAAGATGGATGAAATGGGCTAACTCTCTCACTGCAAAAGATGTAGACTACAGATTTGATTCTACATTACAAACACAAGCATTTCTGCAGTACGAACAAGAATATCCTCTAATAAACAAGATAATGCCTCTAGATCGATATGAATGTATAATTTATATGATGGATCTGCCCAACCGGCCGCTGGAATGAAACAGCAATATTCTGCAATATGCGCAATTGTAAAAGGACGCATACAGGACAGAAAGTTTCTTCCTGAAAAAACACACACACAGTCTCTAGGAGACTGCACGGCCAAGCTGATGGAAATAAAAGCCCTGATACTGGCACTACAAAATATGGATCACAAATTCCCCATGCTCATAGTGTGTGTTTCACTTTACTATGTCCAGTCCTATATTGAATATCTACATTATTGGGGCCAGAATGGATTTAGGGATTCCAAAGGTTGCACAATAAAGCATAAGATGCTTTGGGAGGAAGTGGCAAAGCTGAAAGAAGGCCTGCCACGGGGTCATGTTATTCATACATTGAGTCATCAACGTGTTGGCGTTTACGTTGAAGGGAATTCAATGGCGGATGAGGCTGCCGAGGCAACAGGGCACACGGCTGCCATTATTGCAATATTTCATTCTAGCACAAGGATAGACAGAACAACCATGATAGCTGTCAATGCCACAAGCAACAGCTCAGCCCTGCCGAAAGGCTTTCCACTCAAGAACTCCTACAAATTTGATGCCCAAAATATTCTGTATGCTCAAATTTCAGGAGTGGGGAATAGAATAATACCAAACACTGATCGCAGGTTGGGATTCATACTAGTTGCACACGATGGTTTGTGTTCAGCACATGCAGGGAACACTGCTACAGTTTCATTACTAAAGCACTGTATTGGTGGCCAGGTCTCACTAAACAGACCAAGCACTTTGTCCTTAAGTGCGACACCTGCCAGCAGTTGAAGCACTCCATCGAGGCACATCCACCACAAACACCTTTATTGATCTCAGACAAAACTCTCGCTTGTGTCTATGTGGATCACTGCTGCCCCTTACATTCAGACCGGGCTTACAAGTACAACTTGGTGCCAATAGATTCTTGCTCTAGATTCCTGTGGGTTTGGTCTGATCGTTCGGCTGATGGTCAAACTGTTATAAAGGATTTGCGAGTCTTCAGCTGGACATATGCAATTGGCACACTACCTTCCGACCAGGGCCCAGCCATTAGCTCTCGGGCTTACAAAGAAGCCATGGGAAGTTTGTGTGTGGCCTTGCAGTATTCTTCCCCTTTCATCCTCAGAGAAATTCAGTAGTCGAGAGGAAAACTGTGACTTAAAGCAATCCTTAACAGCATGGGTATTAGGCTCGGGCCCTAGTTGGTCAATCACCTGTATGGGGTCCAGAGGGCACTTAACAACATGCCAAGAAAATCCCTGGGGATCGGACACGTTATGAGCTCCTGTTCAGGTTAAGAATGTGGGTACCCAACCTCGATAGTGTCAGCACAGTGGCAGCTGCAACACCATTTGACCTCAATGATCATTTGGATCTTTTACAGGACCTTAATGAATACTGAGCTTTACAAAGCAATGTCCAAGTAAAATGCACTGCCACTGGGGAAGTAAAATCAGTAACAGCAAGACCTGCCTGGGTCCCGGAGATTGGGGACTTGGTCAGAGAAATAATTGTGGACAAGGAAGAATTTGTGCCATCTTAGAGAGCACCTGTACCTGTCCTAGCTGTCGAAGGAACGAGAACTGTCCTTCTTCCACCCCTTGCTGCCCATCGAGACAAAAGGTTTGTCTCAATTAATCTGATCAAACCACACTATGTGACTGATTCTAAACAGTAGGCCACGTTGGCTCCTGTGTAGCCACTGCACTCCTCTCGCTACGCAGGAAGTTCATATTGAAGCTGTAATAACGACTGAAGGCTCCACTTTCCAAAGAGAAGCTCTGAACGAAAATGAAATGATGCTTCTCCCCATTGAAACAACTACGACTGTACAGTCAACAAGTACACAAATTTCAATTCGAAAAATTGACGACGTCTATGTCCACATGCCACCGATCATGTAATCTTCTAGTTCTAAAGAACCTGCTGAGCTGCGAAGAATCAACTGGATGGCGGCTGGCTACTTCGTGCACTGTGACGACTTCTCATCAGATCCAAGTGAATCTGAGCTGCCAACACTGCTTCTCCCTTTCAAACTTCAAGTTTATGTTTTCTATATTTGACTGTAAAAGACTTACTTCATTGTTCCCTGGATACATCTATGGATTACAATTGGTTTACTTTTCCTGGTACTTTGAACTGGTATAGTAGCTGTCTTTTTCCTACTTCTGAATGGACACTTTGTCACAGAACGCTCTGCAGTACAACTAGTGAACTTGGGAGCTTATTTACAAGACCCTATTGCCACCACAATGTCAATTTTCAGGATGTTGTGGTGGCGATAGGGGCTTCGCCTTATTTACAAGTCAGCGTTAAGCCACTTAATGGAGCTTAACGCTGCCTTGTAAATAAGGCACCCTTTCACACTATACTTAGCGTGAAAGGGGAGGGCAATGGATGTTGCTGTGGGCGTTCCACCACAACACCCCTTGATTTTGATGCTGCCCCATATTTAAAAGGGTGGCGTAAATATGGGGCAGCGGCAAAATTAAGAACATGGAAAACCTAGTCTTACCCTGGCAAAATGAGGAGAAGTGTTTAGTTTCTTCTTGTTTCGCTGTTTCCATGTGTGCTGCGTTGTGCAGCACACATGGAAACAGCTAAATGCCAATGATTGTTCATGTGCAGGAAGGTGTCCCTGCACATAAACAATCATTTTTTAAAAATGACGTTTTGCAACTTCTATATGTGATGCATTGAGTAGCACACAAGTTACAAAACACCACTTAAAGATTGTTTATGTGCAGGAAGGGACACCTTCCTGCACATAAACAGTCTTTCCCTGCAGCGCCAACACCCTTGCACTATAGTGCAAGGGTGCCTGCGTTGGCACCAGGCAGCTACATTTAGGGCTAGTGCAGGGGTAACACAGGGCTGCACAATATTCTTGTACATATGGTCAGTCCTGCGTTTCTAAAGTGATGGAGCAAGTTGTTAGCCTTCTTGGCTTAATGACACGTTTTGCCACTTTACTAGTAAATATGCCACTTGGTTCTTAACAACATGCATCATCACACTGTGAACTTGTCCCTAGTGAACATTAGAGCGGTTCCAGTTCCTGAAGGAATTGTATGGGACAGGGTATCGTATGATGTATATGGTCCTATTGAACTAGTACTTTCTCTGATGATTGGGACGTTGAAACTGTGCATAATTTGCTTTCAGATTAGAGCAATCAGCTGCATTTTGTAATGATGAATTGTATGATAGTACAAGTAATTTCGGGGACATGTTCTGTTACCAGCAGTATGGTTACCATTTTCTACATAAAGCTAGTATCCCGCTCGCTGTTTATAATTACACACAGTGGGAACATTGCCCAACACCATCAAAAGTTAGTTCGAAGACTTTTGCAGAAAAGTTTGCCTATTTTTCAGGTTTTGAAACTTTAGACCCAGCCTCATATTACTATAGGCTTGCACCTACACCGGTAAAGTAAAATATGCTAACAAACACCAAGCTGATATACTCTTCTTCCTTTATTTCCCAGCTGTCTGTACAGTGTTTCGACTTTTGGAAAAACACAATAGACACAAAATCTATAAGGGGGACAAAGATTGGCAGGTTCAGGGGACAGAGGCCTTGTTTAGAGCATGCCTCATACCACATAAAATGATTTTCCTGAACAAAACAGTGCACCGGACATCATGTCTGGGCACTGCAAAAACGAAAGATTTGAACACACCACGTATTCCCGCATTCTCACGCTTCGAGAATTGGCAGCACTTTACACACTGTAGTGACGATACTTTACATACCATAATACGTAATGGTTCTTCAGACCCCAATTGGAAGGGTTGATTGGCTTGGCCTGTGAACATAAATGGGTATCAGTCTAGATTTCTTGCTAACACCATAGGGTTTAGGATCGATAGGCCTGATCAATGATATCTACAAACAACACTCAAGCTGGTGACATCATACAGTGTTGGGAAGTTGTGCCTAGATTAGCTGAAAACCTCAAAAATCTCCCAAATGAAACAACACCTGTCCCTTATTTCTGATGACCTGGCTCACAGGGATTTTTTATTAGGTCCCAGGAACCCACGTCAAAAGCGCTTTTTGTGTGGAATATACAACGACCTATGGAAGATTTCTCAAAAGGAAGCTTCTGAAAAATTGCGCCAGATTGATAGGGTTAATCTAGAAAAGGCTTTGGCTGTGGTTGACAATGGTATGACCAGAATTTATTACCTGGGCAACATAGTGTTTACCGCGATTGACATCATACAACAAGACATGTCTATATTACAACATGGACAGTCACAGTTACGGTCAATAGTAATATTAAGCTGGACGTTAGTAACGTTATGTTCTGGGCATGTGCCATGGCATTACATCAACAGTGCAAATCTGTTTCAGCATACGATCTAACAGAAAGACGGATGACAATGGCATGTAGAGATGCGAAATGCATAATGTTGCACATTGAAAAATTAGACCAATTACCTTTCACTGTGGCTGAAACACTATCCCCTGACTGGATAATCCATGGTTAAATCCCTCTACCGGTCACAACCATTCAATTCCAGTATTGTCTCCAATACCAACATGTAGGCAGGTATTGCATGATTGGTTGGGGCCCTCAATCAAGGCAATATGAGGATCTCATATCAGTCACTTCCTGTGTCAAGGTTTCACTCTAGTGGGGTTTACAAAGCAGCCTTTTGACTATGGATGCCATCACTAGGTGTTTGGGTATGACACCAGTCACTTTATCTGCCCAGGGCCGTTGGCCTCAGCTAGATACTGGTCTTCCTTCACATTTGAGGTACCTAAGAGCAGCATGGATTGCAATTCAGTTCTTTACTGCTCGGCTCATTCGGAAGGTCCTTCTGATTGGTACAAACAATCTTGTAATCAAGTGGCACATTAAGCATCCTGTGGGCAACGGATCTTCAAACACTTATTAGTTTGGGTTAATAGATGACCATGGTCCCTCCCTGGCTACCCCCCACTTAGTAATCCTACTGGCTGTTATTTTAAATCCACAATAAACATTTGTGGGGAACAATGACTTGAACGATTTTCAATTTACAACCATGTTTCAATATGTATTCCTATGTTAATTTGATTTAAAAGCATGAAATCAGTATTTTAGCATTTTTTTTATCATATAAGCTTTAAATGTAAAAATAGTTCTTCTATACAAGGGATTATAAAGAAAAAAAATCCTAGTTATAAAACATTCATGGTGTACTATATATCCATCATGAATTAAGCTAGAACGTTTGTGCTGGGTTTTTTTAGTGGTCCTATAATGGAAAATCGCCTGTACTTTTAGAAAACTGTTATCTCTAAGGGAACATTGTAAAACATAAGATATTATGCTACTGGGAACTCCTCTCTTGCATAGCTATCAAACTGACATGAATTTGTAACAGTGAAAGGGGAACTCATTCCAAAAGATCCTTCCAGTATAGGATACCTAAATGTTCCCAAAGATATGAGGGATCTAAACGGATGACAGATGTTTAGTATTGGAGCATAAATGTGTTATGTAGATTTTATAACATATGTTTGATCATAGTTTCCAGACCTCATCCTTTGGACAATACCATGTGAAGAAGAAAAAATAGAATAACAATATAACAGCAACTTGAGAAAAAATCCCATTTCGTTTATGGGTCTTCTGAAACTACCTTTGGTAATCACTCCATTTATTGGAAATTGTGAATCGAAAAATATCAGAATATCTATGATTTTTTGGGATAATATGAGGATCTCATATCAGTCACTTTCTGTGTCAAGGTTTCACTCTAGTGGGGTTTACTAAGCAGCCTTGGGTCTTTGGTATGGACCTATGACCTCCTTACCATGAGGTCTGACTATGGATGCCATCACTAGGTGTTGGGGTATGACACCAGTCACTTTATCTGCCCAGGGCCTTTGGCCTCAGCTAGATACTGGTCTTCCTTCACATTTTTTGGTACCTAAGAGCAGCATGGATCGCAATTCAGTTCTTTACTGCTCGGCTCATTCGGAAGGTCCTTCTGATTGGGACAAACAATCTTGTAATCAAGTGGTACATTAAGCATCCTGTGGGCAACGGATCTTCAAACACTTATTAGTTTGGGTTAATAGATGGCCATGGTCCCTCCCTGACTACCCCCCACTTAGTAATCCTACTGGCTGTTATTTTAAATCCACAATAAACATTTGTGGGGAACAATGACTTGAACGATTTTCAATTTACAACCATGTTTCAATATGTATTCCTATGTTAATTTGATTTAAAAGCATGAAATCAGTATTTTAGCTTTTTTTTTATCATATAAGCTTTAAATGTAAAAATAGTTCTTCTATACAAGGGATTATAAAGAAAAAAAATCCTAGTTATAAAACGTCCATGGTGTAGTATATATCCATTAGGAATTAAGCTAGAACGTTTGTGCTGTTTTTTTTTAGTGGTCCTATGATGGAAAATCGCCTGTACTTTTAGAAAACTGTTATCTCTAAGGGAACATTGTAAAACATAAGATAATATTCTGGGAACTCCTCTCTTGCATAGCTATCAAACTGACATGAATTTGTAACAGTGAAGGGGGAACTCATTCTAAAAGATCCTTCCAGTATAGGATACCTAAATGTTCCCAAAGATATGAGTGATCTAAACGGATGACAGATGTTTAGTATTGGAGCATAAATGTGTTATGTAGATTTTATAACATATGTTTGATCATAGTTTCCAGACCTCATCCTTTGGACAATACCATGTGAAGAAGAAAGAATAGAATAACAATATAACAACAACTTGAAAAAAATCCTATTTCGTTTATGGGTCTTCTGAAACTACCTTTGGTAATCACTTCATTTATTGGAAATTGTGAATCGAAAAATATCATAATATATATGATTTTATGGAATAATATGTTTATTTAAATGTAATGCTTATGAAATTTATGTTTTATTACAGCCCCAAAGAAGTGACTTATTGCCACGAAACATGTGTTGGCAGTGGCTGTATTTATTGTGGTGGATTTCAAGAATTAAAAAAGTACAGGAGATTTTATGTCACAAGACCACTGGAATAAAGAGTACAGAGACAGAGATTCTGTCTTAATTCATGGCACCTGGGCACCTAGCCTGCCACTTGCTTGTGGCCTCCAGTTCCTGCTTTTTCCAGCCATATACATTTGCTGCCATTTGACTAAGTGACACTGCTGCTGCCAGGGTTTTTCCATCTGTGTTTTCCAACCTTGGGTTTCCCGCTCCATGCTGTTCCCACCAACAGAAGCCTCACAGACACCAGGACCCACTTGATGCAGGCTGCAGCGCACCTGCACAGCGAGAGCACTGCTGGTGCACCAAAGCCACACGAAAAGCAAGCATGCATGTGCCCATCTGCACCTGGAACAAATCCAGCGACATGAACCTTGGCCCTCCCGCCCCCTGGAAATGCACCATCGCAGAGCTCTACACCCTCAATCCGACACCAAAAATAAACACCACTGACACCGAGCCAACCCATGCTCTACTGTGGGACCATTCACCTGCACCCACTGCCACTTCACCTGCCACAACATTTACACCAGCCCACAGACCAGCCTCACATCAAACACACCGCAGACACCACCTGAACAAAACCACCAGCTCACATGCGCCTTTATCAACACACACTCACTATGCAAATGCATCTCCTAGATTTAGGTCCTCATCTCCACCCTCACACCAACATCCTCTTCCTCACTGAGACCTGAGTCAACCTCACTTCTGCATCTGACATCGCCACAAGATCACCAACCATAACCGCATCAACAAGTCGGACTGAGGGATCGCCATCATACACAAGGAATCCATCCAATGCACCACCAGAAATAACAACATCTCCCCAGCCATGGAACACCTTAACTTCCGACTCAAAACAGACAGCAAAATCTCCATCAGGGGCATCCTCGCCTACCATCCTATTTGTCCAACCTTCTGCAACTTCATTGGCAACTTCATTGCCCCCCTCACCATAGACTCCAACAGCTAAATTTTCCTTGGCTACCTCAAATTCCATCTCAATAACCAAAATGACATCAACACTGCCAACCTCTTCAACAGCATGAACAACATCGACTCACTCAACACATCCACAACCCCATGCACACTGCAGACCACAGGCTAGACCCCATCTTCACCTCCAGCAACCGCAGCAGGCACAGCCACACCATGGAGCTCACCTGGGCCGACCACTTCATCATCTACTTTAACATCACCAGCTCATTGACCTCTCCCTCCAGTCCACCCAGTGCCCCTCCCCCACTGCAGCTGGAACAAAATCTCAAAGGACACATGGTTCAATGCCCTCAATATCACCACCACATTTCCTCCAAAAACCTAGACCAGAAAGTCAG
The DNA here is from genome assembly GCF_964263255.1 of Lissotriton vulgaris. Taxonomy (NCBI): domain Eukaryota; kingdom Metazoa; phylum Chordata; class Amphibia; order Caudata; family Salamandridae; genus Lissotriton; species Lissotriton vulgaris. The sequence goes on along the minus strand of NC_141689.1, from coordinate 1,515,512,740 downwards.
GAAAAGTCAACAATTGGATTACCAACTGCACCAAAAGTGTTCCTTTCATCGGTAACAACATCCACAGAAAGTTTATCAAGCAGGCTAGCTGGTTCACTGAAGACCTCAGAACCTCTAAATGACAATGTTAACAACTGGAAAGGAGATGGTGCACCAGCAAGGACAGGACCGACAAGACCACCTTCAGGACAGCCCTTAACCTCTACCACAGACAGTTGAGAGAATCAAAGAAAGAGGCCTTAGCCTCATACATCGAATCAAGCTCCAATAATAGCAAAGAACTCTTCAACATCGTCAAAGAATTCTCCAACCCCTCAGCTGCAACAAGCAATATTACCCACTCATAGGAACTCTGCAACAACCTTGCAAGCTTCTCCCACAAAAAGATTGCCAACATCAACTGAAACTTCAAACTGCACCGACTTCTTCAAGCAACACAGCGACCCCTCTACCACCACAGACATCCGACTAACCGAATGCAGCCAGCTCGCCGCACAAAATATCTCCTATATCATGAACTCAGTCCACTAAGAGGCCCCAACCAACCCATGCGCTCACCACATCTTCAACCTAGGCAAAGCCAGATCAGCCACATACTCACCACTTTGTTCAATACTTCAATTGCCATGGCCACCTTCCCAGAGGCCTGGAAACACCAGACATCAATGCCTTTCTAAAAAAACATTGGTAAACCCCAGCGAACTCAACAACTACCAACCAATCTCCCTGCTCCAGTTCCCAGCCAAAGTATTAGAAAAAGCTATCAACCGCCAGCTCCACTCACATCTGGAATGGAACCTCAAATGCAATACAACAACAGTAAAACAGTAAAAACATCACAAGAAGATTCCACACAGGTAAAGAATAATAGATTAAGATTGTATAAATAAACCAAGACCAAAATCGCAAAAATCTTGTTATGAATTTTTAAAGAATACAGAGTTATAGCACTTAGAAGCAATAAGCACCAATGAGGGTTATCTGGTCTCGCTGGACCGGGGAAAAGTCAAAAGTCCGAAGAAAGGCTGGCTACAGGACATATACGCATGCCCTGGTGAAGAAAGTACCTTATCCTGGTCTCAACAGTGAGATGCATTCCGCAGTCAAGTGACGCATTGGTGTTGATCCCGCAGTGATAGCGTTGCGTTGGTTCCGCAGACGAGACATCGAGACGAGACACTGAGATGCGTTGGTTCCGAAGTGCGATACACCTGGTTTTTCACGTAACTGAAGGATGCTTCGATCTCTCCAACCTGCAACAGTGGGTATGCCTGGTTCCGATGCATCAGGTTCTTAAGGTGTTCCGTTGGTTCCGAGCGCAAGGCGCTTCTTCTTGTCCCACAACCGGGTCGATGTGCCAGTTCTGCTACATGCAAAAAGGAAATGCGTTGATTTCCGTGATGCAAGTATCTAGGCCCACTTCCATTGAGCCTGGGGCAGGAGTAGAGAGTTTGATATCCATGAGTCTCAAGCAACAGGGGGTAAGCCAACAAGCCCTTGGAGAACACCTAGATGGGAAGGCAGAGTCCTGCTCTCCTTCAACAGAGTCAGAGAGCAGCAGGCAGCAGAGCAGAACTAAAGAAAAACAGGCCTTCCAGGTCAGCAGTCAAGCAAGGAGTCCTCTAAGCAGCACAACAGTTCTTCTGACAGAGTTTCAGTTGTAGGTCCAGAAGTGTCTGATTTGGTGGGCTTAGAGACCAAGTACCCAAATGGCCTTTGAAGTGGGGGTGACTTCAAAGGAAGGTCTTTGAAGTGCACAAGTATACTTTCAACTCAGCCCTGGATCCAGACTCTCAGTAGGGAGTAACCAGCCCTTTGTGTTGGAACAGGACACTGCCTATTCAGGTGTAAGTGCCAGCTCCCCCCTCTCTTCCTGCCCAGGAAGAGCTATCAAAATGCAGACAAGTCCTTTGTCACACCTATCCTTCCTGTGTTTGTGGCTGTCTAAGGGGAATGCACAGTGTGTAGCTATTCCCCACCCACACAGGCACGAAGAGCTATAAGAGCAGAGAAATATCCACTTTCTAAAAGTGGCATTTCTAAAACAGTATTATTAAATCCAACTTCACCAATAAGGAGGATTTATCAATACCATTCAAAAGATATAAAACATGAAACAGGTACTCCTTTCTGCATCATCCCACACCATTCCAACCACGCGTGGCGATAGAAATAGACAGGATAGCACCACTCCCGCTCAACACAGCCATATATCAACCTTACAAACGTCCACAACAGGAAATAGACACAGTGGAGGCGGTGAGATGGGCGTGGAAAGGCAAAGCGAAGAGAGCGCAACAGGAAGTGCTTTACGCACCGTCTATGCCTCTGGGCGAAAACCCTCTACTCAGCCCCTTACTAGACAAGACAATCACGCAAAGAGCAAAGTCACATAAGCTAGAGAAAGGAAGTTATCTATTTCCCAGCGGTGAGTTTCTGACATTGACAAGCATGTGTGAACCACAAACGCCCACAGCATCTGACATGTTACTGTACTTTCAGATCAGAGCGGCATGTAAATCCCGTTACAAGGACTTTCCGAGCGAACCACCTACCCTGCCTGCTCTGCAGAATGTGCTGTCGAACCCATCGCCCCAGAAACTCATCACATGCATTTACAGTATCACACAGGGGGAATCCCCAATCACATGCACTACCTCCAAGACGGAATGGGAAGAGGATGCCGGGTTATCTATCACTGACAAGTAGTGGCAGTTTTGCTGCTCGCAGCTGGAACGCCTCTCACCGAATTACAGACTTAGGCTAATCCATTTTACATTTCTGCACACGCTATACCGCACGCCATTACAGCTGCTTCATATGGGCTTATACTCAGATGCGAGGTGTTGGAGATGAGGCGTTCAGAACACCACGTTCACCCACCTGGCTTGGGACTGTGGACCTGTGGACCTGTGGCATATTATTGGGCAGACATATTTAGACACATAGAACGCATAATAGGTGCTTCGCTGTCGGTTACACCGATGACGGCATTGCTGGGATATATACAGGAAACTTGAAAAGAACATTGCAAGCTGGTGGCCATGTTGTTGCTCTTAGCGAAAAGGCAGGTAGCCATTCATTGGAAGAAACAAATCCACCTACGATAGCTGAGTGGATCAGGGCCGTTACGTACTGCAAGAATCAATTATCTGTATTTTGGGAACTAATGCCAAGTGGCTCTTGACCATCTGATATATGGGAATCCTTTGCTGCCTGGCTGAGGTCAGAGGGAGTGGACCTCCAGAGGGACCAGAGTGTTTGAGTTAGTGGCAGAGACTCGCATGGAAGACCCTTGAGGGCGATGTGATCGAAGACAAGACACAAATGTACCATTGTGCACGGTTTCACAGGGGTGTACAACGCCGATAGCGAGCAGATTTGTTGAATGGGAGCGATGCAGTGGACTGGGTGGCGTGTGTTTGGAGAGGTTTACCTCTTGTTTTGATAAAAATGGCAGTGGGGAGGGAGGGGGGGTTGTACGGTTTTAGATGGTTTTAATGTTGAGGCATGCTTACTCACATTGCAGATTGCTTTTCATGCTGGAATGCATACTGGTCAAACCTTGCTGCCTGCCCCTTGGGTTGTTGGCAAACAAAGCTGTGTACTGCTGTACGGATAATATGCCGCAGGCCTCAGGGTTGTAGGCAATTGGCAGTGTAAACTGTAAAGTATGCAATAAACTGTTTAAAAAAAACAACAAAAAAAACAGGTACTCATTTCTAATCACGAATTACATCTTAAAACTGTATTAAGGAGTTCCCAATGTTAGCCTAGGACAGGAGTAAGCCGCCCAGTACTAAAAAACAAATTTAGCTGTTTGTCACTACCAGGACATGCAAAAGATAAGGTACATATTCTACCTTTCACTTATACAGCACCTGCCCTTAGGTCTGCATAGGGCCTACCTTAGGGGTGACTTATGTGTAATAAATGGGGAGTTTAAGGCTTGGCAAGTAGTTTTAAATTCATGAGCCACCTGAGGGGCGGGTGGCCAGTCTGAATCATGAAGTGACTGCCAAAGAAGTATGTTTTAACTTTCCCCAGTGCCCAGACCACAGCAAAATTCTTCTCTTTCTATAGCAGTCCACCTTTGTTCCCTAGGAAGTAACCTCCTGGAGATGAAGGCCATAGCTTGATCTAGGCCCTCTTCATTTTGCTGTGATAAAGCTGCCCCTATGCCATTTTCTTAGGCATCTGTGTGAACGATAAACTCATAGGATAATTCCTGGGCCTTGAACACAGTGTCAGGATCCATCGAACTGCCCACTACCTTCCGCACTCCTGCAGTAGTGGGGGAACTATTCAGAGTGAACCCCAGGGAGCTAGGTGTATTTCACTCACTTATATCCTACCTAGGAAGACTGCCTGTAGTGTGGGGGCTCAAAGAAGGTTCTCAAAAGCATGCCTCTCGCCCTCGGCTTGCCCCCTCTTTTACTTGCCGTGTTCCCTGAGAAAGAAAAGCGGACTTATATTTCTTTAACTCTCTGATCGGTATGGGGTGGTGTTTTCCTTAGCTTTGTTTCCAGGCCACTCCAGAGCTCGACTTAGCAACATCCAAGATTCAGCGGCCTCCGTGACTCAACAAGCCTCTGTGAATCAGCAATGCCCATGACTCAGCAGCCTCCATGACTCAGCAGCCTCCGTGACTCAACAAGCCTCCATGACTTAGCAGCCTCCGTGACTCAGCAACCTCCATAACTCCTCAGCCTGGCAAAATGTATTTAACTCTCACCCAGTCTTATATTCAGTGCTTCGCCTTGAGTTTCCTGTTGAAGCCCCTGCGGCATGACGGCTCTTCTCTGCAGGTGCTGGTCGATGAGTCCTGTTCCATCCTTGCCGCTGCTACTTTCAGATAAGTCTAAATCCTTTTTGGTCTACATTTAACTTTTGTGCTCAGGGGAATTTTATTGTTTTGACTGCCGTCTAATTTCTGGTTAGCGGGGAGATCTTGGATAACTGCGCATGAAACTCTTTGCTGTTAGAGACTTCCTGACTTCGTTTCCTATATCACAGTTCCTTCTTGTTCCTACTCATCTTACTTTACGCTACTTGCCTGGAATTTGGTCATTTCCTTCTCTTATCATTTATGTAATTTGTGCATAGTTCTTGCTGATAGAAGTGTATATTATTATTGCAGTGTTTATTGTTATCCTGTTATGTCTCTGTTTTTGCTTGCTGAAAGAAGGTCTTGGTAACGCTCTCAAGCCTGGATTTACTTCAGCTGAAGGATACAGATTATGTCTTATCTCATTGAAATAAGAATGTATGGTGTGCTTATGTGTAATCTTTGTTGGCACAATATTTTGTGAGTGTGTATTTATCTTTGGCGCCATATGGTGTGAGTGCAGTTCCAATTTATTCTAATAATTCTAAAAGACCTCTTTTATCATGACCCAATGCAAATGTTTATGCATGATATATGTCATTGATTATTTGTGTTCTTATTGATGTCTTTTACTACTGCTGCAGGAGACTGTCTCCATACTCATTCCTAGCTTTAGGAAAGAGGTCTCAGATTGTTCTGTGACAAAGAGTTTGCTTCTCCACTGGCACGAAAGCTCACCAGTTGTTTCTTTCTTTATTTTAGCTTTTTGTTTTAACTATTTATTTTAGTTTATTGTTTGTTCCCAAACCCCCTTCCCTTGAGATTATCAGATGAGCACTGGTGTCTCTGGTTCAATCTTCATCGGATGATTTCTGGGGATTGTTGGAGTCCAGCTGCCTCTGCGTGTCCAGCAGAGAGAAGAACACGTTCCAACGTTCATCTTCCCAGATTGCTTCCTGACACACAGAGGTTGTGCACAGGACCTGCTTAAGGGAGTCAAATGCAGTTTGGCATGCCTCTGTCCAAATCACATTCTGGGCTGCTTTTTAGAAATCAGCCCTGCAAAGGGGGCAACAAGGGTGCCATATCATTGACAAACCTCCTGTAGTACCCATTGGGGCCCAAGAATGCTCTGACCCAGTCTGGGTTTGGGGGGGCTCCCAGGCTATGATAGTCTCTATCTTGGTCTGGAGGGGCTGTACCCTACACTGGGCCACCATGTGTCCCAAGTACACCACAGACCCCTGCCCTATCTGGCACTTACTTGCCTTGATAGGCAGGCCTGTGTGTTGCGGAGCCTGAAGCACTTTCTAGGGGTGATTGAGGTGGCCCTTCTAGTTGCTACTGTTGACAGGCAGCTGTGAAGGCCTCCAAAGACCCGGTTCACCAACCTCTGAAAAGTGGCTGGGGCACTTTTGAGTCCAAAGGGCATCACACAAAATTGGTAATAGCCCTTGGAGTGGAGAAGACTGGCCAATGACCTGCCAGTACCCTGGTGTAAGATCAAAGGTATTTGAGTACTGGGCAGCCCCTAACTGGTCAATCAGCTCATCAACCCAGGAGCAGGGTAAGCATCTATCTTTGAGGCTGAGTTTAGCTCCCTATAATCCACACAGACCCTCAGTTCAGGTGTTGTGCCCCTTTGGGGCAGCTTTTGGTACCAGAGGCTCAGGACTGGACCAGGGGCTACTGGAAGGTTCTATCACCCCCAATATCAGCATTTTAGAGACTTTACTCTTAATGCTGGCCCTCACCTTATCATATAACCTGTAAGACTTATTCCTGACAGGGAGATTGTCTCCATTGTCCACATCTTGGGTACAAAGGTAAATAGTCCCGGGGATGAGAGAAAACAGAGAGGAGTACTTCCTTAACACTTGGTGGCAGTCCCTCTGGTGTTCAGGTGTCAGACTGGGGGATAGGATTATTCCTTCCACAAACCAACCTTTCTCCTTTCTCCTCTCTCTCTCATGCACTCCCTCCACCAGCCACACCACCACTGCCCTGTCCGGTTGCCTAGGGGCCTTGAGGTCCACCTGGTAGGTTGCCTCACAATTACCCTCAATCACCTCATAGGGCCCCTCCAATGGTCCTGGAGGGCCCTGGGATCCACTGGTTCCCTCACCCACACTTACTGCACAGGAGTCAGCTACAGAATGATAGAATTTTGGTCATACCATTGCTTAATTACATCCTAGCTGGCTTTCAAGTTGTCAGAAGTTTGCCTTCCACAACATAGCCATTTAGCTTCTGAAGGTCAGCATGTAGCTCACTACATCCTAGGGAATCTTCCTAGGAGCTTGCTCTCACCCCTCCTTCACCAAACTCAGAGGTCCTCTGACAGGGTGACCATAGAGAAGCGCAAAGGGCTTCTGTGGTACCTCGCTGTAAGTAAACAATTGGCATGGCAAGAGGATGTCCCACTCACTCCTCCGTGGACCCAGGCAGGTCTCTAATTATGGACTTCAGGGTCTTGCTGAAATTCTCAACAAGCCCATTTGTTTTTGGATGGTAAGGAGTGGAGAACTTGTAGGTTACACCACACTCCTTTCACATTGACTGCATTTATGTAGACATGATGTTTGTGCCCCTGTCAGACACAACTTCCTTGGGGAAACCCACTCTGGTAAAAATCCCCATCTGGGCTTTTGCCACCACAGGTACAGTTGTGGCCCTCAGAGGGATTGCGCGGTGTAACATCAGGCAGTCACAAGCTATCGCTTTTAACCATAGGCACAATAGTTGCCGTTGTCATTTCTAGGCCCGATAGGCCTGAGTGCCAACTTTACACTGAAGACGGAGGTCGGTCGCTCACCCTGTGGCATATTCAAGCAGAGTGGCACCTGCAGGCAAGCCGCGCACCCAGCTACAGTATCCTGTGAGGCAGCGCAGGAATTTTACATACCTGCAGCATTCTTTTACATACCTGCAGCGCTCACCAGACACTGAAGGCCTGGGTGGAAGTTGCAAGTGAAAACCACCTGCTTCAGATGAGCTGCTCCCAGCATGCCCCGTCAGCATCCGCTATGCCGACGGCAGCTGGCTACGCTCATGCTCAAGCGTGAAGGGGAAGGTAAGAAGAGAGAGCTGTGCAGCCTGCCATGCGGCGTCTCCTGCAGCACACGCGCCAGTCACAGCCTCGCACCATGCGTTGACCAAGGAGGCTAGCATTTGGAGCAGTGCAAGGAATGTCCCTCCCCCGCTCCCAATCGCCCTCGTTCCACTCCTCACCAAGCCACACCCTGGCCTAACTGCCATCTGTCCTGTTCAGTCAGGGAGGGAAGGACTGCCGAGACCCCGTCCTAGGCGAGGCACATGCTCCATTCTGCCATATGCCATAGAGGGTGTTCCAAAACTTTTCAAGGCCCACACCCTTGGACTCGCGGCTGTCTTTTCGTCCCAAAGAAGAGTGACAGAGCTCGTGTGGCGAGGCATCAGAAGGAGGGATCTATTGCTCTCTGCCATGTCAGCCATACCGGCCATAGAACCTTTCGTATTCAACGGAGTGCCATCCTCTCTGACGCCAAAGTGGAAGGACTGGACGGACCACCTACAATTCTAGTTTGAAGGTGCGGAATCGCTTGAGAGAGGAGGAGTGCCCTGCTACTGCACCTGGGAGGAAAAGATATCCACAGAATACACAAAACACTACTGGAAGCCACTCATAAAACATATGCCACCCTCCTGAAAGCTTTAAATGGCCATTTTGAAACTATGGTTAACAGAGACTATGAGTGTTTTGTATTCAGGCAAGCTCGTCAGGAGTCAGAAGAGTCACTAGATACTTTCCATGGCCGCCTAAAGGGACTCGCAAGCACTTGCAGGTCTCAGGATGAACAAGAGGAATTTGTGCTCAAATTATCCAAGGATGCTACTCTTTGAAATTAAGAGAGAACATCCTCCAAGAATCCGTAAAACCGATGCAAGATATCCTGTCCATGGAACTGGCGAAGGCTAGAGCCTCGCACATGGAAGCCGCACTTCACCGCCCCATCAAGATAGAGCATGTTAATGTTACAATGGCAAGATAAGTGGAAGGAATGTGGGTACTGTGGAGGGCCCCCAGACCGAATGAATGCGTGCCCAGCAAAAGGGAAACAGTGTTCGGCCTGTGGGAATGTTAATTATTTTGCAAAGGTATCCAGATCATCTAAATCAAAGAAAGAAACAGCACATGTGGTTGATGACACTACGGACAGAAGAGACATGGATGCCGATGACGCAGAGGACTACCCTGTACAATTCGTCTTCGCAGTGGGGAAACCGTCACCCAAACTATGCCACCTCCCTAGGTTCCAGATCCAAGTCCATGACCAGAACATAATGGCCACCATTGACACAGGTGCGTCCATAGAACTTATGTCGGCGCACACCTACTGTACTATGGACCGAGCCCCCGCGGAAAGATCCCAAAATCCGAGTGTTTGCATTCGGCCAAGCAACACTCATCCCTCTCATCGGATGTTTCACATCCACAATATCTCACCAAGAGCAGACAGCGAACACTACAATCTACGTAGCCCAGGGGGGACAGGGCATGCTCTTAAGTGGAGCTACGGCTGACACACTCAAGCTGATATCTTTCACTGTTGCTGTTCAGGAGGAAGAAATCACGAATGTCCTAGAAGAGTTCAGTGAAGCCTTCCATATAGAAGGTGATTCAAAAACAAGGTAATTATACTTCATATCGATAAGTCCATCCAACCAGTGGCAGTGAGGCACCGGCACATTGCCTGCCACATGAGGCACAAAGTTCAGGAAGAGCTTGAGAAGCTAGAACATGAGGGAGTAATTGAGAAGCTCACAGGACCCACCTCGTGGGTCTCCCCAATATTGGTAGCGAAAAAGCCAAAGCAACCGGGGCAGTTTGGCATCTGAGTAGATATGCAGCTCCTAAATGCAGCAATCAAGAGGGAACGTCACCTCACTCCGACCATCGACATACTTGGGGAATTGAACTGTGCTGTTTGGTCCTCAAAGATAAACCACAGGTTGGGGTATCACCAACTGCCACTTTACCCCAACTCACAAAACATCACAATGTTTTTGACCCACGTTGGTCTGCGATGATACTAACGCAGGTGGCCGCCAGAACTCGGAGCCTTTGCAGCAGCGGCCGCGGGCAAAATTCGGGAACGGCCCGGTCGCGGCGGAGCCCTCGGCAGGCAGCCGGCCGGGGCCACGAGAGCTCTTGGTCAGCTCAGGGCCAGTCTGGAAAGCGGAGAGGATTGCAGCAAGGTCCCCTACAGCGGCAGGAGCATTCCAGAAGCCGCGGTAACACTCAGCAGCAGGAACAGTAGCAGCGAGGGCTTCCCCTGAGGCGGTGGGAGTCGCAGGAGCCACTGAGACCAGCCTGTGCATCTGTGTATCTGCCGACGCGGGAGAAAAGAGGTAAGAGGTGGAGGCAAGCGTGGCAGCCGTTAGAGGTCGCCGCTAAGTAAGAGCCAGAGGGTGTGGTCTGAGGGGTTGGTAGACTAGGTCTCCAGCTTGCAGCCCCCCTCGTGTGCACCGCTTGCTAACCCCCTCCATCCCCCTCCACCCCTCCGTGCCCTCAAAACAAAAAACACAGCTCAACCCAGGGGCCCACATCAGCACTAGTACTGGTATTCCCTCCCCCCCCAGCACAATCAGGCACAAACAAGCCTAGCCCCAGCAAACGGCGCAAAAAGAGATGACGCTGAGGAAGACTACATCCTGCACGGAGGATGAGGGGGAAGTGAACCCTGAGAGTCTAGCACAAAGAAGGGTAACCAGAAGCATAAGTACCCAAAAATCCCAGGATCTGGTCTCTGGCAATTCCCTCCCCCAAGGCCTTATCACTCAATTCTTTCAGGCCTCAAACTGCCCCTCACCTTTGGATGAAACGTCACAAGATCCCGCGACCAATGCCATACCGGGGATCCCAAAGATCCACCTGGCCCCAAGGGACTCTTACTCCTGCGAGTCTGCTAACTTCGAATCACCTGGGAGCCTTGATGCTTGTTTTCAGCCTGAGGCCAGGACAAAGAGCCCGATTAGGGTCACTGCCGACATTCACGATAGGCCAAATCTGGGGGCGAACGTGGATTCAGATACTGGGAGGACAAGCGAGGCTGTCGCATCCTCCTCCCCAAAGAGCACAGGCACAGGCAAGGGTCTGAATGCAATTGTGACACCTATGGAAATACAGAGGCCAATCCCCCAGGGTACGGAGGTTCCAACAACTTCGTTCTTACTAAAATTGGAACAGACCATTGAACGAACACTTGAAACTACCCCTATTAATTTAGGAAGAGCTAAGGCCCGAGAACTGCACAAACGGAGGGTTGGAGTCCGCTGAGTTTAACTCATCACCAAGACTTAACCGACCCAATTGATGAACCCACCTTTAAAGACCTTAACTTGTCAGCAATAAGAGAAGTCCAGGACACAATGGCCAGGGCACTGCTATGGCAGTCCGCAAAGATGGAACTCCAAATCGATCTTTTGCAGCCGATAGCCCAGCATTTGGTGTGCCAAGATGATAAGCTGGCAAAGCTGGAAGTCCAACTTAACGTCCAACAAGCTCATGCCGCCAGCACCAATTCCTGTGACGTCTTAATTGATAAATGGGCAAGTCTACCTGAAGTCTTAAAAGAGATGCTTGCATTAGCCAAGGGTCAGTGCGAGACAACCACGCAAGAACAAGCCGCACAAAAGCTACCACCACAGACGACAGAGCATGCCGAAACAGCAACCCTTAGCACAACGGGCAATAGCGCCTCAAAGGTAAGCATGAGCGAATTTTGCAAATCTCGCGTTCGCGAATTTGCGGATTTGCGAACTCGCAATCCGCAAAATCCGCGAATTCTTGCGAATTTGCGGATTTTTTTTTTTTTTTGTGTTCGCAAGGATTTCTGCCAGTTCGCGAGGGTTTCGTACCAGTTCGCAATTGCGAACTTACATTTCGTCGCGCAACGGTCGCGAATTATGTTGTTTCTACATCTGGTTCATCATCACAGGTTCCCAGCACCCTCTGTTTCACCACTGCAACCCTCTGTTACATCAATGCCACCCTCTGGTTCATCATTACTGTAGATTATGGGGGGGAAAAGCAAGCACACCATCCCTGCTTCAACTCAGATGAATTAATTTGGGGTTAGTTTATTAATGTGTCACTGTTTTAAAATTCCAGTCTGGCACCTGCTTCCTTATCTGTAATTTTGCTTTCTGTTGCAGTGCATTTTTTTTCCCCAGGACCTTCTTTGTGGCCTACTTGTAGCTATTGTATGAGCCTGCTGTGAGGGTCAGAGCAGGGTCATACAATTGTTGCAACTAGCAACTGAATTCTGGAGGGGCCCCAGTCAGGAAGCACTACCGGGAATTGTTACTAATGATGAGTTTGAACTCTTGCCCCTGCCGAGTGCTTTCACTTTTGAAAAACTCGTTTTTCTGCAATTTCGCGGGGTTCGCGGGGTGCGAACACGCGCAAGATCGGATTCGGAAGCCGCAAATTCGTGCGAATATGCAATTTGTTTTTTTTGCGGCGTGTTAGTTGGCAAGGTTTTGTGCGTTTTTGCGAGCCGCTCGTAGCGCAAGACGCGAAGTTACCCTCGCGGTCGTTCAAGGGCGCAGCCATCTTGTTTGCCTGACGTATTTCCGTTTCCGGGCGCGAAGTGTAATCTCGCAAAGTCCGCGGTTTGCCAGTACAGTCTTGCGCGTGTTCGCAAGGAAAATCTCGCGCGAACTTACCCGCGCGGTCGTGAACGGGCGCGGCCATCTTGTTTCTCATTCATTGCTATGGTTCTGGGCATGGTCTTTGTATCCTCTGTCAATCTCTGCCATCCTTTGCTTGTTTGAAGTTTTTTTTTATCTATTTTACTTATTATCTATCCCTCTATTTTTCTAGCCCTATATTTTTGTGTTTACTGCTACTTTTGGTTAATTTTAAACTACTTTTGTAAACTCTTTTCTTTTCTTCTCTTCCCTATTCTATTTTCTTTATTCCTTTCCGCCCAGACCATGGTGAAGGGAGCCGGGAAGCATCCCGAGAAGGGGAAGGGTCCCGCACCCCGTGTCCGGCTCCCGTGCGGGCGTTTGAGGGGGGAGCTAGTGATGCCACGGGAGATCTTTACCCCGGAGGAGGTGGCCCAACTCATTTTTTATGTTCAGCGCCGCCTCCCCAGGACCATCATGGGAGGCGGCAAGATCAGTGCCGGGTACGGGGCCCGGGAGCGCCGGAAGCGGTGGGAGAAGGTGTGCCAGGCCATTTACCACCACTCTCGGGTCTGGCGCACCTACAACCAGGCCACCCACCGCTGGACGGATGTCCTGACCCGTGAGCGAGATCTGCTCGACCTCCTTGGCCTTGAGATCCCCGGGCTTGGTGAGTAGTAGTAGCTATGTCTTTACTACTATGTTTTCTCCTGCTGTGTTATTATATTGCAAATTTTTGTTTTTTACCAAGAGCAATAATGCTGCTCATTACATTGTAGGTACATTTTATTTCAAAATCTTCTGTGCATTTCAGGTACACTGCTCTCCTTCTCAGTAGTGTTGCTACTATGCTTATTTGTTTTAGATTTTGTGTTCATTTCATTGGCCTGTGAAATTATGTATGAGTGTAGTTGAAAGAACTGCGCAATGCTACACACTAAGGTTCAGATTTTTAATTACCGGCGCATCCCTGCAAAGTTGCAGGGATGCGCCAGTAATTGTGCGTCACGCCACCATCACCCATGGTGCGCCGTATTACAATGCGGCGCGCCATGGGCCCAAAACGTCACCAAAGCGTTACGCATCTGTGCCGTAAAGGTGGCGCATTGCTGGAGTTGCCTCGCAACGATGGTGCAGCTCCATCAATTCTCTGGGGTGCCCTATCTCCCCAATGCTGCGTCAAGCCGTACGTCTGCTTCAAGCAGGCGCAGGGTTTGAGTCACGCATCATTGTCCTCAAAGTGACTGATTGAAATCTTGTAGATTTCCCTCAGCCACTTTTAGGATGCGTTCCTGCGCAGGAACGCCCTCCCTTGCACCGGAACACCCCTATTGGCGCAGGGCTTTACAACGTGATGCATCTCCCAGATGCGTCACGTTGTTAATATACGCCGCACCATTGCGCCTCTTTTGTGCTGTCGCTGCGTCACAAAAGTCACGCAACAATGGAGCAAAAGAGCCGCAAGGGCCTTATAAATCAGCCCCTACAGACTCAAGTCCAGTCCTTCCTTTGTACACATGGCGATAAGAAGAAATAGTGGTGGTGGATTAATAGTTTGAGTATTTTAATGACTGGTGAATGTAGTAGGAAACTTTAGTGTTGTCGCTGATCTTCAATCACGATGGACTTTGGCTGTCACTTTGCGTGCTGCGGACTGCTGCCTGCCAATCCTAGGCAAACCTTTTTAGTACTTTGTTTAGTGAGTTACATAGGGTAGTTTCCAATTCGACGGTCCGCAAATCAAGCAATACTAAAGTAATGACGTAGTCGACCACATGAGATTGGTCAATAATATATCCCGTGGAGTCGTTCCCTATTTGCTATTTCGCAAAAATATTTTGTTACTTTGTTAGTTCTTTTTTAAATGTTTGATTTGGTTGAGAAATAAATATCATCCATGTTTTCTGTTTTTCTTTCTTTCGAGGGCTCCTTTGCTGGCCCCAGTAAGTTTTAATTTTAATATAGAGTACTTATTTTTTCCTAGCGTTCCTCATTCGATTTTTTCTAAATCGTCTTTGATCTTCTTGTAGACAGGATCTAAATTCTTATCCCTATGACTCCGTGTGGTATTACTAGATTATTCTTATTAGTCTGTCTGTGTAGCTAACTAAGATTGCACATTTGGCATTTCCATTGGACTCCCATTCTAGTCAGCAATAGCTGTATGCACTGAGTGTAGTCCTCTGGGATTGTCCATAATGTCTTTTCAAGTATTCTAAATGTTTATGCTTTGACCATTGCCAACAATAAAAAGGTGAATGACCACCACCAAGAAATAATAAGATACTACTTTACTTTTGGTTTGGATAGGACAATCCATTCTACTACTGTTGCAGGGACAAATCTGCACAAACAGAACTATGGACACTAAATAATGCATCGCTTAGCTTATCAATTATAATAGGTGCTGTAACTGTTAGACTTTCCACATACCTCAGTGATAACAGACTTTGTAGTTGAACCCCCAATCTCCTTACTGACTAGATAGTGTGGCAGAGTCATTTAGCTCCCAAAGTCACCGATGGCAGAGGCACGGACTCATGCTTGCAAAAATTCGAAAACCTTTAGCTCATCCACTCTAGTCTGGAGGACCAAAAACCACAGAGTCTATTTAAGTTTAAAAGCTTTATTAAAAGTAAACACATTTATTAAATTCAAGTTTGTCATAAAAGTGAACGTGTAACTGAAAATGGAAAAGTGCTTAGTGCTGACGATTAATTGGACACATTTCTTGTGGTCGAGGCGAGCTCTCACCTGGTTTGAACTTGATCCTGCTCGTGTTCTTAGAAGTCAAGGTTCTGTCTGTTAGGAGAAAAAGTGGTGCGTGTTAAAAAGTAAAAAGCAAACATTCATCAGTTGTGCCAAAAAGTGCAGCAAGACAACAGCCTTCCCTGGAAAAAGGGACATTTTTACTCTAGAGTACACAGTCAAAAATTATTAAATTGTACACTTTTTTTCACATTTCTTTCTTCCTCCTAGACCAAATATTATATAGTAGTGAGTGGTGTATTCTAACATTATTAAATGTACTTTGTAGGTGGAACATCTGGAGACGAGGCCAGCGCGGAGGTGGTGGCATTGGACGAGGAGGACAACTCTGGGGAGGAGGCGGTGCAAGTGCCGGAAAAGGACATGCCTGTGAGGGTTCACACGGTGGTGGCGGGCAGAGGTAAGCTATACATTCCTTAGTCATTGAGATTGAAGACTGCAGAGTGTGCTTTCTGCACGGGTGTATTATAAAAAAAGCAGGTAGTAGCCTCCTTTAAATGTACTTCGACTTAGCTGTGAAGTTTTTGGCGAGAAGAATCCCAATCAGATCTGAGGTGAACTTGATGGATGGGATGAACGAAAAGCGAAAGAAGGGTGTAAGTAGGTGTGGAAGCACGAGAAATGTAATGATGACTGGCAAAGAAGAATGATATGTGTTTGCTTGGTCCCCGAGGTGGCTGGGAAGGTAAGAAAATGGTATGGTGCATGGCTGGGTGAATGATGAAGCAAGGATGGGTGGAAGGAGAACAGCCTGGGTGGGTGAGACAGAAACTGTATGTGTGCAATATACTTTGAATGGATGGATGCCTGGATCATTCATGGTACTATCTGACTCTTAGATAGCATATGTGAATCTAGAGAGAGTAGACGGTCACTGGATGAACTAAGTGTTACTTTGAAGAGCATGTAACACCGCACCCGCACGTCCGTTCCAGTGTAGGAAAGGCAAGGAAAAGAAGTTGTAACGTTGTCCAAAGACTACCATGAATAGTAGCAGTAGTTTGTATTGCAACTGCAAGCACAGCATATATCCAGTTATTACGGTGGGCACTCCCTACCTCCCTTAATAACTTTAGTTTAGTAGTAGTACGTCATTCATGTGTGGGGGTATCACTGTTCACTCAATAATAAGCAAAGCACCTAAAGTCATCCCATATGTCATCAAATACATCCCATGTGAAGTGATAGATAATCAGATAATTTAGCTTCTTCATTTTCCTTTTCTAATACTCATTTGCACTGTAGGGTGAAAGCTAAATTAATTAAGCAGTAGCCCTTTTAACAGAGTATTCTCAGTGCCACCCGTAATAGAAAAGTAAGAGCTTCACCACCTGCATGTACTGGACCGGTACAGTAACGCAAGTCTGTCTCACTCACCATGGTGTGCGTCTGTTTTTCTCGGGTGCAAGTTCACTGCGCTGGCATTATGCCGGCTTGCATAAGATAACGTACCAATTTTCCTAAACAAGAGAGAAGAAGAAGAATAAGAGTGGTGTACTGTCATAGTCGACTGTAATAGAAGTCCATAGTGCTCGTAGAATTTGTTCCTTAAACTCCCACTAATGTTAGAGCAAGGATGAAGAAGTCGGAGGTTACATAGATACTGTCCTCAATAGTTATGCACTGTGCTTTCAATTTGCTACTTGTACTGTGACAACTTTCTGCTCAATCATTTTGTGTTAATCTTAAGGAGCATTGGTTACAGACTATGTCTTTCTTTTTTCATGTAGTTGCTCCTTCCAAATCCAAGACACCATCAAGGAGGAAGGAGCTGGCTCGAATGGCCCGGCAACGGAGGCTGGATGCCACTGTTGCTGAATATCGGCGGCTGGTGGCCCTGGAGGAGGAGGAGACGCAGTCTGGAACAACAACAACGTCCACTGGGACAGCTGCCTCCTCCTCCGTGCGGGCTGCCAGCCAGCGCAGTGCTCCAGCGGTACGGAGCCGGGCTACCAAAGCCAAACGCCACCGCCCAGCAGCAAAGAAAGCAGCTGCCCCTCACAGGATTTGCAAGGCACACCGGCGCCGCTTATCCCTCAGACTGTCCTACCTGGAGCAGGAGGTCCATAATTATAAGAACGTGGTGGAGAGCCTCCGCTTCGAACTTGCCACCCTCCGCAAGGAGCATGATGCCCTGGCTGCTAATTCCAACAGCACCCTGCCATAGTGTCCCTTGCCCCTTTTTTAGAGACTTTTGGGGGGTGGGAATTGGGAGTTGTGATTTTTAGGGACTTTTGAAGGACAATCGTTGGGGTTAGGGAGGGTCTTGCGGGAGATTCTTTTGTTAGGGCTATAAAAATATACTTTTTGAAACTTTATCTGACCATACCTGTTTTTTACTGCTTTTGAGTCTGGTGGGTGGGGGTTTAACATAACAGTAAGTTTGTTTTCCTGAATAGTCCTAGGACTTTAGTAGTACTACCGTCAATCAAATCTCTCGTCTCTCCTAATACTCCATTATACTACCTCCAACCAAACGCCTATCTTACCTGTAATTTCTGTTTGCAAGTAGGGCTAGGCCCAGGGCTGGCTCCACGGGAAACAGCAAATAAGGTTGGCAATCCTGGGCGGATAAAATTTCCTCATAGCGGTGGTACTAGTGGTGTGACACAGTGGCAGTTGCTTGCCTATGAAAAAAAGAAAATGAAATCTGGTTTGTCCTCCTGAGCAATACAAAGGTACAATACAGAATATAGCAGGTGACAGAAGTACACTAGAACAGTGCCACGTTGTAGCCTAACAAATGTTAAAGTATAACTAATTCGGTTGAAGTTCTTTGACATTAGCCATGGGTCTTTGTCAAGCAGAGTAAGAATATATCCTCAGATTTCTTCACCAGCCTGTTGCTATCACCTTATCCTCCCCAGCAAGTGTGTGGATTTATTGCTGTAATTTAGTCACACATCAATCAAAACCACACAGCCCGGGGGAAGAGGGTTAGGGTTTGAAAAATGGATGGGTACGGGGGTTTTTGGGAAAGGTTTTGGGAGACAAGAAAAAGTAGCACAGCATGGACGAACAATTGTGAACATAAACAAATCTTTGGGTACAAACCTATCCATCAATCTTTGAAAGTGCATACACTACTGTAACTGCATGCATGTCAGTTAAAAGTAATTAGTACTTTCGACAACTGTGGAAGAAAGAATGCGACAGTACAGGGCGTGGGTGGAAATATTGATAACTATATTCAACATAAGGTCTCTGTAGCCAGATACCTGAGAGCCTTGCTGGTCACTATAAATCCATTCACAACAACACTCAATGGGGTTGGTCTGGAAGGTGTCAGGTTTACTCCCCGTGATCCAGTCGATGCAAATATGGTTCCACCTCCAAATGTCACCAACACCCAGAAGTGTAAACACAGGGTGTTCGAGGCATTAGGCGGGGGAGAAAAATAACAAACTAAAATAAAAAATGTGGGATGGGTAAAGGTAGGGTCAGCAGGGAAAGGATACCTGTAACAGAAGACAAGACAGGCATCAGTGAAGTGCTGTCCTAACATACAAGGGTACTCTCATATAGTCTCACTAAATAGTCTGCAAGTCTCCCGCCTACTCATGGGAAATGTAGTTTCATAGTACGGTAGGCGCTTAGGGGCTGCGTAACCTGACAGAAGGTATAGTAGATAGAAAAGGAGAAATTGCTTTTTTTCTAGGTGTCCCCTCACTCACCAGGGTTGCCCCTTGGTGACATGCTTCATCATTGGGGCCATCCCAGTCCTCTACGGCCTGGGGCGTGCTGCGACTTGCGAATTACGTAGGAGCACTTACAAATGACTATGTGTGGTGCAGATGTGATAGTGGAGTGGACTAAGTGATGTGTTAAGGGATCAATGTAGAAGCAGAGAGAGAGCCAAGAAATGCAGTCACAGTCAGAGAAAAAGGCAAGGGATACTGTATCTATGTGGTTGTAGTGGTCCTGTTGGAAGTGGTAAGTAAGTTGCCCGCAGAAAAAAAATCCTCCTATTAGCGGCACTCCTCCATTGCAGCCGACGCTTCGTCCATCGATGTTGGTCAACAGAAGACACCCTGTCCACTGCCTGCCTGATGCTGAATTGTGGCTCGCTACTGTGAAGCCTGACTCCATCCTTTTTTCCCCATTGCAGAGACTGAAACCTGGCCTGTAATTATTCAACGAAAAACAGGAAGTGATATAATATTACAACACCACTGATAAATAAATATAAGGTATGTAGGCTGTGGAGTGCAAAAAGTCACAATTTGTTTTTCCTAGTAGACAGTACAATGTTTTTGAAAGTGCGTACTCTGAGTCACCTTTTGAAGGATAAATAAGTATGGGCAAATTAATGTATCGGATCTTGCCCCTCAAGCTAGGTGTACTGTAAACTGTGTTTTAGAACAAAATTAGATCTTCCTAGCAGTGCTCCCACCCAGACCCTTACTAAAGCCAGTCGCAAAAATGTAGAAGACCCCCAATCAAATCTCAAAAAACGAGGCCTAGCAGAAAACTGGTGACAAAACTTACTTTGAAAGTAAAAGTAGGCCGAAGTACCCTAATTACCCATTACCCACCGTGGATTGCATTCAAACCACTTGCAAGCAACCAAGCAAAAGTAGCCATAGCCAGCATCGCTCCAAGACTCGAAATCCCCCCCACTCAAACACATGCAATAGAAATACTGCTAACCCTAACGAACCCTAAGTTAAGAATAGTGGCAAAGGCTTTCTTTAACTATGCCAAATCCCCCCTTTCCCACCATGGATTTTCTTCAAATGACTTGCAACCAAAATTACACATTCTCACGAGTGCTCTAAGACCCCAGAACTCAGTTTGAAAAATCTAGAACACCCCGAAACACATGCAATCCTGCTGCTAGGGCTAACCCTAACGAACCCTAAGTTACAAAAAGTGCCAAAACTAAAGGCTTTTCCGCGCGGATTTTGTCCCAACCACTTCTACCCGGTATTAGACCTTCCCAGGAATGCCCCAAGACCCGGCAACCCACCCGCCAAGAAGCGTAACACCCCCAAACAGGCCAAAAGCAAAATCTCATACTTGCAATATTTCTGGGCCTTCGGTCCAAACGCGCTGCGTAGCTAGGCCATAAGTCGGGGTTGGCACGACGGATTTCCTGAAAAGCAAATGCAATCAAGATTAAAGTGTCCCAGCAGTGCTCCCAGACCACGAAACTCAACCCGCAAACACCAGGAAGCCCCCCAAACAGGCCCCCGAAAACGCTACATAGAGCAAAATGTCAGAAATAGCCCAAAAAAAAATCGGCCTGGATTTTGTCCCAACCACTTCTACCCGGTATTAGACCTTCCCAGGAATGCCCCAAGACCCGGCAACCCACCCGCCAAGAAGCATAACACCCCCAAACAGGCCAAAAGCAAAATCTCATACTTGCAATATTTCTGGGCCTTCGGTCCAAACGCGCTGCGTAGCTAGGCCATAAGTCGGGGTTGGCACGACGGATTTCCTGAAAAGCAAATGCAATCAAGATTAGAGTGTCCCAGCAGTGCTCCCAGACCACGAAACTCACCCGCAAACAGACGGAACCCCCCCTAAGAGCACCTCAAAGGCAAGCAAGTCATCAAAAACACACAAAAAATTCCGCCTGGGATTTGGTCCAAAACACTTTTATCCGGTATTAGAGCTTCCCAGCAATGGCCCCAGAGCCGTCAACCCAGGAGAAAACGAGTAGAAGACCCCCAAACAGCTAAAGAGCAAAAGTACAAAAATGGGGACTTAGTCACTTTTTCACAAATTTCCCAAATCACTCCGCGCGCGCTCTGCAGCTAGGCCCTAAGTCCCCTCAGCCACCATGGATTTGCTTCAAACCTCTTGCAAAGTAAAGTATATATAGCCAGCAGTGCTCCCACACCACGAAACTCACCCACAAACACCAGGAAGCCCCCCAAACAGGCCCCCGAAAACGCTACATAGAGCAAAATGTCAGAAATAGCCCAAAAAAAAATCGGCCTGGATTTTGTCCCAACCACTTCTACCCGGTATTAGACCTTCCCAGGAATGCCCCAAGACCCGGCAACCCACCCGCCAAGAAGCATAACACCCCCAAACAGGCCAAAAGCAAAATCTCATACTTGCAATATTTCTGGGCCTTCGGTCCAAACGCGCTGCGTAGCTAGGCCATAAGTCGGGGTTGGCAGGACGGATTTCCTGAAAAGCAAATGCAATCAAGATTAAAGTGTCCCAGCAGTGCTCCCCGACCACGAAACTCACCCGCAAACACCAGGAAGCCCCCCAAACAGGCCCCCGAAAACGCTACATAGAGCAAAATGTCAGAAATAGCCCAAAAAAAAATCGCCCTGGATTTTGTCCCAACCACTTCTACCCGGTATTAGACCTTCCCAGGAATGCCCCAAGACCCGGCAACCCACCCGCCAAGAAGCATAACACCCCCAAACAGGCCAAAAGCAAAATCTCATACTTGCAATATTTCTGGGCCTTCGGTCCAAACGCGCTGCGTAGCTAGGCCATAAGTCGGGGTTGGCACGACGGATTTCCTGAAAAGCAAATGCAATCAAGATTAGAGTGTCCCAGCAGTGCTCCCAGACCACGAAACTCACCCGCAAACACCAGGAAGCCCCCCAAACAGGCCCCCGAAAACGCTAAATAGAGCAAAATGTCAGAAATAGCCCAAAAAAAAATCGGCCTGGATTTTGTCCCAACCACTTCTACCCGGTATTAGACCTTCCCAGGAATGCCCCAAGACCCGGCAACCCACCCGCCAAGAAGCATAACACCCCCAAACAGGCCAAAAGCAAAATCTCATACTTGCAATATTTCTGGGCCTTCGGTCCAAACGCGCTGCGTAGCTAGGCCATAAGTCGGGGTTGGCACGACGGATTTCCTGAAAAGCAAATGCAATCAAGATTAGAGTGTCCCAGCAGTGCTCCCAGACCACGAAACTCACCCGCAAACACCAGGAAGCCCCCCAAACAGGCCCCCGAAAACGCTACATAGGGCAAAATGTCAGAAATAGCCCAAAAAAAAATCGGCCTGGATTTTGTCCCAACCACTTCTACCCGGTATTAGACCTTCCCAGGAATGCCCCAAGACCCGGCAACCCACCCGCCAAGAAGCATAACACCCCCAAACAGGCCAAAAGCAAAATCTCATACTTGCAATATTTCTGGGCCTTCGGTCCAAACGCGCTGCGTAGCTAGGCCATAAGTCGGGGTTGGCACGACGGATTTCCTGAAAAGCAAATGCAATCAAGATTAGAGTGTCCCAGCAGTGCTCCCAGACCACGAAACTCACCCACAAACACCAGGAAGCCCCCCAAACAGGCCCCCGAAAACGCTACATAGAGCAAAATGTCAGAAATAGCCCAAAAAAAAATCGGCCTGGATTTTGTCCCAACCACTTCTACCCGGTATTAGACCTTCCCAGGAATGCCCCAAGACCCGGCAACCCACCCGCCAAGAAGCATAACACCCCCAAAGAGGCCAAAAGCAAAATCTCATACTTGCAATTTTTCTGGGCCTTCGGTCCAAACGCGCTGCGTAGCTAGGCCATAAGTCGGGGTTGGCACGACGGATTTCCTGAAAAGCAAATGCAATCAAGATTAGAGTGTCCCAGCAATGCTCTCAGACCACGAAACTCACCCACAAACAGACGGAACCCCCCCTAAGAGCACCTCAAAGGCAAGCAAGTCATCAAAAACACAAAAAAAATTCCGCCTCGGATTTGGCACAAACCACTTTTAGTGCTTCCCAGCAATGGCCCCAGACCCGTCAACTCACCTGCAAAGAGGTAGAACAACACCCCCACAAGTGCTGAGTCTTTCTTCATTGGGCGTAAACCAGCCCTCTGCTTTGATGGAAATAGGAGTCTGGAGGAGGAGGATAGAGGAGCATGTTCTTCTGAACTTGTGAACCTGAGGAATGCAGACTGCGGCACCTTCAAATAAATTAGCAAACAAGTGAAGACAGTTCTGCTGATGGGCTTGTTTTTGTGATTATCTGATTAAAGTTTGAATTATATTAACTGTGCACAACAAAGAAAGACAGACACACAGGAATAAAAGTGAATAAGGATGAAAAAGAAAGTTATTGATTCGTTGTCTCATTTTCAGGGCTCGAAGTCGGTATCACGGTCCAGGAATAAGAATAAGGCTTCGTCATCATACTCTGCGAATTCAGCCAGGGTGAGGTCAGTGCCACCTGACAGAGTAGAAATTCCCTCATCTATGGTGCTGGCCACCTCCTCTTCATCCGGCACGCTCTCTCGTACTCTTATATCTGGTGGTATGAGGTGCTGATTCATCTTGATCATTGTTAGCCTCTCCACATTTTTGGGCGAGAGGCGGCTCCGTTTGGGAGTTACAATCCCACCAGCCGCACTGAAAACCCGTTCAGAAGACACACTTGCGAGTGGGCAAGACAAGTAGTTTAAAGCCAGGTTGGTGAGCTGTGGCCACAATTCTTTTTTCCCATGCCAATACGCCAATGGGTCAGAATTAACATAGACCTCTGTGGAGTCATTCAGATAGTCCTTCACCATCGACTCAAGGTCCTCCTCCAAGGTTCCTCCACTTTGCGTAGCTCTTGCTGTGCCTCTGACCTTTTGAGAACCAAACCCACGCAGAGCTAGCCAATCCTCTTCAGCCTCCAATGTTTCTGTTGTCTTTCGTGCAGATGATCCGGTTGCCGGTGTCTTTAACGGCTGAGAGGTCACTTGTGCCACAGCCACAGGTGCAGAAGTGGATTGTTTTGACTGGGGATGGCCTGCTGATGTACTGCCATTTCCTTCAATTTCCAGCCGTTCTGTTTCAAACTTCTTGGCTGACAAGGCTAGCCAACGTTTGTACTTTGTAACATCTTCATCAGCAAAAGGAAAGAATGCTCTGCCTGCCAGCGCCTTTTTGTAGCGTGGATCCAGAATAGTAGCACAAATGTAATGCTGTTCTGAGTGGATCTTTTTAAGACGTTCATCACCTTGTAGGAGCTCTAATAATTGCTCAGCCAGAAGCAAAGAAGAGTCTTTCTTTTTGTCATCTTTTCGAAACACAGAACACACCTCCTTCAGTTGGTCCTCCAGCATGTACAACAATGGGATAGCTTTTCCCAAATTAGAGTCCTCCTTGCTGACTGCACGCGTGAAGACCTCAAAAGGACGAAGCATGCGTGTTAGGCTTTCAACTATGTTCCATTGCGGCCCACCCATCCTCAGCTCCTCTATACCCTCTTTCAAGAAATATTGATCGAGTTGCGTATACTGCTCATACAGACGCTCAAGCATGTAGAAGGTTGAGTTCCAACGTGTTACCACCTCCTGGATGAGTGCTTTCACTGGCATTTGACATTGATATAGCATGCTCCTCAGCTGCTTGCGGGCCTTAAAAGAATGCCTGAAATGCTTGCAAATTTTTCGGCAGTTCTCCAATACACTGTACGCTGCACTGCGTTTATTACCCAAGAATTTTTGGACAACCAGGTTTATACAGTGCGCCAAACACGGCACTCTGAAATAGTAACCGTCCCTCATGGCCTTAACTATATTGGAGCCATTGTCCGTGGAAACATAACCAACCTTGCGTTTTAGTGGGGACAGACAGTTAAGGACCTTTGTGTTAAAGACATCCAAAATGTTTTCTGCTGTGTGACGTTTCTCCAAACCAAACATGGCTAGTGTTGCATGTTTCCGAGCACCTTTAAAAACAATGTTAGTGTCAACACCTGAGTTTAGCTTTGCTTTAGCCCCTGAAAAAGAGACCCAGTGTGCAGTGATGCACATGTAATCAGCGCCTGCGCCACTGGTCCACATGTCTGTTGTCAGATGTATAGTGTGAACAGCACTCTTCTGCAAAGCTGCCCCAATCACCTTCAGAACATCTTCATGTAGTGCTGGAACCGCAACTCGGGCAAAATAGAACCGGCTAGGAACCTTCCATTTAGGGCAGAGCGCTGTCACTAATTCTAGAAAACCAACCCCTTCTACAAAAGAAAAAGGGAGAAGGTCCAGAGCTAGCATTTTAGCCAGCTTAGTGTTATACAGACGGGTCATTGGGTGGTTGCGTTCATATTGCGCTTCTGTAAACAACATCTTTTTAATGTTGCCCTGGACCAAGGATTTACGGGATGATGATGATCTCTTCGACCCAGTTACGCTCGCTGATGAACTTTTCCGCATTGATGTCTCACTCTCTCCCACACTCTTAGTGTGGCTCCCATGGGGTGTGCTGCTGACATGGGAACTGGGTGTAAGTGAAGTGTTTGAATCGTCTTCTTCTACCTCCTCGTCATCAGCAGATGACAAATCAACGTTTTCATTACGTGCAATTCCGGCTTTCTTGACCGCCTCTAGGTGCGGAAACCATTCGACAGCGTGCCTTCTCTCAAGATGACCTCTCTGGCCTCCGGTACCATAGTTAGAACCAAGCTTACCACGACTAAATCGAAGCTTACAAAGGCTACAAATGGCTACGTTTTCCTTTTTTGGGCAAACACTAAAGAAGTCCCAAACTGGAGACTTGAAATGTCTTCGGGGCCGGAGGAGGCGGCGATACTGGTGGTGGTGGTCCTGCTGCTAATGACAGATGAAGTGGAGGATGTGGATTGCCGAACTTCAGTACGTTTTGCACTTTCACCACCACGAATTGAGGTCGAGGACGAGGTGGGTACCTTCTTGTGAAGAAATATGGAAGCGGTAGGTTTTGGTGTACTACTTAACTCCAAATCTAATGATTCCATTTCCATTGCCTCCTCGCCGACATCATCATCACGCTCAGCAGCTTCTCGGGATAGGCTCAAAATGTCTCTTTGCTGCATGCCCGGTGGGGCTGCAGTGACCTTTGTGATGACTGGCTCGTCGTCATCGTGAGAGGCTTCATCACCAGCAGTATCTGTCACTTCTTGTTGAGCCTCATCACACTCCATAGGTTTGAGTTTTTGGACGACCTTCCTTTTACGCTTAGGTACCGGTGTCAGATCATGGTGTGCCTCTGCCTCACTGTCAGACCGCAGTTGTGGTTCCCAAGACAGATCACTTGCACCAGAACGAGGTGGGCTTGAAGAAGATGTAGACACCCCCCTTGATCTTTTCCTTGCTAGGGATGTGGAAGACAATGAATGATCATCAGGAGGAGTGGCTTCCAATGATACCTCAGCTTCATTGTCGATTTCCAAATGTGCCCCTACTTCGGGAGGAACAACTATTGTGGGCACTTGTGAACGTCCATGCACCTTTGCTTGCGCATCTCCTTTTGCTGCCTCTCCTTCCACATGTACTTGGGCGTGTACTTGCACATGGTGTTGTTGTTGCGGCTGTGGTTGTTCAACACTTGTCAGATGAGTTACAACAACCTGTGTTGATTCAGGGACATTGCTGCTACTTTCTTGCGATGAGCCAACATCACTGGTCGATGGTGATTGGAGAAGTACACTGACTGCCTCTGAAGCACTCAAGGGCTTTGACTTAAGTTGGCGTGGTGGTGGAGGCACTGAACCCAATGGAGCAGGGGTGCTGCTCTCAGGTTGGTCCCCAGCAGATCCTGCTGCTGCAGGCGTACTTTTTTTTTTGCTCCCAAAAAAAGTGGCGGGTGGCACACCAGCCTCCTTGGTAACTTGCTTCTTCTGCTCCTTACTAGCAACTTTCTTGCTAGAGGAGCTACGGAGAACTTTCTTTGGGGGCGGGGCCATCTTCTTCAGAGCAGGTCAGACAGCAGGCCGCAGTTGCACGAATTGTAGAGTTGTCTGAGGCCAGACGTGACGTCGCGTGACGTTATGCTGCACACACACACCGCTGCAGGACTTCTTCCTGGCACTGGTGGTTCTCTTGAGTCTTGTGCACCTAAAAAAAATGGAAGACAGAGGAACATCAGTTCAGTTATAGAGCACAAAAAAATCGAAAAACACTGCAAAATCAGCACAATCCTAATCCATCCATGCCCTCCATAATGTTTAAATTCAAGACAACCCACAGAAAGACTAGGCCCATGCAAGACTCACTACCCCTGGGCATAAATAAAGGTTGAAAAGTAGGCAAAATGGTTGGAGGCCTAACAACAAAGCCTGCATTCAAAATGGCCACTTGCCTGCCAGCACATGGCCAGTGCCTGTAGCTGCACTCAAAATGGCCACCAGCCACATGGCATGTCCCTCCCCATGAACACCCCCAAAAATCGAAAAACACTGCAAAATCAGCACAATCCCATTCCATCCATGGCCTCCATGATGTTTAAATTCAAGACAGCCCACAGAAAGACTAGGCCCATGCTAGACTCAAATACCCCTGGTGAAAAGGCCACAAGTACAGGCCCAAAAATCGAAAAACACTGCAAAATCAGCACAATCCTATTCCATCCATGGCCTCCATGATGTTTAAATTCAAGACAGCCCACAGAAAGACTAGGCCCATGCTAGACTCAAATACCCCTGGTGAAAAGGCCACAAGTACAGGCCCAAAAATCGAAAAACACTGCAAAATCAGCACAATCCTATTCCATCCATGGCCTCCATGATGTTTAAATTCAAGACAGCCCACAGAAAGACTAGGCCCATGCTAGACTCAAATACCCCTGGTGAAAAGGCCACAAGTACAGGCCCAAAAATCGAAAAACACTGCAAAATCAGCACAATCCTATTCCATCCATGGCCTCCATGATGTTTAAATTCAAGACAGCCCACAGAAAGACTAGGCCCATGCTAGACTCAAATACCCCTGGTGAAAAGGCCACAAGTACAGGCCCAAAAATCGAAAAACACTGCAAAATCAGCACAATCCTATTCCATCCATGGCCTCCATGATGTTTAAATTCAAGACAGCCCACAGAAAGACTAGGCCCATGCTAGACTGAAATACCCCTGGTGAAAAGGCCACAAGTACAGGCCCAAAAATCGAAAAACACTGCAAAATCAGCACAATCCCATTCAATCCATGGCCTCCATGATGTTTAAATTCAAGACAACCCACAGAAATACTAGGCCCATGCAAGACTCACTACCCCTGGGCATAAATAAAGGTTGAAAAGTAGGCAAAATGGTTGGAGGCCTAACAACAAAGCCTGCATTCAAAATGGCCACTTGCCTGCCAGCACATGGCCAGTGCCTGTAGCTGCACTCAAAATGGCCACCAGCCACATGGCATGTCCCTCCCCATGAACACACCCAAAAATCGAAAAACACTGCAAAATCAGCACAATCCCATTCAATCCATGGCCTCCATGATGTTTAAATTCAAGACAACCCACAGAAATACTAGGCCCATGCAAGACTCACTACCCCTGGGCATAAATAAAGGTTGAAAAGTAGGCAAAATGGTTGGAGGCCTAACAACAAAGCCTGCATTCAAAATGGCCACTTGCCTGCCAGCACATGGCCAGTGCCTGTAGCTGCACTCAAAATGGCCACCAGCCACATGGCATGTCCCTCCCCATGAACACCCCCAAAAATCGAAAAACACTGCAAAATCAGCACAATCCCATTCCATCCATGGCCTCCATGATGTTTAAATTCAAGACAGCCCACAGAAAGACTAGGCCCATGCTAGACTCAAATACCCCTGGTGAAAAGGCCACAAGTACAGGCCCAAAAATCGAAAAACACTGCAAAATCAGCACAATCCTATTCCATCCATGGCCTCCATGATGTTTAAATTCAAGACAGCCCACAGAAAGACTAGGCCCATGCTAGACTCAAATACCCCTGGTGAAAAGGCCACAAGTACAGGCCCAACAATCGAAAAACACTGCAAAATCAGCACAATCCCATTCAATCCATGGCCTCCATGATGTTTAAATTCAAGACAACCCACAGAAATACTAGGCCCATGCAAGACTCACTACCCCTGGGCATAAATAAAGGTTGAAAAGTAGGCAAAATGGTTGGAGGCCTAACAACAAAGCCTGCATTCAAAATGGCCACTTGCCTGCCAGCACATGGCCAGTGCCTGTAGCTGCACTCAAAATGGCCACCAGCCACATGGCATGTCCCTCCCCATGAACACCCCCAAAAATCGAAAAACACTGCAAAATCAGCACAATCCCATTCCATCCATGGCCTCCATGATGTTTAAATTCAAGACAGCCCACAGAAAGACTAGGCCCATGCTAGACTCAAATACCCCTGGTGAAAAGGCCACAAGTACAGGCCCAAAAATCGAAAAACACTGCAAAATCAGCACAATCCCATTCCATCCATGGCCTCCATGATGTTTAAATTCAAGACAGCCCACAGAAAGACTAGGCCCATGCTAGACTCAAATACCCCTGGTGAAAAGGCCACAAGTACAGGCCCAAAAATCGAAAAACACTGCAAAATCAGCACAATCCCATTCAATCCATGGCCTCCATGATGTTTAAATTCAAGACAACCCACAGAAATACTAGGCCATGCAAGACTCACTACCCCTGGGCATAAATAAAGGTTGAAAAGTAGGCAAAATGGTTGGAGGCCTAACAACAAAGCCTGCATTCAAAATGGCCACTTGCCTGCCAGCACATGGCCAGTGCCTGTAGCTGCACTCAAAATGGCCACCAGCCACATGGCATGTCCCTCCCCATGAACACACCCAAAAATCGAAAAACACTGCAAAATCAGCACAATCCCATTCAATCCATGGCCTCCATGATGTTTAAATTCAAGACAACCCACAGAAAGACTAGGCCCATGCAAGACTCACTACCCCTGGGCATAAATAAAGGTTGAAAAGTAGGCAAAATGGTTGGAGGCCTAACAACAAAGCCTGCATTCAAAATGGCCACTTGCCTGCCAGCACATGGCCAGTGCCTGTAGCTGCACTCAAAATGGCCACCAGCCACATGGCATGTCCCTCCCCATGAACACCCCCAAAAATCGAAAAACACTGCAAAATCAGCACAATCCCATTCCATCCATGGCCTCCATGATGTTTAAATTCAAGACAGCCCACAGAAAGACTAGGCCCATGCTAGACTCAAATACCCCTGGTGAAAAGGCCACAAGTACAGGCCCAAAAATCGAAAAACACTGCAAAATCAGCACAATCCCATTCCATCCATGGCCTCCATGATGTTTAAATTCAAGACAGCCCACAGAAAGACTAGGCCCATGCTAGACTCAAATACCCCTGGTGAAAAGGCCACAAGTACAGGCCCAAAAATCGAAAAACACTGCAAAATCAGCACAATCCCATTCAATCCATGGCCTCCATGATGTTTAAATTCAAGACAACCCACAGAAATACTAGGCCCATGCAAGACTCACTACCCCTGGGCATAAATAAAGGTTGAAAAGTAGACAAAATGGTTGGAGGCCTAACAACAAAGCCTGCATTCAAAATGGCCACTTGCCTGCCAGCACATGGCCAGTGCCTGTAGCTGCACTCAAAATGGCCACCAGCCACATGGCATGTCCCTCCCCATGAACACCCCCAAAAATCGAAAAACACTGCAAAATCAGCACAATCCCATTCCATCCATGGCCTCCATGATGTTTAAATTCAACACAGCCCACAGAAAGACTAGGCCCATGCTAGACTCAAATACCCCTGGTGAAAAGGCCACAAGTACAGGCCCAAAAATCGAAAAACACTGCAAAATCAGCACAATCCCATTCCATCCATGGCCTCCATGATGTTTAAATTCAAGACAGCCCACAGAAAGACTAGGCCCATGCTAGACTCAAATACCCCTGGTGAAAAGGCCACAAGTACAGGCCCAAAAATCGAAAAACACTGCAAAATCAGCACAATCCCATTCCATCCATGGCCTCCATGATGTTTAAATTCAAGACAACCCACAGAAAGACTAGGCCCATGCACCACTCACTACCCCTGGTCAAGGCCCCAACAACAGGTCAAAAATCGAAAAACACAAAATTTTACAAAAAAAAAAAAATCGAAAAACACAGAAAAATCAGCACAATCCCAATTCATCTATGGCCTCCATGATGTTTAAGTTCAAGACAACCCACAGAAAGAATCAGTCCACCCACCACTGAGTACCCCTGGGGAAAAGGCCCCAAAACAGCCCAAAAATCGAAAATCCCAAAATTTTAGTTGCAGCAACTGTAATGCCCCAAACAAACTTACTTGTAAAATTTCTAATCCAACAGTGATCCAAAGAAAGTCAAAAAGGCCTCAAATCCAAAGATCCAGCAGCATCCACAAAAAGTAATCCTTCCAGGTCCACATCCGAATGAAAAGTGACCAGGAGATGGACAAAGCACTGGGAGGAGCCTGCTGAACAGGAACAGGAAGTTGAAGACTATGGGGCACTTCCTTCCTCCCACCCCCCTGCCCCTCTCCCCAAAATGGACTCCTCGCTAAAAAAGTGCAGGCAAATGTCAAACTAAGGAGTTATTCACATAAAAATCATCATTTCTAGAAGGTTTATGCTGCTTGCTGGTGGATTTCTTGTGCAGAATTGCAAATTTATATTTTCGCTCGCCGCATCTCAAATCTCGCAATTGCGAAGTACCGCGAGACGTGATCTCGCCGTACTCGCGTTGACAAACTATCGCTGGCAAGCCGCGATGACGTAATCGCGCTCGCCAATTCCCGCGGGATCACACAGCAAGATCCAAAATGGCGCAGCACTCGCAAACTATCGAAAAAAACAACTCGGCAAACGATGATAAACGCCGCGCGCCGCAAAAATTGTATCACCAACGCCGCGCGCCGCCAAAAAAATCCGCTGCGTGCGAATTTGCGGATTTTGCGGGAAATCCGCAAATCTCGCGGATTGCGGATTTCCCGAAAATCCGCAAAATCCGCGAGCGGAACGGATTTTCCGCCCACGTTCCCCTAGTAGGGCCCCGCATTAACTTTACTTTGGCTAATAAAGGGAATGGTGACCCCGAGGTCTCGGATCTCGAGACCGTTAGTGATGACCTGTCTGTTACTACCTCTCAGGTGGAGAGGGTCGAAGGAGCATTAGCAAGTGCCAAAGTCCCGTTATCAAGGAGAGCCAAAAAAAGACTCAAAAAACAACTTAAGAAGTCCAAAGCTAGAAGCAGAAACACACCCTCGGTGGTATCAACCCTGGGCGACACTGAAACTAAACGTATCCCTAAACCACTCTTCCCCATTTTCATACCCAAGCAGGTGTCTAAAATGGGCAAGTCATGTGACGCACCTCTTGTTCGCGGTGAGGCCCAAAGTCAACAAATCCCTATCATGGAGGGTCAAACCAATGAGCCTCTCCAACAAAGGCCTTCACAGGTGGCCGTCGCCGCTCCATTAAGTGCCCCCAGCCCTTCTGGTTGGGTTCTGAAACATGAGTCTGTAACAAATCCCAAACTACAACAGGGCGCACAGCCAGTACAGTCTAGAGTGGTAGGTCAACCAACTGAGGGGCAAGGGAATCAGCAACCAGGAGTCGCACTCCAAAATTACCTAAATTTAGCATCAGACCAGGGGGAGTGGCAAGGATGTCCGAGTATGGAAGGCCAATCAAGCATGGGGCCCAATGGGCAGCAGCCAGAACCCACTCACAAAAACCCTTTACATTTCAGTTACCAGAGGCTAAAGCTCCAGGGTGAAGGGGTGAGTTTGTGGTCCATCACACAAAAAAAAAACAATCCACCTATGAGCTGCAGTTAACCCCAAGGTACACAGCAAAAGGCTCATTTGACATCTTGAACAGGTCCAACATTGTCCGCCTCTTTGGCCATATTGCCTCCCTGGCCCAAATCACCCCAGAAAATATTGAGTGGGTGATATTCAAGAGACTGGAGACAGACACTCATGACGATTCCACCATAATCGGACTTGCGAGTCAGCAAGTCCAACAGGCTGTCCTTAAGGAAGCAACACTGTTCGCTGAATGGGGCATTGAAGTTGTTGCACCAAGTACACTGAAATATCCACACGTCCTGTTGCCGCAACAGGACACCCCAGAACCGTCATCCATTCTTAAAGGCATAAGGCACACCCGCCCAGAAATAGGGGCGAAATCAGGGCGGGCAAAAACCCCGCTAAAAATCAAAATCCAGCAAAACGACGGGCAACAGAGCGTGCAGCGGCATTTCCAGACATCGGATCACCTGGAGGCCACATGGAGACAGTGTCCCTAACCTAATAAACAGCCATGTAAATAACGCCTGTTCAAATCCACTTAGGGGCCTAGTCCGCGAGTTATTCATTATCTCATGGAATATTGTGGGGATGAGCAACATCTTTAGGGACATAACTACACCTGAATACCTCGCACAGGGGGACATACTGTGTATTCAGGAAACCTGGGCAAGGGCAACGACCGCCATTGGTGGCTTTTACGAACATTTTAAACCAGCGACCAAAAGGACAATCTTTGGACGCCCGTCAGGGGGCCTCTCTATCTACGTAAGTCATGCGTGCAAAATTAACACAACTGAATTAAAGTTGGGGTCTCCTGATCTTCAAGCCATCCTAATCAGTGGGTCGTCATCGGGTCGAAAATCTCGCCCCCTTCTACTAATTAATTGTTATTTCAACCCAATTAAGTATCAATCCTCCCAGGCCATGGAATCACTTATTTCAATTTTGGAAGATCTTTTAATAAATTGGAAGGACCAAGACGTAATAATCGCGGGCGACTTCAATCACAGAGGCTTGGGTTTAATTTCGGAGACTCCATCAAGCAAGAAGTCAGTCCCACTGACTGAATTTCTCGCAAATTTTAAGCTGCACTCCACCCATAGAATACAAAAAAAGACCCAACCTGAATGGACCACCATTCCGACCTTTAGAAATGTCTCTACTATAGACTACATCTTTATCAATGAAGGGCTTGCCCACAATCTTTGCAACTTCACAGTGGACGACAGAGAGGAAAGCGATCATAGACCCCTCCGCGCCACATTCAATCTGGCGCGGGTACAAGCAGAATTACAAGCAGTTATTGGAACTACCACGGGGGAGGAACATCACAATGTGCTTAAAAGAATAAAATGGTCAACCAATCTCAGTCATAGCCTGCTAGACTATGTAGCTAGAAGGGAGGAAGAACCTAACCCAGTTCAAACTAAGAACATCATCCACCTCTGGGAAACTCTAACCTCCGACTTATTGGAACGTCTGGGCAAAAACCATCATCCAAGAAGTCGCCAATTCCACTCTGATCCTCGCCGTGCAACATCGTGGTGCCTGTCACAGTGTAAGCGTGCTCTAAATAAGGCAATCAGGGCACAAAAGAAAGGCACTCATTTGTCAGGGAGATACTCCATTGCTGCTCTGCGAACAGACTATAAAAAGAAAGTCTGGGCCCACAAAAAACTGCAGACTGAACAGAATTGGTTGACTGTGTTCTCCTTAATTAAAGGTAATGACAATAGCAAGCTTTGGCGTTTCATTAACAGTCTGACCCCCAGAGGAGAGCAAAAGGAAAACAGTGTTGCAGGGAAAGTGTGGGAACAGTATGCCAAGGGGCTGTATACCTGCGAGTCAAATCAGGCCACTGCAGGAAGCCGTGCGTGGTCCAAGGTGGCGGCGGAAATTATCGAACCCGAAAGAGCTACGTCAGAAGGCGTAAACTCGACCTGCACCGGATCATTCACAGAAATGGAGGTACTAAAGTGCATCAAGGCCATAAGAACTGATGGCGCTCCAGGCCCAAATGGGATTCCGGCCCAGGTTCTGAAAACTGCCTCAGCCTTTTTTGCATCCAGACTCACCCCTTTATTTAACCATTCTTTTGCCACGGCAATGTTGCCATCCTCTTGGAAAGGTTCTATTCTATTCCCCATCCATAAAAAGGGGGACCACACAAACCCGGCCAATTATAGGCTTATAGCTCTCCTCGACATAGAAGCAAAGATATACGCCCGCCTTCTTCTCAGGGATCTGGAGGATTGGGTGGACAAGAACGGCATTCTTCCGCCCACACAGACCGGCTTTAGGGCCCATAGCTCCACTCTTGACAACATCTTAGCCCTTTCCTACCTCGCGAAGAAGGCCAATACGAGGAACAAACCGCCCCTGTTCTGCTGTTTCATAGACTACTCCACAGCCTTTGACCGAGTGAACAGGGGGCCGGCTCTGGGCAAAACTTGACTCGTGGGGGCTACCACAGGCTCTGCTAAAAGCTATAAAAGCGCTCTATGAGGGCACCTGGGTCAAGGTGAAGCTAAGCCCTACAATAACAACCGAAAGAATTGAAACCAACTCGGGCCTCAAGCAGGGGTGCGTCTTGGCCCCCATGCTTTTCAACTTGTATACTGCGGACATGGGGACAGCTCTGAAAGATGCCAACTTAGCACCTCCAAAACTGGGGAGGCTCGTCTTGGGAACACTCCAGTATGCAGACGACACAGTGATTATGGTCCACACTAGGGTGGGGCTCCAAAGAGCCTTAAGCAGTTTGGCCTTATACAATAAGTCAAATGACTTACGGATCAACGTGAGCAAGACCAAAATCGTCATTTTTGGCAAATACCCCCTCAAAAAAGAAGCTTCATGGTCTCTGGGGGAGCACCGTATCGTCACTGCCCCATCCTACAACTATCTGGGCACCTGGGTCTCTGAGAGTGCCTCTGCAGTCAAACATCTGAAGGAGCTTAAACCTAAAATTGACAAAACCATTCTGTCGCTAAGACGCTTATGCCACCGCTTGGACAGTCCCTCAGCAGAACCAATGTTGACAGTGCTCCGGGCAAAACTGATCCCTGCCATTGCATATGGGCATATATCCTATCCTGGTGCATTTGACAAAGTGGTAAACGCGGCCCAAGCGAAAGCCTATAAGATGGTGCTACAGGCCCCTAGATACGCAAGGAACACTAGATTAAGGCTAGAAATAGGCCTTAAGCGACCTGAGCTGGTATTACTGGGGGACCTTTTAAAACTCTATATTAGAGTATTGAAAGCACCAGAACATTCGCTAAAGCACTCCCTAAAATCAATCTTTGATGAGGTGGGCTCCCCCTGGTACTCAAAGGTAGGACAAGCTATTGCAGCATTGAAAATCGAAAGAAGGAGTTTGCCCCTGCACGAAATTCCTTTCTCAGCCTGGGCCCAAGCAGTTAAGCGCCAAGTCCGGATCATCTCCTTTGGACTTGACCTTGCATCTCTTCGGTAAAATCCACTAACTCAGGCCCTGGACAAATCATATATTCCAGGTAAACCCCAACCTTACCTGCAAGATCCAGTATCCACTTGCGCGAGAAAGAAAATTTTGTACTTTCGACTTTTGGCCCTCAGGATCATGGACTTCAACCCCAAATGGGCCCGTACGGATGGCACCCTGGCCTGTCGTCTATGCAATTACCGCAGAGAATCCTGGCTACACTTGCTGTGCTGCTGCACAAAGCTGGCCAATGATCGCCATCGCTTGCTGCTTCCGATTTTACGGAATACGGACTATAGAACTTGCAGAGAGGCTTCGGACTGATGCCTCTCAGTCTCCACGACCTGTTTGATAGCCAGAGTTGCGAAATGTATACACCAGGTAAAAATGGCACTCGACTCCCACTTAACGGCATTGTCTGCAAAGTAACTGGAAGCCTTCCGCCCCAGTTATCCAACCTGGGCTGGTTTAAAGACCCACGAAGAATCCATCTTTCGTCAACAGCCCTTGGTACATGAATTGACTCTACCGAACTTTCATGTGCCTCCCCTTATCAGTTGGGAAACACTGGTACAACCTATACATCACTCCTTTTAAAAGAACTCTGCTTTGGACAGCTAATCAGGACTAATATGTTAATATTTAACCTAAAGTGACTTTCACTTTTATGTGTGGATGGGACTTGTGAGGGGGTGAGTCGGGACGTTCATAAAGCTTCTTTTTTTAAAATTTTTATCTTATACTGTAAAGATTTTAAGTAATCATGCAGTTTATTAATAAAATTGTCAAATTGTACTAACGCCTAGACTTTGGCATCTCCAGCGCTGCAGAGGTAATCCAAAATACCATCAGGGAAATGCTCAGCAGACTGCTTGGAGTCCTCTCAAAGTGAGTGATGATATCTTGGTCTATGCAAAGTCACTCAAGGAACACCACCAGAACCTACGGGGAGTACTGCAATGCATCAAAGAGGCAGGCCTGACCCTGTACATTGAGAAATGGGAGTTTTTGAAGCAGAAAATCAGTTTCATTGGATACACTTTCTCCGACAAAGGCATCGCTCTGTATCTGGAGAAGGTGCGAGATATCCAGAAGAGCCCAGCACCTAACAACATCTTGGAGACACATAGCTTCTTAGGAATGGTATATTTTTATGGGAGGTTCATTCCAGATCCGATTAACCTACCCCCCCCCCCCCCCCCCCACACCAAATCGACAATGACCTGGCAGTGAGGCACTGAACAAGAGCAGTCATTCCAGAACACCAAGGAGGCACAATCCTCCGACACCATTCTATCATACTTTGACAAGGCAAGATCCATCAACATGGCGGTGGATGCCAGCCCATACTGGTTATGAGCAGTCCTAATGCAGCAACAACAGAATGAAATCTGGGCCCCAGTAGCCTACACAAGTCATTGTTTGACCGAGATCGAGCAACACTACTCTCAGATCGAGCAAGAGGCCATAGCAATCCACTGGGCATGCAGGCATTTCCACATTTATGTGTATGGTCAACCGTTTGTCTTCTCGACAGATCACAAGCCTCTCATACTCCTTTTTCAAGGAACCTCCTCCAAACTACCTCCACTCATTGAGAAGTAGCTCCTCCAATTGCAGGATTAAGACTGCCGAGTTGAATATTAGCCAGGCTCCTCCAATCTGGTGGACTATTTGTCCTAGCATCCCTGGAGGGCCACATCCACGGGAATGGCAGAATTCAAAGCCTATGTGAGGCTAGTAACAGAATGATCTCGCCCTCTTTCGATGGATTTTGAGTCGCTGATAGATGCCACGCAAAGTGACGAGTGCCTGCAGCTGGCTGTAGTGGGCTTCTTATCCATCGGTTGGCATGAGAGACCCTGCACGACGCACCCCTCAAGCAAAGAAAGTATTAGAATCCCTGATTCACGTAAGGCAGGAACTGTCGATGGACAACAGGGGTTGCCTTTTAAAAGGACCGAGGCTTGTCATCCCGTCCAGTCTGATGTCTCAAGCAGTGCAGCTGGCCCACAGAGGGCACCAAAGGATGGTCAAAACAAGGAACAGACTTTGTGCCAAGGTATGTGTTAGATCTGGCATCCTCGGCGTGGGTTTCCCCTGTATTTTTGCCTTTGCCTCCTGTGTTTTTACTGTGTGTTGGACTTTGTGTTTGGCTGATCTAGATGTTTTGGGCACTTTGCCACTGCTGTTCAGTGCCAAAGTGCAAGTGCTCCCTCTGTAAATTGTTGTCATGGATTAGTGTTTCCATAATTGGCTTATTTGGTTTTACTGTTAAGCCCCAAGTACAGTGCACTGTGTGTGCCCAGGGCCTGTAAACCAAATTCTGCTGGTGGGCTTGCAGCACTAATGGTGCCTCCCACACAAGCAGCCTTGCAAAAGGGTCCCAGGCCTGCCATCGCAGTGTCTGTGTGCAGTCTAGTACTGCCATGTCAACCTGGCAAGTGCACCCACGTGCCAGGCTCTAAGCTTTCCTTTTCTTACATATTAGTCATCCCTAAGGTAGGCCCAGGGTACCCCTGTGGGCAGGGTGCAGTGTATGTGAAAGGTAGGACATGTCCTGATGGTGAAATAATGCCAATTTCGTTTTTCACAATTGAAAGGCTATCTGCCCGATAAGATAGAATGGGAGTTTATTTGTAACATCTTATAAATGTAATTTCCCATTGGAACAAGATAGGAACATAACGTTTAGTATGCCTGAGCTCAGAATATAAAGATGCATTTTATAGTAAGGATGATTTTTACATTCTATGTGTGAAAATACCACTCTTAGAAAGTAAGTATTTTCTTGCTTGGCCATCCTGGGTGCCTCTGCTAGGTTTCTGTATTGACTGTCTGACTTTGGAGTGACAGTGGTTGGGGATGTGTATTCTGTTCAGACAACCACTTGGGTGTGAGGTGTGTCCTGCCTTTCCAGGATGAGTCAGGGCTGGGCTGAATAGACCTGGGCTGCATTTAGAGTAGGGGGAGGAGATTTATTTTCACCTGAATGGGCCGGGTCTGCCTTATACCAATGCTGTCTCCACATCCTGCCGGGTAGCTCCATCAGAGAGGACAGAACTGGTTTGGACTGAGCACGGAGCCTCTCAGTTAACCAGAGAACAAAGAGAAATGGACTATAAATATTGAGGCCAAGACCCCAGAACTTTAGATTGCTTCTGGAATTCAAGAGGAACCTCTGCCAAGGACAAGAGCTGGGGAAACTGAAGGAGAAGTACTGCCCCTTTGCTGTGTCCTGTTTGGGGTTGGCCTGTGCGCTGTGTTTCCTGCTTGAGGAAGATCTCCAAGGGTTTGAGGTAGAGCTTGCTTCCTGTTTTGAAGTCTCAGGGATTCAACAACTTCACCACCAGCTCCCCTGAACTTAACCTTGCTGGGATTTGTGCCATGCCAGGAGGTGCCTGTTGCTGAATTGGGCCTCTGGAGGTTGTTCCTGCTCACATCCCCTCCTGTTTCCGACGCATCGCTAAAGAAACCAGTGTAGCGATCTACAAAGTCTGAGATCACTGCACTGATTCCGACGCAGGCTCTGCTGTACGGCTGCAAGAACCAACGCATCATGGGACCGCGGTTGAAGAAATCAACGCAGCACCATTACCACATCGAGAATCGACGCATTCATAATCCTTATGCATCGCACCTTGGCGCCACATCTGCAAGAACGCTTGGGCCGCAGAATAAAACCGATGCATCGCCTCCCTGCAAAGTAAGAAACCAATGCATCACCTCCTCTTCAGTAAGGAACCGTTGCATCACCGTGCCTGCATAGCAGTAAGGCACCAATGCATCACCTCCCATGGAGTAAGGAACCGACGCATCACATTCTCTGGGCATAAGGAACAGATGCATCACCTTCCTTGCTGCATTTTTTGTTTGAGACATGATGCCTCAAAGTTAATTTGTGTGGAAAGTATCACAACTATATTTGCTATGAACAGAACTTTTTCTACCTTTTGAAAGTCGTATTTTGATTATTGTATTGTGGATTTGGTTTTGGTCTTATTTGGTATCAACAAAGATTACGTATTTTTCTAAACTGGTATGGTGCGGTGCAGTGTTTTCACTGTATTACTTTATGTGTGCACAATGCCTCACACACTGCCACTGAGATAAGCCTGCTCATGCCAAGCTACCAAGGGGGTGAGCAGGGGTTATTTTAGAAGGGAATCCCCCTTACCCTGATTAGGAAGAAGGGTCCCTACTTGGACAACAGTGCAAGCCATTGCCAACTAGAGACCCTCATTTCTATCAGTATGGTTGCCAGGGATCGACAAGATGGTGGAGCAAACCATCCGGTAATGACGCTGGTGCCAAGTGTCAGGGATCCCGGATTGACCCTCCCCAGTGAACACTGAAGACAATCCAAAGCATCCCTGGGAACACGTAAGCAGGGATTTTGGACATCTCCCTGATGAGCGCTACACCCTGGTTATCATCCAAGACTACACAAAGTACCCGGAGGTGGAGATAGTGGGACCACAGACTGCTGCCGTGAAGAAGGTTATTGCTACTGATGGCATTTTTAAGATGGTGAAGATGGACAAAGGTCCTCCCTTCCACAGGCAGGAATTTGCAGACTGTCTAACCTCCTGGGGCACCCAACATCATAAAGTAACCCTGAGGTGGCCCCAGGCAAATGGTGAAGTAGAGCGATTCATGAGAACCCTCAACAAGGTGAATTGCGTTGCTCATGCTGACAACTCATTCATCGAAAGTGCAATCTACAGTTTTTTACGAGAGTACAGGATGACACCCCATATGACTACAGAGAGAGCTCCAGGATATGCAATTGAGTTACATACCACAAAGTCAATGGTAAGCAATTGGCAGAATGCAAACTTAGGGAGGCTTTAAGAATTTTCCCCAGAAGTACTATTACAAACAGACAGCTGTTCTTTCTG
This sequence comes from Lissotriton vulgaris, assembly GCF_964263255.1. Classification (NCBI taxonomy): domain Eukaryota; kingdom Metazoa; phylum Chordata; class Amphibia; order Caudata; family Salamandridae; genus Lissotriton; species Lissotriton vulgaris. Next base: position 1,515,471,615 of record NC_141689.1, on the reverse strand, counting down.
GTAGGCTTTAACCTAATGAACTATGTCTGCATTGTCCTCTCCAAATACGGACACTTATAGTAATTAGGCAAAATGCCGTCACTCACAGCGAAAAGAGCCAGTGGCTGACATAGGTTGCCATACTGTAGGCTGGAGTGGGCAGAAGCAAAGTTTAAATGACGGATGAACAGACCAAAGGATGAGCGAGACTTGTTGAAAGTCCCTGCCATTAAGTATATTATACATATTTTAGTAAAAATCAAAAAATTTCTTGTCTAAGGCCAGATCTAAAAAAAAAAAAAAACACAACAATGCTATAATTGTTTACAAAAAGGATAATGGGGTAAGCTAAAGGAAGGGGCCTGTGTCAAACATAAATACTTACCCCTCACTGACACATTAAACTCCAGAGTGGTCAGTCAGCAGGACACTTCTGTCTAGACCCACTATCACACCGATAATGGCAAGAACACGCGATAAATAGATAGTCAGACTAAGAGAGTGGAGAAGTTAGCTAGTCCACTTGATCCAAACCGAGTGCCTGGAAGCTAAGGCGCAGAAGACCTATCTTCTGAGAGGGTTCTTTCACGTGCTGGGCATGGTTAGAGGCGAACAACACTTCAATAAATGTTTTTCCCCATTTATTTGTGCAGTCGTCAGATAAGGGGAAAATCACCACTTAATTGAGCCTCACCTCTTGTGCTCCAGAGACCCTATGTTACTGCAGGCAGAACGTAGCCTCAGGAGTGGAAGTAAGAAGAGTGAGAGGAACATGGAGTCAGTGCACATGAACCCTCATTCATTCATTCATAATCTTTATTCTATTTTACAAATAAAATCATAAAAGTCGTCATTAAAAATAACATACGATTTTCCTTTACCAAACTCATTCTTATTTGAAAACCCCTATCAAAAAGCGTACAAGAAAAAAGCAAACAGAGGGAGAGATTACCAGCTGTAAAAACAGCAAGGGAGGTGTGACTTGAGTTAAATTCAAGGGGCCTTATTTATGAAGGACTTGCGCCGCCGATGCGTCTCTTTTTCCCATGTTAAAAGTGACGCACCGGCGGCGCAAGTCCTTCATAAATAAGGCCCAAGGGTTTTAAAATTTGGCGTAAGAACTTATGTCTCAAATTATTATATTTTGGGCAGAGCATGACAACATGAAATGTATCATTGATTGATGCATTATCACAATTACAAAGGATAAGTCCGAGTTCGTAAAACATCCATGATTAAAAGGGATGAGGCGGGGAAATATATTCAACCTGAAATAAGTCCGCATGCGCGTTGATGACGTGTTATATTCCAGGTCAAATAAAGTTCTATATTGTTGATAGTTTTAACTAATAGTGCAGAGTCCTCACGATCTGATGCCAACATGATCCTAAAAGCAGTTTTGACCCATTTGCCATCAGATCGAGTTATGACGGAACGGAAGGAGTATCACATAGATCAGGCCTCCCTAGAGCCCGCAAATTACGTGCCACATACGCCAGCCACGGGATCAGGGAGGATTTTTCTAAATTGAAACAATCCTGCAAAATGAGTCTACTGAAACTAAGTTCCTCCTTTACCCAAATTGAGTTCCAAAGCTTTAGAGGACAAAAGCGGAGGTGGTCAATAATAAACCCGGCCATATCCCTAAATTCCACTGCTGTAGCTCACTGGCTCAGTAACTTATGTAAATAATCAGCCAGTGCACAGGAGCCCTCAGATGGTATACTAGAACCCTCAGATTATGCACAGAAAAACTCAATGCACAGGAAACCTCATTGCACAGGTACCCCTAGCACTGAGACTGTGTACGGGTGTCCTTAGCCAGTTCACAGGAAACCTCAGTGCACAGAAACCATCAGACTGCCATGTATATATGCACTCAGTGCACATGAGCACTTAAACAATGCACTGCGAGCCCTGAGGCTGTGCATGGAGACAGTGCACCGCAATACTCAAACCGTACACAAGAACACTCAGACACTGCGTGGCAACAGTCAAACAGTGGATGGAAATCCTCATAAAGTGCACAGTAAAACTCACACAGTGCACATGAATACTCAGTGCACAGAAAACCTCAGTACACAAGAAACCTTAAGCATTCATGGAATACTCATCTTGTACCCAGGAACACTCAGTGGATAGGGGCCCTCAAACAATCACGGGAACACTTAGCTGGTGCACAGGGGCCCTCTAGTTCATGTAAACACTAAGAAAATGCATTGGAAAATTCAGACAGGTCAAAGTAGAACTCACTCAGTGCACAAGACGTTCAGCGCACAGGAACCCTCAGGCAGTGCAGGGGAACAAGGCTATAGTGAGAGGAAATCCTCAAAGAGTGCACAGGAAATCTCAGTGCACAGGAACCCCCAGACCGTAAACAGAGGCACCCCTGGACTGTTATGGCAATACTCGTCAGAGCACAGGAACACTGATACATAGCATGAGAATAGTGAGAGGGTGCATTTGAGGATGTGGTCCACTTGAACCCTCAAGCAGTGTACAGAAGCACTCAATCAGTGCACAGAAACATTCACTGCACATGGAGCCTTAGACATTGCACCGTAAGACTCAGTTCGGATGAGAGGGCTCAGACAGTGCACAAGAACACTCGGCCAGTGCACATGAACCCTCAGCTAGTCAAGGGTGCATTGTAATACTCAGAGAGTACACAGGAATCTCCAGACAGTGCGTGGGAGCACTTGCAGAGAGCAAGTGGTCCCTCAGACAGTGTGCAGGGCACTTCAGTACACAGGAACCCTCAGACAGCTTCTGGAATACTCGGCCAGAACACGGGAACCAATGGATGGGTACACTGAGTGTACATAAACCCTGACCATTCTCAGGAATACTCAGTACACACACATACTCAGACCTTGCACAGGAACCCTCTGTCAGAGCACAGGAGGGCTCAGACAATGCACGGGAATAACCAGGTAGTGTCTGTGAATAATTAGTGCACAAGAGCACTGTACTATCTTGGTATTCTCTATGCTATCCCTCTCTAACTCTATTGGAATGTTGATGTGATGCATCTATCAGAATGTTGGTGATCTGCCTGACAGATTTCAGTTGGCTGGGCTGAGCACCATGCTAGATGCTCCTGGTGGGGTCTCTCTATAACAACTTGGAATAAAGCATCACTAAATACTACTCAGCGTGTGGACTTCTCATCATTACATTCATGGCGACCCATCTAGTCCCATATTTTTTAATTACTATGTTCTATTGATGGGTTCCTAGTCCTATTTCAACACAGTGGGTTTGAGTTCCACCTGTGTAGTTTAAATGTTTGTAATGGGTCCTAGTCCCAATTACTTACAGTGGGTTGTAGTCCCATCTGTGTTACTTAAATGTTTGCATTGGGTTATAGTCCCATTTGCTTACTGTGGGTTTCAGTCCCACCTGTTTAATTTGCATTGGGTCTCAGTCCCACTTGCTTACTGTGGGTTTTCAAGTCCTACTAGTTTAATTGCTTATGGGTTCTAGTCCCATTTGTTTGCTATGGGTTTTAGTCCCATTTGCTTACTTTACAATGTCTTTCAAATGGGTTCAAGTCCCATTTACTTGCAGTGGGTTTTAGTCCCACTTGCTCTATTTCTGTATTTGCGATGGGTTACAGTCCCATTTGGTTGTAGTGGGTTTTAGTCCCTTCTACTTTATTCTTTTGTTTTTGCTATGGGTTCAAGTCCCATTTTATTGTAGTGGGTTTTAGTCCCACCTGGCACTACGTCAGTGTTTTCTGCCCTGTTGGGTGTGCGTTATTTTAGTCTCCTTCAGAGGAGTTATGCTAGGGTTATAGTCCTACAGCACTATTTTGTTTTCATTCACTTTTAGGTTTTAAAAATTTTACATCCACATTTTTAGCTTATGTCTTCTACTTATGTGCTTCTTTTGCTTTCTATGCTAAATATGTTCAAATTTCAATTTCGTGCAGATTTGATGTATTTGTATTGCAACTTTTTGCACTGTTATCTCTTGCATTGCGTTATCGTATTTTGCTTAGTGGTAATAGTGTTTTTATGAGGTTTTTCTTCTTTTCTTTTTCCTTCCTTTATTTTCTTCCTTTTAGTTCTGTAAGATGAGAGGATGGTTTATATGGTGTATGAAGGGTGGATGGTTTATACGTTTTTTTCCATTCTTCTCTCTTGTTCTCTTTTTAAAGGTGTTTCCTCTTTTCTGTTCTTCTTTTTCCGCTTTTGCTCTTTTTACTTGCTTTCATTTTCTCCTGTTCTCCGTTGCTGTTTTAAGCCTTTTGTTTTCTGTTTAAGGAGAGAGGATAATGTAGTATCTTGGTATTCTCTATGCTATCCCTCTCTACCTCTATTGGAATGTTGATGTGATGCATCTATCAGGATGTTGGTGATCTGCCTGACAGATTACAGTTGGCTGGGCTGAGCACCATGCTGGATGCTCCTGGTGGGGTCTCTCTATACAACTTGGAATAAAGCATCACTAAATACTACTCAGCATGTGGACTTCTCATCATTACAAGCACTCAGGCAGTGTGCAGGAACACTCAGGTAGTGCATGGGAACGCTGGTAATGCATTGGAACTCGTACATTGTTCGGAACAGGGCACAGAAACCATCATGCGGCGCACAAGTAAACAAAGACAATGTTTTTAGAGGTCAAACACAATGCACAAAGCCCTTGTTCAGTCATGAGAATACTCCGCGAGTGCACAGCAGGATTCAAACAGAACACACTAGCAGTCAAACAATGCACACGAATACTCACAGCGCTGGAAACATCAGACAATCATATTACTTCTTGCAGCAAACAAGTCTAAGACAAACACTCTTAACTCTCCTTCATCCCTTCTTAAACACAACATACACTCTACTCACGAACAGTTCACTATCCCCTTTACCTTCCAACTTCCACTCACAAACAATACTATACTAACAAATCCATCTCATAAATCAAATATGTCAGCACCTCCTTTCACTACTCCTCAAAAATAAAACATATCACGCACAACATAATCTCTCGAGCGCAACACCTCATAACACTCACCATCACAAAATACAAACATACACCAACCTTTCAAGCTACACAAATAAACAAACTCCTATACCAAGTTTTCTCACTTCCACCACACCTAACACACATACAGCCAGGGACGAACTGGCTACCGGCCGTTTTGGAATGCTGCTGAGCTGGGGGCTGATTTCGTTGATGGGGACCTGGGTGTGCTGGACGAAATTCGTTTTGCTTGTATTATTTCGAAGTACACGCAGGTCTCCGTGAACGAAATCAACCCCCACTGCAGTGAAGTCAGCCCCCAGCTCTGCAGAATTCCAAAATGCCTGGTAGACAGTCCGGCCCTGCATACAGCAACACAGCAACTCTCTTCTAACTCTCATCCATTGGACAATTTAGAACCTTACTACATGACCCACATGCTGCACCACCACCCCTAACTCGTACACCTTCCACGCTAAACACAGGCAAACAATATAAGCAACAAGCCACACCTCATAACTTCGCTTCTCCATGTCTACTGCACAACAAGGTTACACCACAAAAACAACACAGCACACCAACTCACTCTCAAACACCCTCTCCACCACCTACACATGCAGACCCATCAAAATGTCTTCTTAGCCTGCTGGACGAGGAACACAATATAGAACAGCTACACTATTCATATCCTCATACAGCTAATACCAGCACTAAAGACACACTTGCTGCAAGCCAGCAAAATACTGCTAACCCTTCTACAAAACAAAGTCACACTATCGCCAAAGAACATTCTCTAAACTGTCTACTAATAAATGCTCAATCACTCTGTAAAAACAAACATCACATCTACGCCCTTCTCACTGCCGCAAAACCAAACATACTATTCATATCTGAATCATAGTTGAGAGATGATATGGCTCCAGTCCTGCATGAAGCCATTGCTCTAGGCTATCAAACAATCCGCCAAAATCGCATAGGCAAAAAAGGAGGTAGCCTAGCTGTCGTGTTCAGGCAAACATTACATATCACTAAAGTTGGCGTCTCCATAAAAAATAGTAAGGCTCTTTTCACCAGATGCAATCCCACACCATCTTCTTCCTGTAACTTCCTGCTCCTTTACAGACCTCCATCTAGCAATGGACCTTACCAGACATGCTTCTAAACCTGGTTTCAAACGTGATAACACTACACTCCAACCTATGCGTTCTGCGTGTCCTCAACATTTGGTTTGACAAACCCAATATGTCCCATCCGAAAACAATCATCATTGGCATAGATGCACTGAACCTTCATCAGATCGCCCACAAACCCACAAACAACGCTGGACACATCCTAGATGTCATTTTTGCTAATACCAAACTAGTTACCTTTAAAACTATAACTCCGGTCACATGATCAGACCACCTTTCCAACATAAAACAACACTAAGCGACACACCTAAAACCATCTTACATGTATCCATCTATCGACTGTGAAACAAACTCAATTTAGAACACTTAGAAACACAACTATAATCCAGTACAGATCTAGTAACAAAACATTCTGTTAATAAACCATATGAGTGGCTACAGGAAATGTTTGATATCCTGATACCACTAACAACCACACAACAGAACAAAAGAAAACAAGCACCTTGGAGAAATGCAGAGATAAAAAATATAAAACACCAAATTAGAAAGCTGCAACATGCCTGGCTCAAAAAAATACCAATCAAGACAAACTTCGCCTACAGAAAATTAAATAGATTATACAAGTCACCTATCAGAAAAGCTAAGAAAATATACTATTCAGGCATAATGCAAAATGCTAAATGTGCAAATAAAGAATTCTGTAAAATACTCAATGAATTTCGTAAACTAAATTGCCTAAAAGGAGCTCATCCCGTTACTCAAGATTTCACAAACAAACTGGCAAATCATTACCCAGCCAAAGCAGACACGTTGGACTCATAGTTAAAACAAAGGCAAAGCACCAGCACTGACCCTTTTAGAGAACAGCAATCCAAGAATACTCTAACCCAGCCTCTCCATTCCTTCCAACACATTTCACAAGAGAAATTTATGGACCTGGTCAAAGCAAGCCGGCCTGCCAGCAGTCCGTCTAACCGGTGTCCACCACAAACCTTCAAGACAATTCTTCTAGCAACATCTGCTGCCACTCCAGTAAGACGAATCATCAACAACTCCGTAACTACCGGAATATTTCCAGAAGAACTCAAAAAGTGATACATACGCTCATTACTGAAGAAAACAAACGGGGACCCGCTGAACCCTGGAAAACACAGACCGATTACAAATGGACCTTTTCTCAGCTAACTGATAGAAAGAGCAGCGTTTGCTCAGCTGTCATAATTCATTGAAGAGAATGCCATATTTTCAGACTTCCAAATGAGATTCTGTCCAGGAAGTGGCACAGAATCTGTCCTTCTTGCCATCTGTGATGACCTGAAGAACACAGTTGACCGCAATGGGGTTGCTGCGCTACTTCTCTTGGACCTCTCTGCTGCCTTTGACATGGTTGACCATGACACTCTGATACAAAGGCTCTATGAAGCAGGCATAGAGGGGACTGCTCTAGACTGGATGGCATCCTACCTTCACAACAGAACTAATGTCATCCACACCCCACCTTTCTCATCCAAACCGTACTCCACACAAGCTGGAGTCCCTCAAGGCTCTATCATCTCTCCCATGCTTTTCAACATTTACATGAAGTCATTACTGGCAGTGATTAACCAATTTCACCTCACGTGATATAACTATGCAGATGACACGCAAATACTCCTTCAACTGGAACGCCCTAAAGACATTTGAAACTCACCAACTTTCAGTTGTCTCAGATCCGTGGATCAATGGATGACACATGGAGTCATCTCAAATTGAATGGTAACAAAACAGAAATACTCATGTGTCGACGATTGGAAAAATGATGATCCACTCTCCGCCGGGCCTGATGATGCGGGACCACCGCCTAAAGTATCGAAGGAAGTAAGAACCTCAGAATGGCCATGGACTCTCAACCATTGATGAATACCCAAGTGGACAAACTAGCAAGATGAAGCTTTGTTACTATAAAAACTCTGAGATGAATCTTCCCCCGTTTGGGATTTCCACACATGGTCCAAGCTACAATCTCCCTTCTTCTGTCTAAACTTGATTACGTCAATAGCCTCTACCATGGATCACCTTTAACAATAATGAACAGATGACTATGGATTCAGAACTCGGCAGCCAGACTACTCTTACATATAAAACCACAAGACCACATCTCCCCTGCCTTGAAAGCCCTGTATTGGTTACCGGTTGGCAGAGCGATACATGAAACGGGACCAGTCTTTATCAGGAATAAAATCACCAAATGCATTCAACAAGGAACCTCCGATCTAGAGTAACACCTTGCCTCAAATTCCCAAGATACAAGAAAAAAAAAACATGGGTGGCACACCCTTCTCTGTTAAAGCAGCCAAACTATGGAATTCTTTACCACCAACATAAGATCCACAGATCACCTTATCTTTAGAAAACTACTCAAGAATAGGCTCTTCCCCACATAAGCACCATACGCATACAGAAATACACAGCATATCCCTCTGTATATAACCATTTATTTGTACTATAGATATGGACCTATATATGTGTATTGCTTTGTATAAATGTGTAGAATAATTATGTTTTAAAAAAGAAATAGAGATATTTATTAGTTCTGCGAAACAAATGTACATATTACTGATAGTTACATTATTCTATGTTGTTAACATGTATATAAGTGAATGAATAAAAAAGTAAATCTTTTATCATAACTATTTATCTACAATTGCTTCACTATTGAATTACAGCAAAACAATTTGATATATAAACAAATAAATAAGATTTATTTTATGTACAACACACTTGAAAGTCAGAGTTGAATGCATCTTTAATCTACATATACTTTCTTCCTTTATGAATCTATATACCTTCCATGTACTTATGGCTCGATATATTTATTACTTTTCTTCTAATTCAGCATATCCAATGCACTACTCTATTTCTCACCCTATATCTCTTTCAATATATCCTGTACCTCAACTCTCTTTTTTTTCTCCAAAAACCTTTATTGATATATTGTGCAGTACAACAATATAAAAAAAGCCACAGTCCAAGTATAGCAGTCCTTGATATGCGCAGTGCAATTTCTCACACAATTATGAACACAAGCCAAATTCCCCCCCAACCAACCTTTAATACAGGTCAAGAAATAAAACAGAGCTGTCCAGTCCGTGCCATTCTAAACTGCTGGCGTATGTAGATAAGTGGCAACACATTGTAACATGCTTGAGATCGTAACAATATTCTACGCCAGGACATCACATTTACAGGTAAGCGACAATTTTTCAGCCTTATTCACAGCAATGTTAAGGACATCAATAGGGACCTCGCTGTATCCAATTCCAAATCTGAGTGCCAGAGTGTCCTGCCCCCTCCACCTATATCTCATGTGTTTCCACCTGTGAGGTTTGGGGACCAGCCTCTGCCCCAGCTGTATTCTCCTCCTCCCCTCGATCTGCCTCCTGTGCGAGAAGGTATGCAATGAGCAGGCCCCAAATATCTTTCAGGCGCGATTTGGTGGGCAGCATGTCTGTGTAGTAGTGCATGTAGCCTTGCCATATAGTCATAGTGTGAATCCAATCTTTAAACTTGGGAGCCCGTCCTCTACCCCACCTACATGCCATTTGCTGTTTTGCTAGAAGTAACCCCATTGCTAGGAACTTTTTGTGCACTGTTTGGATTCCCTGGGTCAAGCCCAGAAGGCCTGCGAGCGGGCATGGTGTGATCTGGGTGCCTATCATGGTTGATAACCCCTGGAACATCTGTGCCCAGTAGGTCGCCACCGGGGTGCAATCCCACGCCAGGCGTAGGAAACCTGCTCCCTCCCGACCGCACCGTATACACTCATCGCTGTCCCTGATCGAAATCTGTACAGTCTAGCCCACGGGTACTCATAGTACGGCCCGCGGGCCACCAGCGGCCCGGCAAACCTTCCCTGGCAGCCGCGGACCTTGCAGACAATTTACCCGTGTTTAAAAAAAATAATTACAGAGTGTCTGAAAACACTGCGAGCCGAGACTCTGCTGCTCTGTGGGGGCTCGGGCATTCCCGTGATAGTCAGAGTCGAGCTGCAGGGGCACTAAGAGGTGAAATACAAAAGCCTCTTTAACATACAAAAGGTCTTTTAAAGACCTGTGAAGTGCTTCGGTGCGGCTGTGTGTGTGTGTGCCCCCAAAGCTGTCTCAGCCTAGGCTGAAACACAGGCAGGGTGAGATGAAGAGGGTGACAGAGGGAGGTAGAGGGAGGGAGACAGAGGGAGGGACAGAAAGGGAGGCAGACAGAGGGAGAGCGAGGGAGGGAGGAAAAGGGAGGGAGAGCGAGGGAGGGAGGGAAAGGGAGGGAGAGCGAGGGAGAGCGAGGGAGGGAGGGAAAGGGAGGCAGACAGAGGGAGAGCGAGGGAAGGAGGGAAAGGGAGGCAGACAGAGAAGAGTGAGGGAGGGAGGGAAAGTAAGGGAGAGGCAGGGAGAGGAAGGGAAAGGGAGGCAGAGAGAGGGAGAGCGAGGGAGGGAGGGAAAGGGAGGCGGACAGAGGGAGAGCGAGGGAGGGATGGAAAGGGAGTCAGACGGAGGGAGAGCGAGGGAGGGAGGGAAAGAGAGGCAGACAGAGGGAGAGCGAGGGAGGGAGGGAAAGGGAGGGAGAGGGAGGGAGGGAAAGGGAGGCAGAGAGAAGGAGAGCGAGGGAGGGAGGGAAAGGGAGGCAGAGAGAGGGAGAGCAAGGGAGGGAGGGAAAGGGAGGCAGACAGAGGGAGAGCAAGGGAGGGAGGGAAAGGGAGGCAGACAGAGGGAGAGGGAAGGAGGGAAAGGGAGGCAGCCAGAGGGTGAGGGAGGGAAAGGAGGGAAAGGAAAGGAGGGAGGGATAAGGAGGCAGACAGAGGGAGAGCGAGGGAGGGAAGGAAAGAAGGGAGGGAAAGAGAGGCAGACAAAGGGAGAACGTGGGAGGGATGGAAAGGGAGGTAGACAGAGGGAGAGCAAGGGAGGGAGGGAAATGGAGGCAGACAGAGGGAGAGCGAGGGAGGGAGGGAAAGGAGGGCGGGAAAGGGAGGCAGTCAGAGGGAGAGCGAGGGAGGGAAGGAAAGGAGGGAGGGAACGGGAGGCAGACAGAGGGAGAACGAGGGAGGGAGGCAGACAGAGGGAGAACGAGGGAGGAAGGGAAAGGGAGGCAGACAGAGGGAGAGCAAGGGAGGCAGAAAGAGGGAGAGAGAGAGAGAGAAGGAAAGGAGGGAGGGAAAGGGAGGCAGACAGAGGGAGAGTGATAGAGGGAGGGAAAGGGAGACAGAGAGAGGGAGACAGAGAGAGGGAGACAGACAAAGGGAGACAGACAAAGGGAGAGGGAGGGAGACAGGGGGAGGGAGACAGACAGAGGGAGGGAGGCAGACGGAGACAGACAGAGGGAGGGAGACAGACAGAGGGAGACAGATGGAGACAGACAGAGGGAGGAAGACAGACAGAGGGAGGGAGACAGATAGAGGGAAGAAGACAGAGGGAGACAAACAGAGAGAGGAAGACAGACAGATGGAGACAGAGAGAGGGCGACAGACAGAGGGAAGAGGGAGGCAGAGGGAGGAGGGAGACAGAGGAAGGGAGACAAAGAGAGGGAGACAAAGAGAGGGAGACCGAGGGAGACCGAGGGAGACAGACAGAGGGAGACAAAGAGAGGGAGTGGGAGGGAGACAGAGAAAGGGAGAGGGAGGGAGACAGAGGGTGCCAGACAGAGGGAGGGAGGATGGAGGGAGCGAGGGAGGAGGGTGACAGACAGAGGTAGGAGGGAGGGAGGAGGGTGACAGACAGAGGGAGGGAGGAGGGTGACAGACAGAGGGAGGAGGGTGACAGACAGAGGGAGGGAGGAGGGTGACAGACACAGGGAGGGAGGGGGTGATAGACAGAGTGACGGAGGAGGGAGGGGGAGGGTGACAGAGTGAGGAGGGAGACAGAGTGAGGAGGGAGACAGAGTGTTGAGAAAGAGAGGGAGAGGGAAGGAGAGAGAGGCAGACATAGAGAGAGAGGGAGACAGAGCAGAGAGAGAGAGAGAGAGACAGAGAGAGAGAGAGAGAGAGGGAGTGAGACAGTCCGAGTGAGTGAGACAGAGGGAGCCAGGGAGAGAGAGAGGGAGAGAGAGGGAGTGAGAGGGAGTGAGACAGTCCGAGTGAGAAAGAGGGAGAAATAGGGAGAGATGGAGGGAGAGAAAGGTTGAGAGAGGGAGAGAGAGGGAGAGAGAGGGAGAGAGAGAGAGAGAGAGAGAGAGAGAGAGAGAGAGAGATATGTGTATGCCGGGTCTGGCGGCTCAGTGGACAAAGGCGTTTGCTGCAGGGACCTTTGTTCAACCTCATGGTCACAGTTTTTTGTTGTTACTCTAGCCCCGCCCCCTCCCCCACTGACTCCACCGCCACCAGTGCGGCCCTCGGACGCAAACCACACTGTAAATTTGGCCCCGAGAGAAAGTTTGTGCGTACCCATGGTCTAGCGGGAGTGTTGTACAGTCGGTGTAGAAATTTGAAATGGATGAGCTGTAGCCTACTGTTTCCGGTCACAGCTTCTGTTTGTACACAGCTAAGCTCCCATTGTTCATCTGTAAGTCAGTCAGTCAAAAAAACTTTTATTCGATTAGTTAAAATCATAAAAAGTACATACAAACAAAACAACACAAAACTAATAACATTTAGTAAGTACATTTGGACGTTACACAATTAAATACCTCAGGATCAAGTCAATAATCCATGTAAAATAACTTCCGAGCCTGCATGCAAGCATTGGCCACTTGGATGGATAATCACTGCCTAAAACTGAACGGCTCCAAGACAGAAGTCTTGGTGGTTGGTGGTGATCAACGGCTCTGGACGTGTGACTGGTGGCCAAGTTGTTTAGGCTCTATGCCGACACCTTGTCCTGAAGCTAAGAACTTAGGGATTTGGATGGATCCCACACTCTCTTACGAGACACACATCAATCGTTTAGTGGGCAAGTGCTTTGGAGTCTTAAAGACTCTCAATAAAACCCTGGACCTCCTTCCTTTGGAGGCTCGGCGCACTATGACCCAGGCACTGATTACGTCACGCCTCGACTATGGGAATGTCCTCTTCTTGGGAGCTTCTAGTAAAAGCATAGGACGACTCCAGATACTGCAAAGCGCTGCAGCCCGCTTTGTGCTTAGACTCCCAAGAAGAGCCAATTCCAGAACCGCCCTGGAGGCCCTCCACTGGCTCCCAGTGAAAAAAAGAATAATGTACAAAGCCCTCCTAATATGTCATCGGATCCTTTGGCATAAAGCTCCCGGCTATCTGGCGGGTCTGGTCACCTGGTATGAGCCACGCAGACCGCTTAGGTCGGGCGGCATGGGCACGCTTGTGACCCACCGCTATAGGAGAGAAAAAATGGGAGGTCGGTCCTTTAGAGTGGCGGCGGCTATAGGCTGGAACAAACTTCCCACCAGTCTCCGCCTGGAGCCATCGGAAACCAAATTCCGCCGTCAACTGAAAACACATCTGTTCTCCTTATAAGTCTACATTAATGTCTCTGGCCTTGCACTGTCCTCTCCCCTGGCGAGCTTTCTTCTCTCTTTTAGCGCGGGGACACGCCGGGATGGCGTAACCATAGCACTCTATAAATGTCTTTATTATTATTATTATTATAAAATAGATAGGAACAATTTCAATAAAAATATCTCAAAATCAACAATTCATATGACATCAAGTGTAAAAAGTATTTTCTTCTTAAGGCGCACAGCAGCAGCAAGAAAACTACCAACACCATACATAATCAAGGGTTCATCTAATGGTTGAAGATACAGTAGTGCCGGTCTTGCCTGCAAGAACCCTTTTCCCCTCAGGAGCGAAACTATGAACTTCCTCTGGATATCAGTAAAAAGGTCACAAAAGAGCATAAAGTGCAAGGTGTCCTGTGATGAAAAATGATCACACTTACATGGGCCAGCGTCTTCTGGTTTACACCACCCTATGCTGTCCCCCAAAATAAAGTGAATTATGTTCAGTCGAAACCTAGTCAGGAGCCACCGATGGAAGTGATTGGTCTGTCAGTGTAATATTCAAGTCTTTGTCCCATTCCTGCCTGGCACGAACAGGGCAGGTGGGCGGTGAATTATGTGTGTGTTGATAGAGGAGGGATATGGTGTGCCGAGGGCTGTCTGCTTGTAGCAAGGCTTGCAGCGGGACAAGAACATCAGGTTCATCTGGAAAGTCAGGAGTAACAGCCTTAACACTTTGTCGGAGATGGGTATACATAAATGTATCCATTTTTGTTGGTTCACAGGTCTCGAAAAAGTGTTTCTTTGGGCGGAATTGTCCCCCTATATAAAGATCTCCCCAGGTACAATCTTGCATCTTTCGACATAGCCCCTCAAAGGTGATTCACAATAAGGGATTACGTGAAAGGGACACCTTGGGAGAGTATAGCATAGGGATCCCTAGTTTATGAGCTATCCGTTGCCATGCCAATATTGTACAATCTACGGTGGACGAGTCACGTTCACGCTTCTTCACTGCCGCAAAGAGATAGCACGTCGTAGGTGTCGGGCCATGTAGCGATCCTCCACCGCCAGGTGAGGCATAAAAGGTGGCGGGTGAAACCAATATGCAGAGAAATTGGCCTGTGCACATTAATAGTAAAATTCTAAATTAGGGATGTAATACCCTCCCTGGTGGTATGGTAACATCAATATGGTCAGGTTTAGCCGCTGCTGTTTCCCGCCCCATATGAGCCTCGTGAGTTGGGAGTTGAGTGTGCGAAAGAAAAAAGTCCCAGGATTATAAGGTATATTAATGAAGAGGTACAAGAGTTTTGGCAACTAAACCATCTTGATTCAGGAGATTCTCCCTGCAATAGAAAGTGGAAGACGTATCCACTTAGTAATAATGTCTGTAATTTTGTCTATGGTTGGGCCATAGTTTAACCGCATGCATGAGTGCATCTCTATCCCTAGTGACACGTATACCCAGGTATTTTATCTCATCCGTTTCCCAAACCAGGGGGTAATCCAGTTGGTGCGGTGGGGTGTTATCTGTAAGGGGAAAGACCGCAGACATAGACCAATTGATTTGTACCCCAGAAATGGCGCCAAATTTAGTTATCTCTCGCAGTATAGGGTTAAGATTATCATGTTTTTTTAAATATAAAGTGTCATATCATCTGCGTATGGGGAGATGAACAGTTGTCTAGACAGGTAGATTAGTGCCTTATCAGTATGGTACTGTCGCAGTTTGGTGGCCAAGGGCTCGATGGCCAGGACAAATAATATAGGAGATAAAGGGCATCCCTGCCGCGTGCCTCTGGATACTGTGAAGGGGGGAGGAATTGGCCCCATTTAGGAGCACTGAGGCCTTCAGGCCGTGGTATAACAGTTGGATCCAATGTAGGAAAGTAGAAGGCATCCCCATATACCCCAGTGTGCCCAGTAGGTAATCCCATTCCAGGGAGTCAAACGCTTTGGTAGCGTCAAGGAACACAGCAACTGTCGGGCACTTAGGGTCTATATCTTTCAATATATCGGCCAGGGTTCTGAGATTATGAGCGGTGGCCCGGTTTGGAATAAACCCAGCCTGGTCAGGTAATACCAGGCGTTGCATCAGTAAACTGAGCCGGGTCGCCAGGACCTTAGCTAGTATTTTAGGATCGCAATTTAAAAGAAAAAGCGGTCGATATGAGTCACAGTAAAGTGGGGACTTCCCTGGTTTTAATAGCAAGGTTATTAGAGCTTCTCGCATCATCTGTGGCAGACTTCCCTCTTCCAGTGCTGCATAATATACCTCCTTCAGGATTGGGGCCAAAATTGAGGCATAGGTTTTATAGAATTCTATGGGCAGTCCAATCTGACCCCGGGGCCCGTCCAGACTTCATCTGCAGGATAGCTTCAGTAACTTCATCAAGTTCTAAATCTAGATTTAGAAATTTCCGCTGAGTGTCCCCCAACCAGGCGAGAGCGGTGTCCTCGAAGTATTCTGGCAAGTCAAGAGGGGTACCCCTCTGGGAAGAGTATAAATTACTATAGTAGTCCCTAAATATGTGCAATTGATCCTGAAGGTTCCTATGTATATTGCCTTGTGCATCCTGTAGTTCCATTACATAATTAGATAACCGAGGTAGTCTGATCGCAGCTACCAGCGCTTTCCCTGGGTGATCCCCTTCGCCATAGACCCGCGCCATTTGGTGTTTCCCCCAAAATGCAATATCTTCATATTCCGTTAGTTTACTGCGTATGGTGGCTCCAATAGCGCTATCATCGGGACCGGAGCCCAATACGCCATCCAATTGTTTGATTTCTCTTTCCAATTTGGATAGGTCATTGCGCAGCGATTTGAGTATGCCCCCGCCCTTAGATATGCACCAGCCCTGGGTCGTGACCTTAAACGCCTCCCAAACAGTCATGATGCTAGAAACAGAGTCTAAATTGCAGTCAAAAAAATCTTGTATGTCTTGCTCCAGTTCAGTCTTGAATGCCGTGTCCAGAAGGTGTAAGGGGTTAAGGCGCCAGCCATTGTATGTGGAGTGCGGGCAAATTGTTTCACCTGCACCAGCCAGTGCGCCATCTCCGCAGATACAAATAGCTAGTCCAGTCTGGCCCAGGAGGAATGGAATGCTGAAAAGTGTGTACTCTCCCGCAGTGTGGGAGGCTTGTACCTCCAGGAGTCAAGCAAGTAATTCTCGTCTATGATATCTCGCAGCACTTTCTGGGTGGTCGTATAGTGTGCTGGGGAATCTCGGGACCTATCCATATGGGGATGCAGTGCTGTGTTAAAGTCTTCGCCCCCAGATGATGTAAGTAGTGCCTATCTCTTGAATCTTACACCACAGTCGAAGGAGAGCAAGTGAATTGTCAGTGTTAGGTCCATAATACTTGGCAAAGGTCACATCATAAGAGTGAAATCTACCCCATAGCCGGCAGAATCTACCATCCATGTCAGTTTCTGACCCGCCGGGCACAAATCCCACCCCCTTCTTAATCAAGATGGCCACTCCCCGGGAGTATGTAGAGTATGATGCAAAACAGCGGTGCGAGGCCCACCTCGAGGCAAACTGGGGAGGTGAGTCGGGACTCAAGTGCGTCTCTTGTAACATAGCTACTATAATTTAATGCCTATCTAGATAACCTAGAATCTGTCGCTTTTTCCTGGGGTTATTCAGACCTAGTATGTTCCACGACGCTACCGTAAAACTATTGATGTCTCATGCGCTATCTGTCATTGCGACATTCATAACTTTCAGCATTGACCTGCATAATCATGACCACAGTGACTGGATAAACTGTAAGGCAGTTATAAATGCAACACCACCCCCCACCCACACCGGCGTCCCCAACTTGCCGGGTATTTGACCCCTCCCCACCCTAAAAAACTCCATTATCTAGCTACCTGTACCCCTTTTTTACGTAACTTCAGGGGGTTCGCCCTCACAGGGAGTACACCAAGGGTACACGACCCGCCCACTTCCCTCCATACTCTCACCCACCTACTACACCACTACAAGGCGGGCAGCTACGGTGGGACGGAGGCCGAGCCAGATATTGTACTGAACAGTAAGTATACGTATACATCACCAGCGCAGATCAGTTCATCATGCACAGAGCGTCAAGAAGAGTTCCGGCAAGCACCCATGCTATTGATACGGTTCAGTTTGGATCCAACCGGGGCAACTGAGACCTGGAACGACCCCGTGTTTCTGATTCTGCTTTTGCCGAGCGGCGGTGGCGTCACAGGTAATCTTCAACTTGCTGTGGGTTCAGTAAATAATAATGTGATCCATGATGGGTTATCTTTAGCTTTGCCGGGTACATCATGGCGTAGGGGATTTGCTGCAATTGCAATTTTTTCTTGACTGCAGCTAATTTTCGCCTGGCGTCCTGCACTAATTGCGTAAAGTCTGGAAAGAAGGCCAATGTTGTGTTCTTGTACTGCACCTGTTTCTTTTCTCAGGCTAGGCGCAGGACCTTATCCCTGTTGCGGTAGTTTAAAAAGCATGCTATCACAGGCCGCGGTGGCGCACCCTGGGGCTGGCAGGCCGCCAGAGACCTGTGAGCTCTTTCCACCGTGAGGTGCGCCGAGAAGGACTCTCTGCCAAATAGTTCCACAATCAGCTTCTCGATAAAGTCCTCCATATGCCCCGTATTTGTGGATTCCGCCAGGCCAAGAGTTCGAACGTTATTTCTCCTGGAGCGGGCCTCCAAGTCCTCGTTTTTATCAGCGATTACTTTAAGTAATTTGTCCATCTGTGACATCTGGCTCTTGCTCTCGGTGGCGCCATCCTCCAGTTCAGATACACTAGTCTCGACCTCCTTTAGACGCTGCTGATGTTGGTATAGCTTGGTAACCACTGAGTCCATTCGCATGTTCATGGTGTCTATTTTAGCATCAATAGACGTGGGACTCTGCTTCATGCCCAGTAGGATCCCCTTCCAATCTTCCTCAGGCGTGTCTGCGGCATCAGATTCCTCGTGTTCCTCAGAGCACGATCTAGGAGTCTTCCGTGCCTCGAACGGGATCTTGGTCTGCTTAGCATCAGTGTGCCCCATGGTGCAAGCAGGCGAATATGGCAGGGCAGTGTGAAACATTGTGCAACAGCACCCGCCGCTCGCAGACGTGTATAAGTGAGGCAGTGTAGCAGTTCTTAGGGGCTGGCTGGGACTGTCAGGATTTGAGTTTTTTGCGCCTGCCTAGGTGTCAGGACTACAAGTCCCAGAAGGCTCAGTGGGGGAGGAGCTGTTAAAAGAAGCAAACGCGAGCTGCCGCGTGTGCGTAATTCGTAATCATTTCCAAGATTCACCAGCGGGACGTGGTCGCAGCAGGAGAAGACGTCGAAAACGGACAGCTGCCGTTTCCTTCGTTCGAGTGGAGTTACACCCGAAGGGGAGCACTTCGTATTCTGGACTGCTGCTGATGCACTGTAGGGAGAGTAGAGTCGGGGCTCCGCTCTATCTCTCGTAATTCTACAGTGTATAAAGGCAGCGTTTCTCGGAGCAGCTGGGAGGAATCACCGTGATGCTAACGGCTCCTCACGGCGGGCCCACACTGTTAAAAGGCACACTTTCATTTAGTAGATTCCTCTCTGGATGGAAGGGGGGATCGCGGTTTGTACTGAGTTGTGGCATTCTTTTGTAACCGCTTATTGGAATAAACAGCGTGTTGATTCGCCGTGAGGAGGAGCGCTGAGCGAGACTAAGTGTTCAAGGGCGGCGGTTTAGTAAACACCGTGGAAGCCAAGGCGGGGATACATCCAATCATGAGGAGTACTGGAACTGTCTTATGGTGAAAGGAACTGTGAGACTTCTTTTCAGGTTATTTCTAGAATTCCAGGGTAGTGTAGAAACCACGAGACTTTCTTACTACTTGTTTCTGGAAAGGGTCATATCACGCCAGTGCTTAGAGTTTGGGTTTTGACTTCTGATTTTGACATTACAAAGGACTGCTTGGATTACCGCCAGATGGCGAGAAGTTATGGTTTCAATTGATGTTTGGGCCTGCGTCTAAGGTAACCAGGGTTAGCGAGAATTGATGAGAGTAGAATGAATTCCTGTCTGTGGTGTGTTCATGTGTCTGCTTTTGTATTACAAATCCTTTGTCCTTGCAGTCCCTATCCGTCCTTGTCCCCTGTCTGATCTGACTTGAACTCAGTGTTTTTGTATTCTGAGTTCGGAACGATCAGGAAATGGACCCCTTATATCATCAGCCAGATCCTGAGGAGCCTTAGAACCTTGACAGGGACGTTGGAAGCCACACAAAGGTTGGAGCGTCCGGCAACAGTAGCTCTGGGCGCCCCGGCAGCGGCAACAAGTACCAGTCCGCCCAGTCCGTGGCACCACACAGCCTGGGCCCGCTGAGGATATATGCTCTTCGACCCCACGTGGTGTTTAAGCAGCGTCCCAAAGGCAAGTCAAGTCAGTACCTCCGCAATTAAAGGCTCAGTAGTAAAGAGTAGCAAAGGGAGAGTAAAAAAAAGAAAATAGCAGGAGAAGGCGCAAAACAACCAATGTGAAGCTGGGTAATGCCGTGCCCGCCTCTACACGTGGCAGACTGCAATCTCCCGGTACCGATCAGCAATGTTTCCCATAGTTGAAGAGCCACACTCAGCTCACCCAAAATGGCCATTATCGGCAGTGTCCTGGGCAACTCCAGATCCTCTAGGGCAGGGAGCGAGCAGCGCACCCCCCGTACCCACCGCACCCCCGCTGAGTAAGGCCGTAAGGAACATTGTCAGTTGAGCACCAGTGTTGTCTGGCAGTAAATGGTTCAGCCTGCAGCCGTACACCACACCGCCTGCCCCTCACGGCAGTCCCGCAGCACATCAAGATGGCGGCAATAGTGTCTCTACGGTGCCTGCCCACAGTCCCTTCAGCAGAGCGCCGCAGTGGGAGGCGGGTCGGGGACCGCCTCGGAGGCCAAGAGACGCAGGGGACAACCTCCCGCGGGCCCTAGGTACAGCGCCCAGCAAGGAGAGTATGCAGACCGAGACCAGTGGGGCGCGGTGCACTCCAGCGTCACAGCCTCCTCTTCTCCTCCTCTCCGCAGGGCAATAGGTCCGAAAGCAGACTATCGCAGCATCAGAGTACTCACTGCGCCGATGCTCGGCCCCCACAGCATGCTGTCAATGTGCGGGATAGGCAGCGTTCTTCTGCCCACAACTTCCGCGTCTCCGACTTGAAGGCCCATGCAGCCTCAGTGTTTCCAAGACGATTTACCCACCACACAGCACTAGGCAAAGCTCGGCTCTGACCGCCCCCAACTACAGCGGTCTCTACCTCCGCCACACTCCGGACTAGGCAGGCAAGACTGGTGCCCCTGGCAGCAGAAAAATAGCAGGTTTCATGTGGTGAGTTTTAATATTTATAAATTCAATTCAGGATGGGCATGCTGAATATTTTCTGGCTCGGCAGGGCTGGAGCCTCACAGGCGAGTGGCCATCGTGGTCATGCATCCCCCCTGTAGCTCAACTCTCTGACTCATCTCAAACCTCTTTCTACTACTCTTTCCAATGCACTACCATATTTCTCACCCTATACTTCTATCAATATACCCTCTACCTCAGCTCTCTCATTCATCCCAAACCCCATACCACTACTACGATCTTCAAAATAACCTGTTCTAAACTCTTTCCAACCTCTTTTACTATTCCGATCCTCCAAAACAAGTCTTTCTAAACCCATCCCTCTGACTCTTCCCCTTCCACATCCCTTTTACTCATCCCAAGCTCCTCCTACTGCTATGACCTCCAAAACAAACAAAAAACAAAACATAATGTCTAAATCATTTTCTCTTCTATCCCTCTACTACCCTTTCCAGCCAAATACCAGACTAACATGTCCACCTCTCAAATAATTTTTTTCATATTTCACTATACTAATTCCCCACTAATCCTTTATGGGTTCCTGAGAAGGTTGGTACTTGCAAAAAAAGAGCTTTAACACCTCATCAGGGGTAGCAAGCGCTATGTAAATGCAAACCTTTTTCTCTCTTTAATCCCTCCGCTATCCTTCTCAATCCAAATTATTGACTAACATAGCCACCACTCAAATAACTTTCTTAATTCACTATAATAATTCACTACTTATCCTTTATGGGTTCCAGAGTAGTGTGCTACTCACCGAAGCAAACGCTCCTGCTGACATATGCCGCAGCTGGCCAGGAGTCCGTGCTGAACGGTTAGGCGCCTCTTGTTGTCATGGCCGGCTGTGCTGTCAGAGGAGTAGATGCAGTGTAACGTTTAAATTGTGGAGCCATGCTCTCATACTACCGCTCCACTAGACCAAACTGTGTGATCGCAGTCATTACACCCCGTCAGTGCGGGGTTTGGGGACTGGCAGGCAACACCGGGACATTAACAAAAAAATCCTCTCACTTTGAAAGAAAAGTAAAAGACGCCCTACGTTTTAATGCATCAGCAAATGGGGCTCTGTGCGGCCCAGGTCCCCATCCTTTAAAACGCCCCCTGCTAAAACCAGCTCTGTTCTGCAGAGACTTGCCCTGATGGCATTGAATGATTCTTAAACAGATTGTTTTAAATACCACTTTCATTTGCTTTATTTTTCATTGTGGGTGATATGTGTGTCTATTAAATTTTGTAGAGATATGTTGTGTTTATGTTTCATGCAACATCCATAAAATAGTTACTTTTAGATCAAATCAAGACCTCAGATATGAGAAATATCCTCCCGGTCAAGCTGCACGGAAGGGAACACAAAGTATTCGCTTATGCGGACGATGTGGCTATTATTACACCGAATCCAGGGAGCGCTATTGTAGAAATTGAGTAGGAGGCAATGAACTTTGGGGCAGTGTCAGGGTATCTGATTAATAAGGGGAAGACACAGATTGTACAAAAAAGGTTTTCAATACATCAGGATACTAGGGTGGTGTCCGAAGCAGTATATCTAGGGATAAAAGTGACCGCTGATTTAGACAGACTGGTGGAGCTAAATGTGGAGCCTTTACTAGTAAAAGTAAAGAAAAATACTGAAAGAATACACAATCTACACTTAACTCTGCTGGGCCGTATAAATGTTATTAAAATGATCGCATTCCCGAAATTCTTATACATTGTTAGAGCCATCCCGTTATTTTTCGACCACTCATTGTTTAATAAACTAGAATTAATACTCAATAGGCTTATCTGGGCGCAGGGGAAAACTAGGAGAGCATATCGGTATATCACACTCCCTAGGGAAAAGGGGGGTTGGGGGGGCCCAGACTTTAGGCTCTACTACTGGGCAGCAGCCCTACAGTATTTTCAGGGGTTGATAGGGGGCGGAGGAATCGAGCAAGGGGATGGCAGACCTGGTTTCACAAATGTATATAGCGCACTGGTGGGTGGGGAGGCTGAGAACGGCTTCTTGAATACGATTGACTTCAGTTATTTCAAGCATACAAGGTTTAAGACACTAAGAGCGGCATATAACATCTGGAAGGCAGTATCAAAAAAGCTGGGTTTAGGCAGATATAATAGATATACTCGACTGTGCACGAATCATTCACTCCCAGGGGATATTTTTAAGGATACAGTTATGAGGGATTGGGATAATAAGGGGATTAAGAAGGTAGGGGATCTTTTGGATCAGGGGGGTATCCTACAGTTTCAGGAACTACAAACAAAATGTAAGCTATCTGGTAGTAGCTTCTTTAAGTACTTGCAGGTAAGAAGCTATTTTGCAAATAAACAGGGTGGTCCACTAGGATTTGGTCAATGCCGAATAATGGATTACATAGAGCGGTGTAGACATTGTACAATTCGGCAGCTATATGCAGAACTCTATGCATTCAAAATCGATGATAGGGAAAAATATGCCATAAAGTGGGTAGAGAAAGTAGGTTCTCCGCCTGAGGGATTACAGATATCTCTAGACCTGGGACGTACTGTTTTATGCTCAGCAACATTACAAGCACAGCACTACAAGACACTGTACTCGCTTCATCACACTCCTGCCAGAATTGACAAATGGGGTGGTACCTCGGGAACAACTTGCCCGCGTTGTGACTCAAGCAATGCAGACATTGTCCATATGTTCGCGGAATGCCCACAATTGTATTCTTTAAAGGTGGCAATTGAGAAATTCATGAAGGGTTCATTGGGAATTGTGGTCAAATTCTCAGCTGAATTAATAGTACTGGGAGTGTTGGAAGGGGTAGAGGGCCTCCCTACAGAGTTCCTGTTTATGGCAGCTGCAGTTTATCGGATTTGCATAGCAAAGGTGTGGCTCAATAGGGCTCCGCCAACCTCTCAAATTTGGATTGCAAGGTTACTCTCTACTTATAATTTGGAGAAGGCAATATACGACAGGAAGGGACGAAGAGCTAGAATACTGGGGGGGGGGGGGGGGGGGGAGGGGGGGAGATATGGCGACCTATAGATCAATGGAAAAAAGGGGTGGTTACCGGAGTAGCGTCTGGTGCTGCGTCTGGGGATGCATCTATATTCACTGCTTAGTAGTCTTTACTGGAGAAATTGTTCTGGGGTACTAGGGTCATATTGCATGTTTAAATTGGCTCCTGATTAAAGGGAGGGTATGTAATGGCTTTTTTTGTGGGGTCCTATGAAACTGAAAGTGTATGTGTAAAACTTTTAGTATTGTTTAAAAAACACGTGTCATGGTATATTTTGATTACGTATGCTGTAACACTTACTTGAATATTTGGAAAATACAAAACTTTTTAATAAAAAGAATACAAAAAATTTAAAAAAGGAAAAAAAAAGAATCATTCTTAAACAGATTGTTTTAAATACCACTTTCATTTGCTTTATTTGTCATTGTGGGTGATATGTGTGTCTATTACATTTTGTAGAGATATGTTGTGTTTATGTTTCATGCAACATCCATAAAATAGTTTCTTTTAGATCAAATGAAGACCTCAGATATGAGAAATGGGAGTGTGTTACAGAGATTATTTGCAATAAAATTAGCGAGCAGCTGCTGTGTTACTTTATTGAAAACACATATTACTATCCCTGAATATTACATGTAAACACATTTAGAATTTGGTCAAGTGTGTCTGTACACTGTCAGTGACTTGGCCAAAGAGGGCATGAAAGACCTGAAATAAATACATTCAAAACTGTTCCTTACAGGGACCCTCAAAGTATGCTTAGCCCAGGGTCCCCAAAATCCTTAAGATATCCTGGCGCCCTTGGAAAACAGTGCATGACATTTGACCTCGGTCTTTGAATACATAGCAAATGTGATAAGAAGAAAACTAAGATTTACAGACCTGTTTACAGAAACGGAGCTCTCTGACGAATACTGAAAGAGGCAGCAGCAAACGGAGAACAGAGCGAGAGAAAACACAAGCGCTTGTGTGAATCGTAATTCTAAAAAAGTAGGGGCATATTACCAAGCAATAGCGATAATTATCGCTATTGCTTGGTTAGAGACAAAAATTTACCTCTGAGCTGCGGCGATTTTTACCGCAAATAAACCTTGGTATTACCAAGGTTTATCGCAAATGCGATAAAAATCGCCGCAATGCATGAATATCGCTGAAAAGTCAGCGATATTCATGCATTACTGAGCTAATGCTCTTAGCCATGTTATCCACCTCCCATTGGATAACATGGCTAAGAACTGCTCAGGGCAGGTGTTAGCTTTTGGAGATATTCGCGCTTAGCGCGAATATCTCCAAAAGTTGGTAATAGGAGATAGCGATGTTAGCGACTGTTTTCAGTCGCTAACATCTTGGCACGCCCCCTTTGCATGTCATTAGTGATAAATATCACTGACATGCAAAGTGGGGCCCAAGATGGTCGCTATCTCCTACTAGCTGTCGCTAACTGGTGTTAACGACAGCTAGGTAATAGGGAGATAATTTTATCTCCGCTTTCTTGGCTTTTAAAGCCAAAAAAGCGGAGATAAACCCCCATGATAATATGCCCAGAAGTTCCTAAAACAGATCCTAAAATGGGAGCAGTGGATGGATAGTAGTACTGGGTCCATGCTCTTGGGAGGGCTAAACACAGGAAGAGGCATGACGCATGCATGCCATGGACAAATGGAGAGAAAGAATATGAGAGCAACAATGGAGCCAGCAAAAGGGAAGCCAACGGACGGGTTCAAACCCACATACTGAATACAACAGTCTCTTTGAGACAGCACATGCGCTGTCTAGAGGAGACCTAATAAAAGAAATTGTTGCAGATAAAAACAGAAAATTATTATTATTATTGTGGTTCCCCTTATCATTTTAGCTCTCGTAGTGCTAATATATACAAATGTTATGAAACATACTTCTATAAATTGTATTATTTCAGAATTATTAGCTGGACTAAATGCTCTTAAGGTTTCTAGTTGTACTGCTCAAATTAATATTTCTGTATCCTGAAGAACTTACTGGTCCCCTATAAAGCGAGCAGAACGTTGCGCTCTGACCAAAAACACCTTCTTTTAGTCCCCAGAGTTAAAAGGGCCCGCACTGGCGGGAGAAGATTCTCAGTTAACACGGCGAAGCTGTGGAACTCGCTCCCTTTAAAATTGCGCGCCGAGCCTTGTACATTGCGTTTTCGCAAATGTCTTAAAACCTATCCTGCTTGAGTGCACCAATCTGGCCGTTTTTATTATCTGATGGTGTCTGGATAAGCGCTGGGATGCCCAAGGGTAACTGCGCGCTATATAAAATTTTAAATAAATATAAATAAATCCTGTTAGAGTCTTCTGTAAGTTATTATCTAAGCTAAGTTTGTATGGCAAATAATACATATTTTCTAATAGATGGTTTAATGTATTATGTCGATCGGGGTAATGATTGGAAATCTGGTTTATACATAGGTGTAGATTGTAAAGCAGTGAACTAATCAAAATCATCAAAAGAGAAGTAATTTTAAGATGTGTTACATGTGAGAAAGCCCGGCAAATAAAACAGCAAATATGCTAGGATACTTTCTTATGACCCAAAGAACTGGCCGTGGCGCTTGTTCCCTCGGCAGCATGTACACTTTCTGTTTCTTGCTCTCTGCACTTCCTGTGTTCCATGTCCCATTTGCCTGTCACTCTTTTATGGCGTGTTTTGCCTGACCTCCCAAGGAGTTGAGAGTTAAGAGTTGCAAGTGAAATAGGGAGTGGCCGCGTGGGGGACTTCAACCAGAGGTTTTGGATGAGGACATAGCTGGAGACTACATGGAGCAGAGTCACAACCAAGATGACTCTAACAGTACAATTTGTGGTCTTGTGCTGTGAGTCTCACAGTTTTAATGAGTCCATTTTCAGTTTCCCTTGCATCTTCTCCTTTACAAGTTGAAAGTTGGAGCAACTTCCAGTGAGTTAGACTACTCAACACTCGACTTGGCGATCTTGATGCCGATACCCTAACACTTGGTTACCAGAATAGTTGCTGTGCTGTAGTGTAAAGCTCTTGTGTCTAGATGACCAACGACAGGAAGGAACAGGGGGCATATTTGAATACCCCTATCACCACAGGAACATCACTTTATGCGTTGTTCTTGTGGCGATAGGGGCTTCGCCTTATTTACAAGGCGGCCTTAAGACACTTGACAAGGCTTAATGCCACCTTGTAATTAAGGCCCCCTTTCACACTAGGCTTAGCGTGAAAGGGGTGGGCAATGGGTGCTGCGGTGTGCTTTTCAACGCAACACCCATTGATTTTGACGCTGCTGCATATTTACAAGGGTGGCGTAAATAGGAGGCAATGTCAAAATTAAGACCAGAGAAAACCTGGTCTTAACATGGCAAAATGAGGGAAAATGCTTTTGGTCTCCTAGTTTTTGCTGTTTCTATGTGTGATGTACTGTGCAGCACACACAGAAACAGCAAATTACCATGAATGATTGTTTATGAGCAGGAAAGTGTCCCTTCCTGCAAATAAACAATTATTAAAAAAATGACGATTTGCAACTTCTTTGGGTGCTGCACAAAGCAGCATACATAGTTGTTGCAAATCGCCATTCTGGATTGTTTATATGCAGAAAGGGGCACCTTCCAGCACATAAACAATCATTCCCTCAATGAGGGCACCCTTGCACTATGGTGCAAGTGTGCCTGCGTTGGCGCTAGGCAGCTTAATTTAGCACCAGGGATGTGCCGTATTATTGTAAATACTGAGCATCCCTGTGTTTCTAAAGTGACGGAGCGCTGCGTCAGCAATTTTGGAGCTAACCTGCAATGCTCCACTTTCTTGTAAATATGCCCCAGAGTATCCCCATATGTGAAAAAGTAGCAGTAGAAGCTCTCACTGTTGGGAACTGGAGATACTGTTCCATAGAGCACTCCATCCAAAGCTTAAAGCGTAGTCAATCTTGTTGTGCGAGACAGAGAGCAAAGACAACGCTCACACAAATTAAGGCGTTAAAGGACACTTTTATAGAGTGGGTCTGGAAAACTGTACCATTAACCACCTATGCAAAAAGTCTTACAAATCGAATCAGCCTCACTAATACATTGTAATTCCTAAACCCCCCAACCCCCCAAAAAACTCTTACCCCCTTTAACTCTATCCCTAGACATTAGGGATAGGGGCCTAGAAGTTAACCTACTCTTGGACATGCACTTTTTGGATGTAACCTGTGCCTTGGTGTTCTTTTTACTGTCAGTGGATGAAGTTTTACGAATAATATGATAATATTTATTGTATTATGGATTGTGGTAACGTTGTGTTTTAACTGGTTTTGACCCAATTTTAGTTAATAATTTGATATATTTGTATATGAGTTTTATGGTGCTTATGTTTTAACGATCAAAGTCTAAAATAAACATATATTTGACTGACTGACTAAACTCATGGCGACACCTTTGCGCTATGACGCAAAGGTGTGTGCGTGACGCTCTGCAACTTAATTGTGCACCAGCCCTAGGGAGAGACCAGGATAGTGCCATACCTTTATAAATATGGGGGGCATTTTACAAGCCCCTTGCGCCACTTTTGCGTCACTTTTAACATGGGGAAAGTGACGCAAAAGTGGCGCAAGGGGCTTGTAAATCTGCCCCATGGTGCTTTACTGGTCTCTCGCGTACCACAGCACAGCAACTTTAGGTGCTACGCTGCGTTGCGTGAAGGTTTTGTTAATCTGGGCATCAATGTCTGTGCTTTGTTTTAAGAATATGCAGCTGCAGTGAGAGCAACGAGTTTGGATATTCAGGCCGCTCTGTCCCGCTGGGATGGTGCATAGCCTGACGGGAAGGTAAATGTGAACTAATCTTTTAATAAGCTATGCAGTGTTGACTGTCATTCCTATACTGAGAAAGCCATGCATTCCACTACCCCTTCAAAGCATCTCCAGAGATATGTACATCCTAACACCTTTTTTTTATTTATTTATTTCGTGTTTTCTATAGCGCGAACATGACCCTGTGAGGGGTATCAGAGCACTTTACAGAGAAGTTTCAATAATAGAACCATTAAGAACCATAAAATGCAGAAAACAAACAAACTCTTTACAACAGTACACTTCGGGGAAGCGTATAGCAAATATATCTAAGCGCATTAAAACACATCACCATATGTGTTACAGATGTACCCTCTCAAGTGATTGAAGAGAGATGCTGGCGTGTGATTGGAACAAATATGGAGAGATTATAATCATAGGTACTGCTGCCAGGACTCATTGTAGAAATTTTTCCATATAGAACAATTTCGCTTCTTTTTTGAATGCTGCGGTGGATGGAATTCTTCTAATGCTAGGGGGAAGAGCGTTCCAAATTCAAGGTGCTGCCCCAGAGAACGCTCGGTCATAAGTTTTTTCCTACAAAAACGAGCAGGTTTCAGAAGAAGATTGTCTTTGCTCCTGGTGCCTCTGTTTCCTCCTGACAGCGTGATTTCTGTGCAAGGTAAACTGGAGTTTTGTGGTGCAATGCATTATGGGTGATGCACGCTAACTTGAAGTGAATTCTTGCCTCGAAGGGTAGCCAGTTGAGTACTTTCAGATGGGGGAGATGTGGTCGTATTTTTTTGATCCTGATATCAGTCTTGCGGCTGCGTTAAGACATGCTTTCAAAGGGGCTGTTGTGACCTTAGGAAGCCCTGCCAGAGTAGTGCACCCGTATTCTATCCTTGAAATGACCAGTGACTGGACTGCTGTTTTCAGATCTGTTTTATTTAGGAATGGTTTTAGTTTCCGCAGGTAGCTTAGGTGGAAACGGGCGTTCTTTGCCATTGTGTTAATGTGTGCAGTCATGTTCAGATTTTTGTCAAGAGTAATTCCCAAAGATTTAGTTGAGTCGACAATCTTCGGGGTGCATTTTAGAGCTGTGATAAAGTTGGACCACTCTGCTGACTTGAGTTTACTTTTCTGAGGTGTAATCAGTAAGAATTCAGTTTTTTGCGGGTTTAGCTTCAGGTGATTCAGGGTTAGCCATTGGAGGGTACTTGTAAGGGCTTGGTTCATAGTTTTTATATCTTCTGTCGATGTCACCTTGATATACAGCTGCGTGTCATCAGCGTACATATGGAATGCAATGTTCGCATTTTGTAGTATAGCGGTTAGCGGTTCTACATAAAGATTGAAAATTGCCGGGGATAACGCAGAACCTTGTGGAACTCCAATTGTGTTTCTGGTAGACCCTAATAGGGTTTGGTTGACAATGAATTTTTGAGATCTATTCTCTAGGAAGGAGCTGAACCACTTAAGTACTAAACCATCTAGCCCCATTCTTTTTCAACCTATCCAGGATTCTGGCATGATTTACCGTATCAAACGCAGATGATAAGACCAACAGTATTAGGAGAAATGTGTCATTGTGATCGAGAGCCCTTAATGCGTCATCTACTATTTGCAGGATTTCAGTTTCTGTACTATGGTTCGGTCTGAACCCTGATTGGTAATCATTTAGTAGATTGAAATCCGAGATGTGAAGACTCAGTTGTTGCTTGACACATTTTTCCAGAACTTTAGCAAGCATGGGGATGTTAGTAACAGGTCTGAAGTTGTTTGGATCAGAAGGGTTTTCAGTTGTTTTTTTTAGAAGTGGAGTGACTTGCCCAGTTTTTAGGCAGTCTGGGATTTGACCTTGTGATAACGAGGCATTTATGATCTTAGTCCACAATGGGATTAGCAAGTGGTTAAGTGAGTACCAGCACTTTGCTGGAAGGGGGTCGTTATAATGGTTGTTAGGTTTAGTAGATGACATGATCTTTGAAATGTCTAATTCGCTGACTGGCTTAAATCCTGACCATCGAGCGTTGTTTTTTGGATTGTCATCTTCTTCTTCGAATTGTGGTTCATCTGAGTAATCTTTCTCCCTTTCCAAGTCTTCAGCAGATTTTTTAAGTTCCCTTTCTAATGCGTTAGCTTTGTTGTTAAAGAAGACTGAGAAATCCTCGCTATTTAAGCTTGTTTTGGCGATGATCGATGCTGATTTGGCAGATTTATTTGACTGTTCTTTGAGTATATCGAATAGTTTCCTAGGTCTGTTAGTAGCATTGTCTAGTTCTTTCCTAAAGAAGTCTTTTTTTGATTTGAGGATGCTTTTGTTATAGGATTTCCTGTATTGTCTCAGTTGGCCTAAGTGCAGCAAACCAAAGGACATTATTTGAAGTTGGACAGGGTCCACCATACTATTGTAAGACCACTGTTATGATAACTGGAGCTGGTTGGCAGCTGTGCTAAATTCATCTATGTTTCCCTGATCATAACATCTCAAACAAGGCTTTTGACCTAGCTTACAAGAATACTCTTCGTCTGCTGGGATATTTCAACAGTCTCTCACGTATTGCAGAGGACATAGTGGTTTTCCAAGAAACTTGACTCTCCACTTTCTATTACTTGATTTTTTGGTATTCTCATCTCCTGCCACTGCGGCATTCGAAGGACACAGGAAGGGTGTTTAGCAATTCTACTATCTGTGAATTGGAGATGGGCATATACTAAACTCTGCTCTCCAACAAATTGTCTAGCAGCCCTAGCCATGACTGTCTCATCTGAACATTGAATATATTAACTATTGAAAATTCTATTTATAATAGTTTATTTGCCTCCTGGTCTCTACTAAGGAAACATCCTGGACACATTAATGCAAATAATAGAAGAGTTGTCTTTAGTATAACAAAACCACTAAAGATTATTGATGGGTGATTTAACCACCCATATCATCGGATATATATATGTACTCTGAATTACTGTCCAATGATGAATGGTGAGGTTTTCTACCACTGAATTTATGTAGTTTAAAAACAGACGAACGTGGAAAGTTACTTTTAAATTGAATATTCAGGCTTAATATGCCCCCCGTCAATTGGAGGAAATATGGGAGGATACATGGGAATGGGCCAGTGAACTCCACATGGAGTAGGGGTACTGGTTCCAAAACATTGGGCTACATTTGAGCATCCATGATTTTGAAGGACAGTGAACAGTGTGAATGTAGTGAGCTCCAGGGAGAGCATTCGCAATTCCGTATATCGAAAGTTCAAATTACTCCTATTTTGGTATAACAGTTGGTGTTCTGAGGAGAATTGTCTGGAAGCTTGTAAGCTTAAGGAGAGTGTCCCAACCCAGGCCTCCCTAAACTCCCTACTTACACGGGGTGTTAGAAACTGCCAATCAAGGGACGCTAAGTTGGTTCTCTGAAGGACTATCAGAGTCAAGAGCATACCGACGTGAGTCCAGAAATGGGCAAACAAATGTTTGGGAAGAAGAGATGAATGCAGCCTTTGAAGATTAAAACATTAAAGCTCAGGAAAAAAATGCCTATTATACTGAGAGATAGTTACTTACCTTGTGACCTTTAATGAAATCTCAAGGTTAGAACGACAGAGAGCACAGGTGTACAAGATGAGCAGATAAGAAGTGGGATAGGGTGTCTTCAGCCTTGCAGAAAAAGGACATGCATGCTTTTATGGGGTCAGGGGCAAGTGTGATGTGCAAAGAAAAGGGTCTAAAGATTGCCTCTGTTGAGTTACTGAGGTGGAAGCTACATTTTAAGTCACTTTAAAGGAATAATAGGATCAATGGGGAAGCAGCATCGTTATTGGCAACCAGGTTGATTGTGGTTGAATCCATTTTTGGACTTTGGAGATGGAGGTGAAAGAGCTAACAATGCATACTAAAGCCTCAGGGCCAAACAGCTAGATGAGATTCATTTGAGACTCTATGGGCCCGATTCACAGAACTAACTTAAGACAAAATCCTAAGCTTACTACCATTGTGGTATTCACAGAAGGCACTTACTCATTTTGGTATTCACAGAAGGCAGTTACTCATTTCGGTATTCACAGAAGTTAGGAGTCCTAACTTAAGGAATCCTAAATGCCTTCTGTGAATACCGAAAGTCTTAAAGTTAGTATTTTTGTCAGTTTAGGAGTAGTAAAGTTAGGACTCCTAAATAAAGTCACAAGTTCAGACTGACCATGATGGTTTGTTGGGCTGATACAAGGACCATGTTAGTCACGCTGAGAAATGTACTTTAAGTCCTGGTTGCGCAGTGTTGAGATGCACAGCAGCGGTCCCAAGGAGCGATGAGAGGGGTGCATCCAGGATGCATCATGCAGCGGTGGAGCTGTTGAAGTGCAAGGGATGAGATATGCACTTGCGTCGAAGCTGCATCACACTGTGTCGGCTCTGATGAGCTTTAAGGTCTGTGATGTGGCCTTGCATTAGGGTTGCGTCGCCCTGCATCAATTACGATGAGGTGCTGTGAAGAGCTGCATTGGGTGTGCGTCACACTGTGTTGGTTCTGATTGAGTTTTTAAATTTTGGAAAAGGTGATGGACAGAGTTTCTGAATGATGCAGAATACTCCTACCCAGTCAAGAGATCAGGGCTTGATCCATCACCGTTTTTTTGCTCACTGCACCATCCCAGCTCAGAACCTGGCTATATGCAAACCAGTCTGTTCCTGTCCCAGTGCATGATGGGAACAGGGCAAACCAAACTACCAAGCCAATTCTTATACTGGGAAGGAGACAAGCTTCCGGGGATCGGTTTCTGGCATTTCAGCCGTCATCGGCCCGGCTTGCTTGAATCCTGATGGTGCAATGAGCAAGAGACTCACGTCTGAGTATACCCTCCCACACTGAGGGGCCGATTAGGATGGCGGACGGAAATGGGTACTGTCCGCCATGGTGGGGGAAATTTTACTCCCGGCTGCGCCGCGGAGATACCGCGTTTGGGATTAGGATATTCATGTGACGAAACTCCGACCGCGGCGGACGGTTCACAACCAACACCGTCCGCGGCGGTCGGAACACAACCAAGTCCGTCCGCGGCGGACGGAGTTCAATGAACAACCACTGCCGCGGACGGAAATGACCGCGGAAAATAAAACATGTACCGCCATACCTGAGAATACTCCGTGGCCGCAATTAGGATAAATCCGCCCGTACCACGGAACGCACAGCCATCCACGTCCGCGGCGGAAACAATGCCACGAGAACCACAGCATCACCGCGGAAGGCCAACACGCACAACATCCCTAGCGCCGAACAAATGTCAGAAACTGCACCGCAAGTCCTAAGCAAACATACGAACATTGACAAGCCCCCCCCCAACACCAATCACAAGCCACCATGACAAGTCCCAATCATCCAATAATGCACACACGTCAACACGCCCACCTACCACCTGACTCGCAACAACCATTGAGACACGACTACAAAATGACACCCACACACAACCACAATCCTTTGCACCACAGCATTGCTGCGAGCAAGAGGGCAAATCGAGAAACTGCTAACTCACATAAAATCACATAGAAGACACCCACCCACCACCCTACCACACCCACCACACAAACACCCACCACACAAATCCGACACATCACACACCACACACCTGCACCTCCCAACTCACACAACTCACACACTGAGCACCACACACCATGGCACCCAAAAAAAATCCTAAATTCTCAGAGACAGAGTTGAGGGTAATGGTAGACGAAATAATCCGTGTCGAGCCCCACATCTTCGGGGCCCAAGTCCAGCAGACGAGCGTGGCGCAAAAGAACCACATGTGGGACAGGATCGTCACTCGGGTGAATGCGTCGGGGACTGTGCCGAGGACGAAGCATGACATTCAGAGGCGGTGGCATGACCTGAAGACCAGGGTCAAGGGCATCCGAGCGAAAAACGTCACTAGAGCCAATCATACTGGCGGTGGCACACCCCCGGAGCCATTACCCTACACAGATTGGGAGGAGAAGGTGCTGGGGATACTGCACCGAGAGAGCCTAGACGGACTTGACGAAGGAGAAGAGACTGGTGAGTACAAACCAACACCACGATCAGCACGACATGGTCAGGCTCACACAACTGAGAAGAAACATCCCCTACGCCCCAAACCATGCACGTTCGACACCAACTCACTAACATGTCCATGGCTCCCAACAGGCCCCCATGTTCACGGGGAGGGTGGTGGTGGTGGTGGTGGAGGGTGGGGTGTGTGAGAGGCCCAAACTACAACTCCCAACAGGCCCCCATGTTCACGGGGAGGGTGGTGGTGGTGGTGGTGGAGGGTGGGGTGTGTGAGAGGCCCAAACTACAACTCCCAACAGGCCCCCATGTGCACGGGGAGGGTGGTGGTGGTGGTGGTGGAGGGTGGGGTGTGTAAGAGGCCCAAACTACAACTCCCAACAGGCCCCCATGTTCACGGGGAGGGTGGTGGTGGTGGTGGTGGAGGGTGGGGTGTGTGAGAGGCCCAAACTACAACTCCCAACAGGCCCCCATGTGCACGGGGAGGGTGGTGGTGGTGGTGGTGGAGGGTGGGGTGTGTGAGAGGCCCAAACTACAACTCCCAACAGGCCCCCATGTTCACGGGGAGGGTGGTGGTGGTGGTGGTGGAGGGTGGGGTGTGTGAGAGGCCCAAACTACAACTCCCAACAGGCCCCCATGTGCACGGGGAGGGTGGTGGTGGTGGTGGTGGAGGGTGGGGTGTGTGAGAGGCCCAAACTACAACTCCCAACAGGCCCCCATGTTCACGGGGAGGGTGGTGGTGGTGGTGGTGGAGGGTGGGGTGTGTGAGAGGCCCAAACTACAACTCCCAACAGGCCCCCATGTTCACGGGGAGGGTGGTGGTGGTGGTGGTGGAGGGTGGGGTGTGTGAGAGGCCCAAACCACAACTCCCAACAGGCCCCCATGTGCACGGGGAGGGTGGTGGTGGTGGTGGTGGAGGGTGGGGTGTGTGAGAGGCCCAAACTACAACTCCCAACAGGCCCCCATGTTCACGGGGAGGGTGGTGGTGGTGGTGGTGGTGGAGGGTGGGGTGTGTTCGACAGGAAACCGAAATGGCTACAAATCCATATACCCATGTAATGTCCAAATTACTGACCAGCTCGATCTTGTCCCTCAGGTGATCGTCAACTGACTGCGGAAACCAGTACCCGGCCGCCAGCCTCGCCTCTCACATCTACAGGACTCTCTGGTGACGAGGACACAGTCAGCTCCGGGGCGGAGGATGGAGCGGGACCAAGCACGCAGCCAGGGCCATCTGGCTCACAGGGACTCCCTGGACAGACCAACGTCGCATGTGTGACTCCAGCGGCACCTGTCTCTGTGATCTGCACAGTCCCCACCACCACCAGTACCACCAGTACCACCAGTACCACCAGTACCACCACTACCACCAGCACCACGACTCCTGCCGCTGCCACCCAGCAGAACCCACCGCGCAACGCTGGTCCAACGGCCCCACACACAAGCAGGGTGAGTGGGCCACAAACACAGGCAACGGGACAACATCCAATCAGGCGAGCCACACACCGCCGTGCAGAGGAGGAACAGCTACCCCAGCCTGTGGCACAGTCCCTACAAGCTCTTGCCAGGTGCCAGGCGTCATACGACCGGTCCCAGGCAAACGCTGATCGTGCACACCAGGACTCAGTGGACAACACCAACACCCAGCGCCAAATCGCTGGCATCCTTGGCCAGATGTTGCTGATCATGGGGCAGCAGGCAACGATGTGGAGTGAATGGGTTGACCGGAACAACCCCCCCCCCCCTCCACCAAGTGTGGTAGCGCCACCGTCACCTCCGCCTCCCCCGCCACCTCCGCCTCCCCCGCCACCTCCGCCTCCCCCGCCACCTCCGCCACCTCCGCCTCCACCGCCGCCACCACCACCTGAGCCCCTGGCGACGGATGTGGCCCATCAACAACCTGCCCTCCCAGCTGAATCTGTTCCAGGTCAGAGACGGAGGGGCCGTCCGAGTAAGAAAGAGGCTGAGAGCAGTGTTGAAGCGCCAGGCACACGCTCCAAGAGGGGACGACCATGACAATGTCACTGCCTGTGCCAGACATTCACCCAGCTAAGTAGCCTGTCCCACAGACAATCATTCCCACTGGTCTGCTGGTCTACCCTGACACCCCCCAATGTGGCGTCAGCACGGACATTTCATCAGCCAATACCTTCAACTCCAACTCCCTCCACCCCACTGACTTGTAAATATTCACCAGCACAGAAGCACAACCTGTAAATAAATAGCATTAATTCACACAATGATGTTTTGCCTCCATGTTTATTCACATGATTGCCATCAGATACAGACGTCAACAGGTACAGGGATCATAGTCGTACATGATCATGGCGCTGCGGGAGTGACCTAGAGAAAACCAGAGACAGCAAACACACGTCAGTAAAGAGATTCACACACATCACAACACAATGCACAGCTACATTACACAAACGACAACCATCACACAAGCATGGGATGAGAGCACACACATCATGGACACTTCCATGTCCAAAGACATGAAGACACACATGTGCAACCATCACAAACAACACCCAGCTGATTAACCCCATACCCACACAACACCAGCAAACATACATGAGGCATTGTCAACCGCCACTACAGGTAGATACTCACATTCAAGGGAAGTAGCGATCTATGAGCTGGCGCCTCTGGTCCACACCTTCCTCCTCACCACTATCCTCATCAGTGGACATGGGTGGGATGGGAGGCCGAGGCACTCCTTCGTCTTCAGGGTCCAACAGCAGTTCAATGCCATTGCGTACTGCAATGTTGTGGAGCATGCAGCAGGCTATCACGATCTTGCATACTTTTCCTGGTGTGTAAGGCAGGGCCCCTCCGGTCTTATCGAGGCACCGAAACATGGACTTTAGCAGTCCAAAGGTACGTTCGATGACTCTCCGTGTCCTTCCATGTGCCTCATTGTACCGCATGTCACCCGCCGTCCTCGGATTACGTAGGGGACTGAGGAGCCAGGGCCGGTTTGGGTAAGCCGAGTCGCCTATGTAGGGGGATGACAGAGACAAACATCTGAAATATATATGGTGGGTACCCCATGCAACACAGAGATCACAAGAGTACACACTGCACACTCACCAACAAGCCACGCTTGACCGGGTCGCAGATTTGCCATGAGTCGTGGGACATTGCTGCTCCGCATGATGTGGGCGTCATGTGCGGATCCAGGAAATCTGGCACACACATGGGAGATGATGTTGTTCGCCAGGCACACCACCTGCACGTTCAGCGAATGAAAGTGTTTGCGATTCCTGAACACTTGTTCGCGTGCCCGTGGTGGAATCAGAGCGATGTGTGTGCCATCAATTGAGCCCACAACGTGAGGCATGTGGCCCAGTGCATAGAAAGCAGCTTTGACAGCTGGCAACTCTTCCGGCCGTGGAAAATGAATGTACTCATCCTTGTAGAGCATCATAGCTGTCAACACATCCCGAAGAACCGTGCTAAACATGGCCTGCGACATCCCCCCGGAAACTGCAACAGTGAACTGAAAAGTGCCAGTAGCGAAGAAATGTAGTACCGCCATGACCTTTGCAGTGGGTGTAATCGACCCAGGATACGTTCTACGTGGCTGCAGATGAGGAGACAATAGTGCCACAAGGTCCATCAACCGACGTCGATCCAGCCTGAATTTCCGAATGATGTCCTCGTCTACCATATCCTCCAGCACAGTGTATGGCCGAAGCACATTTGGAGCCCTCCTGTGTGGGACAGAGATGTAACTTTGGTCAACTTACAAACGACGCATACGTGTAGAACTCCATCACATGTGTACCTTACTGACAAAACTTCTGTCATCACCCTAATGTTTCGTAGACACATCACAGACACTCATGCTACTGCATGCACACAAACGATAAGTGTACACACGCCATGTCATCAAGCACAAATGCCACCACCAATAATGATGTGCATACGGAAATGACATGCATGGTGACACAACGTACAAAACACATACACGGAATGCATGTGTACCACCACCACTGTAGTCACCTCGACACAACAAGAAACTGACAACAGATGCATTAATTGGCCACACAGCCGTGATGTACTGTGTAGTTGTGAAGATGTAACAACGTCTGTAGTGTCACACCCGACGTCAACAAGTAGAAATGCACATCTTTTGCCCATAATGTGCCGACCGATTGCCATTGTATGGACACACATGCTATATTGTATGACATATGACCTTTCCCAATCACGCTCACATCCCTCATGACACAACTGCACACAACACATCACGGTGCAGCGTCTGACAAGATCACATAATTGGCGCCGCCATGGCGGTGCTCAACTTCCGCTACTTCCCAAAGGCCATATGCGGCCAGCGTCCCTCTCCCCATTGGCTGCATGTGCATGGACCGTCACGGGCAGACATCGGCGACCGCACGTGCAAGCCTCAGGCACGGATGCTTCCGTTGCAACAATGTACTATCACTGGCGCCTCCATGGCGGTGCACGTACTCAGCGGGGGAGGTGCAGGCCCATACACCCTGTAGATGTAGTCAATGGACATGCCATTTCATGACCCCCCTTACAGTCACCTTGCATCATCCACCGTACACCGGCCGGAGCGGCCGAGCCTAGGACGACCGCCGTGCCCGGCCATGAACAACCGCCGTGCCCGGCCATGTTGAACCGCCGTGCCCGGCCATGAACAACCGCCGTGCCCGGCCATGTTGAACCGCCGTGCCCGGCCATGAACAACCGCCGTGCCCGGCCATGTTGAACCGCCGTGCCCGGCCATGAACAACCGCCGTGCCCGGCCATGAACAACCGCCGTGCCCGGCCATGGCGCTTGTGTTCATGGCCGGGCACGGCGGTCGTCCTAGGCCCGGCCGCTCCGGCCGGTGTACGGTGGATGATGCAAGGTGACTGTAAGGGGGGTCATGAAATGGCATGTCCATTGACTACATCTACAGGGTGTATGGGCCTGTACCTCCCCCGCTGAGTACGTGCACCGCCATGGAGGCGCCAGTGATAGTACATTGTTGCAACGGAAGCATCCGTGCCTGAGGCTTGCACGTGCGGTCGCCGATGTCTGCCCGTGACGGTCCATGCACATGCAGCCAATGGGGAGAGGGACGCTGGCCGCATATGGCCAATCGCAAGTAGCGGAAGGTGTGCACCGCAACTATGGGCCAGTCATTGGCCCATTTCACGATCACGCTTCCAGGGCTGACCAATTGCTGGCGACGTATGCCACTGACACGTGCAGAGGGCCCTATATGTGTGTTGGCCAAAACGACGCTACCTACCCTGGGGACCAGTGCTGCCTGTGACCATCACCTCGACCTACTGCTGCTGCTGAGCTGACCACCGACTGCTGCCTGTGACCATCACCTCGACCTACTGCTGCTGCTGAGCTGACCACCGACTGCTGCCTGTGACCATCACCTCGACCTACTGCTGCTGCTGAGCTGACCACCGACTGCTGCTCTAGTGCCATACTCCGTGATCTTGCCATGTCGAGAGGCAATGAGATCCGGTCTCGACCCTTCACCGCCGCGGAGCTTGATGTCCTCGTGGACGGTGTACTCCGCAACTATGGACGCCTCTACGGCGCACCAGGACGGGTGGTAAGTGCAGTGTGGGACATGTTGGTGTGCATGAGGGGGCTAAATGATCTTGCCAATTTCTATCTTAGCTGTGTAGTGTGGGCTACACATATGTTCCCGATTGTGCATGGCTGCTGACAGTTACGTCTTGCCCCTATGTGTGTCACAGGCCACCTGTCCACTGACTAAAACCCTTTTCTCTTTCATCATGGTAGGTCAAGCTGCACCTTCGCAAGGACCTGTGGAGGGGCATAGCACGGGAAGTACGGGCATTGGGGGTGTGCAACAGACGACATACACACTGCCACAAACGCTGGGACGACATTTCCAGGCTGAGCAAGAATGTAGCTGAAGTAACACTGGGCCTGATTCCAAGGACGCCCCGTCTGGCCCGACGCTCCATGACCCCTCTCATGCACCGTATAATTGCAGTGACGCATCCTGAACTGGCCGAACGTCTGAGTGCCGATCAACAGCAAACTAGCGGTGAGCATACTGTCTGTGTAGGAAACTTGTGAGTGCTATGCATGTATTGGTGCCCAGACACACTATTGAGTTCCGTGTTGCGTACGTATGCCTGTGCTGCCATTTTGGTCCCATTGGGTGGTACTCATTTGACAGCCAGGTCCGCCATGTTGACACGCCACTTGCTTAGTACTTGAGTGTTAATGCACATCCCCTAGTGGTCCATGGCCCCATTCCAGGAAATGTGAGGATGACTGGTAGGGGTGGGCCATGTGCAGGATGTTGGCTCCTAAACCTTTGTCTGCTATGTAATTTGGCTATCCTGTTCCATCTGTACGTCAGTCTGCCCATGACTCACACATCTTTTCTGTGCATTTCAGCTTTGACAGAGGACACTCTGCCACAGACGGTGGAGAGTAGCCGAGGAAATGAGTCCGGCTCAGACATAGCACACACGCAGACTGACACGGAGGAGGCCAGCGCCGGAGAGGGGGACAGGACCGTCCCTGAGGACTCGCATGTGGAGACACCATCGTCCTCTTCGTCGGACACTCTTGGTGAGCCTGCACTGTTGTCACAGACTGGGAGTGGGCACTCATCACCTTCTGTCGGAAGACAGCACACAGGGCCCACACTTCCACCAACTGCACCATGTACTGTTCGTGGCCGGAGGAGTAGGGGGAGCAGAGTGGCGTTCGGTGCAGGCACCGCTGCCCCTGCCACGGTGAGCCAAAATGCACTGTGTGCTGAGGCAGTTGATCTGCTGCGACAGCTGTGTGTGGGGCAGACCAATATGACGAATGCATTCCAGGACCATGATAGGAAGTTGGGGCAGGTGGTGGCATTCATGGAAGGGATGCATGGCGATCTTTCAGGTCTACGCAGGACAGTGCAGTCATTGGCAAGCAGTGTGTCGTCTGCAATAGTTCAGTCGAATGAACAGGGTCCTACTTCTGTTTCCCCATCTACACCGCTGGATGTCTCAGGGGGTAGTGATTATTGTGTGCAAGACTCAAATAAAGGTTATTGCACTAGAAGCAGCGTCAGACAGCACGTCAGGGCACGCAGGGCACAGACCACATCCCCTAGATCACCTACATCTGTTCACGTACACGACGTCAGATGCACTGGAGTACACACACAGGATCCACAAGTGTTGTTGGAGGACATGCCTTCAGGAGCTACACAGGCATTCAACACAAAAGGTACTCCCAAGGCATGGGATACTCACATGTCCATGGACTGTTCCTTGGACAAGGCCAGTCAGAAGACTAAGGCACCTACTAAGAGCAGGGAGACTCCCAAGAGCA
The DNA here is from genome assembly GCF_964263255.1 of Lissotriton vulgaris. NCBI lineage: Eukaryota > Metazoa > Chordata > Amphibia > Caudata > Salamandridae > Lissotriton > Lissotriton vulgaris. Next base: position 1,515,429,627 of record NC_141689.1, on the reverse strand, counting down.
GGCCCACAGCGGTCGATAGGAACACTCCCAAGGACAGTGAGAAGACTAAGGCACCTACTAAGTGCAGGGAGACTCCCAAGAGCAGGCCCACAGCAGAGGTAAGGGACACTCCCAAGGACAGTGAGAAGACTAAGGCACCTACTAAGAGCAGGGAGACTCCCAAGAGCAGGCCCACAGCGGTCGATAGGAACACTCCCAAGGACAGTGAGAAGACTAAGGCACCTACTAAGTGCAGGGAGACTCCCAAGAGCAGGCCCACAGCAGAGGTAAGGGACACTCCCAAGGACAGTGAGAAGACTAAGGCACCTACTAAGAGCAGGGAGACTCCCAAGAGCAGGCCCACAGCGGTCGATAGGAAAACTCCCAAGGACAGTGAGAAGACTAAGGCACCTACTAAGTGCAGGGAGACTCCCAAGAGCAGGCCCACAGCAGAGGTAAGGGACACTCCCAAGGGCATGGACACACACAGAGAGCAGGTGTCTACTGGAGACAGGTGCACCACAGACGACAAGTCTGCTGGCAGGAACAGGGCGGCGAGCAGGGCACAGGCTACATCCAGAGACAACACTCCACCTAAGGATAAGGCACCTCCTACGGACAAGGCATCTAGCATGGACATTGGCGCAATCAAGGACAGGCATACTCCACCCCTGGCTGCACTGAGGCGGATGTTTACTACTGGACGCCAAACTAATGTCTCCGCGGCGGAGTCCCCCCATACCTCCACTCCCATCCAGGCCAGTCAGAAGCAGAGGTGGGTGTCCCCTGTTGTAGCATCCCCCATTACACATCATTCCGAGTCCAGGCGGCAGGCACAGAGCAAACGACAAGCAGGCTCCAGCACGTCCCCAGAAACCAGGTCCCCGGCAGCAGTTGCTCCACCTATGCTGGGTGGTGATTCTTTGGAGTCCCCGCCACTTGGCAGTCCAGTCCTGTCCAGGGTGCACTCACACCTCCATAAGAAACGCAGACACACACCATTGACACTTGCCACACCCGATTTGGCTCTAGATGACCTATCACCAGCTCCCAGGGCCACCCTGCCTCCTGGCCCATACAGCCCTGTGGCTCATCATTTCAGTTGTCCCAGTGGCGCTGGTGCAGTTGACTCTCATGTATCAGAAGGTGGCACAGTGTCAGTTGTGCCCTCTCCTGTTGCACGTCCTGGCAGTGTATCTGGGTCTATGGCTCACGTGTCAGTTAGGAGATCTGTGGCTGTGTTGCACACTCCTGTTTCTGGTGCTGCCAGTGTGTCTGGGTCAGTGGCTCACGTGTCAGTGACTACATCTGTGGCTGTGTCTCACACTCCTGTTGCTGGTGCTGCCAGTGTGTCTGGGTCCGTGGCCCATGTGTGTGTGACTCGGGCTGTGGCTGTGGCTCACACTCCTGTTGCTGGTGCTGCCAGTGTGTCTGGGTCCGTGGCCCATGTGTGTGTGACTCGGGCTGTGGCTGTGTCTCACACTCCTGTTGCTGGTGCTGCCAGTGTGTCTGGGTCCGTGGCCCATGTGTGTGTGACTCGGGCTGTGACTGTGTCTCACACTCCTGTTGCTGGTGCTGCCAGTGTGTCCGAGGCAGGTGGTTCACGCAGTCCCCCTGAGTCTGTGATGTGAGGTGCTGTACACTTCACAGAAATGTTACTTCACATGGTGTGTCCATTGGGAACTGCGTGGCACTCTTGTGGTTCCTGTGACGGGTTGGTAGGGACACGTAGTTGTGCAGCCTCTGATGTACCTGCTGTGTACTGCACTGTGCCCTGTTGATGCTCTGATACTGCATACTGCCCTCTCGTTACCTGCTATGATGTACCTGCTGTGTACTGCACTGTGCCCTGTTGATGCTCTGATACTGCATACTGCCCTCCCGTTACCTGCTATGATGTACCTGCTGTGTACTGCACTGTGCCCTGTTGATGCTCTGATACTGCATACTGCCCTCTCATTACCTGCTATGATGTACCTGCTGTGTACTGCACTGTGCCCTGTTGATGCTCTGATACTGCATACTGCCCTCTCGTTACCTGCTATGATGTACCTGCTGTGTACTGCACTGTGCCCTGTTGATGCTCTGATACTGCATACTGCCCTCTCGTTACCTGCTATGATGTACCTGCTGTGTACTGCACTGTGCCCTGTTGATGCTCTGATACTGCATACTGCCCCTCTCATGTGCTGCCTCTGATGGACCTGTTCTGTGCAATGGACTGTTGATTCTCTGTGCCCCTCTCATGTGCTGCCTCTGATGGACCTGTTCTGTGCAATGGACTGTTCATGCACTTGGCCCCTCTCATGTGCTGCCTCTGATGGACCTGTTCTGTGCAATGGACTGTTGATTCTCTGTGCCCCTCTCATGTGCTGCCTCTGATGGACCTGTTCTGTGCAATGGACTGTTCATGCACTTGGCCCCTCTCATGTGCTGCCTCTGATGGACCTGTTCTGTGCAATGGACTGTTCATGCACTTGGCCCCTCTCATGTGCTGCCTCTGATGGACCTGTTCTTTGCAATGCCCTGTTGATGCTCTGATACTGCATACTGCCCTCTCGTTACCTGCTATGATGTACCTGCTGTGTACTGCACTGTGCCCTGTTGATGCTCTGATACTGCATACTGCCCTCTCGTTACCTGCTATGATGTACCTGCTGTGTACTGCACTGTGCCCTGTTGATGCTCTGATACTGCATACTGCCCTCTCGTTACCTGCTATGATGTACCTGCTGTGTACTGCACTGTGCCCTGTTGATGCTCTGATACTGCATACTGCCCCTCTCATGTGCTGCCTCTGATGGACCTGTTCTGTGCAATGGACTGTTGATTCTCTGTGCCCCTCTCATGTGCTGCCTCTGATGGACCTGTTCTGTGCAATGGACTGTTCATGCACTTGGCCCCTCTCATGTGCTGCCTCTGATGGACCTGTTCTGTGCAATGGACTGTTCATGCACTTGGCCCCTCTCATGTGCTGCCTCTGATGGACCTGTTCTTTGCAATGCCCTGTTGATGCTCTGATACTGCATACTGCCCTCTCGTTACCTGCTATGATGTACCTGCTGTGTACTGCACTGTGCCCTGTTGATGCTCTGATACTGCATACTGCCCTCTCGTTACCTGCTATGATGTACCTGCTGTGTACTGCACTGTGCCCTGTTGATGCTCTGATACTGCATACTGCCCTCTCGTTACCTGCTATGATGTACCTGCTGTGTACTGCACAGTGCCCTGTTGATGCTCTGATACTGCATACTGCCCCTCTCATGTGCTGCCTCTGATGGACCTGTTCTGTGCAATGGACTGTTGATTCTCTGTGCCCCTCTCATGTGCTGCCTCTGATGGACCTGTTCTGTGCAATGGACTGTTCATGCACTTGGCCCCTCTCATGTGCTGCCTCTGATGGACCTGTTCTGTGCAATGGACTGTTGATTCTCTGTGCCCCTCTCATGTGCTGCCTCTGATGGACCTGTTCTGTGCAATGGACTGTTCATGCACTTGGCCCCTCTCATGTGCTGCCTCTGATGGACCTGTTCTGTGCAATGGACTGTTGATTCTCTGTGCCCCTCTCATGTGCTGCCTCTGATGGACCTGTTCTGTGCAATGGACTGTTCATGCACTTGGCCCCTCTCATGTGCTGCCTCTGATGGACCTGTTCTGTGCAATGGACTGTTCATGCACTTGGCCCCTCTCATGTGCTGCCTCTGATGGACCTGTTCTTTGCAATGCCCTGTTGATGCTCTGATACTGCATACTGCCCTCCCGTTACCTGCTATGATGTACCTGCTGTGTACTGCACTGTGCCCTGTTGATGCTCTGATACTGCATTCTGCCCTCTCGTTAGCTGCTATGATGTACCTGCTGTGTACTGCACTGTGCCCTGTTGATGCTCTGATACTGCATACTCCCCTCCCGTTACCTGCTATGATGTGCCTGCTCTGGTGCCCACTTTGCCCATGCTCACGCATACACTGTGATTGAACCCCTATTTTGTGAAATAAAGGTGGTCTATCAAATCTCGTGGTTTTTCGTTGTCATTCCTGCTTGCGTACTACAATTGTGTATTCGTATTTGCTTCTCATCAGTGGTTACGGTGACATGACACTCCCCCTCCCTACGTCACGTCCCTTGCTGGTATTCACCTCCAGACAGCCAATGGTTTGTGCCTTACCTGCGTCGTCCATAGTAGGCCATGACTAGGACGTGGTGGATCGCGAAGAGCATCGGGAAGGCGTGTAGCGCAGGGTCCATGGTGGTGGTCAGCTTGCGGTGGGTATCTCGGCTATGTCACCTGTGTTCGCTGTGGGGATTCCGACGTGTTCAGACAGGTTGTTTTTCCGCTGCGGTTTTATGTGTGTTTTCCGCCATCTTGATTGGGGGGACGGTCTTCGTCGTCAGTACGTACGGCGGTGCGTCCGGATCTGTTACGTCCGCCGCGTGGTCGTGTGTAGTTGGCCGGCGGAGCGTGCTTTTCCGTCGCGGACGGAAATTTGACAAGTTTTCCTATCCTGATATGGCGGACGGAGTATCCGCGGCAGGCGGACACGGAAAAGGCTTTTTCCACCTACTCACGGGCCGCGGTGGCTCTTCCGTCCGCCATCCTAATCGACCCCTGAGTGTGGATAAAATCAATTTTGGAAAAGGTGATGGACAGAGTTTCTGAATGATGCAGAATACTCCTACCCAGTCAAGAGATCAGGGCTTGATCCATCACCGTTTTTTTGCTCACTGCACCATCCCAGCTCAGAACCTGGCTATATGCAAATTAGTCTGTTCCTGTCCCAGTGCATGATGGGAACAGGGCAAACCAAACTACCAAGCCAATTCTTATACTAGGAAGGAGACAAGCTTCCGGGGACCGGTTTCTGGCATTTCAGCCGTCGTCGGCCCGGCTTGCTTGAATCCTGATGGTGCAATGAGCAAGGGACTCACGTCTGAGTATACCCTCCCACACTTAGTGTGGATAAAATCAATTTTGGAAAAGGTGATGGACAGAGTTTCTGAATGATGCAGAATACTCCTACCCAGTCAAGAGATCAGGGCTTGATCCATCACTGTTTTTTTGCACACTGCACCATCCCAGCTCAGAACCTGGCTATATGCAAATTAGTCTGTTCCTGTCCCAGTGCATGATGGGAACAGGGCAAACCAAACTACTAAGCCAATTCTTATACTGGGAAGGAGACAAGCTTCCGGGGACCGGTTTCTGGCATTTCAGCCGTCGTCGGCCCGGCTTGCTTGAATCCTGATGGTGCAATGAGCAAGGGACTCACGTCTGAGTATACCCTCCCACACTTAGTGTGGATAAAATCAATTTTGGAAAAGGTGATGGACAGAGTTTCTGAATGATGCAGAATACTCCTACCCAGTCAAGAGATCAGGGCTTGATCCATCACGGTTTTTTTGCTCACTGCACCATCCCAGCTCAGAACCTGGCTATATGCAAATTAGTCTGTTCCTGTCCCAGTGCATGATGGGAACAGGGCAAACCAAACTACTAAGCCAATTCTTATACTGGTAAGGAGACATGCTTCCGGGGACCGGTTTCTGGCATTTCAGCCGTCGTCGGCCCGGCTTGCTTGAATCCTGATGGTGCAATGAGCAAGGGACTCACGTCTGAGTATACCCTCCCACACTTAGTGTGGATAAAATCAATTTTGGAAAAGGTGATGGACAGAGTTTCTGAATGATGCAGAATACTCCTACCCAGTCAAGAGATCAGGGCTTGATCCATCACCGTTTTTTTGCTCACTGCACCATCCCAGCTCAGAACCTGGCTATATGCAAATTAGTCTGTTCCTATCCCAGTGCATGATGGGAACAGGGCATAATCAGAAGTGAGTCCCTAGCTCATTGCACCATCAGGATTCAAGCAAGCCGGGCCGACGACGGCTGAAATGCCAGAAACCGGTCCCCGGAAGCATGTCTCCTTACCAGTATAAGAATTGGCTTAGTAGTTTGGTTTGCCCTGTTCCCATCATGCACTGGGACAGGAACAGACTAATTTGCATATAGCCAGGTTCTGAGCTGGGATGGTGCAGTGAGCTAAAAAACGGTGATGGATCAAGCCCTGATCTCTTGACTGGGTAGGAGTATTCTGCATCATTCAGAAACTCTGTCCATCACCTTTTCCAAAATTGATTTTATCCACACTAAGTGTGGGAGGGTATACTCAGACGTGAGTCCCTAGCTCATTGCACCATCAGGATTCAAGCAAGCCGGGCCGACGACGGCTGAAATGCCAGAAACCGGTCCCCGGAAGCTTGTCTCCTTCCCAGTATAAGAATTGGCTTGGTAGTTTGGTTTGCCCTGTTCCCATCATGCACTGGGACAGGAACAGACTAATTTGCATATAGCCAGGTTCTGAGCTGGGATGGTGCAGTGAGCTAAAAAACGGTGATGGATCAAGCCCTGATCTCTTGACTGGGTAGGAGTATTCTGCATCATTCAGAAACTCTGTCCATCACCTTTTCCAAAATTGATTTTATCCACACTAAGTGTGGGAGGGTATACTCAGACGTGAGTCCCTAGCTCATTGCACCATCAGGATTCAAGCAAGCCGGGCCGACGACGGCTGAAATGCCAGAAACTGGTTCCCGGAAGCTTGTCTCCTTCCCAGTATAAGAATTGGCTTGGTAGTTTGGTTTGCCCTGTTCCCATCATGCACTGGGACAGGAACAGACTAATTTGCATATAGCCAGGTTCTGAGCTGGGATGGTGCAGTGAGCTAAAAAACGGTGATGGATCAAGCCCTGATCTCTTGACTGGGTAGGAGTATTCTGCATCATTCAGAAACTCTGTCCATCACCTTTTCCAAAATTGGTTCTGATTGAGACCATAGATGGTCTGGCAGAGCTCCCTTAGCCCCACTTCTAAGGGTCCCGGACTGGAGGGGCACAACTTGGAGGGTTAGAACTCACGATGGGCAGAGTCCAGGTACAGGGACAAGAAAGTTGAAACCTTTTCTGTCCCTGATTGTCTGGCCAGAAGGCACTATCCCCTGAGGTCCCTCTGATAGTCCTGGGTTCAAGATACAAGTCCAAACCTTCTCACTCAAACAACAGGGCAGTAGAGTTGCGGGGCAGTCCTTCTTACAGCAGCACAACAATACTTGTTTCTAGTCTTCCACAGGTCCAGAAGTGTAATGAAGAGATGGGTCTGAGGGACCACTACTTATACCTGGTGCCTACTTTGAAATGGAAGAAGCTTCCAGAGCCCTTCCTCTACAGAGGGATCTGGAATTAATTTCCTGTCTCGCTGCCCTGGCCTGGCTTGTGGGGGCACAAAAGACAATTGTCAAACAGTTTGTGAGTGTGTTGAGGCAGAACCTTTGAGGTGCGCAAGTGTAGTAGGTGGCAGCTCCTCCCCCTCATCCTGACAGAGCTGGCCCATCCTGCCAATACCTACTTCCCCTTTGTCTCACTGTGTGGGAGTAATACACATAGACCAATTGCCATCTACATATAGCGATATGACCCAGGATACAGGCTGCAAGCACCAAATGGGTAGGCCAAGAAATGTCAACTTTCTAATAGTGAGAAATTTGCATATGTTGTGCCCCTGAAGAAGGGATCTTGCATCCCAAAATGCATTGGGATCTACGACAGCATTAATATGAGCTCATGATTATGTATAACTTGATTGTATAGGTCGATTTTGTTCATGTTAGAAATGTATTAAAGATGTGGACAGAAATTTAAGTTTCATTAAATGGCATTTGTAAAGTCTATTGAAATGATATCTCATGAATCAGTTACACACAGGAAATTGAGATAAACATTGCAAGTAGTAGAAAACTGCAGTTTAAAACTGAGCATATAGCTGTTTACATTTTGCAGTGCAGGTAGGGTCAATTGATCAGTTGACACTTGAAGTATCATTTTTGTTCAGTTGTGGAGGGTAGCTACCTCCTTCCAGCCTAGCACGCTCTGACTAAACATTTGATTAGATTAGAATTTGGATTCTAGCATTATTGAGGAGTGTGCAGTACAACCCATTATTTCACAACTTTCTAATAGTGGCAGTTTCAGAACTGTGTTTTAAAATCCAACTTTACCATTAAAGAGGATGTACCATAACAATTTGTTAGAGACCAAAATTGACATTTCTACTTGCTCCCAATGAAAAGTTATCACTTATTAAATGTAGTAAGGTTACCCAATGTTTTCCTATGGGAGAGGCAGTTATTGCCGTACTGAAAAACAAATTTGAGTGTTTTTCACTACCAGGACATGTAAGAGTCAAAAGTACATGTCCATCATGTTAAATACACTGCATCCTCCCTTGTGGGCTGGTTGGGGCAGACCATATGGCTGACTTACATATATTAAAAAGTAAGCTTTAGGCTTGACAATAAGTTTATTTTGCCGGGTCTGAACTGCACACACAGGCTGCAATGGCAGACTTTAGACATATTTAAAAGGCTCCTTAAGTGGGTGGCACACTAAGTACTGCAGACCCACTAGTTCCATTTAATTTACAGACCCTGGATACATGTAATATAATTTTACTAGGGTCTTACAAGTAAAATTAAATGTGCCAATTGGTTGGAAGCCATGTTTAAAGAAGAGAGCACAAGCACTTTAGCACTGGTCAGCATGGTAAAGTGCACAGAGTCATAAGACCAAAAAGACCAAAGTCAGCAAAAACAGGAGATTGAAGCAAAAGTTGGGGGGAAACAACGCCAATGATGTCAGGTCTAGCACTCCTTGATCCATATTTCGAGATGTGCTTTCCCTTCTGGGGTGCACTGACAGCTCCTGAAAAGACGAATATTACAATGAGAACAGGGAGCCCCTATTGCTGTCCTTGTTCCGGCAGCCCTAAAAAAGGGCTGGATCAGTTGACAGAGGACATAGTGGTAATCAATGTTCCTCTGCCCTGTTGACACAGAGACACTGCAGACAGTGAGTTTGTAATGCTCTGCAAAGGAGAGTAGAGCCACTTGAACCTGCCCTTGAGGTCTGCCCGCGGAGTAGAGTTGGTAAATGCACGCTACTGCAGAGGGCATACATTACAGAGGGTCACATGATGCTTGGAGGTGGTCCCGCAGTTGGGTGCAATCATTGGTTGGTCCACTTCCAGTGAAGGTGTCAATGGTTGTAGGGGCCCCAAATAGCAAGTACGGTGAAGTTTCCAAAGGGTGAAGTGTGGAGCAGGTGCCACTGGCCTCCGGGATTATGTGTATGCCAGTTTGTTCAGGTGTTATTGTAAATAGAAGGTGATGGTTAGTTCTGGAGAGTGTCTCTGTCTCCCAGGTGAAATACATTGCTCTCCTGTGACTCATAGATGCTGCTATTGGCTTGTGTTTGACTATCGGGTCTGGGTCCCTAGTTTGTTTGAAATTAACATAGAAAAACTGCATATTAGGCAGCCCTTTGGTAAAATATATGTGCAGGTCTTTTCTCTGGGCATTATGTATAGATGGGACAGGTCTCAGCCCGGTAGCACTGATCTGCATTGTCAATATGTGTATTGATTAAGAGAAGAGGTTAAGGAGCAAGAATGAGAAGGGGACGGTGACAGGTTGGGCACTTATGTACGCTAATATTACCCAAGTTCTTTGAGCCGGTCTATCTCTTCAAGTAATTGTCACCCATATTTTTTGTGGGAAGGAACTTAATGGCTGTGTAATAGAATTTCAGTGGCTTGGGACACCATTTGCCTTTGTGAGGAGGGGTACAGTGGATTCAGAGATTCCACTGTTAATTTTTTGTTCAAATCTGTTTTTATTGTGAACACAGCGTTAAGCCTACAACCCCGTGTCGGGGCCGGCCGCGCAGAGAAGAGCTGGTAGACGTATTTAACCAGGGGAGGTTGAAGCATTAACACAGCGCCCTGCCTACAACCCCCAGAGGGGGCCGGCCGCGTGGCTTAGGGGTATTGGTAGCAAGAGGTGGTCATATGCTGGCGATGTATCGTTGTGCGGGGGAGGCGCGTATGGGAGGGAAAGCAGTGGTGTCACATTTTCAAAAGGCCCAACGGGGCCCAAACTACCCCGAAGAGGGGTGGAAGCCAGAGTGGCAAGTAGGAAAGAAGAAAAAGTCGGAAGAGGAATGAGCAGTAGCGAGATGGAGCGGGGTCTGGGGGGAGAGATTGTAGTCGCCGGTCGGGGGTTAGGAGACGCAAACTTACACTGGGGGAAGCAACTAAGAGCCTAGTCTGCTCGGGTCAGCAGGGATGAGGGCGTCCTCAAATAACTGCAGAGCGCGAAGCCTGGGAGGCATGTGGCGGGCATAGCTGATGGAGCACAGATGGCGCACGAGAGGTTCCCACACTGCCTTGAAGCGCACCCCCCTCGATTGTATCCGCGCCGTGAGCAGCTCCATAGTCAGGACCTGCCAGAGGCGGGCTGAGGCGGTGCCTCAGCCCGCTTCCAGTACAGAGCAATGAGTTGCTTGGCAGCGCCTAACATGTGAAGGGTGAGGGCCCAGTCGCTGCGCGTGAGGGCCCTAAGTGTGGGGGGCCGGATGCCCAGCAGGAGCGTGCAAACCTCTTCAGGGAGGGGAAAACCCAACACCTTCTTAATGTGACTAAGGACCTCCTTCCAGAAGACAGCTAGGGTAGGGCATGACCACCAGATGTGTACGAAGTCGCCAGTCGCAGTGCCACACCTCCAGCACAGCGGCGAGGAAGTGGGGAACATTTTGCTGAGTCTCAGGGGGGTGTAGTACCATTGCGTTAACATCTTGTATGCGTTTTCCCTCTGCGGGATGCTGCGATAGGTTTTAGGGATGTCAGTCCACAGCCGGGCCCATTGAGAAGGTGTGATATCGGCGCCAGTCGCCGACTGCCATTGCCTCTGGTAGGGATGCGCGGGCGGAGCGGTGGGGTGTTGCAGGATGTTGTAGATCTGGGAGATGAGTCGTTTCAGTCCCCCGAGGGAGCGTGCCAACTTCTCGAATGGAGTGTATGCCCTGGTAGCAGCCCGATACATGTCGTCTCCCGAAGTCCAGTGGCGCAGTTGAGCATACTGTAAGCTGGCGGTTAAAGGGAGGCTAAATTCATCCCTGCAGTCTAGCCACGATTTAGGTGACCCTCCAAGAAAGAGGTCTCCTACAACCCTGCAATCCCCTTGTGTCCAGCTCTCAAAAGCTCGGGTCCGGGCAGCAGGGGGAAAGTGCGGGTTACCTGCAATGGGGGTGTGTGGAGAGGGGAACGTGGTCAGACCCTTGGACACTGCCACTCTGTCCCACACGTCAAGAACGGTCCTCGTGGGGACCGCCATGTACGCACTTCTGGAGCGCGCCACACGCGGTAGCCAAGGCAGGTCCCATATGGTGCGCCCCGTGACCACCCGGTCCATGTGGAACCAGTGCTTGTCGCTTTCGCGTGCACCCCATTCTATCACGAACCGAAGATGCGCCGCCCAGTAGTAGTGGAGGAGATTCGGGCAGGCGAGGCCGCCCCTGTCTCTCGGTTCCATGAGGACTTTCTGCGAAAACCGGGGTCGCTTGCCACCCCATATGAAGGACGTGAGGTCGCGTTGGAGATTCCTGATGCAGTGGAGCGGGATCGGGGTGGGTAGGCACTGGAAAACATATAGAATACGGGGGAGGACCGACATCTTGACCGCATTGAGCCGTCCCAGCCAGGAAATCATCAAGGGCTTCCATTTCCGCAGGTCCGCCAGGACTTCCTTGCGGCAAGATGCCCAGTTCCTCGAGGACCACGAATCAAGGTGGGGCGTGAGGTCCAGCCCCAGGTATTTAATGTGGTCTTCCGCCCAGCGGTAGGGCGTGACCCCCTTCAGGAAAGAGACCTCCTCCTCGGGGATGGTGAGGTTAAGTGCCCAAGATTTGGTGTGGTCAATCTTAAGGCCGGATGCTTGCTCAAACAGTGAGAGGGCTTTATGCACCGCTGGGAGAGAGTCCCGAGGGCGCGTGAGAGTAAGAATCAGGTCGTCCGCGAACAGCGCTACCTTGTTGGTGCGCCCCCCGTGGGGGATTCCATGAATGTCAGGGGTACGCCTAATCAGCTCCGCCAGCGGCTCCACCGCTAGGGCGAACAGGAGCGGTGAAAGCGGGCATCCCTGCCTCGTGCCCCTGTGGATCGAGAGCGGCGATGTCAGTTGGCCGTTGACCCGAATTCTGGCTTGTGGCCCGAGGTAAGGGGCCATGCACCTGGAGATCATGTTAGGGCCAAGACCTAGTTTCCGGAGGACCGCCCGCAAGAAGGTCCAGTCGACCCGGTCGAAGGCCTTTTCTGCGTCTAGCGAGAGGAGGCAGGCCGGGATGTCCCAATGCTGCACCTTCCCCACTAAGTGTGCCAGCCTGCGAACGTTGTCGGCCCCCTGACGGTCCTGTATAAATCCCACCTGGTCCGGGTTTACTAATCCCGGCATGTACGGGTCCAGCCGTTTGGCCAGGATCTTGGTGGAAATCTTAAGATCAGTATTCAGGAGGGCGATAGGGCGATAGGAGGCACACAGGTCGGGGTCCTTTCCGGGCTTGGGGATCAGGGCAATTTCCGCCAGGCCCATATCGGGGGATGGGCCAGTGGTGTCAGAGAAGGAACCGTATAGCCGCAGTAGGTGCGGGCGGAGCTGGGTCAGGAACAGGCGGTAGAAAGCCAACGGCAGGCCGTCCGGTCCCGGGGTTTTCCCAGTGGGAAGGTCTTTGACAGCCTCCGTTATTTCCTCCTCCTGCAGGGGGCCCTCTAGGGTAGCTGCACAAGCCGGGGACAGTGGAGACCCCTCGAAATCCGCAAGAACGGCCTCCCGTGCCTCCGCAGAGGTAGGTTCCTCAGCATATAAAGAAGAGTAGTAAGCGACGAATGCGGCCTGCTTGGCTTTCTCAGAGGTGGGGCAGGTGCCGTCTTGCCGCTTGACATTGGCGATGTGGGCCCTAGCGGCACGTGCCCGTAGCCTGCTGGCCAGCAGGCGGCCAACTTTGTCCCCGCCCTCATAGTAGCGTTGTTTGAGCGCCAGCAGGGAGTGTTCTGCCTTGTTGGTGCGCAGAGTGCGGAGTTGCCCCCTGAGGTTGGCGAGAGTTCTCTTTGACGCCCGCGAAGGGGAGTCCCGGTCCCGGGCCTCCGCTTGTTTGATCTCGCTAGCCAGGTCGGTTTCCATCTTGAACGCCTCCTTCCTCCGCGCCACTGCCAGGGAGGTGATGTGGCCCCGAATGGTGGCCTTGAAGGCATCCCAGACCGTATGAAAGGGGTGTCATTAATAGCGAAATACGAGTCTATGGCGTCACGGATGCTGGCGACGTCCTCCGGGTCCCGAAGGACTCTCGGCGGGAGCACCCATCTGCGTTCACGAGTGGCATGGGCCAGGGGGTCCTGTAGCAACAGCTCCACATGGGCGTGGTCCGATAGGGAAATGTCGGATATAGCGGCAGCTAAGGAATCTCGGGCCAATTCAAGGGAGGTAAAGAGATAGTCGATTCGGGAGTATGTCCGATGGGAGTGTGAATAGAAGGAGTAGTCCCGGATCCCCGGGTTGTGGTAGCGCCACACATCCATGAGTCCCAGGTCAGTCAGCTGTGTTCTAAGGGTAGAGGACATTGCTCCCGCCCCATTGAAGGAGGCCCCCGCACGATCCAGCTCGGGGTCCCAGACGAGATTGAAGTCTCCGCCCAGGATCACGTTAGGGTCACCCGATGGGAACTGATCCCGCAGAAGTGTCTGGAGGTATTTGTCCTGCGACTGGTTGGGCGCATATACACATCCTAGGGTGAGCTGTACACAACCCATCTGCACCGTGGCTCGGAGGAAACGCCCGTCAGCGCTCTTGAAGGGTTTCGTGGGTCCCCGCCTAATGCCAGCCCTGCAGAGGAGTGCCACCCCCGCTGTCTTGGTGTCAGAGGATGCCCAGAACTGCGTGGGGTATCTGGGGTGTGTCATGCGTATGGTGTCTTCTTTCAGAAGGTGCGTCTCCTGGAAGAGGATAATGTCAGGGGAGTGATGTAGGAGGTAGCGCCATATCTGAGTCCGCTTGTTGGGGGAGTTGAGCCCTTTGACGTTGAGTGAGAGAACCTTCAAGGGTGTAGGGATGTTCGCTGTCATAGCACTAAGGGGGAGTGGAGCCGCGTAAGACCCAGCGTAGCAAACCCTCCCGCAAACAGGGCAGCGGCAGCCTCACCTCGCCTCCAGCGTGCCAACCCCCGTAGGACCCACCATGCCACCCCTCCGCAAGCGCGGGGAGAGAATAGTAAGAGAGGGCAGAGCGAGAGAAAAGTAGGAAGAAAAGGGGGAGAAGGAAGATAAAAGGCGCAAAGAAGAGGTATAACCAAAACAGGCCAACAGGGCCAATGTACATTGTCCCAGGTACCGGACATCCTCTACCCGAGGGTTTGGATGAACACAGGAATGTCACTTCCTACGGGACAAAGGGAGGGAGCGGAGATCTGGGTGAGTGAAATGAAGTCTGGTCGTCTCGCAGCCCGTCCACCCCGCTGTCACAAGAAAGTCCGGGGGTGTGTCGAGCCGGGGGATCCTCAGGTTCGGACCAGCCGTCAAGTGGGTACCGAAGCTTGGCGTTGTGAAGTGGGGCCCGGTGGGGGCGAGGCCCATTGTCTGTACCACTGGACCCTCACAGGAGGGGGCGAGGGGCATGGGGGCAACCCTCCAGCGGGGAGGGGGGCCCCAGTCCCATGAGTAGCAGGGTTAGGTCGCCGAGGCGTGGCAGGACAGGTCCAAGTGGCCAGGTGGCGAGGACTTGTTCAGGGCAATAGGGGTCCCTCTGAACAATTTCAGATGTTGTCTGGAGTTGAGGGATGGTCCCCTCCTTCGGCGCCAGAGGCAAGAAGCTGGGAGGCCTAGTCCTCACGGTCACCCTCGAGGGAGCGTATGTGAGCGATAATGTCTTGCTTGGTCTGTGAGGCGGTGAGGCTGTCCACTGGGGGGGTCCGGCGGCGTTTGCGCACCATGGACCAGTCTGAGCGCGGAGGGGCCTTCTCCGGGGGGTGAGAGCGGGATGGGCTGTGGTCCGGGGACCCCGGCATATCAAGCAGTTGCGCCGCTTCTCGGTAGGATCGGAGGGAGCGTCGTTTACCTTCCCACCGGAAGATGAGGGCGAAGGGGTGCCCCCACTGGTAAGAAACGTTGAGTGCCCGGAGTCTCTCCGTGATCGGGCGGAAGACCTTCCTCCTGTGGAGCGTGGTGGGAGCCAAGTCTTGAAAGATCTGGATCTTGTGGCCTTCATACCGCAGGTCTGGATGATCTCTAGCCGCTTTTAGTATGGCCTCCTTCTCCGTGAAGTAGTGGAGCCTGGTGACAATGTCGGGCAGGAGGCCCGCCTTGCTCCCCGCCCCAAAGACACGATGTGTGCGATCAAGGCGCGGTGGGGGGGCATCCTCCTCGCCCCACACCGCGTGCAGGAGTAGGGCCACGTAGGCCATGGTATTAGTCCCCTCTTCTCCGAGTGGCACAGCCCGTATGCGAAGGTTGTTGCGTCGTCCCCTGTTCTCCAGGTCCTCCTGCTTGATCTGGAGCTGGATATGTTGCTCTTCTAGGGTCGCCACCCTCTGCCAGATCTGCTCCAGGTCTTCGGTTCGGGAGTCCACCGTCTTCTCCAGGCCGTCAACCCGGTCGCCGAGGTCGGTGACTTCCTTGCGCAACTCTTTGACGCACGAGTGCACCTCCGACCTGAGGGATCCGATTTCGGACTTTAAGTCCGCCATGAAGGAGGACATGAAGGCCTGAGTCACTGGGGGGGAGTCAGCAGGCGGCAGGGATTTCCCCCCTGCCGTTGAGGGACCTCCGGAAGATGGCGGCGAGCCCGCCTTGCCCCACATGGAAGCCACCGACGCACTTCTGGTCGCCGCCGTTGGGGGGGTCCAGCTTGTTCCCTTTGCCACGAGTCATGGCCCGCTCGGGGCGGCGAAGGTTGGTGGGGGAGGGGGGCAAGCTGTTGCGTGTGGCCCCCGGTCCGCGGTAGAGAGGAGTCTGTGGGAGGTCTCCCAGGTGTCCCGGTGATCCAGCAACCCAGGGCCCACGAGCAGGGGCCTAGGCCACAAGGCAGGAGATGGCAGGATGTGGTAGGGCCTCCGCAGGCCTGAGGCCGGACTGGCCTGGTGTCAGCCTGTAGGGTGAGCCTGGGCAGTAGGGGTCCGGCGTGCAGGAGAGCTGCGAGGGCGTGCAGGATGGCTCCACCGGGGAGGCAAGGCGGTGCGTGGGCAGGGGGAGCGGTGGAGGACCCCTGACAACAGTCCTCCCGTGGCGGCCAAAGTCCGGGTCCCACGGGCCGAGGATCTCAGGTGGCTGGGGCAAGAGGCAGCCTCCCTCTCCCGCGTGGGTCAGGGCCTTCCCCCGCAGCGCCCGGGTGGCCCCACAGCCCTCCGTCAAGGCACACTAGGCCAGCCGGGTGCCCGGTAGCAGGGGATCGCGTGGGGGTGCGGGCCGGCCACCCGCCTCCAGATGTAGCCCCACTGGCAGCCGGTCTGATGGACAAGATGGCGGCCAGGGCCGAGGCAGGGCCTTCCCAGCGCCAGACCCCGCCAGAGACAGCCAGGGGGAGGGGACGGCGCAGAGGCTGCAGCTCACCGTGAAAGTCCAGCGGCGGATGAGCGATCTGGAGCTGGGGCTCGTAAGGGAGGAGCCCCCGTCGGTCGCCCTGGGTCCGGCCTCTCTTTCCCGCCCAAGCCGGGGCCTCACGTAGATTCGGCTCCCGGGCGGTCGCAGCTTCCTCAGCCGGGGGGAATCCCGGCGCCGGCAGCCTCGGTGATGCGCCCAGTCAGCAGCCAGCAGCGCGGGGAGAGGTCCGCCACAAGAAGGGCCCAGGAAGGCACCAGTCCCTCGCCTGTCTCGGGGAACAGCTCTGCACCAGGAGAGTCGGGCCAGGGGACTCTTCAGAAAACTGTCAGGATTTGCAAACGATATCGTGCTTGCCTAGTGTCTAGGACTACATCTCCCAGAATTTCCTGTGCTTCCTTGAGGAATAAAAGAGGGGGCGGGGCCTGGAGACATTGCACGTAATTTGTTTTTGCTGGTGTTACATGGAAGAGAATTGTGTCGCTGTATTCCAGAGCGACTTCTGAAGACCTAGCAGAAGAAAGGTTAAAGATTCCAGCGGCTGTGGGAACGGAGGTCTGCCTTTTAGCAGACAGGTACCGAAGGGCGGGCTGTGTCTTGAACAGCTCCGCTCGTTGTTGGCGTTCCGTAATTCCGGATGAGGAAGAAGGGAGGAACCTCTGTGAAGTCAAACAGCGGGTCCGCTGTGTTTGTGATAGAACTGTTCCTTCGTAGCGCGGAGTGAAGCGGTAAGCTGAGCCTGTGTTCAAGCGTTCCGAGGAAGAAGAGAGGAGGTAACATTAAATTCACCAGAGCGGAGGATAGTGGGGTAGTGCCCTACATTCTGCCGTGTCTGTTATTATTGGAACTTTGTTCATCGTAACTGAGGGGTTATTGGACATCTAATTTGACTGATCAGCGGATGATAGTAGTCGGAAGCTACATCATACCGTGTACCGCGAGGGGCAACTCGTATTGAATGCTAGTCTGGAACATTTGGTCATTTTACTTTGGAGCACGTTACATTGGGGGAAAAACTTATCATTTCTAAGGAACTACATCTTAAAGGATAGAGTGCAGATTATATTTTGGGAAGATTTACGATTTCACATTTTCAAGAAACCAGGAGGGTATGTGTGGTTCTTGTTGCAAGTCTCTATATTTTGCCTAAACTGTCGACTGTGGTCAGTACCTTTAATAGGTGTCTTTGTTTTGTACAGGGGGCTGTTTGTTCATGATAGCACGAGGTACGAATCAATGAATGGAGCAGTGTTTTTCTCACATACAGGTGAATATAGAACAAGGGGAGGGTAGTGAGAAATAACTGAGAGTAGGAGTAAGGCCTATATATTAACCTGGTGTATTTTCTCATTTCAGCCATCCCTTCCCAGCTGTCCCTTTCCTTCCCCTCCTGGTTATTGCTTTGTTCTCTTATTTTCCCTCGCTTGATCACTCGAACACCCTGTGCAAACAACAAGGGGTGTTGGTGCGATTGGGAGGTGGACCCATATTGCTGCAATCGGTTCCTGCGGAGTCTGGCTCTGACAGAATTACGTGCCCACGAATTGTACTCCGCCTGATTCGATTGTGGCAGATATGGCCACCTTGGAGGATGTATTACACGCATTAGTGTTGGTGCAGCAGGAATTGGCAGCATCTAAGGCTGAAGCTATTACATTGAAGGACAGAGTAGAACAGTTGTCAAAAAATCCTTTTTCCTCCGGTCCATCTCAAGTTCAGGTTACTATCCCCCCCCCTATCCCTTTGGCTACTCCCGAGCGGTATGTAGGTGATCCCCGTAAAATACAGGTGTTCCTCACTCAAGTGTTGCTTCATTTTTCTTGCAAACCTGCTGCATTCCCGAGTAATCATTCCAGAGTGGCATTCGCCATTTCATATTTAGTAGGCGAAGCCGCTCTTTGGGCTGTCCCATTGGTTAGGAATGATGATGCTATACTTTCCGATTGGTCAGCATTTAGAACTGAATTTGAAAAGGTATTTGACAGAAGGGGAAATACTTTTAGTGCTGACAAAGACCTAATGGAATTAAAACAGGGTAGAGGAGAGTTAATTACTTACTTAACATCCTTTAATCGCCTGGTGGCAGAGTCTGATTGGCCGGAGGGGAAACGGATGTCTCTCTTCTATCAAGGGCTCAGAGATGAGATCAAGGATGGGATCGCTATGATAGACCCTCAACCCACTTCCTGTATAGACATGATCAACTTGGCATTGAGACTGGACTGTAGACTGACTGAAAGAGGTGGGGGTAGGAAGAGATGGCAGGAGGGGAATTATCGTTATGACAGGATTCCACCCAAGACAGAGAGTCCAACAGACCCAGGACCAGAACCCATGGAAATAGGCGCATTAAGGGCCCCCTTGTCCAGAGAAGAAAGAGAGAGTAGGAGGGTCCAGGGTTTGTGTATGTACTGTGGCAGGAAAGGCCATTACGTCAGGGAGTGTCCACTTAAAAACAAGGGAGCTAGTACTTGGGATAAGAACAGGAAAGTGTTAGCCTCTTCGACGGTAAGGGCATCGGAGGTTAGGGATTCCCCGTACATGGGAGAGAATGAAGCTCCTCAGTGGAAGCTTACTTCCTTATCCACGAAGGAGATAAGTGAAACGGAGTCACAATTGGTATTGAACATGCTGGTTGAATGCGAACACAGAACTCATGCCGTCCTAGTGATGTTAGATTCTGGTGCCACCGGCAACTTCATAGATAACGGGTTGGTTTCACGATTGGGGTTGCCAAGAGTTCCTAGGGATAGTCCGGAGGAGGTGTGGGCTGTGGATGGGCAACCGATTAAATCTGGGCTCATCACCGAAAAGACAGCTGAACTGTTGGTGTCCATGGAGGTAGAAGAAGGGAGACACTCTGAGATGTTGGAATTGAATATTATAGACGCTCCGCAGTTTGAGATAATTCTGGGGATGCCCTGGTTGAGGTATCATAATCCCACTATAGACTGGAAATCCAGAACGATTCATTTTTTGCCACAATTTTGTCGAGAGCATTTGGTTCCCTGTGTGGGCCCACATATAGCAGTGTTGGCTAGTCCGTTTCTCATAGCCATCGCAGCAGAGAAGGAGGTGAAGTTACCGGTTGAACATACTGTAATTCTGGATGTTTTCGGTGCAAGGCAAGCTGAAGTTTTGTCCCCGCAGGGGGGTTCCGATGGTCGCATAGACCAGGTACAAGGGGTCGTTATACCTGAGTGTCAAGGATGCAAGCTATCTAGATCGACTTTGTCAGTGGTGCCTAAAGAGGTGATAATACAGGAGAATATGCCTGTTGCACAAGGGGAGATGGTACCCGAGCCAAGGGGGGGAAGCGCAAATTGTAAAGGCCAAGAAAGATGATGAAAACAGGGAGAACAAGCGTTGTGTGGAGAGCCACTGATATGTGGTGGGTGATATGGTATGGCTGTTGACAAAAAAAGGACATAGAAAAACGCGCAGCGTTTACCGCCCCCGATCCATTGGTTCCTGTCCGCTTGTTAAAACAATTAAACCTGTTGCTTATAAACGGAAGTTGCCCAGATCTTGGCGGGGTCACCCTGTGTCTTGGGTTCAGCGGTTGAAACCGGCAGGGTCAGCCAAAAGGGGGATTCCTCCACCGGTGTCGAAGGATGGGGGAGTTGAGTATGTGATTCGGAATGTTTGTGTTTTTAGGATGCAACAAGGGGTGCTTGGTTACTTGGTATCCAGGAAGAGATATGCTATGAAGGATGATTCCTGGGAACCCTGGTCCACAGTATGCCATTCCGATTGAGTTGTCCGGCTATACTGGGTCCTAGGAGGCGCTAGGAACGGGGACATACTGTCAGGATTTGCAAACGATATCGCGCCTGCCTAGTGTCTAGGACTACATCTCCCAGAATTCCCTGTGCTTCCTTGAGGAATAAAAGAGGGGGCGGGGCCTGGAGACATTGCACGTAATTTGTTTTTGCTGGTGTTACATGGAAGAGAATTGTGTCGCTGTATTCCAGAGCGACTTCTGAAGACCTAGCAGAAGAAAGGTTAAAGATTCCAGCGGCTGTGGGAACGGAGGTCTGCCTTTTAGCAGACAGGTACCGAAGGGCGGGCTGTGTCTTGAACAGCTCCGCTCGTTGTTGGCGTTCCGTAATTCCGGATGAGGAAGAAGGGAGGAACCTCTGTGAAGTCAAACAGCGGGTCCGCTGTGTTTGTGATAGAACTGTTCCTTCGTAGCGCGGAGTGAAGCGGTAAGCTGAGCCTGTGTTCAAGCGTTCCGAGGAAGAAGAGAGGAGGTAACATTAAATTCACCAGAGCGGAGGATAGTGGGGTAGCGCCCTACCTTCTGCCGTGTCTGTTATTATTGGAACTTTGTTCGTCGTAACTGAGGGGTTATTGGACATCTAATTTGACTGATCAGCGGATGATAGTAGTCGGAAGCTACATCATACCGTGTACCGCGAGGGGCAACTCGTATTGAATGCTAGTCTGGAACATTTGGTCATTTTACTTTGGAGCACGTTACATTGGGGGAAAAACTTATCATTTCTAAGGAACTACATCTTAAAGGATAGAGTGCAGATTATATTTTGGGAAGATTTACGATTTCACATTTTCAAGAAACCAGGAGGGTATGTGTGGTTCTTGTTGTAAGTCTCTATATTTTGCCTAAACTGTCGACTGTGGTCAGTACCTTTAATAGGTGTCTTTGTTTTGTACAGGGGGCTGTTTGTTCATGATAGCACGAGGTACGAATCAATGAATGGAGCAGTGTTTTTCTCACATACAGGTGAATATAGAACAAGGGGAGGGTAGTGAGAAATAACTGAGAGTGGGAGTAAGGCCTATATATTAACCTGGTGTATTTTCTCATTTCAGCCATCCCTTCCCAGCTGTCCCTTTCCTTCCCCTCCTGGTTATTGTTTTGTTCTCTTATTTTCCCTCGCTTGATCACTCGAACACCCTGTGCAAACAACAAGGGGTGTTGGTGCGATTGGGAGGTGGACCCATATTGCTGCAATCGGTTCCTGCGGAGTCTGGCTCTGACAAAACCCCCCGCGGCAAGATGGCGGCCAGAGGCCGATCGCGGGGATCCCGGGGCTCCGGGCGTCTGCAGCGGGGGTCCCAGCAGGAAAGGCTCGCCTCCGGAGGATATTGCTGATAAGGTTTGTTGTAGTCGGGGGGCCCCCAGGCAAGAGAAACCCCCCGGACGTCGCTGAAACAGGCTAATTACTCAGCGGGGCGACAGAGCTCACACGAGACGCATCCGATCACATCGCTGTCTCGGCCACGCCCCCCACTGTTAATTTTTAACTAATTATTGTTATTGATATCACAGTAAGGAGAAAACCACATTAAATATGCAGGAGTGTTAGCAAGTCACCCACCTTTAAAGGACTTTAACAAACAATCCTTCCTAACAAAGGGTAGCTCACTGAACAGTTTGACAAATTACTTGTAACTCTCCCATCTACACAAGCATTGGCAAATCCAATAGGTTTTGCCTATGCAAGAGCTATTGGCTTTGTCAGTGTCTTTTAGCCATGTTGTAGAGCAGTGCAGTTGCTTGCAGCATGTTTAAAGTTAAAAGAAAATTGCAACAAGCACTGGCTGTGTCATAGCATTTTATTTTCATATGGAGGATGGGGTTGTGTAACATACACAAAGGGAGGGAGGGTGGGCGTGAGCGAGCAACACAGACAACAGGAAAGAGGTAACAAGCAACATAGGCTACGGGAGGTTAAAAAAACGCTATGACATGGCCAGCACTTGCCACTTCATCTCACCTTTTTTTCTTATGGCGGGTTGGGGGGTAACACAGATGATGAAGCACAACTTTGTGTACCTCCTAACTCTGATATAGTCATTAAATAGGTTGCACCATTGGTCATACGGGTCATTGGTTATTAGCTGAAAGTGTATTTTGAGAGCTAGCATCAGATTTCAAATTATAATGAAACCAATTTTGCTGCATAAATACAACAGAGAGGATGGTTTTCAACCATAAATGTGTATTAGCAAATTTTAGTCACAGTTACAGATTTAATTAATCTAATAAATCAGTCAATCAAGTAGGCAGAACGTTCAATATAATTTATCAATACGTCTTGATAAGTCAGGTAAAGAGCAATGTAAATTATGATACCGTACAAGACAGAACATAGATCAGTTCAATAATGGAACTTTACTAATCTAAATTAAGCATCTGGGAGTGGCAAAGGGAAATTCTAAGCAGAAGGTGTAAGCATGAAATTAAGCAAGTTGTTGTGCAGGGTAAAGGGCAGAAACATTTAAGAATCTAACTCAAGAATTTAGGAAATGGAGGGTCTCCAGTAACAGAACTAGGGAAAGGTCTTCCCTCAGCAAAGTCAAGATAGGATCTGCTGTAACTAAACTAGGATACACAGTTAAAAAATACAATTCGTTCAGAGCTCTTTCCCGTGCACTCCTCACAGATGGGGCCAATAAGGTTACAAAATCAAGTAATAGTCCCACTTGCACACTCTGTTTACACTAAATATTCAATTCCAGAGTGCTCTAGGGTGCACCCTCCGTGCTGGAGT
The DNA here is from genome assembly GCF_964263255.1 of Lissotriton vulgaris. NCBI lineage: Eukaryota > Metazoa > Chordata > Amphibia > Caudata > Salamandridae > Lissotriton > Lissotriton vulgaris. The sequence goes on along the minus strand of NC_141689.1, from coordinate 1,515,406,654 downwards.
GCATCAAAATTAAAGTACAGCAGCGTGTCCCATCTGGGAGACGTCCCCTAGTCACAGCTCATATAACCCCAAAGGGGTGTCCTCAATTATTGATGAGTTCCAATCAATCACAATGTTTGTTAAGTTTCACATTCATTTATTTTTCTTATTTTCAAGAATTTCTTCATTCTCATAAATTCATTCTCAGTTCCAAACAAATTGAGTTGATTCACATCCTTATAACATATCCATAATCCAATGCATTTCGGCTGCTATTGAGCCTTCATCAGGGATATATGTGTACACCTGGGCAGAGGTGTATGCACGCCGCCGGCAACAAAAACCCTACACTCAAATTACTGATACATCTTCTTCTGATAGTGATCAACATTCTCGGCAGAGAAACATAGGAAAATCAAGACCGCAACCTGTTACTGAACAAACACTAGTATCTCCAGATACACAAGCTTCAACATCTAGCTCTAGTACAGAACGTCAACAACAACAAAGAAATGGGGAGCATTTTTTAGAGAAAGGCCACTCAGAAAGAGACGAACCAGGAGGAGTAAAAGGAAAGGAGAAAGAAAAGGAGGCTTCCACCACACGGAGTATAACCGACAAGAAGAAGGACAAGCCAAAGAAAACTTAATGGAGACTAACCTAGTGATTAACATCTCAGACACACCCTTGGATAAAATCACGGTAGAAGCCTTACAGAAAGGATTATCATTCGTTCCAACTGTTGAAGAAGATAAACTCAAAATGGAAGTGAGTTTTTACAAGTTGATGAGAAAACTTTGCTTACGTCACTTTTTGGATAATGTGGTAACCGACAAGAAAGAAGAAAAAGAAGATCAATTGCTGGGTTTATCACCCCAGAGCACATACATTGCTCCAATTTCTCATAAAACATTGGACACTTTTGAAAATTTGGTTAAATTAGAAATATCCAAATTTGGTTTCAACAAGAAAGACAGGAAACATAATTTAACCAATAAACAGAAAGACGCTCTCAAAAATATTGCAAAGAATCCGGAGCTAATCTGCCAGAAGGCAGATAAAGGTGGTGCTATTGTTATAATGAAAACCTCACATTATGAACAAGAAGTTGAAGCTCACTTAAATGATAAAGCCATTTATCTACCATTGGATGATAACCCCACTGAATTGTTTTCTAAACACCTGGAAACATTGATTAACAAGGCATATGAAAACGGTGCAATAAATGAAAGAACGAAAAAGTTTTTGATTACCCGCCATCCGAGGAGCCCTACAATATGCATGTTACCAAAAGTTCACAAGTCTTTAGAAAAACCTCCTTTTTGACCTATCATCTCAACTGTGGGTAGCATTCATCAACCCATTGGACAACTTCTAGACAGGTATCTGCAGCCCTGTGTGATGGGAATGAGGACTTATGTCAGAGACACAACCCACTTTTTAAATATTCTTGAGCATGTGAACATCTCTTCGGAAGAACAAATAGTGATGTGTAGTATGGATGTTAAATCCTTATACACATCCATACCTCACCAAAAAGGCATAGAAGCCATTGAACATGCCCTCTTGGAAACTGAACTTGAAGAACAATTTAAGGTGTTTCTCATGGAACTTCTTTATTTCACCCTGTACCACAGCTATTTTTGCTGGGAAAATCAATTTTATCTCCAACAGACAGGAACTGCTATGGGAAATTCGGCAGCCCCAGGGTATGCTAATATTTTTATGAAAATCTTTGAGAAGGAACACATCTTGAACCAAGAACCATGGAAATCTCAAGCCAGACTGATATTACGATACATTGATGATATGTTCATTATTTGGACTGGCTCGGAAGAGTCATTATTAGAGGCCATCTTTACTCTGAATTCCCGAGACGAACAAATTCAATTTACCTCGGAGGTAAACAGAGATAAAATCACATTTCTAGACGTGCAGGTATCCAGAACAAATTCTGGGTTTGAAACTGATATCTGCAGAAAAGCTACTGATCGTAATAACCTTCTGCATTATAAAAGTTTTCACCAGGATTCTCTTAAAAAACACTTGCCGTACTCTCAAATGCTTAGAGTCAAGCGCATTGTTTCCTCTGTGGAGAAGTCTGAATTAAGAATTCAAGAAATGGAAACGAGATTTAAGGAGAGAGAATATCCTATCAAAATTTTGGATGAAGCTCGTACACGTTGTGCAGCAAAAAATAGAACAGAACTTTTAAAAAAAGCTCACAAGAGTAAAGAAACCAACAGAATGGTAGTGGTGTCGAAATACACCACCAAAAGCAATACCTTTAAAAAAATTGTTAAAAAACATTGGATACTGTTATCTCAAGAACCGGATTTTAACAATATATTCAATGAATTACCACTTTTTGCCTATCAACGATCTCCCAATTTAGGAAGTTTAACTAAGGCCAAGGACTTGAGTGAACACCAGACTTTTAAAGGTACATTGCCTTGTTATAATTGCAGTCATTGCAACTGTATAATTAAAGGAAACGTCACGACACATCCAAGTAAGGGTTATAACATCAAACTGAGAGTCAATGCTACCTGCGACAGTACTAACATTATTTATCTACTGAAATGTCCTTGTGGACAAGGATACGTGGGTAAAACAGAGCGTAAAATGAAGGTTCGCTTGAATGAGCACAAATCTAACATTCGCAACAAATCCACAAAATCTACAGTTGCTATCCATTTTAAGGAAGCTGCACATAATATTAGCCAATTGAGATTTTTGATCTTGGAGACTGTTTCTAAACATGAAGGAGTTGATAATAACAAACTGCTTTTGAAAAGTGAAAACGTTTGGATTCATAAATTAGACACTCTGAAGCCCAATGGGATGAATGACAGGGTTGAATTTAGTTGTTACCTATAGAACCAAAACTTTCAATTAACTTTATTGACAATGTACTTACTAGACATGCCAATGATTGACTGCAATCAGACAGTTTTTTTCAATTTTCAATTTTCCTATTTTTTTTTATATATTGTTTATTTTGATCACGTAGTATGGTCGTATCATTAGAATGAAATGTGTGCTGCTAATTCTCAAACTATGAATGCTTCCTTAGGCTGTTAACATTGTTCCAATATGGCACCCATGCTTCCTTAGGCTGTTAACACCGTTCCAATATGGCACCCATCCTCACAGCTAGAATGTTAGTCCTTCATTTATAACACAGCATTAACTTCTAACCGCGAGTTAAAACGCTGACTGACTTTACACTCGAGCAACGGATACTCAATACGTTACTGCTTCTTACTTATGTAAGTTAACGATTAAGAACTTGTTATTAGGATCATAGGATCAATTTGTCCCCCTTTTTATCGTATTTGCCACTGTTTAAATAACTTTTGAAATCTTGAGTGATAACTGCCATGGCGCGTAAATATCTTTTGAAACGCTTGAATATAAGATGAGCACGTAATTATCGTACTTGAATTCGATGACTATCTTGTTGTTGCTATATCTTTAGACACTCTTATGCCATTTATAGGATGAGAATTTGCGATTATATTCGACCCGTATGAATTTATTTTTCACTGTTCCTTCATCATGTCACGGGTGATTCAATTTTGGTTTACGCTATTTTGATATTCATTACTGGGGGCGTTGGCCTTTTCACTATTTCTGCATTTGATAGATAGTTCTTAATCTGGAAATTCACTATATGTGAAATTTATAGTTTCTGTCACCTCATATATTATAACTTTTTGATTATAGACATATATCCCCGATGAAGGCTCAATAGCAGCCGAAATCCATTGGATTATGGATATGTTATAAGGATGTGAATCAACTCAATTCGTTTGGAACCGAGAATTAATTTATGAGAATGAAGAAATTCTTGAAAATAAGAAAAATAAATGAATGTGAAACTTAACAAACATTGGGGCAGATTTATGAGTTCTGGCGCATCTCTGCAAATCAGCAGGGATGCGCCAGAACTGATGCGTCACGCAATTCCCTCCTTGCGGCACCACAGATGCGCCGCATTTACAATGCGGCGCACCATGGTGTAAGGAAGGGCAGATGCATGACGCATCTTGTGGTGTACGGGCAGCGCATTGCTGGAGTAGCGTCGCAAGTGCGACGCAACTCCTGCAATGTACAGAGGCCACCCATACATAACGTGGTACATCACTCCTTACGCCTGCTTCAAGCAGGCGTAAGGATTTGATGCAGCAGCCTCGTAAAACTGACTCAGTGAAATCTTGTAGATTTCACTGCGTCAGTTTTACGGGGCTTTCCTACGAGGGAACGCCCACCCTGCTACAGAACGCCCACATGAAACCTGACGCAGGTTTCATGTGGCGCAGGGCTTTACAATGTGACGCATCTGCCTAGATGCGTCACGTTGTAAATAGGTCGCAGGGATGCGCCACGTTTCCGCGCCGTTGCGTCACGCAACGGCGGCGTAAACGTGGCGCAAGTCCGTCATAAATCTGCCCCAGAGTGATTAATTGGAACTCATCAATAATTGAGGACACCCCTTTGGGGTTATATGAGCTGTGACTAGAGGACGTCTCCCAGATGGGACACGCTGCTGTACGCCAATAAGGTTACACCAGCTTCTCATAACAGGTAGGCTCCCTATTTTCCAATCGGCAAACAAGCGCCCTCACAGCTGCCCGTCCTTAAAGATAGTAACAATCCAATCTGCCTAGTACAGGAGACACTTCTCATTCTATAAACATGATGTAAATCATTACAAATGTCAATGAAAAAATTACTCTCAATTTGTAAAGGAAAGTTTCAGTTCTATTAAGGACACCCAGGCAAGGATTATGCATTACTTTCTTCTTTATTTTTACCCCAGCAGCTTGAAACTTAATGAACTACATTTCCACAAACCAAAGGGAAAGGAACAAGAGCATTTCAACTAATCAGCATCCTGGTCTCCTCAAAAGGAGTGGTGGCAATTCCTGTCTCTCCTCTTTGCATGACAGGCGAAGTGGTATTCAAGTCCTGATGGATTATTTCTCTTCTGTTCAGTTCCTGAAATTAAATCAACTTTCAATAAAGCAATAGAGTAAACAAATAATAACCGTAAGGTATTTGTAATATAATTCTTAAAATTGAATCATAGTCCTGAGTTATTGTTATGGACATATCAAACATAACAAGATGATGGATGGAGTGCTGAAACTTTTCAACCACTCACCCTCAGTCACAAATCTGGGTTTAATCCATTGCTGCTTTGCTCACTATGCCACCCCAGCTTGGACCCAGCCATATACAAATCAGTCTTGACTCTGTTCCTCATGGGAACAGTCCAGTCCGAATTGCCAGGTCAGGTCCTACCTGGACCAGAAACAAGCATCCTGGAACCGGGATGGCTTGGTCTGAACTAAGGTGGCGAAGTGAGCTAAAGAACGATGATGGATTCATCCCAGATCTAATAGTGACTGGGGGTGTGTGTCTGAAAAGTTTCAGCATTCCGTCAATCATCTGATTGTGTTTGCTTTATTCTTATGAACCACAATATCAATAGCATTGGTCAGTATCACAATCAGGTCCTTACTATATAATGGAGAATTTCACCCTACAAACAAGGTTAATATCTGGGAGGCTATGACTGAGCCTCCGGCTCTGTGATGTAGAACAATCCTTGCCTCCGTGTTCTTAATAGAATTGAAACTTTCCTTTAAGATTGCTAGGACATTTTTCATTCTGTGTGTCAAGACTAGAGGCAAGGATTATGCATGTTCAAAGCTTACTCACCACTAGTGAGGCAATATCCACAATGGGTTTGAAGTGCACAGCATTCAAATAACTTCCAGCCTCGCCATCTACTGAAAAAGTCTTTCAAGCCATGGCAAACCTCGCAAAGTGAGCTCCAAAGATATTGGTATTTATACATGCTTCTTGCATAACCAGTGGACCCATCTGGCAATAGTAAGAGATGACACCCCCTGAAATGGTCACCTGAGTGAGATTAGGATTTGCCTTTCTGCTACGATTCTGAGCTCTGCAGTCGTATTTTCATAAGCCTTCAATCATTCTACCATATGTAGTTTAGGACAGTGAGAATAGGTTGGCTTGGAAATCACCCTGGTGTGAGTTTTGGTATTCCGTCAATGAGCAAATGACCTGCCAATATAGCAGATCTGAAAGTATTTACTGACCTGTAAGTCATATCTTAAATTACAAATTCCGAAAAGAAATTTGGAACATGGACGATATTTGATGCCACAGGATCCAGGTGCCTTTGTAGACACCAGCTGTCATTGTTTCAATGCCGATCTATTTCTTTTGGTTGTGCTTTCAACCTACGTTTTGTGGATAAGGTCCTGAGCCTGTTTTAAAAGTTCTGGGATTTGCCATCCTCTCTAATAATCCTGCATTTAATTAAATGGTGATTGCCCTCTAGGACTAGTTGATGGATAAGACAGTCTCAACTTCTCAAAATGTATGGAAAGGGGCAGGAGTCAGATTGGAAAATCCCAGGAAAGCTTAAGAACAACCGTAAACCACAGTTGTGACCTCCAAAATGGCATAACTAGGACAAGATCTGCGTTCTGTTGTCTGACTTGTGCTCAGATCCTTGTTATCACTGTGAACGGCATGAAGATGTAGCCCTTCTCCCATTATCAGTCCTGATATTGGATCAGCGGATGTTGCTGCCGCCACCAGATCTTATCTACAGCTGATAAATCTGGCAATATGAATATCCAGTTTGGAGGCGAACAGATCCACTGAGATTGGCCCCAAAACCTCGTTCCACATCTTGAATACGCTCAGATCTCGTTAGCATAGACTTGAGGGCTTGAGATATCTGGAGTTCCATTCCACCACACTGTTGACGAAGTCCAGAAGATATTTCACCACCACTGAGATCTTGTTGGATAGGCAAAACTGATAGAAGTCTTGTGCTATGCTCATGAGGGATTTCATTCTCATGCAGCTGAGGTGCTTTATGATCTTTACTGCTGAGGTATTGTCCATTCTGAGAAGGATGCAACAATAAGCCCTCTTTTTGTTCCAACACTTGATTGCAAAGGAACCTGCCATAAGTTCGAGGCAGTTGATTTGCAGTTGTCTTTCGTGATCGGGCACCGTGCTACCTATAGGTGACTCTCCCACGCATGGCTTCAACCCATCTCCCGTGTGTGAGCAACAAACTTGTCTCCTCTTTGGCCTCCACTGATACAAAAATTTGCTGTGAGTATGTAAGGCCCTTCCTGAGATGGGAGACCTTGAGGCGCCGTAGTGCTCTGTAGTGGAGCGGACCCGGAAAGAATGCTTATATGGAAGAGGATAGGAGTCCTACTAGCCACACCAGGTGTCTGAGAGAGGATCTGGGTTTGGAAAGCGCTATCCTTAGCTCCTTATGAATCTTAGCTATTTTCTATTGTAGCAGACTCAGAGCGGCCTGGACCAAATCTATCACAAATCCCAAGAATTATGTTGTTTGGGACAGGTTTGTCTCTGATTTGTCCATTTCTCGTAGTTGCGGACGAACCCCAGAATCTCTAGAAGGTTGATAGTTGTAGTTAGGTGAACTTTCAATGTCTCCTATGACTGATCAATGAGCAAGATGTCATACAAATAGACTATCATGTAAATGGCCAGTGACCAAAGGAACTCCACAGCTGGTTAATTATGTAAATTACGTAATTAATTTATTTTTTCAGTTATGTTTTAGGTGTGGGTTTTGTAGGGGTACAGGGAGGGAATTCAATTAATATTAACTATTTAATAATTTATATGTAATTATTACTTATTTGATTGATAATTAATTATGTCATTTATTTATATTTTAAGTTATGTTTTAGGTGTGGGTTGTTGGGTTTATAGGTGTACAGGGTCAGAAGCAAGTTCATTATAATTAAGTAATAATTCATTTAAATTATGATTACTTTTTTAATTAATTATGTAAATTGTATCATTAAGATATTTTTTTAATCATATATCAGGAAAGAAATGCTCCTCAAACACACAGGGGCCCACTCTGGAGACACAGCCTCAACCGCAAGCAAGCACGGAGGACTCGTCAGACGGTACTTAGGCGGAGGCACCAGTCACCTGTTCAAACCTGGAGGCACTCTTCGCATCGCTGTAAGATGACCCTCAATCATTTAAAAAGGAGCTGGCTGGGGAGCTTTGAGAGGTCCGCAAGGATGTGGAGGGCCTGGGAAACAGAATCTCAACTCTGAAGGACCACCAGTGAAGAAGGTGGCCCTTAGGGGCCACCCGGGTTATTTACAACCACCTGCTATGCCTTCCCAAGTAATGAAGAGTCGGTCAGACAGTAGAGAATACAAACAAGCATTTATTAGCAATACTCGGCAGACGAGTCCAATCAGACCTGCACCCTAAGATGTCTGCAGAGGGACTGGCTCCCCAACAGTCTGTAACACTGAACCATTCCTCCAAGAACCCCCTAACCACGCCCACAGTGGACAGTTACTGGCTCAGGCTGGGCACGAACAAAGGAGGCATAGAAGGATGGGCTACCACCTGCTAGGTGGGTACACACTATCACACACATGAATAGGTATGCAAGTACGGAATGTCCTATTCATTAGTAAGTCAGAAGGCAACCTTGAACTAAAGAGAAAATAATAACTAAATACAGTCTTCAGCTGAGGCAAGCAAAATGAATAACTGGGCCTAGTTGGACACAGCCTAATGGGGACTGCGAAATACAAAAAAGAGTCACACTCGTTAACTGAAGCTTGCGCATTACAAGGACAACTCAGTGGTTTGCATAACGTAAATACACTTGAGATGTCATTTAGCCGCACACTGCTAACCTACTATGGCACGAAACATGTATGCAATAAGAATGGGGGTTTTCAAACCTAACACGAGCAGGGATGTGAAGAAGAAATAGACCAACTCCAGCAAGAGCTCCTGCACCTTAGAGACCAGCATCTGGACCTCCAAGCCCCACCAAGGACCTAGGGAACAGGTCCCGGAGCAACAACATACGCATCTGAGGAGTTGCTCCTGGGGCATAGGGATCGGGCATTGTGACCTTTGTGTCAGAGCTGTTCATATCTATCCTTGAAGCTGCCCCCGATCCAGCGATTAAGATCAACCGTGCTCATAGAGTTGGCCCCAAAAGAACCCCGACTGTACCTCCCCACCAGGACATACTAACTTGTGTACACAATTTCACCCTCAAGGAGAAAATCCTAAAGGCTGACAGGGATAAACATCCTGTCCAATTTCAGGGTCACTTTCCTCTCCTGTTTCAAGATTTGGCAGCATCCACCCTCCAGAAACGTAATACCTTTCGAATTGTTACCTCACATCTTCGAGAGTTAGGGGTGCCCTACTCCTGGGGGCACTCCTTCCGCATAGTTTTTCGCCTGGAATGGAAGTTGCTCCAACTGCGTTCACTGGATGAGGCAAGCTGCCTATTCAACTTAAATTCCCTTCCCCAGAGCACCCCCATGCGAGGAGGTAGGGTCGCGAGAGAGGGGAGCAATGTTGCAGAGGATGTTCACAGTCCTCCACACCCAGACAGCACCCAGACCCCGACACCACCACCAGGGAGAAACAGGCGATCCGGGTCATCCTGGCAGGAGACTCAGCTGGGCCGACGACTCCATAATGTATAACGCATTTCCTTTTCACATCTGCTCCCCCTGGACTTGTCTTTCCCCCTTCTTCCTTTGGGGACTAGGCAGGGAGAGGAGAGATTGGCCAGGGAGATTCCTCCCTACCTTTTGTATTCTATGGAGACACCCATCCTGGAAAATGGTCTTCCTTTGGACAATAGTTTGGTTTCGTTTATTTGGGCCATTAGGGCCCTTTGTTATGGGGGCTTGTTGGATCTGGAGACACGGCACACACACACACATTACTTTTGCTGTTATACACATGATCTGATTGCCTGTACCCTTAGACCAGACAGATTTGAGGCAGGGCAGTCCAGGGCTATACGGAACGCTGCTCCTCATTGGAAACCCCTATGACTAATCAATTAGTGATTTTCACACTCAACGTCAAAGGCCTCAAACATTCGATAAAGAGGAGCTCTATCCTTTCCTATTCAGAAAACTCCAGGGCACACATATGCTTACTGCAGGATATGCATAGCAAAGACCAACAAAGACTTTGCTCAAAGGCATTCCCCTATCAATTCTTCTTGTCCCTCCCGACTAAGACTGCTGGAGTAGCGATCTTGATTTCCCGGACATTCAATGGGAAGGTGGGGCCAAAACAGGCAGAGATTAAAGGCAGACTCCTAGCATACTCATTAAACATTGGGTCCAGTAGTATCACAGTGAGCTCAAAATTCTCCCCCAATGAAGGACAGGAACCCTTTCTCTGCAAAGCGGTGACAGAGATCATGGGCACACAGGACAGGCTGGTGCTGATAGGGGAAGACCTGAATTTGGTATTCAATACCAACCTAGAGAGATCGGCACAACCCACGGGCACGCAGGGACCCTCTCTTTAGTGGGAAGGACCTGGTTGGGGGACATGGGCCTAGTAGACCTTGGAGAACTTCACACCCCAACTTCTGAGACTTCAACTATAATTCCCATGCCCACAAAACCTACGCCCAACTTGATTATTTCCTGGGCACTCCAGAAGTGGCCTTGGTGGTCCAGTGGACGGAGATGGAGCCACACTTCCTATCATATCAGGCTGCAGTGACAGTGACCATCACAGTTCTATCTCCTGGTCCATCTCCTAGAACCTGGAGACTTAGGGACACCTTACTCCACCGCCCATGGTAACAAGGTAACAAGGTCACTAAGACAAACAAGGACTATTTGGAGATTAATGACACCCCTGAAGTTTCACTCTCCACGCTGTGGGATGCCCTAAAAGCAGTAAACAGGGGGGAATTTATAGCCATTGCCACCGCAGATAACAGATTCTGCTGGGATAAGAGGGAGAGCCTTTGCTGCCAAGTGGCGGAATAGGAGCACATACACAAGAGAACAAGGGCTCCTAGGATTTGGAGACAACTAGAACGAGCCCAAGCCTAGTTAGCGGGCTTAGACATTGACAGGGCCGAATACGCCGCACTTGCGGCTCCGACACCGGTTTTATGTGGGAGGCAACCGTTCTGGTTGCCTTCTGGTGAATCGGCTCCAGGCCCAACACCAGGAGACGGGAGTTCAAAAGGTTCTGGACAAAGAGGGACAGGAGTTGATGGATGACACGCACATTGTGAAGTCCTTCCAGGAATATTGTCAGACCCTCTACACAACACAGGACCTCCACCCTGACACAATCCCCACATATCTTAATGAGGCTGCTAATGCCTGTCTGACACCCATGCAAGCGACCGATCTGGATCAACCGATCGGTTTGAAGAAGTTATTTCTAGTATATCTTGCCAAACACTTTGAAGTCTCTGGGACCGGATGGCTTTTAGGCTTGCTTTTACACGGCCTTATGCCATAGCCTTGCCCCTCTTCTCACTAGGCTCTTTAATGCAATCAGGGACATAGCCCTGCTCCCCTCTTCTATGCTCCGAGCCGCAATGGTAGTAATTCCCAAGCCAGAGAAGGATAAGACCCACCTTTCCTCATATCGACCTATCTCCCTTTTGAATACGGACCTCAAGCTCTTCACATGTATTCTCGCAGCTCCACTCAATCCCCTACTCCCTGATCTCATAGATCCCGATCAGGCTAACTTTCTGCCCCAACAGTAGTGCAGTGATAACACGAGGCGGACTCTAAACATTATTGACAAATCTCAGAGGTATGCCCAAGAAAGAATGCTCTTCACAGTCGATGTCGAGAAGGCATTCAATAGGGTACATTGCCCTATCTGGCGGCAACCCTGGCACACTTCAGCCTAGAGGATCACTCTTGAAAGTGTATCCTCAGCAGCTACACCCAGCCCACGACTGTGGTCCGCGTCAATGGATGCTCCTCTGTCCTGTTCCATATAAACACGGGAACTAGGCAGGGGTGACCGCTGTCACCCTCCGGTTTGCCCTGTATATGGAACCCATGGCCCAAAAAATATGCTCCAACCCACAGATAAAGGGAGTCTAATTTGGAGGGGAACCACACACCATTGGCCTTTATGCAGACAATGTTATAGCATCCTTGGAGGAGCCTTCCATCTCATTGCCCACTTTCCTGGCAGAGCGGGAAGCATTCAGCCTGGCATCAGGCTTCAAGATAAATATCCATAAATCACAGGCCCTTAACCTCACTCTCAAATCACAAACCCTTGACACTCTGCAACAGGTCCTGCCCGTACAATGGGCCTCAACATCCATCCCCTACCCCAGCCTCCAGATATCTGCCACTATCATGGACACATTTGTCCTTAATTACCAAACGTTTACCCACCAGACCAAATCCGACCTGTGTCGATGGCAGTCCTACTCTCTATCCTGGCTAGGATGAATATCAGCAATTAAAATGACAATCCTTCGCAGGATCCTGTTTCTCTTCCAAGTACTCCCAGCTGCACCCCCTCCTGGGACACTGCCTTCCCCACAACAAGAGATTAATAGATTGTGTGGGTGGATAAGCTCCTCATATTCGTAAAGATCTCAGTTACAGATCCCTGGACCAGGGCGGCCTAGGAATCCCCGACCTCTCCTGTTACTGTCAGGCTGCTCATCTGAGGGTCTTCTTGGAAGGGTCACTTGCAAAATCTGGAAAAAAAATTGTTTATGGACCGTGCGCTGGCCGGCCAGGCACTCTGACCCATTCCCTTTCTTGCTAAACAAGCGTGGGCCAAATCGCTGTATCTTTCTCCCATCATGAAGGCGCCACTGGCAGTCTGGGACGGAATAGAGACACAGAGGGACCTTACGTCCTTCCTGCACTGCTAACCCCCATAGTCAAGAATCCAGATTTCCACCTGGGATTCCAGGATCCCACATTTCAGGTATGGGCACAGGTGGGTTTCAGGTCTGTGGGTCATCTGTTTAACCTGGAGGGTCCTCTCTCTTTTGAATACCTCCGTATGGTGTATACACTCCCCGGCACAATGGCAGTACTCTTCTATTCCCCCTGGGTAAGAGTAGTAACTTACTCCCTTTAAACGCTGGCTCCTGTCTAGGACATTTGACAAATACCTGGTCTCGGACCTGTACCGTCTGATAGGCCAATCCACAGAGGTCCACAAATCTAAGAGCCAAACATGATCGGAATCAGAAATAGGCAGGGAACCCACGACTAAAGAATGGGGCGGAACACTGGACATAGCATTTCCAGTAAGGAGACAGCTACGAAAATCACCACCTACTGTAATATACACCCCACTGGCTTCATAAATATAACCAGTCCAAATCCCCAGAATGCTGGTGTCAATTTGAATCCCCAGGTACGCTTTTACACATCTTGTGGGGTTGCCCGAAACTCAAGATCTACTGGCCGCAGGTGCTCACAGATATCAACACTCACCTGGTCACAGAGCTTGCCAGATTTCCTGCTTTCATAATATTAGGCCTCCGGATCCTCTCACTTTCCCTCCCTGTTATTTTTTACATTTATGTTAAAATTAAGACCTTTAATGTTTATATTTATAATTTTATATTTTTATGTATTTAAAAGAGTTGTTAAAATATGTTATTTGTTTGAAGTGAAGTACTCTGTACTATTTCAGTGAAGTGGGAATAGTAAATTCATATATGTGTGTGTGTTTGTTTAAATAAGTTTGTATTTATAGATATGTTTAAATATTACTTAAACATTTTTAATTACATTATATCATTGTTATATGTTAAAATACTAATAATGTATATTATTTTTTTTTTCAATATTTGTGTAAAATTATATTTTGTTCGATATTTTTGTACTTACCATTAGATATATAGAAAATAATATTTTTTGTGATCAATATTTTTTACACAATATTTCTGTATAACGATATTATTAGTCTAGATATTGTGTCAGTGATCTGGAAATCCTGAAGGAGTATGCCACTTGTTGAATTCCCGGAGATTTATCACTGGGCAGAAACCATTGTTTTTCTTTTCTGTGAGGAAAGAATTGCTGACAAAGCGTCTGGGTTGGAAAGAGGATTGAATAATGGCCTCTTTTACTTCCAGTTCCCTTATTTCCTGATTAATTGGATTAGCATGTGCCTCAAAAAGACCACGGGCTGGGGTTGCTGCATAGGAGACCCAAAGAATTCCATGTGGAAACCCCTGATGATCTGAAGAGCACGTGTGGCTGAGGCTGATTGACGCCAGTTGTGGGCGAAGCTCACCAACCTTCCCTTCACTGGAACCCGAGCGCAGAAGCTCAGACTTACTGGCATATTTACTGGTGTTAGTTGAGCCTCTGGAAATGCCTCTGCTATATCTCGCTCTTCCGAAGCCTCTTGAGGGGAAAAACTTGGTTTGGTCCTGGTAGAAGCCACGCCTGGCGTACTTACCACTCTGGGAGGCATATCTGCAGTAGCAGCCAGCCGAGCGTCCCCTTCCTCTGCCAGCCCCTGGGAACATTTTGCTGGCAAAACCTTCTTTATGGAAGCCTGAAGTGTTGCCCCCGTACCGATATACGCCCACAAAGGGAATCGGTCCGAGGATGGTCCTATCCTGTCAGCAGTGCAGTAGAGAGAGGATATATGCTATAATATTAAGTGGAAATGAAGCAAAATGGTGACATTGGAATACAGCATATCATTGAATAATAGGAACCAGTAAAGAGACACAAATTACAGGTGGTAAAATGAAGAAACTTACTTTATGCTGCTGGAATAGCGAAACCGAGGGGCAGGAAGTGCTCTCAGACCTTATGAGGAGAACAGGATGCTGATGGCTGAAATACTGTTATTCCTTTCCCTTTGGTTCTGAGAAATGTAGTTTAGTAGGTTTCAAGGTGCTGGAGTAAGAATAAAGAAGAAAGTTATGCATAATCCTTGCCTCCAATCCTAACACGAACTTCCCTACTATGAACACAATGAGCTATTTCTTTACCTATTCAAGGTTATCATTTTCCTGTGAAAAAAAGAAAAAGCATGAAAGTAGGGTGGCGCTATTGAGCAGCACAGAGAGCACAGCGAGCATCGAGTCGGGAGAGACGGGAGAGACGCTGAAGCGGTGCAGTGCACTGAGCGGAGCTGACGGGTTGACGGGTGAATCTGGGCTGGTGCCGAGGCAGAGGGTGCCGAGGCAGAGAGTGCCGAGCCCGAGCCCTGAACCCTGACCCCCGTACTCTGAGGCCCAAGAGTCATATTGGCATATTGCGCGGAGAGCATCGAGCGGATTCACGGAGCGGGGCATAGAGCTGCAGCTGCTGTTGTGGGGCCCCCCTGTGTGTTCTGGCGCAGCGCGGTGACGCTGCGCTGGACAGAGGGACTCCGGACACCTTGCTGCTTCTCCGCGTGGTCCGGACTAACTCCGAGACCACGCCTCCTTTATTTTATAGTACGCGCGGACGCCACGTACCACGTCCGCGCTGGCGCACGACTACGTGCGTGAACACTAGACTGCGCAGGGCAGTCTTGGACATTACACTCCTTTCCACCTTTATTGAAAAAAAAACAACACGCAAACTGAGAGTCAATGGTGAACATGTGGAAAACAAGCAAAGTGGCCGGCAGGCCTGTTACCAGTCTGACGCTCATGGTGCACAGTCTCAGTCCACAGCAAAGTCCGCCAGCTGTGATGAGGGGGCTGGATTTCTTCTTAGCCCATAGCCAGCGGCCTCTCCTCGAAACAGTGTTCTCCTCGGGGTGACCTGCCGGGCTGGGGTTGGAGATAGCTCGTCTCCGGAGGGACACCGACTGGCTATGCCGGGCCTCTCAGACTCTGGCGAGCTCGCCTCTGGCTGGTCTGCTGCGTCGTTGTACCCGCTCACCGGGGATCTGGTGCTTGGAGTCGTCGGGCTTGGTGTTGCTCTGTCCGGGTCTCTGCTGGGCATGCCGTTGGGCGGGACTGCAGCCCGCTTGAAGAAGGACACGTTGCGGGTGACGGTTTCTCCGTCGCGTTGAGCCGTTACCATCGTGCCTGTCCGGCGGGTGACAGTCCAGGGCCTGGGTTCGAACGGGAGCCTGAATTTGCTTCCGGGATATCGGTCTCGCACGTATACTCGATCTCTTTCTCCAATGTATGATTCCTTGGCTCGGCGTCGGAAACTCGCGTACTCGTTTGATCGCTTTCTGTTGAGCAAAGTCTGCTGAGGGTTTGCTTCCGTCGGGGTCCAGGTGTGGTGGTGGGGGATCGTGTCTCGGACAATTCGCCCCATGGCGGCTGGCCCTGGGGCCGCTGTAGTGGTACGGTGGGGTGTCAGCCTGTACTCCCTCAGGAACGTGTAGATGGCTTTCTCCAGGGGTGTCTCTTCTGCATGAGCAATCCGAATCACTTTATTGAGGGTCCTCATGAAACGTTCTACCTCCCCGTTGGCCTGTGGCCACCTGGGGGTGACCTTCCTGTGCTGGATGCCCCACTCCTGGAGATAGTCCGCAAATTCTTGGCTTTGGAACGGCGGCCCGTTGTCGGTCTTGACCAGGTCGAAGATGCCATGGGTGGCGATGAGTTTCTCGAACTTCGTCGTTACTTCCTTGGCTGTGAGTGTAGGTATTATCTCCACCTCGGGGTATTTGGTCAGGTCATCAATTACAACGAGCATGTACCGCCCGTCCGGGAGGTGTCCAAAATCGGCGCTCACTCGTTCCCAGGGTCTCTCGGGGTTCTCCTCGGTGATTACCGGCGGTGGCGGTTCGGGTGGACCTGCGGCCTGGCACCAGTGGCACTCCTTGACCATTTGTTCGACCTTCATGTCCAGGTCCGGGAACCACACCTTGGCCCTGAGTCTACTTTTTGTCTTCACCACTCCCTGGTGGCCGCGGTGTGCCAATTCGATTACTTGTTGAGTCAGGCTCGCCGGCATCACAATCCGTGGTCCTCTAAGTACGCATCCCTGACTGTCTACTGACAGTTCGTCCTTTACCCTGCAGAGGGTCTCTAGGGCTCGCTTGGCTTCCGGTGTCCTCTGACTCAGCGAGGCCTGGAGTGTTCTCCAGTCGTTGTCTCTCAGGGCAGTGTTCACTAGCTGCAGGACTTCATCCTTGCGGGTTGCGTCCACAATCATGTCAAGGTTCATGGGCAGCGGGCGTGATCTTTCGAGGATGACTTGTACATACTCCTCTGTCTCTTCGGCATCTTCTCTCTCTCGGGTGGTTGCCGCTCGGGGGTGCCGTGAGAGGTAGTCGGCCGGATTGGACGCACCGGGCTTAAATTCCAGTTTGTAGTCATACTCTTGGAGTTGCAGAATCCACTTCTCGATTCTCGGGGGAGGCTTCGAGACTGACCCTCGGAACAGGGGGAGTAGGGGCTTGTGATCCGTGGAAACAGTGAACGGATGTCCATAGACGTAAACGTGGAAGTGCCTGCAGGCCCAGTGGATCGCAATGGCCTCCCTCTCAATCTGAGAGTAGCGTTGTTCAGTTTCTGTCAGGGACCTGCTGGCGTAGGCTATGGGTGCCCAGTCTTCCCCGTTTTGGCTTTGTGTCAGCACTGCTCCGAGTCCATAGGGACTGGCGTCCACTGCTACGTTCGTCGCCTTGGAAGGGTCAAAGTACGCCAGGGTCGTGTTGGCTGACAGGGCTGCCTTGGTGTTCTGAAACGCCCGCTCCTGTTCTTCCCCCCACTGCCATGGGGTGGTGGACTTGGTGAGCTCCCTTAGTGGCCTGGTGAGATTGGATAGGTCGGGGATGAATCGCCCGCAGAAGTTTACCATCCCGAGGAAACTTCGAACTTCTGATGTGTTGTTCGGCGCTGGGGCTGTTTGCACGTCCTTCACTTTTTCAGGGTCAGGGGCTACTCCCTTGTCGGAGAACGTGTACCCAAAGAAGCTGATGGTGTTCTGCAGGAACTGACATTTCTCTCTGTGTAGGGTAAGGCCTGAGTCTTTGATCCTTTGTAGCACGCTTCTGAGTCTTCTGTGGTGCTCTTCTACTGTATCGGCGTATATCAGCAAGTCATCGCTGACATTTAGGACGCCTGTGATCCCACTCAATACTTCTCGAATCGTGTTTTGGAAGACCTCTGCAGCGCTTGATATTCCAAAATTGAGTCGCCGATAGCGCCGGAGGCCAACGTGAGTGGAGAAAGTGGTGATGTACCTGGAGTCCGGGTGCAGAGGTAGCTGGTGGTATCCTGATCTCAGGTCCATCTTGGAGAACCACTTCGCTCCGTTTAACTCTCCTAGAATGTCGTCTATGGTAGGCGTCAGGTGTCTTTCTCTCTTCACCGCTGCGTTGGGGAGGCGCATGTCGACGCAGATGCGGACCTGTCCTGGTTGTTTGGGCTTCCGCGCTACCACAATCGGCGACACCCAGGGGGTGGGCCCGCTGACCTTCTCGATTATCCCCTGTTTTTCAAGGGTCTCCAACTCCTGTTCCACTTTCTTTCTTAGGTGAAATGCTATCCGTCGATGACGGAGGGCTACTGGCTGTATGGATTTGTCAATGTGTAGAGAGACTTCTTTGCCTCGGAGGCATCCAATACCTTTGAATGTGTCTTCGAATTCTTCCAGGATTGTGTCTAGCTCTTCTTCCAAGACGGCCATGGCAAACGAGATGAGGTGTAGGTCTTCAGCTGCTTGGCCACTCAGGAGCATTCCGCTACCTTCTTTGGTCACGTAGATGGTGGCTGGCGTCCTCAGTTCTTGGTGCTGTATGTCTGTCTGGAAGCACCCTATTAACGGTATTGGTGTCTTTTGTCCATAGGCGAAGACTCTGATCTTGGCTGGTTTCAGGAGTGGTTTGTCTCGCAGTTGGTTGTAGACGTTTGCCGCCATCAGCTCTATCGAGGCCCCTGTGTCAATGGTCGCTCTCACTTCTTGGTTTAGTACCTTTATCCTGCACTTTGGGAGTCGCCGTTTTTTCCTCAAAGGCTGATCTATGGCGAACACATAGTGCACCGGATAGTTGTGAGCGTCATCGTCCATATCTTCGCTCTCAGGGTCTTCCCTTATGGCATGGGCGGCTTCAGGTTTGGGTTTAGATGATCTGCACACCGATGCGAAATGGTTCATGCGCCCGCATGACCCGCACTTCCTTCCCCGTGCCGGGCAGTCTTGTGCTCTATGTGGTGCGCCCCCGCAATATCCACACTCTTTCCGGCGTTCTGGCGTTCTTCCTCTCCCCGCCGGGCGTTGCTTCGGTCTCACCACGTTGACGTGCTCTGCCACGTGGACTTGCTCTGCCTTTACTGGTCTGTGAAGCGCTGCCTCCATATGCGACGCCCTTGCGTGGGATAATTCCTTTGAACGGCCTAGCTTTAGAATGTCGGCCAGGGGCTTGCCGTCCTCCTGGAGGATCTTTACCCTCAGGTCAGAGGAGTAGCAGTTCTGGATAATCTGGCCGCGGATTTCTTCTTGTTCATCCTGGAATCCGCACGTGCTCGCGAGTTCCTTCAGGCGACCATGGAAGGCATCGAGGGATTCATCTGCTTCCTGACGCGCTTGCCTGAAGATGAAGCGCTCGTAGTCTTTACTCTGCATCGGCTCAAAATGGGCATTGAGCGCGTTGAGGAGCGTGACATATGTGCGAGGGGTGGCCTCTACCAGGGTTTTGTATATCCTGTAGATATCTTTTCCTCCCAGGTGCAAGAGGAGCGCCCTGCGTCGGTCGCGCGCCGTCCCTGCTCCTTCAAAGTAGAACTGGAGCCTTTCAACCCAGTCTTTCCAGCGAGGGGCCAGGGATGCTGGGGCCCCGTCAACGACAAAGGGCTCGATTGGGGGGATGGACGCCATGATGACGCAGTGTGACTAGCCTCCGCTTCACTGGCACGTGGGGCGAGGGTTGTGTGAATCCTCTGCCTCCTAGGCGCAGATCTCGAGCCAGGTGAGTAATGCCAGGTGAGAAGTCAATCCAGTGGCCAGAAGAGGGCAGTATGCTGGAGCCCTGGCTGCACTGCTTGGGATTGCGCGGGGGAGGGGCTCATAGGAGGAGCTGTGGCCCTGAGCAGATGCACGGCGCTGGTACCTCGGGTTGATCAAGTCCTGCTCCCATCATGTGCCAGAGCTGAAAGCACTCGAAGTATCCCCTGGGAGGCAGAAAGCACTGAGGCCAGCCTGCGCCGTCGAGGAGATGCAGGGCCGGCAGCTCCGCACTCGGCAGACACACGTGTTGTCCCAGGAGGTCGGGGACGCCTGGGTGCACCGGCGGTGCAGGCGAGATAGCCTTTCCTCACGCAGCGTGGGCACTCTTCGCCCTCGTCGCCATTGTGGGGCCCCCCTGTGTGTTCTGGCGCAGCGCGGTGACGCTGCGCTGGACAGAGGGACTCCGGACACCTTGCTGCTTCTCCGCGTGGTCCGGACTAACTCCGAGACCACGCCTCCTTTATTTTATAGTACGCGCGGACGCCACGTACCACGTCCGCGCTGGCGCACGACTACGTGCGTGAACACTAGACTGCGCAGGGCAGTCTTGGACATTACACTTGTGTGTGCTGTGTGCGCTGGAAGCAGAGATACGGCGAGGACACGGCGTGGAGCGCAGCACCCAGGCCAAGCCAAACCGAGCCGAGCCGGGTCAGGTGGCGTGGTGTGCTGAGGCGCGGTGAATAGGAGTGCGCCCGGCTGCAAACCCCCCCTGATAGCCGGGACCGGCAGATCGGCTGACTGATTGGCTGGTGATCGTGGTAGAGACTGCTACTACCTGCTCCTACTTCTGCTACAGCCGCACTCAACCCAGGAAGTAGGTGCTGTCTACCGCTGCGCACTGAAGGATCCAACTCCAGCAGTTCTGCAGTAACTCGGATCCAAACTCCTCCAACTGCCCACAGCATCCGGTGAGTGAGTGAGTGAGGGAGGACACGGGGGGCGGGCGTCCCGAACGCGTTTGAGCAGCTGTTCTGTTTGCGACCTGCAGGCAACACGTCCTGTGGCCAGTGGCAGGTCAGCCAGCACAGTACAAGAGGCACTTGTACAAGAGGCAGCCCATCCCTGTTACCCTGCATCCCTGTATTTTCAATAGAAAATGGGAAGAAAAAGCACGCCCAAAGACTAACAGTCACTGCTGACAAGATTCCATTCCATTTCATCCATCTAACCTATCTTTAGCAGCCCCTCTAAGCACCACCCAGTACCCCCAGGAGCAAGACGAGGGGGAGGGGAGGAGGGGAGGAGGTCAAGGCAGCAAAAGACAGCGGAAAAAACGGGCAGGACAACAAACAGTCATTAACAGCTATTAACAGCCAACTGAGGCCAGAGGCTGAAGATTGAAGGTCAGTCTAAGGCGAAGGCATTCAAGCCGGTCGTGATAAGTGAAGTCCAGCCTAGCGTAGACAACAAAGCCTGTCTCATCGCACATTGATGGACCCATGCCTTGTTGGTTGACAATCAGGAAAACCAACAATTAACAGCCAATTACAGAAATAAAAGCAATCTAACAAGCGGATACCAATCTGACCAAGGCTGGCTCGATAAACAGGCAGTGGCCTACCTCCAAGTTAAAGGCACCGTTTATTACCGAGTTTTACCCGGATCCAGTCTAAGCAGTCCTACATACCTGCTCAAAAATAGGCAAGCGAAGCCATATCACCATGCACCATCCTCTGACACCGCCCCCACCCTCTCCCTGACGGCAGCTGTCCCTCCTGGGGCAGACGGGCTTGGGAGCGCGAGCGCGAGTGAGAGGGTGAGCGCAAGCAGAGCAGAGCAAAACTGCGGGGCCGTTACTAAGGGGGCACAACCTCCCAGCGTAATCTAGACCCCTGGAACAAATCCCGCATCCGGATAGCCGGTGGGTGCCGGCGGAAGAGCACAAGCCCAGATAAGCCAGATAAGCCGAAACAAGACAGGAACATTGACGGCCGGCTGCACGTAGGCTGCACGTAGGATTTACGCCAGCGTGACCGCAAAGATCTGAATCATACCGAGAAACCAACGCCACACAGGCAACTCCGGGGCAGCAAGCGCACAGCACTGTGCAGGAGGAGGTTAAGCACCACATAGGTGCACGACAGCGTGAACGCGGCGCCTGCGCTGCGATAACAACGCTGCTGTAACCCAAAGCCAGCAAGCCCAAACAATGAGGTCCGGCAAAATAAGAAAAGCACCTAGCGAGAAACCGACAGCACGGAAGATCTCAGCCAAACGGAGAAGACTCGATAAATCATCTGCAAACAAAGCCAACAGCACCCTGAAAAATCCCTTAATATCACCAATTGCAACTCTCTTCGAGAAATCAATAGCGAACAAGAACTCTTTAAAGGACCAAAGATTCAACTTTTTGAAAGATCCAGGCGAGGTATTGTTCTCTTCCACGACCGACGTAGCAGGCCTACAAACCCCATTGGATCCTGAGATAGAACCAGAAGATAGCTTTCAGTCAACAAAAGATGCATGTACATACTCAACCTCGCCTGTAAAAGTAGCTGTTCAACTCACTGAAGACAGTCCTGTTAATAAAAGTCAAGATCACCTAACAAGCAGTGAGAACAATACAAATCCGCTAAATGGACCAACAAGTGTAACCACATTTGCAATAATGCACTCTGTTGACAACTCAAGTCTGAATAATCCGTCACAACATTGGCCCACCACCAACCAACTACTTTACAAAATTAAAGCGAGAGAGCTATCAGCCGAAAAAGGCCCCTACGATCCGTTGAACCAGGAAATAGGAAATGTAGAGCCTGAAAAACTCCAGTCAGATGAAGTCCCATACCCACACATCCCGGAAAGCAACCCAGCACACGGTTCAAAGGCCCCCGCTGGGCAACAAGTCCCACTCAATAACACGAAGGATCATAACAACTCGCTAAGACACGACGACAAAACAAATTCACCTACAGGTGACGAGTCTCTGACCCTCGTGGCACC
Organism: Lissotriton vulgaris; assembly: GCF_964263255.1. Lineage (NCBI taxonomy): Eukaryota > Metazoa > Chordata > Amphibia > Caudata > Salamandridae > Lissotriton > Lissotriton vulgaris. Next base: position 1,515,383,945 of record NC_141689.1, on the reverse strand, counting down.
TCTCCTGCAAGCACTAAGAACAGCTACGGCAACGTTAACAATGCAATCCGACAAGTTGGACATCCAAATAGATCTGATGAACATAATTGCATCTTATATAGCAGGAATAAATACAAAACTGGATAACCTTAATAACTTAATTAAAAGGGCGCAATCCATCTCGGCCGAACAGCATCAAATTTGCCCTTGCGGCCCAATTCTGGATAAATTGAGCACCCTACCAACGGTCCTTGACCAGATCATTAGTTTAAACAAGCAAGCAATAAGCTGCGACAGAGCTACCGAAAGCTTAAAGACCGTCAAACTTGAAGATCAACAATCTGGCAGCAACAGACCTCGAGAAGAAAAAACACCTGAATTACAGACATCACGGCATGAGATCAACATAATCAGTGATAATACACCAGAAAAACCAGCGACGGAATCTACCACGGCCAAGCAAAAGACACAAAATTTAACGAAAAGACAAAAGAAAAAAGAAAGGAAAGCAAGAAACAAAAAAACGGAAGATGACGTGCTCCGACGCCATAGCAGCTATCCTATATTTCTAAAACACCATACACAAAACACACCAGAGTTAGGCACAATGGATACCTCTAAGAAGGCTGAAGCAGGAACCATCGGACAATATATATACACAACCTCGCTAAACGCGAAATCCAACCCTCAAAGCTCACTGGAATCTCGGGAAAACCCCCAGTTGAAGCAAATACCTGATCAAAATCCAGCCTCAAAACAGAACAGTCTGACTACAAAAGAGCCGGAGCACAAAATATCCCCGGCACCTGAAAACAACAAAACTATTGTTCAAGTACACAACGAGCAGTCAGAAAATTTACTAAACAGGAGTTCACCCAATGATCCGATGCCACTTACGGAATCAATAAAACCGCCCAATACAACATCATCATTAAACCCTCAAAATGCTCAAATTCGAGCACTTCACGATGGAAACAAAACTGCCCAAGAACGCACTAGCAACCAACAACAGCAGGAGAGAGAGCGAAGCTGAAAAACACTGCCTTAAATCAAACAACACAAATCCAGCACATCGAGACGAACTGCAAAGCTCCATCCAACACCCCGGGCTAAGCCCCCACACCTTAACATCAGGCAGCCAGTGCAATTTGACTCAGACAAAGCTGAGCTTCGTTGTCACCAACAACAAAATGACACGACCAAGAGACGCGGCAGCGACAAACCAAAAACTAGATACCATCAATTTATCATCTGATATCCAGCACAATCAGCTCCAAACGTCACAGCTAAGCGAAGAGGCAGTAATAAAACCAATAATAGACACGATCAATGCGTGCCAAATTATCTTTACCCCCGAGTACGTGACTCAAGGCAGACACGATATCCTAAATAGGAATAATATCCTAAAACTGACCAAGGAAATTAAGGAACTAAGCGCTATCAAATCATCCGACCTAGACCGGGTAGAATTTCTAAGTAGCTCTAACACAACAACGCATGAACAAACAAGGACAACATGGACCTCCGCTGCTATAGCCCAAGCTATTCTAGAGCATACGGAGTCCTTCCAAGCATGGGGCATTCAATTATCACAGCCAACTGCCCCAAGATACCCGCTTCCTCTACAGACAAATAGTGGCACGCAACTTATAAGAAGACTGGCAGACCTCGCCCCAAAAAAAACAGTCTACTCTATACTACATAACGCCAAAGGCAGAAGCGAGGCAGAACCTAAATGCATAGAGGCAAGCGCAGTCACAGTGGGAGAACAGCTAAATATAACTGATTCTTGGAACTGGCTCCCTAACATACTAAACAATAAACGGCCTAATTGACCGATCGCCCAAGAAAGAAATAAAGTAGTACATAATGAAATACACATTATCTCATGGAACATAGCAGGCGCAAAAAGACTGCTGGACGACGGTCTCGCCTTGGATGAATGGGACAATGCCGACATAATTGCCCTGCAAGAAACATGGCTGCAGGAAGAAATTGCATTGGCGGGCTACATCCATTACACGGTGCCAGCTAAAAAATGTAAAACCTACGGAAGAGCAATCGGAGGCCTAATGGTATACGTGTCTACTGCTCTTAAAATTAAGTCAGAACAACTTCAATCGCCAGATCCAAGTTTACAGTTAATCAAATTGTCAGGCCAAAAAAAGTACGGCCATAAAACGGCAATATTGATTAATCACTACACCCAACCGAATCATCTGGTAAAAAAGACAAAATTCAACTTATTACGCAAGGAGATACTAAAATTTCGGAGCTCTGAACCAACCTGGAACATCATCTTAACAGGAGATTTTAACTCCAATCTGACTTATACACCAGAGGAAGATGAGATACTAACCTCAGACAACATACACTGGAACATCCTCCAGCAAGCAACAGGTGCAACAAAGAGCCGAAAGGATAGCCTAGCCACTCACTTAGTAATTGACCTAGAGTACCTAGGTATGCGAGTACTGAATGGCAGAACAGAGAAAGACAATCCAACAAAGAAAACGTTCTACGGTCCTTGTAGTCAATCCACATTGGACTTTACGATAATAAGTCTCCCACTGTCTCCTTCAGTACTCAGTTTTTATATCGAATATACAACAATGAGTGATCATAGTATGCAACATCTGAAACTTAACTATTATTCAGATACATTGCAACCGGTGCATGCCCTGGAAGGCTACTTGGGAACAACCAACCAGAAACGAATACACTGGAACAGTTCGACTAAACTGAATTGGACCTTAATAATAAAGGACGCTCTCCAAGAGGCAAACAGAGCTACAACAGATAAGATACAAGCCTGGTCTCTCTTTCTTGCAAAATTAAAGTTAAGAATGAAACCAACATCGGTAAAAACTAAGCATGCGACCAAGAAACTGCCCTGGGCACTAAATGAACAAAGAAGGGCCTTGCGAAGAAGCCAAAAAAATCTGCAATTAAAAGTGAATGACCCGAGCTGCCTGAATACGTTTCGTGTCCACAGAAAATTATATAAAAAAGGAATCTGGGAGCTGCAAAAGAAGGCGAACGATGACTTTTGGATTAACTTACTGGCTAGCTCCAAGTTACAGGACTCGAACAAATTCTGGACCATAATAAACCAGCTAACAAGGCCACGAAATGTTCTGTCCTCGAATATTCAAGAAACGGTATGGTCAACTTTCCTGTCGTCAAAATTCGAAGAAAACCGACGGAAAGCTCCAGAACAGACATTGGGAACTGCGGAGCCATATTTAAACAGTTGCGATGAACATCATCACATTAACCGCACGACAATAGCACAAAGGACACATACGTGCACTGAAGCCACAGAAGGCTGGTACACTGCTGACGAGATCATAGCCATCATTGGAAAGGGAAAAAGAAATGGAGCGCCGGGCCCGAATGGCATCCCACAAATTGCCTTTAAGGATTCACCAGACCTTTGGGCACAACATCTCGAAGAGCTCTTTACAGACGTTCAAAGGTATAATCGCATCCCAGAAAGCTGGAAAGGCTCTATCATCACCCCAATACACAAAGGTGGAGACAGGGCAAACCCTTTAAATTACCGCCTAATAACACTCCAGGACATCGAAGCCAAATACTTTGCCTCTCTCCTTTTAAAAGACCTGGTAAATTGGGCAGACGATAAAGCAATAATTCCAATAAATCAAACTGGCTTTAGAGCGGGTATCGGAACTACGTCTAATATATTAACAATAACAATGATAGCGGAAAAATGCCAGCGCTCGAAGCAGGACCTGAATCTCTGTTTTATCGACCTGAAGGCGGCCTTCGATAGCGTTGACCGCAAGCTATTATGGGCGAAGCTAAAAGCCTGGGCCATTCCCGAGAAAGTACTGAGGGGGCTACTCCTATTCTACACAGATACTTGGACACAAATCAAGTTAGGGGATGGATCACATCTATCAAGAAAAGTATACACATCGATTGGCTTAAAACAGGGCTGCGTCTTAGCACCACAGCTTATTAATCTATTCATATCAGACCTGTCAGGAACTTTAAACATTTGTAATGCGCATGCACCAAAACTTGGCAACCGTCATCTTACCCATCTGGCTTATGCTGATGACATCGTTCTTTTGAGCCAAACAAAAGTGGGCCTGTCCAGGTTACTGTCAGTAACATCACATTTTCTGAAGGCAAATAACCTTACTCTGAACTTATCTAAGACAAAAACTATGTCAATAACCAATCATCGTACTGTGAAACTTAACATATCATTCGAGGGAAAATCACTTGAAAGAGTCAGAGACTATAAATACTTAGGATACTATCTCGATGACAAGCTCACCCTGAACGCCCAAAAAAACTATATGAAGCAGAGAGCCGGAGCACTAATTTTTGCACTTAGCTCATTGGCAAAAAAGCTGCAAGGCCCCTCACTGAAACCTCTACTAACAGTAATGGCAACCAAAGTACTTCCAACACTATCCTACGCAAGCATAGCTATGCAGGGCAAGGATGATATTACTTTAAACAGCCTTACTGCAAAAATCTACAAGAAGGTCTTGCAACTTCCACGTTCATCTTCTCCTGCCCAGACGCGTCTAGAATTTGGCCTGATGAATGAGACACTCGGAAGACTCTACACAAGTATTAGAGTATGGTATAGAATTAAATTGAACTCTACAAACAACACCTTGGACAGCTTGTTATGGCAGGAATTACAAAATCAACAAAATTCTGCCGCAAAGAAATATTTGACAGGCGCTTTGGAGCAAACATGCATGGTAACCTTGTGGGAAAAAAATCTACCATTCACGTCCTTTAAACAGGTCCTAAATAAAGCGGCCAAATTCCATTCATTAATCACGGATAAAGCCATCTTTGCAGCCCGATCTCACGCTTGGACCGTGATTAACAGCTATAACAATCTCATCCCGGCTACCTACCTTGCATCAACATACTCTGTGTTTATAAAAAAAGGCTGATGGCAGTGAGATTCGGTAATCCACCAACTGTGGCTGATGGTCCTGTCTGGAAACGCTCAGAAGCAAATACCTGCCGACTATGTGGCACCATAAAAGAAGATATAATCCACATTATATGCCACTGCAAATCACTGACCCAGGAGCGAACACTTTTTCTAAAGAACATTTTTAAGGCCAAAGGTCTACGCACCTGTAGATCTGCAATTATTGGTGCCTTAGACTCAACCGACCCAATAATTAATTGCAAATTTATAAAATTCTTGATAGCCTTTGAAAAGCGGCTGAAAGCTCTTGATATTTTAAAATAAGATGCTCAGTTTTATTAACTATTTTAAAGACAAACAATTGGACATAGCTCCTACCAGCATCATTTTAATTTTTGCAATTCAAAACTGTACGATGCAGAAATTTAATTGATTTCACTGTAATGTTAAAATGTCTTCCATGTTCATTTTTGTTATGGTTTTAATTAACTAAACAATAAAGTTTTATCATAGCATGAAAGTACACATTTCAAAACAGCTTAAATCAGTAATGATGACTTTGGGCTTCAGAGGCCTAGTCACAATTAGGAGTTAGCATGAGTTAACATGTATATACATGTATATAAATTGTGACTTATGTATATGTATATGGCCACACATTTGCACACAGATTAATTAACAAGGATTATGGAGCATAGCTTTGCACTGCTCCAGCCAAATAGCCATGACACAAGACTCTTGAACATTCTTGTGAGTCTACTAAAGCTTTGAAAAAACCCTGCTGTTTACACATGGCTTAGCGAATATGCAGTCATGCAAACACCAATAATAGATATAGGCTTAAATGGAATGCCCAAATGTCTGCTGCCAATACTAATTACCTACAGCAGCAAACCCTTTCCCAGTTGCCTCCCAGTGACCTGTTGCTTCCATATCCTTCAATTTCTTTGACACTACTACAGTAATATAATTCATAAAGTTTCTGATTTGCTTACACTTGTCTGGGCTGTATTTTTAGCATCCAGGAGGCTCTGCCCTTTTTTGTGAATAAAATATCTAAAGCAAGCCAGTTTTGTAAAACCATAGCCCTAATGGCTATAAGCTCAGAATTAATAGCTATGGAATCTCCAGCCGTACTGGTGGCAAGCTTGTCAACTAATTTAGAAACTTTCTAATATTTAAGTCATTCAAAACAACACCTACAGAAGGAATCCTAGCGCCAAATATATTTCCCACAAATCTGTGTAACCCAGGACTTCAAACTGATGATGATAATCACTCCCTCTCATTCTTTGAAAATTTGGAACCCTTTCCTCTCTTCTCATGAAGCAAATCATCCCTTTCGGTTTCCAGTCTAGGTTCAGCTTAGGTTATGCTCCCAAGTGTCTGTCTCTCGTCCTCCTTTACCCACTTGTCTTTCTCAATATCTCTTCCCATCTCTGTCCTTTCCTCAATAACTGCTCTCCTATCATCGATAAATGTCTTCTCAATTGAGCTTCATAAACAAGTCAGTTATTCTATGGTGACTCTGCAGTGCCAAGTTTCTCTCGGGACATAAAGACATGCCACGCAGTGTCCATTTCTTTACCATTAGAATGGGGATTCAAATGTTTGTACGTAGGCACTTCTGACAGAACCAAGCCATAATTTGAAAAATAATATTCAAAATGATGTTGATGATACAAAAAGTTAAGGATTATGCTACACAAGATCCCACATAACAAGGGAATGTGGTGGTAAGTTATACCCTCTCCACAGATGCAGGTAAGTGAGTACAGATGTAGCAGTCCTTAGCCTGCATCAACACTGTATATTTATGCAGAAATTTGAAAAATACATTTGAAGAAAAATCTTCTCCTGAAGCATCATTATGGAAGGTCCTAAAATCAATTAATGGTGCTCTACAGAGTGTGAAGCAGGAGGAGTGGGTCATAGGTTACACTTACACGCATTATCTCAAATCTATTAATAAAGCAATTGTAAAAATAATAATGGCACTCATTACTATAGCCACAATTACTCTACGTTAATTATTTGAAAAGATCACCATTGTTTTGCTACAGTCAGGCCTTAAGAAAGGGACAGCTAAAAGAAAAATGATTATTTCTTGTTCTTTCTACTTGTGCAAACTGCAAAACTGTATCATTGTAAACAAATATCTTTATGTATAGTTTCCTTTGTGAGTTAGCCCTAACCCTACTTCATCTTCTTCTAAAATGATAAACTTACTCTTCCGCAGGAACATTATGTCCCTAGAGAATCTTCAGTATTCATTAAAGTTCAATTAATCAGTACCTTTCATTTGTCTCCGTTCATAAGCATAGCACAAGTATATTGGCAGTGTTCAGAAGGATCAAACATTCAACAGCCTCCATTGTGATAGCCTTATTCATGGTGGTTCGGTAGGAGTGTCCCTTTACTCTCCAGGTCATACAGGATAGGATCAGGTTAACTGTCTGCAAAGAATGCCCATTCTGGAGATGAGTACCTCCAACTAGGCACTCTCATCCTCTTTGATCTCCTTATCGCTGGCTGTTCATCTTCTCTATCGCGCTGTTCACTCGGTTTATTGTCCTCAGTGACAGTCTGTGGGATGCATTCTACAGATACACTTGCTGTCAGCCTGTCACGACTTCTTGGCCACCCTCCCCCTCCTGTAATTACCTCTGATCACATTACTCAGTCCTTCCTCTGTATCAAAATCCTCATTCACGTGTACTCTGGGCTGATTGATTGTGGCTACTCCTGATTCATTCATCACAGGCTCATTACTGCTTTCAACATGTCTTGCGATGCCCCTTGTCTCTGAAGTACTTGTTGACTTTAGGACACCTGGGTGCTCTCCTCATCCTCCTCTACCCCTGCAGGGCAGGCACATATTTGTGCGAGGTAGTGGCCATTGTCATCACGTCTTCGTCATGATGCCTCACTTGCTGAGTGTGGGATGCATTGACCTTTGTGGGCAGCCACCATATTTGATGGCTGTTTTAGAGACCAGGATCACCTGGAAGGGGCCATGCCAACATGGTTTGAGGAACGACTTTCTAATATGCTTCTTCACCAGTCCCTAGTCTCCAGGACTGAGGTGACTGCACTTGTCTTGGCTCAGAAGGACAGTTGCTGCTTCAACCTGGTGAGAGACAGAATGCACCACATCAGCCAGACTGTTACAGAAGTCAAGAGCCATATCATCTGAAATATTCACAAGTGAATTACAAGGCACAATGTATTGTATGGGGCGACAATCCTGTCCTCCGATCAGGGGTACTCCTGAGACTCATCAACACCAAGGGTAAAGCATCCAGCTACTTAAAAGATGTGGATTCACATACTTTAGCAAGATGTAGTCTCTGATCCACCTGTAAGGCTACACATAGCATTCTCAGGACCTCATTACTGAAATGAGTTCCACGTTCCGACTCAAGAAAAACTTGGAATCAGAACCTTGGCATCAACTCACACAGCAATAGTTTGGCTGCAGTAAGACTGTACCCAGAGACAAATGTTGTCAGCCATTACCCTGAAACGGGGATTGAACCCGTTTTGCCTAAACAGCTATACCATCACACCCTTTCCCAAGTGTGCGGGAGTATGAAAGTGTCTCACCATAGATTACAACAGACTGTCTGGTAACACATGCCTTCCAGCTACAGTAATTCAAATCTCATCCTCATTCTTCACAAAACCAGCTCTGTTCCACCCTTGCTGCTCAATCTATGGTGCTTTTTCCTGCAGCCTCTTAACTTCCTCCCACGTGTCAGCAATGGTGAACAGTAGGCTCATAGTAGACTCACCCTCGGATTCATTTGAATATTTCCTATTGTAAACACAGGACACATGAGGCCAATACTAGGCAACTTCGACAGCATACCAATGTCCTGCAGTGACGTAATCATTTTCTGTGTGCTGTGCACTTTATAACAGCCACCTCGAGAGACATGTGTGATGCCACAAGAAGTCAATTGACATACAGTCCATTGTGAATCAGTATTGTATAGGCTTCAATGGCACATCTGGGGCCAAATTACATAAAGTGCCCCGGGGGCGCAACAGATGTTTGAGCCCTCTTTGCACGCCCCGGGGCACTTTGGTATTACAGAAGGGGCTGCAAACGCTTATGCGGCCCCTTCTGTATTACCAATAGCGCTGGCACACATAAAGCGTCAGAGCTATCTTCAAGGGGCATTCACTCATTTGCATGGGGGTGTGCCCCATGCAAATGAGGAAATCCCTTTGCCTCTGCACCAGCGCCATATTACCGACGTGAGACAGAGGCAAAGAAGCCCTAAGGTGGCGCACTGACAGTGCACCACCTAAAAGATGACACACTGTCAGTGTGCCCCCTGATGGCAGCCCTCTGGCTGGGGAAAGTGGGTCTCATGGACCCCCCCAGACATCCCCTTTGCAGGTGGGTGCAGTCACTAACAGGCACCCGCCTGCAAGGGCATCTCTAATCCCCTTCAAAAGTGCAGGCGGATTGCCGCCTGCACTGTCAAAACACCGAGCGGCTGTAAAGCAGTCGCTCCGTTTTTCACCTGAATACGCTGCCCTCGGGGCAGCGCATTCTCCGTATTAGGGCGCATTTTTATTGTTTACACTGGGCACACCTTTTTAAAGGAGCACTCGGCACAAACCAAGAAAATGCGCTTAATGCGTAATGTGACCCCTGGTAACTTTCCTACATAGGAAACAAAGCTCCTCTTCGTTGTACCCCTCTGCATTGCTCTCTTGCAGATTTCCCTTGATAAGTTCATCCAGCACTACATGCAGCTGTACAACAAGTAGGGGCCTTGTGACATCTTAAACTGTGGGACTATCAATAACCTCTTCCCAAAACCAATGAGTGGGGAGTGGAACAGTTCTGTGGGAAAGGCCCTCACTTTCCCCAAACTTATACATAAACCAAAAGTGGAGGTGTCTCCCAAAACAAGCAGTCACTATGCCCTGCTCCTTAGAGCTCTCCAGGCACAGTACATGTATTCCTATAGACCCTCACCCATATGCTAATCATGTGGCATGCTTCAATATCATGCCCTCACCTGGTGAGGTGCTCATCACCAGGAGAGCGCATCCTCACAGTGGAAGAGGAACACTTTGATATTCTCTATTGCCCACATGCATCAACCTATTTAGGAAGTGCAAACGGTGCGAAGCGCAAAATTCGGCCGTTTGCGATTCCTAAATAGGTTTTTGGGATGCATCAAGCATTTTTGGTAAAATCGCTATTTTTAGCGAATTCCAAAAATGCGATTACTTTTAAGGAATCGCAAATTTGCGATTCCTTAAAAGCAATGCATGATTAATTTTAAAATTGCGAATTCGCAATTAGGGGGTGCAAATTACCACAAGGTTGAACCTCGTGGTAATTTGCGAAAATGTGTTAAAATGCTCTTATTTGCATTTCAAAACATTGTCATGTTACAGACACACATGTCCTTAGGATATGTGTGTTTGAAACATGCACTTCAAAATACATTTCAGGGTGCAGGGGGGGGTCCTTTGGACCCCCCCTTCACCCATGGAATGCATCAACATTTTGCGAATTCGAATTTGCGAATTCGCAATTCCCATTGATTCCTATGGGCCTTTTGGCCCATAGGAATCAATGGGAATTGCGAAATCGCAAATTGGAATTCGCATAATATTTGCGATTCGGTAAAAATTGCGATTTTTACCGAATCGCAAATTTTATGCACTTTCAATCATGCATCCCGTTTTGCGATTCCTTATTTGCGATTCCCTAAAAATCGCAAATTAGGAATCGCAAAACCGGACTTTGATGCATGTGGGCGTAAGTTCTTAATGGGATCTTAGGACAGAAAACGTAAAACATATTTCCAGGGAACCCTAACCCAATTCTTTAATAAGAGTTAAAAACATACCATGACACAAAGTGGCCTTTACGGAACCAGCGTGTCTATTCTAGGTAGACATGTTTTATCTGCTTCACATGATGTGCAGATTTTATCAGGACCTCTAAGACCCTTGTACTTATAACCAATACAGACCAGGAGTTATGCATCCGCATGCAAGATCAAGAGATAGCTACCCAACCCTTCAATACAGGGTGAGTTGATTGAAATTTGGAGATCATCCACTTCTAGAATCATGGCAATGGAGATTATCCAGGCCTCATAGGAGCAAATGCAGGGGCTTGCTGGCATCAGAGGTCACACATGCACCAATGTTCAGCGGGGACTTCCCCAACTAGCTCAGTGGATCGCTGAATACAAATATTTTTCTATTCCTCCTATAAGAAAAAAGACTACAATACATTAAACCAATGGTAATAGCGATCAGTTACAGAACCTGGGAATAGCGATCAGTTACAGGAGCTGGGATCCTGCATTTACTTTTAAGTCTAACCTAAAGGAACCTGTGACATTCATGCACATTATTGCATACTCTACACAAAAAGAAGGGACAAGAGGGTTGGTCTGTACAATTGCTTTGTGATTGGTTAAGAGAGAGAGATAGAGTAGTTTGCCATGAACATTTCTCAGCAACATAGTTATTATGTTTTACATGCTATTTTATTATCTGCAATTTTCTCTGGCATCTACTGCCACTGGTAGAAACTAAGGCCCAGATGCTCTTACACTTAATACTGGATTTAGCACACAGACAAAGCAGGAAAATTATTAAAGCATCATTTTCATCCTGGAATTTTCTTCCTCTAGTTCACAACCTATGCTTGATAGAATGCACACACCCTTATATTATGGTGCCAAGGTATATTTGTTATCGCATGGCAGCCCAAAATGCGCCAGTGCCAGTGGAGAGAAAAACAGTGGCATTTCTTTTGTGGCTATGGTGCTGATTTTCTTTCAAACTTTGATGCAACACAGCTCATCAACTTTCGTTACTGCACTGCTTTGTGCCAAAACTTAGCAAATCTGCCCCTTGTTTGTAGAGAAAACATTTAGCAGCAGCATTACTTGTGATAGCTATGAAACCCATATAAAAGCTTTGGTGAGTGATGGTAGCATCCTTGTTATCAAAGCAGAGGTCACCTTAAATTACAGTGATTTGGTTCTTTAACCCCTTTTATACTAAGGGCAAGGTTTCCCTTTTATTGCCTCCTCCCTGGGCTGTGGGAGAAAGCTTAACTAGCAGCATGAGGCTTTTTTTCTTTAAGAAAGACAGGACAATGGTACTGCTCCCTAGTGGATTCCTGGTCAGGGATTACCTCTGGAGGGTGATCTTCGAGCATTATTCTACTCCACTGCACACAAGGGGAAGGATGTCATGGAGTATGTTCCCCAACATAGGCTTATGCTCCCCTATTTAGGATGTACACAGTCTTTCTGCCCCCTTGAGTGGCATGGTCGGGTATTTACCACTAATCTATGCAGCAGAATGCCCACGGACACCAGTGATTATTTTTAAAGGAATGGAGTGAAGCCCAGCATTTCTGGCATCAGACTGCTCCCACACCCCCTGACATCTAGACAGTATTTTTGTTTCACATAGGGTGGGAAGATTGTGAGATGTACCACCAATCTTCCCACCTCAGTGGAGCAGAAAAAGCACAGGCAGTGGGGCAGAAAAAAAAGACGACACCCACTGAAATGTAAAATAAAAATAAGAAAAAGGAATGGGTGAGGGACTGGCTTATCTTGCATTGGGCCACCATCCCTCCCACATGCTATTTACAGTCTATGGAGCCAGATTGCGTGGTTTATTTCCCAATCTGCCCCCCTCAGGGAGGAAGACAACCCACAAGGTACCATGGAAAATACATGTTTTAGAAAAAGGGAATTGTGAAGGCTGGCCTGTCCTGTTATCAGGCCATCTCCTCCACAAGTGCACCTAGACAGTCTTTCTGCCTCCCCTGGGGAGCAGTTTCTGGGGAGTTCAGTCCCAATCTGACATCTCCCGGGGGGCAAAAAGCAGACTAGACACCATAAAACATATTTTGAAAAATGTAAAAAAGTCTTGGCACTGGCTGCATTCCCCACCCCTAGCTCCAGACATGTTGGTGCCTGGGGCTCTGGGCCAATACCAGGATTGATCAGTGCATCACCTCAATTCTTTTTTAGACATCAATCCCTGCCATCCAGAAGACTTCATGATACCAGGGGTCCAGTTTGGGGGACTAAACCCTGATCTACCTGAACCAGGGGGTGGCAGAGAGCCAAACTGACACCATACATTGTGGACCGCAAAATGTTGGGGTGGAGTGCTGGCCTGTCTTGGCATTGAGCTGCAACCCCAGGTCCCAAACAGTCTTTCTACTCACTTGTGAAACAGATTAGGGAATTTACCCGTAATATGCTTACAAAAGGGGCAGAAAGTCCAGTAGGTGCCAGAAAACCAAAAAAGTTATGAGTGAGTGGCCAGCCTTTCCTTCACTGGATGGCCCCCAAAATTCTCTGGGCAGCAGACAGTCTTTCTGCACCCCTTGAATGGTACATTGAGTGGTTTACAACTAATCGGCTAACCCACTGGTAGGCAAACAGATCAATAGATACTAGGGTGAGCTACTAACATAAAAGGAAAGGGTGAAGGATCAACCCATCTAGGTTTTGAGACACCCTCCCACCCACATGTTTACATAGTCTTTTTTCCACCGGGAGGGCAGTTTGTTGGTTTACCACCAATCCCCTTACCCCAGTGGGTAAAAAGCCCAGTCACTAAGAATGGCCTGTCCAGACACCTGAAATATCAGAGATATAATATTGTGATACAAAAATATTGTGATGCAAGAATATCACTTTTTTTGTAAAATATATTTTATAAGATTATCAGATTTTTAATATTGCTTCCAGTGATATACTTATAAAAGATATCATTTTTAATTATTTAAATGTGTTTTAGTTTATATATTACTTGTATGTGTTACCATTGCTTGTATAATTGCTATAATTCTTTTTATAGTTTGTATTTTTAAGTGATTTTGAATTATTATTTAAGTGTTGAAAGTAATTTACAGTGTTGTAGCTGGTTGTTGGGTTTGTATGGGGGAAAGGGTAAGAAAACAACTAAGTAATAATGAATTATTAATTCATTAATAATTAATTATTAATTCATTAATAATTCTTAATGATATGATTGATATTAATTATGTAATTCTGATTTATTTTAGTTATATTTTGGGTGTGGGTTGCAATATTTGTAGGGGTATGAGGTGGGGAGTTAAGTAATAATTAATGCAAATTATCTAATACTTATATATTTTAATATATTTTAGGTGCAGGTTGCTGTATTTGTAGGGATATAGGGGGAAGTTAATTAAGTAATAATTACATAATAATGTGTTTATTGATAATTATTTCATTAATTTTTAATTCTTTATATTGTGTATTTTTTAATTTTTTAATAAATATATATATGCATATATTTAATGTTAATAATGTGTATATGAAGAATGTAATATTTTTTCTAAATCAATAGGATTATTCAAATATGTAATGTGTTTTACGTGAAGTACTTTCCTTACTGTTTCTTAGACTGGAGTGGTCATTGTAAATCTAAACCCTCGGTCCAACGTTTTCACTACTGTTACACTGACTGGAGATGGAACAGTGACTGTAACCCCTCCAAAATGTAATGTTTTTCCCACTGCTAGCTTAGATTGCAGTGGCAATAGTAACTTTAACCCATACGAAGTCCAATGCTTTCCCTGCTATTGCATAGACTGGATTAGGATTAGTAAATGTAAACCCTCCGAAGTCCAACGATTTCCCTGCTAATGCATACTCTGGGGTAGGAATAATAAATCTAACCCTTCAAAAGACCAACACTTTCCCTACTGTTGCACTGTTTGGCGTGGGAATAGTAAATATATCCACTACTAAGCCCCATATTTTCCCTACAGTTGTGCTGTTTGGATGTGAATAATTAATTTAACCCCTCCAAAGTCCAATATTTTCCCAACTGTTGCGCTTTCTGAAGTAGAAATAGTCAAGTTAACCCCTCTGAGGCCCAAATCTTTACCTACTGATTAGCTGTTTGGAGATGGAATAGTAAATTTAACGCCTCCGAAGTCCTACACTTTCCCTACTGTGGCAATGTTTGGAGTGGGAATAGTAAATGTTACCTCTCTGAAGTCCAACACTTTCTCTACCTTTGCAGTGAATGGAGTAGGAAAAGTAAATGTAACCCTTCCAAAGTTTAACACTTTCCCTACTGGTGCTTAGACCGGAGTGGGAATAATAAATGTAACCAATCCAAAGTCCAAGACTTTCCCTACTGCTATTCAGACAGAAGCAGGAATAGCAAATCTACCCCCTCCAAAGTCCTACATTTACTCTACTGTTGCGTTGACTGTTGTAGGAATCGTACATTCAACCTCTATGAGGTCCAACACTATCCCTACTCTTGCGTTGTTTGGAGTGGGTTAGCTAATGTAACACCTCCGAAGTATAACACTCTGCCTACTATTGTGTTGTTCGTAGTGTAAATAGTAAATTTAACCCATCCTAAGTCCTACACACTCTTTACTGTTGCATAAACTGGAGTGGGACTAGTATATCCTTTTTTTTAAACTAGTTTTTATTTTGGAGTATACAGCAACAGTACTCATTATTTATCACACGTAAACACATTGTGCGGGAATAATGTAAAGGAAAGTACAATACACGGAATTAGGTTCCCTCAGCAGAGCTACAGTGCCACCGGGACATTCCGGGTCCCAAAGGGCGGGATGGAGTACACTTGAAGGAGCGGTAAGTGCAGTACTGCTCCGATAAGATAAACAGTTGATAATGTCACGTAAGCTAGTAACCAAACATATAAGTAAATGGAAAAAAACCCTAGGCAGTAGTTGGTAGAGGCAATGTGACCTAAACATCTCTAAGAAACACAGATACGCTTAGCATTTGGCAGAGACCATCCCACTCCTCCCACCGGATGGACCCATAGTGTATTGTGTAACAAATGAACAGGGCCACATCATGTGGCAGGTGTTTTGATCTATAACAAACTAATTACCACAGATTCGTCAGGATCCAAACTGCCACTGTCATATTTTTATGAAGACCACTGCTCCTTCCCGGAGGGGGGCCCTCCAGCCGTCCGGTCTAACACATCCTGGTCCACAAGAGTCAACCAGTTATTCACGACACACAATTCTATTCATCTTCTCAATCTGGCGATAATTAATCGGACAGAGACTAGAATATGTAATGTTCCCAGACTCTAATAATTTTCCTATTATTGGTTACATATATGTTTTATTATTATTTGTTTATTGTGTAATCATATATTTTAATAAGTTTTATATTTTTTAAATGTGTATAAGATTTTTGTAATTCTTTTTATTTTGTATATTTTATTTATTTGGAAATGTATTTAATATTTAGTAATTGAATTTTAATATTTTTAAGTATATTTTAAATATTGTAATACTTTAATAATGTTTTAAGCTTAAAACTGTGGTGCCTGGAGTTGTGGCATTGTGCCAAGATTGGATAGCACTTCACCCTATTCCTTTTATTAAATACTTTTCCATGACCGCCTCATAAACTAACCTGCCCCTCCCACTGGATGGGCAGATTGGTAGTAAATGAACTAATCTGGCCCACAAGAGGGCAGAATTGGTTTTGTGCAGGAAGGAATACCTTCCTGCACAAAAACAATCCAAAGAGAGAGTAACAAGGATAAATGAAGATATTTCTGCTTGTTACACCTCTATCAGGTAGGTGCACCATGTTGATGCATAACCAGGTTTACAAGTATTTGTAAATCTGAGTATGCATCAAAATACATGGGAGGATGCATGGGAATGCCCATGCTCCACCCATGTAATGCCTACCCGACGCAAAGTACCACAACGCAAAGTGGTTCTGAGTCCCTCAGTAACTGCCCAACAATGATTTTGCATCAGGGCTGAGCCACAAAAGTGATGCAACCCCAACGGAAAGTTATAGTAAATCTGGACCAGGGGTGGGTTGATTGGGGGCTAATCCTCCAATCTGCTCCCCAGCAAGGGGCAGAAAGTGGGTTGCATGACAGTGGGTGTCTAAAAATATGTATGTTTTAATATTGCTTCCAGTGGTACAGTTGCAAAAGATATCGTTTTTAATTATTTTAAAGTTTTAGTTTATATATTAATTCTGATATTTCTGTCTCCCTATTTACACAACTTAATATTTTGTCCAAACACCAAAATAAAATGTATAAAATTCAACTAGTCCTATAATTTCTGTAACATTTATAAAAATGTCATAATTTGAGTTCCTGATGTTTCTGGAGAGAACTGAGTTACAGTTGTATATAATTGAACGCCACTTCCTTTAGCCAAAAAGTGGTGCTGTTTATATTTTTGAATGTTGTATTGTTTTCTCTGTAGGGCATAGTATGCGTATTTATTAGCTGTAGAGCAAATATTAAAATACAATATAATTTGTTTTCTGTTCTATTATTGGATGGCACAATGTAACTTTCTTTGTCACACCACAGTGACTTCACAGTTCCTCTGTCTAGAAGTGTATAAAGGCTAACCATTTTGGGAGACGAGCGAGTGAGAGATTTCCAATTGCTCCTTCAGGGGCAAACTTCACGTTCAACTTTTCATTGACCAGAACTTTTAATAATTAGCATGTTCTTAACTTCCTGCTTTACTGAGCAATTCCTTATAACAAATCCTCTTAGGTTCTCATTTGCCTCGTGCGAGACCATATTCGGTGGGGGACAATTTTTGGAAGGTGCAAAGGTTTCCATGAGTACATCTCAAAAACCGCGACAGTTGCAGCTTTCCAAAAGCACTTGTGAAAAACTGTTGAGAATTCCCATTTATGTTCATGCTGTGGCATTTACGGATCCACATAGCATTCAGTGTGAAAATATCTAAATATCTTACATAAGTGCCAAAACACTTCACAGGATTTCTGCCCTAGAACACCCTTTCCCCACGCACACAAAAATTGAATTGCGAGTACATCTTTTTTAGCATAAAACCATGCTTTGTAATATGGTGCCCTAGTTTATACACACACTCACTTATGTATATACTGTCGACCGCTCCTGGTTCCCTCCAATAGTTTAATCAGAAGTCATTTTGACATTTTCTCCCTCACACATTTCCCAATCATCCACCCAGCTACTCTGGCTATTCTCATTTCTCTTACACTTAACCTCACTTCAAACTCCTCAGAGCGTGTCACACAGCATGAGTAAGTAATCTTTCTCTGCCACACATCTGGACAAAAAAATCCTTCTTACTTTCTCTACCACTGTCTCCAGGGGAGTAACAAAAGCTGTTGTTTGTACACACTTTAAGATTTATTGTATGTGTATAATATGTGTGTGATGTAAAGCGCTCCCTCGCCCTACATTGAGATGAGAGGCTCCCTTTGACCTTACTGAAATCACGGATAGTGACATCATATGACCTTTGACTCTGAATTATCTGAGGAGATCATGTCACATGACCTTAATCCTGGTGACATCACAATAAGTGACATTACTGAAGTTCCATAATCGGTGCATGCTTATATAATAAAACAACACATACATGTCTATTTTGAATACCACATATATCAGGGTGCTGACATGATCTTTGAAAGGTATGGGGCATAATATTAGCCCTGAATTGTAATGACCGAGTGAAGCAAGTGAACCAGACCTTTTCTAAGACGGTTCATGGGCCTGCCCCAATAAAGGTTTGATCAACTTTGGGTCAAAGTGTGCATTTTAAAGGACATTTTTCACATAATATTCCTACAAAGCCACAGTCTCTGAAAGGACACTTTAAATATTCAAGACATTGTGCTGCCTATGTTTAGATATCAATATATGGAATCGAGCCATTCTTTCAGAATTTTGGCAGGAATTATGTAATTTGGTGAGGTCCTGTGAGACACCTTCCCTCCTGAGGACAAACACCCTAAAACCTGCTGAGGACAGAGGGATACACCTCACACCCACACTGAGTATAAACATCAGTGCAATGTAGCCACCTGGCAATATGTTTTACACGTTTAAAAGAGACAAACTGAATGAACAAATCAGTCACTGGAACCATTTGAATATTGCAAATCAGATAGGCTCACAGCACTATGTCTTGGCTAGGCAAACCAAAGGCAGGTGATTCACTTACATTGGACAGCTTGCACCCCTCTGACACCTGTGCACTCCCATGGAACTTGCGGCTTTTAGTTTATGGCACGTGGTTAAAAGATAGGCTAGTGGTGGGCCACTATAACAGATGTGGTATATTGCATGTGGATAATTTTTTAACCACTGCACTGTAAGCATATATATATTTGCTAGTTCTCATCTACCCCTAGCCTTCCCACGATCTCCAGTGACATCGGACATGGCACCAAATTGAATACTGAATTGTGATGTAATTGCCTTGCATCTTTTAGATAAATGATTGTATTTCTATGTTTTTTTATTATCTCTTGAAGAAAACCTCTCGAAAAAAACATTTGCGCTGAATACTAAACTGAAAAATAATAAATATATGACTTTTGGTATATCTCTATTTTTTCTCTGTGTTGGTGCTTTCTGAAATTATATACATGACTGTTTGTTAATAATTTATATTGTTGTGTTGCTTAGAATACCTATTGGAAACTGTCTACTTGCTTATGTACTGCTTTTTCCCACATAATTATTTTTCCCTACGATAAGCAAGAATATTATATTTGTAGGGGTCCCTAATTTTCAAAACTCTATATATTTACTATTCATCATTCCACTTATGTTTATGTCCGAGGGTGGAGATTAGAACAGCAAATATATAATTACTTTACAATACAGTGGTAGGTTGATATAATGGGTGCAACATTATAGCCGGTTGATATTAACAATCTCGTTAGTGTGTCTTCAGTAGGCCACGGAAAGTAAATCCTCCTGTACCTTATCCCTCTTGCACACAAAATAAGCAATGACCTGCCAGACCCACATTCTGAAGTGCTCCATATCAACTAGCTTCAAGGGAGACCACTTTCATAATAATTTTTTTTTTATTTAACAGTTAATATCTGATGTTTCCAAGCGCAGCACAGGTGTTGGTACCATCCAAAGTAATTGTATCCAATTCATAGACCTCTGAAGTAAGTACAGTTGTTGACTCTGGTAGGGCTCAAACTTGTGAGTCACAGAAGCAGTGTGACTCACTGAGCTATCTGTCTGGCTATTTACCACATCTCACGACATGGTCTAATTACTTTAAAAGTCACTCTGGTCTGCCACCACTCGATGCAGGTGCTGGTGGCTTTTTTACTCAAAGTACAGTGAAAAAACGTAAGCCTGGATGTAGTCATGGCCCCGCCTGCTGATTGCATGGACCTTGGGGGACAATACATTTTTGGTATCCGAAAACTTGAAAATATAAACCCAACAGTATGCTCTCAATTGGTCTTCGCCACATGGCAGTGAGAAACATTTTTTAGCCTCACGGGGGTAAACAAACAGGAAATCCATTTACCTCACCTTTAAGCAAAGAGCATTCGCCAGCATTTATACATAACCCCCCTGCCCACGTGCTATACTCTGAAATTATGTTGAAATAATACATTTATTATTAATTAATATTTACTAGCGAGAGGGGGTGGACAAA
Organism: Lissotriton vulgaris; assembly: GCF_964263255.1. Lineage (NCBI taxonomy): Eukaryota > Metazoa > Chordata > Amphibia > Caudata > Salamandridae > Lissotriton > Lissotriton vulgaris. The sequence goes on along the minus strand of NC_141689.1, from coordinate 1,515,363,519 downwards.
GACAATAAGACCAAGAGGCCTGGGGCCCTTAGGAACCATGGGCCGGCCAGGCTGTCCTACCCAAAGTATTGTTATAAATTATAGTAGCACAGACGCTGAGGGGCCTCCCACGTGACTAGGAGCTGAAATTCAGAGTTGCCAACAAGGTGGTTGTATTGAAACAGAAGAGTATTATTCTTAGAGCGAAAGACAAACTGAAGGTGAGGAGGAGCAGCTGCAGAACATCTTGGGGATTTACAAACGCATGAAGAGTTTTTGGAGATAAATAACAAGCATTGGAACCGAGCAGTGATTGGTGAGGAAGAGGCGATAACTGAGTAGAAATCCCAGCTTTAACTGATACAGAGACAGAATGAGAAATGGAAGCCGCTGCAGGAAAAGGAAACAAATCGCAAAGCCTGGCTGTGTACCACAGCAAAGAGACACTGTTCCCCTACACAAAAGCTGTGATTGACCAGCCAAAACCTTTACAAGAACAAGTGTACCCCTCGTCAAAGAAAGGCAGGAAGGAAATGCCAATTCGAGGGGACTGGTCATGTTGTCTTCGAGGTAAGCTAGAGATGAGAGAACTGTACAACATACACTTTCTGATTAATATGCACAGGCTTTGCTGTTTTTAAAGCATAAATACTTTTTAAAAAATAAGACATAATTAACACCTGCTAAACAAGCGTAATTTTACGAATTGTATTTTTTATTTTGTGAAAAGCCAAGATCCATTTAATTTTTATATCAGGAAAATTAAAATGGGTCGGATCTTTCGTCCTCATCCTCCATGGACACCTTTGGTCCTGACCTTTCAGTTAACAAATCAGCGCGTTGTGGGAGTTGTAGCCTTCATTTCTTTCGAATAACCAATAGATTTGAGCATAATACACGGAGGAGGTCAAAGCAGTTTGATAAAATAAGAGGCAAAGAAGTTCAAACTGGAGAGTTTGGGAACGTTGTTATTACAGCAGTTGGCAACCAACAGGAGCTTGTTTGTCAGCAACAAATGGCTGAAAAACGTAATCGAAAAGAATTGCCCCTTTGGAGTTCATTATCATGTTTGCGAACTGACGGCCCTGAATAAGCATGTTTGATTGTAGCAAAGACCCACCTTATGCATTTGAGTATTCAATTGTGCGCATCCACATGCATTAGAGGCCGATATTTATCATAGGAACACTCACAGTGCAAGCCCCAGCATGCTGAGCCACTGGTTGAAAGCCACCCTTGACACCAAGGCACTTAATATCACTGTATTCATATGAACTCCCTGCCCGCCTTTATCTCCAACGCGGACTCTTATCTAGTTTTCAAAAAGCATCTCAAAACCTGGCTTCTATCATCTTCAGTGGCTGTAGATTCTCTTCCTCTCTGCCTCCTTGTTTTGCCTGCTTCAGCGCCTTGACACCCTCGGGTATAAGTGCGCTTTACAAATATTATCCTATCCTATTTTCGGCCTGCAAGGTTTTGTATGTTAAAATTGGAAAAGCAATGGAGCGGTGCACTACCAGGGTATAGTAGCATTTAATAATGAAGCATGATCAGTTCCTTCGTAGGTACCATCTTTATTTAAATATATCCAAATGCAAAGAAAACAAACATCTGCCAATGCGTTTCGTTCTAGGGGTGAACTTCGTCAGGGCAATAAATGTATGGCGAATGGCGTCACTAGTTGTAACATAAGGTCCAATAACCTTCAAGCTGTAGGAATCATTGCAGTGCGGCGTAGTCCTCCATGATAAGGGTCACCAGTAAAAAGCCTGCAGTGGCAGTCTGAGCGTGTCTGCACTTCTCTGTCGTGGCTGGACATAATCCCAAAAGTCCTTTTAAAGCTACAACTCCACATGCACATCAACAATTTGCCCTCAAAGTGTTAATATCCTTTCAGCTTGGCGACACATCTGGTTGCTGCTGTATGTCCTTAAAAGGCCTCTAATACCTCTTCCTTGGGATATTTATGAGAGGATTAGAGCCTTCTCCCTTCCTCTCATTTTACTGTATCTTTTTCCATCCATCCATTCTCTCCCCTGCCTCCTTGACCTTTCTCCACTCTCAGATTCCTCACTCCTTGCTCTTTGGTTCCTCCCTCATTTTCCTGAAGCCCTGTGCCCACAGCTCTTTGTTTCCTCCCTCATTTTCCTGAAGCCCTGTGCCCGCAGCTCTTTGTTTCCTCCCTCATTTTCCTGAAGCCCTGTGCCCACAGCTCTTTGTTTCCTCCCTCATTTTCCTGAAGCCCTGTGCCCACAGCTCTTTGTTTCCTCCCTCATTTTCCTGAAGCCCTGTGCCCACAGCTCTTTGTTTCCTCCCTCATTTTCCTGAAGCCCTGTGCCCACAGCTCTTTGTTTCCTCCCTCATTTTCCTGAAGCCCTGTGCCCACAGCTCTTTGTTTCCTCCCTCATTTTCCTGAAGCCCTGTGCCCACAGCTCTTTGTTTCCTCCCTCATTTTCCTGAAGCCCTGTGCCCACAGCAACTAAATCCAGGTAGATAGAAAGTAACAGAGGTGCCAGCAGTGGAACTGGCCTTCAAAAACTCGACTTCAATGGCTCCAGTCCCCAAGGAAATGTCCAATGGAATAAAGGTCGGACGTTGGCACTGTGCCACTGAAACAAAGCTACACCCAACAGGGAAGCTCTAATCAGGGGAAACTGGCCCTGGGCTCCTTGTGTACAGTTTCAGGGAGGACATGGCATGACAATTCTGGCTGGACTGTTCCTACTGCAGCAAGGTGACCTCTGATTTTCATATGTCTGGGCCTAAACAGAGGTGAGGAAAAGAAAGATGGACTGGAGTGCTACCCTGAGGGATTGCCAGTGGTTAGATTTTTTCCAAGGATTCCTCCTATCATCTTATGTGTGTTCAGTGGAATAAAGGGGCAATCCACCCCAGAACTTTCCAATACATCCAAGGATTCCTTTGATCCTACCGTTCATGATGCTGCATGTCTAGCCTGCTCTGGGACCTAGGCATAGCACTTGTAGCTAAAATACAAAATAGCACAAAGTGCATACAAGTGGTAGAAAATTCAAACTGTAAATGGTATAATACAAACGGATGTAAGCTTAAAAAAAAGACACACACAACAGAGGACAGCACATTATGTCCACCTACACAAACAAACTGTCACATCTGATTTGGGACATCGTATACTAAAACAAGCATTTGCAATGCAAACAGTCTCGCATTTGTGAAAGTTGGTGCTATTGGCTTTGTAAATGATATTGTTTTTCACATATGTTTTTTGTTTGCAGTCCAGTGGATGTTTGTAGTGGAATTATATGGTTTGAATTGGAATTGTGTGGTGTGTAGTGTATTTGTTTACTGGAAATATGTGTTACAGCAAACAAATGATGGACGGAATTCTGACAATGCAAACATTCTACCCCAGTCAAAAGATCTGGGTTAAATCCATTGTTCTTTTGCTCACCATTCCACCCCAGTTTAGACCCAGCCATATGCAAATCAGTCTTGACCCTGTGCCTTATGGGAACAGTCTAGACTGAACTTCCAAACCATGTCCTCCCTGGACCGCAAACAAGCATCCTGGGACTGGTTTCAGTGTATGTCACACTTCTTCAGCCAGGCTAGCTTGAAACCAGTGGCACAGTGAGCAAGGGACATGTCTGACAAATGACGGATGGAATGCTGGCAAAGCAAACATTCTCCCCCAGTCAAAAGATCTGGGTTAAATCTATTGTTCTTTTGCTCAAAAGAAAGATGGATTTAATCCAAATCTTTTGACTGGGGGAGAATGTTTGCATTGTCAGCATTCCGTCCATCATTTGTTTGCTCTAACATATTGGAAATATGTGGCATGGTGAATAGATAAATGAGGCCTGCTCTATGATCAACTTTCTGATTATGTCATCCATCTGGGTCTGCTATAAACAATGCTGCCGAGGACATCACATATCTCTTCCTCCTAAAAATTATTTTTGAAAAAATCCAGTCTGTGTTCCATCTGTTAAGCCTTCACCAGAGCATCTTCATGGATATTTGAAGCTTTGCACAAAAGGAAAAAATGTGTGCTAGCTTCATTACCACATATTTTCATTGCAGCTTTTTTTTTTAAGTTTAGTGCTAAAACGGCTTTCCTGAGAAAGTTTTACCACATTAGTGGCATGATTAAAACACCTGGTGTTACCTCTAGAACAACTGTGGCAATTACACAGGGAAACTGGTGATTGAGGGCATGCTGGGCTGCACTCAACCTATATCGTGAACATTAAGAGTAAAAGTGCTGAGAAAAGTAATACCGTAAATGGTGAAATCCAGTAAAGCGCATGTCTACGTATTCATGAGCAGTACCAAAACATGAAAGGGTATAATTGGTAATTGTTGCTTTTATGACTAGGTTGCAGCTAAAGAGGTGGTAGTGCATCGTGATAGCACTCACATGGAGGAATAACAAAATGTATCGCCCCTGGTGAAGAGGAGGGGCGGAATAGCGGTCCTGAGCTGTGAGGAGATAAAAAGTGGCAAGCATGTAATGCCTGCCAATGGGTCTTGCCTTTGGTACCTTATAAGTGTTTAGCAATGCAGCATATTATCCCCCACTGGTCACATTTATGTAATGAAACTAGTGCCTATGTAAAGCGCTTTAATACCTTCATTTGCGCTATATAAAAATTAAAGAAATTAAAAGGAATGGAAGGAGAAGTGCTTGCAGGTTCCTGAGGTGACTCAATTCAAGTTATGCACTAGACAAGAGTAATATGCTTATTGAAAAAAAGTAACAACATTCTGGAGAAAGTAAACACTCATAGGGAATGCAAGATTAAGTAAAGTATGTGAAATGAAAAGCAGGTACAGCATGGTTACCTTAACACTTTTACACTCATTATTCAGAAATCAATTAGTGTTTTTGCCTGAAACATTAGGGACATCGATACAGGGCACCGAAGGGACCCATTTCAATGTCCATTGCTTATATCAAGTAAGTAGTATGTTTCAACAGACTGGGGGCCATATTATCAAGAAAGGGTGATACATTTTCGCCCCTTTTATCGGCAGGAAAATGCCGCTAAAGCGGCGATAATGGGCTTGATAATATGCCCTTGTGAATTCCCATAGAAGCCCAGGTTAACACCAGAACCTGGGCTTCTATGGGAATTCACATGGGCATATTATCAAGCCCATTATCGCCACTTTAGCGGCAGTTTCCTGCTGATAAACGCGACGATGATGTATCGCCCTTTCTTGATAATATGGCCCCACATCCCTGAACACAGAGCTGGGGTACACATTTTATAAACTAAAATAAGAAAAACAGCTGATAAGCATCAAATTAAATGTGTTGCACTCCAGGCATTAACAAGGTATTGCAGTTCTTCCAGGAATAGTGCTTTCCTCATCCAGGGAAAACAATGCTATTCACAGAAAGATGCGAAAAGGAAAGTAGCGCTTCACTGGCAAACTCTGTAAAGTGGAGCTTATGTGTTTGGGAGTGAATAAAAAAAAGTTGGCCACTTTGCGATCACTCTGTATTGCTTTAATAAATTTTTTATTTGTATTTATTTATTTATTTATTTATTTAAACATTTGTAAAGCGCTACAAAGGCCCTTGGGCATCTCGGCGCTGATATCTGCTAAATTCAGCCCTAAAGGAGGATCTACTTATTGGTCAAATAACCAAGTTTTGAGTTGTTTCCGAAAGGACCACAGAGAAGGACTGTTCTTTATGATTAGCGGCAAAGAGTTCCAGAGCTTGGGTGCGGAAACAAGAAATCTTCTGTCACCCCATGAGACCAGTCTGGTACGGGGTACTTCCAGCTGGAAGAGATCAGAGGACCGCAGGGACCTAGCGGGCCGGTAGGGGATGAGTTGTTGAGTCAGAAAGGCCGGTCCCTGGTTGTGCAGTGCCTTATAGACAATGCACAGAGCCTTAAACTTAGCTCTGTTCCTAATGGTAAGCCAATGCAACTCTCTGATGGTGCTCGAGACTGATTGGAATTTGGGGATGTTACCCAGCAGTCGGGCAGCGGCATTTTGAATAGTCTGCAGCTTGTTAAGGACTCTCTCTTGGGCATTCAAAAATAGAGCATTACAGTAGTCCAAGGTGGATAAGACCAAGGACGTGATCAAGGTCTTGCCAGCTGAGGTAGGGAGAAAAGGAAGGATTTTTTTGATGATTCGTAGTTTATAAAATGCGGAGGAGGCAATCTGATTTGCATGAGGAAGGAAAGTAAGCCTGTCATCAACCATAACACCCAGGTTCCTTACCTTACTGACTGGAATAGGCGGTGAGCCCATGGACTGTGGCCACCAGCGAGAAGACCAATCAGGGGATAAGTGTCCAAAGATGACCACCTCGGACTTATCCGAGTTCAATTTGAGGCAGTTGGCGGCCATCCAACTTCCTATAGCCTGCATGCCCAGATTGAAGTTGTCAGCCACTTTTTGTCCGTCATTTCTGATGGCCAAGACCAACTGGGTATCGTCAGCATAGGAAGTAAGGCTCATCCCATGAGCTCTGATGGTGTTGGCAAGGTCCGACACGTATATATTAAAGAGTGTCGGACTCAGGGATGAGCCTTGGGGGACTCCGCATGGCAGGGACAGGGTGGTAGATTGAAAAGGCCCTATGGTGACCACCTGAGTCCTTCCGGCAAGGAAGGATGCCAGTAGGGCCTTAGCCTTATGCTTAATCCCCAGATCTTCGACACGGTCGATCAAAATCGCATGATCGACCGTGTCAAATGCTGCTGAAAGATCCAGCAATATCAAGACCGCAGTGCCACCCGCATCACGAATGATTCGGATATCCTCTGTGGCCTTGATCAGGGCTGTCTCTGTCCCATGATGTTGGCGAAAACCAAACTGAGAATCATCCAATAAATGATGGTGTTCTATAAAGGCTGACAGTTGGGCGTTTAAGGCCTTTTCGACAACTTTGGCCAAGATGGGCAAATTGGCAATCGGTCGATAGTTCTTGAGCTCAATCCTGTCTAAATTTGTTTTTTTCAGCAGTGGCTTCAGTAAAGTCTTTTTTCGGTCAGCGGGATAGACTCCTGTGGTAATCACAGTATTACATATATTAGTGATTGCTGGAAGCAAAACTTCCAAAACTGGTTGCAATACTTTAAAAGGGCATGGGTCAAGGGCAGAGCCTGATTTAATAGGTGCCAAAAAATCCCTGACCTGAGTAATAGAGACCTCCCTAAACTGAGATAAGGAAGGACCAGTTGTGGAGTGATTCACCTTCTCAGAAGGAATATCTACATGCGTTTTTTCGGAGCTAGCAAAGACCGCATAGATATCATTAACTTTGTCATAAAAGTAGTTGGCCAAAGCATCACAGAACAGTTGGGAGGAGGGGGGTTGGAGGTTAGGTAAACAACCAGCCAATTGTTTAGTTGTCTCAAACAATGCTTTATTTGAATTTTTAGAAAGTTCAATTTTTTCCGAGAAGTACTTCTTCTTGGCATCTAGGATCATATTTTTGTATATGATAACCGAGTGCTTATAAATTATTCTGGCCTCTTCAGAATAGTGCCTGCGCCAATTCCTCTCATTCTTCCGACACAGCTGCTTCTGTGTCCTTAGTGTATCCGAGAACCATGGGGCAGATGGAGTTGATCTGTTTCGAGAGCTTTGTTTTTTCTGGACCTGACGAGTGGCAGCAGATGCAACCCATTCATTATATTGGGTAGTAGCAAGATTAGAATCAAGTGATAAAATCGGGCTAGTTTTAATCAGAGCTGATTGTAAACTATAGCTGTCAATAATTTTCCAGTCTAAGAAGGTCTGATGGTTATTATCATTCTCCATAGCTGTTCCTGAGGCATGGCTGGTTAGAGTATCCGTTATAACAAAGTGATCAGACCATATAATGGGGAAAATTGCAGAAACCCGAAGGTTGTCTAGATTCGTATTCTGAACCTTTTTTTTCTCTCCGTCCCGAGAGTACACTTTGGAGTAGAATAAGGTCAGAAAAGGACAACTTTTCGAGCAACAAAAAAAAGTGTTTCTTCCTTATTGGATTATTTTCACTGGGTAACGAATGAAGAAGGAAAGAAGAGGAAAGAGAGGGTTAGAGTCGTTTCTTGAGTTCATGGTTTTCAGCAAGTGAGGAGCTAGTGAGACGACAAAAGGAGGAAATGGAATAAGAGGAGGAGGAAGAAGTGGACAATGTCCTTGTTTTCTCTGGGCAAGAAGGAAAAGACAGAAGTGCATATGTACTTGAGAAGTGGTGGAGCGTGGCATTAGCTTCCTTAACATAACGCAGCGCTCCGCCACTTCTGAAATGCAGGTCTGCACCATATTTACAACAATTTGGTGCATCCCTGCTTTTCCCCCTGTGCTGGCGCTAAATTTAGTAGCTTAGCGCCAACGCAGGCAGCCTTGCACCATAGTGCAAGGGTGTTTGGGTTGAGGGGAAGATTGTTTATGTGTAGGAAGATGTCCCTGGCATTTTGAAACGTCTGTGTGTGCAGCTTAATACAGCACACATAGAAGTTACGAAATGTCATTTTTTTATTGATTGTTTATATGCAGGAAGGGACACCTTCCTGCACATAAACAATCAAAGGCCTTTTGCGTTTCTGTGCAATGCAGCACACAGGAAACAGCAAAAAAAGGAGAAATTAAACATTTCTCCTAGTTGAGACTGTTTAAGACCAGGTTTTCCCTGGTCTTAATTTTGGCGCTGCCCCATATTTACACCACTCTTATAAATATGGGGTAACGTCAATATCAATGGGTGTTGCGGTGGCACGCCCACCGTAACACCTATTGTTCACCCCTTTCACACTAAGGAAAGCGTGAAAGGGGGCCTTATTTACAAGGCAGCGTTATGCTACAGTAAATGGCTTAGCGCCGCCTTGTAAATTAGGCAAAGCACATATCGCCACAGGAACGTCACTAAAATTGACATTCCTGTGGCGATAGGGGCTTGTAAATATGCCCCAACATTTCTGTGGCGATAGGGGCTTGTAAATATGCCCCAGAGTCCTTTTCCTTCTCTGCCCACCCCAACCATCCCCGAACGGTCACAGACAGCGAGCCTTATGGACATTAAAAGTTTAGAGGAGGAAAAACGATTTATGAGAGGCGAAAAAAAAGACAAGCCACACCCCTGAGTTAAACACCGCCAGCGGTGCAGTTTATTTTAGACTGTTTCCCCAGGGCACTGCCTGTGCGAGGTGGGCATCGGCTGCGGGTTGGAAACTCACAGCTTATTTAGTTTGTGATTTCTCTGCAAGTTCTTGTGCCCACCCACTGCCCCCTTCCCTGCTTGCTGCGCTGTTACTACCCCCTGCAGACAGCAGTGCACTGTCATGCCTATATATGGATATTTGTCCATTGTGCAGTGCTGAAAACTCCATCAGTATTGAGCAAAGCGCACATATTCGCACTAGAAGCAGGCATGACGCGCTTATGAAAGGGCCAGTGCAGCATGGATAGTGAGGTTGTGACTGGGACGTTGCACATGGCACTGATTTATTATTAGCAGTGTGAGCCACACTGATGAATAAATATGTGTTTTTTAGGTTGAGCCTGGGCAGCGCTTGCACTGCAAGGCATACTGTATTCAGATATGAAATTGAAGCTCCGCCCAAGCTCCACCCATATTTTTCATAGAGTTGTGTCATTGTCCTTTGTAAACTGCAGCTTTTCATGGGTCAATAGGCTTAGTAGTCCCTCGTTAGGACCGCCTTGTCTCATCTTTTAACCTCCCATAAGGACTGGCCCTCTTACGTGTGTTGTTAGGTAGGCTTTAATTACAGCCTCTTTTATTCCTTAAATGGTTTTCACCTGGAATATTTCGTTAAATGGTTTTCACCTGCCTGCTGTTGCAGGCAAGACACGCTCTTCTGCAACTAACAACTTAATTTTAACCAGCACAGCTTGCCTTTTCTTTTGTTTGTTACTTGAGATTATGGCCCACATGCATCATTGTTACATTTTGCACTTCCTAATTTGCGAAAAATAAGGAATCGCAAATTAAGAAGTGCAAAATGCTATGCATCATTGTTTTCGGTATTCATTTGGGATTCGGTAAAAATCGCAATTTTTACCGAATCCCAAATGAATACCGAATTCTTAAGTGCATTTTCGCAATTCCTATTGATTCCTATGGGCCAAAAGGCCCATAGGAGTCAACGGGAAGGCATCAGCAAATTGCGAGTGGCACTTTGAAAATTTCATGGGTGCAGGGGGGGTCCAAAGGACCCCCCCATGCACCCCTGAAATGTATTTTTCGCATCATGTTTCACACACACATGTCCTAAGGACATGTGTGTGTGAAACATGAATGTAGAAAAAAAAACATTTGCATCATTTTAAACACTTTTCCAAATTTACCGAGTGGTTCAACCACTCGGTAAATTTGGCACCCTAATTGCGACTTTGCACTTGTGAAAGTAATGATGCATTGCTTTTAAGAAATCGCACATCTGCGACTTCTTAAAAGCACCCGCAATTTTAGAACTCGCAACAATGTTACGAATTCTAAAATTGCTTCATACATCCCAAAAAGCACTTTTGCATTCGCAAACGGCTGATTTTAAGTAATCGCACCGTTTGCGACTACAAAAATGCTTGATGCATGTGGGCCTATATGTTTTGAAAACCTGCACTAAACGTGCACTCCGTTACTTGTGATCCTGAACAGGCGCCCCCCGCGCCTAGGGGAGGTGCGCCCTTAGTAGCGCCACGGGGCTGAGCCTCCTCCGGGGGCCCCTGGACAAGGAAGTGATGTCATCGTGAGGCACGGAGAAATGAAACCTAGCGGAAATGAAACTTAGCAGGTATTTAAGGCTGTGCCCTGGGGGTTTCGATCTCTTTGTCCCCTTGGACCACAGCCTGGCCACTGCAGCGACGTTGATGTGGAGAAAAGTTCCGGTTGGCAGCGGGCGGAGGTGGCAGGCTGAGTTGGAGGGGGCCGTGGCGTAGTGTAATACTTGTTAGTTTTACAACACCTTGAGGTTACTTTAGAATCAGTGCCACACACAATGCAACAGAATATGGAATGCTACTAACTGTATATATGTACAATGCTATTTGAATGTAATGGTGGTACGTCGTGCATGCAATGCATTATGGGTAGGGTGGATTTGCCATAACTTCTTTAGGATGGCCTCATTCAACATTTCATTAGGACTAAAGACTGCAATTCTCCTGACCACCTACGGAGGGTCACCCTCAGCATTAGGTTTTCAACCCTGTCCTATTCCAAATACTTATTTATTTATTTATGCGGTTTTCTATAGAGCAAACTTTACCCGAAGGTGTCAGAGCGCTTTACAATACAACCCGTTGTATTACATAAGGACTTCAGAGTACGGATGGACTGGCTTTTTACTATACGTCACATGCTTGGTGTAGCAGTACAATTTAGTACAGTCTGTGAACATACTCTTTGAACAGGTTCTCATTTTTAATCCTCATATTCCTTTTAGATAGCACCATTTGAATTTTTCACTATTTACATACTTCTTTTACTGACTCGTGAACTATGCAACAATAAAGTTCCTTCTTCCTGCTTGCCCACTGAGTTTACGCTCTAGTGCCTCTGTTATGCGCTAATATAAATACGCTTCCGGGTTAGTGTCCCAGCTAACACCTTATGGACACTGACGTGAGCCACAGGTAACACTTTCCCGCAATTCTGGAAGTAAGTTCTTCAGATAGTGTACTGGTTACACTACAATCTATTCTCTGGTTTTGAGTGAACTAAGCTTGATGTTAAAGATGTGATCCTTTGGCCATACTTAGACCACACTCCTGTTTATTTTAGATCACATTTCTTCTGACACACACCCGTATCTTTCCCTTTGCCAACCCTCACTACATGCAATGAATACGAGCAATGGGAACCAGTTATGCTATACTTGATCTAGTAAGTACCCCGTTGGGGTAGCTGCGCGCTCTATAAAATACACAAATAAATAAGCACCTTAGGGCGCAACCGCCTTTTAGTGCATTAGATTGTTTCATACAAGTGCTGATATTTTACATCCTGCTACTTGATGTCGACGTAATCTTAGTCTCCACTCCCTGTTGTTTATAGATCATTGACTGAAGTACACACACCCGTGTCCCCATCCATGGCTTTTATTGACTTTAAAACCCACTGAACAAGGTATGATATGGTTCTTACAGCGTTTCTGGCTTTTCACTTCCGCCCTTAAGTGCAGGCTTACCGACACCACTTTCTTGTAGTTACAGATTTAACTTTACACTTGATTGTGTTCCCACTCACCTTGCGGTTCAGACCTACCAGGTTGGAATTATCACTGGCATCTGGGTGAGAGTTTAACTATAGAATTTTAATTAATTTTTCATTGTGACTTGCCAGTTTTCCCTTTTTTTTAATTCACATCCATTTTAGAATACATTGCTCCGTTTACCAGGATCACGGGTAAACATTGCTGCCTTTTCAATTATTTTCTTCACCTATGCATATATTGCTTCTTTATTTACGGTTATATATATTTTCAATTATCCATGCAGATTCTATTCACTGTCAATCGCGGTAAAGAGTAATCGTACTCTACTTTCCAGCCGGTTACAAAATTTTCACCGGCTCCAGGGTAAGATATGGTTCTTGCCATTTACTTGTTTTGAGTCCATTTTTTCTCACGGAGGTTTCTTTCCCCCCTCACAATCACTAGCCTTCATACATGAATATGACTTACCTTTAGGTCCTTATTGGTCATCCGCAGTTCTGAACGTTCTTCCATTACCTCCATGCCATGAACCCTACTCTCTGCTATTCACAGTGTCTTTGCCACTCGCTTGTTAGTCCGTAACTTCCACGTAATAATGTTATAACTGTCTTACCTAGATGCAATGTGTATCCAACGTACACTGCGTCACTCTGCACATCGCCAATGCACTTATTTTTTTTACGCGATTATTGCAACAGTACGGCAAACAGCATATTTCAGTATGTTCACCTATGAAACGGTTTGTATGTTGTGTAGGGTTTCCACAGTTAATGGGTATTCTTTCACCTATGCCACCTTTTAAGAAAGTTTACTCTCCATCACTTGTCACCATACTATGCTATTATTCATACCACTAATTGTATCATTCCCATCCCTGAAGAAGTCATGGGAGTATCCTCCTAGACGAAACACGTGTTGGCTGGTTAATTTTTGCTGGTTGCTTTTCTACGTGAATGAAATGAAAGAAACAACTTTTCTGCGAACTTTATTGAAATTGATTTTCTCATGGACTTACGTTATATGACCATGTATATATACACTAATGTATGTGTGCCCAGGATTTGAGTGTATTAGTAGTAAAACAAGCTTTAATACACTTCCATTTTAGACTAGATTTTGGATGTCCAGTCACTGTAGCTTCTGCCATTTTGTATACAATAAAAACATAAAAATAAAAAAAATCTAAAATATCTAAGGAAAAACCTTAATAACGCTCTAAAACTCAAACATTACTTGGAAAAAAAAATCAAAAACCCTCATCTAGTGTATCCAAACACTTCAAGGCTTTCTTCTTTACCCCCCATTTTTTTATTTGTTTTTTTATCAGAGCCTTTTTCAAGTCTCTTTCAAATATTCTTCAAGTCTTCTTTATTTATCAGCTTATTTTGACTGGAGTTGTTGCACCTTAACTTTTCACAGTTCGCTTTAAGGAGGTTTCAATTTGCTCTCATCAACTTCTTTAGTACCATTACCAGCTTCTCTCTTTATTTTGTCAATGCTTTCAAATTCTTTCACTATCACGTATGTCCACTCTGGGGCTGTATATGTCTTGCTCAGAATTCTTATTCTTTTTGTTCTTTTCACTAATTCTTTCTGCGATTTCTTCTTGTTCAGTTTGACTTGAGACTTCATTTATTTGCTCTGGCTTTATCTTTTCAAGACTGTATTTCAGTCTTTTCACTCCACTTGGCCAATTGTCACAGGTTCTTTTATTCAGCCCTTCTCTTTTTGTATTTACTCTTCGTTTTCTGTAACTTTCTCTTTTTCTTACTCAACAGCAGTCTTTCTTGGCCCAGTAGCTGGTGCCCACTTTACTTGGCTTGTGCTCGGTTGTTCATCATCCACAGGCTCATCAGAATCTGTTACTCTAGATTCTTTAGCTTCACAACCTCTAGCTTCTAGTTTCTTGTTTTTGTTGACCAGTTGCTGCTCACGTTCTTCAAGTAGACTTGGGACCCTTCTTGTATGACCTGCATGAATCCAGTTTGACAAGCCACCACACTTCACTGCTGTCGTAGTCACCAAAATAATCTGATATTGTCCGTGCCACCTGGGTCCTACACACGACTTCCTCACGTGTTTCTTGATAAGCACCCACTCACCAGGACTCAAAGCATGATCCGGCTATGTTGTGGTTGCAATTCTTCCAACCTGATGAGACACAGAATGCACCAGATCAGCCAATCCTTTACAATAACCAAGCAGTAGATCATCAGAAATATTCATCAGTTTGGTTTGCTGGTACAATCGCTTGTCTCATTGCTCTTCCCATTAGAACTTCATGAGGACTCAATCCAGTCTTTTTCAACAATGCTTCTATGACTCATCAATACTAGAGGTAAAGCATCAGACCATTTCAGTGTTGTGGATGCACATACTTTTTCCAGTCTATACTTTATAGTGGCATTGATTTGCTCCACTATTCCAAAAGCTTCTGGACGATAGGCACAATGCAGATTTTGCTCAATTTGTTGTGCTGCACAAATCATCCTAATTGTATTATTATTAAAATGAGATCCTCTATATGTTTCTAAGGTGACTGGAAAACCAAATCTCAGTATTAATTATCTCAGAAGCAATTTTGCAACAGTAAGACTATCATTCTGGATTTTGCTGCTGACAGGTGACACACCTCTGGCATAGACTCTCTGCAATGACCCTGAGTTTAGGGTTATATCATGACTGCTCGAAGAGCCTAATCATTGCATCTCTTCCCACATGTGCAATTCCATGGTATTCCCTTGCCAACGGAGAAAGTAAACAGTCTGGCTTGACTGGACTTTCGTCAGTGTACACTCATACTTCATCTTCTGCTCTCTTTTAACAGCCTGACCTTATCCAATGCTCTTTTTCTTCATCACTCGCCTCTTCCTGCAACTGTCTAATTTCATCCCAAGTTTCTACAGAAGAAAATATCAAGTGTCAATTGGCATTTTTCTTTTCCACCCCTTTGTTGACGGCAATTGAATTTTGTGCACAGAAACGCGCAACTTGATCTGCATATCTGTTACCATTCCTTATATAATCATTTCCTGATTTATGTGCAGAACATTTGACCACTGCAATCTTTTTAGGCAATTGCAATGCATCCAATACATCTTTCACATTTTTGCTATTCCTGATTGGGGAACCTGTAGAAGTCAGAAATTCCCTTTGCATGCATAGCTGCCCGAAATCATGAACCACCCCAAAACCATATTGACTGTCAGTAAATATGGTTACTCTCAGATTTGTGCCAATTTTGCATGCTCAAATCAAAGCAATCAGTTCTGCAATTTGTGCAGTTAACCCCTTTTAGACAGGATGCTTCTAGAACTGCAGCCACTGTACATATTGCATAGGCAGAACTCAATTCACCTCTTTCAATTCTCATACGTGATCCATCAACAAACATCACTTTATCTGATTCTTCTAAAGGGATATCCTTAATATCCGGCCTTGGCTTTGAGCACAACTCTGTTACATCCAAACAATCATGATCTGCTTCATCTTTCACTTCCACACAAAATGGACTAGGCAACAGGGTTGCTGGATTTATCGTTGTACATCTCATCACTGTCACATTTTCAGCACCCAATATCACTCTTTCATACCTAGTCAGCCGACTAAAGTTCATGTGCTGAGTCTGTGTCCTTGTTAAAAGGATTGCAACTGAATGTGGCACATACACTTTAACTGTATGTTCCATCACAATCGATTCACTCTGCTCCAGGCTCACACAAGTTGCAGCCACTGCCTTCAAACAACCTGGTAAGCTGCAGCCACTGAATCCAAAGTAGCAGAAAAATATGCCCCTGGACGTTGTGTCATTCCATGTCTTTGATTCAAAACTGATAATGCACACCCATCACTTTCACAACAGTACAATGCAAAATCCTTTGTATAATCTGGCATTCCCAATGCAGGTGCTCAAAAATAAGACTGTCTCACAACTCAATAAAAACTCTCATGCTTTCATCATCCAACTCAATTTGATCGGTCACATCTTTGTGTGTCAACCACTGTAGAGGTTTTCCAATCAGTGAAAAGCCACTGATCCACTGTCTGCAGTATCCAACCATTCCCAAAAACATTTGTACTTCTTTCTGGGTCTTAGGCAGGCTCATTTGTTGAATCACACTGACCCTTTCAGGTGTCACTTTCCTGACTCCCATCTCTATCTTATGTCCCAAATATTGAACATCCGGTTTACCAAACTGTAATTTTGCTAGCGATACTTTATGTCCACCTTCTGCCAAATTATTCAATAAGGCAATTGTATCTGTCACGCATGCCTTTCATGTTTTTGATGCCACCAATAGGTCATCAAGGTACTGGACCAATACTGATTTTTCTGGCATAACCAAAGTCTCCAAACACTTTATCAGAATCTGATTGAAAATCGAAGGACTCTCTGTGTATCCTTGAGGAACTCGGCACCATGGCAATACACGGTCTCTGAACCGGAATGCAAATTAATATTGGCTATCCAGATGTAAAGGCATCTAGAAAAATGCTTGACATAGATCAATCACTGTGTACCATTCTGCATCACAGGGAATTTGACGAAGCATCACTGCTGGACTTGGCACTTTCTGACAACGGGGTACCACAATTTTATTGATTTTCCTTAAATCTTGCACTATTCTATATTTTCCAATTGGCTTTTTAATTCCAATAATAGGCAAATTACAGGGACTGCTTAGTATTTCTCTTAGAATACCCTGCTCAATCATTTGGTCAATCACAGGAGTAACTCCTGCTGTTATTTCAGGACTAATTTTGTACTGAGGTGTGTTTGGATATGTTGCACCAGGTTTCACTGTAACCTAAATAGGAGCCACACCTTTCATCAAACCAATTTATTTTCCTGTAAAGTCCAATTCATCAGACCTTACTGGATTTCTCAGCTCAACAGGCAAATCATTTTCAGTGAGAAGTGAAAACAACTCATCCACTTCTGTTCCTTGCTTCGCTTGCATCATCTTGAGTGCAACATCCTCATCTGGTGTTTTAAAAGCAATACCATCTGGCGTACAATAGATGGTGCAGATCATCTTGCAAAGTAAATCTCTCACTAAATGATTCACCGGACTCGTATCACATACCACGAACCAATGCATGTCTCTGGATCTTCCAATACGAACCTCTATTGGTTTTGTGATTGGAGTTTTAATATGCTTATTAGATACCCCTACAACTTGGATAGTTTCGCCCGAGAGGGGTAGGTTAGGAATTTCTGCTGCTCTCACAGTAGAATGGGTAGCACCAGTATCCACTAGGAATGTAATATTACCTTCCACTTTTCCATCAACAAATGGGCCTGATTGATCTACCTCTAGAGTTGCACCAAGCACGCACTCTTCTTCCCCCCTCAGGCAACGTCACTGAGATGAGTCTTAATCACTTTCATTGCATTGCAACAAGTATTGCAAAACCATTTGCAAAATTTAATTCTTAGCAACTTATTCACCTACGTGAAATCCAGTGTTCGCACTGTACCTCTGTACTTGAGCATTCACATTATTTGGCATAGGAGCTTGTGGCACCTGTAACTCTGGAGTAACTACCTGTTGCTGCTGGTGTTGATTCACAACCACCTCATTCTGCATCTATGGATTCAAATTTTGATTCACCCCATTACTTTTCTGAACAGATCTACACTCGTTCTTCCAATGTCCATATTTTCCGCACGCATGACAAGAATATTTATTTTTCAAATCATCTTTACTCATTTTACCTCTACCTCTACCACTGTCAGACACTTGACCATTCTGGTTCTGACCTTTCATTTGATAATCTGTTTGAGAACTACTGTTCACTTCTTTCTGCTCTGCTACCTTCACTTGTGTCCACATCATTTTCTCTTTCAACTTTTTATGTCTCGAATCAATATCATCACTACAATATTACGCATACCTCAAAATCTCATTGACTGTTTCACTCTGCTAGCAAATCAAATGTTGCTAAATCATGTTACTAATCTCTGGTTTCAATCCAAACACAAAACGATACACAAAATGTCCCATGTCTTTATCTGAGATATTCTCAAACCCACTATACTGTTTGAACACCTGTAACAACCTTTCATAGTATGCATGTACTGATTCCTTTGGTTCTTGAGTTGTCCTGTCTATTTTAACCCAATCTGTTTCCTTTGGAGAAATTTTACTCTTCAAGTAAGTTACTACCTGATTCTATACTTTTTCATCACCTCATCTGATGGTGTACCTGTTTTTGGAACTCTTGGATATTCCTCTTTAGGCCAAGCAACAGTAATCTTACACTCAATCCATACATCGGCTGGAACAACAATCTCAAACAAATCATCTAGATCTTTTAACAGAACCTTTGAAACATTTACAAACCTCTCTACTTGTTTATACCATTCAACTGTTTTTCCCTCAGTCTCGGAAAGTCCTTTGTAAAGGATAATATATCCTGTCCCGTCTAAGGAATGTGAACATATCCACCACCTGGAACTTCTCTCATCAGACACACCCTTTCAGCGTGTTCTGTCTCCCTTAATGGAAACAAAGACGCATTTTGTCAGTACCCATTCCATCTTTCTTTTTCACCCATCTACCCTTCCATCATTCTACATCTCCCCATTCTTTCAAGGTATTCATCAACTTTTATCTGCACTCTTTTACCAGATGCATTCAAACTCTCCAATTCCTTATCAGAAAAATCCAGTCTATACGGTTTCTGTAACACCTTTGACTTCTCTATGTCTATTCCATATTCACAAGCAGCCTCTGCCAATTTCTCATGAAGTTTCCTTGCTCTCCAAGTCATATTTTTACATAAGAATAACAACTCTTCATATCGAAGTACCTAATCTGCCTGGACTTATTGTACCAATAATAATTTCTTCAAAATCCACTCTCAATTTACTCACATCTATACTTTGTGGCTGCGGTTTTCGCTTTTCCATTCCCCTAATCCAGTCATCTAACTCATCTGACAAAGGACCCATTGAACTCCCTGACGCTGGAGTTGCATTTGGCACTATTCTCCTCGGATCCATTTGTGCACTTCTCTTTGGAGTTTGTTATCAACTCACAAACTGGAAGATCAATCAATGAAGAATTTGTTTCAACCTGTTCAGCCTGATCAACTACCGCCGCTACTACCTCATTCCTAACACTATTCATTGGTACTTTTAATGGATGTGCTCTCCGGCACGGCTTTTTCTGACGTCAGTATTACTCCTTCTACTGACCCTTCCTTTACAAAATAATACAGCAATGTATTTTCTAGGTTTTTCTTAATCAAAATCTTATTATTAACAACATAAAACAATGCTACCTTGTCTGTTCCACTACGTAAAAAGATAGTATTCACTTCAAAACAAGATTCTTTCAATTCGAGTAGAAAAACGACCAGCGCTATTCTACACCCAAACAAGCTACAGGCGGACTTGGTACTCCTCTAGGTATAAGGCCAAAGTTTCACAAAAGGACTTTTATTTAAAAGGGGTCTTGGTACTCCCATGGGGATAAGGCCAGAGTTTCGGAAGTGGACCCTTCGCTATTACAGATAAAAATCTACTCCCATACGAAGTCCCTAATTTAACACCTACAGCCTTTCGCTGTTCAGTATTATGACAACAGACAAAGTACTTCTCCAGTGTGATAACTTATCCACACTCTTCTTCTGCCTACTTCAGGCTAATACATTATCATCCCAGGATCTCAGGTAACTCTGTACTCCCAATTCTAGACAACATAGAACAAAAATACTAACTCTTCATGTTAGGAAACACATAATCAATAATTATTACCAAACTAATCAATAATTAACCATCCTCCGCTACCAAAACGGATCCAGCGACAATCAGGGATCGATAATCAGTAAAAATACACAGGCCCATCCAACACTTGCCCAATACATATCTGCTGAAATAACGCTGGGTGAGTTTCAAGACTCAAAATCAGTTGTTCATTATACAGACTCGTATCTTACACGATAAATACATAACGGAGTCTGCATATTAACTTGTTTCCTCTGGTCGATGGACCTAAAGTTGAGAAGTTGATGGTAATAATAATAACTATCTGGCTATCTATTTTATTACTGAATAACCACAAGCCCAATGTAAAATTAATAATGTTTATCACCAAATAATTCAGTAAATAAGAGCGCAACATGTACAGATTCACAAGGCAAACAATGCATTAATCACAGAGAGAGAGAACATTTATCAAATGCAAACAGTGTCAAACTCATATCAAATGAACAAAAATGCATATGACGGAGTGGATAGGCCTAGAGACAAAAGTTTCAGAGACAAAATAAATTTGCAAATAGTTATGCAAAGTACAGAATCATGAGCTAATACTAACCTAAGGAAATAGAGAAATACCACCCCCTGCCACAGAGATAGTAGGAGGTCCCCCGAAATAGATTCAGGGAACAAAGATTAACAGGATACTGATTGCAGGACAGGAAACAGGTAGGCCTCAGCAAACCACCCAACAACGACAATCTCCCTCTAAGCTCTTACAACGCTTCCTTCCACACACCCCCTAAGGCACCTCAATTATACCCTAAAACCTACAAGTCCAACCCACAATAGTTGAAACATTTACAAAAACTCGATCTCTCTTTGGCTGATTCAGGGGGGTGTTCTAGCACACCACCATAATCACCATCATATTTTCTTAACGCTCTTTGTCTATCATAAATTACACTACATCATCCACGTCCGATGACTTCATATGTCCTTTGGTAATCACATGTTACAAATTACTACACATTCATTATTCATTGCTGTCGCTCTCTGCGGAAGAAGTTTGTACATTTCTCTTGCTTCTAATGGCCATCCTTCCATTACTTGGCAGACAAACAAATGCCTCTTGAAGGTTATCAGCCTCGGCCACCGCCATGTCTCCCTCAGAGCTCGTTTTTTGGCTTATTAAATGATTTCTCTTTTTAACCCATTACAGACATGCAGAAATGTAGGCCCATGTGTTTCTCTACAATGAATGGACAACAGCAATTATCAATTTCACAAAATGTATTTTCTCTCTGTTTACCACCCACCATTGCACTATCCCATGTTAAATCCTTAGCAAGAGCATTAATGTGCAAAAGTGGCATTATTTTTCTTTTAGGAGCAGAACGCAAATGCGGCCTAATAGGGCATGAATTAGTCTCATATTATTGCCCCCATGCGCAAAGCATTTTCCCGTGTGTGTGTGCACATTAGTTTCACAGCACACTATTAATAAATATTACTGAGGAATCAATCCGAGCAAGTTTTATTTTCTCAAAACCCTGCTCCATCATCGCTGAACTCTCTAAGGAGTGACATTAATGGCCAGCTGGCCACTCCTCAGACGGATGTTGATTGCGTAGGAGCAAATACTATAGACCTGGAGACAAAGCACCTCAAATTTGAGCAGCAGCTTGCCCCACTGGAATCAGAGGTAGACCAGTTGCGATCCAGCCTCCAAGTAGCGATGCTCAAATGCAAAGATTTAGAAAATGGCTCCAGGAGAGACAACGTACATATACTAGGCTTGGCAGAAGGGGTGAGGGGCCTGATCTAGAGGTCTTCATCATCTGTATGTTTTCGTCCATACTGAGTGGAGAATCAGCACCCTAAGGTGCGGCTGGAGAGGGTCCATAGAAAGGGACCGGAGAGGGCAGGAGAAAATGCTAGAAATGTGCTGGCCGAGTTTCATTCTTTCAAGGTGAAGGAGACAATTCTTCTAGCAGCTCGCAAACAGGAACAGATAACGTTCCAGGGCGCTTCTTGCTCTCCATTCCAGGGTGTTGCCCCTGCTATTCTGGCTCGCCAGATATAGATTAAGCCGGTCACTGACCTTCTTAGAGAGCGTCAAATCGTATACAGGCGGACTTACCCATTTGGCATCACTTTTGAACTTCAGAATAAAACCCACTATTTTACAGGGCTCGAAGGGGCTGCTGAATTGCTGGGGATTGATATCCCCACATCACAGGAAGAGACCACAGAATGGAAAAAGACCACAGGGGATATGGCCAACGTAGGGTCGGGAGGACACCAGCAGCGCAGGGGACAACGGACTGGCAAATA
Organism: Lissotriton vulgaris; assembly: GCF_964263255.1. Classification (NCBI taxonomy): domain Eukaryota; kingdom Metazoa; phylum Chordata; class Amphibia; order Caudata; family Salamandridae; genus Lissotriton; species Lissotriton vulgaris. The sequence goes on along the minus strand of NC_141689.1, from coordinate 1,515,341,316 downwards.
GGGCGATGAAGGAGGACTCACTGTATCTGCTGTGTCGGTAAGTTACTTGGACACGTATTGCTTAAAAGATAATCAGTGTTGAGATATTCTTTGGGAAAGGACACCTTTTGGACAGGTACTGTTAATCTACTTCACCATCTGTTCCTACAAGAAATGAGGTGTGCTCATGTTTGGTGGGCTGGAGAGGAGGGTTGTGCGTTTTCTTGGTCCCTATTTTCACTAGCTGGCAGATTGAAAACATTCAACTTACTACAGATGTTACGCAATGTGATAGCAGATTTGGACCACACTACCCAGTTTAATGAACCAGCTGATGAGTGCTTTGAATGTTGAGGAGCCATGGCTCCGGGGTTTGTTAATTACTATTTCTCTTTGTTTATTATTTTTAATGATTGCATGCACAGGGCTGAAACAGGTGATGAGGGAAGGGGGGACTTAGGGTGGCTGAGGCTTATAGTGGGGATGGTGTCTGCCTGAGAGTACCACTAAAATGCCCTGGGATAGCTTGATTTCCATCTCTCATTGAGAATTCTATTGGTACATGGAATCTCAAGGGCCTCAATTCACCACACAAATGCAGAAAATTCTGGAAGTACGTCAGGGACCACTGTTTGGGTATATTAGCCATATGAGACTCACCGAAAACGACCAGAGGAACATAGACGGCGACACAAGGCTTATCTCTTGATCTATAAATCTTCAGCACCCCCTAAGCACAAAGGAGTGGCTCTACTGTTTCACTCATCCCTTACATTTCAAATCAGTGAGGTCAAATCCGAAAGGAGGGGGGGAACGCTCATTGTCAAGGGATTTCTCCATGGATGAAAATGCACAATCGCTACCGTCTATGCCCCAAATTAAAATCAGAAACCATTCCTACTTTCATTTCTTCATTCATTGGGGGGCTTTGCAGTAGGTGAGATTGTCCTCATGGGCGACTTCAATCTGATTTGGGACCAGAAGTTTGATAGCACACATTCTCAGAGGGCAGACGAAGGAGTCCGTTCCGAACAGGTGAAACATGACATTACTCAACTGGGACTGGTGGATGCATGGCGCTCATGCAATCCCACTACTAAAGATTATACCTTTTTCCCCCCACACTCATAGAACCTACTCTCAAATAGATTATAACTTTGTGAGTCAATTGCAACAACCGTCTGTTGTGGCCATAAAAATTCATCCAATCCCTATCACAGATCATGCCCCGTTAGAACTCACACTTGACTGGCCCGGACCAAAGCCCACCTATCGCAGATGCTTTTTTTCAGAACCCCCTGACACAAGACCGTACCCTCATGGATGATCTTAGAAAAACAATCAAAGAATATTTTCACACCAATCACCCCCAAGACACATCACTTGATACACATTGGGATGCATTTAATACAGTAATTCAAGGGAAATATATGGCCCTGATGATCAATCTCACAAGGCAGAGGACCGCAGAACGATTACCTCTTGAATCTGAAATATTACAGGCAGAAAAAGAATACAAAGACTCACCTGCCCTCCTTCTGCAACATAAAGTGACAGCACTCAAGGGCAAACTAACAGCTATATATTCCAACAGGGCGGCTGAATTAAAACTTTTAAGTCTTAAACGAATGGTTTATGAAAAGATTAGCAAGGTAAGCTCATACCTAGCAAGATAGTTAAGGACAAAACAGGAGAAGGAATACATAGGTTCAATGTGCGATGCCGAGGCGACTCTGATTCACACAGAGGGAGGCATGGCAGAGATATTTAGGAGATATTATGTATCCCTCTACTCTAAAGACACAGTCCCCGCCTCTCTATCACTATACTACCTGAAGGAGGCCACACACACCCGGATATCAGAGGCTCAACAGGCAGAGCTAGAAGAGTCTATACGAATGGAGGAACTGCAAATGGCATTTGACTCATTGAAACAGCACAAATCCCCAGGCCCAGACGGGTTCACGGCCCAATTCTACAAAACCTTTTTTTGCGGATTTGACCACCCCCCCTCCCCCATTTGACCGCCCTCTTTAACTCCTTTATAGAAACACACGCAGTCACACCATCTCTGGAAGAAGCACTTATTACTGTTCTCCATAAATCTGAGAAGGACCTTAGCTTATCTGCTTCATACGGCTGATATCCTTGTTAAACCTAGATGCAAAGCTTTATACAAAAATGTTAACTACCAGACTGGAAGGCGTTCTGTTAGACTTGATACACCCTGATCAATCAGGATTTATAAAGAGGAGACAAACTCACGGTGATCTAAGAAAAGTGGTCCACTTGATTGAGAAAGTAGAAAAGAAGAAAACACCTGCAGTGCTACTGGCGCTAGATGCCGAAAAGGTATTTGACAGGGTAGATTGGATGTTTATCTCTCTACCATATATCTCTACTACCTCTCAAAATGGTCACTAAGAAAAGCAGTACTTTCAAATCGCCGTGGTACACTGCAGAGCTCAGAGATCTCAGAAAAATCTGCAAAAAATTGGAACGCAGATGGAGGAAAGACTGGGCGGTTAATAATAAAGCGGCCTATCGATCTGCCCTGAGACTCTATAAAACCTCCCTGAAAAACTCAGGTGGCTTTCTTCGAGAATAAAATCAATTTTTCATCTAATTCCTCGAAAGAAACGTTTAAAATAGTTAAACAACTTCTTACGGTCCCTTCCCCGGTAATTTCCCAAGAATATACTGAAGCAAGGTGCAATCAGTTAGCGGATTTCTTTGACACCAAGATACAAAGAATCCTTGACAGCCTACCACAGAAAGTCGCTATTTCCTGTGGCGACACTCACTTGGTACCTACCTCTGGCCCCTTACTGGACTCTTTTAGTTGTATCACCAGGGAGGATTTTTGTATAGCCCTATCTTCCTTGAATAGTGGATCTCCATCTGACCTGGTGCCTATGTACATCCTTAAACAGATTGCAGACACTTTTGCCCCCCTAGCAACAGAGCTGCTAAACTCCTCATTTGCCTGCGGGGTTGTGCCACCCAGCTGGAAACAGGCCAGAGTCAAAACGCTCTTAAAAAACCGGGGCTTGATACCTCGGACCTGGCCAATTTCCGCCCGATCTCATTATTACCCGGTTTGGGAAAAATTGCTGAAAAAATGGTCAACCAGCAGCTCTCGGGGTTCTTGGAATGCAATAGGCTGCTGAGTGATCCCCAAACGGGTTTGGGGATGGGACAGGGCACTGATACAGCCCTGATAGTGGTGGCAGAGGAGGCAAGATGCATCTTAGATTCAGGAGGATCCGCAGTTGTGATCCTCCTGAATCTAAGTGCAGCGTTCGATACGGTGGACCATGAAATACTAGCCCACCGTCTCGCCAGATTGGGCATAACAGGATTGGCCCTGAAATAGCTTGAATCCTTTTTGAATAAGCGATCGTTTAAGATTTGGGAAAGTGGTGTACTGTCTAAATCGACCCCCCTCCAGTGTGGAGTTCCTCTGGGCTCTTCTTTGAGCCCTACCCTGTTTAACGTTTACATGGCCCCACTGGAGGAGGTGGTGGCCCCCTTTGGGATCAAAACAGTCACCTACACAGACGACACCCAATTAGTCGTCTCACTAACCCAACAAGATGGATGTCTGGACAATCTTTCAGCCTGCCTTGCCGGAATATTCTCCTGGATGACTGGTTCGCGGCTCAAACTCAATGGAGCAAAAACGGAGATCATGCTCCTGGGCCATCACTTTACATCTCTCCCTAAAGCTTCTTGGCCTCCCTGTATGGGTGAGCTGCCCACACCGAAAGAAAAAAGCAAAAGCTTGGGGGTGTGGTTTGAGCCCGACCTAACCTTCAGGGCGCATGCACAGAAAGTCGCAGGCATCTGCTTTGGCCTGCTTCGAGCAGTGCGGAAAGTTCTTCCCCTTCTGCCTTTCCAGTCCAGGAAACTATTGATCCAGGGATTCATTTTATAGTAACGCCTTATTCCTAGCGGCTCCTGAAGACACCATTAATATCCTGCAACGGGTGCAGAATGCAGCAGCCAGGATGCTTTCTGGGGCCCCAAGAAGATCGTCGGCCAGACCAGCGTTGAGAGCTCTTCACTGGCTGCCAATACGCGAAAGAATTGTCTTCAAATCGCTATGTATCACCCTCAAGGCGCTCCAGGGCAAAGGACCCCCGGCTCTTAGGATCCTGATCTGCCCCTATAAATCCTCCTGGGCTCTCCGGTCGGATTTGGGAAACCTAGCCATAGTCCCAAGAGTGAGGAAGACACGCACAGGGGGACGCCGTTTCACGGTAAATGCGGCAAAAAATTGGAACTCTCTCCCCAGGCAGACCCGGACCGAGCCCTGCTATCTTAAGTTCCGAAAGTCTCTTAAAACTTTTCTCTTTCCCAAGATCCTCTAAGTAACGGTACCCCTCTCAGTTTGTTCCTGTTCTTTGTTTTGTTAGCGCTGGGACTATCTAGGGCAGACATGCGCTTTATAAATCAAATTTAATTTCATTTCATTTCACCATTTGTCTCTTCGAACTGGGGGATAACTATCTGTTGATGATTCAAGCTAACTATGCAAACCCCTGCTCGATGGTCAATGGGACAGTGTCTGAATCATTCTTCCTAGCAAGGGGTACTCGGCAGGGGTGCCATCCCTCACCCTTGCTTTTTGCTATAAGTATTGAACCCTTAGCAGCAAAAATAAGGGCCTCCCCCCACATACAGGGTATCCCTTTTGGATCGATTGAACACAAAATCTTTGTTTGCGGACAACATACTTCTGACACTTACTTCCCCACCGAAGTTGCTTGCAGCTCTATATACTGAACTTCAGGAGTATGAACATGTGGCCAGCTTTAAGGTGAATCTCACCAAGTCCTTTTTACTTAATTTGACGGTCCTGGAAGGTGATATGAGAACTCTGGCTTCCTGTACGCCCTTTCAATAAGCACACAAAGAAATCATATATCTAGGCAAAAAGATTACACCTCAGGGTGAAGATCTCTACAAAGCCAATTTCCCACCCCTCCTTTGCCAACTGCAACAAGACTTGAAGAGATGAAAGCCAATGTATTTAACATGTATGGGGAGGATTAATGCGATTAAGATGATGATGATCCTCTTTCAGGACCTTCCAGTAGAAGTAGACAACTAATGTTTTCATCTCTCTGCAATCCCAAATAACCAAATTCATCTGGGAAAATCGTAGGGCCCGTCTGTCTAATAGACTGTTAAGACTTCCTAAACAGGAAGGGGGACTCGCACGCCCCAACTTCGCAGCATACTATAGAGCGGCACAACTCTGGGTGATTTCTGAATGGTCCTTGAGAGAGTTTGAGAAACACTGGCTCCACATGGACAGGGGGGTTACAGGTAGAACAATATGGGATCTTGTTTGGAAGGCTAGAGACTCTAGACCCCTGGCTGTGTATTTAAGCACTCTACTAGAACTGCCTTAAAAGCATGAGATGTGGCTACCTGTCAGAACAGTCTTACAACCTTCCCCTCCCCGTATACCTCCATTCATTTTAATAATGCATTCCCACCAGCTCTCACACAGGGACCCTTTGATGTACAAAGGGACAGAAGGTGTCTCACTATTTCAGACATGTTCCATGGGTGGGATATACTTTCATTTGCCAGCTGCTGCAGGGACTTTAATCTCCATAACATGAAGAGATTTCACTACAACAAATTGGTCCATTGGTTAACACAGACAAGCAGCCACTAGGAATCTACTCCTGATTGAGCAATTTGTGCGACAGGGAGGGAGATCTAAAGGGACCATTTCATTTCTCTACTCTTCTTAATGAATCGACCACCACTCTTAGCCCAAGATATAGGACCTTTTGGGGAAACGGTTTTGAGTGACTCAATCTCTACAAAACAATGGACCACACATTTTAAAGACATACATAATCACAACAGGTCACTGGGTCTACGAGAGGCCCACTATCAACTTCTCTGGGACTGGTGTCTCCATCTAGCAAAGCTCCACAAGTTCTACCCAGCTACCTCGGACTGCTGTTGGAGGGGGGTGTGGACTCTTGGGGGACTTCAGGCATATTTGGTGGGACTGCCTCTCGATCAGACCATATTGGAATTAGATCCTGGCCCAGATGAAGGATATCTTGGGCTACCCTCAGCCTCAGATGCCAGAGTTTGTCCTGCTGGGACTTCAGGACCCCTCCCTAAAACTCCAAACGATGGGGGGATAGATCCATAATGTGGTTATGGTTGTGTTTGGGGGCAGCCAAGATGGCATTAGCAGTGGCATGGAAAAATCCATTGGACTGTTCCATGCCACAATGACATGTTCGTTTGTGGCAGGGTCTAACCATGTAGCGATTGACGGATAAACTCTCAGACGCTTGGAAGGGATTGGATTACATTTGGGGCCCACTGGTGGATACTTACAAGAGGTCTGCCAAAGCTTTTATGCTACCCTCGCTCTTGTGCCCTTCATTTATTCCAGATCTTTTCCTTTAAGGCGATTTGTTTCCATTCTTACTCCATGCGCAGTCAACCCTGGCTGCTGCAACATGAACCACAACTTACAACTGCGTACTCTCACTTAATGTGTTTATGCTGTGTGCGCATATTCTACCTTTTTTATTTTATAATATTTTACTTAATTGTTAGTTCTCTTTGTAATACGGCTCGGTTCCAGTGAACACAGCTGGATGTAGCTCAAAGGACAATCACTATGGAATGATATGAGAACCGTGTTGTGGGATACTGTCCAATACAATGGCATGATTTTGTTATATGGATCACCTGCCGCTACGTTTCTTTGCTGTAGGTGTGCCGATAAAATCAAATAAACACAATTTGAGAAAAAAGAAACATAGGGAAAGGAGTGAAGAAACTTAAGGGAGAGAGACCCAAGAAGAAAAGAGAGAAGAGACTGACATCTACGTTTTATTGCAAATTTATATAGCGGATTGGTGGGCTTTACATGTGCACTAGTTACATTAAAGGGGATATGAAGTGATTTGGAAAGAAACACAGAATGCTGAGCTGGCACCGGGACTTGGAGCTAGTTTCCCAGTTGCACAGTTGGTAGCTCTGCCTGTAACCCATATCCTCTCCCCCAGATAAATGCTGTGGTAAGACAAGAGGATTATTGGGTTGGATGCATGCAGAGAGAATGGCAAGGCAGGCTACGGTGGTGAGAGAGAAAATATAGGCAGGAAGAAAGATAGCGATAAAAGTAAGAAAAGAGGAGAAATGTGTAGGAGAGCGAGTCACGATGGAGGCATGCCAGGAAGTATGTCGGGAAGAAAAGAGAAAGTTTAATAAAAGCTGGAAACTGTGGAGCTAGAACTCCCCCACCCCCCACACCAGCTACATCCTGCCTCAACTGGCTATGCAGATTGAGGTGACAGAGCCCCTTTGGCATTGTAGGTGTAAAGCCAGTACCTGGCCTTAGTGGGAGTGTCAAAGAATGTGGGTTTGTCATCAATTTGCCCCCACATCTGGTCCTGAAACTGGAGGGCATATGGAACAGACAGTTTGCGCAGTTTTTTTCAATACAAGGAAAGATACCCTGTGTCACTGCACTGCTGCGACAATGGATATAATTTCAGTTGCACTGTGGTAAAACTAATTGACATTTCTCCCCTGTGTTTGGCTTGGAAAAAGATTTGCGGCGTTCCTACTGAAACGTCGTTGCTGTGTAACTTCACATGCATGCTGGCAATGCCGCCATCTCCCTTGCAGTGGGCACGTTGTTATGAGACCTCGCCAGGGGGTGTTGAGACTCGTGATATAACATATCTTCTTTTTAGGGCTTTGGGCGAGCACGGTTGTGTTTCTCGGGCCTGCCATGGTAAACAGGAACAACTGCGCTCCCTTGGCGATGGCACTGAGGCCTGAGCTGTATCTCTCTGGGATGCCGGTGACCAGTCTCATTGGCACTGCCAAGCTGTGTGACACCCTCAGTGCACCAAGATGTAAGGCTTTCCTCAGGCAGCTCATGCATCGGCAGAGCCTATATAATGAGCTGATGGCCGTTCAAATTAGCAGGTTTCCTGATCCCCTTTTCGCCTGTGTTTGTTCTTTAATTGCTGGCTGTTTAAATATGGAACATGAGGCAGTCAAGTTGATCAATATTGCTGCTCACACAGAGTGCACGCGGCACAGAACTGAACAAAGGTATGTAAACACATTGTATAACTATTTCATCCAGTGCTGAAGGCCATCAGACACACAAGACAGCACTGAGGTGTGTGAACAGTCAAGCCAAAGTATGTTCTGTTGACTGGTCCAGTGAAGTCATACCATTGGCTTGCTCGCTTACCCACTTGGTGTCACAGCCTCAGCCGCTGCTGCAGTGGGAGGGCAGGATAGTGTAATACGATTACACCACAGGAAGGATCAGAGCGTACCCATGATGTGGTTAATCCTTGCATTGAGGAGAGGTGCAAGTGAAGCGAGGCGTGCATTTGGAAAAGAAAGGCCAGGGCACAAGTCCTAAAAAAAGAAGTGGGGGGACTCTCCAAGTTAGGCGTGGTCACAGGAAGTGACATCACAACAGGAAGTGACATCACAACAGGAAGTGACATCACGACCGGGAGTGACATCACGACCGGGAGTGACATCACAACAGGGAGTGACATCACGACAGGAAGTGACATCACGACAGGGAGTGACATCACGACAGGTGTGAGCAGAACAAATGCAAGGCAGGGAGATCTGTTGAATAGGATGGCTTCCAAGATACTGTAGCTGTAGTGTAAATAAAAGATTCCACATTAGGCAACTGTCAGCATTTTCATAGTTGAAGGAATGGTGGCATCCTGCTGTCACCGTCATTCATCCCTTAGAAACGATTCTGAGGCATTCCATAGATGTCCATCAATCTTGAGCACCCAAATGTTTATATTTGAAGAGGTTAAAGCGCTTTTGGATGTTGGCGACACAGCAGTTTGCCTTTAATGAATGCATGGAGACCTTTCAAAAGTGATAATTTTTAACCCTAAACTTAGAAACATCCATGCTTCCTTGCCCTAACGGCAATTCCACAAGTGAACTAAGAGGAAAGTCAATTGGAAAGGCTATGCATGATGTGCAGAGGAGCATTGGTTAAGAGAAAAGAAAAAGATACAGTTCCTCAAACTTTGTTACGCGCTTGTAAAGGATGCTTATGTGTAAGGCTCCCAGTTTTTACAGATAAATACAGACAGAAAACAATGTGTTTACGGTCTACATTTATTTGTAAAAGTGGATAAATACAGAAAATTGTCATACTTTCAAGTGACTCTCTGTGCTGTCTTTCATAAATTATAGGCCAACAGTTGGACAGCATGTAAATAAAAAAACAGGAGGACATTTCTTTAAATAAAGGCATATATCAACATACATTTATGGTATAATGCTAGTATTTACAGTGGATGTATTGTTATGTAATATTTTCCAGCTTAATAGCTAAACTCGCCAAACAGCAAAGTATGAGTGCTTGCCTATCAGTTAAATAAATATGGAAATGTACAGTTTGACAACCTCATTTATATGCAAAGCACAAAATAAAAATGGATAAATACAGATAAAATGGGCACAAGAAAATACAGCCACCGTTGATCTGAAAAATCATTGAGAAAGCAGTGTGCACCAACTCCAAAACTAGACTTATCTCTTCCAGGACAACCACACTGGTGCCACAATATTGCTAGTGAGAATCTCCTGATTACCAACAAGGACAAAGCCAACCCCATGGCCCAAAGTAACTCCTCTACAGCCTTTGTCACGGTTAACAACTAAACAATAATCTGCCCAGTGGAGAGGCTCTTGCACTTCTCAATGGTTCACTTTCCAAGGCACCATCACCAACTAGGGTGACCAACTGGCATTGGTGGAAATTCAGGACGGTGAGGGTAAAAATTCAGGACAAATGGTCAAAATTCAGGACACAAATTCAGGACAGGAGGTCAAAATTCAGGACAAAACTTCAGGACACGTGGATAAGTTTTACAGACACACCAGAGGTCGCGCAATTGTATACAAGTAAGCCCAGCCATATCGAGACCTATTCAGCAATTTGCAAATCTATCCATAATGTATCCTTCCATCTATCATTTCACTCATCCACCCCTTCATTCATCCTTTCACTCATCCATCCATTTTCCATCCATCCGCCCTTTCACCATATCCATCTGTACACTCATCCATCCACTCTTCTAATCATCCATCCATTCACTCATCCATCCAGCCATTTACCCATCCATCCATCCTTTCACTTACTCATCCATTCACCCAGTCACTCATCCTTCCACCCATCCACCCTTTCAGTCATCCATCATCCTCCCTTTCTCTCTCCATTGACTCTTTCACTTAGCAATCCTTCCTTCCACCCATCCACCCACCCATCCATCCATCTACTCATCCGCTCATGAATCCATCATTGACCCTATCACTCATCCATTTATCCTTTCACTCCTTCACTCATCTATTCATCATTGTGTCCATCTACCTTCCCTTTCACTCACTCATCCATCCTTACATCCACCCTTTCACTCATCCGTCCATCTATTCGCCCTTGCACTTATCAATTCATCAATCCATCCATCATTTCACTCATCCATCCACCCACTCACTCATCATCCACCTTTTCACTCATCCATCCTTTCACTCACCCATCCACCCTTTTACCCATCCAGCTACCCTTCCACCCATACATACAGCTATTTCCCTTTTCTCTCTTCCATCCTTCCACTCACTCATCAATCCATCCATCCTCTCCCATTATCCATCTATTCAATCTTTCATTCATCCATTCACCCTTTCACTAATTCATCCAGCCACCCCTTCACTTACTCACTCACCCACCTTTTCATATTAATTTTGAGCTGAGCCTTTTTGACAAGAGGCCCATCAAGAACTTCACCCTCGCTGTAGGAGCCATTCCAAGACTGGGACAGAAGCCACCCAGGGCAGAGACAGGATCCACCAGAGGGGGGTGGGACAGGAGCCACCACATGCGGGGGGGAGGGGGACAGGAGCCACCACAGGCGGGTGACGGGGCAGGAGCCACCACAGGGGGTGACAGGAGCCATCACAGGTCGGCGGGGGGCAGGAGCCACCACATGGGGGGGGGGGGGGGGACAGGATCCACCAGGGTGGGCACAGGGGTGGGCATGCGGTATTCTAGAATCATCTGGGTCTCTTCCAGGGTGGGGGAGGGCTCCTTATCCCCTCCTGGACAATACAATGAGAAGACAGGCTCTGTTTCCAAAATGCTAGTTTTGCTCCCCTCCCCCCACACTGATGTATGGTACTGAAAGGAGATACTCCAAGAGAACCGATTTAACTGATTGTCCTCCATACTTTGTTAATCAGTGTGGCAGGGATTGTGCCATTTCTTTATTTTATTACAATATAGACTGCATGTTTGTAAACAAACCTCCATTCTTCAATTTAGTGACAGTAATTAAGCCCTGTGATAAGAACCACTGCTGCCTCGGTGTAATCCGGGCCGGTTCTAGGATATTTGGGGCCCTGGGCAGAAAGGGAATGTGTCACACTAATTGCAGATTCATGACGCATTCAATAGATAGAGGACTTTCCCCCCAACACTACTTCTAGCTGAATAGAGGGCCGCCTCTGCGACGGCAGGAATAAAAATCCTGCTGCAGTGTTTCTCTAAAACACGTCTGATACTTTTCACAATATTTTTTCCTTTTCTTTTTCTGAAAGCGGAGTTTATTTTCTGTGTGTTAAAGATGTAAAATTAAAAATGTAATTCTTGGAAATACTCGACCTTTGGTGGCGATGTCGAAATAGATGCAGTACTGCTCCTTTTATTGTCTGGCGAGGCACACATTAAATCAGTTAGCACATGGCTGTGCCAAAAGAGTAAGGAGCATGGATGTGATCACGTTTTAGTTTCGGAAGCTCACCTGCGAGACTTGTCAACAGTGATCGCAAATTTTTCTGAAACTGCTTTCTCACCGAGAGCACCCCCTCCCCCCGTTTGACTTCCAGGTACCCGCTAATCTTTTCTCAGTAGGGGATGATGGGCCACAAAAGCTGGCAGTGAGGTGCAATATTGGCAGAGTCTGTTATCCTGCTGAGGTCGGGAGGGAAGGAAAGCCTGGAGGGTATTGGCAACGGTGAGCCTGGTAGGTGCAGGCGTGTGGGGCGTGGTGACCGGCGGCAGTCCGAGAAGATTCAGCCAGACACCCGGAAATGCATTCTTTGTGCGCGCTCCTATTTAGGAAGCGTGGACAACGTTTTGATTGAGCAGGGTGGACGGCGTCCACCCTGGAAAACCCTGGAAAATAAGTGGGGGGATGCCGTCCACCCGCGTGGTACCCCGACTTGTGCCCTGAGAAAGGCACGCAGGGACCTATTGTTCAAAGCTTGCTGGGCTGCTCCAAAAAAAAAAAATCATTTGATCAATCAAATGGGAAAGAAAGGTGTGCAGCTGCTATTAATTAAAGCATGCCGTGCCGCCTAACAAAAATCATATCCTACACGCCCGCCATTGCCTCTACTGCACTGGAAAAAGAATACAATTTTGTAAAAAAAGAGTTGAGCGAGCCGGCACAACAAAACGTAAGTCGCGCTACGGCCATTGTTAAAGTCCAAGGAGGGCAAACACTGCAAAAAAAATTACATTGTGGGAGAGTCCGTCATGCCTGCAACAGCAGCCAGGAGAAACCCATGCAAGAAAATAGTGCTTGGAGCATATATTAAAAGGTAGGGAGTAACAACACATGTAACAGGGCGTGTCCTCATGGGAGTTTACAAGAAGAGAAAGGCAGTACCAAAGAGGGACTACTAAGCCTATTGACCAATGAAAAGCCACCATTTACAAAGGACAGTGACAGGAGCCAATTAATAAGATGGGCGGAAAGTTGGCAGAGCTGAATGCCCATATTCTGAATACCCATTTTTTGTTGAAGGGATGCACACCTTGTTTATCCTATTTTTTCACGCTTCCTCATTCCTCTCCCTTTGTTCGGTTTGCGTGCAGAACGGTTGTTTTAAGGCTTACCCCACTGCCTTATGTTAGAATGAACTCTTCAAGGATGGGGCCGCATTCAGCCCCATAAAACCACTCGCACAGCTTCATGCCGCCCCTGGCGTGCATGCGTAGTCGAAGGTTATTTAACCATTTATCAGTATTATTCCATATTTTTTAATTATGTAGTCTACCTGTTTATACCAACAATTTCATCACATTTTTTGTCCCAATACACAGAAACCGATTATTGCGCCAATTTCCAATTTTCTAATATTCTAATTGTGCCGATCCGGGCTTCTTAAAAAGAATATGAATGATGCGTCGTTCATCACAAGCAGTCGGGGAACAGATGGTAGCTTGGTTCTTTTAAACTTGCACATGAGCAATGTTGGAATAATGTGAGATACGCACGTTTGGAGGCCTCAAAAAAGCTTTCATATATTTTCAGAACAGCTGTAACCTTTGAAAATAAACTCTGTTGTGAGAGGGAATTTCTGCACGTAAACTGAAGGGTTGTGACAATTATATGTTCAAGGGAGATAAGGAGATCGGGACAATCAGGGAAGAAAAAGCAGTAGTATTAGGACGGTAAATGAGAGTTGTAATCAGCTAAGATGAAAGAAATGACATGCGAGTGATGTAGGTTAAGGGACGAGATGTAATTTGTGACCAATCTTGTTAAAAAAGTGCAGTACTGACTAATCTGAATTGCAAGTATGTATATACTGAAAGACAATGAATGCTAATATTGTTTTGTTATGATTAATTGCAGTGACCCCCGAAGAAGGGCCTGTAATGGCCCGAAATGCATTGGGTTTTTAAACTGAAATAAAGACTGCTTGTGATGAACGACGCATCATTCATATTCTTTTTAAGAAGCCCGGATCGGCACAATTAGAATATTAGAAAATTGGAAATTGGCGCAATAATCGGTTTCTGTGTATTGGGACAAAAAATGTGATGAAATTGTTGGTATAAACAGGTAGACTACATAATTAAAAAAAAAGGAATAATACTGATAAATGGTTAAATAACCTTCGACTACGCATGCACGCCAGGGGCGGCATGAAGCTGTGCGAGTGGTTTTATGGGGCTGAATGCGGCCCCATCCTTGAAGAGCATATTCTGAATACAGCATGTCTCAAACACAGCGCAAGTGCTGCCTAGGCGAGACCTAAAAAAGAACTGAACTTAAAACACAACCAATCAGATGACAACACCCAGTAATACCTTCCTGAGAGAAGCTCCCGTCCCTCAGATTTTCTACTGCATGTCATGCTAGGGAGTCTCCACTGAGTTCTGTTTTTTCCTCCTAGCTCTTCAAAAGATTTTTCTATAGACTTTCTTTATCCTGGTTTAACAAATATTAACAAATCTGTAAATCTGTTCAAAGGTGGCGCAAACGGACATCCATTATGTCAAATACACCTAAAAAAGGCCTCTTCAGACCCTGTGGCACTTGCAGAAAGAAGAGACTTAATACCACCGGCCCTCATACAGACTGTTTATACTGTCTTTATCTGGACCACAAAACCAAAGACTGCAAAGTATGTTGCACATTTTCTACTAAAGGACCGGGAAGGGAGACTTCTCTTGTGGCTGCAGAAACTCAAAAACCGAGAAAATCCTCTCTCTGATGAGGGGAGTGACACCTCTTCATGGTCCTCTGCCAAAACCCTTCTTAAGAGACCTCTAGATGGCCCTGTAGGTCACTTGTCTCAGGAGTCACCAAAAAAGGCATCTACGGAAAACATCTGAAGAATCTCAGACATGGTACTTATTCCAATTACCTTACAAGGGTACGCTACTACCACTGTAACAGGACAAGAACAAGGCAAGTTCTTCAAAAACCCTTCAGAAAACTGCTTCAGAGCCTCCTACCCCCCACCTAATGTGAAACACTTAAAAAGCCTACTTCAGCTCCGCGAACGGATGGCTCGTCGACACAACAAATCCTCTTCTTTCCTATGTAAGTCAAGCCCTCGCTCAGCAGCATTGGTGGCTCCTACAATCACCACTAATAAATTATCGTCTGCAGCACTCTCCTATTCAATGACATCATCGTCCACAAGCCAGGCTTCACTGTCAGATGGTAAAAACATGCCTTTTATCGAATCCCTTATTGATGGCAACCCCATCGTCGATGACTAATCCCTCGTCCACGGCAAACCCATCTTCCATTGCAACAGCAAACCTATCCTCCATGGCAAAAGCAAACCTATCCTCTATGGCAACAGCAAACCTATCCTCCACAGCAACAGCAAACCTATCCTCCACGGCTCCTCCACCGTAGTCTGTTGATGGACGAATCCTGGATGACATCTAACCTGTCAACAGTGGATCCAGCATTATCTACACAGAAATCCTAGTCGAAGAGAAAAACTCTGTTTAATGCAACAAAAAACAAACAAAAAAGGTTAACACCATCTCTTACATCCCCAAGTCAAGTCCAACCATTATTACCTTCACATCTTTTAGATGACTCTGAAGATGACAGTCTCTTTGGGGCAACTCATAGCCCTTCGGGGCTTAATGTGAAATACCAAGAAGATTCAGATGATCAGGACTATTACGGTCAAGAATATTATTATCCTCAATATCATCACCAACACCCATACCAGCAGATATGGTATGTCTTCCATCAAAACTGGTGTCAGATTTGCAATCTATGCTGGCAAATTACAAGAGATTTCCACCAGCATCTCCTGCTCATCAACAAAACCCTCCTATATCTACTGCAGTGCAAGTTCAACTTCCAACTCTTCCATCTCTGCCTTCAGTACAGTCAGTTAGTGCAACATTCATTGCAGTAAGTGCCTCTGCACGAACCATCCTCTTCTGAGGAGGAACCAGAATCAATCAACCATCAATAAAATGAATGGGATGATTATATATTACCACCACCGGCATCACCACCTCTGCCTCAAACAAATTCTCCTCCAAAAGATATAGGAGGTTTCCACAACCTCTTGGAGAGGGCAGCCAGACGTTTTGAATTATCGTCTGCCCGTAAATAAGACTACTTTCTTTATGATTTTAAAGAGCATTTCAGGAAATCAGTCCGCTCTATGCCCCTCATAGATTATGTTTGGGACCAAGGCTTAAAAGAATATGCACAATCCACCTACATTACCACCAGTGTTATAGAGGCTAGGTAACAAATCCAAGGCCCCGGAGGAAGCGCCAGCCTGCCTCACAGGTCACTCAAAACCAGAATGTTATTTCACAAGCAGAGCAGCAAAGATCTAAGAATCCTTCCGCACCCCCGGACAAAGAGGGTAGAAGGTTCAATATTATCTGCAAACCTTTCTCAACAATGTCAACAGTCACAGTATAAACTGCCTTGAGTAACTAGGCCAATATAATAGGCAAATATGGTCAGATATTGCTGCATATTTCGACAAACTTCCTGAAGATGTCAAAGAGGAAGCAAAGAACGTAGTGATTGAAGGTGCGATAACAAGGATCCCCTGTGTCTAAAAATGACTTCTAGGGCAGGGTCAAACAGTGTGTGGGTATCTCCCTAGACGATCTGAACAATACTTAGATACAGTGTAAACAAAAAGGATTCCTTTCTGTGCTATTATGCTTTTAATTAGTGACCTAAAGGCCTACTCCTAAATCGTAAATTACTCTCCTATCAAAGTTATGACACTCTTCATTAATACTAGGTACCACAAATGATTTACCATCAATTTTTCAATTTTTATTTACATTAAAATCATTTACTTTGTCATTTAAAAACATGAGCAAGCATACAACAAATATCATCACGATCACGTGCTCCGGTACATATCAACAATTTCTATCTAACAATTCCTCTTACGGTTACTATCTCAGAGTCACTGATCCTAATTTCAAGAATAAACATAAATTTATATCATACTTTTGGTAGAAAAACGTAAATATTACAATCAATTAAAACACAATATATAAAATCTTTGGTCGACGCGTTTCGGTGCTTAATGTTGATGTAACACCTTCTTCAGGACAGTTGGGTTTAAATCAATGTGGTCTTCTTTCTACAAAATCAATATACATAATTAATTTAATGCTCGCTACGAAAATTTCTGGTACAACCAGTTGTTTACACGATTATACTAAATAAAATGTCTCTTTTTTTGCGGGTAATAATGAGCCATTTTTAATTAATTGCGTCTCCTGTTGTTGTCGGTATCTTCATTGCTATACGGGGGGGGGCCAATATTCGATCCCTGTGATGTGTTGATTTAGTCCAAAGCGAGAAAGATAGTTATATATTTCTCACTATGCTGGCTATGGAATAGTGCCTAGCGGGATGTTTGCGCCGAGCAACCTGAATAAACTACAATCATGGCGCTAAAAAAACACAGGTGATACTGACTCTACGCCGCGGGTTCCTGTCAATTAGGAGTGTTAATTGAAAGGCAAGCGCATATATATAGTTCGGACCCGCCAGCACAAAACTGCAAGAACGGGGAGCAGGCAGTCGGTCGATGAGAGTTGGACACGTTTATACGGTAAGGAGTGCTAACGTGGGATAGGGCAGAAAATGAGACTCGAGATACCCGTAGATAACGAATGGGGGACGGGGGAGGAAACCGGCTCGAGCTACCCGTACATAATTACAATCATAACTCCGAGTCTTTAGATGCCGATACGAGGGGCGGGGAGACATAAGACTAAGGGCATAGATATCCAGTTTAGGGATTAAAATTGTGCCTTTTTCCTTAATAACAACGTTGGGAAGCCGAATATATAACATCAACGGCCAGACCCGGGTTGTTTCATCACTTTAAGTGTTTGTTGAAACATTGGAGATTGAGTTTATCCCATTGAACGGCAGTGGCCTCACTTTACAGCAACAGATAGCCATACCTGCTGCAAACCATTCCACTTCTATATATATTTGAATTGAAGTGAGAACAATGTTCAAACCTTTGACATAGATTCAGCAAAGGCATTTTATTGAGCTATGGACAACATTTTATATAATAGTCCACACAAAAGCGGGCGGTTGGAAGCCAATGTTAAATACTGACTATATGAGAAGTCAGGAATGGGTTTTTAAGAAAATTATAATGTTTTATATAAATACCCACAAATGCTAAGAAATTAACAACTCATGCTGTCCCGAACTCATATAAAGAGAGTGCAATAAATAAAACTTTATTATCTAGGATATACAGATACCAAGCTAGAAGCCCAAAAGCTGGACCAAGCGATATACCAGTTCCTAGGTATGTACACACTCACTAGGAGCCAATGATCATTAGCTTGGCAATAATGTAAAATTTAGACTCTAAACGAGATAACTGTCTGATTAACACAGACTACCGGTGCATCGAAACCGAACAGCTGTCCTGCGCAGATTGAAAGACGCAGTGACGATTAGACTGACTGAAAAGGAGTCCTCCCTGTTTTTAAGCAAGTGAGCCTAATACCTGCTTAAGAATTGAGTAAAAGAGGTTAGCTGTATTAAAACTAAAAAAGGCTAGCTTCTTGTTTTACAGAATATCCACGAGAGCGTTTATTAAATCAGCTCCAGATCAAAATGAGTTGTATTGGCCATAAGTGAAAAGAGGGACCAATAGACATCTAACCAAAGTAAGCTTGTTAGCATGTGACATTCATTTCCTTTTGATATGACACCACCACTAAACAACTGGTTATACCAGAAATTTTCGTAGCGAGCATTAAATTAATTATGTATATTGATTTTGTAGAAAGAAGACCACATTGATTTTAACCCAACTGTCCTGAAGAAGGTGTTACATCAACATTAAGCACCGAAACGCTTCGACCAACGATTTTATATATTGTGTTTTAATTGATTGTAATATTTACGTTTTTCTACCAAAAGTATGATATAAATTTATGTTTATTCTTGAAATTAGGATCAGTGACTCTGAGATAGTAACCGTAAGAGGAATTGTTAGATAGAAATTGTTGATATGTACCGGAGCACGTGATCGTGATGATATTTGTTGTATGCTTGCTCATGTTTTTAAATGACAAAGTAAATGATTTTAAAGTAAATAAAAATTGAAAAATTGATGGTAAATCATTTGTGGTACCTAGTATTAATGAAGAGTGTCATAACTTTGTTGGGAGAGTAATTTACGATTTAGGAGTAGGCCTTTAGGTCACTAATTAAAAGCATAATAGCACAGAAAGGAATCCTTTTTGTTTACACTGTTGAGACCCGGTCCTTTCTGGCCCCTGGGAAACTCTCTTATTTTTCAAGACAATACTTAGATACGTCATGCTAATTGCCAAACTAATGATTTGTCAAACGAACCAAACAAAACAGATATAAGAAATCTAGATGTATTATGTATTTAAAAAAAGGTTAAAAACATATACAAGATAACAAATCTTTGTATCTCTAAAATGCAATGCATGAAAATATTCAATCATAGAGTTCAGTGTGCATTAATTGACTATACAAGAATTCATAAGTGAGCAGATTTAGTATATAAACAGTGCATGATATTGTATAGTTAAGGGTGTGGCAAGATTGAGATAGTTTCTTATGAATTCTTGTATAGTCAATTAATGCACACTGAACTCTGAATATTTTCATGCATTGCATTTTAGAGATACAAAGATTTGTAATCTTGTATATGTTTTTAACCTTTTTTTAAATACATAATAAATCTAGATTTCTTATATCTGTTTTGTTTGATTCGTTTGACAATTTATTAGTTTGGCAGTTAGCATGATGTATCTAAGTATTGTTCAGATTGTCTAGGGAGATACCCACACAACGTAGTGATTGAAGGAGCATGCTCAGTCTCCGAGATTATAGACTGTGATGAATATTGCGTCCACAGGATTCAGACAGCTGGCTAGGGCAGCAGTTTTAAGGCTTCAGGGCAGGCGACTTCATTCAGGACAGAAGTTAAGACCAAAGACTGGACTTACCTTACGATGGGGAGACTTTGTTTGGAAACACGTGGATGAAGCTCTCCAAACAATAAAGACAGATACAGCCAAGTCCCTGTGTCATGTGGTTCCTACTAATCTGTAGGATCTGCACATTTGTTGGACAACAAACTTCAGGTGAGGCGCCTAGACTGATTCCGGGCACCCCCGTGGGATATGTTGACCTAGAGACCAGCTAACTCACAGTGTAATCATAAGCCCCCTAACCTTACCAGAGGGTGAATGGTTTCTGGCAACCACTAAACATGAAAACCCTGACCCCTCATCAGGGATCGTGGAAACAGATCCGAACCTTTCGCTCAGTCACTCGTGCTCAGAGAAATATACAGAGATTACACACTGGGGCGTTTTCCATATGTTTATTGAACCAATGTTATTCTTGTATAGAATACATGTGCTACGATAATCAGTAGACAGAAGCATATGAAAGTGACAAGCACCAAAAGCGTAAATAGTAGATACAGTTCTACCATTGTGCTAAAACAGTGTATATATGCAGGCATATAAACAAGGCAATAATCGGGCATACTCCTGCTATGAGAACCCTACACTTCATGTACCTAGAGTGTGTATAGATGTGAAGCCAAGAATCCTGCCAAGGGACAATCAAACCACATTACCTGGCGGAAGAGAATGAAGGACCCCGTCTTGTTCACAAACTGGACACCCCTCACTAGATGTCAGACCGCAGCGTGGTGCAGCCTCAGCATGCAGGGCCCCTCTGTGTTAGCTGAAGGGCCTTCTATACTAATCTTCTGGGATGCTCTTTATTTACAATAGAAAGCAACCTTGCGATGAGCGTAGGGGGATAGTGAGGTTATGGATATGTAGATAGCCCTGTTGCCCCGTGGATAAGATAGAAACAACATTTGTACATACTGCATAAAAGGGACTTGTACATGATGTTCTAGGCATCTTGATAATGTTGTGTGAAGCTAGATGTGTAAACAAAGTGGTTTCAGAGAATCTAATACAACATTGTCGTGCACGCAGATATGTGCAAATGGTCACGGTAGAAATGTTATTGTGAAAATTTGGACAATGTAGGAAATGAGCAGGTTCGTTACACGTGCCTAGCCCGGGCACCTAACGCCTGGGGACTTTACAATACAAGAAAATGCCTTTTTATGGTGCTCAAGGAAGGGGACCTTTTATTGAGGGGACTACCAACAGTATTGTTATCCCACAGCACTTCCACACTTTCGTCCCCAAAATCCCCTACGTCAACTACCTATGGCTTGCTACAAGCCCTCTTTCAGAGGGAAAACAGGACGACAGGGCAAAGAAACCAACAACCCTCGACACTGACTTCCTCCAACTGCCAGCTACATCCTTTCCCATTCCATTCAGAAAAGGGGGAACATGTTCAAATAATCTGCAGTACCAGAAACTAAATACCACAGACCGATGGGTCTTAGACCCAATTCAATTTTGACATTCTTTAGAATTCATGCGAACCCCACCTCAACCTGTCACTCAGACACATCTACGACTTCTCAAGTTGGAGGTTATTACCATTCTAAAGAGCATTTGTAATGCAATAGGTCATGCATTTGTGTTTGTTAGAGCTATTGGTGTTTTAAATGACTTTCACATATTTATTTATTTTTTTGCTGTTTTTTGACTTTCCTGTAAAATGGGTGTACTTTTGAAGTCCATACCGGATAGGTTGCGTCTGAAGTTCTGCAGGAGCAGATACTCCTTGGACTGCTACTTGCTGCGGCCTTTAGTAGCCATGACAATAGGGTCCAGCTGAGGAGAGCTTAGGAGAAAAAGTGTGACATGCGTGGGCTTCAGTAAGATGCAGGTAACGTGAGCACTGGAGCAGGAAGCGGAAACAGAAGACAAAGCCTTAAACAGCAGGAACGGTAATCACCCCAGCTCAAGCTGGAGGACCCGTTCCCAGCTGTAAATACGGAGGATTATTTAACGCAGCTAAAAAAATGCATGAAATAAAGTGCGGCGTGCCGCGTTGCTTTTAAAAACGACATTGAACACTTACAGCCTGATTCATCAAAGACCCGTTTTGCGAGTCTATAATGGCGATTCATAAGGAATCGCTATTACAGACTCGCAAAACGGGATTCATGTAAGAATCGCAAAAAGAATAGCAATTCCTACACAGTCCTTATTTGCGATTAGCAAATTGCTAATCGCAAATAAGGAATAACTCCCCATTCATTCCTATGGGCCAAAAGGCCCATAGGAATGAATGGGGAGTATTCCTTATTTGCGATTAGCAATTAGCTAATCGCAAATAAGATAGCGATTTAAAGGGTGCCAGGGGTGTCCAAAGGACACCCTGTAGCACCCCTAAATGCAAATTGAAACAGGTGTTGCTACATGCTACATGCTACTTAGAAAAATGCTTTTAAAAGCATTTTTCTAAGTTTTCGCTGTTTACCACGAGGTTTGACCTCGC
This sequence comes from Lissotriton vulgaris, assembly GCF_964263255.1. Classification (NCBI taxonomy): domain Eukaryota; kingdom Metazoa; phylum Chordata; class Amphibia; order Caudata; family Salamandridae; genus Lissotriton; species Lissotriton vulgaris. Next base: position 1,515,319,060 of record NC_141689.1, on the reverse strand, counting down.
GGTAAATAGCGGGCCGAAATTGCGAATTCGCAATTTTTAAATGGATGATGAATTGCATTTAAGGAATCTCAAATAGAAATTCCTTAAATGTAATTCCTCGCAAAATGGGGAAATCGCTTTTACCGATTTTTGCATTTGGGATGATGAATCCCAAATGCAAAAATAGCCTTCGCAAAGGGCCAGATTCTCAGAATCTGGCCCTTTACGAGCCGATTTCGGCTTGATGAATCAGGCTGATAGAAACAAGTTGTGTGAACCGCGGCCGCCATCGTTAAAGCTGGAGCACGGCGTGCCCACTAAGCATGGGTGAATTTTGCGAATCTGGCGTTCGCGAATTTGCGTATTTGCGAACTAGCAATCCGCGAATTTGCGGATTTTTTTGTTTTTATAGTGTTCGCAAGGGTTTCTGCCAGTTCGCGAGGATTTTGTACCAGTTCGCAATTGCGAACTTACTTGTCGGCACGCAACGTTCGCGACTATGTTGTTTCTACGTCTGGTTCATCATCACAGCACCCTCTGTTTCAACACTGCCACCCTCTGTTTCACCCATGCCACCCTCTGGTTCATCATCATCACTGTAGATTATGGGGGGGGGAGCAAGCACACCTGCCCTGCTTCAACTGACATGAATTAATTTGGGGTTGATTTATTAATGTGTCACGGTTTTAAAATTCCAGTCTGGCACCTGCTTCCTTATCTGTCATTTGCTTTCTGTTGCAGTGCAATTTTTTTTTCCAGGACCTTTGTGGCCTACTTGTAGCTATTCTATGATCCGGCTGTGAGGGTCAGAGCAGGGTCATACAATTGTTGCAACTAGCAACTGAACTGGAGGGGCCCCAGTCAGGAAGCACTACAGGGAATGGTTACTAATGATGAATTTAAACTTTTGCACCTGCTGAGTGCTTTCAGGTTAGCAAAACTAGTTTTTCTGCAGAACAGCATATGTAATGCCCCAAGCAAACTTATTTGTGAAAGTTGATTTCTAATCCAAAAGTGATCCAAAGAAAGTCAAAAGGCCTCAAATCCAAAAAAGGGCAGGCAAATGTCAACCTGAGGAGGTATTCTGATAAAAATCATAATTTTCAGGTCTATGCTGCTTGCTAGTGGATTTCTTGTTCAGAATTGCAAATTTTGTCATTTCGCGAGTGCGAGATTGTTGCTGCCCGCCGCACCTACATGTTCGCAATTGCGAACTTACGCCGCACGCCGCAAAATTGTATCACCAAGAAAAAAAAATCCGCTGCGTGCGAATTTGCGGATTTTCGGTAAATTCGCGAGCGTTCGCGGATCGCGAATTTACCGAAAATCCGCGAGCGGAACGGATTTTCCGCCCATGCTTGGTGCCCACCGCTGTAATTAAAACATTTTGCGCAGCTGAAAAAACACAAAACAAAGCACGCCATGCAGTGCTGCTTATAAATATATTATGTTGTGTGCAATCACAAGATCGAGTTAGGGGATCCGTACATTACAAAAGAAAGGCGCAGCTGGCATTATTGCAGCTGAAGCAAAAAATATAAGGTGTGCGCACTGGTTGCGGTGAGGGTGGCCAAGATGGCGGAAGGGTGAGGCGCACTTTCAGGACTCTCTGCTCCCTGCCGCCGGGCCTCCAGAACCCCTTTCGAGACAGACTGGCCCCTCTAGATGAGACGTCGCACCCACTGTGAGTGAAAGGCCCGCTTGGAAGGCTACTGTGGTCCCTCCGAGCCAGAGACACCGCGGATTACCACCTCACCTGCTACTGCCTGCATTCCTCCTTCCCGTGCAAAAACCACAGGAGAAGGCCTGAGCAGAGATAGCATGACCTCCAGTAGAAACGGCTGGGGTGAGGGGACCCCCCTGCTGGGAAGCAGACAACCACATCTTCGGAGGTGAGGGGGTGGGCCTGCTGTAGGCTCCAGGAGCTGTGTATGCCCACCCCCCTGCTTCCCACACTGCACAGCCTCCCTGTGGATGTAGTAATAGATTTCCACCCAGAGCCCACTTCTGACAATCCACCAGATTAGCAGGCCCAACTTGCACATCTCTCACCGGTCTAAGAGGAGCCAGTTATACCTAGGAGGAGAAAGGGGGCTGTGGTCCCGGGGGCCCTCAGTGTCACAGGCCCAGTGACTCTGGAAGACTCCCTCTCCAAGACACTCAGTACGACGCCAGGCGCCTGGTAACACTTTGCAGGAGGCTGACCTGCCTCCTCTCCCCCGGCCTGGCCCGAGGAGACTTGCGATGGCTGACCCCTGATCACAGGCATCATCAGCGCCTAGAACCCACCTAGCGGAGACACCTCACAGCTGCACCGACCCTGGGGGCAAACTCCTGTTTAGCGATAGTGGGACGGAAGGCCTCTTCAATTTACCATCATGGCCTCTGGGAAAGGCAAGAGGGACAGGAATGTCAAGGAGATGCTCCTTAAGCAGATTGTACAGTAACAGGGCCAATGGAAGAACTCACAGACAGGGCAGAGGAGCCCATCACTCGATCCTATGTGGAAGCGCTGTTCATCTCCCTACAAGAGGACCTACAGTCCATTAAATCTTAACTGGCGTGAGAGTTTATGGAGGTCCGCCACAACAGTGACGACCTGGGGGACCGAGTCTCCATGCTGGAGAACCACGAACAAGGACACAATGAAGAAATCCAGCAACTCCAACAGGAGATCCTCTGCCTCAGAGACTAGCACCTTGACCTACAGGCCCACACAGAACACCAAGAGAATAAGTCCTGATGCAACAACATACGCATTCAGGGTGTTGCATCTGGGGCGGAGGGAAGGGACATAACAGCGTTCATGGCAGAACTGTTTAGATGCATTCTCATGCCCCCCCCCCAAGCAAGGTGATCAAGATAGACCGCACCCACAGAGTAGGGCCTAAAAAGTCCCCGGTGGGCCCATCCCCTTTGACATCCTGACCTGTGTCCACAACTTCACTCGGAAGGAGCAAATCCTACAATGCGCCAGAGAGAAACATCCTATCCATTTCCAAGAACAATCCTATACCAAGACCTGGCAGCGTCCACCCTACAGAAACGCATGGCCTTCCGTACTGTCACCTCTCATCTCAGTGAGAAGGGGGTGCTTTACTCATGGGGCCATTCCTTTTGAATAGTCTTTAGTCTGGAGGGGAAATTGCATCAGATTTGCTTGCTAGATGAGGCACGCTGCCTTCTTGTTCGCTTGCTAGATGAGGCACGCTGCCTTCTTGATCTGAAAAAAACCCTGCCTTAACTCGCTCACGACGGGGCCGATCTGACCGGGGAACTGGGGTGCCATCGGGCGAGGGTGAGACTATTGCAAGAGGGCAACAGGCGGTTCTTGTCACACTGGCCGGGGATCCGATTGGGCTGACAACATCAAAATACAAGCCCTGGCCTCTTATTGCTATCCTCTTTTGCTACAGCTGGGGACCGGGCGGGGAGAGGGGCACTCAACATTCCCTTTTCTACTTAATACCTCATGGAGAAACGTATTCTGGACAGTGACACTTTTTTGGGCCACTTGGCTTTTCTGGTTGAGGTTTATGTTGGACCTGGTGACCGATCACACACATTACTCTACTTTCTACCCTTCTATACCTGACCCAATCCCACTAGTACATGCTCCGAGCGGGGGCAAGGCGTTCCACCGCAAGACCACATCAAGCTCTGCTCCTCCCAGTCACCCCCCATGACAAATACACTATGGGTAATCACTCTTAACGTTAAAGGCCTCAACCACTCATTGAAACTGGCACAATCCTCGTATTTAGAAAACTCGGAAGCCCACACATGCTTGAAGCAAGAGACACATCTCCTTCCTAAAGATCAACCAAGACTCCGGTCCAAGACCTCTCCACAACAATTCTTTTCATCCCTCCAATCCAAATAAGCTGGAGTAGCGATACTGATCTCATGAGCATTTAAGGGGAAGGTGAGCCCCAATCAGACAAAGGTCAAAGGTAGACTTTTAGCATATTCCTTCTCCATGGGCTCCAGCACAATCACAGGGGGCACCATATAATCCCCAAATGAAGGGCAGGAGGACTCACTCACGATAGGCGGGTCCTGTTGGGGGGAGACTTGAACCTTGTGTTCAATAATGATCTAGACAGAGCTACACAGCACCACGGCCAATCTGAAGTGCTTTCCCTGGCAGGCCTGACCTGGTTGACTGACATAGGCTTGTCGGATTTTTGGAGGCTGTCTCATCCACACTTCTGGGACTACAACTTCTACTCCCATGCCAATACGACCTACGCCAGACTCTAGTACTTCTTACACACCTCAGAGATCACGCCTCTGGTTCAATCAATGAAGATCGATGGCTTGCTCCTTATCTGATCACTCTGCGGTGACACTTACAATCCCAACATTTAGCCCATCTTCTGGGGCCTGGCGACTTAGACACCCTACTCCAGCGCCCAGAAGTGTCGCCCAAATCACTAATATGACTGGAGACACCTGCTGATTAACGACACTCCAGAGGTCTCGATCTCCACCTTGTAGGATGCCTTGAAAGCAGTGGTCAGAGGGGAGTTTATAGCGATAGTAATAATAATAAATATAATACAGATGCTTGTAGAGCGCGAACAGCTACCTCAGGTGAGGTGTCCCGGCGCTAGTGAGTCCTGCAGAAAAAGCGATAGTAGCCGCAGATAATAAACTCTGCCCGGAAAAAAGGGAGACTGTCTCATCAAGCCCTGGAACTTGAATGCATACAAAAGAACAGGAGCCAATAGGGTCTGGAGACAGCTAGAAGCTGCACGCGCCCAGCTAGCCGGTCTTGACAGAGCATAGTATGTGGCCCTTAGGCTTTGATTTGATTTGATTTGTTACTTGTAGAGCGATCGAATGCTGTGGCGTCTTGGCACTAATTGAGGTACTAGGGGAAAAGAGCTCTGAAATAGACAATTAGATCGTGGAAAACAACCAAGTTTTCATCGCTTTCCTAAACATCTGTAGGTTGGGTTGGAGTCGTAAGGTAGGGGGCATCTGGTTCCATAGCTTAGCCGTACAAATGACAGGGTACGGCCCCCCCATCTTACCTTGCGGATTTTTGGAATGTAAACGAGACCCATCGTTGTGGATCTGAATGTTCTAGTGGGAGAATACCTGGAGAACAGCTTTTGTATCTCCCCAGAAATTACTTCGTAAAGGGCCTTATGCACCAAACAGAGGGACTTTAATTCCGTTTTGTTCCTGGACTGGGAGCCAATGCAAAGTCCTGATGGCAGCCGAGGTGGAGAAACCCTTAGGAATGTTCATAAGTAATCTGTCTGCGGCATTTTGCAGAGATTGTAATTTCATCCTCTGCGCATTATTAATTCCTAAAAAGATTGTGTTGCAGTAGTCTAACTTAGAGAGAAAGAGTGCCACCACTACAGTCTTTTGGAGTTCATGTGGGATGAATGGAAAGATTTTCCTTACATTTTTCAAAAGGAAAAAGCAGGAGGAGGTCAAATCGTCAACTTGGGCAGAGAAATTGAATTGATCATCAAAGATCACACCCAAGTTCCTAACTTTAGAGACAGGGCACGGGCAGTCACCCATCTCTGTTGGCCACCAGGTGTTATTCCATAGAGAAGGTCTCTTGCCAAACTCCAGGACCTCAGTCTTGTCAGTATTTATCTTCAGAACATTTTGGCTCATACAGCTCATGATATCTTTCAGACAGGCATGAAAACTGCTGGCAATGAGCTCTGGTTGTTTAGATACCGATACCATGAGCTGGGAGTCATCGACATATGTGATCAAGGAAAAGCCATGTTTTCTAGTGAGATCAGCCAGCGGGGATACACATATGTTAAAAAGCATCAGTGATATGGCATACCCCTGGGGAACTCCGCAAGGGAGATGGAAAGTCTCAGACTGTAGACTCTCCAAGTGAATGATCTGCTCCCTGTCTTTTACACTTTTATATAGGGGGTGACCAAGCAGGTAGACTTTTACCAACCGACTCCGCTCCCTACAAAAAGAATCAGGGGTCCAAAGTATCAAGGATGCTGAGGGCCGGGAATGATCACTGACGAGCATATCTTAGATTCCTTCCGGGATTGGTATCAAACCCTCTGCTCGGCACAAGACATCCTCCACGATACAGCTACAACATATCTAAAGGAGGCTCACACCACCCCCTTGACAACCGCCCAGGCGTCCGAACTAGACAGACTGATTCACATTGAGTAAGTCATACCTCTATTGCTCGCCAACAGGTGTCTAAGTCTCTGGGCCCGGACAGATTCACTGCATCCTTTTATAAGGTCTTCTGCTAAAGCATAGCACCACTCCTCACCAGGCTATTCAATGGAATGAAATAAACAGTCTCTCTCTCTCCCTCCCTCATTCCATGCTTCAAGCAACGATAGTGGTAATCCCTAAACCGGGGAAAGAGAACTCAGTGCTCCTCCTACCACCCAATTTCCCGCTTAAACATAGATCTTAAGCTTTTTACAGGTATCCTCGCTGCCAGGCGGAACCCATTACTCCTGGGCATTGTGGACGCAGACCAGGCAGGATTTGTACCCCAACAGCAGTGCAGCGATAACACTAGATGCGTTCTGCACTTAATTGATAAATCCCAGAGATATGCACAAGAGAGGATGCTTCTTTCCATTGATGCCCAGAAGGCATTCAACAGAGTTCACTGGCCTTGCCTCACAGCTGGCCTGGCCCACTTCGGCATGGGAGATCCTTTCAAAAAATTGATGCTCAGTAGCTACACCCAGGCCACAATGGTGGTCCGGGTCAATTGCTGCTCGTCTGCCTCATTCGGCATTGGTAGGGGGGACGAGGTAGAGGTGCCCCTACTCGGTCCTGCTGTTCGCTGTCTACATGGAACCTATGGTCCATATGGCCCATAATAACCAACAGATAAAAGGAATTCAATTCAGAGGAGAAAGGCACCTAATAATTTTGTATGCAGACGACATCATAGTGTCCCAGGAGGAGCCTCTGACCTATCTACCCGCGATGATTGCCTAACTTGAAACATTCGGCTTGGCGTCAGGGTTCAGAATATATGTAGAAAATCTTGACCTCACCCTTCGCGCACTCACGCTGGAAGCACTATTCCGAACACTCCTTCTCCAATGGGCCCCGAAATCTATCCCCTACCTAGGTCTTCTTCTCTCCCCCACCATAGCTGATGCTGTGGCCCTTAATTATCAGTCTGACTCAACAGAGTAATTCAACACTCCTCCGATGGAGCTCGCACTCCTTATCTAAGCTAGGGTGAATCTCGGCAATTAAAATGGCAATCCTTCCCAAGATCTTCTTTCTCTTCCAGGCTCTCCCCATCCCTCCTCCCCAGGAACTATACACCTCCTTCGACAAGAGATAAACAAATACGTGTGGGCAGACAAACGCCCTCGCTTCTCCCGAGACCTTTGTTACAAGCCCCCTGCTGAAGGTGGTCTAGGCCTCCTGGATCGCCAATGCTACTATCAGCTCAGAGTATTTGACGAATCTGAGAAACACTAGCTATTCATGTACAGGGTCCTGGCCCGAGGGGCCCTGTGGAATATTTCCTTTCTCCTCAAGCAAGCACGACCCAAAATACTTATCTCTCCCCAATAACCAGGGAATCCTTGGCAGTATGGGACGGGCTAGCGATACAGAGGTCCCTGACCTCTTATCCTTCACCTCTCGCACCCATAGTCCAAAACTCAGATTTCGACCCATGTCTCTGGGACCCAGCGTTCTAATTTGGAACCAGAAGGGTTGTAGGTCAGTGGGCCACCTATTAGACGCAGATGGCCCTCTTCCCTTTGAACCCCTTCAAACTTTGTGCTCCCGGAATCGAGGCAATGGCATTATATGCAGGTCTGCCATTGGGTAATGCACTCCTCCGTCTGCCCCGGGGCAGAGAGGCAACTTACCTCTTTTGAACGCTGGCTCCTATCCAAAACATCGGACAAATGCATGATCTCAGAACTAGATCAACTAAAAGGCCCCTCCACAGAGACTCCTAAATCTAAGGGCCAGCTTCTTTAGGAGTCCGAGATCGGTAGGGAACTGACAACAAAGGAGTGGGCGACATTTATTTTAGGGCATGCCACACGGCCCATAATATGGCTAGCATCGAAACCGCCACCAAAATTGTTACCTACTGGTACTACACACCCCATCAGCTACATGGCTATAACCCATTCAGATCGCTGGAATGCTGGCGCCAATGCAGGCAACCCGCCACATTACTGCACATTCTATGGGAGTGCCCAAAAATACAGCAATACTGGGAGCAGGTACTCGCAGATATAGACACGCACCTGACCACGGAACTCCCCAGATTTCTGGCATAAATTGTTCTAGGACTCCCACAAAAACATCAACCAATGCCTGTATACATCTCTTCAATCAGCTGGGTCTGATACAACGCAGCCAAATCAGTCCTTCAACCTTCACAGCGACTCAGAAAATAAGTTACTTACCTGTAATTACTGTTATCCAATATTGGAATCTTACATAGATTCACATGCCTGAACCATTCCCCGTCGTCGAGATGGGAGTCCCACTGTAAAATGTTCAAGCAGTGCCTTAACCCCTTCCAGGCTCATGACGAGCTGGGCTCGTCATGAAGTAGCCTGCTGCTACACTGATGACGAGCCCAGCTCGTCAATAAACAATGGGATTTACGATTTACCAGCACAACAGGGGAATATGCTCAGCAGCAATGAGGTTAAATCCCTAATAGGCAATAATGGCCCAAGGCCATCTAATCAGTAGCCTATCCATGTCCTTTTTATAAAGGACTAAATGTTGGCATCCAGCCAATCAGCTGTTAGCACCCCCTAGAACACTCCCAGCAGAGGCCAGTTCTCCTCAGATTTTCAAAGCACAAGTGGGAAGTAAGGATCCCAAATCCAATGAGAACTGACTCTCCGGGGAGGAGGGTGGGTTGCATGTGAATCTATGAAAGTTACCAATACTGGATAACCGTAGTTACAGGTAAGTAACTTATTTTCTTATCCAGTATTGGGGTATCTTTTGTGGTAAATAAAATATTACCCTGTCGGAATTTCTATACTTAAACAATGGGTCATGCATATAATGAGAGGCAGAGTCCGTGGTGTCCGATTCAAAAGGGCTTTATTTCAGTAACTCGAGTTAAGGGAGAATCGGGTTCCATCACCACTAAGGTTCAGGAAGGGTCTTCTAAACTTTATTCACAGAGTACAATATTTATACATGGAATATACATTGCATTGCATAGAGAAGGAGGAGCGCTCCAGGCAGAGCAAGAGAAAGAGAGAGATAAGAGCATATGGGCATGCAAGAGGCGTGTAAAAAGGCGTACATGTGGGCGTTCACTTGAGGAGTCATAGGTGAGTCATAGGTGGGTGGATACATGGAGGGGGTCTGCACGGTCAGCTGGAACCGTTACCCTACTTGTGTGCGCAACTTGGTCATGACGTGCAATTAACGTGTAACTGGGGGAAGCTGGGGGGAGCTGACTTTAGATCTAGTGGAGAAGCCTTCAGTGTCAGGACGACCTGCACGTCTGGTATTATCTGATATCTTAAGTTTGGAGGATGTATTATCTGAAGTAAAGGTCGCTCGAGCAAAGGTTGCTCATCACCAAGAGGCAGTGTGTGCATATATGTCTTCGTGCATTGCGTGGGGGCCATGGGCTTTCTATGGATGCGAGCTCTGCAAATCATTTAAACGGAGACAGGAAGGCTAGGCCCTATCTCTGCAGTCGGGTTCTGTTTACCTTCTTCACTAGGCAGGAATGTGTTTCTGTGGAGCAAGTAGATAACTGTGTGCAAAATACTGTCTTGGCAGGCCGGGCTGGGCCCCTTTCGGCTGAGCAAGAAGTATGCGAGAGGTCAGGGATACGTAGCTGCAGCCCTCAGAGTGTCTGGAGGCAAGAAACCTGAATTCGGTGACTGGCTCAGGCTGAGCCACAAAACTGGTTCATCTCGACTTTTATTAAACGTGCACAATGCAAATACATTGGCAACATAGGCCTCAGTGCAGAATTAACATTTCTTTCATGGAGGACTTGGTAACTGACATTCTAATGTGAGACGGAAAGACAGAGACATTATTATTACAGGCATGAGAGGGAAAATGCATGGGTGACATGCACATACACTAAACGTGGGGTACATGCAGGGGACACATTGGCCACGTATAATTTCTATTTCCTCATTCCCTCCTTGTCCCCTACTGTGCCCTTCAGGACACATCTATATTCATGAGACCGTATATCTGATCATACAGCATCATTTGTTCGTCTTTTTTCTTTTGTATACGTGGATGGGGAATACAGGCAGTGGCACACAAGCCGCAAATTGCCGGGCCACATTGCAGACAGAGACAGCAGCTGAATATCATTAGCAGTATAATTCCTAGGAACAACAATACTTTCCATCCCCTCGCTGATATTACACCCCAGAGCCAACTGGACCAAGTCCATGTGCCTGGGTCTTGATGTATCTCGTGAGCTATCTTGTGGAGTCTTGTTATTGCTGCGTACATGGATGGCGCGTTATTAGGAATAAACACGCAACAACTGGAGCCGATCACTCTACAAGCCCCGCCCCTATCTGCCAGGATGACGTCAAGAACAAGGCGGTTCTGAAGAACAACACGTCGCATGGCAGACTGCTCCTGGGTCAAGTTCGCCAGGGCAGCTGTAGTCTCATTCACTACTGCTTCTAGAGTTCTTGTTAACCTGCGTATGAGTTTACTGTTTTGGACGGGACCTATGAAGAAAAAGAATCCTCTATTAAAATCTGTATATTGCTCCCAAGCTGTCTCAGTCTGATCAACCACTGGGGAATTTATCTCCCTCCTGTGTCTAACATGCACTAGTCGTGAATCTCGATGATAATGGGATGGGGCTAGAAAGACAGGGGGCAGAAGGAACGATATATAGCATGTTCCACCCCAGTCTAAGGGCAGATGTGCATAGGCTGTCTGACCGCAAATAAAATAGGAATGGCGAGATGTGTTGAAGGAAGACTTTCCTTGATCATTAAACTCGACTACAGTATTACATTCACTGTGTCCCAAATGTACCGATCCTTTCTTTCTGACGCACAAATCACCTTTTACTGGTAGGACTCTAATAAACGGTGGACCTACATTTTGCTTGGGCTGAACATTCAAGATCATGAAGTTAAGGGAAGCATTTCCTTGCTCGTACTCTTCAGTTTCTAGATCGGTCCCCTTCCTTTGGGGAAGTCCGTCTTCGTCTGGAAAACATGCCTCATTCATTACTTTATTCAAATCTCCCCATATCCAATCGCCCTGGGAAACTGTGGACTTTCTGTCTAGTGATGACATTAAGGCAAACCATGCTCCGCACGAACCATTGTGGGAGAACGGAAAAGGGAAGAAGGGCAGTACTCCCTTCGTCTTTTGAAAAGTTGGAAGTTGGCCACATACCCAACAATCTGTCGCATTGCTGGTCTGATGAGAACGGTGCAACATCCGAATAAAAGTATTGTTGCGCAGGGCTAGTCGATATGACAGTTCATGGGGTGGCAGATCACTAAATGTATGCTCTGCTGTGTTATTAATGGAGAAGTGTATACGTGAAGAAAGAGGAGGAAAGAAGACATGTAGCGTCAAGCTGATACATATGATAGTGATGCACAGAAGAGACATAAAAATCAGAGTTACTATACATCTACTGCGTAATATCTTGCAGTATTTCTCTCTCATCTTGCTCTTTTTACTATTCTGGTCTACGATCTTATACATGTCAGGAACCTGTCTAACCGATTCACCACCTAGTGGACTTAAACAATTAAACGCTGTCTGACTTACTAGATTGTAACTTGGACCTATACTCATGTTGCGGAGTCTTTTCTAGCAAAGGGGGCTTAAAGTCTGTACTATCTTTAGTACTTTCCATACTGTCCTTTGTCTTTATCAAAGTTCCAGGATCTCCAAAGTATTTTTTACAATGTTGAGCGTGAAGCCATCCTTTACGTCCTTCGACCTTGACGGCAGTCCTCGTGGTGAGCAGTACTAATTTCGGTGTCTTCCAGCGCGGCTCAAGGGGGCTTGATCGATCAAAGTTCCGTATATAAACAGAATTTCCAGGGACGATGGCGTGCTCCTTGACTTGGGTGTTGTCAGGGAAGGCGGCGGCAACCTGTGAACGACAAGAGAGTAGTGCAGACATCAAGGAAGCCAGGTAATCTGTCAGCATGTTACTGTCAACATCAGTTATTTTCTTAGGCATAGGCGTACCCCACATATTCGGTGGTCTACCAAAAACCACTTCATAAGGAGATAGGCCTGTTCTGGAATGAGCTACCATACGCATGTAAAAGAGGGCAACCGGCAAGGCTACCATCCAATCCACGCCTTTTTCTGCACAAATCTTTGCTAATTTCGTCTTAAGTGTCTGATTATGGCGCTCGACAAGTCCAGCTGCTTCAGGGTGTCGTACACAATGAAACTTCCACTGATATCCTAACAGAAGGGACACTTGTTTCATTAATTCAGAAGAAAAGGGCTGGCCATTATCTGAGTACACGACACGGGGCAATCCATATCTGGGAAAAAACTCACGCACCAATTGCCTGGCGGTGGTCACAGCAGTATAATCTGGGACTGGGTACGCTTCTGTCCATCTAGATAGTGCACACACAACTACCAGGACATACTTGTAACCTCTACATCTGTCCATTTGGATATAATCCATCTGGAGGACTTCAAAAGGATGGTCAGGAGGATGAAATCTGCCTTGTTCCACCGGAATGCCTTTGCCTGGATTGAACTGGCAACAGATCATACAGGTACGTACTTTCTGTTTCGCTGCTGCACGTAGGTGCTTGTTAAACCAGATATTCTGTAAGCTGTCTAGCATTGCCTTTTCTCCTAAGTGTGCTGGACTATGTGCTGTGTTTATGATCACTTGTACCATAGAGTCTGGGAGAAACTATGTAGCTTTGCCTTTAGTCATCCAACCTTGGTCAGTCTGTACCCCTCCTTGTTCAGTCCATTTCTTTATTTCGTCTGGAGTGGCATGTGTCTGTATGTCGAGTACATCTTGTGAAGGATCCCTGACTGTCATATATTTTGTCAGTAATGGTACCTCTGTCCTTGTCGTGTCTGTTGGTGTCTGAGCTGTCAATTTAGCAGTTCGGTCTGCCAGGTCATTACCCTGGGAAATGGCGTCTGTAACTTTGGTGTGTGCTTTGCATTTCAGGATAGCTATGGCTGTAGGCAAATGTATTGCTTCTAACAGAGCCTGAATGAGCGGGCCGTGCTGAATTTTAGCCCCATGAGAGGTTAAGAAACCTCTCTCCCTCCATAACACTCCGAAATCATGAACAACACCGGATGCATACTGTGAATCTGTATAAATGTTCACTTTCAAGTTCTTGGCTCTTATGCAGGCTTGTGTCAGAGCGATGAGCTCTGCTGCTTGTGCTGACAGTGTGTCTATTCTCTGTGTCTCTATGACTTCAGTAGCAGTGGTCACGGCATATGCGGCCACTAGCTCTCCTGTGCTTGTTCTCATGCATGAACCATCAACATAAAGTGTCAGGTCAGGGTCTGGCAGTGCAATGTCTGTCAGGTCTTGTCTTGGTTTCGTCACTGTATTCATTACTTCCACACAGTCATGTGGTGCAGTGTCTACTGTGCTTGAGGGCAAAAGTGTAGCAGGGTTGAGAATATTGCATCGTCTGATCTCTATGTGTGGCTGAAATAACGTCAGTTCATATCCTGTCAATCTCGCTACAGTCAAGTGCTGTGTCTGTGTCCTGTTCAAGAGAACTTCCACTGCATGTGGTATTTGTACTGTCAGGGGGTGCCCCAGCACTATAGAGTCACTCTGTCTTATGGCTAGGGCTGTTGCTGCAACTGATTTCAGGCACGCAGGCAGAGCCAGGGCCACTGGATCCAGTGTACTAGAAAAATAAGCGCAAGGCGTGTGTTTTCCTGCTTGATCTTGTGTAAGGACAGATAATGCTGTTCCATCTCGCTCAGTGACAAAAAGCATAAAAGGTTTGCTGTAACAAGGAGTCGCTAAAACTGGCGCTTGACATAAGGCTCTTTTCAATTCTTCAAATGCCAAAGTATGTTCTTGTGTCCATGGGAGGACAGTCGAAGACGCTGCCTCCTGTGTTGTCAACTGTATGAGTGGTTTGGCTAGATAGGCATATTGGGGAATCCATTGTCTGCAGTATGAAGTGAGGCCAATAAAGGCCCGTACTTCCTTTTGTGTCTTGGGCTGTGAAAGGTTAGCAATTAACTGAATGCGTTCTTGTGTCAGCTGTCTACCCCTCTTGGACAGCAAGTGTCCAAGGTATACCACTTGCTGTGCACAGAATTGTAACTTCGAAGGGGACACTTTGTGCCCCTTGTCTGCCAGAAAGTGTAAAACTGTCAGTGATGCATTTTCGCAGTCTGGTTCTGATTGTGCTGTAATTAGGATGTCGTCTACGTACTGGAGCAGTGCAGTGTTGGTAGGCATATGAATACTGTCCAGCTGTCTTTTTAATGCTTGGCTGTAAATGCTAGGACTCTCTGTAAAACCTTGGGGAGCTCTCGTAAATTTAAAGCTGCGTCCATTTAAACTGAATCCGAAGAGATACTGACTATCTGGATGAATTGGAACACTGAAAAAGGCATTCTTCAAGTCAATGACAGTAAAGAACATTGCCTCAGAATCAATAGCAGTCAGTAATGAAGAAATGTCTGGGACCACTGGGTATTGAGGGACTATACATTTGTTCAATTCTCGAAGGTCAATAACTAGTCTGTAAACAGGTGGTGCATTAGGGTCTGTTCGTTTAAGAATAGGGATGACAGGTGAATTACATACATTCGAGTCAGTCTCTACTACCACCCCTTGTGCAATGAGTTCGCCAACAATTTTCAGTAAGGCTACTACGGCATCAGGTGGTAACTTGTATTGTCGGATACGTGGTAGTACTACTCCTGTTTTGAGAGTGACACGGTGTGGTGTAATGTGCATGTAACCTACGTCAGTCGGACCTTGTGCCCATAGGTGCTGTGGTACATTCTGGAGTCTGTGGTCAAAATCCTTCAACACATAATGTCCCTTAAAATCACATAAGAACAGTCGTACTCCTTCCGGAGAACAACATATAACTGCTCCTAGTTCTTTCAATGTCTTTATACCAAGCAAGTTTTCTGGACATGACTTAGTAAGTAGCAAGTCTGTGGTACGTGACAATGGACCAACTCCTAGGGAAACTGGTTTCGATACTTCGTTAACAATAGGCTTTCCTGAAAATCCCAGGGAAACATTCTGTGAGCCTGAAAGGGGTGCCCCTGGAACCTCGTCATGGCTGATGGTAGTTCTGCTCGCCCCTGTGTCAATCAGAAATTTTCTGTCCTTTCCCAATACACGACTATGTACATAGGGACCCTCTTGATCTACAGGAACCTCAATAAGGGGCAAGCCAACTTCCCTCTCTAGGCTGTTTCATGAGAACTGTTGGTATTCTGGATAGTCTGACTGCGTGTACTGATACATTTGTGTCGGGGCAGTAACAGGTGGCGGTGGGGGTGGTAAATTCGCTACTGTCTGGTTTGTGTTCTGTGGGGTGCTATTCTGCCTGGGAACGTGTGGTCGTTCTTTGGTTCTGCCTGTAGCTATATTGTGTTTCAGGACAGCACACTCTTTTACAAAGTGACCTGGCTGTTTGCAATAATTACAGTTCCCTTTACCAAGTGTCGTGGCATTTTTGTTCGTATTTGCCGGCACCGTTTGGGCAACCAGCACTTTCATTTTCGTCTCTTTCATGCGTCTCTTTTCATGATCCTGCTCTTCTCTAATTCTGTTCTGGTGATATTGCAACATTTGCGAAGGACTATTTGCTTGCCAAGTACTCTCAACCTTCAGCACTCTATTCTTGATCTGGGGCAAGGAATTCTCTACTAATTTGCTCACGAAAAGATGAGGATATGACTTGCTACTGGGCTTAAGGCCACTATTAATAGAAAAACATTTCTCGAATCTAGAATAGAAATCACTTGTGTCCTCGTCTTGTTTCTGTTTACAGGCTGAAATAGTATCCCAGTCTTCCTTTTTAGTAATCAATAGTCTCGGCAAAACCTGTATCAGGAGTTCAGGTAGTTCTTTAGCTTTTTCCCCAAGACCAACACCCGGGTGCCGGCCTTTATCCTCTGTTTCCAATGCTGCCCAACTTATCTTCTTCTCTCCCACCTCCCAGTCTTTTTCCTTAAGCTTTTCATAAATACCAGCAGGCAACAGTACTTTCAATAATTTTATAATATCAGCGTACGTGTAATCTCCTATGCGGAGAATGTCTTTTAATTCTCGGTGAAACCCCCCCGGGTCTTTATCATGGCAGGGCAACATCTTTTTCATTTCCAGTATTTCTAATTTCGTCAAGGGTGTGTAAACATACACTCGCTGAAGTTCACCCGCTGCATTTTTGACGGGATGCACCTCTCGTAGGGGGTTCTGTCTGTCTATGTACAAGTTCTTTCTGTCGTGGTGTGGGCGGGAAGCATGCATGTGGTCAGAGAAGTTAAGTACTTATGTCGTTGATCCAGAATGACATTAATTAAATCAGTACCTAAGCCTGTCCATCTTTCTAGAACTATGTCGTCCAGTAATTTATACAATGGACCGGGATCAGAATATTGACTTTCATACAACGTTATCAAATGTTGGACCATGTAAATACTGGCCAAACGCTGTTCGTTCGGCGGAAGGCTCAGGAAAGTCTGGGCCACTATATCATTGCTATATATGTTAGAATTGGACACCCATTAGACGGCTGACCGGACCAATTCCTTTTCGTGTGGGGTGTGGGATCGCTCGTTCTTCACCCGTCGTTTCAGGGCTTTTTCAGTAGCTTGGAATAGATTTTCAAGGGAATATCTTTCTTTTATAGCCTGTCCCTGTTTGCGGTAGTCGAGGCACTTGGGCTTGTCAAACTGTCGTGCTTTGCCTACGTAATTCATTTTGTCCTTTACCTCGTTTTCTGGCTCAAAATCTTCCGATGATGACTCAAACTGCCCGTCAGACACTTCACTGTGTATTTCTAAGATCTCCTTTCGTATTTTCTTATACATACTTTCTGTCTGTCCCTGTCTGTCATGCCGACCGGCAGCTATGTTGTCACTCCAATCCATCAGACCTTTCTTTACATCCTTGTCTGGTTGGTCTTGTTCCCTGATCAGACAGTTAATCATAAAACGTAGAATAATGTTCTTAACCTCCACCTTTCTGTGTTCCATGTCCTTTTCTATACACTCGGGTCCCTCCCCCGTTCTAATGAAATGGTATATTTTATCTAGGTGTTCCTTCATGTCTGGTAATGTGACCAAATAGTCGACAGCATGCCTTAATCTTAGTGAGAGCACGAGCATTGTACCCTCTCCTGGTACTGGATCGTATATACAACGTGGGATTGTTACACCTACGGAATACTTAAATGGCGTTGATGTCGATTGTGGCGTTCGTGGTGGCCCTATCGGTGTTCGTGGCTTTGGCGGTGGCCCTATCGGTGATCGTGGCGTTGGCGGTGGCCCCCCTCCCACTGCCCCGGGCCCTACGTCGTCTTTCACGATCTGCTGGAGCTGTAGGAGCTGAGCCGCTGATGGGGGCGGAGGGAACTCTGCGTTTACGTAATCCGCGCGGGCTCCTCTAGATAGGAGGAAATAAAAGCCTCAGATGCTGTCGGCTTTGTTCTACGTACTCTAAAGGGTACTGGTGGTGGTGACGACCTACGGGGTATTTCTGAGGGGGTCACTCTAGCTAGTTCTTCTGAGAGGACGGGATAAATACCAGCAACGAGGGCATTTCTTTCTCTTTCAGCCAGTTCTGCCTTGACCCGTTCCCCCTCCTCCCGCAGTTCTTTTTCTTTGGCTTTTTCCACTGCTTGTTTACTTCTCTCTGCTTGGTGGAATTCTTTCTCTGCCCTCCTATGCGCTTCTTTACGCCATAACTCAATGGCGTCTTTCTGAGACGGTCTTACTTTCCTTTTCCACAGCGCTTCCTCTACTTTCATAATGCATTCAGAATCCCATGTTCCTGAGGCAGGCCATCTGTACTTCTCCTCTAAATCCTTCGTGTAATCTACCCATAAGTCTAAAAACAAAATGGCATCTAGCCCGTGTTTATTGTACATGTAATGACCAGGTGTGTCTCTAGGCGGGACGGGAACTGACTCTTCGAGTATTCCTTTCCTGGTCCCTATCTGACGTAATTTCGAAAACAGTGGCATGTTGAAACTAACTTAACGAAAACACAATATACACCAAAATAGTCAGACTGAAACAATCATTCACACTACAACACTAAAACACTAAAACAGATACATTCTAACTAATACATGGGGAAAAAACATGAACTTGAAAACAGTTAACTCTATGCACTGGAATACAGTACAGCCATACCGGTCTCGTAAAGAGACACGTCTTTACCGTGCCCACCGGAATGGACCCGTCTTTACCGTGCCTGTGTGAACGGACACGTCTTTACCGAGCTCAAATAAATGAACCTGTCTTGAATCTTTATGCGTTCCCTATAACGGTACTCACCGGGAAGCAGAACTTGAAGGCCTCGGAAAACTTGATACTGCGTGAACTCGATACTGCGATACTGCGCATGCGCCTCAGAACGGGTGGGCCTCTGGAAACCTCGGACCTTGCTCTCTCATGGCTTGGGCTCTGGTCGGGATGATCCGCAATCCTCACCGCCTCGTGTGGATGTCTGGTCGCAGTCCGTCCTCCTCGTGGGCCTGAGGGAGTAAGCAGGAAGACCCGCTGGCGTGTACACTTTGAAGTCCGTCACGGCTGTAGAAGGGGGCAAGGGTTGGACCTACATCACCGGCGCGTGGGGAAGGGGACTGGTCCCTATTCGGGCGCCAGAATTATGTGGTAAATAAAATATTACCCTGTCCGAATTTCTATACTTAAACAATGGGTCATGCATATAATGAGAGGCAGAGTCCGTGGTGTCCGATTCAAAAGGGCTTTATTTCAGTAACTTGAGTTAATGGAGAATCGGGTTCCATCACCACTAAGGTTCAGGAAGGGTCTTCTAAACTTTATTCACAGAGTACAATATTTATACATGGAATATACATTGCATTGCATAGAGAAGGAGGAGCGCTCCAAGCAGAGCAAGAGAAAGAGAGAGATAAGAGCATATGGGCGTGCAAGAGGCGTGTAAGAAGGCGTACATGTGGGCGTTCACTTGAGGAGTCATAGGTGAGTCATAGGTGGGTGGATACATGGAGGGGGTCTGCACGGCAGCTGGAACCGTTACCCTACTTGTGTGCGCAACTTGTTCATGACGTGCAATTAACGTGTAACTGGGGGAAGCTGGGGGGAGCTGACTTTCGATTTAGTAGAGAAGCCTTCAGTGTCAGGACGACCTGCACGTCTGGTATTATCTGATATCTTAAGTTTGGAGGATGTATTATCTGAAGTAAAGGTCGCTCGAGCAAAGGTTGCTCATCACCAAGAGGCAGTGTGTGCATATATTTCTTCGTGCATTGCGTGGGGGCCATGGGCTTTCTATGGATGCGAGCTCTGCAAATCATTTAAACGGAGACAGGAAGGCTAGGCTCTATCTCTGCAGTCGGGTTCTGTTTACCTTCTTCACTAGGCAGGAATGTGTTTCTGTGGAGCAAGTAGATAACTGTGTGCAAAATACTGTCTTGGCAGGCCGGGCTGGGCCCCTTTCGGCTGAGCAAGAAGTATGCGAGAGGTCAGGGATACGTAGCTGCAGCCCTCAGAGTGTCTGGAGGCAAGAAACCTGAATTCGGTGACTGGCTCAGGCTGAGCCACAAAACGGGTTCATCTCGACTTTTATTAAACGTGCACAATGCAAATACATTGGCAACATGGGCCTCAGTGCAGAATTAACATTTCTTTCATGGAGGACTTGGTAACTGACATTCTAATGTGGGACGGAAATACAGAGACATTATTATTACAGGCATGAGAGGGAAAATGCATGGGTGACATGCACATACACTAAACGTGGGGTACATGCAGGGGACACATTGGCCACGTAAAATTTCTATTTCCTCACTTTCATAGATTCACGTGCCTACATCAGAAAAGCACGCAGTAACATAAAACTGTATGTATAGTTTCTTACCTGTCGGTGTAGTTTTGCAGCTTGAAGACATTCTGGATTCACTATGCTGTGCATTATTCTGCCATCTAGTAGTTGTGTCTGGAATTGTTTTATTTCTTCTCTTTTTTTTCGTGGCCCAGGTGGGCGTCGACATACCACCATTAGGTCCCCTTTCCATGACGTTGACGCTCATCCTCCGGAATCTCCCACCTTTGGTCGCCATCTTCGGATTCTTTTTTTTTCCTTTATAGTTTTAATAGTATTCCTCCTGTCTCATCTCTCTGGCAGAGAAGGGTGGGATCGCTAGTTAATCCAGAAAGGCTTCAAGCTTCAAAACTACACCGACAGGTAAGAAACTATACGTTTTGCAGCGTGAATCTTTCTGGATTCACTATGCTGTGCATAAACTTTGTAGCGGTTTGCTAGGTTTGTGGTGGCTGGGTGGAAGATGAGCGTTGGTTACTGAATATGTGTTGTAAGACCTTCTGTCCCATTTGTGCTTCCTTGTTCATCTGAATATCTACACAGTAGTGTTTAGTGAATGTGTGCACTGAGGACCATGTTGCTGCTTGACAAATGTCTTGAATAGGCATATTTGCTAGAAACGCAATTGTTGCTCCTTTCTTCCTTGTTGAGTGAGCATGTGTTGCTCCTTGTAATTCTTGTCCTGCCTGTTTGTGGCAGTATTGTATGGTTTGTGCAATCCATCGTGCAATGGTATTTTTGGTAACTGGTCTTCCCAGAAAACTGCTGGCAAAAGACACAAAGACTTGCTTTGTTGTCCTGCATTCTTTTGTTCTTTCTATGTAGCGCATTACTGCCCTCTTGGCGTCCAGTGTGTGTATCGCCTTCTCTGTGTTCGTGGTTGGTTTTTGGAAAAAACTTGGTATTTGTATTGTCTGGTTTATGTGGAACCTTGACACCACCTTCGGCATGAAATGTGGGTCAGTTCTGAGTATGATCCTGTCATTGTGTATTTGTAGGTAGGGCTCTTATAGTGTTAGCACTTGTAATTTGCTTACTCTTAGTAGTGATGTGACAGTGAAGTGATCACGCTGAGGCAGGTAGGTGATGAGACTTCATGTTTATTGACAGTTAACCTCTGGCATTCAAACATGTACATTCCATTGTCATGACAATGACATCACAGATGCCATTGAAGAACTTGAAGAGATTACTACAACATCTCCTCTCTTCCCAATAACAACATAACACAGGGCAAAATAAAGAAAAAGTAGAAAGAGATGAAATAAGAAGAAACAATTCAGATGGAAAGAAAACTTGAATGAAATAATTAAAATGATAAAAAATACAGATAATATGATACCAACAATATGAACAAAATACATAGGATCAAGCACAAATTTTACAAATCCATGTGATTAGGCGGGAGACTAATCCTTCCGCTCCTACGTGGCGGGACGTATTTCATAGATAACTCACCAAAATCAGAACTCACTTTCTGAGTTTGTTTGAACAGCATTACTAGAGAATCTGTCACATCTCCTGGCTCAAGGTCTTGTTGCACGACTACCCTCTTAGGAATCTTGTAGATCCTAGATAAGTTCCACCAATTCTTCCCATTGACACGAACAGAAAATCGTGAAACAGCATCAACCCTGACAGGAGGACCAAACTTTGAAAGCCCCTTAGGAACATTAAGATGGGATTTAACTCTCACCCAAACTCCCACAGAAACATTAGATTCAAAATTCTTACAATTCGGAAGAACACCCCATTCGGGTGATCCTGCCTTATCATGAAATTCCCCACACTTGGACAGGGAACCCCATTTCTTCATCCAAGCAGGGCACACGTGAAAAGAAGCTTCTCTACCTCTGAGAAGTTTGAAGGGACTGGAACTAGAAATGGAGTTGGGAGTGGTACGATGAGCCCAGAGCATAATTTGAACAGCTTCTTTAATATCAATCGTAGAAGGGACAGTCCATTGAACACATTCAACTAGAATACGGTTGGTACGCTCAATAAAACCATTAACCTGTGGGTGATAAAGTGCCATATGCTTATGAGCAATACCAGACTGGCTCAAAAAGTCAGACATTTCCTTTGAAGTAAATTGTACTCTATTGTCGGAGACAATCTCTTTGGGAAATCCCTTTCATGCAAAGAGAGCCTGAAGAAACTTGATGACGTCTTGTGAATTGGGATCAGTCATAAATTGCACCTCCCACCATTTACTAAAATAATCAGCTATAACTAAAGCAAATTTATATTTTTTAGGTAGAATGTTAAATGGCCCCACAAAATCAATGCAAGCTTCAACAAAGGACCATCTTGAACCATAACCTCTCGCACAGGAGGAGAGACAATTTTTATAACTTTATCGCTAGAACAACATGTGACACAGCCTTCAACAACATCAGTAATTTGTCGGTCCATGGAAGGCCACCAATAGACAGCTTGGGTCCTTTTCTTTGTATTAGTTTGACCAAGATGGCCCTCATGGTCATAGTTAATTATGCGACTTCTCACAGACTCTGGAGGAATGAAATTTTCCCCTCGCATGATCATTTCTCCACCCTCCAAAGTAAGTTCATCTGCAACTGTTGCAAAAGGGTGAAAATGACCATCAAGGTGTTTCTCTTTGGGCCACCCCTAAACAATGAACTCTTTAACATTCTTGAGTACAGAATCAGACTCCATTGCATGAAACCATTCTTTTTCAGAAAAACAAATCAAGCAGCAAACATCCACGTCAGCAATAAGACACTCCTCATCAGCATCTTCGTCAAGTTCTTGTTTATGCAATGGAAAAGGAAACCTAGAGAGAAATTCGCTCTGGAGTTTCTTCCCCCAGAAATACGAGCTACCTCAAAATTATATTGTAAAAGTTCGAACTTAGTCTGGCTATCCTAGGGCTATGCTCTTTTACAATTTTTCCCTCAAGAATAGGAATGAGTGGTTTATGATTGGTCAGGAGACTAAAAGTCTTACCCCGCAGAAAATATTTGAACCTCTCCACTGCCCAACAGCTCACGTTCAATAACGGAGTAATTCTTTTCAATTGGGTGTAGAGCCCATGACGCAAATCCTACAGTGAATTCTTTCCCCATTTAATTTGAGAAATCATGCCACCCAAACCATATAAACTGGCGTCAACAGACACAGTACACTGATAATTAGGCTCAAAAGGTGTAAGGATCTTACAAGACCCCAATTCTTTCTTGATCTGAGAAAACTCATCCATACAGACTTCATCCCAAACAAACTTGATCATTTTTTTAAGTAATTCTCTCGTGTACCGTCTTAGCCGCAAAGTTGGGAATACATTTTGTATAGAATTCACACATTTCGAAAAATGAAGACACCAACACTTGTTAAGAGGGACAAGGAGCATTCACAATGGCCTTGATAAGACCTTCTCTATTAACAATTCCTTCTCCAGATATATGATGTCCCAAATACTCAATGGATTCTACACCCAAAACACATTTAAGTTTATTAGCTACAATACCATTAGCCTCTAACTTCTCTAAAACAGAGGCAACATGTTTGTTTGCAATCACCAGCCACCAAAATGTCGCCTTGAAAAACTACTGTGTTAGTGACACCTTTCAACACCTTTTCCATGATACGTTGAAAAACTGAGGCCACTGAGGCTAAACCGAAAAGCATCCTCCTAAACTGAAATGTCCCTATGGGAGACACAAAAGCAGTCAAATGTTTAATAGCAGGGTCTAATTCAATTTGATGATTTGCTGATGCAAGATCGATTTTAGAAAAGTATCTTGCACCAGCAAATTTGGATAGAATATCATCAATACGGGGAAGGGGATGTGAGTCCACCCAAATCTCGCTGTTCAAGCTACGCAAGTCTATACAAACTCTGAGGCTCCCATTTTGTTTCCGCGCCACCACAAGGGGAAACCACCAGAGGGAGGCTTCAATAGGTTCAATGACTCCTGACTCACACATTCTCCTGAGTTCAGCTGAAAGGTCATCTCTGACACTAAACGGCACATTACCTAGCTTGTGTTTGATTGGAACAGCACCTTCTTTGACGGTAATAAAATGCTTAAAACCTTTAACGCATCCCAATTTGTCAGCAAAAACTTTAGGAAATTAAACTTTCCCCTTGGTGATGTTCATTCACAACCAAAACTTGCTTCAAAGTGCCAGGTCTAAGTGTCATGCCAAACATGCCTTGGTGGTACCACCCGAGAATGTTAGGACCTTTCTTAGCCACGTACACCTTCCCACTGATGTGTCTGTCTTTAAATACAAGAGACGTTTAAAAAAAAACAGATAACTCAATTTTCCTGCCTTCATAGGAATCAGGACTTCTGTCAGGAGGATTGAGAAATCGATCCCCCCCCGTCTTTTCAAATAGTTAATCAGTAATCATTGTCATGTGCGCACCTGAAACAACCAACAACTGAAGGGCTTACCATCCTCTACCACCTCAACAAGAGGTTCGACACAATCCTCAGACTCCTCTTTTACAACTACTACTAAATCTGTTAATGAACTAACAACGTCACACACCAGATTAAATTTATCTTCTTTGGCATACACCACACTCACACTGCCTCTCTTCCCAATAACAGCATAACACAGTGCAAAAGAAACCTCTGGCATTCCGTTAACCTCTGGCATTCAAACATGTACATTCCATTGTCATGACAATGACATCACAGATGCCACTGAAGAACTTGAAGAGATTACTACAGATAGCTACTAGGAAGGCTGCCTTTAGCATGAGCATACGCTGTGTTGCTTTATGAATAGGCTCAAATGGTGTCTTCATCAATTGAGTTAGCACTACATTGAGGTTCCATGCTGATGGTGGCATTCTGTTTGGCGGTGCGATCCTTTTTGCCTTTTCTAGAAATCTCTTTACTACTTGTGAAGTAAAGAAACTCTTCCCTGTTTTTCCTCATGTGTAAGCCACTATTGCCACTAAGTGCACCCTTAGTGATGTGTAGACTAGTTTATTTTGTGGTAGATGTGTTAAGTACTTCAGTACTGTTGATTCTTTAGTAATCCTTCTCTGCAGTTTCTCCTAATGCCCCATTTGGAGAATCGTTTCCACTTTGCTATGTAGTACTTCCTTGTGGTAGGCCTCCTTGCCTCTCTTAGCACTGCCTTTGTGCTTGCTGGTAGTTTGAGGTGTGCAAACACTAAGTCTTCAGGAGCCATGCTGCTAGGCTGAGTCTCTCTGGCTCTGGGTGTAGGACACTTCCGTTTTGCCTAGT
This sequence comes from Lissotriton vulgaris, assembly GCF_964263255.1. Lineage (NCBI taxonomy): Eukaryota > Metazoa > Chordata > Amphibia > Caudata > Salamandridae > Lissotriton > Lissotriton vulgaris. The sequence goes on along the minus strand of NC_141689.1, from coordinate 1,515,293,809 downwards.
TGGGGAACCTGTGTGCAGGTGCTTGTGCCGTCTCCATAATCTGTGAGAACCAGGTTTGTCTTGCCCACTGAGGTGCTATCTGTATTAGCGTCATGTTGCTGATTCTGCATTTGCGTAGTACCCTGTGTAGCAGTGGTGTCAGTGGAAAAGCGCAGGCAAATGTTCCTGACCAGCTTATCCATAGTGCATTCCCTAGGGACCGTTTGCATGGGTGTCTAGATGCGAAGTTTTGCCATTTTGCATTCTGGCATGTTGCAAATAGGTCTATTTGTGGGGTTCCATCATTTGTTGAATATCTTGTGGATTTCTTGTTGATTGATTTCCCATTTGTGGTATGCTGAAGTGTGTCTGCTTAGTCTGTCTGCTTCCACATTGTCCTTTCCTGGTAGATGTATTTCTAGCAAGTCTATTTGCCTTGGAATTGTCTATTTCCATATCTCCTGTGCTAGCACTGATAGTGTCACTGCCTGTGTTCCTCCTTGTTTGTTGATGTAGAACATGGTGGTTGTTTTGTCTGTTTAGATTAGTACCCTGTGTCCGTACAGTTGTTTCTGAAAGGCTTTTAAGGCTAGGAACACCATCTTCAGCTCTAGGTAGTTGATGTGTTTTATCGCATCCTGCTGGGACCACAATCCCCTTACCTTGAGGGTGTGTGTGTGTGCTCCCCACCCCAGCTGGGAGGCATATGTCATGATGGTCACTCTGGGAGTTGGTTGTGTGAATTGTTTCCCTTGTGTTATGTTCTTCTTGTTCCACCACGCTATTTCTTGCTGTACTGCTTGTGTGACAACCACTAGATCTTCCCAACTCCCTGTTGCCTGTGACCATTGTTGTTGGGTCCATTCTTGGAATGGTCTCATGTGGAGGCAGATATTTGGGACCAAATGTATGCATGACGCCATCATTCCCATCAGCTTGCCTACTGTCCTCACAGTCAGAGCTTGCCCCTTGTGGTAAAGACGTGTCTCCTTCAGTATTGCCAAAGCTCTTTTCGTGCTAGGAAACACCTTGCCCTGTATGGTGTTGATCTCCACTCCTAATAATTTTTCCACCTGTTCTGGTTCTATTGAGGACTTTCCCCAGTGGATTGAAAATCCTAGTTGGACTAGTGTTTCTATGACCTCTTGCATGTGCTTGCATTGGTTGTATGAGCTTACTTTTACCAGCCAGTCTTCGAGGTACGGGTATACATGTATTCCCTGCCTCCTTAAGCGTGCGGCTACTGCTGCCAGGCATTTTGTGAAACCATTGGTGCGGATTTGAGTCCAAATGCCGGCACTGGGAACTGGTAGTGAGTCTTGTTGATCATAAACCTTAGTAGTTGTTTGTGCTTGTCGTTGATGGGATGAGCGAGTAAGCATCCTTTAAGTCGATAGTTGCCATGTAATCCCCTTCCTGTATTTGGGGTATTACCTCTTGAAAAGATGTCATTTTGAATCTTTGAGTTTTATGAACTTGTTTAAGAACCTATAATCCAGAATTGGTCATAAGGTTTCATCCACCTTTGGTATGAGGAAGTAGGTGGAGTCGACACCCTTGTTCCGTTCCTTGTATGGTACTATCTCTATGGCCCTTTTGTTTAGCAGTTCATGTGCTTCTTGTAGCAAAAGAGAATGCTCCTTTGCTGAGTGTACTCTGCTTTTTGGTCTCTTGTTAAGAGGTGGTTTTTCTAGCTCTATACAGTAACCGTATTGTATGAGGTTTAGTATCCATTTGTCTGAAGTGATCTTCCTCCACTCCTGGAAGAAGTGTTTTATCCTTCCTCCTACTGGTGTTATATGCTGAAGGAACTGTTGTTGTTCTTGAATTTGTTCTGGTCTTTGTCTTATCATTTGCTGCACCCCTAGAGATGTTGGCTGGGCGTGCGTTGATCCTACAACGTAGTCACTTGGATGTGGGTTGTTGATCCCCTCTCTGTCCGTTCCTCTTCCTCGTGTGCGCCCTCAAAAGGATTGTCCTCTGGGCTGGTACTGCCAGCTTTTTTGCTGCTGACCCTGCTGTTGGCCCTGGTTACCTCCTTGATAACCTGTTGGAATGTTTGGTGTGGTGCCACGGGTTGGTGGCTCCCCCTACCCACTGGTCTTCTTGAAGGTGTTTCTCATCTCATTCCCCTGAACTGTAGTGCCCCCATGGACCTAGCTGTCTCATTGTCCTTCTTGAGCTGATTGAGTTTCTCGTCAACTGGAGCAACGAAAAGCTGCTCCCCGTTGAAGGGTGTGTTGAGGATGTTGTTTTGTACTTCAATCTTGAAGCCAGAAATCCTTACCCAGGCATGCCTTCTCTTTGTTACCCCCAGCATCATCTGCCTGTTTGATGTCTCTGCTGCATCCAGGGCAGACTTCAGACATGTATTAGCCATGTTATTTCCTTCCTCTACCAAGTGGCTAACCCTTCTCTGGTATTGCTCTGGCAGATGTTTTAGGAGTTTGCCCACTTCCTCCAAGTGCTGGTATGTGTGCCAGTTGATGAGCGCATTAGAATTGGTGATGCACCATTGGATTGCCACAATCCTTTCCATTTTCCTCCCCAATAGGTCCATTCTCCTGTTTTCCTTGTCTGGAAGTGGTCCAGTATTTGTGGGCATATTGGCCCCCTTCCTAGCCGTGGATGTTATTTATTTACTTTTTAATTAGAAATAAAGCACAGAGTCATCATTACAAGATCGTATAAACAGTCCGATTGACACGCGCCATAGTACCTCATCATACATAGACCGCACTGATTTAAAGATCTGGAAGGTCACTGCCACAACTGCCCTTCATCACCATACCTTCAGGTGGAGAGGTACAGACCTCCTTTCAAATGCATTTCAATATAAATGAGGTTCAAACATCGAAAGATCTGGCAGGTCACTGGCTTGATTTTCTCTTATTGCGTATATTTTGATGAAAAGGTATAGATCTCTCCTTAAACGCAGTTCAATATACAGTAAATTACAAATATTTAGAGAGCTGGCAGGTCACTGTTCCGATCTCTCCTCATCACCATATCTTCCAATGGAGAGGTACAGATCTTTCCACTAAATGCATTCCACCCACCCCACCCCATTCCCTAACCCATTTCTTAGGGCAGCCCCGCCCTGCTTGTAGACTTCCTTCTCTGCAATCATGCATCGATACATCTCTGCCACCCATCTCACCGTCAAAGGGCGTGCGTTGGATCCCCATTGCATTGCTGTAGCTCGCTTCACTAGCAAGTATCCCAGTGCCCCCCACTGCTCCTCTAATTCTGTCTGGTCGGTGAAGTCCCATATGTTGAGAATCCCCAATCTCTGTGATAATTGAAGGTGTTTACCCAGCGTGTCTTTCATTTTGTTGGTTGCGCTGTTCCACAGAGGACGTATGACAGGACAATCCTACAAGATGAGGTAAAAGGTACTGTCTTGGCCGCATCAGCTGAGACACAACGCATCTGTTCGGCTTCCAATTTTGGCCAGGAGTACCCCAGAGAGATAGGACCTGTGGAGTATTTTGAGTTGTATGAGGCGAAAGCAGTGATTTATTGCAGTTTCCCAGGGGGACATTAATGAAGTCTGCAAGTCTTCGTCGTCTATTGGCCCTATGTCTATTTGCCATTGTTCTCGAAGAGCCTGGAAAGAATCAGGTAGGTTATTGCAGAGTTTACGGTATATACAGGAGAGGGCTCCCTTCGAGAGCAGTTCCGTGAGCAGATGGTCTTCCAAGGGGGAAGAGTCCGACAGGGAGGACAGGTCTGGAACGCTTGGGAGAAGGGCGTGCCTGATCTGCAGGTACTGGAAAACCTCGCCTGGTGCAAGGTCATATTTAGTCTGTAGGTCCGTAAATGTGACAGACTTTCCTTTACCGATCAAGTCTACTATGCTGGTTATGCCAATTGTGTGCCATTTATCAAACCCTGTATGGTAGCAGAGTAATCCCAACCGTTGAGAGGACCACATCTGCGTAGCTTTTGTGAATTTATCCGCCCATCCCAGGCGTCTAGTGGCCTTATGCCAGACGGCAACAGTTTGCGCAATATCGACCTCTATGAACCTTACTGTTGAGAGCACCCAAATATCCCGCTCACACCTGTTTGGTATCATTCTAGGTGGAAAGACGGGTTCGACAGGGAACCGTAAATTCAGTGGTTGACGGTTACCAATTGTGAGTCCCAATAATAGAGGCGTAAGTCCGGAAGGGCTATCCCCCCATCGTACCATCATTTTGTAAGTTTCCGTAGCAAGGCACGGATCTCGTCTTCTATGGCGGTAAAATAAGTATCTGGGATTGGGAAAGGCAGTTTTGAAGTACGTATAAGAATTTAGGGAGTGCTAACATTTTAAATAATGCTGCTCTCCCCAAGAGAGACAGGGGCAACAACCTCCATTGTTTGACATCTTCTTGTATACTAACTGTTAACAAAAGGGGGAGGGAGAGAATAATCTTAGAATGGATTCGTTCTCCCTGGGCTAGTCTTTACAAACAAAATGAATCCATCAAATAAAAGGGGGAAAGTGTCCCTACGATGGTTGGGAACACCCTGGTTGTTTTTGGTACCCCTCACACACCAACAGGCCCCTTGGTGTCATGCTTCATCATTGGGGTCCTCGCACCCCTCTATGGAATGCGGCGTGCTGCGACATACAATTACGTGGGAGCACTTATGACGGCTCTGTGCGGTGTAGATGAGGGAATTTTATGTGAGTGCGTGGTGGGGTTCTTAGTGGGTGATGTTAAAAAGTGCCTGGCTCGTGGTGTGTCACAAAAAACTTTATTTGGCCCCCGGGCTGGTACTATTAAAATGGTGAGAAGAAGAGGTAAATAGCGCAAACAATGTGCGTCAACTCGTATGTGTGTGTCAACATGTTTCGGTGTAAAAACACCTTCTTCAGGACTGGGGTACACAAATCCCCACCTTACTCACGTTTTTCTACTTTTTCAGAATGTATTACTAAAAAAGTGAGATTTACAAGTGCAGGTAATACAATGTACCTAATAGATATCTGCTATTTAGCTGACCTGTAAAAAGAAAGGGACAACATTTTTTTTTCAGGTGGTCCGTTCCTTAAAAACCATAGGTATAGTGACCTGTGGATACAGTCAGAAAGAGTGCGGCTCGGATTCCTAGACACGTTGGTGTCATTCTACATGTGAAAACGTGCCTGTTGTGAAAGTTTAGGAAAAAAGACACTTACTAGACAAACACACATAGAACATAAATCACACACACTAATTTTTAGGCGAATTTTGGGTTGTCATTAGCTCCTGTGGTTAGAGTAGGCAATATACATATCGGGAAATCTCTGTGAGGGTCACAGTGGGCATAACATACTGTTTTTTCGGGAGTCTGTTGCCCCATGAGAACGTAGGGGTTCCTCACGCTTCCTTACTGCCTGTGAGGAATGAAGAGATTTACTATTTTGCCCAGTACTCACATATTCGTAGAGGCGGTAGGTTGGTTTGCGGTCGTCATACTCACGAGTGTCTGAGGAGAATCCCTCTTGGCCGCCCCTTACGCCGGCTCCGTTGGTTATGCCGAGGTGGTGCCTAATGCTCTTTTATACCGCTAGTGACCTGCCGATTATTGAATAATTGGCAATTGAGTTTACTGGATATGTCCGTATTTGGTTTCCTGGTCCTTATGCAAGTCTCATCGCTTCTGCCAAAGTCTGCTGATGCCCGCCCGTAGGGAAAGGGGAGTGCATGCGTGTTCTGTTCGGAAGCGCTTAGTTCTATCGCGCATGCCTGGGAAATGGTTATTCTGACACTGATCTTACTACCGTTTTGGTGTATTGCTGGTAAAGTGTTCGTGCCTGCTTACATGGTTCGATTTAGTCCTCAAACAGTACTGTCTTATCGGGTCTGTACAGCCTGCCCGATGTCGTTCCAAAATAGTTACCAGGGTTTTTACACTTTTAGCTTTAAGGCATGCTAATAGAAAAACAGGCAGAGTATCAGTCGGTTAAATAAAGCCCTCCTATTGACTAAACTCAAGATGTGTTACTACGGAATGTCAGTACTAGGCTAGTACTCAACATTATTTTTATTTAAAAAAGGAGGGGTCAATTTGCTTTGGAAAAAAAAATGCCCAATTATAGTTTATCTTGCCCTGTAGGGTTGGGATTTCTTCTCCTATGTCTGTGACTCAGGTGTTGAGTTGGCCCCAGGGGATGTCATCGTTCAGACCTGTGACGTGGGTCCCGAGGCGGAACACCCATCATTGTTCTTTCTCAAAAAGACCATGTTCAGAGGGTAATTGTTCAATTACCGTCCACCTGATATCATTGACGCTGTGCTGCATCTCCAGGAAGTGCGAAGCCATCTTAGTGGTACTCTTCTTGCAGCGAATGTTGCTCTTATGTTCATTAAGTCGTGTTTTCACGGCTCTGGTGGTCATGCCAATGTATTCGAGGTCACAGGGGCACACAATCATGTAGATTACGTTCTTGCTGTTGCAATTAGTCAATTTTCGCTGATCCCACTTTGTTCCATTAGCAAAAGTCAGCTGCTTGCTTTTTCTGGTCAGGTGACAGCTTGCGCAGTTGCCACATGGAAAATGCCCTTGTACTCCATGTAGTGAAAGTTGTTGTTGTTGCTGGGGTTTGGGGCGGGTGTGGACTAGTATGTCCTTAAGGTTTTTCCCGCGTCTGTGGGAAAACATTGGTTTTTCAATCAGCAGTGATCCGCACGTCAGAATACGCCAGTGTCTATTCATGATTTTTGACTGGGAGCTGTACGTGGTGATGCATATTGGTCTTGTTTGTTTTGTGATGGGTGTGCTCCTGTCCTCCAGCAGGTCGTCCCTATAATTGTTCCTAGCCCTTTTCATGGCTGCGTTGATGATTCTGCCCGGGTACTGTCTTGCTCGCAGTTTGGTTTTAAGATCTTGGGCCTGTGATTTGTAGTTGTCCACTTGGGTGCAGTTTCTTCTTAAACGGAGAATTTGTCCGTATGGGAGGTTCATCCGCAGATGGCGAGGGTGGAAAGTGTCGTATCTGAGTAGACAGTTCCTAGCTGTCGGTTTGAAATGAGTTGTGGTTTCTAGTCTCCCTTCTTGATGCAATATGTTTAGTTCAAAAAAGACAAGTGTCTCGTTAGAAACTGAGTGTGTGAATTTGAGAAAGCGGTCTTGGGTATTGTGCCACTCCATGAACTGAATGACTGACTCGTGGTTTCCTTGCCAGATCACAAAGACATCGTTGATGTATCTTTTCCAGGTTAGTATGTGTTGTCTGTAGGGGTTGTTGTGATGGAGGATTGTGTTCCAATTGTGGTTCATCCGGATCTAGCACAAACAGCAATCAACGACAGACGGGTTACCAAGGATGACAGGGTCAACAATACCCAAGGCAACGAGGGTGGCGAGGATACCAACCACAACCCTACTTTTCCCAGTTCACAGGACCAACACCTTATACACCATTCCCTTTTGGACCAGCACCAACAGAACCGATGTACCAACCTTGGGGCACAGAGTTCGACCCGAACTTCTACAACAACCAGCCTTTTTTAGGAACACGCCAAGGACCGCGCAGAGGACGGAACAGAAAACGCAGCACAGTGATGTGGCAAGACCCCAACCAGGGAGACCCCAGGATGAACACCAGGAGCCCTGCAGAGCAACCCATCAACCAGCCGCAAGGGGACCTAGTGGTAAACATCACACCATGGGAACTCACGTCCGCCCAGAGGGCCGTACTAAATAAGGGCTTTTGTTTCGTTCCAACTAATAAATTTGACTCCTTTAAACTCCACACCGAAATGCAAGAATGTTTGAGAAAAATCAAGTTACAGATCTTCTTCAAGGACAAGGAAAGCATTCCGGAGACAGACACGGGACTGAGACTAAAGTCGACCTTCACTCCACCGGATGCATTACCCATCGAGGTTTTGGCTTTCGAGAAGGCAGTAATGACTGATCTAAAGGGACTAGATCCATCTACACGCACAGTCTTTCACAACACCAGCAGAGTGGAACAAGAGGCCATCCGTGAGCTGACCAACAACCATGAAATCACCATTAAACCCACCGAAAAAGGTGGAGACACAGTGGTGCAAACAGCAGCATACAACCAGGAGTGCCTAAGACTGTTGTCAGACAGACGAAACTACACCATACTGACTGTTGACCCAACCGAGTCCCTTAGAATAACCATTGGTGGGATGGTAGAAGAAGTTTTGGTACACAACTGGCTCTCCAAAAAGGAGTCAGAGTTCCTGATACAAAAAAGCCCTAGAACGCCATACTTCTACTGTATCCCAAAGATACACAAGAACCTGGACAGTCCACCAGGGAGACCCATCGTCTCGGGTATAGGTTCTATCCTTGAACCCCTCTCGAAGTTCTCAGATGCTTTCCTCCGCCCACTGATCCAAGGGACAGACACGTATCTGAAAGATACCAAATCGGTTTTACAAATGCTGAAGGACCTGAGCTTCGATCCACAAAACCAATTTCTACTCAGTCTAGATGTAGAAAGCTTGTATACAAGCCTCCCACACGACGAAACACTAGCAATAATCGAAGAGGTCCTGTACAGCACCCACTGGCAATACCAGACACCGGGAGGAGTAGTACTGGAATGTATCGCTTTGGCTCTGACAACATTTTTTTTTTAATTTGATGGCACCATCTACCTGCAGAGCCACGGCACAAGCATGGGAAGCACATTTGCGCCGAGCCTAGCTGGACTGTATGTACATCACATGGAAACAAACAAAATCCTCCATCACAACAACCCCTACAGATAACACATACTAACCTGGAAAAGATACATCGACGATGTCTTTGTGATCTGGCAAGGAAACCACGAGTCAGTCATTCAGTTCATGGAGTGGCTCAATACCCAAGACCGCTTTCTCAAATTCACACACTCAGTTTCTAACGAGACACTTGTCTTTTTGGATCTAAACATATTCCATCAAGAAGGGAGACTAGAAACCACAACTCATTTCAAACCGACAGCTAGGAACTGTCTACTCAGATACGACAGTTTCCACCCTCGCCATCTGCGGATGAACCTCCCATACGGACAATTTCTCCGTTTAAGAAGAAACTGCACCCAAGTGGACAACTACAAATCACAGGCCCAAGATCTTAAAACCAAACTGCGAGCAAGACAGTACCCGGACAGAATCATCACGCAGCCATGAAAAGGGCTAGGAACAATAACAGGGATGCCCTGCTGGAGGACAGGAGCACACCCATCACAAAACCAACAAGACCAATATGTGTCACCATGTACAGCTCCCATTCTAACGAAGTGTCAAATATCATGAATAGACGCTGGCGTATTCTGACGTGCGGATCACTGCAGATTGAAAAACCAATGTTTTCCCACAGACGCGAGAAAAACCTTAAGGACATACTAGTCCACACCCGCCCCAAACCCCAGCAACAACAACAACAACTTTCACTACATGGAGTACAAGGGCATTTTCCATTTGGCAACTGCGCAAGCTGTCACCTGACCAGAAAAAGCAAGCAGCTGACTTTTGCTGATGGAACAAAGTGGGATCAGCGAAAATTGACTAATTGCAACAGCAAGAACGTAATCTTCATGATTGTGTGCCCCTGTGACCTCGAATTCATTGGCATGACCACCAGAGCAGTGAAAACACGACTTAATGAACACAAGAGCAACATTTGCTGCAAGAAGAGTACCACTAAGATGACTTCACACTTCCTGGAGATGATATCAGGTGGACGGTAATTGAACAATTACCCTCTGAACATGGTCTTTTTGAGAAAGAACAACAATGGGTGTTCCGCCTCGGGACCCACGTCATGGGTCTGAACGATGACATCCCCTGGGGCCAACTCAACACCTGAGCCACAGACATAGGAGAAGAAATCCCAACCCTACAGAGCAAGATAAAATCTAATTGGGCCTTTTTTTGTTGTTGTTTTTTTCAAAACAAATTGTCCCCCCTTTTTTTAATAAAAATAATGTTGAGTCCTACCCAAGTACTGACATTCCGTAGTAACCATGTCTTGAAAAGAAAACCGAGTAGTTTAGTCAATAGGAGGGCTTTATTTAACCGACTGACACTCTGCCGGTTTTTCTATTAGCATGCCTTAAAGCTAAAAGTGTAAAAACCCTGGTAACTATTTTGGAACGACATCGGGCAGGCTGTTCAGACCCGATAAGACAGTACTGTTTGAGGACTAAATCGAACCATGTAAGCAGGCACGAACACTTTACCAGCAATACACCAAAACGGTAGTAAGATCAGTGTCAGAATAACCATTTCCCAGGCATGCGCAATAGAACTAAGCGCTTCCGAACAGAACACGCATGCGCTCCCCTTTCCCTATGGGCGCGCATGCGCAGACATGGCAGAAGCGATGAGACTTGCATAAGGACCGGGAAACCAAATACGGACATATCCGGTAAACTCAATTGCCAATTATTCAATAATCAGCAGGTCACTAGAGGTATAAAAGAGCACCTCGGCACAACCAAAGGAGCCGGTGTAAGGGGCAGCCAAGAGGGATTCTCCTCAGAGACTCGTGAGTATGACGACCGCAAACCAACCTACCGCCTCTACGAATATGTGAGTACCGGGCAAAATAGTAAATCTCTTCATTCCTCACAGGCAGCAAGGAAGCGCGAGGAACCCCTACGTTCTCACGGTCTCATGGGGCAACAGACTCCCGAAAAAACAGTATGTTATGCCCACTGTGACCCTCACAGAGATTTACCGATATGTATATTGCCTACTCTAACCACAGGAGCTAATGACAACCCAAAATTTGCCTAAAAATTAGAGTGTGTGATTTATGTTCTATGTGTGTTTGTCTAGTAAGTGTCTTTTTTCCTAAACTTTCACAACAGGCACAGTTTCACATGAAGAATGACACCAACGTGTCTATGAATCCGAGCCGCACTCTTTCTGACTGTATCCACAGGTCACTATACCTATGGTTTTTAAGGAACGGACCACCTGAAAAAAAAATGTTGTCCCTTTCCTTTTACAGGTCAGCTAAATAGTGGATATCTATTAGGTACATTGTATTACCTGCACTTGTAAATCTCACTTTTTTAGTAATACATTCTGAAAAAGTAGAAAAACGTGAGTAAGGTGGGGATTTCTGTACCCCAGTCCTGAAGAAGGTGTTTTTACACCGAAACATGACACACACATAGGAGGTGGCGCACATTGTTTGCGCTATTTACCTCTTCTTCTCACCATTTTAATAGTACCAGCCCGGGGGGCAAATAAAGTTTTTTGTGACACCCCACGAGCCAAGCACTTTTTAACATCACCCACTAAGAACCCCACCACGCACTCACATAAAATTCCCTCACCTACACCACACAGAGCCGTCATAAGTGCTCCCATGTAACCGTAGGTCGCAGCACGCCGCATCCGGTAGAGGGGTGCGAGGTCCCCAATGATGAAGCATGACACCAAGGGGCCTGTTGGTGTGTGAGGGGTATCAAAAACCAGGGTGTTCCCAACCATCGTAGGGACACTTTTCCCCTTTTATTTGATGGATTCATTTTGTTTATAATGACATCTTCTTGTAGCCGTTTCAGGGGGCCTTGAAGATTGCACTCAAAAAACCTTTTAGGGTCTAGTGTAATAAAAATGCCCAGGTATTTAAAATCCCCGGTGGCCAACTTAATCGTGTAGCCGTGAGGTAGTCGGGTGGGGAGCTGTGTAATACGTATAAGACAGATTTGGACCATTTGATGGTATATCCTGCATATTTGCCAAAGTTGGTAATAACGTTAAAAAAGCTATTAAGAGAAGCCCGAGGGGATGCCAAGTATATTAAAATATCGTCAGCGTATAACAATATTTTATACTCTATATCTTCGCCCCACCTGAGCCCCCATATTGAGACATCTCGTCGTATTCAGTGCGCCAATGGCTCCAGGGTCAGTGCAAATAGTAGGGGGACAGGGGGCAACCCTGCCTGGTTCCCCTATGTAAAGCAAATATACGTGATGTGTGATTGTTAACTCTGACTTGACCCAACAGTCCGGTATAGAGCAATGCCACCCATTGTCGGAATCGCGGCCCAAAACTAAATCTTGCCAATACCTCGAAAAGATAAGACCATTCTAATGAATCAAAAGCCATAGTGGCGTCTAATGATACTATAACTGCGTCTTTCTGCAAGTACGGCTGCCTGCCGAAGGACATTATGGACGCAGCGAATATTTAAGGCGGCATTGCGGCCCGGTACAAACCCTGACTGGTCTTCGTGGACCAGAGATGGGGGGACTGTGATAAGATGAGGCGCAAGAAGTTTAGCTAAGACCTTGGCTTCTGAACTGATTAGAGAGATGGGTCTATATGAGCCACAGTGGGACGCCGGTTTACCCGGTTTCTGTATGACTACTGTGGAAGCAAGCCTTTGATCCAAGGGAAGAATACGTCGTTCCAGACTTTCGTCATACATATTCTTGAGGGGACAAGCCACTTTAAGGGCCATCCCCTTGAGGAATTCAATCGGAATTCCATTGGGCCCCATTGCCTTCCTGGATAGCCTTGCAGATCTCTTCTGCTGTTAGGTCTGCGTCTAAAGGTTCCCTATCACTGTCCAAGAGTGTAGGTTGGGTCACTTCCTCCAAGAGTTGGCGTGAGTCTTCGGAGGAGGTGGTTGTCTTGGAGGTATATACTGCCTCCAGGTGGTCTGCAAATTCTTCTACCTACCAGGGGTCTGCTACCCACCTCCCAACATCAAACAAGATCTCGCGGACCCACCGTGTCGCTTGATCTCGTCGCTCCAGCCATGCCAACATCTTGCCCGCTCGTTCACCCAGTTCATAGACTCAATGGCGTGTATGAAGAAGTCTTGCTTTTTTTTTCGCGTGCTAGGGCCTTGTATTCTAGCTGTTTGTTTCTAAGTTTATGGGCTGTGGCCTCAGTGGGATTGGCATTGTGTTCTGTCTCTAAGAGAAGCAAGTTGCTTTCCAGTTGGGTCAATTGTTCCTGTTGTTTTCGGACGTAGCCTATCTTCAGCGCCCCTTAATTACTGCCTTGTAGGCCTCCCATATGGTATTTAAGAACCAACTGATCCTACATTGTCAGTAAAATAATGATCTCTGTGTTCAGCCAGGTCCTCTTTAATGTCTGGGATAGTAGGAAGCCATGGATGGATAATTATGGGACCTCTGGTGTATTGCTGGTGGAAAGTAAGATCCACCCTGAGGGGAGAATGATCAGAGATACCTCAGGGGAGCCCCTGGGGATGTTGGAAATGGCCTATGTCTGTGAGGGACGTAAAAAAAATAGTCAATACGGAACTGACTTTTGTGTGCATTGGAATAATGTGTGAAGTGAACCGTACCTGGATTCAGTACCCGTCAAATGTCCACGATTCCCATAGCTTGGGAGAAGTCAGCAAGGTCTTTATTACGGCAGGGGACAGTTTAGGGGGTTATCTGTCGGTTTTTTCATCCATTATCATATTGAAGTCCCCTCCCAGTATGAGAGTGCCTGAGGGGAGGTTTATTAATATCTTCCTCAGGTCTTGTAATGCTGTCTTTCCAAGAGCTGGTGGAAGATAAGCCGATATATTTAACGGCTTACCCTCCCAGAGCACCTCTAATACCGCAAATCTACCTTGTGGATCAGTCCATATATGGGTAGTTGTAAGGGCTAAATTTTTACGAATGAGAATACCCACAAACGAATATCTAACAGTTTTCTTACATTAAATATCAATGGACATAGTTCCTGAGTATTTTACATTATTCTTGACTTAACCATCTTTGCATGTGCATGCACCTGGATGCTTATTGTCTTTTCATGCTTGTGCTTCCTCCCAGTTATTAACATCTTCAGTATACAATTCTGGTTTAATGGTCCGTACAACTCCAACATATGTGTTGTTAATTCGATCAATCATTGCATTCACCCAATTAAAGTCCAAACCTTCCCCTTTAACCCTAACCACTGGTGTGTCCTTCATTAACATAGTTGTAAATGCAAATAATAATATATAATAATTCAGGTGAATGTACTTCTCCTCTTCATCTGAACTGGTTAGCCTGACCTAGGCCATTCCTAGTTCTGCAGCAGTGCCTTCTGGAATTTTTCGGAGTCCCGTTATAGCCCTTCAGCTCAGGGTGTTCCTATCGGCGTATTCAACAAATTTCTATCTGACCCCAATTCAGCTAACAGCAGCAGTACAACCATCAACTCCCAAACTTTTGCAGTTTCTAGTGCCTTATCATTGTTAGCTCTCCTAGCTTGCTGAAACCGTACTGTACTCTCACTGGCTGCCCATTTGGTTAATTCTGCCTTCCAGCGCTCAATGTTGGGTCCCTGCCTGGATTCCAATGCATCGATAATTTTTGGCTAGTAACAACCCCAGGTCTAAGAACTTACTCGTAACTTTCTTCCTGGCGGTATGAGGAAACCAGTGCAATATACATGCACCCATGTCTGGTTCTATCTGCCTATCCGTCACCTCACATAATGTATCTATCACTTCCTCCCAATACGTTCCCAATTGCGGGCAACTCCACATCATATGGATAAAGTTCACCTCTTCTGAATTACATCGGGGCACCGAGCTGTGTCCAAGTTAAAATACTTATTTATCCGGGCTGAGCGTAGGAACCGGTTAGGAGACTCTCATACTTCAGAGCGCATGGGTAAAGGCTCTGTTACTCTGTTTTAAATTGCACCACTCTGCATTGTGAATTTCACTGTGATTAAGATTGTTTTAAAATATCACCGCACTCACCTTATTGCTTAACTTGCACCGTGTTCGTGTCCCCGGTCCACCGCCAAAAGTTTGGATTGTGTGGAGGGACAGTGAACAGCCCACGGAGGAAGTGATTACAACTTCCTGCCTAGCAACCAATCAGCGATCAGCAGCTGACTCCCCTTTTACCTATTTCAACTTATGTGTCTCCGGCCGCGCAGTAAGCGCGCCGCTGTCGCGCCGAAGTTAAGCCTAAGTCCTGCCCGTCTGCGCCCGTCCGTGACCGGACGGGGCTAGGGGCCAGTACCTCTGCCATAACCTCTACTGAACTGTGCATATACTCTAGAGAAGCCCTTCTTGATTGTAAGTCTAAGCAGTGCTCTCAGGCCATGTCCCTTAGCTGTCAGCATACTCCTTCCACATGTTCAAGTTGCAACTTAAACCTCCTATCCATACCCTCCACATTAAACATGGCGACCTCTAGTTTCCCGCAACCACCGCTCATGCACAAATTTATAGAACCTCAGCACGAACTTACTTTCATCAGTCTGAACTGTAGATCATTGCCAAAGCACAAAAGAGATGTCTTTGACCTACTCACTACATCCCAACCAGCTGCTCTATTTCTCACTGAGACCTGGCTAAACGACAGCTCTGGCCCGGACATAGCATCAGCCCTCCCCGCTAACTATACTTACATCAGCAGAAACAGGTTGGAAAAAGAGGGAGGCGGGATTGCAATTATTTTTCAAAATACCTATACATGTAAGTGGGTAGATCTAAACATACAAAACTGTGAAGCCGGCTTCTTTAAGCTCCTGCTGTCCCCTAACTTTACCCTCTCTGGGGCTCTTATCTATCTTGTCCCGGGTACAGCTAGCTTATGGGCTGCCTCTCTCCCTGAGCTTATTGCGCCCCTTTTGCTGGACGCCATTAACTTCCTGATTGTAGGAGACCTCAACATCCACTTTAATGACATCTCCTGTTACACTAGTACCAATCTTATATCAGACTTAGCAGCGCTGAATCTTACTCTTTGTAACTCAGGCCCAACACACAAGGCAGGAAACCTACTTGATCCCATTTTTTCTAATCTCGACACTATCACATGTAAGTCACACTTACCCATCCCCTGGTCAGATCATTACTTGGAATTTTCCATAATTATCCATCGGTCTTCCACAATTCAAGCACTCCCCACAGAACCCAGGGTGACTAGAAACTGGAAAAAACTAGACCCTAATCAATTTAACGCATGTATTGACAACACTAGGCCCCTCACCACCATAACGAACATTGAGGAGGAAGCAGTTATTCATAACTGGCTTAGCTCCGCTGTCAATGCATGCCTTCCCCAAAGAAAGAAAAAGTATAATTCGCATCACCCACCCGCCCCGTGGTTTACTGAATTAATTAAACTGGAAAAAAACGCATGTAAAAACTTAGAGCGACGATGGCGTGCTCATTATGATCCCTGCATTAAGCAACTGTATAAATCTGCCCTAACTAAATATCAGGCACTCTGCAAAACGGCCAGGGCAGAATACATCAGTTCAACTATTCGGAACGCACAAAATCGCCCCAAAGCACTTTTTAAAGCCGTGCAAGAACTTTCAGGGGCTACTTGCCAACCTAAAGCCCCATGCTTGGACTCTACACAATGCAATGCTTTGGCGGAATTCTTCAAAAACAAAATTATTAACATCTATGCTGGCTTCGATGAACCGATCCCCCCGCATAACACCTGAACTCCCTAAACTGGCTACCCGCACTGATTATGCTTTACATGACCAAACTTCCAGCAACACCACGCAGCATTTAGTAACATGGGACCCTCTCAACATTTCCACATTACGCGATATCATCAGTAATATCAAATCAGGTTCTCCTATGGATCCTTTTCCCCCACAAGTTCTATTAACCTTGGACACTCCCACCCTCGCTCTCATTTTAGAGCTTCTAAATACCTCCCTAAGGGAAGCCAAGGTTCCTAAAGCATGGAAACACGCTATGATAGTACCTTTGCTGAAGAAGGCTAATGCAGATCCAGAAAATCCCTCCAACTTCCGCCCGATCTCGCTTCTTCCGTTTTTTTCTAAAATTCTAGAAAAACACATCAACATACAACTCACTAAATATACTGAATCAAGGAACCTCCTCCACAAATCTCAGTCTGGCCTCAGGGCAGGATTCTCGACAGAATCAACACTTCTAGGTGTTTCCGAGACCATACGCCAGCAGGTTGACAATGGGGAAACCGTGGCACTCATCTTACTCGATCTCAGTGCCGCGTTTGACACGGTTTCCCACACCATCCTCCTCAACACCCTGCAATCCTACGGTATCTCTGGGCCTGCTCTTGAATGGCTCGAAAGCTTCCTCAATGGTAGAACTTTTCAAGTCTTTTCTTCCACTTCGACTTCTAAAAAACATAACTTACAGTTTGGTGTCCCTCAAGGCTCGATTCTGAGCCTCCTACTGTTTAATCTGTACAGTAGCCCCCTAGCCACCATTGCGGAACAAGCTGGGCTTACTATTTATTCATACGCTGTTGACACCCAGCTGATCTATTCACTTTCCGCCAATGCGCACTCTAACCCATCTTCCCTTAGCTCCGGACTCAACAATATTGCCAAATGGATGCATGAAAATAAGCTCAAACTCAACGGGGGAAAGACCGAACTCCTTCTTTTTGGTAAAAATGCAGCCCTGTGGGGCCCACATCACTGGCTGCCTCAGATGGGGCCTCTCCCTTCCCCCTCCAAAACTGCCCCAACCTTGGCATCATCTTTGATGACCAAATGTCCATGAAACAACAAGTGGTTAGAGTTGCTGCTACCTGTTTCACTATTCTTAAGTGGCTCAGGAAGATTATATGGATGCTTCCTCAGGACACACAAAAAACCGTAGTCCAGGCTCTAATTACATCTAGACTGGACTACGGCAACATCCTGTACCTTGGTGCCTGCAAGGAAGTAACGAGGAAACTTCAGATGGTACAAAACGTAGCGGTAAGGCTACTTTGCAAACTGCCTAACAAATCCTCCACTTCTACCTCTTTTCGCAACCTTCACTGGCTCCGAATTGAAAGCCGCACAAAATTCAAAGCCATGTGCTATATGCACAGAATCAAATCAGGCAAGGCACCACCCTATCTTAGAACCCTAGTTCACCAATACTCCCCTTCACGTGTCCTTCGTTACTCAAACCAGCATAAGTTTCAGGTACCCAGGATTAATCGAGCTAGAATGGGCGGACGTTCTTTCTCATATCTAGTGCCCTCCCTCTGGAATTCTCCCCCCCCTCCACCTTCGCACAGAACCCTGTTACCTCAAATTCCGCATGAATTTAAAAACATGGTTGTTTAACCAATAGGCTATTCTTTCCCCAGGCCCGAAGTCTCTTTTGCTGTGTCCTCCCTCATCCTGTCCTTAGCGCCGGGAAACCTCCGGGTAGCGGCACGCTCTATAAATATAAATATAATAATAATAATAATAATAATAATAAGTACGCCCTATGTAACACACAGAAATGGATAAGCTGGAACCTAGCATTACGCGTGCTCTTCCACGCTCTCTCCACTATCCCAGACCACACAGTTTCAGGAATCTCCCTACCCAGGTCTGCCTCCCATTTCCTTTGCACTTGGCTCAACTGCTGCATCCCCCTCACCCACCAATCATCTGATAAGCATGTTATAGCTCTGAAGGTCCCGCTGCCATCACCACATACTGACATGCTAAAGATGTCTGCGGCTCCAATAACCATCCTCCCCAATGGCGTTGAGTTGCTGATACAAGGGCTGAATGCAGTGGGAAATCGCCCCTGGGAAGGCCATACCTATCTTGCAGTGCCTGATAGGGCAAGAGGACGCCTTCTTTGTATAGGTCCCCCATCACTTGTAACCCCTGTTCCTCCCACGTCGCCAGCGCAGACCAGTCCCCTCCATGTGGTAGGGCTCTGCACATGCCCAAAAGAATCTCCGGTGCATACGGCCAGGCAACTCCGCCCCTATGTTGGGTTTCGATCCAACATAGACTCAGCGTCTTCTCATCCTGAGTTAATCATCCAATCCGCAGCCGCTGACAGAGTACAAGAAAGGACAACACATGATGTGGACTCCACCGGCCCGTTGGGCCATCTGGACCCCTAAACTCTCTCGCCACTGCCAGGGTAAGCCACTGCAGCTGAGCTGCTAGATAATATAGTTCAAAGTCCGGGACCGCCCATCCTCCCTCAGCTCAGGATCGCATCATTGTAGTTAAAGCCACCCTCCGTCTGCCGCTTCCCCATATAAACCCTCCCATCAAGGAGCAGAGCGTTTTGAATAATGAGCCCGGTATCCAAATCGGCAGCTTCCCGAAATAGTACAGCAACCAAGGTAGTGCCACCATCTTCAAGAGTGCCACGTGACCCGCTACGGACAATGGCATTGTGCTCCAGAACGCCATGGTCCCCTTAATCCCTCGTAGGCCTCTGCCCACATTACCCTCCAACAGGTCCTCTTGCGTATGATAGATGTTAGTCCCAAGGTACGGTAAACAGTGAGGCTCCCATCATATATTTCCCACCTGGTTAGTTCTCACCGTCGTCTGACTCACAGGAAACAGGTAAGTCTTTGCCCAGTTCACCCAGAGCCCTGACCCTGCGCCAAACGTATTCAATAATGTTGTCGCCCCCATCAAAGCCTCTCCTGTAGTGGCCAGGAACATGAGTAAATCATCCGCGTAAAGCGAGATGTACTGCATGTCTCCACATAACTCTAGACCAGCATAGTGCCTCCCCGACCTGGCCTGGGCAGACAGTGGCTCCAAACAGCAGTGGAGACAGTGAGCACCCCTGTCTTGTTCCCCGCCCAACTGAACAGGTTAAGGAAACCATCGCCACCATCCGCACTCTGGCTGTCGCTAAGCAGTAAAGGATCGGAGTCAATCCCACAAAAGCCTCTACCAGGCACATCAATCGCATAACCTGAAATAGGAACGGCCATTCCAGACTATCAAAAGCTTTTTCAATATCAACCGAAAGGACCTTTGCAGTAGGTGCTGAACTGTGTCCCCCTCCAAGATACGAAGTAATCGCCGCACGTTAACAGATGTGTTCCGTGTGGGGATGAAGCCCGCCTGGTCCAGAAGGACCAGTTGTGTCACATATGGGAGGAGCCGGGTGGCAAGGATCCTACTCAGAATTTTGTAGTCAGTGGTCAACATTAAAAGTGGGTGATATGCCGTCATATCAAACGGTTCTCTCCCAGGCTTCAGCAACGGAATAATAATAGCCTCTCGAATGGTTACCGCCTCTCGAATGGTTACAGGTAACTTCCCCACTTTCTGTGCCTCCTGATACATCGTCAATTGTCGTGGAGCTAAGCAATCAACGTACACAGAGTAAAATTCTATTGGGGGGCCATCCAACCCAGGCTTTTTGTTACACGCCATATGTTTAATTGCGCCCCGATTTTCTCCAAACGTAATCTCCTGCCCTAACAGCTCCGCTTGCTCAGAGACAAACTCCCCTATAGCATCTCCATCCTGTCCTAATTTGCTGTGGTAGAGTTCATTATAATAATCCAGAAATAAACCATTTATCCCCTGTTGTGTGTACACCAATTCTCCCGTCGGGCTGTCAGTCCCAATATAGGTGACCCCTGGTGAGTCGGGTTAGCCAACCATGCCAACAGCGCGCTCGACTTATCTCCTTCTGCATGCACCCTCGCCCAATATGACTTATGATCAAAGGAGCGTAGCCTCTCCACCTGAACCGCCACTGCCTCTCTAGCCTCCAAGACCTCCCCCTGTGCTCCCAAGTCCTCAGGTCGGGCTCTTTCAGCCCTACGCAACTGTTGCTTTGTTGCTTCTATGTCATTTAATAGCATTTTCCTCACCTTCATCATTTTGGTGATTCATAAGCCCCGCACTACTACCTTGAAAGAATCCCACTCAACTGCCACTGTTGTCGCTGTGCTCTCATTTTCAGCAAAGTACTGGTTTATACCCGTTCCAAGGTCTTCGCAGTCTTGGAGAGTCTATGTATTGGGGCGTCAGGGAGTGGGGCCTATCAATCTCTACATCAGCAATTGAGGTAAAGTCCCCTCCCATCAATATCAAACCAGTCAGGTATGGTGCTAATCTCCCTAAGTGACCAAAGAAAGAAACCTGATCCACATTAGGGGCATATATGCTACAGAGTGTCACATCTACGCCATTCAAGCGACCCGCCACCACCACAAACCTCCCCTCTGGATCCACCAATTGTTGCGTCGGCTGGAATGGGACTCCCGCTCTGACCCATATCAATGCACCCCTAGCAAAAGCAGAGTAGGTTGTATAAAACAGTTGCCCCCTCCATCTATGTTTCAGAGCTAGCCCCTCAGATTGCTTAATATGTGTTTCCTGAAGGAAGGCTATGTGAGTTCCCCGTCGTACCAAATAAGCATGCACCTTATGGCATTACAGCATGAAGTGGAGCCCCCGTACATTCCAGGTAATGCATTTCAAATCAAGTAACATTCCATGCTGAGACCAATTCCTCCTTAACATCTGCCCCCCACATTGGAACACACCGGGGGATCTAACTAACCCACCCAAACCCCAGAACCATCCCCAACTCCCCCATCCCAGAACAGGTGCTACAACGCTAGTACCCATCCAAACTACTATTCTAACTGTTCCTTTAGTAAAAACCAAGGAACTACACCCACACAAAATTAGGGGAGTGGGCCCAGAGCCTCAGACGGTCGACCTCCTATTCCTCCATCAGCTTACTCCGTACCCCCCATGTAAATGAGTCGGCCCCAACCGAGGCAACTATCTAGCGAGACCAAAATAGCTCGTACTCATCTGACCGTGCTAATCCCTCCAACCACAATGCCCTACCACTAGCTGGATCAAGGGGAGACGCCCAAAGATCGGAACAATCCCCTTCCCCATCTTACATCCTCACTAGGCAATCCATGGTGTTATACATCTACTATCTCATCTGCTGTCCCCGCCATCACATGTGGCAAGTGAGCACTTCCTGTTTCCGACTCTTCGGTGTCCGATCCCAATGAGCCCTTCTCCGATTCTGATGTCACCAGCGACTCTGTTCTGTTCTCTTGTGAAATAGCCTTAACGGCCTGCAAAGCGGAAGAGCGTTCTTTCTCCGTCTGTGTCTCCGTAGGTTTTTGAGCTGCAGAGCAGTATTTTCTGATGCGCCATGATCGTCGAGGATGTGTCACGCCATGCTTCCCCGATGCCCGCTCTGTACGACTCCAGCCAATTCCAGGCTTCCTCAGGGCTGTCTTGGAAGTACGTCTTGCCTTCCATGGCTATCTTGAGGCATGCCGGGAACATCAAGGAAATAGTAGAGGCCTTTGTCTGGGAGCACCCTCTTGACTTCCAAGACTGAAGCTCTGCGGCGCTGTACTTCGAGTGTGTAGTCCGGGAATAGCGTCACTTTGTCATTGCCCACCTTGTACAGGCCCGTGGTGCGGGCCTTGTGTAACAGGAGGTCCCTGTCTTTGTAGTGAAGCAGTCTAGCCACCACTGGTCTGGCCGGCCTCCCTGGAGCCAGCGGCCGAGCAGGAACTCTATGTGCTCTTTTCAGGGTATAGAACGACAACAGGCCTTCAGGTGCAACCTCTTTTCTCAACCAGGCCTCCAGGCAATCCACCATGTTGGTCCCCTCCACTCCTTCGGGCAGCCCTACCACTCGGACGGTATTCCTTCGATTCCTCCCCTTCGGCGTCTTCTTCCCTCCGCTCCAGGGTTTGCAATCGATTCAGGACATCGGTCATCTGAGCTTCCATCGCCTTTTGGGCAGGTTCCAGGGTCTCTAGGGTGACTTCCGTCTGCTTCACCCTTTCAACATGGTTGGCATGATCAGCTCAGAGCAGTCCTAGTTCTTGTGCCACATGTGCAATGTCCAGCTGGAGGGTGTCGGTAATAGCCTTAAGTATTTGATCCACTTGTTGTTGCAGCATCCCCTCTGGTTGTTGTGTGAGCCCTTCCTTCTTGTATGACGCACCTGTATCTTCTTCCAGCACAGGGGGCGCACCCGCCTGCTTCCTTCTGGGTTTCCCCATTAGTAATTGTGGTGTAAGTTCCAGCACCCAGGCAAACCCCCTTTCAATATCCAATGTTGTGTGTGCTCAACGCCAGGAGTAGGCTTGTGCTTCTAGCAGTAAGGGCTGTCCTCGCCGACTCAGTACTCCACTCTCAACATGTAGGCTTCCACCTCGCTGGCTCACCCCTCAAGCACCTCCAGCTGCAGGCTGCTCAATGCACCAACTCACCACATAGTTTTCACCCACCGCCGCAGGTCAAACATAAAGCAGTGCTCCACTGGGGACCCGGGCCTCTCCTGGTGACAGTGCTTTCACCCTCAGGTGTTGGGGAGATGTTCCAGAGCCCCGTGCAGCCGTTATAGTCCTTTCCAGGATCTCCCCTATTATACACACTCCACTGCCCCATCCGTTTCTCTTCAAAGCAGTTGCCCACCACTCACTTACACGTGCAGTCTCAATCAGTATACCCTCTCTCGCTTCCTTATGTGTGCGATCTCCTATGGCACCCAAACAGCAGCGTGAGGAGGTCCTCTGTGTACTGGGGGCCGGGGATCAAATCTCCTTAGTAGGGGTGGTACTGCACCATCCACTTCTTAGTGTTCAAGCCCTTCCGCCGCACCTTCTAGCGTCCCATAGCTTCCCCACGCTTCTAAATACAATGAGTGGGCTCACCTATTCTCGACTTCTGCACCCATACAGTGCTCCCCAATCGACGTCATTACCTACAGCCTCTGGAGCCTTCCCCGCCATCTGCCACCATGCAGGAGCCCACTCGAGGCTAATATTTTCTCGCTCACGCCCAACTGCACGACTCCATTTGTTTCGCACTGCTGGCGCTTTCATTCACACAGGAGCCCAAGATGGCAGCCCGCATCTCCACTCGGCAGTCCGTCCGCTGCCCATCCCCCTTAGTGGCGTTTCAATGATACAGTCAATATGTCAGGGCTCCACTCATGCACTCTAAGCCCTGTATCCTCTCGTGGAGCTGCTTCGATACCTTCTACTAATCCGGAATATCACCAGCGCCACCTCACCTCCTGGCGGTCTCCTGCCCTCGTGCACACCTCCAGCCCCTATTCATTATCGACCGAGAGAGCCCTCTGGTGTCCTCTCCCCAATACACCCCTGGCAGCGTTAGCCAATCTGCCAGCCCTTCAATGCAGGAATGTCCAGCGCTGCCTGCTTTCTAGTGAGCTCCCCTTCTCACCAGGTGCTCAAGATGGCGGACCGCCCCTCCGGTCTGCAGGTCGTGCGAAAATCGATCTTCCCAATGGGCTCCCCAGCACCCCGTCCGGTGCTTTAAATAGATTCTCGCGTCTCTGCTGGGCTGCCTCCTCAATCTGCGGTTGCGTTGTAAGCTTCTCCCGTCTGCGGCGATCCGCGTCGGCAGCAAGCCCCTCTGTGCCACGTCTGCAATAAATGGCCCTGAACCTTCAGAGCCCCCCAAATTTATTCCGGCAGCTGTCCCATCGGTATCACCGACGAACAGGCCCCCTCGATCTCCACTGCTCCCGCAGCAAGTCTGGAGGCCGCCTCAGCACTTTCGCCAAGTCCGCAACTCCGCCATTGCCGCCATCTTGTGCCTCCCTCGAGCGATCGAGCCGCCTTGTCAGTTCCTTGGACAGCGGGGCATTAAATCTCCCCGTTAATGCTGCGGGAGCCCCCAGGCCCCTGCCGACGCCTCTCCAAGCACTTAGACGCTCATTTCAGCATCCCAATTCAGGATTATTATAGGGGTCGGTGCGGAGCTTCAAGCTCCCACGTCTTCCATTATCCGCTCTGTGACCCCGCCCCTGCCCCGGGACCCCGATGTGAACCCTGCATGGGCCACAAGCTTCTATCCCTATCTATGGAGAGCTTTACAACTGTTACCCACCAAGTGGGTTTCTTGCAGGAGTATTAAATCTTGTGATTGGCTCTTGAGGTATTGCAGAACCACTCCCCTCTTTATTTTACTGCCCAGGCTGTTAACATTCCACGTCAGTATTGATAACCTCACGTCATGGTAGGTGCAAAGAGCAAATAAAGGGGGAAGCATAGTGCAATGGTTGGCAGCATATATGACGAACCCCCATTCGAGAAGTGGTATCTGATAACAGGGTTGGCAGAACCTCCCCAGTCCCACCCCCCAAAATACACAGGTGACAGCAGTAGTCTAGTTTGTAGGTATGTCGAAGGCAAAATCACTTGGATGCTCTGTGCAAAAAACTGGTAACAATGAAAACCCCAACTACCTCCTCTACCCCCCTCTGAGCCCCCCTCCCTGCCCCCATTCCAGTGGAATTCAAACTTCCCACTCCCCAACACATCAGAGCGCCTGTCGCCCACCCGTCCATATGTGAGGTGCCTGGCTAACCACCTTCACCCCGCAAAATCAGCATATTATGTTCATGGTACATCGGTACAACGGTGATGGATCAAGCCCTGATCTTTGGACTGGGTAAGAGTGGTCTGCTTAATTCAGACACTCTGTTCATCACCACCCCCTTTTCTGTATCATTTTTGTCCACCATAAGCGTGGAAGGGTATACTCAGATGTGAGTCCCTAGCTCATTGCACCATCAGGATTCAAGCAAGCCGGGCCGAAGACGGCTGAAATGCCAGAAACTGGTCCCCGGTAGCTTGTTTCCTTCCCAGTATAAGAATTGGCTTGGTAGTTTGGTCTGCCCTGTTCCCATGATGCACTGGGCCAGGGTCAGACTAATTTGCATATAGCCAAGTTCTGAGCTGGGATGGTGCAGTGAGCTAAAAAACGGTGATGGATCAAGCCCTGATCTTTGGACTGGGTAAGAGTGGCCTGCTTAATTCAGACACTCTGTTCATCACCACCCCCTTT
Source organism: Lissotriton vulgaris (assembly GCF_964263255.1). Taxonomy (NCBI): domain Eukaryota; kingdom Metazoa; phylum Chordata; class Amphibia; order Caudata; family Salamandridae; genus Lissotriton; species Lissotriton vulgaris. The sequence continues at coordinate 1,515,268,298 of NC_141689.1, read as the reverse complement.
TCTGAAACATGGCACACTTAGAGGCAGTTAATTCTAGACCAATCCTTATGTTAGTGTCCGGTTGACGTTAATTCTCTGAGGCATACGCTTGATACGAACAGTTTCGCCATGGAGACAATGTCGACATTTAACCAGAGCATTGTGGCACATAGATTTAGTAGTCTCTGAACTGAAGGGACCCATATAGCTGAGGAAAGTTAGCAAGAGTGGAAAGAGCTGACTGCTCAAGTCAGTGTGTCCCGTCTGAGTGCCCCTCCAGAAGCCGCTCCCTAGGCGCAGGAGGGGCACGTTGGCCGGTGTTAGGGTTCCTATTGGTGCAACCGTTTGATGGCTTCCCCACTTGTCGCCATCCTTCCAGCCGCTCCCAAGCCTCCTCCGGGGGTAGGAAAAACCAAGTCTTACCTTCATCTTCTATCCGAAGTTTAGCCGGGAACAGCATGGAGTATTTAATGTCTTTATTTCGGAGTGCTTTTTTAACAGCTGTAAAGCTGCGTCTTTGTGCCTGGACTTTGACAGTGAAATCTGGGAAAAGGGAACATTCGCATTATCGATTTTCAGAGGAGGTCCGGCTCTCGCAGTCTGCAAGATGACGTCTCTGTCGCGGAAGTTGAAGACTCTTGCAATTATGGGCCTCGGAGGAGCTCCTGGCTTAGGACGTCCTCCAGGGATTCTGGGGCTGTTTGATGGAGAAGTAGCTGGAGTGGCGTTAAAGTTGGAGTTTATCAAGCACTAGGTCTTCCACAAAGAGGTCCACAGCCTATCCCTCCATCCGTTCAGGAACCCCAAGGATATGGATGTTGTTCCGCCTCACCCTCCCTTCATAGTCATCCATGAGCTCCTCCATCCGTTTCTGCTGATCTTGGAGCTAAGCGACTTGCCACTGCAGCATAGAGGTGTCAGAGACGAGGGCTGTTGTAGTGGTTTCAACATCATTAACCCTAGAGACCATCTTCTTAAAGTCTACTCGCAGAAGGGTTACTTCAATATATACGGAGTCGATTTGTGTCTCCAAAGATGCCCAAACCCCCTCTATGGCCACCATGACGTCCTCAAGGGTAAGAGTTTTAGCAGGGGGGTGAGGCGGTGTGATTTTGGGATCATCTTCAGATGGCGCAGCAATGTCTTCTCCCTGCTTGGTCCAGGCAAATTTTGCCAGTTGTTTTTGTGTGTTGGGATTTTAATCCTTTGGTGCTGGCCATGTTGGGGGTGTAGGAGACAAAAGAGACGTAACTGTGTGTGGAGACACACCTGTACTAACCACCGCCTACCCTAAGGAAAGGTCTACCCTTCGTCGGCCTGTCTGTGTTCTAGGTGGGTCTGCCAAGGAGACAGGCATTAAAGTCTTCTCCACCTTGTAGCAGAGTCCCTATTTAGCCAGATTGTGTGCCTTCTACCACTCTGCCAAGTCCAGAGCGTCAATTACTAGCAGCAGCATGTTGGCACTCAGCCATGCAATCTCAGTCAGTGGGACCCCCTTGCCCGCTGCTCTTGGATACTCAGGGAATCGGGTCAGCTCCGAATCTATGACGTTTCTTCTACTCCGGTAGCCCAAAGAGGGATTCCATGGGTGGGGGCAAGAGAACAGTGGGGGCAAGATAGCCAGGAAGTACCCCCTCGTCACAGACAAGCAAATCAGTCAGGAAGTTAGTCTCTGTGATAGATTTGGGAACGCAGATCAAATTTCCCAGCCAGCTGAAGCCTCAGGTGGGCGATGCCGCCCAGTTACCGCCACAATCAACCCCGCGGGCCACTGTAGGGGATATAAGGATAATGTGGGGCCGCTGCCCGCCGGTGCTATATAGAGGTGCCCCCGCTTCAAATTGTGGGTCTGGGGGTCGAAGGAAGCTGTCGTGTTTTGACTTCTAAGGGGTAGGCCCCTCAGCCAGGGCCTCAATTTATGGGCCGCCGCCCTGCTGGTGCCCTGCCTCACGTGTAGAGCAACGGCGTATTTGTCCTGAGTTCTCTTTCTGGAGCCCTCCACTAGCTTCCTCTCACCTCGCTCCCTTGGTGTCCTCCGAGAAATGCCACGATACTCTGAGTGTTCCTGTGCCCTCACTGGAAGGCCCCAAAGCCGGGGCCTTGATTTAGCCGCTCCACCGGCCTGCTTTCCATGTCTGCGGGCCCTGGGTGTCTCTCGTTCACGTCGCTGTCCTAAGTAGAGATTAGTTGTCCCCATGCCTGCACCACTCTCCAGTAGCCCCCCGGGGGGTCCCGCAGCTCCAGGCAATGTCGATCGCGTATTGCAGATAGGTTCCGTGGTGAATGGTCGGAGCTAACTCAGTTTTGTCCTGGCCGCCATTTTGACTCTGATGGGGCACCGCAAGTCGTCTGCTCCCTCCAGCTCAAGAGCGGGCAGATCGCTCTACCAAGCGACGCCTTCGTGCTGGATTTGGTCTTACCCAGGTTCCCAATGTGACTGGGAATTCTACAGTGAGATAAACTGAGAAATGTTCGTATATAGTGGCGAGGGCTAAGGAGCCGCTTTAGAGAGTGACCATTCCCGTCGGCTGCCAGCCACGCCCCCCTCTGTGGGTGTTAATATTGAATCCGCTGGTACTGATCCCCTAATATACATGGGATCCTTAGAAGAGTGTTTGTATTTTTTCTCATTCCCTGGAGTTACTGCTTTGCACATAGCAGGTTCCTTGAAGGCCTCTGGCCCCTGGTCCAGCACACTTGGGAGCATGGGTAGGAAGTGGCTTCTCGTCTGGGTTGGTAACAATGTTTCCAACATGAAGCAAGATCGAGGTTTCTCCTCCTCTAGCTGCACTCCATACATGTCTGTAGCCCTCTTAATGACCTGTTTATAGGTTCCTATTTCGTCCGGCGGCGAAGGCCTCGAAGGATAGTATTCTACTCCCTTTTCCGGGAATTTGGCGTTGAGATCCTGCCATTGCGTGTCCTGCACTTCCAAGGATGTCGAGCCCTGGTAAATTTGTTTGTCTTCCTCACCTTCGGCATCACCGTAATACAGGTCTTCCTCCTCCTGTTCCTCGACTGGTTCTGGTGTCGTCGGTGCTTGGAGGTCCGAGACGCACCTTTGGGCTTCGGTGGAATAGTGTACTGCTTGATTTTCTCGTCCAAATCCCTCTTGCATTGCAAGATGCTTGCCATTTCGGCCTCAAGCCTTTTCCTTTTCTTCTCCATTTCGGATGCAGGAGTTTTGGCCTTTCTCTTCACGGTTGGCGACAAAGTCATAGCCGCTTTCAATCCTTCATTTTTCGACTTTGAAGAGTCCCTTTCGGGACTGATCTTCAACGCCTTTGCCTTATCTTGGGTTTTTGCCATCTGGGAGTCCTTGTCAAAGGAACCAACGGGCTGTTTGTCCTTGAATGCAGTTGCGGACGCCGAGTGTTTCAATGGCAATGCTCCTTTTGAGGACTTAGACTCACTCTTTCGGGTATCAGTGGAGTGCCTGGGGTTCAACGACTCTTACCTCCTTCTGCATTTTCTTTTTGACCTCGACGACTGTGGCATCCTCCAGTCCTTCGGCGATGTTGTCCTCTTCTCCACTGGAGAGGCCCAAATCTCGAAGCGATGGGGTTTCCCCCTGCATGTTGTAGTTTGCCCTTCTTTGCCTATCTCTTACTCTGAGGGTCTTAGAAGTGAATGCTGTGCAGGCGTTGCAGCCCTCGCTTCGGTGGTCCGTCGGCAGGCAGAGATTGCAAACTGGGTGTTAATCCTTCTGCGCGTACTTGTGGTGGCAGTTGGTGAAGAATTTAAAAGGTGTTTTATCCATCACCGCGCACAGGGAGCCCCCTGTGTGTGCATTCTCCATGGAAATGTCAAAGTTCTCAATGTTTTTCTTCTCTTTTCGTCGTCCTAGTTACGTGACTCGTCGTCCGGCATATTCTAAGATGATTTTTCAATTTTCCTCTTTTCCGTGGATTCTTCTCTCCAAAGTTGTGGAGCTCCTTCACTGACGATCCAGACCCATCAGCGGAAAAAAATGAATCTGAAGATGGCGACCAAAGGTGGGAGCTTCTGGAGAAAGCACGTCGATTTCACGGAAAGGGCACCAAATGGTGATATGTCGACACCCATCTGGGCCACGATAAAAAAAAAAAGAGAGGAAATACAATTTCAGGCCCAACCACTAGATGGTGGAATAAGGCACAGCATAGTGAATCCAGAAAGATTCAACTGCAAAACTGTTGTTAGCGGAGAGTGGGAGACATGAAACTTTAAACTCCCAATACTATAGACATATACCGGAAACATTTCTAATAATCATTTAAAATCTGGCATAAAATACATGAGATAAATCTTTCAGATACACAAGCATTCATATATACTAGAAACCGTCAAACAAAGTAATATATAAACATACATTTGTATATACATTTTCGGACATACACAATACGGTAATTAGAATAAAGAAAGAGGTCCTCTGATGTCAAACAAAGAGGCTGACCTTAATTAAAGAGAAGGAACAGTACCACTTGGCCAACCGCTGCATCCTCTCATTGGGTAGATTGTAGACAGTAATCCTTTGTGAACATGTGGACATTCTTCCAGGTCGCAGCACCGCATATCTTGTCTAATGTCACTCCAGCAAAAAAAAGCAACTGATACAGAAACTGTTCTTGTGGAGTGTACTTTAGCTCTTGCTGTCAGGGGCTTGTCAGCATTTTCGCGACAGAATTGAATCGCGGATGAAACCCATCTGGCGATCAGAACCTTTGTTACAGCTGTTCCCTGTTTTCCTTGTGTGTAAGCGACCAGGAGCTGATCTGTTTTTCTTATCTCTTTCGTCTTATGTTGGTTGAATTTCAAGCATCTCTTGAAATCCAACGTATGCAATGCCGGTTCTGCTGGGCTGGGTGGATTTGGAAAGAAAGATTGTAATATCACCGGTTCGACCGTAAAGCTAAATAGTTTTCAGTGAAATGCAGAAAAGGTTCCTTGATTGTAAACGCTTGTATTTCACTCACCCTCCTTGCAGAAGTAAGAGCTAGTAAGGGGGATAACATCCATGTAAGAAACTTAAGCTCCGCCTTGTGAATTTGTTCAAACAGTTGCCTCATCAACTATTACAGGACTACATTGAGCTTCCATTCTGGAGGAGGCGCACGCACCGGGGGAAATGCGCAGAAAAAAACTCTCATGAACTGCTTTACAAGACTAGATGCAAAGAGAGAAGGAGCTTGAGGAGATTTCCTATAACGGGAAATTGCAGCCAGGTGAACCTTCACTGACGAGAAAGTGAGACCTGATTTAGCCAGTGAGAGGAGGTACAGCAAAATCTGTTTAGCAGGGGCTTGCAGCGGGTGAACGTTATTTCTATTGCACCAGAAACAGAATCTTCTCCATTTCAAATTATATGTTTTGATGGTGCTTTCAGCACGGGATTTAGCAATGATTTCTCTACACTCTTGCGTTATATATATATTTTTTTGATTTTACATAGCAGGAACTAGACCCAAGAGATCGGGTATCAGAGCGCTTTACATGAGCACCAGTTTCGTTATAGATGGACACATTCATTATGGTTCAGAACATTTCCACCAGTAAGAGCCCCTCCTCCAACATGGCAGCTCAACACAATGCCTGCACAACCAATGAAACATCCTTTCGAGCCTATCCCTAAAGCGAATACTAAGTTACTATCCTGGAACGTAGCTCTGGTCTTCGCTCTCACATCTGTAAGGATTAGTGAACTTTAAGCTTTTACTACCCAGGAACCATTCCCGCAATTTAGGAACAATAGGGTTATTCTGCGTACAAAGCTTTAACTTTATTCCTAAAGTCCCCTCAGACTTTCACCTATAATATTTATGTCCCTAAGCCCCAGGAATTCAGGAGCCATGCGTGCAAATGAAGTGTGGGTCCAGATGATTTACTTGGCCCTTGTTCCTCGATAACATTGTCGAGGATGGCTGTAGGCGAATGGGCTTTGACTCTAACAGCAGGTGAAGCTCAGGAAACCAGTTTTGCCTGGGCCAACTTCCTATTTCATCTTGCTTAGTACTCCGGGAACTAACGGGAGGGGGGAACAGCGTAGGCATATATCCCTGACCATCACATTAAAAGGGCATTTCCCCTTGACCACGGTAGAGATAATCTGCTGGCATAGTACTGGCATTTGTCATTCTCCTTCGTTGCAAAGAGGTCCAAAGCTGGTTTCCCCATTTTTTTAAATACCTTGTCCAGCTGGGATTGTTCCAGCTCCCACTCGTGGCAACTGCACGGAGACTTGCTCAACGTGTCTGCTAGGGTATTGGGCATACCCCTGACATGCTCGGCCCTTAACAAGATCCCATGATGTGTTGTCCATTCCAATAATGATTGCATTTCTTGAGAAAGCGTAATGGATCTTGTTCCTCATTGATTTAGTACATGCAGGTCGTATTTGTCGTAAGCACCAACACCGAGGAGCCTGCTATTCCTGGCTAGAAAGCTTGGAGAGACAGGAATATGGCTTTTAGCTCTAAGCTGTTGATGTGCTGCTTTCTTTGCGCCGAAGACCATTTGCCCTGAATTTGCAACTCCTGTAGGTGACCTCCCCAGCCCTCCATGGAGACGTCCGTTAGAATCGAATCTGGCCTTGAATTAGATTTGTCACCTGAAATCACCACTGCAGTGCTTTCATCATCCGTGCTGTGATTCGAACTACATCTTCGAAAGGATCCCAAAGCCTGTTTCTGTAGCTGCTCCTGAAGAGGCCTCATTTTCAGTCTTGCTAGAGGAACCAGATTTATTGCCGAAGAGCACATCCTCAGGAGCGATTTGGAAACTTGCACAGAAACTGACCCTTTTTATCGATATGGTCCTTGCCACCCTTTGCAGACGTATCCGCCTCTCCTGAGACAAAAATGCTTTGTACTGAATGGTGTCTAAGGATGCTCCCAGAAAAGATATTGATTGAGTTGGAAGCAGAACCGATTTTCCCCAACATTTCAAACAAAGGGAGGCAAGTTTCTGTTGCTCGATCGGCTTCCTGCACAGTTGCTGCCTTAAGCAGCCAATCGTCGAGGTACGGAAATACTTGAAACCCCTTATAGCACAGGGTCACCGCTACTAGTGCCAGGCACTTGGTGAAGATATGTGGTAATGATTTGAGTCCAAACGGGAGCACTTTGAATTAATCGGGGTAGCCGGATTCTTAGACCGCCTTTGTGCAGCCTGGGAGAGGACTGAATCTGGCTTTAGATGTCCAATAAGGGAAGATGGGGTCTCATCTCGTGCCTCCGCATGCCTGATCCTCGACATCCCTCGCCGCAACCACATCACATCCCACCTGAGAGACCTGCACTGGCTCCCTGTCGACAAGAGGATAACTTTCAAGCTCCTCACCCACGTACACAAGGCACTCCACAACACCAGACCAGCGAACCTCAACAGCCGACTCAGCTTCTACACCCCCACCCGCTCCACTCTGCCGACCACGCCCTCGCCTCTGTCCCCCGCATCCAAAGAGTGACCGCTGGTGGCAGATCATTCTACCCACCTCGCTGCTAAGACATGGAACACACGCCTCATCCGCCTGAGGCAGACCAAAGACCTACTGACCTTCAGAAGACTCCTCAAGACCTGGCTCTTCGAACAGTAGCAGCTTAGCACCTTGAGACCCTCACAGGTATGTAGCACACTTTACAAATGCTACGATTGATTGATTTATTGATATTTCTTCTCCACACAAAGCAGCACCGATGGTATGGACGGTGTCATTTTCGTAATTCTGATGCCCTCCAGCCAAATATGACCACTTTTCTTGTGTTCTCTTTGAAATTGCATCGGAAACATGTCTGCTTCATGGTCATCGGCAAATGGAACCTGCCCATTGCATCAAATTCTGAACCCCCCACCCCCTCAGATATCCTCTGGAGGAGAGTCTGAAGGAAGGTGTGGAGGTGGTGGTGTCGGACTCACGTAATCATTCCAAGGGTCAAGAGCAGATGCTGGATATGGCAGTTCACCTTCCTCTACCTCTTCTTTCAAGGAGGAAGTGTTTTGTGCCCATGGGTTGATTGCCCCCGAGCCCAGTATAATCCCAGGTGTGTTCATTAACTGAAGACCTGGTGTATCTGTAGATTCTTCCGCCTGAGGAAACTGGTTTCCTGACTGATTTTGCTGAGGAGGTAATCTTTACCTATAATCCGCCAACATGGCTTGAAGGTCCTTGATTAATGAAGGAAGTAGATGAGCCACATCCCTGGGGTGTGGTTCTTGTTGGAAGTCAAACTGATAACTAGGACGTAGAACCATATACCCCTGCTGGTAATAATGCACCTCGTCTTGATAGTCTTCATCCTCCTGGCACTACACATGGAGCTCAGATAGGCTGTGGGCTACCCCATAGAGGATGTCATCGTCATCATCATCCTCTTCCTCAACATACCCTTCCAACAGATGTGATGGAAGCAAAGGCGACACCTTGCTATAATCCTGCATTGACGGGTGTAATAATGTCTTTGTTACTCTGGTGACCCGAGTAATCCCCCTCGACGGGGGCGTCGACAGTGCAGAAATCATAGGCAGGGGAACTTCCTTCGTCGACAGTGCTGTTGATGGTATTGCTACCGACTGTGTTGTATGTGTCTTCTTCGTTGACGCGTTCTTCGTCAATGGAATTGCAGTCAACGGAGGGGCAACGACAGCCTTCGACGACGATGGAGCTCTCATCGTTGAGATAGAGACTCTAGTAAAGAGAATAGGAAACCGGATCGCTGTCATAACTGTCGCCGTCAACAAGTTCACACAAATTGTCATCATCGTCAACAATGGTTATTTCAGGGATTTCCTACTTACAGAATCAGAAGATGAAGCTCTAGGGCGATCTCTAGCATTCCAGACAAATGTAGAGGGCACAGATAAGGATAAGTTACTTACCTGTAATCCTAGTTCTCTTCCAAGCGTATACTCATCGTCATAAGCACTGAATTATCTCCGCCCATATGGGGGAACCCGGAACATATAGCCTAATACATATTAACGTGTAAAATATATAAAGAGTACATAGTACTAAAAAATTATACACATATACATGTATAAACCAATAATATGCAGCCCTAAACATATCCAATAGGCTAAGCAAGCCATAATGACATGCCTTTCTGTAGTATGAAAATAACTCATAACATATACAATAAGAAAAGGACATGAACATTAGTTACATTCTGCAGAAAAACACCCTTTATTTTCATCAAAGAAAACAGGTAATGAAAGGCAATTAGCCTAAACAGGCTGCATAAGCAAATAACATCCCTGTACAGAAAAGGGAACTGGCATCTCACCTTTAAGGCCTCAGAGAATCTGAACACTTTGCCTTTAAGGCCTCTAGGAGAGCCCTGCTCCCATCATGCCCCACAGGTGACAGTTAGGTCAGTTCTTTTGTACGGTATAAAAAACCTGTAGGAACCTGCATACCAAATGCAATAGTAACTTAACAAACAACTGCTACTGCTCGCCCGGAGAGGCGGGAGGGTGCTTATGACTTTGATGAGTATACCCCTGGAAGGGAACTAGGATTACAGGTAAGTAACTTATCCTTCTTTTCCAGGGGGATACTCATCAATAGTCATAAGCACTGAATAGAGTAGCAAGCTTATACCCACTTCCAAGCGGACGAGCAGAAAACAGAAAAGCCACTTTGACACATACATATTAGCACACAAGTTTCTCAATGAGGCTTGCCCAACCTGAGCATCTGCCTGTGTGTCTGAATCAAGACAGTAATGGCGAGTAAAAGTAGGAACTGAACGCCATGTAGCTGCTTTACAAATTTCCGCCATGGGAACATTCCTTAGGAGAGCTGTGGTAGAAGCTTTTCCCCTAGTAGAATGAGCCTTTGGCCTCCCTGACAAAGATCTGTTGGCTAACTGGTAAGCCAGAAGAATACAAGAAACAATCCATCTAGAAATGAATCTTTTGGAAGCTGCAGACCCCGTATTAATAGGACCATAGTTAACAAACGGGCTGACTTCCTCAATGCCTTTGTTCTGTCCAAATAAAACTTGAGAACCCTCTTAAGATCTAAAGAATGGAGAGATCTTTCTGGAGGATTCGCAGGATTGGGAAAGAAAGTCGGTAAAGTTATAGTTTGATTAATGTGAAAGTCTGATACTACTTTATGCAGAAAACCAGGATGCATTCTGAGAACCACCCTGTTATCATGGAACACAGTGAAAGGTTCCTTACAACAAAGAGCCTGGATTTCGCTCACCCTGCGAGCGGAGGTAATGGCCACCAGGAACGCAACTTTCGAAGTTAAATGTTGTAAGGAAGCTTTATGAATAGACTCGAAAGGAGCGCCCATGAATTTAGTCAACACAATGTTAAGCTCCCATGGAGAAGAAGGAGATCTGACTGGAGGGCACACCTTTCTTAAGCCTTCCAGAAAGTCTTTCACTACCGGAATCCTAAATAAAGAATTCTGGTTAGGTGATTTTCTATAGGCAGTGATTGCTGCAAGATGAACCTTTAATAGAAGTAAACTCAAGCCCAGACTTCGCGAAATGCAGCAAATAAGGTAAAATCACCTGTTCTTGACCTTGGATGGGATCATGTCCATTGTCTACACACCATAGGAAGAATCGCTTCCACTTGAAAGCATATGACTTCCTTGTGGAAGGACGTTTAGCTTCTTTAAGTATATTCATACATTCTGAATTCAATTGTAAGTGACCATATTGGATGACTTCAGGAGCCATGCTGCCAACCGAAGGGAGGACAAGTTGGGGTGGAATACTCTCCCCGCCTGCTTGGATAGAAGATCTGGGCGACATGGCAATCTCCTGTGTGGTGCTTCTGATAACTGAAGGAGGTCTGGAAACCACCAATGGTGAGGCCATACCGGGGCTATTAGAATCATCCTGGAGTTGGCTCTGTACAACTTGTTGATCACTGCTGATATTAATGGGATCGGTGGAAAAGCGTACAGTAAGTTTCGACTCCATTCTATCAAAAGGGCATTCCCTTGAGATCCTTTCTGGGGAAACCTGGATGCGAAGACGGGGCATTTTGCGTTTCCCGCGTCTGCAAACAGGTCGATGTCTGGAGTTCCCCCTGCTTGAAAGATGTTGCATGCGACCTCGTCGTTGAGAACCTAATCGTGAGCTTCGACAAAGTCTCTGCTGAGGAAATCCGCCTACAATTGAAGGAATCTGGCAGATGAACAGCTACTATTGACAAGTCTCTTTCCAGAAGCCAGTTCCATATGGTCTGAGCCTCCATGGAGAGAGTCCTTGATCTGGTACCTCCCTGTTTGTTTAAATAATACATTGTTGTTGTATTGTCTGTTTGAATTAGAAGGGATCGAGACTTGAACAATGGAAATGGGGACTTGAGAGCCAGATGTACAGCTCTCAGCTCTAGCAGATTGATGTGGTAACCCCTCTCGGAGTCGGACCAAAGACCTTGTACTTGCAGAGGGCCCATATGAACACCTAAACCCTGGAAAGAGGCGTCTGTGACCAGCGTCTGAGTTGGAGGATCCTGATGGACTGGTACTCCTTTCATTATATGCGATCTCTTCACCCACCATCGGATGGAATCCTTGGTTGCCAGCACCCCGATATTTGCATCCATTGGTCCTCCAAACATTGTTGCAGTGGACGCATGTGCAATCTTGCGTTTGGTACTATAAAGATGCACAACGCCATTGACCCTAGAAGAGATGACACTTGACTAACTGTCGGGAAGCTTGTATGAAGAAGAGTTTGGCATTTTGCTCGAATTGATAACCACCTCTCCTCCGAAGGACACATGTTTACTTTTTCTGTGTCAAGGAAGGAACCCAGATAGTGAATCCTTTGTGTTGGGTTTAGTATGGACTTTTTGAAATTGACATGAAGTCCCAGCTTGTGCAACAGTTGAAGGCAGCTTGACAGATGATCCTGCAGTAGAGCTGGTGATGAGCTCTTCAGGAGCCAGTTGTCCAAGTAAGGGTAAATGAATATCCTCTTCTTTTGAAGGAAGGCGGCCACCACCGCCATACATTTGGAGAATGTTCGGGGAGCTGACTTTAACCCGAATGGAAGAACTGCATACTGGTAATGCTGAACAGACACTCGAAACCTCAGAAATTTGCGATGTCTCCTTGAAATTGGTACATGAAAGTATGCGTCCTGTAGATCGATTGAACACATCCAATCCCCCTTGGTGCAGTTGTGGGAAAATTTGATGAAGTGCCAACATCCGAAATTTCTCTCTTCGAATGAATCTGTTCAACAATCTCAATTCCAGTATAGGTCTGTACTCTGCGGTGGGACCTTTCTTTCGTACAAGGAAGAAACAAGAATAGAGCCCTTGATTTCTTTGTGGAGTTGGAACTTTCTATATGGCTCCTTTGTAATAAGGTGTTCACTTCCTTTTGCAACAAACTTTGGTCTTAATGAAAAACACCTTTTGGAACTATGGAAGGGGGGGCTTCTTGAATTTTAGAAGATATCCGTTCTGAACGATGTTGATGACCCATCTGTATTTTGTTAATTGCCTCCACTCGGCCAGATATAATGCAATTCTTCCTCCTACCGGAGTGGACAACAGCTTTGGAGGAAGATCCATTTCATGGTTTCTGTTGCTGTTTTGGTGCTGTCAACTGTTGTCTGCTACGACCTCTGGCACGTCCAGGTCTGCGTTGTTGAAACTGCAACCTTTGTTGAGATTGGCTCTGGTTCTGCGATGACCAGTTCGATGTTTGTTTTAGGGACGAAAGCGACGACGAAACTCTTTCCTTTTCTCAAGGCCAACAGCCTTAAGAGTATCTAGCTCGGTTTTCATTTTAGCCATTTCGTCATCTGCATGCGATCCAAACAACGACGATCCATTAAAAGGCAAATTAACACTTTTCCTTTGAGCATCAGGTTTGAGGCCTGTGAGGCGGAGCCAGGCTGACCTCCTCGAACAGATGCCATGGGCATATCCATGAGCCGCTAAATCAGCAGAGTCGGCCGCCGTACCGATAATCTGGTTAGCCACCAAGCCTCCTTCTTGTACAATCTCCAAGAAATCTTTCTGATCTTCTTTGGGAAATTTTTCCGCAAATGTTGTCAAGGAATCTCATAACGATCGGTCGTATTGCCCCAGTAGAGCGTCTGCACTAGCCACTCTCAGTTATAGGAAACAAGGGAAACCGAAGGTGATACACTAGGGACCTTGGGCGTTTAACTTATTACAAAAAACAGTGGACCCTAGTAGTTTGGGGGATCAGGGTAAGAATAGACACAAACTGGAATAGTATTTATGTCCTTTCTCCAGTCGGACAAAAATTTATTTGGCGATGCACACAATCAGAAAGTAATGTCAAGGGGGGACAGCCCGTGACCTACAGTGAACAAGACAAAACAACAAGTATAGGCAAGAGTGAGCAAATTGGTCTGTATACTTATAATCAGTGAACAGACTTGATTGTAGTTTGAGTGACCATTGTACATAGCATTCACAAGCATATTCAGTATATATGATCCTTTTGTGTCGACGACGTTTCGATGCCGAAAAACAAGATAAATGGCATCATCTTCAGGACAAATATATAAATCATGTTTGTCTTGGAATTATAAACAATTGCCTTTCATGCTACATACAATTGACATAAGTGGGAAAAAATGAGGGAGAGAAGGGGAAAAAAAAGACCAATGTGAATACGTGGCCAGGCATGTTTAAAGCAAAAAACACATGGTGGTGCATTTTACTGTTCGCACCTCAAGGACCGTTCTTTGCTGGCATGCTTAGTGCTGGAGCAACAATGTAATACTGTGCACTTAAACATCGGTGCAGTGATTTTGGATGGTGAAGTCTGCTTGGCGCAGGCGGTGAAAATGGAAGGAGAAGTGACGGTGCAGTGCGAAATGGTGTTGGAATTAAAAGCCTGAGTTCAAATTGGGAACCAGTTCAGAGAAAGGGCGATTAAAAAACAAAACGTTACATATGGCGCAGTGCAAGACAGTATCCACAAAAGAAGTGAGAGGGTCCAGAGTGACTGGTGCACTATCGATGACTACACAGTGTTGGATACAAGGTTGACTATACAGTGAGCAGTTTAGTGTAACCGGCATGGTGACATATGAAGGTATTATCACGGCAGATCCTAACCAGGTATACAATTGTCTATACAGTGAGCAGTTTTGTGTGAACGGCACGGTGGCATTCGGGGAGAAAGTGAATATCCAGGCTAATCCTTAAGGCGGGACAATTATCTCTACAGTGAGCAATTTTGTGTAAACGGCACGGTGATATTTAGAGGAGAAGGGTATTACCAAGGCAGATCCTTAGGCGGGGAGGTAGAATAGGTCAAGAGGAGTGGTTCGATTAGGACCTATGGAGAAGGTGGTCTTGATAAGTAGTGTGCAGTCATGGCAGATTGGGCGTAAGAAAAAAGGCAGAGTATAGTTACCAATGATAGCGTGGATTTCAGAATATCCCGCTTTTGAGTCAATTAGACCGTCCAGATCACGGCTCGCTGGGGAAAGGAAGCACGGGCTCAGTCAAAATTGTGACAGTGGGGCTGGAGTAAGGTTAAGCGGGTTAGGGTGGGTGTACTTACAGTTGTGCCTGTTGCAGAATCGCAGGACACGGCATCTCTGGCGGGAATCGCTGTTGGGCTGTTCTATGGGAGCCGGCTAAAAAGGCGTGTGGTCTGGAAAAATAAAGGAGGGATCAAAACTTTAAAACAATGTACATTTAAAATATCAAAAGGGGAGACAGATGATCACATTTGAGAGAATATTTTCTATCCAAGGACGGAGACAGAACATTTCTTTGACACAGTAATTTTTCTTTTTTCTTTGACACAGTAATTTCTAACCAGGCATATCGTGGGGATGTTTTCACCTTCAGTTAGAGGAGGGTTGTCCAATCCTCAAGGCGGTTGAGGCCCATACGGATACTGTTGGTCCCTAGTATTCAATGGAGCTCCTCCTTGTTAAGTAGTTGTGACACATCCGCACCACGTGGTGGTGGTTTGATCTGTGTAATAATTGTCCAAGTCAAGTCTCTTTCATTGTGTGCCTTTTCCACAAAGTGTTCCACCAAGGGGGCGTTTTCCGTGTTGCATTTTATTCTGCTCCGGCGTTGCCCAATGCGAAGCTTTATTTTCGGAGTGGTTTGACCTATATATATTTTCATGCATGGGAAAAAGATTGCATACACCACATTTGATGAATTACAATTGGTAAAATGTTTTCTTTCAAATTTGATTGAGCCAAATGTGAAGGTTTTGCCTTCAGTAGTTGAATCACAGGCTACACAGTTGTCACATTTCATGTGGCCAGTAAGTGCGGGTAGTCCCCATACATCATTTAGCGTAACTTTGGATGTAGGTTGTGGGAGGGATGCTCGTACCAGGTGATCTTTGATATTTTTGGCCCGTTTGAAAGCAAACATGGGGTGTTCTAATTGTAGTTCCCCTGCATTCAGTACTGGCCAGTGTTTCAGTATGCTTTTCCTTATAGAGTTTGAAGCTGGTGAGAAGGTAGTCACACATATGAGTCTGTCTTGGTTCTTTTTAGGCTTGGGATATAGCAAGACCTCACTGGGGCAGTACCAAGCTCTTTTAAGAGCGCGGCGTACCAATTTGTTCGGGTACCCTCTGTTTCTGAGTTTATCACTGAGAATTTTTGCCTCCTTAAAATAATCTTTCTTAAAGTAACAATTCCTTCGGATACGTAGGAACTGGGAGTAAGGGAGGGAGTCTCTCAGGGCGCGGGGATGATGGCTGTTGTAGGTTAACAGGGTATTACGCTCAGTGGGTTTACGATGGAGACTAGTGGTCAGACAGCCATCTGTGTGTTTAATTTCAAGATCAAGGAATGGTATTGAGTCTTTACTTATGGAGAGCGTGTATTTCAGCCCCCCCACTGTTGTTAAGCCAGTGTAGAAGGTGGGTGAGAGTATCTGTAGGGTCAGTCCATAGTAGGAAGATATCATCTATGTATCGTTTCCACAGGGCTATGCCACTGTGGAAAGGATTAGAGGAGTTCAGGATTCTCGATGCTTCAATGTGGTCCATGTATAGAATGGCTAGGTTGGGAGCAAAATAGCTCCCATGGAAGTTCCACGTTCCTGGCCATAAAATACTCCCTCAAAAAGAAAAAAATTCTTAGTTAGACAGATTTCCAGTAGTTGCAAAATGAATAGTGAAGGGACATTATGTGGGCGTGGTTGTGTATTCAGGACTTTTTCAATCACCCGAAGAGACTCTACTTGAGGGATGTTAGTATATAATGACTCCACATCCAGCGTACACATGGTGCTGGATGTGGGGTCAAACGGATAGTCCTCAATCATGTTTATCATGGACATGCTATCTTTTATGTAGCATTGGGTGTCTGGGACAAATTGTTTGATGAAGAAGTCAATGTAATGTCCGAGGGGCTCTAGCACGGAGCCACACCCCGAGACAATCGGGCGGCCAGGTAGACTGTCGGAATTTTTGTGAATTTTGGGGAGGCAGTAGATCACCGGTATTCTGGGGACTTTTATGTTAAGGAAGTCATGTTCCTTTTTGGATAGATATCCTGATTAGAGTGACTCGTTGGTGACACCAAGAATCATCTTTTGTATTTCCTCTGTCGGGTTGCGTGAAAGTTTGCAGTGATGTTCTGTGTTCTTGAGCTGGCGGAAGATTTCGTTCCGATAGTTGTCCAGTTCTTGAATCACAATTCCACCACCATTGTCAGCTGGTTTAATGACAAGGGATGGATTGTTTTTAAGAGATGCAAGGGCGTTTTTTTCAATAATAGAAACGTTATATGGAACAAATGATTTCTGTGTTTCCATAGTAGTTAGATCATTCAAAACCAATTTCTCGAAGGTGGGAATTTCAGGTGGAATCATTCCTCCAGTGGGGGAAAATTTCGAGGGTGGTTTGAAGGGGGTGTTGGCGTCACAATAGGATCATATGTACTGAATATGCTTGTGAATGCTATGTACAATGGTCACTGAAACTACAATCAAGTCTGTTCACTGATTATAAGTATACAGACCAATTTGCTCGCTCATGCCTATACTTATTGTTTTGTCTTGTTCACTGTAGGTCACGGGCTGTGCCCCCTTGACATTACTTTCTGTATGTGTGCATCACCAAATAAATTCCTGTTCGGCTGGACAAAGGATATAAATACTATTCCAGTCTGTGTCTATTCTTACCCTGATCCCCCAAACTACTAGGGTCCACTGTTTTTTGTAATACGCACTAGCCCCTCTCATCACAGATCCTGCAGTATTACACATTCTCCATCCCAAGGAGTCCATGTCCTTGCAATCCTTTTCCGGTGAAGCAGATGAGATGGACGTGGCAGAATATGCTTTCCTAGCAGCGGCGACTATAAGATAATCCGGTGGAGGGTCCGTACGTAGAAATAAGGGGTCCTGATCTGGGGCCCTATATTTCTTTGCAATCCTGGAGGGCCCCGAGCCCACTGTGGCAGGTGTCAAGAAAGTCTTCATTGCAGGTTTAAGTAATCCTGGAACTAAAGGCAATAGAGGTCTTGTCGAAGATTTATGATGCAAGGTCTCAAATATGACAGATGAAGTAACTTGGGGTACAGACATAGTTATGTTAAACTTGTTAGCCCCTCTACATAACACCTCACTGAAAGTCCCAAGATCATTAACAGGAGATACTCTGGAAGGTGGAGTAGAAGAGATCGTAGGAGAATAGTCTCTGTAGGATGACTTTGTTGACGTGGTTGTTGCAGGAGACCTCTGGCTTCTCCTTGGCATAGGAGACCGGTATGATCTGAGGCGTTCTCTTGAGCATGAACGTCGTTTCTGTGGAGACCTGGAAAGTCTTGGGGACCTAATGGCAGGAGGTCTTGAGCATTCCAAGGCAAGAGGCCTCTCGTTAGATCTGGGTTGCATCTGCCAATGCCGATTGCTTTCCAGCCAACTAGGTGACATGTTAGTCGGAGGTGATTTGCGCACCGGTGAGCCCTACGGTGAAACTTGAATAATCTCTATCCCCATTGAAGATGAAGAAGTACTCTTCGACGTTGAATGTGGAGATCTAGACACTGGTCTATTCACCTCTTCCACAGGGATCACCTGCCTGTCCCTCGACGTCGAACCAGAATGAGCCACCATCGACGATGATCGAGGAGGTGAGGCTCTGGTAGATGGGGATCTATGGGATGAAGCCCTCGACGTTGGTCCCTTCGACGTCGACCGCTTATGATCAGGCGGTGTCCTCGACGTCAGCTCTGACCTCAACAAAGACCTATGACGGGTCCGAGAGGTTGATCGAGTGCCTCAACGCGACCTTGAAACAGGTGGCAGAGATCTCGACGGCGACTTCCTGGACGTCGCTAGTCTCTTCGACGTCGATTGTGATGTTCCGAAGCATGCCTCGACGTCGGCCTATATCACGACGGCGATCTTAATCTCGAACTCATGCGCTTCTCAGGTCTCGACGTCGATCTACTTCTTGTCTTTGACGTCGATGTCACTGCAGTTGACATCACAGGCCTCGACAACCATTTGCTTTTCGACGGCGATCTTCCTTTTTCCATCGGTCTTGACGTTGACTTACTTTTTAAAGGTGATGTCTTCGACGATGATTTCACTTTTTCCACTGGCCTTGACGTCGACTGCGCCGACGGAGATCTAGACTTCAACGTCGATCTTACTTTTTCAACTGGTCTCGACGTCGACGATACGTCATGAAGCTTTTTCTTACTCCTAGCCTCAGGAGAAGCAGATCTTCAACGTTTTCTGTGAGAGGAGGGCCCTCCACTTGAAAGATGACTTCCTGGGCCCTTATCATGATGTTTTCCTCTCTCCATAAGTCCAAGAAGTCTAATTTTCTCTCTCTCCTTCAAAGTTCTTCTGGAAAGCTGAAGGCAGTGGTAACATGTCTCTGTGTTGTGAGAAGGTAAACACACCACACAGACGGAATGAGGATCGGTTTTAGACATCATCTTCCCCCAGGAAGGACAATTATAAAATAAAGGTGGCATATCTGACTAAAAAATAGCATCCAATTAGTCAGAAAAGATTGAAAAATACCACCAATGATAAGAAATATCGAAAAAACTAGGAAATGACCAAATTCTGACTGAAAAAAGTCAAATGCAGTAGAGTTCAAGTCCCAGGTTCCTCTCAGAAAGAGCCGGAAAAAAGAACTGACCTGTCAGGGCTCTCCTAGAGGCCTTAAAGGCAAAGTGTTCTGATTCTCTGAGGCCTTAAAGGCGAGGTGCCAGTTTCCTTTTTTGTACAGGGATGTTATTTGCTTATGTAGCCTGTTTAGGCTAATTGCCTTTCATTACCTGTTTTCTTTGATGAAAATAAAAGGTGTTTTTCTGCAGAATGTAACTAATGTTCTTATCCTTTTCTTACTGTATATGTTATGAGTTATTTTCATACTACAGAAAGGCATGTCATTATGGCTTGCTTAGCCTATTGGATATGTTTAGGGCTGCATATTATTGGTTTATACATGTATATGTGTATGATTTTTTAGTACTATGTACTCTTTTTTATATATTTTACACATATATATGTATTAGGCTATATGTTCCGGGTACCCGCATATGGGCGGAGATAAGTCAGTGCTTTTGACTATTGATGAGTATCCCCTGGAAGAGAACTCCAGTTCTAAAGAATGTTCCTTACTTGAAGCCCTTTCTTGTCCTGGGAAGGTTTAAAATGTTTCCTCCGCTCACCCGAGGATCTGTCATGAGATCTAGCCCTCTAGTGGGATGCAGTCATCTTCATCAGAAGAATGAGAATGCGGTTTTGTGGTTTGGAGCCACAACAATCTTTCCACTCTGTCCTTAAGGGTCTTGTTATAGAAGGTGCAACAGATTTTAGAATCTTTCACCTCATGCCTGGGATAAATACAATTATATTCCTTGTGTGGATCATCCACATGTACCCTTTTCTTCCCACATGTCTTACAAGGGTGAAAAAGGCCTTTCTGGTCTGACACGATGTCAGGATTTGATGATAAGAAGAAAAACCTGAGCAGCACTCAGGGAGACTCCCTTCCATTCGACATGCGGTGAAAATCTGAGGAGAACTGGCCTCTGCTGGGAGAGTTCTAGAGGGTACTAACAGCTGATTGGCTGTATGCCAACATTTGGTCCTTTTTCTATAAATAAATAAAAAAAACATGGATAGGCTACTGATTAGATGGCTATGGGCCACTGTAGCCTATTAAGGATTTCAGGCACTGCTTGAATATTTTACCGTGAGACTCCCATCTCGACACAGGGAATGATTCAGGCATGTGAATCTATGAAAGATGCCTCAATACTGGATAACTTTCCTAGTTACCTACCACTCTAAACAAAGCATGCCCCACATCAGACACACAACGGAAGCTTACGGCTTTGGCATGCCTCGTACAAAAAAGGTGGTCACTTTCCATACGCCTTTACAAATATCTCCTAGGGATGATGTCCTCTTGTATTCATCTCGTTCCTTACTATCACCTACACATGTCTGCTTCCAGAAGCCTTGGACATCCATTGGGCACAAGCTATGGGAATATTCAACGACATAATTCATCACTCATATGGTGGAGGCAAGATCGACATCAGTCACTGGGCTTTCCATTCTTACCTCAAGTCTGTCCTTTAGTGATATAAAGAGAGGTTTCCTTGGATGGTTGGGGAGCTTGCCTCCAGGAGCTCCAGGTCAGCAGCAAATGGCCCCATCACATCGGGGCCCTCATCTATTTTCTTGACTTAAGAGCAGTATTTCTTGTCCTGCAAGCCTTCCTGCCCAGGATTCGAAACTCTTCAGTGCTTGTACCAACAGACAATACTACAACAATGCACTACATAAACAGGGAGGCGCACACAATCTTGCCTTCTACCCCAGGAAGCTCAACTAATCGGGCAATATGTCACTAGGAATCACTAACAAGGTATCGTCAACAGCAGACTATGTACCAGGAAACCAGAACACCATAGCGGACACCTTAAGCAGACTAAAAACATCCTGGCACAGGTGGGAATCGGATCAACTCACTGAATAGCATTTTCCTTCAGAGGTGCAAGCCAAACACAGACCTCTTCGCAACTCCCCACAACACCAAATGCTAGTACTTTGCAAGTTGGCATCCCCATCAGGGGTCATGCTTTTTCAATTGCATGGTCCGGCTAACTTGCCTCCCATTCCTCGCCTTCCAAATGAACTTAAGAAGATGAAGGGCGAACCATGCAAGACCATAGCCCCAGCATGGCTGTACCAACATTAGTACACCAAACTTCTCCTTTTAGTATAGCTTCCAATACACCTCAAACAGATTCCATCACTGCTGCCAATGAGCCAGGGACAAGTTCTACGGTTGTATGATGATCTGTCGCACACAATGTTATCGACCCACTTCTAATCGCGGCAATTACATCGCAAAGGCCGTCACACCGGCCATTATCTCATTGCACGTAGTTGCGACGCAAATGCGGCAGTGTAATTGGATCGCATGTCACATCGGCGATTTAACATCGCGCGACATGACAACGCGATGTTTGAGCCCACAATTTAAAAATATTTTCAGCCAATGGGTTTGTGGGGAGGTGGGGGTATATATTGTATTGCCCACCGTGTCTGCAGCCATTTGTGCCTGTGTCGTGACCTGTGGACAGACTTTGGTATCAGTAAGTGTGTACTATTTTGCGTTGTCCTTGCTTTGCCTCCCTCTGGTTTGTGCATCCGTGGCAGTAGAGGGAAGGCCTACGCTCGCAGCATTGTTTAGTTTGCGCTGATGTCCTGTTTGGCAGCCGCTAGACACACAGCTTTTGTCCCTCTGTTTCAATCGTTTCCCCCTTGTTTTTCGTGCACTTATGGCCTCTGTCTACCTTATTTTTTGTGCCCTTCTGCCCTCTGTTCCCCTCTATTTGCGTGCACTTCGGCCCTCTGTACCCCTCGTTTTTTGTGTCCTTCTTCCCTCTGTTTCAATCGTTTTCCCCTTGTTTTTCGTGCCCTTCTACCCTCGGTTTCCATCGTTTTTCGTGCCCTTCTGCCCTCTGTATCCCTCCTTTTTTGTGTCCTTCTGCCCTCTGTTTCCCTCTATTTTCGTGCCCTTCTGCCCTCTGTTTCCCTCTATTTGCGTGCCCTTCTGCCCTCTGTTCCCCTCTATTTGCCTGCACCCTGCCCTCTGTATCCCTCCTTTTTTGTGTCCTTCTGCCCTGTTTCTATTGTTTTCCCCTTGTTTTTCGTGCCCTTCTGCCCTCTGTTTCCCTCTATTTGCGTGCCCTTCTGCCCTCTGTTCCCCTCTATTTGCCTGCACCCTGCCCTCTGTATCCCTCCTTTTTTGTGTCCTTCTGCCCTCTGTTTCTATTGTTTTCCCCTTGTTTTTCGTGCCCTTCTGCTCTCGGTTTCCATCGTTTTTCGTGCTCTTTTGCCCTCTGTATCCCTCGTTTTTTGTGTCCTTCTGCTCTCTGTTTCAATCGTTTTTTGTGGGGTTCTGCCCTCAGTTTCCCTCTATTTTCGTGCCCTTTTGCCCTCTGTTTCCCTCTATTTACGTGCCCTTCTGCCCTCTGTTCCCCTCTATTTGTGTGCACCTCTGCCCTCTGTATCCCTCCTTTTTTGTGTCCTTCTGGCCTCTGTTTCTATCGTTTTCCCCTTGTTTTTCGTGCCCTTCTGCCCTCGGTTTCCATCGTTTTTCGTACCCTTCTGCCCTCTGTATCCCTCGTTTTTTGTGTCCTTCTGCCCTCTGTTTCAATCGTTTTTTGTAGGCTTCTGCCCTCAGTTTCCCTCTATTTTCGTGCCCTTCTGCCCTCTGTTTCCCTCTATTTGCGTGCCCTTCTGCCCTCTGTTCCCCTCTATTTGTGTGCACCTCTGCCCTCTGTATCCATCCTTTTTTGTGTCCTTCTGGCCTCTGTTTCTATCGTTTTCCCCTTGTTTTTCGTGCCCTTCTGCCCTCGGTTTCCATCGTTTTTCGTGCCCTTCTGCCCTCTGTATCCCTCGTTTTTTGTTTTCCTTCTGCCCTCTGTATCCCTTGTTTTTTGTGTCCTTCTGCCCTCTGTTTCAATAGTTTTTTGTGGGCTTCTGCCCCCTGTTTCAATCGTTTTTTGTGGGCTTCTGCCCTCCGTTTCCCTCTATTTTCGTGCCCTTCTGCCCTGTTTCCCTCTATTTGCGCGCACCTCTGCCCTCTGTATCCCTCCTTTTTTGTGTCCTTCTGCCGTCTGTTTCAATCGTTTTCCCCTTGTTTTTCATGCCCTTCTGCCCTCTGTATCCCTCGTTTTTTGTGTCCTTCTGCACTCTGTTTCAATCGTTTTTTGTGGGCTTCTGCCCTCTGTTTCCCTCTATTTGCGCGCACCTCTGCATCCCTCCTTTTTTGTGTCCTTAAAATTGATACTTGTATAGCGCACTACTCACCCGCAAGGGTCCCAAGGGGCTTGTACGAATACCGCTGTGGAACCCATCCTGGCTTTCCCTGTGAGGCGTCCACTCCTGGGCACCCCCAAGGTGGAGGCCAGGCATCCTTAGCGTTGTGGGGGCCGTTGTGGAGATTAAGCAAGCTATTGCCCAGAGTTGCAGAGTGGGACTCCATGATTGGAATAGGCACCGAGGCGAGAATTATCAGGTCAGTGGAATTTTTTAGCCCAAGACCCGCCGAGGCGGGGAATTGAACCCTGGTCCCGGGCTAGACCTCTGCATCAGGGTCTGCAGCTCTAATCATTGAGCCACACTTCTCCACCTTCTGCCCTCTGTTTCTATCGTTTTCCCCTTGTTTTTCGTGCCCTCGGTTTCCATCACTTTTCGTGCCCTTCTGCCCTCTGTATCCCTAGTTTTTTGTGTCCTTCTGCCCTCTGTTTCAATCTTTTTTTGTGGGCTTCTGCCCTCTGTTTCCCTCTATTTTCGTGCCCTTCTTCCCTCTGTTTCCCTCTATTTGCATGCCCTTCTGCCCTCTGTTCCCCTCTATTTGCGTGCACCTCTGCCCTCAGTATCCCTCCTTTTTTGTGTCCTTCTGCCCCAATGGATGGATGGATGGGTGGATTTTTTGAGTAAAGTTTTACTTAATGCGATTTTATATAGCGTGAACTTTACCCGAAGCTGTCAGAGCGCTTTACATAAGAACCAGTTGCAAAACATAAGGACTTTGGATTACATGCGTTAGATAAAAGATACAAATATGAAAAAATTGCAAATGTCTAGATGTCGTCACACAAAGAAGACAAAGAGACTGTTGATTATAGTTATCTCTATATACATAGGGAAGGGATATGAATGGATATACTGCAAGAGGGTTTCACATAGGAATGGTAGAGTACAAAGGTCTACTGCATATACTAGTGATTACAGTTATCTCTATATACAGAAGAGCAGAGTTGTATTTAGAGGGGTCGGAGGGGGATGCAGTGGGTGGATGGATGCATGGTGGATGGGTGGATGGTTGCATGGTGGGTGGATGGATGGATGGATGGGTTGGTGGATGGGTTGGTGGATGGATGGGTTGGTGGGTTGATGGGTTGGTGGATGGGTGGGTTGGTGGATGGATGGTTTGGTGGATTGCATAAATTGTCGACGGATTGGCTGGATATATCCTACGTTTTACTCATCTTTATTTTGTCTCTTAAAATAGGCGGCCACCATCGCGAAGCTGTGTGTGGATATCCAAACACTAACTACAAAGTCATTCCCAGTTTAAAACAACAATACAGGTACATTATTGTTATTTTGGCCTAACTCTGACGACACAAAATTGTTTGGCGAAGCAACTGCCAAATGTGTATTTGATACACCTAAGTAATAATGCCACCTGTTGAACTCTGTGTTACCGTTTCCAATGAACCGTTTCTTATGTATGACAATGAAAATTGTCAAAAGCGCATTCTAATATTTAGCATCCCATGTATGGATGATGGATGGGACCTTTAAAGGCACGCCCACCCCTTTCACCCAAATCTACATCATTCACGGGTACGTTAACGACATTGTAGTCCCTTAAGTCTACAGTTTACTACCAGACAAACAATCTTCAACGTATACTGAGTTTTTGTCGGTCCTAAAAGCCAAAATCCCAAACAAAAGTCCAAGAAAAGTAATCATGGACTTCGAATTACCCATGATAAATTCTATAAAGAAATTGTACATGGATACCCAAATACAAGGATGTTTTTTCCACTTTTCTCAGGCTATTTGGCGTAAAATTCAAAAAACATCCTTATTGAGGATTATGTGTCTGATAGTAAACTACAGTTTAAGCTTAAAAACTATCTGGACTTTGCTTTGTTCCTCCTAATACTGTAGACGAATACTACACATCAATTACACAGTCTGAATATTGTTTGGTAAACAAAGAAAAATTGGCACCAATATTAAATTATTTTGAAGACACATGGATTGGGCATCTAAGCAGGTCGGGTTGCCGGAGGAAACCACGTTTTCTTGTGGACTGATGGAACTGCTACTCCACCTGCTTAGAGGGAGGAGCAAAAACAAACAATGCCATAGAGGGTTGGCACAACTCTTTAAACAAAAGTATTGGAAAACCGCACCCTAATTTCTACAGTTTTCTTGAGATTTTGCAAAAGAAGCAAAGTTACCAGGAAATGCGCATCGCACAGTGTTTAGCGGGTAATCTACACCCACGTTTTTCTCACCGTTCAAAGGAAATGTCTGCCCGAATTTTGGCAGTATTAAAAATGTTCACCTTGTCTGTGCCATGTGACTACCTATCTTCCATCGCACACATACTTAATTCCTTTGGGTAAAAAAATTGGCACATGCTGTTGTGTACCATAATCCTATCTGTAAATTGGACACCCAATCTTCTTTACATTTTTGGGGGGATATGTACCTCCCTTAAATTGTTAATGGATTGTGTTATTGTTTGTGTTTATTTCTATATGCTATTAAATACCTATTAATGTTTGAAGTATTTGGCATTAATGCAATGTAAAGAAAATAAAAAGCTCCAGACTTGTTTGAGTATTTGGTATTAATGCAATGTAAAGAAAATAAAAAGGTTCAAACGTGTTCTTTTGCATGTGTCTTAATTTCCGCATGGGTCAAGGGTAATTTTCACAATGCATGTTGTATGTCCATGTGCGCTCACTAACACCCCATATGCCTGCTCCCCCTCCCCGTCCCCATCTGCAAGCCTGAGCATTCATTCATTCATACACCCATCCATGCATACACCCATCCATTCATTCATCTGCCATCCATTCATCGACCTATCCATGGATCCATCCATACACCCAGCCATGCATCCATCCATTCATCCATCCATCCACCATCCATTCATCCATCATCCATTCATCCACCCGTCCATGCATCCATCCATACAGCCATCCATTCATCCATCCATTCATCCACCCATCCATGCATACACCCATGCATCCATCCATCCATGCATCCATCCACCCATCCATGCATACACCCATGCATCCATCCATCTGCCATATACAGCCATCCATTCATTCATCCATCCTCCATCCACCCACTCACCACACACACATCCTTCCACCCACCCATCCTTCATTCATGCATCCATCCACCCTGACATCCGCCACCCATTTATCCATCCATCCAACCCAGTAGTAATAGCGACTGTTTTTTTAAATCTGACATATATGCCATTATAACATATCTAGGCTGTGAATACACCAAAATTTAATGTAGCACTGCGTGGCTTTTCCGCATCCATGCATTCATCTAGCGCCTACCCATGCATCCATCAACCCATGCATCCATCAACCCATACACCCAGCCACGCATCCATCCGCCATCCATTCATCCATCCAGTCATCCACCCATCCATGCATACACCCACCCATCCTTCATCCACCCATCCTTCATCCACCCATCCATGCATCCATCCGCCATCCATCCACCCATGCATCCATCCATCCATACAGCCATCCATTCATCCATCCGCCATTCATCCATCCATCCACCCACTCACCACACACACATATCCTTCCACCCATCCTTCATTCATGCATCCATCCACCCTGACATCCGCCACCCATTCATCCATCCAACCCAGTAGTGATAGCAAATGTTTTTTTAAATGTGACATCCACGCCATTATAACATATCTTGGCTGTGAATACACCAAAATGTAATGTAGCGCTGCGTGGCTTTTCCGCATCCATGCATCCATCCACCCATACACCCAGCCACGCATTCATCCATACAGCCATCCAGCCATCCGCCATCCATTCATCCACCCATCCATGCATACACCCATGCATCCATCCATCTGCCATGCATTCATCCACCCATTCATGCATCAATCCATCCAGCACTTATCCATGCATCCATCCGTAATACAGTAATAAAAATATAATGGCGAGTTGATAGGAGGCTCGAACCCTGGTTGACAACACCAAAGTCGGCAGAGCTATCCGTCAGGCCACATCCTCTCACTGTCATCGATGCAGTCATTCGAAGCTATATGTTAGCCAGTTTTTAGTAAAAGGACATTTTCTTCTGTTCTCCTTTTTGCAAATGGTTTGTGTCACTCCTTTTCCGTTTTTCTATATGAAATATGTTAGCCCGTTATGTAACTGTTTCCGTTTAGCACGATTTTAATAAAATGCCATTTTCGGTTCCCATTTTGTATATAAAATATATGTTTGTTCCTTTTTAGGAAAGTCGCATTTTCTTGCATAGTAATGGCTTTTTAACATCACATGCGTTGTAATTGCATGCAATGTTAATGCCATTGCGCCGTTGTAACATGCGCACTAAAAGGCTGCGATGCCAACGACAATGCGATGTAAAAGTCGCAGTGCGATAGCACCGCGATGTATTTACATCGATGTCATGGGTGTTTCCCAAGTTCTACATCCAGATCCCAGTTCTCTCAGATTGGGCGCTTGACTCCTTAGTCCCAAGAACTTAAATCAATTAACAATTCCTTCAGAATGCAGACATGCTGGCAAGGGTGTACAGTACCAACAAGAGTTACAGTTTAAAGTGGAAAAGATTCTGCATTTGGTGTTCTACTGCCTAAGTGCATCCAAGCGCCTGTTCCCCAGAAGATATTTTACCTTACCAGCTCATGTTTTCGTAAAAGTACATCTTGCTGCTATTACCGGTTTCCAAATGTCATCCAACACCCCATCCGTATGGTCCAGCAGGCTTCTTAAGGAATTCCTTAAGGGGTTGTTTTTTTTGTTTTGTTTTATATATCGCGAACTAGACCTGAGAAATCGGGTATCAGAGCGCTTTACATGAGCACCAGTTTCGTTACAGATGGGACACATTCATTATGGTTGTTCATAACATTTCCATAGTAAGAGCCCCTCCTCCAACATGGCTGCTCAATACAATGCTTGCACAAATAACGAAACATCCTTTCGAGCCGATCCATAAAGTGGATACTAAGTTACTATCCTGGGACGTGGCTCTCGTCTTCGCTCTCACATCTGCAAGGATTAGTGAAATTCAAGCTTTTACTACCCAGCAACCATTCCTGCAATTTAGGAACAATAGGGTTATTCTGCGTACAAATCTTTAACTTTATTCCTAAAGTCCCCTCAGACTTTCACCTATATGAGCCGGTAGCACCCAAATAATTTATTCCAAATCCTGACATCAGTCAAACGTGCACTTCACTCTTTGGATGTTAAACATTGCTTGTAGTTTTATTTCGACAGACCCAAATCTTTTCACAATTTCAAACTCTTTGTAGCCTCCAACGCACCACAAATATGTTACCCTCCCACAAAGAGCCTTTCTAGATAGATATTAAGCATCATTCTCTTCTGTCAGCAAAAGGTAGGCCAACCTTTGAACTCAAAGGTCCGTGCTAATTCCATCAGAGCTATGCCCAGTTCCATGGCGTTGTGGAGAGTGTCATTACCAGATATCTGCAGAGCAGAAACCTGGCAGGGTGCATACACATTAGAGCAACATTACTGTTTGGATTCTGAAGTGCTGCGACAAGCAGGATTAAGGCATCTTTTTCAATGAAAAGGTGAGTCAATTCTTTCTTACCGCCATCAGTTTTCGTCTTACACACGTTTAGCATATTGTATATTTTTGTATTCTCTTTTGCATGCATGTTTTATTGAAACAAAATGCGCTGGATTTTTTAACACACTTCTACTCCACTAGAAGACGCACGGAGTTAGGAAAAAAAGGGTTGTAGAACATTCTTTGCTAGTTTGCACTCCAGGTATTGAACCCTATCTATTATTTGAGCCAAACCTAATTGTATTATCTAATAAGATGTAGGTTTGGTATTTCACACTTTGTCTCATATCCACGTAAAGTTTATTGAGATGATAAACTGGACCCGTGTCCATGTGACTGAGTCGGTCCAAAGTACCTTACATTATATGTTCTTTTGTAAACTTTATATGGGACCTAGGCGTGTCATTTTAATTCCTCTTTTAAAATGTTTAAAGATAAGAAATTGTCGAGCTGCTTTATATCACCTCTAGCTTTTAAAAGATAAATGTACTTGTCTGATGATTAACAGATACATTTCTTCTGCCGTTCGCTTGCAGGATATTGTTGGAAAACGAAATGATTAACCATCTATAATTTGTGCTTAGTATTTACAGAAGCTTCTTTGTGGAAACACTCATTCAAGATATCAACATTCTGAGAAAGAAATTGTTACTGTCATGGAATTTGTATCAGTCATGTACATTTTATCTACCTGTTAATTGTTTTAATTGTTATTTAAGATGTATTCTTTTATGGTTGAAATTCAACCAAATAAAGATCTTTGACGGAACCATAATGTGATTATTGCACTTTACTCTGATTCAATCATGTGAATCTATGAATGTTCAAATACTGGAGTAAGAAAATAAGTTACTTATCTGTACCTGTATTTCTCCAGTATTGGAATCTTTCATAGATTCACATCCTACCCAACTGCCTCCACTAGAAAGCTCACCATTATTCATCTCAGTACAGTACTACGTATACGCATTAGTGCTTAGAAAACTGGCGGTTCTCTCAAGAATGTTCTACAGGATGGTGTTCCATTTCCTTCAGCGCCTTGCTCAGCTACCCTACTCTTGGCAGGCAGAGGTTTTTACTGTCCATCTGGGCGATTTTGAAGTGGCATTTTCGGCAGAATCTTATAGGGGTATTTTCCATCTCGCCCAAAGAGTCTGACGTACAACAAGCCTCCCCTGCAATACTTTCACTAACCCACATGGTTATGCTCTTATAAAGAAAGCTAAACCTTCTTTCTTTCAGTGGTTTTCAGTTCCTGTCCACATATGCTGTCAATCCTCACTCTTCTCTGGTTCTTACTTCAGCAGTCTCCTTTTACTGTGCTGAACTGCACCAAGGACTTCTCTAGCGTGCTTCCAACCCCCCCCCCCCCCCCCCCCCAAAAAAGAAATGCGTTACTTACCTGTAACAGCAGTTATCCAGTATTGGTGTCTTTCATAGATTCACATGCCTGAATCATTCCCCGTCGCCGAGACGGGAGCCTCCGGTACATAAAAAAGTAAGTCCTAAGGACATACATAGAGAATATAGGCCGAAGGGCCTCCCCTTTGGGGTCTTTCCACGTCCTTATGTAAAAAGGACCGAACTCTCATCGTTAGCCAATCAGCTCCGACCTCCCTCTAGAACCTTCCCGGGAGGAGCCTCAGTCCCTCAGATTTTCGTACGCACCCATCTAGGGTGTCGCAATGTAGACATAGAGGTACGTGAGTCCTTACCGGGGAGGCGGGAGGGTTGCATGTGAATCTATGAAAGACACCAATACTGGATAACTGCTGTTACAGGTAAGTAACGCATTTCTTATCCAGTATTTGGGTGTCTTTCATAGATTCACATGCCTGAATCAGAGTAGCCAGCAGTTATACATGCATAGTGGTAAAGCACATTCTCACATCCAGCAGGCCTGCATAAATCACAGACAACATGAGAGAAACATGGCAATATACAGTCATGCATATAGCAGAAAAACCATGAGGAATGTGCATACCTGGATGGCGGGACGAGGTAAGGCTCACCTTATTGGAAGAGATGGCGCAGCACCGCTTGTCCCACTGCAGCGTCCTTCTGCAGTTCGATGTCCAGGCAGTAGTGCCTGGAAAAGGTGTGCGGGGACTTCCAGGTCGCCGCTCGGCAGATGTCCAGGATCGTCACTCCAGCGAAGAGCGCCGCTGACGTTGACATCGCTCTGGTAGAGTGGGCAGCCACTCGGTCCGTCAATGGCCGTCCGGCCTGATCATGGCAGAAAGCAATCGCTGAAGAAATCCGCACCACAAATATGTTACCCTCCCACAAAGAGCCTTTCTAGATAGATATTAAGCATCATTCTCTTCTGTCAGCAAAAGGTAGGCCAACCTTTGAACTCAAAGGTCCGTGCTAATTCCATCAGAGCTATGCCCAGTTCCATGGCGTTGTGGAGAGTGTCATTACCAGATATCTGCAGAGCAGAAACCTGGCAGGGTGCATACACATTAGAGCAACATTACTGTTTGGATTCTGAAGTGCTGCGACAAGCAGGATTAAGGCATCTTTTTCAATGAAAAGGTGAGTCAATTCTTTCTTACCGCCATCAGTTTTCGTCTTACACACGTTTAGCATATTGTATATTTTTGTATTCTCTTTTGCATGCATGTTTTATTGAAACAAAATGCGCTGGATTTTTTAACACACTTCTACTCCACTAGAAGACGCACGGAGTTAGGAAAAAAAGGGTTGTAGAACATTCTTTGCTAGTTTGCACTCCAGGTATTGAACCCTATCTATTATTTGAGCCAAACCTAATTGTATTATCTAATAAGATGTAGGTTTGGTATTTCACACTTTGTCTCATATCCACGTAAAGTTTATTGAGATGATAAACTGGACCCGTGTCCATGTGACTGAGTCGGTCCAAAGTACCTTACATTATATGTTCTTTTGTAAACTTTATATGGGACCTAGGCGTGTCATTTTAATTCCTCTTTTAAAATGTTTAAAGATAAGAAATTGTCGAGCTGCTTTATATCACCTCTAGCTTTTAAAAGATAAATGTACTTGTCTGATGATTAACAGATACATTTCTTCTGCCGTTCGCTTGCAGGATATTGTTGGAAAACGAAATGATTAACCATCTATAATTTGTGCTTAGTATTTACAGAAGCTTCTTTGTGGAAACACTCATTCAAGATATCAACATTCTGAGAAAGAAATTGTTACTGTCATGGAATTTGTATCAGTCATGTACATTTTATCTACCTGTTAATTGTTTTAATTGTTATTTAAGATGTATTCTTTTATGGTTGAAATTCAACCAAATAAAGATCTTTGACGGAACCATAATGTGATTATTGCACTTTACTCTGATTCAATCATGTGAATCTATGAATGTTCAAATACTGGAGTAAGAAAATAAGTTACTTATCTGTACCTGTATTTCTCCAGTATTGGAATCTTTCATAGATTCACATCCTACCCAACTGCCTCCACTAGAAAGCTCACCATTATTCATCTCAGTACAGTACTACGTATACGCATTAGTGCTTAGAAAACTGGCGGTTCTCTCAAGAATGTTCTACAGGATGGTGTTCCATTTCCTTCAGCGCCTTGCTCAGCTACCCTACTCTTGGCAGGCAGAGGTTTTTACTGTCCATCTGGGCGATTTTGAAGTGGCATTTTCGGCAGAATCTTATAGGGGTATTTTCCATCTCGCCCAAAGAGTCTGACGTACAACAAGCCTCCCCTGCAATACTTTCACTAACCCACATGGTTATGCTCTTATAAAGAAAGCTAAACCTTCTTTCTTTCAGTGGTTTTCAGTTCCTGTCCACATATGCTGTCAATCCTCACTCTTCTCTGGTTCTTACTTCAGCAGTCTCCTTTTACTGTGCTGAACTGCACCAAGGACTTCTCTAGCGTGCTTCCAACCCCCCCCCCCCCCCCCCCCAAAAAAGAAATGCGTTACTTACCTGTAACAGCAGTTATCCAGTATTGGTGTCTTTCATAGATTCACATGCCTGAATCATTCCCCGTCGCCGAGACGGGAGCCTCCGGTACATAAAAAAGTAAGTCCTAAGGACATACATAGAGAATATAGGCCGAAGGGCCTCCCCTTTGGGGTCTTTCCACGTCCTTATGTAAAAAGGACCGAACTCTCATCGTTAGCCAATCAGCTCCGACCTCCCTCTAGAACCTTCCCGGGAGGAGCCTCAGTCCCTCAGATTTTCGTACGCACCCATCTAGGGTGTCGCAATGTAGACATAGAGGTACGTGAGTCCTTACCGGGGAGGCGGGAGGGTTGCATGTGAATCTATGAAAGACACCAATACTGGATAACTGCTGTTACAGGTAAGTAACGCATTTCTTATCCAGTATTTGGGTGTCTTTCATAGATTCACATGCCTGAATCAGAGTAGCCAGCAGTTATACATGCATAGTGGTAAAGCACATTCTCACATCCAGCAGGCCTGCATAAATCACAGACAACATGAGAGAAACATGGCAATATACAGTCATGCATATAGCAGAAAAACCATGAGGAATGTGCATACCTGGATGGCGGGACGAGGTAAGGCTCACCTTATTGGAAGAGATGGCGCAGCACCGCTTGTCCCACTGCAGCGTCCTTCTGCAGTTCGATGTCCAGGCAGTAGTGCCTGGAAAAGGTGTGCGGGGACTTCCAGGTCGCCGCTCGGCAGATGTCCAGGATCGTCACTCCAGCGAAGAGCGCCGCTGACGTTGACATCGCTCTGGTAGAGTGGGCAGCCACTCGGTCCGTCAATGGCCGTCCGGCCTGATCATGGCAGAAAGCAATCGCTGAAGAAATCCAGCGGGAGATGCTCTGTTTTGTTAGGGGCAAACCCATGCGTGGGTTGCTGAAGGCTACAAAGAGTTGAGAAGACTTCCTGACCTCTTTGGTCCTGTCCAAGTAGAATTTGAGACACCGTTTAAGGTCCAAGGAATGCAGCGCCCTTTCTGCCGCCGTGGAAGGGTTTGCAAAAAATGACTTGAGGACAATCGGCTCGTTCAGATGAAAGTCTGACGGCACTTTAGGAATGAATTTCGGGTTGGGCCTGAGTACCACTCGGTCGTGCCTGAATTGGAGGTACGGTTCCTGAATAGACAGCGCCTGAAGTTCGCTGACCCGTCTGGCCGATGTCAGGGCGAGCAGGAGTGCCGTCTTCCAGGAGAGATGTTTGAGAGTGGCCCGGTGAATGGGCTCGAAAGGGTGTTTCATCAGTTGGTTGAGCACCAAGTTCAACTGCCAGGTTGGGGGGACTTTCCGAGGCCTCGGAAAGGATCTGTAGAGTCCCTTCAGAAATTGCTTTATCAGCCGACTGGACCATAGGGAAGGTCCTGATGGGGTCCTGGTGAATCTAGAAATCGCAGCCAGATGAACCTTAATGGAGGCGTGAGCCAGCCCCGATTGAGCCAGGTGGAGGAGGTATGGTAGCAGCTGCACTGGGGTGACCCGGAGAGGGTGTAAGCCTTGTTCCGAACACCACAAGCAGAACCTCTTCCACTTCAGCGAGTAGGTCTTGTTCGTGCTGCCCGCCCTCGCTTTGGCTAGTACGTCCCTGCAGTCCTGCGGGATCTCTAGGTCTCCGAACTCTCGGTGCTCAGGAGCCAGGCCGATAATTTGAGCGAACGGAGGTTCGGGTGGTGTACCAAAACCTCCGGACATCGTTAAGAGGTTCGGGTGTTGTCGCAGGTGAATCGGGGGCTTGATGGAAAGGCGAAGCAGGTCCGAGAACCAGTGTTGTCTCGGCCAGTACGGAGCAATCAGGATCAGGGTGCACGGCTCCGTCTTCATCTTCCTGAGGAGCCTCGGTATCATCGGGAACGGGGGAAAAGCGTACGCAAACACGCTGAACCAGCCGATGGAAAAAGCATTTCCCAGCGACCCCCGTTGGGGATGCCAGCTTGCATAGCTTGGGCATTTGGCGTTCCCTGCCGTCGCGAAGAGATCGATCTTCGGGGTCCCCCATTGCGAGAAGACGTGTGCCACCGTGTCGCCATTCAGCTCCCATTCGTGGGAGACAGAGGTCTGTCTGCTGAGGGCGTCCGCGATAGTGTTGTCCTTCCCGGGAACGTACTCCGCTTTGAGGGAGAGCCCGTGTGCCACCAACCAGTTCCAGATTTTCTGCGACTCTCTTGAGAGAGAGAGAGAACGCGTTCCCCCTTGTTTGTTCAGGTAGTGCATCGTCGTGGTGTTGTCTGTTTTGACGAGCACTGGGGAAGTTCCGATGCGAGGCAGGAATGCCTGCAGAGCCAGATACACTGCCCTCAGCTCCAAGAGGTTGATGTGTAGTTGTTTCTCTTGGGCTTCCCATTTGCCGCTGGCTCGAAGGTCCAACAGAACCGCGCCCCAGCCTTCCAGTGAGGCATCTGTCGTGATGACCAGAGGCGCCGGCGGCAGGAGGAACTGCAGGCCGGCCGTCAGGTGCGTCCGGTTTCTCCACCACAGAAGGGCCTTTGTGATGGCCGGTGTGATCGTGATAATGTCCTCGAAGGAGCCGGAACTTTGTTTCCATTGTCTCGCCAACGCCTCCTGCAGGGGACGCATGCGGAGCCTGCAGTGTGGTATGAGGAGAATGCAGGAGGACATCATCCCTAGCAAGGAGGTGAACGTCCGGACTTTGATGCGAGACTTCTTGGCCACAGCCGCGGCCAGAGACAGTATTTTGTTGGTCCTGTCCTCCGAGGGGAAAGCCTTTGCGCGCTTCGTGTCTAAGGTAGCCCCTAGGAAGGTGATCCTCGTAGATGGAGTAGTGCAGGATTTTTTTGAGGTTGATCGTCAGACCCAGTTGTTGAAAAAGAGCGCTGCAGGCGTTGGAGGAAGCAGTCGCGCCCTCCGGGGAAGGCGCCTTCACCAGCCAGTCGTCCAGGTAGGGGAATACTTGGTGACCCCTTTGTCGCAGGAAGGCTGCCACCGGCGCCAAGCACTTTGTGAAGATACGTGGCGCAGATTTGAGGCCGAATGGCAAGACCTTGAACTGGTAATGTCTGCCTGCTATTTCGAACCGTAGGTACCTCCTGTGCCGTGTGAGGATGGGGATATGGTAGTAGGCGTCCTGTAAGTCTAGGGAGACCATCGAGTCTCCACTTTCCAACGCCCCCAGGATCTCCTGGATTGTGACCATCCGGAAGGATTGACTCCGTAGGAAGGCGTTGAGCGCCCGGAGGTCCAAGATCGGTCTCCATTTGTCCCCTTTTTGTTGGACTAGGAAGAAGTGGGAATAAAATCCCGTCCCCTTCTGGGACTTTGGGACCCTTTCTATGGCTCCTTTGACCAACATGGCGGATACTTCTTTGAGAAGGAGGTGCAGGTGTTTGTGAGCACGCTTCAGCGGAGGAGTGTTGGGAGGGGTGTTGACAATTTCGAGGAAATGTCCAAATTGAATTATTTGTAGTACCCACCGATCCGTAGTGATCTTTTGCCAATTTTTGAGGAAGTGGGTCAGCTTTCCCCCAATTCGAAAGGATTGAGACGGTGGTGGGACTGGCTGGAGTAAATGGTCACTGGCGGCCGCCAGTGCCCTTCTTGGCGGATTTGCCTCTGAAGGACGACCTCCCATAGGACGATTGTCGGGGCTGTTGTTTGTGCTGGGGCTGGTTTCTGTTGTTGTAGGAGTAAGAGGACCGATTTTGGTAGGAACCTCTGTAGGAGTACTGACCTCTGGAGCGGCCCCCCCGAAAGGACTGGTTCCGGGACTGAAGGGAGCCCAGGGCCCTCGCCGTATCGGTATCTTTCTTGATGGCCTGGAGTGCTTCGTCTATCTTCTCCCCAAAGAGAAACTGACCATCGAAAGGCATGTCCAGCACCTTAGATTGGACCTCTTGCCGAAAGGACGTTGCTTTGAGCCAGCCTTGGCGGCGGAGCACGGCGGCCCCGGCCAACTGGCGGAATCCCGTCATGGCTGCGTCGATGGCGCAGTCGATGATTTCTGCCGCGGAGTTTTGTCCTTCCGCTAGGAGAGCTTTCACTTCGTCCTGGGCCGTGGATGGCAGACCTTGCAGATAGGGGGCGATGTCCTCCCATAGCTGGCGGTTGTAGCACCCTAGTAGGGCGATAGAATTGGCCACCTTGATGGTCATGGCGGACGTGGTAGAGAACCGTTTGCCTATGGTGTCCAATTTTCTTCCTTCCTTGTCTGGGGGTGCAGACAGCGGCGAGGATGGGTTGCGAGATTGCTTTTGGGCCGCCTGGGTCACAACCGAGTCCGGTTTGGGGTGGCCTGTCAGGCAGGCTGGCGCGGTGATCGGGGCCTTATATTTTTTGTCTAGGCGCGGAACCACCGCCGGCACCGAGGCAGGCGTAAGCATCAGCTTCTTGCCCTGTTCCCACAGAAAGTCTATAAGTGGGATAGACTTGGCCAATTTCTGGCTGTGCTCCTTGAAATCATGGAGGAAGCATTCCGTTTCCGTGGATTCCACCGCCATGTGGAACCTCTTTGCTGCCCTGTCCACCAGTTTGTGGAAACCCCCAACGTCCGCCGCCTCAGCTTGGCGCGGTCGCGGGGATGCCGGGGTAGACGAATGGTGTGATGACGCAGCATCGGCATCGTCGTCTCCGTGGTCCGAGTCAACGTCTTGCACTTCGCCTTCTTCCAAGTCCGTCTCCTCCTCCTCGTCTTCCGAGGAGTCCTCTACCTGAGGCTGGGGCCGAGTGCGAGGCTGGGGTTGGTTCCGAGGACGGGTCTGGGGAGCGGAAGGGCGCGAGGCAGACGGTTGCGCCTGGGTGACCGGCACCTGGGTTCCGCTGTCGGCATCCGGGAACCGTTGTTTATAGTCCTGCACCAGTGAGCGCAGATCGTTGACCAGAGACAGGGGCAAGCAGATCATCGGGGTGTTCTCCGTGCTGACGCTCATGGAGCGTTCCTGATACATAACCTCTTCCTGGTCCTCGTGGACGTCCGATAGGGAGGTGGCCGGATCGCGCTGGTTTTCCTCCTCGGACTCCTCACTCTGCAGTGCCACCTGCTCCTGCTCGGGTGCCAACCCTACCGTTGTAGGTACTGAGGAAGTTGGAATCGAGTGAATGGAGACTTCGACCAGTCTAGATTCTTTCCAAGATGGCGCCGGGGTTTCTTCCGACGACGTGCGTGAGGATGGCGCGCCCGCCGGTTGTGTTGGTGACTTGAACGCCTCCGTTAGTGTCGACGGCACCAAATTCTGCGGGTGTAAGTGAGTCGCCGACTTACTGGTGGTCGAGCCTTCGACTTGAGATTTTTTGGGTGAAGGCGGACCCTTTGAACTTGACCTCGACCTTTTAGGTGGCGATCCTTCGGCATGAGATTTCTTCGGCGAAGGTGGACCTTTAGATTTGGACCGCTTAGGTGACGATGACGCAGATAGTGGGGACACCGTCAATGGTCCTGTAGCAGTCTTGGACGAAGGCTTCAGGGGGATGGTGGAGGAGACCGGTGCGCCTGAGGACGCAGTGGTGGTCGTCGTGGCCGTCGCGGAGGGCGATGAGGCCGTAGTGGTCGACACAGTGGTCGAGACCGAGGTGGTCCGCTTAGTAGATGGAGCGGGTTTCTTGAACCTCTGGCCGTCCTTAGCAGACACGGAGGAGGTGGTGGAACGTGCCTCCGAAGGTTTCCTGTGCGCCTTCTTAGGAGGAGTGTCTGTCTCTCCAGGGGACTGCACCCTGGGTCTCTTCTTGGAGACTTTGGAGGTCACGGAGACACTACCCTCGGAAGATTCCAGAGTGTCTCGGACCTTAAGCCTGTCGAGCCATTCGAGAAGGCGAGCCTCTCTTTCCTTACGGTCTTCTTTGGGAAGGCTCTACACACCCTACACTTGTCAGGGACGTGGTCAGGGTACAGGCAATATAAGCACAGATCGTGCTTGTCCTCCGCTTGAATCCGTTGCTTGCCGCAGGAAGAACAGGCCCTAAGAAGGGCTTTCTTTTGCGAGTCCGCCATGGATGAAGCCTTCTTATTGGATTCCGACATGGGAGACGGTAGTCGAAGATAAGATAATTATTCTTTTTGTATAGAATGTACTTCCAGCGAAGTTTGAGACTTCGAAGCGAGAAAAACCTGAAGAGCTCAGGTTGGAGACTCCCTAGCACAACGTGCGGTAGAAAATCTGAGGGACTGAGGCTCCTCCCGGGAAGGTTCTAGAGGGAGGTCGGAGCTGATTGGCTAACGATGAGAGTTCGGTCCTTTTTACATAAGGACGTGGAAAGACCCCAAAGGGGAGGCCCTTCGGCCTATATTCTCTATGTATGTCCTTAGGACATTACTTTTTTATGTACCGGAGGCTCCCGTCTCGGCGACGGGGAATGATTCAGGCATGTGAATCTATGAAAGACACCCAAATACTGGATAATTTTGAATATAGTGACTATTTGTGGATAGACTGCTGGGCGTATTCATAAGGAGGTGGATATACCCCCAAAAATAACTCATTACATACCAGAAATACACGTGAATCAAGAAAATAATCATGTTGCAAAAGACAGGTCCTGTAGGCGAACGATTCATATAGATAAAGGATTTGGTCCAATAGTGCCATCAAGGAATTATGTGACCGGAAAGAAGTCCAAAATAGACTAGTTATGGTTCCTTCACATACTCCACTCTAAAGTCAGAAATTTGTAGTTTGTTACTCGCCTAGCTAGCTAGGTTTTGGCACACTTTTTTGCAGCAGTGCCAGCTTCCATTCATGGGTTTCAAAGCTCACCCCTCTCCTTTTCGTGGTCTACGTTTACAATACCAACAGTGATGAAACTATTATTCACAGTTAGTATAATTCGGTTCATCAGCAGTCAATGACACTGAAGGTTAGTGACTTCAAGCACCAGACATTTGATAGTGTGTCAAGGGCTAGTGAAGTTGCAGCCCTGGACTCAGTAGCCTCACACACCTCCATGCCTTATTTGTGTCATTCTATGGCATCACTACTAAAGGTAGCCCTGGACACTCTACTCTTAGGCCCTGCATTGAACAGGGCAACATGCTAATCAGTCTATCACGCAGTACTCTGCTTTCTCAACCAACCCTTGAATATATCGAACAAGTTGGCAGATGCTGAAACCTTGTACCTACAATTGCAATGTTTAAGGATCGTGCTCCACAGGTAGAGTGCTGCATGCCTGACCTACGGGTCTAGAGATCAGCAGCCCAAAAGGAGCCAGCGCAGGCAGCAAAGCAAATAGTAAAATACTTTTAAAAGTTCATGTATGAGAGAACATGCTTTTGTGTGAGCGTGACTAAGAATGAGTGACTAAATTAATGACTGAATAGGTGAGTGAAAGACTGAATGCGAGGAAAAAGAGTAACAGTGCAAATGACAGGAGTGAGAAATAATGGTGCAAGTCAAAGTGAGTACAATGAGTGAAGAGTGATTAAGGAGTACAAGTTGGTAAGAAGAAGTACGTGGGAGTGCGAGAACGAATGTGAGTGAATGGCAGTAAGTGTATCCAAGTATGAATAAGTGAGTAAAAGTGTGAATTCAAGTGAGTGTGCACTGTAAAGTAAGTAAATGTGATAACCGTGAATTCAAGCTAGTGTGTGCGCAAACGAAGGCAAGACTAATTGCAAGAATGATTGAGAATGTGAGACCTTAAGTGAGCAGGACTGAAAATGTGGCTTTGCACTTGCGAGTCTGCACTTGCACCTGGTACACTGAAGATTATACTCTGCACAGGCATACTAAACTAATGCTTGGTACTGGTATAGTGTAAAACCTGGCCCGGCTTACTGAAGATAATTATTGGCATATGGGGCACATATGGCAATTTCTTGAATACTGCTGGTAATGCTTTGTATAACGAGCACCCATGACAAAATAGGATAAATTACTTACCTGTAATCCTAGTTCTCTTCCAGGGGTATCCTCAAAGTCCTAAACATATGAATATTCCCGCCTATGTGCGGGACCCTGGAAACATCACATACATGTGAAAACCATATATGTAGCTCTCGCTCTCTCCACATATATATATATATATATATATACACACACATATACACAATGCAGCCTTCCATAGTCATGCTGAACAATGTTGTAAGAAAATTCTTTGCACATAAATACATTCCAATAAAGCAGGGAGAAATAAAGCCTTTGAAAAACGCTTTATTATACAGCAGAAATGATAATCCTGCAAGGAAGAATGAAAACATAGGCTGCACTGTAGAAACAGTGTGGAAAGCTGAAAAGCTAACCCACATAAACACTCAGAATAAACTGGGACCATGCCTTTAAGGCAGCCATGACCCCTAGGTTCCTATCATGCCTCAGGGATGACAGTTAGGTCAGTTCTGTGCGGATATCTACAGACCATTTTACAAATAGATGTATCATGTTAAATTGCCCGGGGAGGCGGTGGGTTACTTATGACTTTGATGAGGATACCCCTGGAAGAGAACTAGGATTACAGGTAACATCCTCTCTTCCAGGGGATCCTCATCAATGGTCATAAGCACATAAATAGAATAGCAAGCCCATCCCCTCATCCTGTGGGCAAGTAAACCAAGAACCATTCAGATACACAGCAGCAGTAAGGCATATACAGACTACAATAGGTAACATTGGAACAGATTCCTCAAAGAGGCCTGGCCCACTTGGGTATCTGCTCTGGAGTCCGAATCCAGGCAATAATCTGGTAAATTTATAGACCGACTTCCAAGTTGCAGCTTTGCAAATCTCAGCCATCGGTATATTGTGTAGGAATGCAACCGTTGCAGCTTTGCCCCTAGTAGTGTGAGCTTTAGGGGACACAAACAGAGGCTTATTTGCTATTTGGTAGGGTAACTTTATACAAGTTACTATCCATCTCGAAATGGATCTTTTAGAAGCTGGGCTAACAGTGCCATAGTTTACAAACAATTGACCAGACTCATGTATTTTGTTGCTTCCAAATAAAATTTGAGAACCCTCTTGAGGTCTAGCGAATGAAGAGACCTTTAGGCTGGTGTGGTAGGATTGGGAAAGAAAGAGGGTAGAGAAATCATCTGATTAACATGGAACTCCGGCACATCCATGGGTAGGAAGGAATGGTGCGTTTGCATAACCCCTCTTAGGGTGGAAAACCATATAGGGCTCTTTAGAACAGAATGCTTGTATCTCACTCACTCTGCACGCTGATGTAATCGCCACTAGAAAGGCTACTTTCCAAGTAAGGTGTTGCAATGTAGACTTATGAATGGGTTCAAATGGAGGCCCCATCAATTTTGACAATACTAGGTGCAACTCCCAAGGTTGAACAGGGGGGATAAACCTTTTTCAACCCCTGTAGGAAGTCCTTGACCACCTGAAGTTGAAAAATGGAAGGTTAGTTAGGTGATTTACGATATGCTGTGATAGCTGCCAAATGTACTTTTATAGAAGAATACTTCAAACCAGATTTGGCCAAGTAGAGCAAATACAGCAAGATTACCTCCTCTTGCCCGTTAAGTGGACTCCAACCATTAGAGATACAACAGAAGTACAACCTTTTCCACTTAAGAGAGTATGAGCTTTTTATGGAAGGTCTCTGACTCCCGTAAATTGTCCATGTAGTCTTGAGGGAGGTTCAGATGTCCGTACTGCAGGACTTCAGGAGCCAAG
Organism: Lissotriton vulgaris; assembly: GCF_964263255.1. Lineage (NCBI taxonomy): Eukaryota > Metazoa > Chordata > Amphibia > Caudata > Salamandridae > Lissotriton > Lissotriton vulgaris. The sequence continues at coordinate 1,515,225,947 of NC_141689.1, read as the reverse complement.
CTGTCAAGCTGAGCGAAGGAAGGCTGGGCTGCAGAGTCTTCCCCTCCATTTTGGTGAAAAGGTCTGGCCTGCAAAGAAGTCTCTGATGCAGACGAATTGAGAGTTGCAACAGATCCCAATACCACCATTGGCGAGGCCAGTCCGGTACTATGAGGATCATCTTCATTCTGGATCGCAGCAGTTTGGCCACCACCTTCGGAATGAGAGGGAACAGTGAAAAGGCGTATGCAAACGTCCCTGACCAATTTATCAAAAGTGCATTCCTCCTCGTTCCTGGTCGGTAAAACCTGGATGCGAAGGCGTGTCATTTTCTGTTTTGATAATCTGCAAAGAGGTCGATGAAAAGATGTCCCCATTGCTGAAAGATGTCTGCCACCACTTTGTAGTTGAGCACCCAGACTTCTTGCTCTTGAAAATGGCTGAGGGCATCTGCTCGCATGTGGTCTCCCGGCAGATGGACTGCTGTATTCGATAGGTTCCTGGCTAGCAACCAGTGCCAGATCGTCTGTGATTCGAGAAACAGAGGGCGGGAGCGTGTTCCACCTTGTTTGTTCAAATAATACATGGTGGTTGTATTGTCTGTTTGTACTAGGAGTGTGGCTCATGGTGTAGAGCAGGCAGACCCGGAAGCTGAGGTCAGACCCGGGACCAGGGTTCAATTCCCGACGTGGCAGGGTCTGGAGCTCAAATGTCCACGGACTCGATAATTCTCGCTTCGGTGCCTGCTCTAATCATGGGTTCTCACTCTGCAACTCTGGGCATTAAGCGTGCTTAATCTCCACAACGGCCCCCTGCGGCGGGATGCCTGGCTTTCACCTTGGGGATGCCCTGTAGGGGCTATCTCACAGGGAAAAGCCAGGACGGGTTCCCAAGGCAAGCGCCGGGAAACCTCCGGGTAGCTGTGCGCTCAATAAATGCAATAATAAAAATAATAATCCGGTCTATATTGGTGGCTGAAAAGCCTTAGGGCTAAATGAACCGCCCGCAGTTCTAGCATATCGATGTGATATGTCTTATCTGGTGGTCCCATCTCCCCAGAGTCTTCAGATGACCCAGATGTGCTCCCCAACCCTGAAGTGACGCATCCGTGATTGCTCTGGCAGAGGTTGGTGAAAGGGAAATCCTACCAGAAGGTTCTGTGGCTGCAGCCACCAGAGAATGGAGTTCCTTGCTGTAGGTGACAGGAGACTCCGGTAGTTCCACTGACTCGAGGATTGATTCAATTAGTCCTCTATATCTTGCTGTAACAGTCTCATCCTCAATCAGGCGTTGGGTATGAGAAAGATGCAAGAGGCCATCAATCCCAGTAGAGAAGCCACCTGGCTCACTGATGGCTGATGAGTTTGAAGGTTGCCTTTCTCTCTCATTGAGGACAGCCTCTCCGCTGAAGGAAACACTTTTTCCGAGGTCTGAGTTGATATGGGCGCCCAGATAGTGGCGTGATGAGTCGGTTGAAGGACCAATTTGTCCAGATTGACATGCAGGCCTAAGCGTTGAAGGAGATTCATGAAGGTGTTCCTGCACCATGTGAGAAGATCCCTTCAACAACCAGTCGTCTAGGTATGGATACACGAACAGGCCTTGGCGATGTATTGCTGCTGCTGCTACAACTGCCATACATTTTGTGAATACCCTCGAACTGATTTTAGGCCGAAGGCTAAGACTTTGAACTGGTAATGTCTTGTTCCCACCATGACTCGCAAGAACCTGCGATGTTGTGTTGTGATTGGAATGTGAAAAGTACGCATCTTTGAGGTCCACCCAACACATCCAATTGGCTTTTTGTAGATGTGGGAATATTTGATGGAGCTCCAACATTCAAAACTTTTCTTTTTTGATGTATTTGTTCAGAGCACGTAGAGCTAATATAGGTCTAAACTTGTTCGGTTGGTCTTTTTTCAGAACAAGGAAATACCTAGAGTAAACTCCTTTTCCTCTCTGTGCAGGAAGGATCTCTTCTATTGCTGGTTTCTCAAGGAGGGTCATCACCTCCTAATGCAGGAGATCAAATGCAGAAGACAAGAATTTACCAGAGGAATGTCTCTTGTGGACGCAGAAAAGCGTAGTGAGCACCCATTTTCTAGCATATTTGGCACCCACTGATCTTTGGTCATGTTGTGCCACTCTTGAATGTAACCTGCTACACTTCCTCCCACTGGAGTGTGCAACAGTGCTAGAGGAAGCAGAGACTCATTGCTTCCCTGGCGTTTTTGTTGCAGAGGACTGCTGGAGGACCTCCTCTTCCCCTTGAGAAGCATCGCCCTTAGTATTGGGATTTGCCCGGTTTGTTTAGAGACTATTGAGGAGTTTGAACCCTCTGTTGGCTACCTTTTCGATTATAGGGCCTATAGTGCTTCCTAAACTCCTTTTTCTTCTCCAGGCTCACCGCCTTTAAGATGTTCAATTCAGCCTTCCTTCTCACCATTTCCTCGTCTGTGTGGGCACCAAACAGTGAAGTGCCAGAAAAAGGGAGATTCAGTATACGCTGCTGCGCATCCGGTTTTAATGCTGTGAGGTGCAACCAGGAAGATCGTCGTGCATATATGCCATGTGCATAAGAGTGAGCTGCCAGAGACACCATCTACTGCAGTGCTGTTTACCTGGTTGGCCACCAGAACACCTTCCTGAATGATTTCAGAGAACTCCTGCTGATCCTCCTTTGGGAGTTTGTCCCTAAAGCGTTCCAGTATATCCCATAGGAACATGTCGTAACGACCCAGCAGGGCCGCAACGTTGGACACTTAGAGCAGACTATGCAAAGCTAGAAGCCTTCCATCCCCAAGAATCTTGTGCTCTACTCTCTTTATCCGGAGGAGGAAGAGGCAACTGCATGTGTCTTTTTCGCTGCTGCAATGACCGAATCCGGAGGTGGATCAGATCCAAGGAAAAGAGGATCCGATGCTGCTGGCTTTCATTTTATGATCTGCGACGGAGCTAGGAAGACATCCATTGCCGGCTCAATGATCCCAGGGACCAAAGGGAGAAATGGTCTTGTTGCAGACTTTTGATGGAGTCTCGAAAATAATGGACGTGGTCGTCTGATTAGCTGACAAGATGATGCCCAGCCTCTGAGCTCCTCTGGTGAGATCATCATGAAAATTGGTCACATCATATATTGGCGACACTCTGGAAGGGGGACTATCCGACAGGGTAAGAGTAATCCCTCTTGGAGGAGTGTGTCAAAGAGGACGACCAAGATGGTGTACGCCATCTTTTGTGTTGCCCCTGAGTTGACCTGCATTCAGGGGATCTGCCCCGGTGTTCTCTGGTCCGGGTGGTGGGTGATCAGTCCACTTCCTGCACAAGATGCTGCAAGGGAGATCTGTGCAGTGGGATGGAGTAATCCGCAGGCTGTTGAGAATTACCTGTGGTTACTGTCTGCCAATGATGAAGAGGTTGTCGCCATCAGGGAGAAAGATGGACAGAAGGAGATCGCGCTTGGCAGTGATCTTGTAGGCTCCTGTGAATGAGCATAAGCACTGCGCAATGATGTAATTGTCTGGAGTGAGCTCTAAATAAAATGGGAGGACTCCCTGCGGCTTCTGGAGCACGATCGTCGCAATGTGACGTTGATTGAGTGTCTTGCTGTTGACCAGCTCTATCACCATTACTGGTGAGTTACCAGAACCTTGTCTCCTCGACGTCAAATTGTGAGCTTCGACATTGTATGGCTTGACGTCGAATGGCTGGACCCATAGAGCTCACCCTCGACGTAGTGTGTGCGGGACACCTCAACGATGAGCGATTAGATGAGGAAAAGATCAACGTCGAAGGATTTCTCCAACGCTGACCGGTGCTAGAAGCCAGTGGAGTCGAGAGAGGGGCACTTCTCGTCGTCGACTGAGATCGTCATCTCGACGTCAACCAAGTTTGGTATATTTCACCCTTGTCTTGACGTCAAATGCTTCGTTGTCGGAGAGGATCTAGCCTTCGACGTCGACTGTCATCTGTACACCGACTGGGATGATGAGTGTCTAGCCTCAGGTGATGAGGCATGCCTCGACGTAGATTGTCACCTGGTTGACAAACAGATGTGTGCTTCGACGCCAGTGACCCTGCAACGGTGTAGCCTGCCTCGACATCGAACGTTGAGTAGACGGCGGCGACTTGCCTCTAGACGCTGGGCAAGCCCGCACCAACGGAGAACAACTCCTCGTCGCCAGGTTGACGGCAGAGGGTGCGACAGACCTGCAATCTTCGCCAACTGGTATTCTCTCGAAGGCGGGCCTTCTAGTCTAACTTTTCATTGCCGATGACGGGATTGGAGGCGCCAAGCCCAACACCGAAGGAGAACATACTGGAATCTTACTTCTAGATGGAGTGGATGTTCTCTCCTTCCTCTTCTTCATCGGAGACCTGCCTCTAGAAGGCGATTTTCTCTTCTCAGCCAGCCCAGAGAGTTCTTGGACAGAAGCTGGTAATGCTGGCAGGTTTTAGGAACATGATCAGAAGGCAGGCATAAAATACAGACCGGATGGGAGTCTTTTTTTTTAGCCTTCTCGTTGCCACAGGAAGAGCAAGGGTAAAAAACAGGGCATTTCTGACTAAAAAACAACACTCAACTCTCTAAAAAGCAGTAGAGAGAAACTCCAACAGCAAAAAATCTTGGTTCTTTGTTCCAGAGTGAGTGTCCTCATTCTGAAGGTACACCAAGGGCAATATTTACTTTTAGCAGTAATTCCAAAGAGGTTGCTAAGATACTAATTGACAAATGGGATGTTCTGCTTAGTGACCCTATCATCGGTCCCAGAATACCACGCAGGCCCCAAATTACCTATAGAAAAGGCAGAAGCATAAAAGACATTATTGTCCGTAATGACATCACAGCTATAAAGACAATAAATGATCACCAACTCAAAGGCTTCTACCCCTGTGGGCACTTCAAAGCCTGTCGTACCAGTTGTATGGTAAAAAAATGTCTATTCCTGGTTTGAATACCCCCAAAAACATCGAACAATTCCTGACATGCAGCTCCACCTTCTGTGTGTATGTACTGATGTGCCCATGCAAAATGAAATATGTGGGTAGTACCACTCTTATGACAAAGAAAAGAGTTCTTGAACATATGCGGGTAATTAAGAACAAAGACCCCCATTACCCCATAGCGAGACATTTTGAACTTTGTGCTGGATCCAATAGCAATTTGTTAAGTTTCTTTGCTTTGGAACAAGTCCATTTAGGTCCAAGGGGTGGAAATAGAGCTCTTGCCCTCCGTAAACGTGAATCGAAGTGGATTATTAATCTTGAAACGAGACATCCAAAATGGCACAATTTGGATGAAGAACTGGCCTACCATCTAAAAGAATGTTTGTCTCTGGTCATTGATATTTCATTTTTGAACTATATATTACCATTACAACTGCACTTTTTCTGAATCATGGTTATGTTTTTTCCGAACTTTATGGTAAATACAACTCATTATTTTTTCACTTATAGGAAGAAGGGACATGGTACATGAACATTGGGCTTTTGTAATTATTCTTGACCATCTATCACTTTCTTTCCGAGGGTCCTGCCCTATCAGATAAGAATTTGCATCTATAGGAGTATTGTTTATGGTTTTTTCTTTCTCACTTTATCTTCTCTTTGACACAGGTTGGGTCCTTTAGGTATTGTTCATGCAATGTGACGGCCTTATGTATACAATCTGTATATAAATTGTGGGGTAGTTTACCGATTTAGATTACAAGTATATCTCAGAGGATTTACAGCACTATGCTGAACACAGACATTTCTAGTTACAACTATCATGACAATTAGATCAAAAGCCATGAGTTGTTTAATCCTCTGTGTATGTATACAAGTACAGTTTGTATTTATGTATAAAAAAAATTAGATACAAGGATTATAAAGGCACTATGTCGAAAGAATGTATAATCCTCACATGTAAATATATGTACATATGAAAATGGCTGCTATACAGAACGACCCGGTATATATGTAAATTGGTATTGCCCCTTACATATGTATATACCTTTCAAAGATGGCCGCCACAGTAGACTTGTTTACCAGTTAACAAACTTTTAGTCCTTTGTTTATGTCGTATACCTATGTATGGACCTCCTGTTCCAATATGCAAGTGTGTGAACAAGACAGCTTTTGCTGTTGAAATGCGTTACTTTGCTGGAATAAAACTGCGGTGAACTTTATCCTGAGTGCGAGCTTTCCTGTGAAGGATTATTGTGTGGTATATATATATATATATATATGTGTATATATATATATATATATATATATATAGCTACATATAAGGTTTTCACATATATATGTGAAGTGTTTCCGGGGTCCAGCACATAGGCAGGAATATTCATGTGCGTATGACTATTGAGGAGGATCCCCTGGAAGAGAATTGGCAATTACAAATATGGATTAGCATCGCAATCGCGTTTGTCTCTAAATCTGATATTAAACATGTTTATACTTTCAGACACAGGATAGGCAGCTGCACGAGAGAAACATTAACAAGGATCACCCCATTATGTAGGGCCATTTCAAGCCCGAAACGTATTGGGGATGTTAGGCACTTTATATATAGGATTTATGAGCAAATTCATACGTATATATTGGGACACTCCAAGGCATTCGGCACAAAGGTGCAGTGCTATTGGAGGAATGCAATCCCAAGGAGAGAGAGGGGCATCAGTCTAGGATAACGAATAGTTTCTTACCGGTCAGTGTAGTTTTGCAGCTTGAAGATCTTTCTGGATGCACTATGCTGTGCATTATTCCACTGTCTAGTGGTTGGGTCCGGAATCCTAGTCTTTTCTTTTTTTTCCGTAGCCCAGGTGGGCGTCGACATCCCACCTTTTGGTGTCCTTCTGGTGAAGTCAGCATGCTTCCTGCAGAACCTCCCACCCTTGGGCGCCATCTTCAGATTTGTTTTTCCCCCGTTTGTGTTCTGTGTCCGAATAGTATGACTGTTTCAATATCTTGTTTCACCGCTTTTCTCTCAAAAGTCTAAGTCTTTTCCCCCGTTTTTACCACCCCTTTCTCCAGTCTCATCTTTCTGGCAGAGGTGGGTGGGTTCGCTAGTGAATCTAGAAAGATCTTCAAGCTGCAAAACTTCACAGACCGGAAAGAAACTATTAGTTTTGCAGCGTGAATTTTTCTGGATTCACTATGCTGTGCATAGACTTTGTAGCGGTTTGTTATCATTGTGGCGGCTGGTTGGAAGAGGAGCCTTGATTTTTGAATATGTGTTGAAGCACCTTCTGTCCTACTTGTGCTTCCTTGTTCATTTGTATGTCCACACAGTAGTGTTTTGTGAACGTGTGCAGAGAGGCCTATGTTGCTGCCAGGCATTGGAGTTTTAGCCAGGAAGGCTATTGTTGCTCCCTTTTTCCTGGTTGAATGGGCCCGTGACCCCTCTGCTAGTTCTTGCCCAGCTGGTTTGTGGCAGAATTGTATTGCTTGTGCAATTGTCCCCATGGTAACTGCTTTTCCCAAAAAACTGTCCGCGAATGACAAATAAAATTGCTTTGTTTTTCTGAGATTCTTAGTTCTCTCTATGTAGTGCATGACTGCACGTCTGGCGTCCAGAGTGTGCAGTGCCCTTTCTGCGTTTGTCGTTGGTTTCTGGAAGAAACTAGGTATTTGAATAGTTTGGTTGATGTGGAACCTAGACACCACCTTTGGCATAAAGTGTGGGTCCGTTCTCATCACCACCCTATCATTGTGAATTTGTATGTAGGGTTCTTGTAGCGTCAACGCCTGTGTAGCGAGGTCATTGCCACCAGGAAAGAGGTTTTCAAAGTTAGCATTTGTAGGGATGCCTTATGGATCAGTTCAAAGGGTGCTTTCTTGAGTTCCGTCAGTACTAGGTTGAGGTTCCACGCTGGTAACCTCTTTGGTGGTGCGATCCTCTGTGCACCTTCCAAGAATATTTGTACAATCTGGGAAGTAAAAAAGCTTTTCCGTCTCTCCTCTAGTGTAAGCGACTATGGCTGCCAGGTGTACCCTTAGCGAGGACGAGTTCAGATTAGCCTCGAGCAGGTGCGTGAGGTATTTTAGCACTGTTGAGTCTCTTTGTCATCTTGTGCAGTTTTTCCTTTCTGCACCATAGTGTGAACCTCTTCCATTTGACCACGTAGTACTGCCGCTTGCTAGGTCTTCTTGCCTCTCGAAGTACCTTCGGGGTGCTCTCAGGTAATTTAAGGTGTGCGAACTCTCAGGGAATTGATGTTTTTGACCGCATCCGCTGGTGTCCACAGACCCCTCACCCTGAGTTTTTTCATGTGTGCTCCCCATCCCTTCTGGGATGCGTCTGTGGTGATTGTCACAGTTGGTGGTGTTAGAGGCTTCCCTTTTGTTGTTTCCTTTGTTCCACCATGATATCTCCTCGTGCACTGCGTGCGTTACAACCACTAGGTCCTCCCAACAACCTGTAGCTTGTGACCATTGGTCCTGTAGCCATTCCTGGAGTGGCCTCATGTGGAGTCGTACATTTGGCACTATGTGTATGCATGAGGCCATCATGGCTATCATCTTGCTTACTGTCGGAGGCACACCTATACCAGAAGGGGCGTGCTATAACAGTGCCAGCATTCTCTTCTCGCTGGGGAACACCTACTCCTGTACGGTGTTGATTTGTGCACCCAGGAAAAATGTTACTTGTTCTGGGTTCATTGAGGATTTTCCCCAGTGGATTGAGAAACCCAGGGGCATCAGTGTGTCCGTCACCTGCTGTGCGTGCCGTTTGCATGTCTTGTATGACCTTGCCTTTATTAGCCAATTGTCCAGGTAAGGGTATACGAGGATCCCTTCCCTCCTTACGTGTGCTGCGACTGCTGCCAGGCACTTTGTGAATACCTTTGTTGCAGATTTCAGTATGAATGCCAGTGCTGTGAATTGATAGTGTGTTGATGACAAAGCTTAGCAGATGTTTGTTCATTGGGATGTGCAGGTAGGCATCTTTGAGGTCTATGGTGACCATGAAGTCCCCGCCTTGTATTTGTGGAAGGAACTCTTGCAGGTACGTCATTTAGAATTTTTGGGTTTATGTATTTGTTGAGGAACCTTAGGTCCTGGATGGGTCTCATTGTTTCATCTACCTTTGGTACCAGGAAGTACGTAGAGTACACCCCCTTGTTCCTCTATGGGAGGTACAAGCTCGATAGCCTCCTTCTGCAGGAGTTCTTGTGCTTCCCTTTGAAGTAGCTCTAGTTCCTTCTTTGCTAGTGCTCTTCTTTTTGATTTTTTTGTTTGGTGGTGTTCTTTCCAACTATGCAGTATCCGTACTGTATGGTGTTGAGAATCCATCCGTCTGTAATTATTTTCTTCCACTCCTGGAAGAAAAGTTCAGTCTTCCTCCCACCGGTGTTACGTGCTCTTGGATGTTTAGTCCCAACCACTCTTTGTTGTATCTGTGCTTCACCCGTGGAGTTTTTGAAAGGGTGTGCACTAGTAGTGTGGCAGAGTCACTTGGAGGTGGGTTGTTGTCCACCTCTTCCGTTTCCTCGTCCATTCCCGCGAAAGAACTTGCCCCTCTGTTGGTATTGCCAGTGTTGTTTTTGCTGGTCTTGTTGTGTCTGGGTGTCGCCCTGGTGGGTCTGGTGGAAAGTCTGGTGCGACGTTACAGGGTGGTTTCCCCCACTCCAGTTTGGTCTCCGTGACTGGGGAATTGCAAGGCCCCATGGATCTTGCGGTGTCGTCGTTTTTTTCCAGCTGGGTGAGCTTTTCGTCCACTGGTGCTCCGAACAGTGTCTCACCGTTGAACGGGGTGTTCAGGATGTTGTGTTGCACCTCTGGTTTAAAGCCAGGCTTGTCTCCTTTCCGTGATGCCCAGCATCATAAGTCTGCTGGCTGTGTCTGCACCGTCCAATGCTGTTTTTAGGCATGAATTCGCCACGTTCTTCCCCTCCTCTACCAGGTGCGTAGCTCTTTGCTGGTATTCTTGTGGGAGGTGTTTGACTAACTGGCCCAGTTCGTCCAGGATCTGGTATTGGTGCCGGTTCAGCAGGGCATTGGAATTGGCCATGCGCCAGTGCGTTGCAGCATTCCTCTCGATCTTTCTCCCCGTCAGGTCCATCCTTCTGCTCTCCTTGTCTGGTGGTGGTCCTGACGTCGGGACATTGGCCCTTTTTCTTGCGGTTGCCGCAATGATGGAGTCTGCAGTGACCGTTCCCTGGATGTAGGGTGGGTCCTTGGGAGAGTGCTTGTACTTCTCCGTCCTGGGTGTGACGGGTTTACAAGTCGCAGGCTCTTTGAAGGCCTCTCTACCTTGTCCTTTGATGCTTTCGAGCATTGGCAGGTACTGGCTCCTAATTTGTATTGGGAGCAGAGTTTCCACTAGGAAATCCGCCTTCGGCTGTTCCTCCTTGAGTTTTACTCTGAACGCTGATGCAGCGTTCTTGATGACTTCATTGTAAAGTCCAAAGTCTTCAGGCGGCGAGGGCCTCGCCAGATATGTGTCCACTCCCTCTTTTGGACTCTTGGCTTCGAGGTCCTGCCACTTTAGGTCCTGTGTGTCCAAGTATGTCGAGCCCTGAAAAGTCCTCTGGTCGTCATCTTCCTCCTCATCGTAGTAGGGGGTCTCATCTTCTCGATATTTCAGATCTTCCTGGCTTTCCGGCAGTGCTTCGACCTAGTCTTCCTCGACCACCGGTGGCTTTGGCTTCGATGGAATTGTATACGTTTTCATCCTTGCTTTGAAGTCTCTTACGCTGCAAGATGTTCTCCATCTCTGCCTCGAGTCTTCTCTTCCTTTCCATCTCGGCCGCTTGTTCCGGCTTTAGACTGAGGTTCCGGCGTCGAGACTGGGGTTCCGGCGTCGAGACTGGGGTCAGATATCGGGACTGGTCTTGTGTCCGTCGAAAGGTCTTCGGCATAGAGTGTTCCTTTTCATGGACAGTTCCGGCGGAATTTGAATGGTGTGTTGTCCATCTCTTGCGTTCAGGGGGCCCCCTGATTGCGCACTCTTCTGGGCGTCGAAGTTCCTCGAAGATACTCTTCCTTAGTCGTCCCCTTCGCTGATGTAGTCTCACTTAGTCTTCTCAACTCTTTTCTTCCCAAAACTTGGCTTTTGGCTTCTTTTTTCTCCAAATCTCTGGAGCCCCCTCGGGAACGGTCCAGACCCAACGGCAGAAAAACGAATCTGAAGATGGCGCCCAAGGGTAGGAGCTTCCGCAGGAAGCATGCCGACGTCACCAGAAGGACACCAAAAAGGTGGGACGTCGACACCCACCTGGGCTACGAAAAAATTAAAGACTACGATTCCAGACCCATCCACTAAACCGCGGAATAATACACAGCATAGTGAATCCAGAAAGATTCATGCTGCAAAACACCGGTATACAAGTAATTCTTCGCATTTGTGGCACACATGGAAAAATGCTGGCACTGAAACACTGGAGGCAATTGTTAGCATATGGTGCAGCAGTGGCAAAATATTTTTGCTGTCACATTTCAGGTAGTTCTTTGCACACGGTAGGGCAACTTCTAGATCAGGGAGGAGATTCCTTCGTTGAGCAGAGGAGCGTTGTCCAACTAAAGAAAATGCCCCCAGGGATCAAAACGTACAATGGTAATAAA